>NC_135712.1:104002694-105482066 GCF_964656455.1 Halichoerus grypus | reverse complement strand
TCTCACAGCATCGGTCGGCCTGGGAGGGACCTACAAGAAAGTTTTAGTCTCCTTACCTTGGGTCCCAGCTCAGGTAGGTGGAGGGGAGAAGACAGTGGAGAATGTCTTCAGTATACCTCTCCACCACCCACCCTTAGGGGCAGGAAGAACACTTCTCTACATCTCCTTGCAGCTTGCTGCTATGGCAACACTTGTCCCTAGGACCCAGGACCTTGATGTGGGCCACTGCATCTGCAGCCCTAGCCTTTGGGACGGCTAAACCCCCACCTGGTTTGTTTTTTTGGTTTTTTTGTTTGTTTGTTTTTTCATCCTGCAAGATCACCTGGGGGTCAGTATGTTCTGTCTAAGCAGTGCAAGTTCACATTGTCCTCCCTAGTCACAATCAAAGACCATGGTAACTAGGAGGGAAACCTTGACTCCCATTGGATTCTGCCAAGTAGGATATTTATATATGGGATGAGTGGCTCAAAAACATCAAACTGCCAAATGACTCTGTTGTTTCTTAATATCAGGACCATAGGTGGTCTCCTGCCAGCGTGTCAGGATTTGGCAGGTGCTTCTGGAATGCTCCAGGAGCAGGATTCTGCAGGCACAAGCAGAAACAGCGGAAACTGTGCTACTAGCCAAGAGCGGCTTCTATTTTCGGGACATGTAGGCACTGAGAGTTCAAACAAGGAATGGCTCTCGTGGTTTTGGATTGACTCTTGCATTTCTGGGACACTGTATCCTAAGCCATTTTCTGTTTCCCTTCCAGGGCTGAAGTGATTCTGGGGAGCATCATCAAGAAGAAAGGCTGGAGGTAATGCATTCACGAGAATCATGTACTTGCCTTTAAAAAGACTATTATTATTTTGTACCAGAGAAGGGAAAATAAAATTGCATGACATCTGAACAAAAGGCTCTCAAAAAAGAAGTCAATTCTTGGTAAAGAGATGATTTATAGTGGTTTGAAAATAAATACCAACAAGTTCATTACTTGTGCTTCAAAAAGTATTGATGAGTCATTGATCGTAATGAATTACCACGGGGTTTAGCAGAGAAGGAGGGGATGGTCATGAGATAGTCATGCATAAAAGAAAGTGGCATTTTCATGGTTCCTCACTGCCGTTTGTGGTAATTTGGCAAAGGAAGGCAGCTGATAGGAAGCTGAATATCTATACACACGTATTTATGTTCACTGTTCATTTTACTGACAACTCTGGATGCAAAGAAATGATGAAGAAAGAGATCCTTATGATCAATGCCCCAAAGCTCTCTTATCTGAACGCAATTAGCCAGCACCTCTGCCGTGTGCAGGAAGCCCTATTAATCTGGGCATTCAGGAAGTGCTTCATCTGCTGTCCTTGAGGGGGTCACATCCCATTCCATCGCGGGCTGTAGCCAACACCAGTGGTAAAGAGGAATGCCTCACCTGTGGGGGGTGGGGAGGCAATCCCCCTCCACTTCACTGAGCATGTCAACCACGACAGCCCCTTCTTCCCCAGCATGAGCAGAGAATCAGGCCAAGACCACGGGACAAGTTTGGGGTCCTCTTCTGCTCTGGTAGAAGATCAGCTGTTGGCCAGATAAACAAGAGCTCTGTAGTATTAGTGGAAATGGAAACTTTTTAGAAATTTATGGAGAGATGTACAAATAAAGTTTGGTGACCCACTTTCTCCTTCTCCCTGCTCCTCCTCCCCTACTCCAGGGATTATAAGGTTATTCAGAGAAAACTATATTCAACCTTAAATATGGAAAAATATTCACATCCCTGCCCAGTCCTCCACCTTGCGGGAGTTCTGTTCCCACTCAGAACCATCCATCACCGCCCAAATAGGGACTGCACCACTCCTTAGGGCTCCTGGAATCAAGTGCTGCAAACTATGTGGCTTCAGACAATAGAAGTTATTCTCTCACAGTTCTGGAGGCCAGAAGTACAAAATCAAGGTTTGGGCCAAGCCGTGCTCTTTCTGAAACTCTGAGTAGAATCCTTCCTTGCCTCTTCCTAGGTTTTGGCTTTTGCTGGCAATCTTGGGCATTCCTCAGCCAGAGCTGCACTCAGCCTCTGCCTCTGCCATCAGATGGCCTTCTCCCCTCGTGTGTGTCTGTGTGTCTTCTTCAAAGGACACTGGTCAGGGGTGCCTGTGTGGCTCAGTCGGTTAAGCAGCTGCCTTCGGCTCAGGTCATGATCCCGGGGTCCTGGGATGGAGCTCCACATCCAGCTCCCTGCTCAGCAGAGAGCCTGCTTCTCCCTCTCCCTCTGCCTGCCACTCTGCCTACTTGTGCTCTCTCTCTCTGTCAAATAAATAAATAAAATCTTTGGAAAAATAAAAAAGGAGTGTGGTCATATTGGATTAAGGACTCACCCTACTCTAGTATGACCTCATCTTAATTTAATTAATTACATCTGTAATGACCCCATTTCCAAATAAGCTCCCATTCTGAGGTACTGGGGGTTAGGACTTGACCATGTCTTTTTAGGGGACATAGTTGAGCCCATAACAGAGCCCCTGGAGATGAGCCCACTCACAGCCCTGTGAACTGCGCAACGAGGTGCGGGCTGACAGAGGACACCTGAGGAAGGAGGGGAGCACCATCAGTGCTCTTTCCCCTTAGCACCCAGACAACCTCTAACCATCACTCTCCGTGGTTTGCAGAGCCTGTTACACACCTACAAGAAACCAGATTAACATGCGTCTTCTACAAACTGGCTTCCCGTCTTGTAGATAAAAACCCAAGCTGTCACCATGCTCCGGAATATTGATATCAGTACACGGCTGCCCCTACAAGACTGATGAAAAGATACACCATAGCACAGAGTCTCTACAAGCAATTTCAACTAGCATATTTAGCTTCTAGTCCCAGCATGACCCCTTGCCTGCTGTGCTTTCCAGGGCAGGTTACTTCACTTGTCTGAGTCTCCATTTCCCCATCTGTAAAATGGACGGCCTAACTGTTCATGAAGTGTCGTGCTGATAAAGGGAGATGAGGTGTGCAAAAGTATTTTGAAAGCTGTGCTCTCTCAGTGTAGAATGCTCATATTATCAGTCTCCAGCCAGTTGGAAGAGTTGTTGGAGATGCCTCCACGACGGTCAGTGGTAATTGGCCGGGTCGCTGGCTACTCTTGCCCTTTGAACATACATGTTAGTGTGCACACCGACGGAGCCCAGACATTTTCCGGAAAGCCTAACTTTGGGAAAAAAAAAAAAAAAGTCTATGGTAGTATTTGGAGAGGATGTGCAGCTCTGGTGGGCCCAGCCGCTCTGAATAATCGAGAGGACTGCATTCATTTTTTTATGATATTCTATCCGGCGTCTGGTTGAAGCTGTGAAAATGTTTACTAGAGGAGACCTGGCTCCCCTGTGGCAGATTGCTGTTACACTGGGTATCGTGAGGTTGATGGATTAACCTGTAAAGTGCATCAGCCCTTCCGCAGTGTGTAATCTCCAGATGCACATATCTGTAGGGCTTCCATTACAGTGATTCCAATCACTGTTCAGGGAATTAACTTCAGTGGGATGGGGTTGCTGGCATTTTCTACAAATTTTTCTTGTTGCAGCTAGGCTGTCAGAATTGTCACCCTTATTCCCCATTTGGTTATCATTAATCTTGTGAGGCTCTTATATCTCGGGCCCCAAGGCATCGGCTCTACAGCTGATGGAATTATAAATGTCTTATTTCAAATACTCCCAAAGTTTGGTCTTAACCTTTGAATCTCAGATGATTTTTTCCCCCCTAGGCCAGTTCAATTGAATTATATACCTGGAGAAACTAAATTATACTGAGATCTGCCTCCTGATTGTAACTTATGTGACCGTAATTCTCAAGACAGGTTTCCTATTCCACCATCATGGTGATACCATTGCCATTTCCTGCCCTTGGGTGTGGTTTGGAGAAGGGAATAAGTTTGCTGACAAGATTTCCACCTTTCATTCCCTTAGGAGTAAAGTGGTTAAAACCTTGAGTTACAAATTTTAAGACCGTTTTCCTAAAATAATGTTTCCATTTAATAAAACACTCAAAGAAAATGTATTCCTATTGATTGACTACTCTATCATTCATATCTCCATGCAGTCAGTTACTGCCTGCTGGAAAGCATAATAACTCAGAGCCGCTAGGGCCCATGGTCCTTGGCAGAGGGTGGACTGAGCCCCAGGAAAGCTCACACGCAATCAACGTTATGGCAGATGCTAAATAAGCGTTAGTGAGTGCTACTAAAGCAGTTCGTCCTTTAAATCCACTCACTTACCCTCTCGCTTACCATTCCTGCCCCTCCGTGCCTACCGCTCATGCTCTTTGCCAACCCCCATCAGCTGCTCACTGCCACAGCCTCCTCCACCTGACCCTCCAGGTAAAGGTCAATCCCCTTCAACCTCTTTATCTAGGATCTGACTTCACGTCCCCACTCACCAGCTTCCCTTTGTCCCAATATTTCAGTGACATGAATTAACAAATTTATCTCTTTACCAGTTCTTTTTTTTTTTAATGGGAGGTACAATAAATTCTTTCTGGTGCTATAATAATATGACTACAAAACCCAACAATTTATTTAATATTTCTCTCTGTTTGTCTAACATACAGGAGGTCCAGCCTGGTCATAACAACCAAACTCTACTGGGGTGGAAAGTAAGTTAAATACCTTTTCTTTTCCCTACTTGACAGGAAACAACTAGTAGTTCATACTTTTATCCTTTTGGGCAACCATTTTACATCTAATGTACTAAAATTAATTGATTTGGGGAAAAAGATTATTTTTTTCTGCCTTGAAGGAAATAGCAATTAGCCTAGGATTCAATTTTAGCAAGATGCCCCAAAGAAATGTAGTGTCAAGCATGTGGTCACTTGTTAGTAAGTAATTCATGGAGATTTTCAAATACCAGCCTCATGCTTAGAACCATTTCCAAAATAGAGTTCAAATTTTAGGAAAAGAAAACAAGCACATAGCATCACAGAAGAAAAGCTATTCGAATCTGCCAAAACTCAGAGACTTCCATGGAATGCAAAGATAAAAATATCTTGTCTGGCCCCATGTGTGAGTCTCTGATCATTTCTGCAGAAGGCGTTGAAAATGTTGATCAAAAGGACCGCCTTTTGGAGAATAACAGGAAGCTACCATATCACTCACTGGCAGGCAAATGAAAGAGAGGTCCTCTGTCTGTTGTGGGATGCAAACAAACTTCACAGGATGAATTGGCCTCTGATAAGCCTACTGGTGTTTGAACTGGTACTTACATGATTCAGCAGAACTTAGAAGTCTGGCTAGCTATTCCACATACCTTTTCATGGAAATCACAAATATTTCCATGGAATCTTAACAAAAACAAAAACAAAACCTTATTTACCTCCCTATAATTGAGAGGGAACAGTTAAAAACAAAATTGGAGACAGAGGACAGTTCCTTAGGAGTCTTCAAATCAAAATGTATATGTATACAAATAGCCCCCAAACATACACACTCATATTTTATTCCTATTTTTGAGCCTGTTTATGATGACTATGAAGACAGAAAGATGGAATTTAGATTTTTATTCCTACTATCGCCTATATAAAAATCAAGCAACATGGTGCTTGTGAGAAATGTAGATTTACTTTGTCTGTGCTCTGATTCATGGTGTTGTTGCTCAGTGCTTTGGCGATGGTACTTAAAGCCTTGCCTATACTTTAGAAATAAACAGGGAAGAAGACAATCCTCAAGAACCATTATGTAGCGGAGTACTACATACAATATTATCTGATGTTTTTATAGAAGATTCAAAATCACCAAAGGCAAATGGTAAACTACTATGTTTTAAAAAGAGGTTGCCACAGGTAGTGATGTTGAAGAAACATTTCATGAAGACTTTAAAACTTGAGTACCTCTGAAACAAATAATACATTATATGTTAAAAAAAAAAAAAGAAGAAGAAGATAGCAGGAGGGAAAGAATGAAGGGGGAGAAATCGGAGGGGGAGACGAACCATGAGAGACTATGGACTCTGAGAAACAAACTGAGGGTTCTAGAGGGGAAGGGGGGTGGGGGATGGGTTAGCCTGGTGATGGGTATTAAAGAGGACACATTCTGCATGGAGCACTGGGTGTTATACGCAAACAAATCATGGAACACTACATCAAAAACTAATGATGTAATGTATGGTGATTAACATAATAAAAAACAAAACAAAACAAAACTTGAGGACCATATTTCTTTCTAACTGTCCAGTGCTTGAGGATGGTTTGGAAAGACAAAAGTCCTAGTTAAATGTTTGTCTTCTTAGGATACTAATGTGAGAAAGACTTACATCACATTTGAACAGAAAGTAATTGTTAAATTTCTTTTGCAAGTCAAAAGGCACTTCCAAATTTGCTTCTTCTGTCAGAAAAGTGAATGTTATCAACAACTCACAAACTTATGTCAAGGCTTTTTTGGGGGTGGGGGGCAGTCTGGGATTAGTTAAAATCAAGGTGGGATGGTTGAGCCATATGTCACATTATATATGGACGGGGTGTGTGTGGCTGAGTTGTTATTAATATTGTGTGAGGAGAGTCATGGTTAATTAATCACCTGGGGTCTCCAAAGAAAAGGGGCTCGGTGTGTTGCTCACCAGCCTTCTCTCCTCAACCTGTGGCATGGAATTTGCCAAGAACAGGGTATAAAATTAGCAATTCAATCTAGAATGATTATTCCTCTGTACTTTTGAAACAGCAATTAAAAAAAAAAAGCACACCCCCACTCAAAGTCATTTGCTTCTTTTTCTTGTTAGAGCTGAAACGGAAAGAGGATTGTCAAGAAAACATATTATTGAAGGTAGGTACAGCACTTCCATTTTATCTTCATTTGTGGGCTGCTGATTCAAGAAACATATCAACCAAATAGGTTCAAAACCCACTGGGAGGGGGAAAATTCTCTATAAAGAGGATCACAATCAACCACCATCTCTCTGGATTTTAATGTAGGAGTGTGGTGATATGGAGAAGACAATTGGGAACACAAAAGAAAAAGGACAAATTCTTTAAAACTCTTCTCATTTACAGCTGCACTAGCATTAATAAAACAGTTCCCTAAGACATTTTAAAAGAGCTTTATTGAGATATAATTTACATACCATAAAAGTTGACCCATTTAAAGTACACAATTCATTGGTTCTGAGTATAATAACAGAGTTGTACGATCATCACCATAAATTCAATTTTAAAACATTTTCATCACTCCAAAAAGAAACCTAGTACCCACTAGGAGTCACTTCCCACCTTCTCCCTACCCTCTTCCACAGCCCCAAGCAACCACTAATCTACTTTTGTCTCTATAAATTGGGCAACTCTGGATATTTCATATGAATGAGATCGTACAGTATGTAATACTTTGTGACTGGCTTTTTTCGCGTAGCATAATGTTCATCCATGTTGTAACATGTATCAGTATCATTCCTTTTTACTGCCAAATAAAATTCCATTGTGTGGATAGACCACCTCTTGTTTATTCATTCATCAGTTGATGTACATTTGGGTTGTTTTCATTTTTTGACTTATAAATAATAGTGCTATGAATATCTGTGTACAAGTTTTGTGTGGACGTATGCTAAGACTACCATAGTTTTATTTAAAATTTTAATTTTTTTAATTCCAATACAATTAACATACAGTATTATATTAATTTCAGATGTACAGTATAGTGATTCAGCACTTCCATACATTACTCAGTGCTCATCGCAATAAGTGTACTTTTAATTCCCTTCACCTGGGGCACCTGGGTGGCTCAGTCGTTAAGCATCTGCCTTCGGCTCAGGTCATGATCCCAGGGTCCTGGGATCAAGCCCCGCATCGGGCTCCCTGCTCAGCAGGAAGCCTGCTTCTCCCTCTCCCATTCCCCCTGCTTGTGTTCCCTCTCTCGCTGTGTCTCTCTGTGTCAAATAAATAAATAAAATCTTAAAAAAAAAAAAAAAAATCCCCTTCACCTGTTTCACCCATCCCCCCACCCACCTCTCTTCTGGTAGTCGCCAGTTTGTTCTCTGTATTTAAGAGTCTGTTTTTTGGTTTGTCTCTTTTTTCTTTGTTCCTTTGTTTTGTTTCTTAAATTCCCCATATGAGTAAAATCATATGGTATTTGTCCTTCTCTGACAATAATGCTATTTCACTTAGCATTATACTTTCTAGATCCATCCATGTTGTTGCAAATGGTGAGATTTCATTCTTTATAGCTGAGTAGTATTCCATTTGATATATATACGTACGTACGTGTGTGTGTGTGTGTGTGTGCGTGTGTGTGTGTGTATCTAACCTCTTCTTAATCCATTCATCTATGAAGGAACATTCGGGTTGCTTCCATATGGTGGCCATTGTAAATAATGCTATAATACACATAGAGGTGCATTTTATCTTTTTGAATTAGCATTTCTGTATTCTTTGGATGAATACCCAGGAGTGGAATTACTAGATCATATGGTAATTCTATTTTTAATTTTTTGAGGAACCTCCATACTGTTTTCCACAGTGGCTGTACCAGTTTGTATTCCCACCAACAGTGCGAAAGGGTTCCTTTCTCTCCACATCCACACTAACACTTGTTCCTTGTGTTTTTTATTTTTGCCATTCTCATAGGTGTGAGGTGATATCTCATTGTGGTTTTAGTTTGCATTTCCTTGATGATGAGTGATGTTGAGCATCTTTTCATGTGTCTGTTGGCCATCTGCATATATTCTTTGGAAAAATGTCCATGTCTTCTGCCCATTTTTTAATTGGATTTTTTATCTTTTTTGGTGCCGAGTTGTATAAATTCTTTATATATTTTGAATATTAACTCTTTATTGGATATATCATTTGCAAATATCTTCTCCCATTTAATAGTTTGTCTTTTTGTTTTGGTGATGGTTTTTCACTGTGTAAAAGCTTTTTATTTTGGTGTAGTCCTAATAGTTTATTTTTGCTTTTGTTTCCTTTGCCAAAGGTAACATATCTAGAAAAATGTTTCTGTGGCTGATGTCAAAGAGATTACTGCTTATGTTTTCTTCTAAGAATTTTGGAGTTTCAGGTCTCACATTTAGGTCTTTAATCCATTTTGAGTTTATTTTTGTGTATGGGGTAAGAAAGTCCAATTCCGTTCCTTCACATGTAGCTGTCCAGTTTTCCCAAAACTATTTGTTGAAGAGACTGTCTTTTTTTTCCATTGCATATTCCTGCCCTCTTTGTCATAGATTAATTGACCATATAATTGTGGGTATATTTCTGGGCTCTCTATTTTGTTCCATCAATCTATGTGTCTATTTCTGTGTCAGTACCATACTGTTTTGATTACTACAGCTTTGTAGTATATCTTGAAATCTGGGATTGGGATACCTCCAGCTTTGTCCTTTTTCAAGATTGTTTTGGCTATTTAAGGATATTTTGTTCCATACAAGTTTTAGGATTATTTGTTCTAGTTCTGTGAAAAATGCCATTGGTATTTTGATAGGGATTGCATTGAATCTGTTGATTGCTTTGGGTAGTATGGACGTTTTAACAAAATTTTTCTCCCAGTCAGTGAGCATGAAATATCTTTACATTTGTTTGTGTCATCTTCAGTTTCTTTCATCAATGTTTTATGGTTTTCAGAGTACAGGTCTTTCACCTCCTTAGTTAAATTGACTCCTAGATACTTTATTATTTTTAGTGTATTTGTAAATGGGATTGTTTTCTTAATTTCTCTTTCTGCTACTTCATCATCGTATAGAAATGCAGCTGATTTCTGTATATTGATTTTGTATCTTGAAACTTTATTGAATTCATTTTTCAACTCTAGTAGTTTTTTGGTGGAGTATTTAGGGTTTTCTACATATAATATGTCATCTGCAAATAGTGACAGTTTTACTTCTTCCTTACCAATTCAGATGCCTTTTATTCCCTTTTCTTGTCTGAGTGCTGTAGCTGGGATTTCCAGTATTGTGTTGAATAAAAGTGATAAGAATGAACATCCTTGTCTTGTCCCTGAGCTTAGGAGAAAAACTCTCAGTTTTTCACCATTGAATAGGATGTTAGTTCTGGGTTTTTCATATATGGCCTTTATTATGTTGGGGGTATATTCCCTCTAAACCTATTTTGTTGAGAGTTTTTATCATGAATGGATGTTGTATTTTGTCCAATGCTTTTTCTTCATCTACTGAAATGATTATATGGTTTTTATCCTTTCTTTTGTTGATATGATATATCACGTTGATTGATTTGCAAATATTGAACCACCTTTGCATCCCAGGAATCAATCCTGCTTGATTGTAGTAAATGATTTTTTTTTTTTAATGTATTGTTGGATTCAGTTTGCTAATATTTTCTTGAGGATTTTTGCATCTGTGTTCATCAGAGATATTGGCCTGTAGTTCTCTTTTTCAGTGGTGTCTTTTTCTGGTTTTGGTATCAGGGTAATGCTGGCCTCATAGAATGAATTTGGAAGTTTTCTTTACTCTTCTGTTTTTTGGAAGAGTTTGAAAAGAATAGGTAGTAACTCTTCTTTAAATGTTTGGTAGAATTCACCTATGAAACCATCTGGTCTTGGACTTTTGTTTTTGGGAGTTTGTTGGTTACTTATTCAATTTCACTGCTAGTAATCAGTATGTTCAAATTGTCTATTTCCTCCTGATTCAATTTTGTGAGGTTATATGTTTCTAGGAATTTATCCATTTCATCTAGGTTGTCCATTTTTTTGGCACATAATTTTTCAAGACTATTATAGTTTTTAAAGAGTATTATATGCATTTTAAAAAATTGTAGAAAATTACCACTCAGTAACTGATTCATGGGGCTATTGCTTTTGTGATGGTACTCAAAACTTTGTAGAGCCTAGAAATAAACAGGAAATAGTACAGTCTTCTAGAACCATTAGGTAGGGCACCTGGGTGGCTCAGTCGTTAAGCGTCTGCCTTCAGCTCAGGTCATGATCCCAGGGTCCTGGGATCGAGTCCCACATCGGGCTCCGGCAGGAAGCCTGCTTCTCCCTCTCCCACTCCCCCTGCTTGTGTTCCTGCTCTCGCTCTCTCTCTTTCTGTCAAATAAATAAATAAAATCTTTTAAAAAAAAAAAAAAGAACCATTAGGTAGTAGAGTACTACTCTACTTCATTGGGAGGATTATGAGAATTATGAGGAATTTTTATGTATTTTTTATTTGTTTATATATAACAAAAATGTTGCACCTGCACCTATTGCAATAAAGGAAAAATGTTAAATGGGACTAAACAGATCCGAGATTTTTTATAACTTTAGATTCATGATTAATCATTAAGACAGATGATTTTTCTTCTTTTTAAAACTAGTTTCATTTATGAAATACCAAAGCCAATAAAAACATGAAATGTACTCTAATCTCACCACTTTAAAAATAAAAATAAACAAATCCTCCCTTTGCTTATCTTCTCTCATTTCACCGTGTGACAATATGGGGCATGTCCTTCCCAACTAGTCCCCACAGTTAAATTGTTCTATCATCTATCTATCATCTATCTATCTATCTATCTATCCACATTTACTTGTAAGTACAAAAACATAAGTATGAAACCAGGGGAATCAAGCTGTACATATTAACCTAAAATCTACTTTTTTTGCAATTAAAATAATTTTAGACATACACATGATTTGTAGGTTATTTCTTGGTCTTAGTATTATAAAGAATTATACAAATGGCCATCCTTATGTAAATGTGATAGATACTGGAGCAGCATTGTTAGGTCAAAGAATAATGCATGTTTTTTAAAATTATTTTCTAAAAAGGAATATACCAATCTGATGGATGAGCTGGTTTGATTTGTTTAGTTATACATTTATTTAGTAATGCGTTTTAGCTACTTTTTATAATTTTGTGCTTCTTTTTCTGGGAACCAGCTCTTCATGTTCTTAAGCTATTTTTCTTTTGAGTTGTTTGTCTTGATCTTATTAATTTTTCAGGAGCTCTTTGTATATTAATAATGTTCACTCTTTGTCAGTTACACGTGTTGCAAAAATTTTCTTCCAGGCTGTCATTTCATTGTGAAGTTTTTTTCCTCCCCATGAACCTAATCTGAAAGATAATGTTGAGAGGCGCCTGGGTGGCTCAGCTGGTTAAACATCTGACTTCAGCTCAGGTCATGATCTCAGAGTCCTGGGACCCAGCCTCAGTTGGACTCCCTGCTCAGCAGGGGTTGGGGGGGAGAGTCTACTTGTCCCTCTCCCTCTGTACCTCCCTCCACTTGTATGCTCACTCACTCTCTCTCTCTCAAATAAATGAATAAAAGTCTTTTAGAAAAAAGATAATGTTGAATTTGAAGACATTCGTTGCAGTTTAGAAGTTAGAGATCTTTATTAACCTATAAAGAAAACTTGAAAAGATCTTAGACTTCCACTGGAAAAAAAATAATTTTGGTGTTCAATCATTTAATTTAAAATAGAGACTTTTGGGGCACCTGGCTGGCTCAGTCCGTAGAGCATATGACTCTTAATCTTGGGGTTTTGAGTTTGAGCCCCACACTGGACATAGAGATTATTTTTTAAAAATTTAAAAAATTTAAAACTAAAATAAAATGCCAGATCTTAGAGAATATATTTATATTAATATTTCATATATATGTAATTTTTTAACAGTGATAATTATATCTGTCAGTTGTTTCCAAAGTTTTTGTATGAGTTTGGTATTTCTCATTAACTGATTTTTAATATATTTGTAAGCACTGGCCTTTGAAACCAAACAAACAGTGATTCAAGTTTCAACTGTGTCATTTATGAGCTAGGACTCTTTGCGCAAGTTATTTAACCTCACTAAACCTCCATCTCCTTGATTATACGATGGGCTATAAATATTCCTACCTCGCAATGTTACTATACAGAGACTGAAATTAGATAATTCACATTGAGCACAGTATCTGTCACATAATAAGCACTTAATAAATGTTATTTTTGTTATTATCATCATCATTCTTAATAGTGCAACTGTTAGTCTTCATACCCTAGATAAGGGCAGCCTTTACTAAGTAACATTCTAAGGCCACCACAATGAATAAGCACATTCTAGCACTAGAGAAAGCTACCCCAAATTCCTACCCCAAAAAAATCCCTTCTCAGGCCTTCATGTCCAATTTGTAAAACACGAGTAAAACCCAACCTGCCTCTTAAAACTCTTACCATTCCTGCCCTAGCACTTGCCCGCGTGATTTGAGTCATGTACCATGAGAAATAACCGCCCCCCCCAAAAAGAAATAATCTATGTAAGCTTGTTCTACCAAGCTGAAAAACAAGGCAGCAGTGTGCTGCCTAGAAAGTTCTTGTCCCTCTTTTCTTTTTAATCTAGTTGATTAAAAAAGATTCAAGAAATGGTTCAGGATGGCAATCAACAGAGAACATAAAATCGAGGAGAGAAAGAATGGAGAAAGTTGCTGTGCTTTTTACTGAATCGCCGTTGCTTTAATACTTACCCGTGTGCGCATCATTTCAAAATTCTCTCTTTTAAATCAGTTTTCTTCAAGGCTCAAACAACTTAACAGAAATACCTTAAATTCTCTGTCCCTTTAAATAAGTCAAGGAATTCTCTTAGGAACTAATCTCTCAGGATGGATAAACCAGTTCAACTGAAATTCAAATTGACCCAGATTCAAACTTTAACACAAAATTTCAAACTTCTGGGACTGAAGAATTGAGATCATTTATTAGTAGTTGTTACTGTTTATTTTGTAGTTCATAGTTTTAGCCAAAGACAAAGATATTCATGAGTCAAAGAGCATCAGCTAAAAGGATATTTCTAGGCAGGCTGAAATTAGGGAATTGAGTGAATTTTCAGGGAAAGACAGTGGGGGGAGAGGGGACATGAGATTTCTAGAGCCAAAATAAAGTTTGAAGAGGTTTACAAATCATTGTCCTTGGGTTTCATTGATACTTGTTTTGTGATGAAGGTGACCTTACTGAACATTGGAGATTCTTATGCATGTTAAATTTAGAAAGCATTCTTAGAGGACAGACAGAAGTCCAATTCATGTAGAGTTCAGGCCACTTGAGTGCTGGTGACTTTGGCCACCTGAGCTGGTTTACAGAGTGTAAAATGAGCTTGACTTGTACATAATGCAGTTTTCAAAAAATTCATATGAAAGACCTTTTCAGTGAGCCCAAGTTCCTTTAGTTAGATCCAGTTAGGAACAACATGCTCCTTGGATTCACAAAAGGGAGGTAGAAATTTCACAATGGGAGGTTTATTGTATCCATTTAGAATCCCAAGGTCCTCTCAAGCTCTGAAAGTCTATTCATTCAGCCATTCCGCAAACATTCTTTAAGTCCCAATTTTGCCAGTGTTAAAATTTAGCAGATCAAGTTTCCTTAGTATCTTACAGGAAAGAATAGAAATAGTTTGGTAAGTCAAATTGTAAGACTAAAGTAAACTGTGCCTTTATAGGCAAAGGCTGTGTCTGAGTGTATATTTGTCTTTCAGGTGAATGACACTTTTGTTATGTGATTCAAACCACAAACTCATTATCATGATTTGAGGAGTAGGAGAGGAAAATAATCTGAGAAGCTGCTTAGACCTTTTTAATGAATGGCAAATGTCAAAGCCAACTTCTCTGAACTTTTATTTTAAAAATTTAATTTATGATTTTTTCAATGAAAGAGGAAATTTCTTAACAGATGGCTTCACCACAATTCCTACCCAGTGTTCCATGTTCATACTTAACTGAAATCACCCATTCAGGATAACCATGTTTCATCATGGGAGGGGTAGCCACAGACCTTATTCTAATACAGCACAGTTTTATTTTTTATTTATTTATTTATTTTTAAAGATTTCATTTATTTATTTGACAGAGAGAGAGAGAGATCACAAGTAGGCAGACAGGCAGGCAGAGGGAGAGGGAGAAGCAGGCTCCCTGCTGAGCACAGAGCCCCATGTGAGGCTCTATCCCAGGACCCTGGGATCATGACCTGAGCCGAAGACAGATGCTTAACCATCTGAGCCACCCAGGCGTCCCACAGCACAGTTTTATAAAAACAAGCAGACCTGTCTTAAGTCATGACTGAGAGGTCTGCCAAGAAGAAGGCGGAAAATTATATATGGAAAAAATGCCCATCATTTAAGGCAACATTTTTTTTTCAAGCTGGAAAGGAAAGCAAATGTGTGGACACCGCATGTTTGAATAGAACCCTCACAGAATCTCCAGACTACTGATTTCCTTATTTCTACACAGTTCAACAGACAACACGGAACACCTGAACCATCTCTGACCATGCCAGTCTGCTTAACTTCTGAAATGGGCATATTTCTTTAGATGCCTGTGAAGTTGGCTTACATTGAATTAAAGTTTACCTTATAAACAATACAGTTCCTGTTCATCTTAAGAACCTAAAAGAAAAATCAACTTCGATTTCTTTTTACTACAGTCACTTGAAAGCTATTTTCTTATCACCCAGCCACCCCATCCCTCCCACCCCCAAAACCTTTGGCACATGTGTTCCTTTAAAAAAAAAAAAAAAAAAAGCTATTTTCTTTACATAACATCATTTAGTATCCTGTGGACTTTTGAGGAATTGCCAATTAGCTTGCAGACATCTCCTCAAGGACAGGGAGCTTTTTTCCTGCTTCTCCTATATTCATGCCCACAGATACTGGGTTAGTGCCGAGGGACAGGCTGAAGTCCAAAGTGCCTTCAGCAAGTGCATTCACTGCAGCAGCGCACTTGCCTACCTTAGGTTATGATTAGCAGCCTGGATGCCCCTCTGCAGCCAAGGTTAATGCCTTTTTGCACATCTACTTAAACTTAAAACAATACCTGGCTCCAAGCCAATGCTCAACAAACATTTGCTAAGTGGGGCTACAACATGACTATTTGCTTATTGGAGATAAACCCTGAATGGCTTTGTTGAGCATGTCTTTATGTTGCTACAATTTAACTATTTCTATAAGATTAAAGCATCCAAATGCGAAAGGGCAGGAGTGCCTGATTTGGTTTGTAGTCACATGAAAGATTAAAGCAGAAAGATCATTTAACTCTAGCTTGTCTTTGGATAAATGAAGAAACCAGGGCCCAAAGATGCTGAGACAATGTCAGCAAGGCCCAAATCAGTACCCTGCATCCCAAACCCTTTGCCTCGCCTGCACATAGACCTCGCCTCTGAATGCCAGGCTGCTCCGTCCACCAGCCAAGAGCTCCGTGTGCTTGACTAACGTGCGGCTCAGACTTCTGTGGCTCCCACCAGTCTGCTTTCCCCCTGACTTCCCTGTCTTACTAAGAGTCCCTTCACTTTTCAGGCCAAAAATCTGAGAGTCATCCTCGATTCCTTGACCTCCACACTCTGTATCCAGCACACCTACCAGTCCCCTTATTTCTACTTATGCAACTTGTCCCGATTTTGAACACTTCGTCCCGACGTGGCCCACTTGCCCTGCTGTCGTGACCTCTCACTGGCCACCCTCCCTGCTTTCACTCCTGCCTCCTCCAGGTCATCCTCAGCAGACCCGTGACCAGCTCAAAATGGAAATCCGATAAAGTAATTTCCCCTGTTTAACTCCTCCCTTCCCAGCCCTCCCCCCCTCCACCCCCGCCCAGTGATTTTCCATTTCACAGAGAGTAAAACCCAGAATTTCCACCATGGATTTCAAGGCTTGATGTGATTGAGATTTTCAAAGTTAGGGACAGGGTCTCTTAGAAGCACAATCTCCTTCTACTTCATTTCAGAGTCAGCGTGGGGGTTCAGGTGGATCACTGATGTGACGTAACACATGATTTCTTATATTCTCGCATGAATACACCTGAATCTCAGCCTAAATATCCAGGGAAAAAAATGCCTTCCTGAGAAAGAATGGAGAGGCACGGAATGATCACTTACAATGAGACTGACCTTCATATGGAGTGCCTGCCATTATTTACGGGTACACATTACTACCTTGAGCGCTCTCACTGCACTGTTTGCTCCTCGGGAATAAATACGGTGTCCATGCATCTCTATACCCCGGGAGCCCAGCACATTTGGGGGATCATACTGGGATTTAGCCCATGCTTAGGACATGGGAGAGTGAATGACTCAAGTCCTGGCCGACCACACAGCACTACAAACGGGCCGAGCCAGCTGCAGCTTTTTCTCGTAGTTACTCTCTGCCCATGCTGAGCTGTTTAGAAGAGACACCGAGGGATAGGGCCATTATCAGAAAGGGGGACACTTGCTTCCAGTGCCAGGAAGGGCCAGAACTGTCACTAAATGCCTCCCTCCAAAACCAGGAGGTCCGGTGAAAATCCTTAGCATTGAGTCTTTGGCACCTCTCATTCTGAACCTTTCCAGAGGTTAGCACCACTGTGATAATCACCACATTTCTATAGATTACTGTGCTTACAAAGTGCTTGACAGCTGGTTTTATTTGCTCTCCCGGAGCAGTGATCCTGAAGGTAGTATGTATTGTTATCTCCTCTGCAGATCAGAGACCTGAGTCACCAAAAAAAAGGGGGGGGGTTCAAATAACCCAAGTGGAAACACAGAGCATGCTAGAGGACAGATTTCCAACCTTTCCAACCTGTGATACCCTATTATTTGTTCGTTTGGTTATTCCGTCCTCCCCTTACTTCCTCCAATACATATACTTGCTTCCAAAAAGTGGCTCATATCATAGTGCTTTTTAAGGTAAATTTAATTTCAAGCTGCCCCTTGAGAGAGCTGGCAATACCCCAGGCCTGAAAGTCACTGCAGTTTTTCGAGAGCAGGCATTGGACCTTGTAACACCCCTCTGCCCTAATCTCTTCATCAATGCTTCTTTTAACAAGCTACTATCACAGACAATCCTTTCTCAATGAATGAAAAATATTTCCGGAACTATATCCAAGCACTTCATTTTCCTGTCAGAAAAGTAATTGTGGCTGGCTGGTATACCAGTTTGAAAAATCAAATTTAAATGAGCCAAATTTAAATTTATAAGAGCCTCATTTAACATGCAATTAATTTTATGCCTATAATAAAAAGAGAAAAACCACCGGTCTTCCTGAGGAATTAAATAGGCTGATAAGGAAATGCTGTGCCTCATGGAAATGAGATAAATTTGTTCTTGAACTGTCATCCTTTTGGTTGCATAATATTATATACAATACATTCTATTTCAGGGAAGTATTAATTTTACTGAAATTAAATCATTTTTTCTGAGTACTCCTAGGAATGTGACCAAATGGTTAGGGCTAAAACTTAGATTATTGGTTCCAGATTTTTTTTTAAGTTCTCACTCTCTCCTTTATATTACCTAAGTCTTTATAGCTTCTAGTGTTTTCGTTTCTTCCCCCAAAGAACAGGGAATAATAGAAATGGTAGAACTCAGCTATATTTAAGGTTCTTCAAACTTTGTTTCAATCAGTAAAAGGTTGAGCAAAACCTTCATTTGCCAATCTTTTTATTCCTGTTACAACACATGTATACGTTAAGATGGGCTTGGCAGTCATTTATTTCTGACATACCATTTTAATGTTTTCGATGTGCAATAAATATATCCCATCCCACTGTAAGCCTGTTAAGTTATTCATAACATGACAGTGATTTGCATTTTTTCAAGAAGAAAGAAGTTAAACTCTTGGGCTACTTTTTATTCTAAACTTTGCTCCTGGATACGGCCACGAATGAGTCACCGTGAAAGATCATTACTGGGTATGTGTTTTCTGGTGGGGTAGGAGTACTGAAATTATTGAGAAAGTTATAAGACTTTTTTTAAAAGATTTATCTATTTATTTTAGAGAGAGAAAGAAAAAAAGAGAGCAGGGGGGTAGGGGCAGATGGAGAGAGAGTGAGTCTTAAGCAGACTCCACACTGAGTGTAGAGCCTGATGCAAGGCTTAATCTCACAACCCTGAGATCGCAATCCTTGAGATCATGACCTGAGCTGAAACCATGAGTCACATGCTTAACTGAACTGTGCCACCCCATAAGACTTTTCTTTGTTGAGGACAAAGACAGCCTTTGATATATTTTTTAAAGGTTCTAGGGGCCAATTAATATATCGTTGTATTCAGTGTCTTTTTGAAACTAATACAGTGCTTTTTTTAAAGTAAATGTTTGAAGGAAACCAAACTTGAACTATTTCTATTTTATTTTATTTTATTTAAATTCAATTAATTAACATATGGTGTATTATTAGTTTCAGAGGTAGAGTTCAGTGATTCTTCAGTTGCGTAGAACACCCAGTGCTCATCACATCACGTGCCCTCCTTAATGCCCTTCACCCAGTTACCCCATCCCCCCGTCCACCTCCCCTCCAGCAACCCTGTTTGTTTCCTAGGGTTAAGAGTCTCTTAAACTTTAACTATTTCTTTTTTTTTTTTAAGATTTATTTATTTATTTATTTGACAGAGAGAGACACAGCAAGAGAGGGAACACAAGCAGGGGGAGTGGGAGAGGGAGAAGCAGGCTCCCCGCTGAGCAGGGAGCCCAATGCGGGGCTCGATCCCAGGACCCTGGGATCATGACCTGAGCCAAAGGCAGACGCCTAACCGACTGAGCCACCCAGGCGCCCCCAACTTTAACTATTTCTAATAGTGCTTACATTTGTATTTTTTGGGTTTTTCCTGCCTTGGTTCCCAGGGCTGAAGGGCTCCCTCCAGAGGCTGCAGCTCGAGTATGTGGACGTAGTCTTTGCAAACCGACCGGACAGCAATACCCCCATGGAAGGTGAGTGAAGAAATTTGATGAAAGACTCTAGAGTTATTGATTCTAACTGGATGACTCATTTCACTACTAGTAGGAAATGAAATACATTCAGACTGATTTGGTTGAATGGGGAAAATGAACACCTTTCCAGTCAATGTCTTTCAGTCTCAGCATTTACCCTCAAGGCCAGAGCTCTGCATCCTGCATCTTCATTCCTTTTTGAAGCGCCCACAGGCATTGGGACTGTGGCTCCTGCTGGTTACAGTGCTCCCTTTTTCCAGGTTCATTTCATTTCTGCAATTTCATCAACTGAATGAATAAAATTAATTGGAAGGGGAGTTTATAACCCAGCCATCATTATTTAGGAGTAAGTCGCTTGATGATCTTCCTCTTTTGTAATGACTAGGTCTGATTAGCTTCCAATCTGTGGTAACAGGTGCTAAGTGGTACCATGAGCAGAGGTTTATAGGAGTGACTACTTCAAAATGAGACTCTTCATTGCAATTTGGGTTTTGATTTTCAAGGAGCTGCAACATTTTAGTCCCTTTTTGTTACAACTGTTTGAAGACAATAGGCATCTTCCTGTGGAAACTTTGAGAATGTTCCTAAAACTAAATTTTCTTCAATTTACATTTATTTATGGAGTCTACCTAAGATGATTGAGAAAGAAGATAGTTTGGGGGGGACATATTAGCATGTTCTACTTAATTGAGATTTACAGTCTTATGGATTAGACTTACCTGAGGTGAATAAGAACAAAGATATTTGGGGGATAAGAGGAAAAAAGAATGTTCTGTCGTTTGAGGCTTTTAATATGACATACAGTTACACATTTTCAAAGAATTAGAATAGGGCAAATTCTATTAACTATTCAAAATTATACTGAAGATAAATTTGTCCTTGATGATTCAAAAGGTGGTCCAGGATCTTATAATAAATCAGGTTCTATAAAGGTTTATTCTTGCTATAGGGTTATAGAAGTTATAGAAGTACAAATGATTGTACATAGGAAAGTATATATGAATTTTTCTGTAGGTTGCATTTCTGACAAAATATTATGGGAATTATTTTCCTTGCCATTTATCTCTTAACTACAGAGAAATGTTAAAAATATATTTTTATATATCTAATTTTCTCTTAGAGCCTTCTGCTTTCTTGATTCTGAGTAAATCAGGAGTTTATCATAGAACAATATCAGTGTTGGAAATTCATAATAAGAATTATCCATGGAAATGACATAAAAATGCATATTTTTATCAAGGCGAAGGATAGGTATTTCATAAAGCAGTCATAAACATCTTATTAGTGTAAGAAGTGCTTATTGCAAGGATAACATGATGTCACACTCTCCTCAATGACACATTGAAAGAGAACGCTAAAACTATCTGATAAACAAAAGTGTCAAATAAAATGCCATTTGGTGGGGACTGTGAAAGACTGAAATTGCTTCCAAGTGCCTAGTGCCACTATTTTCCTCTTTGGAAAAGAATCCTTTGCAATTACACCATGTACAAGATAGAAAAACATTTGGGATTTTCCTGGGTCTCTCTCTTTTTTTTTTTTTTTTTTTTTGCCCATTTTGCGCATCCTGCCCCTATGTCTAATTTTAGAGCTATAATTCAGGAATCTCTCAAACAGAAAACATTATAATTTGCATTCTATACCTATAGAAGGAGGAAGTTCTCAATTAGGATCTAAGCTATGTGATATTGATAAGATAATGGTGTCTTTTGTGTGAACATTATGTGTTGAAGTTTAGTAGAAGGGAGCTTCAGAGTGCTAAACAAACCAACGGCAACAACATTCGAAACACCAGATTGCTGCCCAATAGAATTTGTAACTGCAGCATTGTCCAGCCTTTGCTAGAATTGGAGAACATGTTAATTTTCCCCGCGTTTCTCATATAAAATTCCACAGAGCAGAAAATTTTATCAAGCTATTTTGTCAAGAGTCACTGTCCAAGTTCAGAAGTCTAATGAAGGAGGCCAAACAACAGAAATTTGCACTTGATGATAAGATCAAGGAACATGGCATTTTGTAGCTCTGCGGCCATCCACCATTTCAATGCTGGAATGTAGTCGGCTCTCCCCACCCTCCACCAAAGGGATCCACTCCTAGCTGGCCCATCAGGCTCTAAGGCTTATTCCTCTGGGAGGATTTAGCAGGGACATACCAAAGAAATTCCTCAAGTAGGACTTGTTCCAGATTGAAATCGCTTCCCTGTAATTTCTCCCTGGCTTTCAGAAAATGTGTATCCTCAAACTTAGTATACGAATTTGTTCCAAGGTGGGCCTGGTGGAGATGCTGGTGTGATGCTAGTCTCTGGAAACTTATTCTCTGCTTTTTGTGTCTTCTACTTTACTGTAGCAGAGGGCAGCACTGATCTGGGCAATAGAGAGAAGAAGAAATAGGAAATAAAAAGAAAATGAGAACTAGACAGGGATTGCCAGGAGGCCTTGGGTACATTTGCTCCCTTAAAAATGGAAGAATATGGCATCTAAGCTATTTCTGGATTCCATGTTGTTATTAAGATTCATTTCTGCCATGAGTTTCTAAGTCATAAGTTGTGTGTGAGTGAAGGTTGTACATGTCCAATGGGGTCTACCTCAGAGGGCTATTAGTGTTTCTAAAAACAGCACAGAAAGTAAATATTATGTAGAATCAGAATTACCCTTCAAAAGCCTACAGTAGTTCTTTGTTAGTCAATGTTACTCTATAGTCTTTAATTAGTTTTCAATTTCCTCTGCAAATATAGTGACAAAACCATGACTGGATACTTGCCCAGCCCCCCAACCCCCCCTTTTCTAATTTTTGTAATGGTCAGAAAACCCTTAATATCGTTCACATACTTTTCTTTATTTCAGCAGCTCACACTGGCAATTTTAGGCTCCACTGCATCCATTCCTGTCTAATATAAGTGATGTAACTGTGGCTGCCAAGTGCATAGTGATGAAGTGTCATATATTAAATCTACATATGTTGGCACTGTACTGCGTTTGTGTGTCTGGGTATCTCATATCAGACCCTTAGCCTTTGAAAATCATTTTTATTGGTTTCAACCATTCCTATCAACTCCGTGGAGCCACGGCACATGCTAAGCTATAATTTTGGTGGGGCACCTGGTTTAAACCCCAGGGACCTAATGAGAGAGCCCAGCGCAGCTTTCTGAGACACGTTTTAAACTTTGATTTAAGTTTATTAAAATGCCAACCCATTCATTTGATTTGCACCTTGAAAGGACGTTAATTGGGAATGTTTCTAAAATAAACCAAGATGAGTGTCATTCAGTTTCTCCATATCCTATGGCAACCAACTGAGCCAGAAAAAGATGAGCAGTGGCATCTTCTTCATAATATATAGGCATCATATATCCAATTAGTTGGTGTCTTCCCTTCTTCTTTAGAAAACCAGTAGACAAAAAGTGAGCCCTCTCAAAAGAATGGCTGTAAATTCCAAATGTGCCATCAGTGGAGAACGTGGTTAAGATGCTTAATTTGCAATCTGCAAGCCTATGCAGTGCAATTACATTTTACAGCATGGGACGATGTTCCTGACAACAGAGGGGAACTCTTGTACTTTTCCCTCTGTCCTTCTTGTTTATTTTTTCTGGTTCACCTAGTAGGAAGTCATTTTTCTTTCACAGCATCTGCCATACCATCTGTCTCTTCTACAATATCTGGCATTGATGGTGTGTGTTTCAATCCCAGAAAAAAAAAAAAAAAAAAATCAGCCCCGTATCCCATTTCTTCTTTCTTATGCTGCTGTGTTCTTACCAGAGTCACTGACAGTTCCTTGTGCTCTCTGCTACTCATATTCTTAATTCTCTCATTTCCATAAATCCCAGCGTGTATTTCAGAATCTTCTCCTGAGCTCATTATACAAAAGAAACTTCATTCCAACATAAGTCAGGCTCGAAAGGGATAGACACAGAGCATTTGTGTGTGTGAGGACCTGTATTAGAGGTTTTTTGGTTTGGTGTTCTGTCATTCCCAAGTGTCAGGCTAATTTCTCTCTATATACCCTTCTCATTGTTCCAGAGAGTGAGTGAGTGAGCATTACTAGAGGGCAGGAGTCTACAAACCATGGACTACTTGTGAATAACAGAAAAAAAGAGGGGAACTGTTTTTGTTTGCATAGCTTTTTATTTTTTTTTAAGATTTTATTTATTTGACAGAGAGAAAGCAGGAGGAGTGGCAGGCAGAGGGAGAAGCGGGCTCCCCGCAGAGCGGGGATGAGAATCGATCCCAGGACCCTGGGATCACGACCTGAGCCGAAGGCAGACACTCAACCGACTGAGCGACCCAGGCGCCCAGTTTGCGTAGCTTTTTAAAAAGGAAAAGAGAAATCCCACCAATGTGTTGATCTGAGAATATGATGATTTTTTAATGAAATCATATTTTAATTTAAAAAACATTTGGAATTCAGCCTTCTAACTTTTATTTAGAGCTTTTTGCCAAAACTAGTTAATCTCACAGACTCCCTTAGTCATTAGGTGTTTTCCCAACCTAATTACAGTTCCATTTTTTTTTTCCTGCTAGCAGGTCAATGCAGACATAAACAACACAGATTGTCTTTTTTACTTATTTTTTAAGATTTATTTGACAGGGAGAGAGAAAGCGCACAAGCAGGGGGACAAGTAGAGGGAGAAGCAGACTCCCCACTGAGCAGGGAGCCCTGAGGGGCTCGATCCCAGAACCCTGGGATCATGACCTGAGCTGAAGGCAGACGCTTAACTGACAGAGTCACCCTGGTACCCCCAGATGTCTTTTTAAAATAAGAGAGACAATATCAAATTAGCTTCACTTAGTTCCCACAATATCATCATGTCAAACAGCCCATTCCATAAGTATTTACTTCCTGCTAAGCCATCTTGTTTGGTGTCCCCATATGCAAGCAGGAATCCATAGATACTGGATTCTAGGTATCTAGGATATCCAATGACAGCTCAAAAAATACCAGAAAGTAACACACGTTTCAGCATCCCAAATTTTCTCTGTTTTTCAATTCCAGAACACTGGATCTAGATATTTAGATCCAAAGCAAAGTTTTCAGAACAAAAATTTAATGACCTAAAAACTAGAAATGTCACCTAAGTACAATGGATCATCCCTCTGCCTTTATATTTTATTATCGTCCCTGAAAGACACTCTCAATCTTTCCCCCAAGATATAATGATACCAGGCAGAAATCTTCTGCAAATAGTCATTAGCAGCACTAATTATTATGCAAGTCATATGTGTATTTTCAATTTTCTATTACTTTCAAAAGGTAAAAAGAAACAGATGAAAATAATTGTAAAAATATATTTTAGGGGTGATGGCTGGCTCAGAGCATGCAACTCTTGATCTCAGGGTTGTAAGTTCAATGCCCACATTGGGTGTAGAGATTACTTAAAAATTTAAAAAAATCTTTAAAAAATACATATATGTATTTTCAATTTAACCTGATATATAAAAAATATTATTTCAACATGTAATTAATATAAAAATTATTTTTTAAAGATTTTTTATTTATTTACTTGACAGAGCACAAGCAGGTGGAGTAGCAGGTAGAGGGAGAGGGAGAAGCAGGTTCCCTGCTGAGCAAGGAGCCCAATGCGGGGCTCGATCCCAGGACCCTGAGATCATGACCTGAGCCGAAGGCAGTTGCTTAACCAACTGAGCCACCCAGGCACCCCAATATAAAAATTATTAATGAGATTATTTTCACACTAAGTCTTTGAAATCTGTTGTGCTTTTCATGCTTATAGCACATCTTAATTTGGATCAGCCACATTTCAAATGCTTCATAGCCACATGTGGCTACTGACAACTGAATTTGATCGTACGCAGGTCTATAAACTCTATTTCCAGTCTAGCAGAGCAACAGACACATAGTAGGTGCTCAGTAAATATTTATTATGTGGATAGATGGATAGATGGATGGATGAATGATTGGATGAATGAATGAATAAGTGTTGAGCAATTGAATGAGTGAAGCTCTAAAGTGAAATAGATCCAACTTTATTTTTCTCTACTTGAAAACCTATTTTGGTTTCCTAATATCTACAAACATTCTGGCACCTGATCTGGTTCAACATATTTCAGGGTGATGTTGAGGACAGGTTGCTGGCAAACATCCCCAACACACTCTTACATTCCGTTTCTCCTCATCAGCAACAACAGTAGCCTCCAGATGCCAGGTCTTTCTCCAGAAATCTGACTGATACCTAAATGAGCAGAAATGAGTGGAGGGATGATTCTTTGGCAGTTCAGCTGAACCTGAGGATTACTATATCAAATTAAAATTATCTAATGCATTTCATTTATGACCCTGGCCAGGATGCTCCTGAGAGTCTCTAATGCCCATCAGATCAATTTAACCTTCTGGTTTGAAAGGCCGGGACAGCTGAGTTTTCAAGAAATTAATTTGGAGAAAATGATTTTCATATCCAAGAAGATGAGCCAAAACCTACCAACTCTGTGGCAAAAAAAAAAAAAAAAAAAGAGCATTCCAATTTTATTACATCAGTTTTATTTGCATTTTAACTGCAAATTCACCAAAAACTGGACTGCTACTTTAGACCTATTCATCTGATGCCTTATCCTTTACAAAACAAGTCATTTAACAAAAAGAGATATTTCTTTCATCTGTTCTAAGAAACAGCATTGGAGATGGTTGGATTCACTTTGGGTTCTTTCGGTCTCTAGTATGGCTTTTTAGAAAATCTCATGTTGCTGTTCACTGTGGGCCTCCTTCTCATTGGGACAGTTATTTCTGCAAAGTGGACTGGGGGAATCTTAGATGGGGGGCACCACTTCAAATCCTGACTTTACCACTTACTATACTGTATACCAGCGCAAGTTACTACCCCACTGAGGCTCAGGTTCCTCACCTAAAAATAGAGGCAACACAGAAAGTGACTTCTGACTGAGTTAACAGTGTGGGCACAGGAGGGTGAAGCAAACAAGCCCCTTTTCTAGAATGTCCCTTGTAATGCATATACGTATAAAACTCCACTTTTTCTAAATTTCTTCTCAGAGGTTACCATAGGAGAAATCCAAGGCCCTGAAATTATAATGTGATGAAAATAAAATAAAGGTTGGCCAGGCTGCAGAGGCAACCAGGGTCTTCAGTGAGGCCAAGTGGAAATCAAGACACAGTCTTGGCAGTGGAATTTTCTTCTAGCCCATCATTTCTCCCTGGAATTTTGTTCTGAAATCCTCCACGTCCTTTACAATTAGTGTAATCATAGATTTTCCAGGGCTCATCAATTCAGTCGAAAGGCCATCTTGAGACTGTGATTTTATTTTCAAAAGTGTATCTAGAAAAAATTCAATAATAGATCTACTTATTCATTCAGTTGAAATTCACTGAATATCTACTATGTTCCAAGCACTTTTCTGTTCACTGGGAGAAGCAGAAGTTAATAAATTAGGCAAACATCCTGCCTTATAGAAATTACATTCTTGTGGGGGAGACAGGCAATAAGTTAGTAAGAAAGTTACATTAGATAATAGTATGAAGAAAAAAATAAGTCCTGGGAGGAGGATAGGAAGTATGGGGGGTAGATTTTAGATAGGGTGTCCAAGGGAGGTCTGAGAAGGATATGGGGGGAATAGCCTGGCCTCCACAAAATGGGAAGGGTATAACTTTGGAGTCAGACCCTAATTCAGATCATCTGTCTATTTCTTCCCAGTTGTATCACTTTAGACACATTATTTAACCACTCTTATCCTTACAGATAAGTTTCCTTATCTATAAAATGAAAGTATTAATTTCTACTTTATAGGGTTATTATGAAGATTTTTTTGGAATGATATATACAAAATGCATAGAATGTTGCTTAGTACACAGTAATTACTAAAAAAGTTAAAGCTATCTTTTTTTGTTGTTCCCGTGTGCATGGTCCTGCTGTAAATTTGTCATGTGGGGAATGACCTTGATGTCCTAGTAGCCTCCAAGTCCACTACCAGGCAATCCTGGAGATCCCAAAAGAGAAAGGCTCACACAACAAATTAAGATGCATGAATCACATGGCTGATTAAGTCAAGTAAAAAGCATAGTGAGAAGCAAGAGGGGAGAGACGGGGGCAATTAAAACAATTAGGATAGAGTATAAGCAGATAGAGGGACCCAACGACCGGAATCTAGGGGCACGCAGTGTTTGTATGGCCTGTTTTCTCTCTCTCTGCCACATTGGCCTTCCCAATGGGGGTGTGGTTATAATGATCAGATTCAAGATTTGGGCAAGGACGTTCAGTAGATAGCAGGTGCCTGGGTCAATCATACACTTGCTCTCTTGGAAAGCCTCAAGGACAAATTCACCTGGCCATTAGCTGTAGCTCACCAGGTAGCCTGATGCACAGCCATGGACTCTGCATTTCTTGTGCACAGGATTTTCAAAGCCAGAATGGGATCACCAATAGGGCTGATTTAAGACTTTATTTGAGTCTTCATATATTTCATGTATATTTAGTATACCTTGAATGTTTGGTGTCTTATACATTGGATACATTGTGAATATCACATTTTTCCATCCTTCTACCTCTATACTCAGCACACACACACACACACATTTCCTACTTTATCTATGGCTACTGTGACTCAGAGGTTACTAATCCCCTGAGTCATACCATATACATTATGTGAATTCTGCCTGTGTCTCACAAGCTACTTGTTTCTCTACCCAGTTCCATTTATCCTTCTTATTTCTCTTACTTTGTTGAACAGGACTGAATAACCTTAAGTAACACTGCAAAGGCATGTTACAGAGGTCACCACTCTTAGTTGGTGACATGCTGCTTCAGATATGTAGTCTTGTAGGGGTGTCGAAAAATTGTCCAGAGTTAACAGAGCCCCCCCCCCCCCCCGCCCCAGGGTCCTAAACGTGGATCGATCTGATATGCATCAGAGCCCCAGTTAACAAATTATCTTTTCCACCTGGGTTCCATAGAACAGGAGCTTTACGAAAACTACCTTTGCTAGAGCATACTGAGAAATTAAGAGGGCCAAGGCTGCAGAAAATATATGATTAGCTGGCTTTAAAGAAATTATATTCCAAATAATTTGTGATCATCTAGTACTGTATGTTGTGCTTTCTTTGGATGTCAAAGATTCCCAGCCTCATTTATAAAGTCCTGGTTAGAAGGGAAGAAGCTAAAGAAGCGTATGCTTATATTCTATGCAGTTTAGCTACTTCCTCTGTTGTCTCCCTTTCTTTGCCCTTTCTTTGAGACTTAAGTGAAGGCAGAAGAGTTGCAACCCCTATCATTAGGAAGAGAATGTGGGCCATGTGTCTGGAGGCCTATTGTACCTCCTCACCACAAATCTGTGGCCCTCACCAAGCTCAGAAAGGGTGACTTTTTGGTTTTCTTTTTTCTTAAGTTGTTTTTAGTCAAGAAAGGGAAAGGGAGATTGAGAGAAAACAGACATGGCTTCTGCGTACCCCAGCTGTCAGGTGGAGACAGAGCTGCTTAGTATTCTGGAGCTGTGGGTTTGTGACTCATGTGAACTTCCTTCTGTGTGCTTTATCATCTCCCTGGAGTTGTGACAAGAATTACCTCCATATTCTGAGGGGATGTCAACTCAGTCTCAGGGGAATTCATCTCCCTAAGTTCCTTATTGTGCTGCAGCTGATCCATAGTCACATGCGGAGGATTCGGAGACTAACATTATCCAGTGCCCTAGCCCAGGCAGGTAGGGCGGTGGATTTTAGCAGCTGGTCACTTCACAGCATCTCACTCAGGGTTTGGCCGCATGCTGCTTCAATCGGGTGAGCAGAGCCCCTTGTGTCCTTGCTAATCTGGCATTCTCAGACGGTGGGGATAAACAAATACGCTTCAGTCTCTCTCTTACTTTCTGGGGAAAAAAAAACACCAAAGTAATGAGAGGGTAAATGGCTTTGTTAACCCACCTCCCCCCTTGGGGTGTTGAATATGTGTTGTGAAAAAATATGGGGTCTGCAATCAGAGGAAGAGGGTGCTAGTCTTAGGTGTGGGAATTTGGTTGAGTAGCTCAGACTTCCTGTTTCTCAGTTTTTCACTTGGAAAATGGCAAGAAGGAAAACATTACCTTGCTGGGACATTTCCAGGATTCTTGTGACGATAACATGAGGTAATATAAATGGAAATGTTTCATATACTGTAATGCCCTGTACAAATATTTTGAGGTTGTTGTTGTTACATAAATTTACAATTTTAGGAATACAGATGCATAACAAGGTATAATAATTGAAGTTTCAACCAGACACTAAGACACGATTGAAAAGAAATTTCAAAGAGAGGTGCCAAATCTCTATTTGTATACTTGCAGAGGAAATGAGCAAGAGCTAATTCCATGTCTTTTTTCTTCCCGTGTTTTATTTTGAGAAATTAAAAACCTATGGAAAAGTTGAAAAAATAAACACCCAATATTCTTCACCTCGATTTGCCAAATTGTGCTGTATTTTGCCTCTATTTTGCCCTTTCATTATGACATTTTGCCCATACATACTTCTATCTCCTGAGAACAAGGCATTCTTCTATACAACCATAACACAATCAGCGCACTCGAGAACTTTACCATTGATACACCACCGTATCTAATATGCAAGCCATATTCCTGTTTCCTGAAATATCATTTATAGGATTTAGTTCTTCTTATTGTCATTTGTTTTTGAGAGGGAAGTGGATCCATGAGGTTTTTTCAAATTAATGTTTTATTTTAAAATCAAAACTGTTTTTTCTACTACATCAGCAAAATCCAAATCATTTTTCCAGTTCCAGTATTATTACATCCTATTACAGTTTTTCTTACAGTCAAGATTTTAAGACCAAAGCCCTCTTGTACATATGACATTGAAAAAGAGAACTGAAATAGATCATAGGTCAATGTGATATACTGAACAATGCAAAGACTTTGAAAATGGATAGACAGCTCTTTGTCCTGACAGTAACTCATAGAAATCCTGTGCTTTAAGAAAGTTAATATGAATTTCTGGTTCTGCTTGTCCTCATCTCTAATACTGAAGAAAAGACGAACACATCAGCATGTGTTAGTGCAGACTAAATGGTATAATAATTATAAAAACACAGTGGATAGTACATAAAGGTGCTCAATATGTGTTAGTTATTACTCTTTTTTAAGTTTCTATTTTAATCACCTGGTGTTCATCATGCTTCTTAATTTAATCCCCATCACCTATTTCACCCATGCCCACACCTCTCTGGTAACCATCAGTTTGTTCTCTAGAGTTAAGAACCTGTTTCTTGGTTTGTCTCTCTCTCTCTTTTTTCCCTTTGCTTATTTGTTTTGTTTCTTAAATTCCACATATGAGTGAAATCATACAGTATTTGTCTTTCTCTGACTTTTTTCACTTAGCATTATACTCTCTAGCTCCATCCATGTCATTGCAAATGGCAAAATTTCATTCTTTTTTATGGCTGAATAATATCCCATTATATATATTAAATACATATATCACATTTTCTTTATCCATTCATCAATCAGTGGATACTTGGGCTGCTTCCACATCTTGGTTATTGTAAATAATGCCGCTATAAACATAGGGATACATGTATCCCTTTGAATTAGTGTTTTTGTATTCTTTGGGTAAATACCCAACAATATGATTGCTGGATCTTAAGGTAGTTCTATTCTTAACTTTTTAAGAAACCTCCATACTCTTTCCCAAAGTGGCTGCACCAACAGTGCATGAGGGTCCCTTTTTCTCCACATCCTCGTCAACACTTGTTTCTTGTTTTGTTGATTTTAGCCATTCTGACAGATGTGAGGTGATATCTCATTGTGGTTTTGATTTGCTTTCCCTGATGATAAGTTATGATGAGCATCTTTTTATGCATCTGGATGTCTTCTTTGGGGAAATGTCTGTTCATGTCTTATGCCCATTTTTAAATTGGATTACTTGTTTTTTAGGTGTTGAATTGTACAAGTTCTTTATATATTTTGGATACTAACCCCTTACTGGATATGTCATTTGCAAATATCTTCTCCCATTCCATAGGTTGCTTTTTAGTTTTGTTGATTATTTCCTTTACTGTGAAGAAGATTTTTATTTTTATATAGCCCCCCCAATTTTTTTTTGCTTTTGTTTCCCTTGCCAAAGGTGACATATCTAGGAAAAATGTGGCTACAGCTGATGTCAAAGAAGTTATTGCCTGTGTTCCCTTCTAGGATTTTTTATGGTTTCAGGTCTCATATTTAGGTCTTTAGTCCATTTTGAATTTATTTTTGTGTATGGTATAAGAAAGTGGTCCAGTTTCATTCTTCTGCATGTTGTTGTCCAGTTTTCCTAACACATTTGTTGAAGAGACTATCTTTTTCCCATTAGATATTCTTTTCTGCTTTGTTGAAGATTAATTGACCATATAATTGTGGGCTTATTTCTGGATTTTTCTATTCTGTTCCATTGATCTATATGTCTATTTTCGTGCCAGTACCCTACTATTTTGATTACTGCAGCTTTGTAATATAACTTGAAGTCTGAAATTGTGATGCCTCCAACTTTGCTTTTCTTTTTCAAGATTGCTTTGGCTATTTGAGGTCTTTTGTGGTTCTGTACAAATTTTAGGATTGTTTATTCTAGTTATATGAAAAATGCTGTTGGTATTTTGATAGGGATTCCATTAAATGTGTACATGGCTTTGGGTAGTTTAGACACTGTAACAATGTTTGTTCTTCCAATCCGAGAGCATGGAATGTCTTTGCATTTCTTTGTGTCATCTTCAATTTCTTTCATCGGTATTTTATAGTTCTCAGAGTACAAGTCTTTCATCTCTTTGGTTAGGTTTATGCCTAGATATCTTACTATTTCTGGTGCAATTGTAAATGGGAGTTTTCTTAATTTCTCTTTCTGCTGCTTCATTATTGGTATATAGATTTGCAACAGATTTCTGTACATTGATTTCGTATCCTGTGACTTTACTGAATTTGTTTATCAGTTCCAGCAATTTTTTTGTGGAACTCTACATGGAGTTCATGTCACCTGCAAATAGTGACAGTTTTATGATCACTGCAGATTTGGATGCCTTTTATTTCTTTTTGTAGTCTGATTGCTATGCGAGGACTTCCAGTACTATGTTGAATAAATGTGGTGAGAGTGGACATCCTTGTCTTATTCCTGACTTCAGGAGAAAGGCTCTGTTTTTCTGCATTAAGTATGATATTTGCTGTGGGTTTTTCATATATGGCCTTTATTATGTTTAGGTATGTTCCCTCTAAACCTATTTTGTTGTACTTTGTCAAATGCTTTGTCTGCATCTATTGAAATGATCATATGGTTCTTATCCTTTCTCCAACTGATGTGATATATCATGTTGATTGATTTGCAAATATTGAACCATTCTTGCAACCCAGGAATAAATCCCACTTGATCGTAGTGAATGATATTTTTAATGTATTGTTGAATTCAGTTTGCGAATATTTTCTTGAGGATTTTTGAATCTGTGTTCATCAGAGTTATTGGCCTATAGTTCTCTTTTTGTGTGTCTTTACCTGGTTTTGGTATCGGGGTAATGCTGGCCTCATAGAATGAATTTGGAAGTTTTCCTTTTCTGTCTTTTGGAAGAGTTTGACAAGAATAGGTATTAACTCTTCTTTAAGTGATTGGTAGAATTCACCTATGAAGCTGTCTGGTCCTGCACTTTTGTTGGTTGGGAGTTTTTTGATTACTGACTCAATTTCTTTGCTGGTAATCAGTCTGTTCAAATGTTCTATTTCTTCCTGTTTCAGTTTTGGAAGGTTCTTTGTTCCTAGGAATTTATCCCTTTCTTCTAGGTTGTCCAATTTATTGGCATATAGTTTTTCATAATATTATGTTATAATCCTTTGTATTTCTGTGGTTATTTCTCCTCTCTCCTTTGTGGTTTTACTTATTTGGGTCCTTCTTTTTTTCTCGATACGTCGGGCTACAGGTTTATCAATTTTATTGATGTTTTCAAAGAACTAGCTCCTGGGTTCATTGATCTGTTCTATTGCTTTTAGTTTCTATATCATTTATTTCTGCTCTATTCTTTATTATTTGCTTCCTTCTGCTGGCTTTAGGCTTCATTCACTGTTCTTTTTTTAGCTCCTTTATACATAAGTTTAGATTGTTAATTTGAGATTTTTCTTCCTTCTTAAGGTGGGCCTGTATTGCTATAAACTTCCCTCTTAGAACTACTTTTGCTGTGTGAATTGTTGTTGTTTTCATTTTCGTTTGTTTCCATGTACTTTTTAACTTCTTCTTTTATTTCCTGGTTGGCCCATTCATTGTTTAGTAGCAGGTTATTTAACCTCCATATATTTGTGGTCTTTGCAGATGTTTTCTTGTGGTTGAATTCTAATTTCATAGGGTTGTGGTCAGAAATGATGCATGGTATGACTTTGATCTTTTGGAATTTGTTGAGGCTTGTTTTGTGGCCTAATATGTGATCTGTTCTGCAGACTGTTCTGCATGCACTTGAAAAGAATGTGTATTCTGCTGTTTTAGATGGAATGTTCTGAATATATCTGTTAGATCCATCTGGTCCAGTGTATCATTCAAAGCCATTGTTTCCTTGTTGATTTTCTGTTTAGATGATGTGTCCATTGACATAAGTGGAATGTTAAATTCCTCTATTATTACTGTATTTGTATTGATTAGTTCCTTTATGTTTGTTATTAATAGTTTTGTGTATTTGGGTATTCTCATGTTGATTGCATAAACATTTCTGATTGTTATATCTTTTTATTGGACTGTCCCCTTTATGATTATATAATGTTCTTCTTTGTTTTAAAGTCTATTTTGTCCAATATAAGTGTTGCTACTCCTGCTTTCTTTTGACACCCATTTGCATAATAAATATTTCTCTATCTTCTCACTTTCAACCTGCAGGTGTCTTTAGGTCTAAAATGAGTCTCTTATATGCAGCAAATAGATGGGTCTTGTTTTTCTATCCATTCTGTCACCCTGTATCTTTTGATTGGAGTATTTAGTCCATTTACATTCAAAGTAATTATTGATAGATATGTATTTATTGCCATTTTATTAATTGTTTTGTGGTCATTTCTGAAGATTTTCTCTGATGCTTATCTTTCTTCCATGGTTTGTGGTTTTTCTTTAGTGATATATTTGGGTTTCTTTCTCTTTATTCTTTCCATATTTATTAGTAGTTTTTTATTTATGGTTACCACTAGGTTTGTATATAACATCTTCTGCATATAGCAATATTAAGTTGATGGTTATTTATATTTGAACCCATTCTTCTCTCCTCCCCATGTTTTAGGTGTATGGTGTCATTTTTTATATCCTTTTATTTTGTGAATTCCTTGACTGATTTTTTATAGAAATATTCACTTTTACTGCTTTTGTGTCTCCTACCTTCATACTGTCATTTTTGGTCTTTCCTATTGACTCCAAGAGTCCCCTTTAATATTTCTTGCAGGGCTGGTTTAGTGGTCATGAACTCTTTTAGTTTTTGTTTGGGAAACTCCTTATCTCTCATTCTATTATGAATGACAGCCTTGCTGGATAGAGTATTCTTGGCTGCAGGTTTTTCCCATTCGGCACTTTGAATATATCATGCCGCTCCTTTCTGGCTTGGAAAATTTCTGCTGAAAAATACACTGATAGCCTTATGGGGTTTCCTTTGTATATAACTGCCTTCTTTTGTCTTGCTGCTTTTAATATTTTTTTTCTTTATCACTATGTTTTGCCATTTTAATTACAGGATATCTTGGATTAGATGTGCTTTTGTTGATTTTCTTGGGAGTTCTCTGTGCCTCCTGGATCTGGATATCTGTTTCCTTCCCCAGATTAGGGAAGTTTTCAGCTATCATTTCTTCAAATAAATTCTCTGCCCCCTTTTCTCTCTCTCTTCTTCCAGGACTCCTGTAATGCAAATGTTATTACATTTGATGGAGTCACTGAGTTTGCTAAGTCTGTTATTATTTTGCATAATTCTGTTTTTCTCTCTTTTGTTCAGCTTGATTAGTTTCCATTACTCTGTCCTCTAGGTGATTAATTCATTCCTCTGCTTCTTCCATCCTACTGTTCATTCCATCAAGCATGTTTTTCATTTTGTTTATTGAGCCGTCTCTGCTATGTTATTTTTATCTCTGTGTTAATGCTCTCACTGATGTCATCCACTCTTTTCTCCAGTCTAATGAGTATCCTGATGATCATTGCTTTAAATTCCCCATCAGGCATGTTACTTATATCTGTTTCACTTAGATCTCCAGCCGTGGCCTTGTCCTATTCTTTCATTTGGGACAAATTCCTCTGTCTTCTTGTCTAAGTCTCTGGGCCTGTTTCTGTATGTTAAGAAAGTAAACTACATCTCCTATTCTTGAGAGCAATGGCTTTATGAAGAAGAGGTCCTGTAGTGCTCTGCAGTGTAGTGTCCTCTGTTCCCCAGGTCCTGGTGCTTCTGGGAGTGTCTCCAATGTGTGCTGCATGTGCTCTGCTATTGTGTCCTGGCCACTTTATCTTTCAGGCCAGTTATCTGCAGAGATTCTCTTTGCCCTTTGTGGGCAGTGTGTGGTCCCTGGTCTGAATGTGGCATGTTTTAACTAGGTGTGCTCTGGTCTGCTTGTGAAATAAGACATGTTGCTGCTGCAACTGGAACTGAAGTCTCACAAAACTCCTGGGTTGAGAGACGTGTTGGCAGGGGTTTGGGATGGTGTTCTGAGGTAGGGGCCCACTGGTGGGACTGAGGTAAGCGTGACTGGGAAGGGTGGTTCTTCCAGAGCACAGGGGGTGGGGCTTGGTGTAAGCAAGGTAGGTAGCAATTGTCAGTTCTGCCTGGTTTCCACAGGTGGCCCTGTGCTTATGCTGAGGGGCAGGGGAGGGAAGTGGTGCCTGCCAGTTCCTTTGTTCTTGGAGGGGTCTCTCCATGAAACTGCTTCTCTGGGACAGCTCCAGGATGAGCAAATAGCCTCCCCTCTGTGTACCCCAGTTGCTCTTCAGATCACTGTTTTCATGCTGTATATCCATGGACTGTTTGCCCTGCCTTTTCTCTAAGAGCAGCCCCAAAGTCCTCCAAGCTCTCCCAGAGCCAAGCACACCACCCTTTAAAACTCCAGGCTTTAAGCCCTGCTCACAAAATTTGGGCCCTCTCAGTTTCCAAGCCAGTTGCTATGGGGATTTGTTTTCCCTGTGCATTCCCCTGTGTGTTGGTCTGTTGTTCACCTTTATCAGTGACCACGGCTCCCTCCTCTTTGCAGCAGCCACAGTCCATTTCTCTGCCAAGCTGCATCTCCACACTTCCTACCTTCTACAGTGTGGCCTCTTCTCTACCTTTAGTTGTAGAGTTTCAGATAGATTTCTGGGGTATTTAGGGTGATATGATCTCTAGCTAGTTGTATTCATGGGATGAGGCAAGCCTATGGTCCTCCTACTCTGCTGCCATCTTCTCTTCCTCTACCTGGATCCATGATTTAATTAAGAGTCCCACACTGTATTTAGTTTCATGGCTTTTTAATATTTTTTAGTCTAAAGCAGTTCCTCCACTTTTTTTCCTCTTTAATAACAGTGACATTTGAAAAAATTCCAAGCCAATTGTTTTCGAAAATGTCTCTCGGTCTGGATTGTCTGATCATTTTTCTCATGGTTAGATGAAGCATTTTTGGCAAGATTACGTAGGTGATGTTGGGTTCTTCTCAGTGTGTCCCTCAGAAGACCCAGGAGTGTCACTGTATCCCATTATGGGTCAGGTTAAGGTTGATCACTTGGTTGAGACAGTATCTTCCAGCTTTCCCCACCATGATGGTACTTCTTTGACTTGGTAACTAATAAGTAACCTGGGTGTGCAATTCTCTGAGACCACATGAATCACTGGGTCCTCCACAACCTGAGTTTAGCCTCTGCTGAGGATCCCTGCTTGCATCAGTTATTACAACGGGGTTGCCACCCATCTCCATTTATAAGTAGATATTCTTCAGTAAAGAGGAGCTTTCCCTTCTCCTCCCCAACTCTCATTGCCATCACTCTGGAGCTCCCTCACTTGCTTCAAGAATATACAGGTTGAGTGAGAGGAGGAGAGAGGATCTAGTGAGAAGGGCACATCTGAAGAAAACTATGCCATGAGTACCAACCCACCTCAGCAGAAGGAGAGGACGGCCCCTTCATTTCAACCCTGGCTAGGGGTTGCAAGGCTACTTAGATTGTTTAAAACATGAGCCTCACAGTTAGGGAGTCTAGTGGCTTGGGAGCTGACTCATGTCTGACAAACCTAGATGTGGAGAAATGGGCGCGTTCTCTCTAGTGGTACAGCAGGGGAGTGCGCCTTCCCTGGGGGTGATAGAGAGGGCATCTGTGAATGCTTCCTATGTGGGATTCTTTTGGGGTCTGTCCTCTAGGAGGACAGCCTCCTGGAGGGCGGGGAGTGGGAGGTGGGGGCTGGAGCTGAACACCCAGATCCGGCAGAAGAAGGGCCCAGAAGAGAAGCAGGAAGTAGAGGAATAGAGAGACCAGCCATGTCCCATTTCACCGCCCCTTCCTGCAGACTGCTACTCTAAGCAGGTTCCAGCTAGGAAAAGGAAAAGTATTTGAGTTTGGAGTTTTGATTGAGATCTATGGAGGCTGTATTTATGATTTTAAATGATGTGGGACCAGCCTGAATTCTCATCGGGGCCAAGGGATACCCGTTCCCACTGAATGTAAAGGGCTAGTGGAAGATTGTGATTACATTATCATGAGTCATGCCTGTTCCACATACTAGTTACATATGTTTACCTAATTTAAATCGATCTGACTTAAATTAAAAATGAAAAAAAAATTGACTCTTTCTTTAGTTTCAGAAAGCAAATTTGTTTGCTTTATAAGAAAATACCATTATGTTCAATATAATAGGAAGCTTAGGAAAACCTTGTGTGCTTAAAATTCAGGTCTCCACAAATTACAAAATAAAGCATCTGGCCACCTGTATAAAATGTATCCTTTATGCACAGACACCTCCCATACCCCACCAGGGCCCTTCCCCACAAAATCTCCCCAGGAATCTGAAGACTTTTGAAAGTTCATTTCTACTTTGGCGAGTAATTATTTGTTAAAGGTTCAAATCCTGAAAAATTATAAGCTACTAAACTTCAGCCTCTGCAGTTTGGAATTTATCCATCCTTTCTAAATGCATCCCTATGTTAGGTTTTGTTCTATTTTAAATTCTGAAAGGTGAGCTTGTGTTGTGACTAGCTTCAATGAATCCAATCATACAAAATTAGTGGTAATTAGATGAGATAGTTTTAAACAACTTTTGAAACCCTAGTACAGTCAAGCCAGAACTTACTTATATAAGAACATTTATTTTTGTTTTCTAAATGGCTAGTGGATGGAAGGGATGGATACAGGGAAGCAGTAGAAAGGAAAAGAAAACAAATTTAGTATCAGCAGAACTCTCTTTTACTTGGAGAAAGAAGGAAGGTGTTGTTATCATTAACATGGAAACTGGAAATATATTTGGTAATGGAATGAACCTAATTACTGCCTAGAAATGAGTGCTTTTTCTAATAAGAGGAAAGAACAAACTGACATAAAAATTCACACAAAGCTTAACAGAAACAAAAAAAAAGGGCGGGGGGGGGAGGATATGGAGACCAAAAGGGAAAACTGGGGAAGGAAAAAATGGTGAAATTTTTTTCTCCCATCCATTTCCCTACTCTCTTCCCAAGCACAAGACAAATATTGCAAGTCCCTTTCTCAAAAAACTGACAGGATGCATTTTAAATGTCATCTTATAGCACTCACAATGACCCAGAGAAGAACATGGTATACTAAAATAGTCAGGTCTAAAATTGGGCTCATTCATTTATTTATATTCAGTTAATATTATTGAGTGCCTGCTATACACTAGGCATTGTTCTTGATGCCTGGGATATATAAGAGAACAAAATAGACAAAGATTCCCACCCTTGTGAGATACATTTGATTTTACGGGAGAGACATGGAATAAACAATGAAACAAAAAATTAAGTTATGTAGACTGATTAGAAGATGATCAAGTGTTATGCAACAAAGGAAAAGGTAGAGCAGAAGAGTGAGGGTGGGGATGCTCAGGGAGTTGAAAGTGGTCACTGAGAAGGTAATATGCCAGCAAAGACCCGAAGGGGTAAAGTGAGTAACTAGGAGGGAGATAAGGACATTGTTTCTGGCGCAAAGACCCTGAGATGGGAGAAGCCTGTTGTGTTTGAGGAACATCATGGACACCAATGTGACTGCAGAGAGTGAAGAAGGAAGAGTAGAGGAGAAGAGTTTAGAGGGATTACAGAGACATTTGGCAGCCCTCTGAATTTTGAACAAAGCAGTGACATGACTTGACTTACATTTCAAAAGGATCCCTCTGTCTTGGAATTAAAGTGAATTATAAAGGGGCACATGTAGGAGCAGGGAAATGCAAGGAAATAATTGTAGCAATCTAGCTGAGAGATAAGATGGCTCAGATGAAGGTGCAAGCTATGGAAGTGTAGAGTTTGAATAAATACTGAATGTAGAGCCAGAAGAGCTCCTGATGGGTTGGATGTGGGTGTAACAGAAAGAGAGGAGTGGGGAATGACTCCAAGGTGTTAGGCCTGAGTCACCAGAAGGATGGAAGCTACCAGAAGCTGCCATTAACTAATATGGTGAATACTATAGGTGGAGCTGGTTTGTGGGGGAAGACCAGAGGGCTTGAATTTGAGATGTTCATTAGACATCCAAGTAGAAATGTTGAGTGGGCAGTTGGACACTGAATCTGAAACTCAGGAGACAGGCCTGGGATGGAGATGTAAATGAGGGAGTTGTCTGCATGTTAAAGATATTTAAAGCATTGAAAATTGGTAAATCACACAGGGAATAAAAACAGAAAAGGCAGGAAAAGGATATAGAAAGAAAGGACCAAGGACTGAGCCCTGGAGCTCTCCAATATTCAGAGGCTGGGAGGAGGGAAAAAGAACAGGTTAAAAAAAAAAAGAAAAAAAAACAAAACAAACGAAAAACATATCAAGGAGGAAAATGTGATTGACTGTATCAGTGCTACTGATGGGTCAAGACGGATGAGGACTGGGAATTGTCCATCAGTGTTAATGGTGAGAAGACAATCAGTAACCTTGACAAGAGCAGCTTTGGTGAAATAGGGAGTGGGTGAGTGAAAGCCACCCAATCTTTGAGTCCCAGTTTCCTCATTTGGAAAACAGGGAAACCTCTTGGTTTAAGATCACACAGTAAAATATTTCTGCCTCTTTCTCTTAAAAAAAAAAAAAATCACCCAATAAATAACATACAGGGCAAGCAACAGAAATAGAAACTTCCTTTCTGATAAAAGTAGAACACAACTGGAAAGCCAGACCCTTATATATGAAAGTGGAAAAAAGGATGGAAGAATTGTAAACAACTTAGCAGAACTGAGGGAAGATTTATTGGAAGTGCCCACAGGTGAGAAGCAAATCAATCTCCACTGTGCAATCTCAGAATGGTTAGAGCATTAGATGCACCAGCACCACAGAGGATGGGGGTGGGGCGGGAACTGTAAACAAGGTAGTTGTTTAAAAGAACAACAGAGCTATGAAAGTTCTATGTCCCCAGGTCTGTAGGCAATGAAGGAAAGCAAAAGGTACATAAACTGGTTGAGGGGCTGTAGTCCAAGAGATACTGGACACAAAGGAAGGTGGGGCTACGCTGGAAAAAAAAAAAGATTATGAAGTGAGACCCCATACCTCTCCTCTCACTTACTTCCGGGTCACTACAGCCAGGTTACACTTTCCCCAGGTAGAATATAAGAGAATATTTCTCTGGAGAATATTTTTTCAAGGAAAAAATCTTAACAGATATGGACATTGTTGTGGGAGAAAACCCCAGTGGGAAAAAGTGGCAAGTCCACTCATTGTTCCCACAGGGACTCGCACTAGTTGACAAGTGCCAACTGAACACAATTTTAGTGCTTTATTTGTAACCATGAACAGACACCCAAGAATCACCTGACATTCAAAGAGAGCCCCTAATATGAATTTTTTTATTTTTATTTTTTTGGGGGTGGGGTGGGAGGGGTGGGGTGGCTGGGTGATAGACATTGGGGAGGGTATGTGCTATGGTGAGCGCTGTGAATTGTGCAAGACTGTTGAATCACAGATCTGTACCTCTGAAACAAATAATGCAATATATGTTAAGAAAAAAAAAAAGCAGGAGAGGAAGAATGAAGGGAGAAATCAGAGGGGGAGATGAACCATGAGAGACAATGGACTCTGAAAAACAAAATATGAATTTTTTTTTAAAAAAAAACTCAAGTAAATAGAAGAAAGTAATGCAAAAGAGAGTAATGCAAAGATACAGAAAATTCCAAAGAAACTATAGTTAACATACTTGGTAAGAAAAGATACTGCATCACTGGAAGAAGAACAGAATGAAAGATCAACAACAACACAGAATTAGAATTTTAAAAATGTAGAGATTGGAAAATATAATGGCTAAAAAACTTTAACATTTTAAAAGTCAATAAAGATGTTGGACATTAAAGTTGAGGAAATATTCCAGAAAGAAGGGGGCAGGGAATGGACGATACAAGTGAAAAAATAACAAAATTCAGGTTTTGTCCTGGAAGTCCAACATCTATTCAACTCGAGGGAACAGATAAAATGGAGAAGAGGTAGTCATCAAAAAAAATAATACGGGAAAATTTCCGGATTTGAAGAACATGAGACTCCAGATTGAAAGTGCCCACCAAGTACCCAGGACAATGAATGAATAAAGTCCCACACAAAGGAAAATCATAATGAATTTCACAACTGAAAAGATAAAGGAAAACATCCTAAAATGTTCCAGAGACTTGGGGCACCGGGTGGCTCAGTAGGTTAGATGTCTGCCTTTGGCTCAGGTCATGATCCCAGAGTCCTGGGATTGAGTCCCGCATCAGGCTCCCTGCTTGGTGGGGAGCCTGCTTCTCCCTCTCACTCTGCCTGACATTCCTCCCCCTGTTTGTGTTCTCTCTCTCAAATAAATAAATGAAATCTTAAAAAATAAATAAAATATTCCAGAGACTTGATAGAGTACACATATGAAGGATTGAGAATAAGGATTGCCTCGGAGTTTTCAACAGCAAAATTGAGAACTAGAAGGCCAGGGAGCCAGCCTTCAAAATTCGAGGCCAAAAGATGGTGGGCAAATCTCCCAACCAAGGCGGAGGAAATAAGAACCTTTTGACGTTCCTATCTCCCAAACACAACGCCTCAAAAGCTACTGGGAAATATGCTCCACCAAACGGAGAGAATAAAGCCACAAAGAGGAAGCCGCGGGATCCAACTCCAATTAGAGGAAGAAGGGAATTTCCAGGGTGAGGGGAAGGGAAGCGCCAGCCCAACAGCTGGACAGCGGCACAGAGCGTGCGCAGTGTGGGCTGCAGCCCGAGGATGGCAGCCTCCAGGTGGGGCGCTGCCAGGAAAAAGAAAAACGGAACTGAGTTTCTCACCAGCTTGACCATGTGGAAAGAGACAGTTGCACAACGTATGGGAAGATTGAGCAAAGCTCCAAATAAAACTGTTAATGAAGAAGCTGTCAACTGAAGGAGAAACGAGAAGTTATAGAAGGAAGGCAAGATGATTACTGTAAACTATTTTGCTCGGCAGTGGACACTAAATAGGGAGTCATTAATATGAAGACACGGAATAGGAACTTAACCCTAAACTGAGTTGTGAACAGATTGGGAAGATGGTGAAGATAGAAAGCTGTATGAGCGGGAGCTAAAACCCTGACCTCCAAGGGAGGTCAACAGATACTGTCTAAAAAGGCTGGATCAAGGGCGTAATGCAGAAATATTATTGAGAAACGTAGAGAGTATTACTAGAATAAGCAACATATATTGGAAGTGGTTACCTCTGTGGTGTATAGAGGCAAAGAGTTGAAGGTCTGCTGCTTTTGGCTATAAGCCTTTAGGCATTGGCTCTTTAAGTGATGCACATGTGTTACTTTGAGAAAACTGAGGATTCAGTCAATAACTGCACACATACACACACAAATGAGATAAAAATGCTAGTGGTATTGAGCTGTCAGTATTAACTATGATCTCGTGGCTGTCGAAGTCCAGGCACAGTCCTTGGGGTTTAGAAATAATCACGTTTTCCTAGCCCGGAGTCCAGGATCAGAAGCCAACCCGTCTCTCACTGCATCCCTCCAGAAACACGCCAGCACCAGAGACCTATCCGCCACTTCCTAAACGAGCTGTGCTGAGCCGGACTCCTTCCCGTGGAGTCCTCTAAGGCAGGGCGTGCTATATAATCCACGGCAGGATGAGAAGAAAACATAATTTCCACTGCTCTTATATTTTATGATTTTTCAAGTTTCTATTTATTGTATATATTTTTTCCATTTTAAACTATCCACTGATACAATTTCAAACATAAAAAGAAGTAAAAATAGGGGAGCCTGGGTGGCTCAGTCAGGCATCTGCCTTCAGTTCAGGTAGTGATCCCAGGACCCTAGGATCCAGCCCCCAGTCGGGCTCCCTGCTCAGCGGGGAGTCGTCTTCTCCCTCTCCCTCTCCCCCTCTCCCCTGACTCATGCTCTCTCTCTCTCTCAAATAAATAGATAAAATTTTTGTAAAAGTTGTAAAAAATTAAAAAGTAGTAAAAATAGTACAAAAATTCATATAAAACCCTCACCCATATTCCCTCAAGTGTTAACATCTTACATAACCATTGTACTATTATTAAAATCTAGAAATTAACATTGACACAATAATGTATAATCTATAGATTGTATTCGTATTTCTCTGATTGTCTCACTGATAGTCCCTTCTCGTCCATATCTACTTTAAGATCACACACTGCAGCTCATCTTCATGTGTCTTTGGTCTTCTTTAAGCTGGATCAGTTCCTTGGCCTTTCTTTGTCTTTCATAATTTTGACATTTTAGAAAAGTATTAGCCAGTTCTTTTGTAGAATGTCCCTCAATTGATGCTCTTCAGATTATTTGCCAGTGGTTAAATTCATGTTAGGCATTTGGATCAAGAATACCACAGAAATGATGTTGTGTCCTCTTCGGTGCTTCCTATTGGGGGGGAAGGGTGTATAATGTTTATTTTTCCTGTTACTGATAATGTTAACTTTGGTTACTTGGTTAAGGTGATGTCTACTAGGTTTCTCCTCTGTAAAGTTACTTTTTTTCCTTTAGTATGTCCTGTATTATATGGCATTAAGTATATATGGTATATACCCAATGAGTATGTTTGAGGGAAATATTTAGAAACTGTTTTTCATCACACTTTTGCCTACTTAATTTTAGCATTCCACAATGATTCTCACCTGAAACACGTACGATGGTGTTTGCCAAATGGTGATTTTCTATATTTATCATACCTACTACAGTTTTTGGTTGGCATTCTGCTGTAAGGAAGAGCTTTCCCTCCTCCCCTTATATTTCTTTATTCAATTAATTTATTCAATTATTTACATCAATATGATCTCATAGATTCTGATTTTATTTTATGATTTATAAATCATTACTGTCATTATTTATTTTGTTACCACAACTATCCCCAACATGTCCATTTTGACTATCTTTGACATGTCTTCTGTGTTCTCACGGCATGTCTCCATCTTTTTTTTTTTTCTCCTTTTTTTGAGGACTTTTTTGCTTTCCCAGCACAAGATGTTCCAAGCTCACCTGTGCTTTCCCCAGCCCTGTAATCAGCCATTTCTCCCAAGGAGCGCTGGTCCTTTAATGGAGCGCAGCATTTTGAGCCAGGATCTGGATGCCATTACATATTTTTTTTATAACATACTAGCTTTGTGGTACAGGTACTTATTTTAACCAATATACTTTTTTTTTTTTAACTGATTGGGAAGCAAAACATTTTTGAAATCACTGCTTTTAGTTTCAAGAAGCACTGCTCATTGTTTCCTTAGCCTGAAATGTTCCCAAGGAAGACATCTTGATCCCCTTAGTTGGAATTACACACCCCTCCTTTTTCACGTGTACAGCATGATACTTCCTCTATTTTGCACTTACCTTTTCCTGCCTTGTGTCGGAGATGGTAGTTCATGAGTGAAGAACAACCCCGGGAACTCATGGTCTCTTTCTCCATCGTTCTCTATCCTGTCAGCTTCTTATATTGAAAGAGATTCATGTGTAAAAGTTGCCAGGCAATGAAGGCCAAGTAGGGAAGAGAAATGGTCCATGTTGCTGTGTCACAGAGAAGCACCCTGCGTTCACACATATACAATGGGCAGGCCCCCAGAGGAAGTGAGTGATCCCGGGGAACAAAATGGTTCCTGTCAGCTCCCAAAGGAGTTCTGCAGTTAGCATCTCATCCCTTTAGTGTAACCTGTCATACTCTATCAGGACTTCCTGGTCCACTCGGCTAGCACAAGTCTGCCAATTTCTAAAATGCTGAAATGTTCTCTGTGTTGAAGAGCAGACTAGAACCAGAGTGCTTGCTTTCACTTACTAGCTGGGTATCCTTGAGCAATTTACTCACCTTCCTTGTGGCCCAGTTTTCTCATGTGCAAAATAAGAATAACAACCATAGACCTTTTCTGTGAGATTGTTTTGGTGATTAAGTGAGTTAATATATATATATAAAGTGTTTAGAACAAGGCCAGGTGTATTAAAAGTGCTAAATTGCTGTTAATGGTTATTCTTAATACTTCAGAAGACAAAGGCCCTTATATTTATGTCAGGGAGCCTCACAAAATGTGGCACGGAAATATACAAAAGTTCACGGCAAAAAGGATGAGGTCAAACTAGGGTTTTGTGTCTAATTAAAGACCAGACCCCGAGAGGGACAATTCATTACACCTTTTCAGTCACTGACCCCATTCTTGCTGCTCTTTGCCTTACAACTAGGCATACCTTTCCCCTGAAGCACAAGGAAGTGTGCTCTGTGTGGAAAAGGTGGATATTGGCGGGGGGGGGGGGGGGGTGGTGAGGAGAGCTGGACAAGCCACAGAGTAAACATGAAACGTTTTCCTTCTGTGTCAGTTTTACTCAAAGATGCATAAAGAAAAATGTTACTATTGCTTTAAAGCAAATGCTTTATTGAGGTGTGGGATAGCCATTTGCATAAATTTTCATGCTAAAGCCAAATCTGTCTAAATAACATTTGCTTTTGTGGCCACTTTAGTGGCTCATGTGGTAGAAACGTTTAAGAAGCATTGTCTTTCCATGAAAAACCTTGGTAAATCCTTTCTTAGCAGAAGATTCGAATAAAGAAAATAAGGGGAAACTGCCATCTTTGGGTGGGGAATGGGGAAGAAGGTGAAAAATGGGAAGGAAAAATCCCAAAGAAAGAGATTAAGGGCTCCAGATACAAGCAGGCAACATGTGAGACAGTGAAATAGGTACAAGGAAAAGAATGGGAGCATCCCAGGGCAGACCCAGGGGGAAAGACTAGCCTCCTTCTAAAGGGTTCCAGTAGTGAAAGTGGCCCGCCACCACTGGGCCTGCCTTATATTTTAACATACAGAGCCACAGGTGCCTCATTTCAAACATGAACAGAGTTAGTATTCCTTCTTTACCAGGTAGTTCACTGTTGAAAAGCTGAGAAAACCATTCCACTCCACCATATCAAGTTTAAAAGTTGCCTTTTAGTTAGTTGCCTTTGGTTAGTTACCAGGTACCTGACAAATATAGATAAGCTCTGCAGAGCCAACATGGATGTGGGGCTGCCAGTGAGCTGCATCTGCTGTTGGAATAGCGGGTTTAATATCACTAAGATTAAGATAGCATCTTCTTTCAGCTGTCTCCCATGGCAGAACCAGGAAATAAGGCCAGCTCTACATTTTTAAAGAAGCAATAAAAATTGCTTCCTGTTACAGCAAAAAAACTGGATTTGCCAGTAGAAAATCTCATTAGGATAAATATTTTTTTTACTCTTATCAATCCCCTGCCAAGTTGCTTGCTTTAGTCTTATATCCACAAGATAGAATTCCTTTAAAAATAAAGTTAAAAGCCTGTCCCAAGAAGCTGATACACAGACACGCAGTTGTATAAATAAAAAGCTCCAGACAGGATAATAGAATAAGAAGCTACATGTCAGGATTCCACATCTGTCTGTCTGGGCAGTGAGGATGACATTCCACAATTGAAAAGATCAGGAATTCAAGGCTTGAGTCAGATATCTACAATGCAATGGCAGATGCGCCCTGGTATAAAAATAACTATTCCACTAATAATGAATATAGAAATTTTAGGCGCCGTGTAGGATGGGTAGAGTTTAGTTACATTTACTTTTTAGTATCTCAGTGAACATTTGGAAAACGATTCCTTAGTGTTCTGATAATACATTTGCTTTCAACATGCCTAAAGGCTTATTTCCTCGGTTGATACAGTTATTAACCCTCTGTGCGCTTCAAAGAGCAAAACCAAAAGGACAGACATGAAATACATAAATATGGAGGAGGACAAAGGGAAGGAGATATTTCACTTTGTTCTGTTTGAGTATGAGGATCAGTGGGTGAAAGTGGCTCTGGAGAAAAAGCGCAGACCTGGCTTCACCAAGTTTTTCATCATTTTCTCAACTTCTTCAACTATAAAATAGAAATGTAGTAATACCGCCTCATAGGGCTGCAGGAGAACTTAAATGCAGTAATGCTGGTAACGCACCCAGGACAGAGCCCAGTGCACAGTAAGCACTCAGTAGTTAGCTTTCTTCCTGTCCCTCTGTTGTTGTGCCCAACCAGACCCGGTCTGAGCACAGTGGAAATCGTGGGTTGTCTGCTGAGCAGTCATCTCCCTCGTCTCAGATACCCAGGTTTTCATGTGGGCCATGACCCTGCCCCCACACCACCAAGTGACCCATAGGAAAGCCACTTCCTCTCCCCTTGCTGGTCCTCGCTTCCAATGTGGGCTCTGGGTCATGTTAAACCAATCAGTCCCTTTTTTACCCTTGCCTAGAATCACTGGTTCATGTGACCAAAGCAGCCTAACCACAGTGTCTCGGGAGTCAGAACGCTGAGGCCAAAGGGTCCTGCTGAGCATAGACAAGGAAGCACATTGCCATAGATGCACCTTAATGCCACAGAGGAAGCCAGCATGGGGATGGCAGAGTTAGAAAAAAGGTGGTCCGCAGTGACTTGCTGGGACAGTCAATTCTGAAGATATATGACCTCTACACTTCCAGTGACTAGAGCCGATAAATCTCTTTTACAATTTAAGAACTTTCCATTGAGTTTTTAATAACTTCATAAAAAAAAAACAAAAACCTAACTGATAGACCAAGAAGCTATTTACATCCTCATTTCTCAGTAAGAAAAACTGCAACCTAAAGCTCAAAAGGATTACAAATACAAAGATAGTCATTCTTTAGATCTTTTATATATTATGGTTAAATGAGGGGTCTCTATAACATCTGTCTTATCTTTCTATGTGTTGCTGATTAGGTTTTACTGTCATACACCAGAATTACCTTCTACCATAATTATTCCTGATATATAAGAAAGGTTTCACTTAGCTATTTAAAATTAGAATAAGTTGGTTCTAGCAAATAAATCTACATGGCAGGTTAATTTCCTTATTTACTTCTGCATACATTTTGTAAATCATTCATCCTGTTATATTCACTGGGGGAAAAACACAGCTATTCAAAATCAGGTATGTCATAAGTATGTCATCTATGACAGTGATGAAAAGCTGGTAACACTTGCTTTGAGAATTTTCTAAGCCAAAATTATCTTGGCCTTTGCTATAAACTAAGGTTGTGTCACCCTAAAAGTCATATGTTGAAACCAAATCCCTAGTGTGATGGTGTTAGGAGGTAGGGCCTTTGGGAGGTAATTAGGTCATGAGGGTGAAGTCCTCATGAATGGGATTAGTGCCCTGATAAAAGAGACCCTCACACCTGTGAGGGCACAGCAAAAAGATGTCTGTCTACAGACCAGGAAGTGAGATCTCAGCAGACACTGAATCTGCCAGAGCCTTGATCCTGTCCTTCCCAGTCTCAGACTGTGAGAAATGAATGTTGTTTAAGCCCCCTATGGTATGTTTGTTATATGTTTATGGTATTTTTGTTATAACAACCTGAACAGAATAAGACAGCCATGTTCTATGATAAAATTGGTGGGGCTTAATTGACAAGAGCAAAACTTTAAAAGTTTTGGCAGAAGGAAGAAAATCTTTTTTCTAATTTTAATGTCTTCATTGGTATCAGAGAGATATCCCATATTGGGAGAAGACCCATGTTCAAACTATTAAACCTCTTTTTTTAAGGCTGACTAGTAACATTGTTAAAGGAAACCCCAGGATGCTACCTTACAGGACCAGTTTCCTACAATAATCCACTGATGGTGTAACTTTTAGTTTCACAGATGAAGATAAATAAGTTAGGTATCTAGGAAATTTGCACAACCCTGGAATTTCAGTTTACTTAGATTTATTTAAGTCTGTTTATTTGTTGCCTTGCTCCAAACAAAATTTAAGGCAATGGGTTTATTTACTCTCATTTTTAATATTTTTAAGTGAATCAGAATTCATTCCACTGTTCACAAATCCTACAGAATTTGACATACATAAGAAGAATCATGGGGCACCTGAGTGGCTCAGTCAGTTAGGCGTCCAGCTCCTGATTTTGGCTGAGGTCATGATCTCAGGTTGTCGGATTGGGCCCCAAATTGGGCTCTTCGCTCAGTGCGGAGTCTGCTTGAGATTCTCTCTCCCTCTCCTGCCCTCCTCCAGTAAATAAAATCTTAAAAAAATAAAATAATAAAAAATTTAAAAACCTTTCAAAAGAAGAACAGCATTATACTCTATACTCATCATAGATGCTGCCTTTTTCATCAGGACAGAGATCATCTCTTTACTACCATATAGTATTAACCAAATATAGATATTACAAGCTGATAGTTTGGAATCACCTAGTTTCAGTAGGAAATAGTGGGACCACATTTAGATTCTATTTAAGGAAGAAGTGTGATTTTATGATCCATATTCTACATAATTATTTCTTGGAGAGTATCAGCAGGCAAGAGTGGAAAGATTGGAGGTGGTGGTAAAAGACAGTTACAGGGAAATAATGAGGAGAGAGCTGTACTGAAAGATAAGAAAGCTATGTCATTGCCTTAGGCAAGTCGGTTGGCCATTCTTACCAAGGTGGAAAATGAACAGTTGCTCTTTTGCTAGGGTTAAAGAGCATATGTCTGGTGGTGGAAGAAATAAAATTAAAAGTATACAGCATCACATAGCCTCCCCGCTCTGTAGGGGGGAGCTGATAAGGAATGAGCAGAGTCCCCAGAACAGCAGTGTTCAGGAAAAGTCACAGGAATTTCAGGCTCTTACTTCGGGGAGCTGCTCTTATTTGCACGTTCTGCAAATGGGATTTTTTGGTTCTGGAGTTTTATTCAGTTTGAGATGAGGTGAAAGGTAGAGGGGGAGGGAGGCATCACAGAGGGAGGTAGGGAAATGCCACAGAACTCAAACCCAATTAAATTATCTCTCAACCTCCACCTCCACCCATTTATTCTTTCAAGGTGAGGGTGAAGCTAAAGATGGCCAAACCTTTTTACCAGTCCTACAGAGGTGGTCCAATGACTTACTTTGGATCTTAGGGGTACTTACTACTGTTTTTGTTTAGGGCCTTTGGACTTCAGGTCAAAGAGAGACTGAAAGTGTTCCCTTTCAAAAACGTATTCCACATTTCAGGATCAGGTTCAGAAATCACATCTGGGCAATCTCAGAGGCTCAGTTCAAAGTGTCTAGGGTCCAGAATATACAGTGCATGGCAAAGCACAGAGTTTGAGGACCAAAGCAGAGAGGTTGAGCTGTAGGGTGAAGACAATGCACTGTCCTTGGAGACCTACAGCTCCATTCTGGGGTCAGAGTTTTGAACAAGGTTTCATTTGAAAGGTTTTACTGACTTGGCTCATTCCACATATTGCTTCCTAGTCTCTTGAATCTAGTCTGTTCTGATCATTTTGGCCTATGTCCTAATCCAGAAAGCTTATTCTTTGTAAACTATCTTGTGAAGACCACTTTTTCTCTGAGCTTCAACAGGTCAGATGCAGACACAATCCTTTTTTGGGCTCTTTTTTTCAAAAAGTCATCAAATTTGAAGTCTTTCTTCAAGGAAGCAAAAAGATAGCTTACATTTCCCAAGTCATTCATATACATCATCAACTATAGTCATCATGTATTAAATGCAGACGGATGGATATAACCACACACAAGTCATTTCATGTTCACAAATGCACAGTGGGACTAAGTAAATGCCCTGTTATTTTTCTGTCCCCAACCCATTTTCTCCCACAGTGCACAATATACAAAGCCTTCTAGAACTTCAAAGCCAGAGGTGGCCTTATAGGCTATCTGCTGAGAACTTGCCCAAGTGACGCCGAGCCTCAGCTTCTTCACCCGTGAAATGGGGGTTAAAATATTATCCACCAAAACCGTTTTTAGAAAGATTACCTATATGCTCAATTAATATCAATCTGCTCACTCATGTTGAAGAAACTGAGATCCAGCAAGGTCGAGGGATGCTCCCAAAGAAGTGACAGTGATGGGACAAAAACCAAGGTCTCCCGAATCCTGGTGTGTGCTCTGTGACGCAAAGGAAGTCAGGCTTTCCTCAGATGCTCAGCAAAGCCTTAAGGCTAAATGTGACGTACTCCTTTTATAGGTAGGAGTTTCCATTCCCATGAAAAAGGATAGTTCTCGGTCTCCAGACACTCTGCTGAGTGCTGAGAGAGGATTCTCCACCGCCAGGATAAAGGATGGATAAAGCAAGGAGAAACTGCTAAGCCACAAAGAGGCCCCATTATAAACCCAAGTTCCTGAAGTTAAATAAGCAAATAAATGATGGAAGTTAAATAAACAAACAGCTGGTTTGGAGGGAAAACTGTGTCCAGGTTTAGACCTATTTTTTCTTAGTGTCTGTAACTCCTTGGAGGAAACCAAGTCCCCACATTTTACCAGTGCCTCAGCCTCCACCATGGTCCTCTCCTCTGAAAAAAGAAAGGATCCACTGGCAGTTAGGTTGAACCATGTGAATGACATTGTCAATAGTCAACCATTTCTGAACTCTATAGATGACAATTTCATTTGGTTAAAAATATTTGTGAATTAATCTGTAAATGTTCGTGTTTTAAAGTGGCACCTTTGCTTGATAGGGAATTTTCTTTCTTTTTTTCTTCTTTTTTATATTATAAAAGTATGATAACACATTTACAGGAATTTACAGGAAACTTGGAAAAGAGAACAAAACTACATGTAGTTCCACCATATAGTACAATTATTATTTTGTGTATTTCACTCTTAGCATTTTATAAACATATTTGAAATATTTAGAATTGTTAATAATATTGAGGCTTTTAATTATACCCTAAAACAATGAAGAGGAACCTACACTGGATTATCTCTAAGGTTTCTTTTGTTTTTATCATTCTGTGTCACTATGGCCGGATTGAGCCCATTTTCTTTGATCAAAACACTAATTTCTGCATATTTTTATCTGAAGTTCTTATGGTTTATTGTTCATGCAGTATAACTATTTGCTTACAACTTTCAAAGCTCAAAGGAACATTTCCCATGAAAAACAGTTTAATGTTAGCAACTATCTTCTTTGTATGAGGGCCAATTAAAAAAAACATGTTTATCAACACATTTTTTTGCACTCAAAATAATGTTTTATGAAGTCCTTTAGCATAAAATGCACATTTGAAAACAAAGATGACCTACATTACTGAAAGAAGAATGTCAACTTCTTTTCTTTTTTGTAACTAAAATGTTAAAAACAGCCTATTTGGGAAGAAACAACCAGGGCCACATCCTGCTTGCTTCTTACTCAGTTTGTGTTACAATTTTAGATTCACAAATTGATCTACACACATCATCTCATGTCAAGCTTTGAAGAATTCCACAGGATCAATATCGCCCTCACTTTACAAATGAGGAAATGGCATACTCACAGGAACGAAATTGACCTGAAGCATTTATGGAGGGCTGGCTGTGTGCTAAGGATACAGGGAATGAGAGAGAGCTTCCTGTGGCCTGTGGGTCACAGAGTAATGATTATTTCAACCTGGAAAGGAGTGCATAGGGAAGATTTACCGAAGTTTTTCAATAGTTCAGATAGTGTTTCTCAAACTTTGGGATTTTAGAGCCAATGAAAATAACACAAAGGCCTAGGCTCATTGGAGTAGGCTAGGATCTGGACCTCTGCTTTCATCAAATTCCTCAGGTGATTTCAATTCATACCAAAGTGTGTGTATATATGTGTGTGTGCGTGCATGTACCCATGCATGCATAGTGTCTGTTTGCATATGTACTAACGCAAATAATTAAAGGTTAAATTACAGCATGAAGCATTTAGATAAAAGAGTAGAAGAGGAAATGTAGGAGGAAGTTTATACAGCCTGAAATGGCTTACTTGGGAATGGTATAAAGCAGTGGTTCTCAAAACACACCAGAAATTCTTGGAAGGCTGCCCACACCCCTCCCCACCAATCTGTAATTCAGTAGGTGTAGAGTAAGACCCTAGAATTTGCATTTCTAACAAGTTTCCAGGTGCTGCTGATGCTGCTGGCCCAGGGGCCATACTTGAGGACAATTGGTATAGACAAGCACAGTAGTTCTAAACCCTGGCTGCACTCTAGAAAAGTCTGGAATGAGTTTTTAAAGTACAGATGATGGGGCCTCAGCCCTATGCTATAATAGAATTTCAGTGGAAGTCAGATAGCATAGTTTTTAAAGCTCCCAGGTGTTTTAATGTGCAGTCCCAGTTGAGAACCACGGGTCCTAAGGCTTCTTGGAAAAGCGGAGGGAGTCACATTCAGTCCTGGGTTACCTGATTTAATCATGTTTGTCTGCATGTCTTTTGCCCAAAGGCCGGTGCATGCAATGCACATAATAATCTTCCTAACATCCTTTTCCCACCTGGAATCGATGCTCTGATGCTCTGATGAGGATGCTTTTTTTTTTTTAATTTTATTATGTTATGTTAGTCACCATACAATACATCATTGGTTTTTGATGTGGTGATCCACGATCCATTGTTTTCATATATACGAGGATACTTTTTAAATGCATTTCCATGAGACATGAGTAAAACCAGCTAGACTCCATTGATTTTTTTCTTTCAACAATGCTGCCCTCTTGTGTCCTTAAATAGTAGAATTGTGTAAAAGCCCATTTCACTTCCTGCTACAGAGCTAAACAACTTGGGGGATTTTTCTTTGATGTTAAAAAAAAACCCAACAAATTTAACATCCATTAAGCTTAATTTTTAATCTGTGGCAACATGAATCTCCAACGGCGGCCCCTTGCTTCTCCCACCATTTTTCCCTGCATTCAGTGCTTCAGCCTCCTCCAAGGATAAGAACTACTCAGTTTTTTTCTTCATTCCGCCAAACCCTTCTCTTCAGAGCCAGAAGCACAACCAATCAGGGAGCAAGAAATTACCACCAACTAAAGTATTTGGGGCATTGGAGGGTCTCGCATACTCTCGTCCATACTCAGAACCATTCGTTCTCACCACACCCACCTCTTCTTCACTTGATTGATAGCTTATTAAACAAGACGAAACCAGAGAGGGAGACAAACCATAAGAGACTCTTAATCTCAGGAAACAAACTGAGGGTTGCTGGAGTGGTGGGGAGTGGGAGGGATGGGGGTGCTGGGTGATAGACTGTGGGGAGGATATGTGCTATGGTGAGCGCTGTGAATTGTGTAAGACTGATGAATCACAGACCTGTACCTCTGAAACAAATAACACATTATATGTTAATAAAAAAAATTTAAAAAAAGAATAGAATCATCACACGGGAGCTCCCATGTCCTCCCACGATGAGTTCAACACACCTTTCAGAGTTCTGCCATCTGGATGCAGTCCTCTGCACCTCACAGATACCCGCCCGCCCTCCATCTCCACTTGATCGAGTCTCCCTCTCCCTCCGGCCCCAGCCTCCAGCCAAGATCATCACCAACTCCCTCTTTTTAAATCACTCCCAATGGCATACAGGCTTATTTTTATGTCTCCCATCTTTAAAATAAAACTCTTCTTTGGCCCTAAGTACCCCTTCAGCTACTGCGCCATTTGTCTGCTCCATTCACTTCCAAACTTGGGAAGAGTCTACTCAGGTTGTGTCTAAAGCCCGTCCCCCCCACGGCCACCCCCTTCTCCCATCTGCTCCCGCCTGGCTGTGGTCCCTGGCACCACTGACACTGAAACGGCTCTTCTCATGGCCTGCAAGGACCTCCCTGGCATGTGCCAAAGCCAGCGGACACTGCGTTGTACCCTCTGATCTGAATGCTCAGAGTGTTCCACTCTGTGGGCACCGCTCCTTCTCCAAGCACTCTCTGCTCTTGATTCTGCAACATCCCATGACCTGGCTTCCTTCCTGCTCCTCTGGCCACGGATAAACCAGAACCTTGCCATGTGCTCTCTCTGACTCCTGGGCTGGCTTGTAGGACCTTTTCTGTGTCCTCGGCAGACTCCCCTTACATAGTCTCATCTGCTGCTGTGAATTTCAAGACAACTAATAGACTGATCGGTGATAAATATGTCATCTCCAGCCTGGGTTGCTGACCATGACATTCGTCCACTGCTTTCTACTCAACATCTCCTCCTTAGTATCTTGCAGGCATCTCCATTCATCGCACATTCAAAGAGGAACCCTTGATTTTTCTCCCAAAACCTGTTGCTCCCTCAGTTTCCTCATCCCTGTAAATGGCCAGATATCTGGGAGATCGTCTTGATTCCTTCCTTTTCCTCACTTGCTACATTCAGTCCATCCTCAAGCCTGGTGGATTCTACCAAAATACATTTTGAATCCATCCATATCTGTCTGTCTTTACTACCACCACTCTCATCTCCTGCCTGGAATACTACGATTCCTTCCTAAAGATCTTCCTGCTCCCTCCAGCCCTCCCCCTCCCAACTGATTCCCTATGGCTGAGTCAGAAATAGTGTTATAAAATGTAAACTACATCCTCTTGTTGCCTTCCCACTAAACTTTGAATAACATACGAACAACATGGTTTGCCCTCTGCCAACTGTATCTTCTACCCCCAGCCTCCTTCCTCACTCATCTCCTGCCACAATGGGCTGCCTTCTGATTGCCAGAACTCACTAAGCCCTGTCCTGTACATGCTGTTCCATCTGCCTAGAATGAATGCTCTTTCCTTGTTCTTCACACGGCTGGCTCCTTTATTCTTGATGCCTAAACATTACTCCTCAGGGAGATCTTCCTTGACCTCATTCCTTATCTCAGACCCTGTTTGTTTTCTTCACAACACTTCACATTTTGTAATTACTTCCTTGTGTACATCCTCATCTCCCCATTTCAATTCCCTGAGTCCAGGAGCTCCGTATTTGTTTTGCTCACAGATGAACCCAGCAACTGGCATAGTCCCTGGCAAATATTAGGTTTTTAGTATGTGCGTGTTGAATAAGTGAATGAAGGTACAGAAAGAGCCACAACCGCCATTTCATCTTAACTGCTCTTGTCAAAGCCTCAGTGCCGACCAGCCACTAAACTGTCCAGTGCTCATCTTACTGACTGCAGAATAGAGACAGGACGGGGGGGCGGGGGGCTCGGGTTCCATTTATTCTGTTAACCTCACCAGTGGTTACCAACATGTTTGATTGACCACAATAACCCCAGCATCTAGCGCAGCAGACACTTAACAAATACTGCTGATGGAATGGACTTCTTAGCTCTGAAAGAAACAGGGTGTGAAGGGAAGGGGGCTGGTGTGACCATGGAGGGGTCCAAACAGAGCGAGTGCTTCTGGGAGGAGGTTTAAATAATGGCTCTCTACTTCCAGAAATGTTCTACTTCTATAGGCACTCATTTCCAGTTGTATGATAAAAGGAAAATGTTTCATAGAACTTTTTTGTATCTCATTCACTTTATTAAGGGAAAAGGAACTTGTAGTTTTAGTTGCTGAGGAATAGCCTGATATTTGGGAGTCTTTCTCCAAGAAAGAAAAATATTTTTCTTAAAAGCCAAATTCTACCTCTGTTGAGTAGACAATGGTGAGGAAAAGCACTCCTATCTTCCAAACAAAGAAACCAAGGGCAATTTAAAAGCCAAGTAAGCAAGGAAGCCAAGTCCCTAACCCTGGCTGTCTCACTCTATATCCTGTCACCTACCAATTTAGATAGTGCTTGCTCATGAGAAATAAAATAAGAATACATCCACCTCAACTCAACTTTGAGACAAGGATTTGATTTTTCTGAAGGACATGTACCCTACAGGTATTAGTAGGACACAGAGAAGTCTGAGGCCTGCAACCCCTTGAAAATGTCAAATGACCTGGCATCTTGGGTGTTTGACCTGATTTGTGGAAGAAATCCAGCCATGCCTTTGACTTTTCACGCCACTGAACTTGAGGCTCTCCATGCTCTCTGGTTTTGTATCACATCTAGCTGGTGCCAAGAGGATTAGCTCAACTCCAGCTCTCCGTGGAAAGGATTCATTCTCCTGTTTAGGCAATGTGATGTCAAGCTGAAAGAAGCTGATGAGCAAACTCCATGGGGCCATAAAGCAGCCCCTGATGAAGTGCATTACATGGATGTCTCAGAATAAAGTTCAGTTCGAAGTGGTCAAGGACAGGGTGTGCCATTGTGGGCTGGGAGCCACTGTGGCTCAGCTGTTTGTGCAGCATTTAATATGTTTATCTTTCTGCTAAACATATTGTTGTTGAGTCATCTCTATTACACAGACACCCTGTGTGAGGCCCAGCTCTGCAAATCCAACACACAAAGAGAGGCCTTCTATCATCAGTGACCTTACATTCTACAAAGTCAAAATCAATGCTTCCTCTTACTTCTCACTTTAGTAAGGTACCCAGGCTTTGAGAAAGGTTAATCGTATGTTCTTTTACAGGGCAGCAACCATGAAGTAATAAAAGTAAAGGAAGAACTTAAAGTTGTCATTATGTCTTTAGTATCATTTAGTAGTAGTGCTGCAAACTGAAAATGGAAAGTCAGCTTACCCAAAAGTACCAGCAGCCTCCAAACTATCAATATTTCATGTTAGACTATTATGTGGTCACCCATGTCAAAGTAATTATATTAGTAAGACAAATAATTGCATTAAACTTCTAAGCTTTGGGCAGGGAAAAAAAAAGATCACATAACTCTGAAAAGTAGAGAAACTAATTAAATACTGTTTGGCCTTCTATAGAAATTGTTCGAGCCATGACACATGTGATAAACCAAGGAATGGCGATGTATTGGGGGACCTCGCGGTGGAGTGCTATGGAGATCATGGTAATTTCATTTCTGTTCTCAAATGGCCATTAAATACTTTATTATTGTTTTTCAGATACTATGTGTAAATTATAAGACCTTTTGCAAACTTTCCTAATAATCACCATGACACTAGAATGCTATGATCAATTCTGTCATTCCAGAGATAGATACGGGGGCTGGATCTCATCAGCTCAGAATACAACAGGGAAGGTGCAGGTCTCTAGCAGGAATCATATTCTTGCATGTTCTTCGGTGACAAGGGGATACAATGAATTTCCCAGCTAACGAGATACATGAACAAAATAGTCTGGCTTCCTTTTTTAAAAACTGTATTAAGTAACTATACTGTTTATAACACACTAATGACACATCATTTGTATATGTTAGTCTGAGTTTTATTTCTTTAGGAACCAAAATTATGGATATTGTCATGGGCTATTATGGTTCTCATGTTGACTAATTTGCCCTGGACTTTACTCAATCCAGACCCTCCCAAAGAATAATAAGGATTTCCTGCATTTGATATTTCTCTTAGTGAGATTGATGGTCACAACTTTGCTTATTATTTGGCATCCTACATGTTTCTTGGTTTGTACTGATTTCATTGAAACGAAGTTTTCTCATGCATATGAATCATAGAGCAGCCTTATTTCTCATGAGTATAAATTCAGTTACAATCTTATTTCTCCCTAGGAAGCCTATTCTGTAGCAAGGCAGTTCAATATGATCCCACCGGTCTGTGAACAAGCTGAGTACCATCTTTTTCAGAGAGAGAAAGTGGAGGTTCAGCTACCAGAGCTCTACCATAAAATAGGTAATCTTCACAATCAAATTTACTGATTATTTTTAACAATAGGAGTATCAGTGATCCAGAAAAAAGTGTTACCAAAATGCTTTCCTTAATGTTCCTAATTAACATAGAGATTGTGAGAACTATCCATTTCTGACTACAGAATAATCAAATGTGCCTACAGGGTAGTCTGTAGGGTATTAGTGATGAAATCCAAGCAGTTGTAGATTGTGACTGGTGTACAAGCTGTACTCAGGAGGTGTTCAAAAATGCGTGTAGAAAGAAGGGTAGAAACAATGAGTAAACTCATTTTTTCCGTAGGGTGCTTCTCTAACCAAAGCATGCGTCTTTGAGTAGATTATAACTGCCTTTCCAGAAACAATTATGGATCTATACATCTATATCTTCTACTCTGTGCCTGGAACTAAGTTAGACATGGGGAGTTTAAGACTGCCTGACAGGCCTAGCACTACATGTCTGTGTAGGTAGATGTAATAATTTCAAAGAAAGGAAAGAAATGTATGTATGTATATGTGTATATATATATACACACACACACACATATATATATACACATACATATATATGTGTGTGTGTGTATGTATATGTGTGTGTGTGTGTATATATATATTCTTATGTATATAACATATACATAAGAATGTTGGACATACAAAAAACATGAATAAGCCACATTTTCAGCCTCATGTATCACAACAGTGTCCAGAGATAACTTTCTTCCTAAAAAATAGAGGTTCCTAAGAAATAGAGCAGGAAAATGCTGAGTAAGGAGAAAAAAGATTACAAAAGCCAACAGCAGTAACACTCATAATTGCTGGCACTGGCCATGTGTTTCCTCTGCGGTAGGCTCGGTGCCGCTATGGACCAAGCTCTAGATAGGCACTCAGGGGACGAGTGGAACACTGGAGCATTCGCCTGTGCAAGTCAGTGTTTGTCTCTGAGTATAAAAAGAAACATCCATTTTGGACATCAGCAAATTAAGAGTGAGCCACGTTTTTAGGCTTGTTTGGCTTGAAAACAAGGCCCGCTCCGTATAACTGACAGTACATGTTCAATTGATTCATAAAAATGAAGCACAACCTATAAATAACTCAATTTTAGGGGCGCCTGGGTGGCTCAGTTGGTTAAGCATCTGTCTTCGGCTCGGGTCATGATCCCAGGGTCCTGGGATGGAGCAGGGTCCCTGCTCAGCGGGGAGCCTGCTTCTCCCTCTGCCCCTCCCCACCACGCGTGATCTCTCTCTGTTCTCTCTCTCTCTCAAATAAATTGTTTTTTAAATTAAATAAATAAATATTAATGGAAAGACATCTGCTGGTATTAACTTACTTATCTGACTAGCCGTTTTCCTGTAACTAACCAAGTCCTGTTTTAAACACTCCCACACTTTTGATCTCCCTTTGCACAAGCAACTTACTCAGTTTTTTTCTTCTGTAGGAGTTGGAGCAATGACATGGTCTCCACTTGCCTGTGGAATCATCTCAGGAAAATATGGAAATGGAGTGCCTGAGAGTTCTAGGGCTTCACTGAAGGTATTTTCCCCCACTTCTAGAAAAGCATCTGGGGATGGGAGAGAGGGACGGAAGAAGACTGAACAGGACAGCTCCGCAGCAGCCTGTGCTTCCTGGCTCAGGCAGAGCCAGCTTGGCCAGTGTCCTCAGGCAGGCTCCCTCAAGCCCCCAGGAGACCTCTGCTCCGGGCCGGCATCAGTCATGAACATGAACAGCCATGTCTGTTCGCACAGAAAATTCCCCTCCTCTGGGGACTGGGGGGAAATGCCCAGTGCTCTGGTTAGGTTTATAGGGCTCAAATCCCTACTGTTATTTATTCTTATGTTAAAGAAGGCATTTCATCCCTCCCTGGAAATTGATGAAATGTAAAATCCCTTTTCTTTATGAGAGGATCTATTTTTACTTTTCTTGACAAAACAATTGGGGTAAACCAACTGTAGCTGAGTGGGGCTCGAGGTGGATTGATGTTGTTTACTGTGTGGGGGTGTGGGGTAAGAGGGAGGGTTCGGGAAGCAAGATACATAGCCAGGCAAGCCTGTCACTCGGGCTCAAGGCTGGTGTTTTTCGCAGAGATCAACGGGCCACGTAGTCTTACAGTTTAAATTCTTCTCTGAAGCATAAAGATATTTGACATCACTGACATGAAATAACTTCCATTCAGAACATCTTGATGATTAATTTATTTGAGAGTACTCCAGACAGCCCTCATTAACAACCTGTTTTTAAAAACTTGAGACAATGTGTAATAACATTAGAATCACAAATGGTAATGTCAAGGGAGAGAGAATATTGGCATTTTTAAAATTCAGACATGGCAGAGGCCCCTAAGAAGTAGAAGTCTGACACAGCCTCTTGCTTCCATAAGCACAAAGTTAGCTGGAGGACAGCCCAAGTTAGGGCCAAAGCACCAACCCTGTAATCAACTTGCTGGGACGACTGCGTGCTTCGCTAATCAGAACCGTCTCAAGGCTCTAGGTCTCCCACTCTTTCTGCTTGTTACAGTTGACCTATTAGTTTGTTGTCTAAAATAATATAATATAAATATCTCCTAAAGCATGGTGACATGCCTATTTCTAGCTTGGCATTATCACAAAATATAATTATCTAGAATATTAATTGTGGTCTTGCTTCTGAAAATTGTGCATTGTTCTGAACCCAGTTTAAGTAAGTTAGCAAGGAAAAACTAAAAGCATCTTAGGGAAGAAGGTATGAACGGAGAAAGGCAAAAAGAGCAAAGAAGAAAGGGAAGCACTGAAAATTGCGATTTTACTGAGCATCTACTCCGTGCCAAGCATTGGGCTAAGCATTTTTATTCATCTCCTTTAATCCACACAAAGATAAATGGATACAGATGACTCTTAATCAGGTGTAGCTAAGCATGTTGCCTTACATTCTTTCAGAGACTTTTTTTTTTAAGACTTTATTTATTTGAGAGAGGGTGAGAGAGAGAGAGCGTGCATGCGCACACAAGCACAAGCACACAGCAGAAGAGGCAGAAGCAGACTCCCCGCTGAGGAGGGAGCCTGATGTGGGACTCGATCCTAGGACCCCGGGATCATGACCTGAGCTGAAGGCAGACACTTAACTGACTGAGCCACCCAGGCGCCCCCGTCAGAGATGTTTTTAAAAACTCAAAGTACTTCCACATATGCTGAGTAGTGACTATCCTTATAAGGGGGCAAACCCTTCCAGATGTAGAAACTGAGCACAAAGAGGTCAGATAATAATCCAAGAGCATAAACTCATAATAGAGAGAGTTTATACTAGAACTCAGGTTTCCTGGCTCTGTTTATCTCCCCCGAAGACATTTTTGTCTCCCTGCAAACCCAGGTTTCTAATGGAGGAAGAAGTAGCTGTACTGTATTTGGAGTGTAAGATTGGCTGACCTACATCATTATTTGGAAAAAGCTTACAAACAGCTAAAAAAAAAAAAAATTTCACAAATGCATTAACAAAAAGAGAAAGTAAAAAAAATAATAAAATAAGGAGATACAAAATACTTGAAGGTGGCTAAGTCCAAAAGCAACTCAGAAAAATATTTCTATTGTGGACTTTGATAAAGTCAACATCTATTGAAACATCCTTAACAATAAACATGAAGGGCTCTCAACAGGTTAAAGGCCTCTTTCTGATCACAAAGCAGCTTCTTTAGAGCTCCACAGACTCTCAGGCCTTCCTAAATCATTAGCCTGAGTGTTTTCCATACTAATATATGTGCACTTAGAAATGCCACTTATGGGGCGCCTGGCTAGCTCAGTTAGTAGAGGATGCAGCTCTTGGTCTCAAAGTCGTGAGTTCGAGCCCCATACTGGGCATGGAGTCAACTTAAAATGAAAAATAAAATTGCTTTAAAAAAAAGGGGAAACTTGAATAGAGTAACTGAAACAAACAAAAAATTAAAGATTGAAAGCTAGGCAAGAAGATAAATAAGTTAGCAGCTTTTACCTACCCCTACCCCAAACAGAATAAATGGCTGGTGTTTCACATTAGCTATTCTAAGTTATACCAATAAAATAGACACTGACATTTCATGCTGTTGTAAGTACTGAACTTGTATTTGAAAGATAACGCAGTGTGAAAAATACCTATCTGGTGGGGGTCTTTTAGAAAGTAACACAACCTGGGGGTTTTCTGGAAGGCTGCATCTGGTCCGCCGCTCTAACAGTGACTTCTAAAATCTTTTGTTACCACCTCGTCTTCACTGCTCAGCTGTACACTACTACTTCCTCACGTGGCTGTTAGACATCTCCCATGGGTATTAGTCATGCCTAGTGGAATCTGTCATCACCCGCCAGAACTTACCCTTCCTTCATGGTTAACCGTGCCTCCACCCTCCATCTGGCCATCCCAGTCAGAAGCCAAGGGTTATGTCAGACTGCCTCCTCTCCTCCCTCACTCTTGTCTAGTGGGGCCCCCACTCCTCCAGGCCACTTCCTGACCATGGCCCATCCCTGCACAGCCCCTGTTCAGTTCAGACCATCATCATTTCTTCCCTGTTTTGCTGCAGTAACCTCCTGTCTGCATTCCCTAATTTTTTTCCCCCTTTTGTCAACTACCCATCACTGCAACCAATTATCTTTCTGAAAGACTAATCTGACCATATCATAACCCTGCTTAAAATCTGTTACTCACGTCCCAGTCATTGCTTATAGGACAAAACCCAAAACCCACAGAAAAGCATTCAAGGAAATACCCTTGGGATCTAAGTTGTGCCCACTTTTCCGTTCTTGTCTTTCCCCATGTTACATCACTGTATTGTTCATCCAAAAGCCCTGTACTCTCCTTTGCCTCCCAGAAATGCCCTTCTTTTCATCTTGTGATGGAAGCCCTCATTACTAAAGACAAAGCTTGGCTATCTTCACCTCTATGAAGCCTGTCCTCACTTTATAAAACTGAATTATTTGCATCTTCCTCTATTATTCCATTAACACTTCTTACAGAGTCTTAGAATTCTCCCGTTGCAAGCAAAAGAATTTAATTCAACTAATTTAATCAAAGAAGGGGAACATATAAATTACTCGCTGGGAAGGATGGAATGGAGATGGTCTCAGGGTTGACTCCAACCATAGACTTGTACATTGTTAGGACTCTCCATCTCCTCTATTTCTCTCTGAATGTGGATGTTGTCTTCTACTGCAAACGGGTCCTCTCCATGAGGTCAGGAGTGGGAAAACTGCTTTGCAGGTTTACATCCTTACAGACATGTAATGTGAGAGAATAGAGAGCTATCTTTCCTTATGACTTCAGTCCAGGGAAGACTGGCCAAACTTGGGTCATGTGCCAACTTGTAAGACCAATGACAGTGACCCAAACAGTAAAGTGCTATGACCACTCCTGTCATGCACCATCAGGAGAGGCATTTTCCATAAGGAGGCAGTACAAACACGGCTTCTGAGGGGGGCACCCCAACTACAAAACACTCCTCAAGCTACCAAACGGTGATTTGTGAATGTCTCTAGGACAGACACTGAAACTCAGGTAGCTCATCACAGAGCCTGGCACATGACAGGTACTCAATAAATGTTTGTTGAATGGGTGAAATGAGCCATAACGGAAGATCAACAAAGTCTGATCAACGGACCAGGTGTGTGGCTTTTAAATAGACATTTTAAATAGAAATGAAAAGTGCAATAAAATTTATGGGCAGCTCTTTCTTGTTGCTAGCAAAATGCCTTATAGAAAAATCATAAAAATATGTACCCCCTCTGTCAAATGAAAACAGGACGATGCAAACTTAGGTGAATCAAGGTGGGGTAAGAATGGCAGTTCGAGTACTCCAGGTGTTCACTTTAAGCAACTAAAAGTATTGCACATCACGGTGTAGTTTCAGAAGGAAATTTTTTAGCTTCAGCAGTTTACCTAGAGATTTCAACCTCGATATGAAAAGACTGTGCTGCTCTTTTGAGCCAAAGATTTTGAAGTTTAAATTATAAGAGTCAGTGATCTTGGATGCCAAATTATTCCAAGACAAAGTCCAGAGATGAATGTGACTTACTCTGTCCATGGCTTTATAGATGTTGCCTGAGTTTCAATCCATTATTAGCAACCAGCCAACTGGAGGCTTCAGGGCCAGTCCCGCAGACTGCTCCCACCCCCAGCATTACCTGCTCAATGGTCACAGCATTGGGAGATGGCAAATAGATAGGCTTTAGGAAAAATTAGAGAATTTTGTGCCTTCTGTATAAAAACAATAGCCCCCTAATCCGTGCAGAAAAGCTCATGTTTTCTTTGGCAAATATTTACTGAGTATCTAGTCAGTGCTGGGCTCTGTGTTGAGTGCTTAGGATACAGGGAAGAAGGCGACAGTCCCCACCTTCAAGGGGTAACTCGGGGACTTATTAGATATGTGAAGGGGTGAATTATGAAACAGTGTGGAATCCACAAGCACTGCGGAGTCACACAGGACTATCCGCAAAGTTGTACTGGAATAAAGAGGGGGTGTCTGTGCTCATCGGAAACATTGAAGAGATCTGTTTTTTACCCTGTGGAGCCCTGGTTGCTCAGACTCCTCCCTCACGGTCATACTGGCGGAGCCCCTGCTCTGCGTCAAGCACTGCGTCAGGACCGGAGATGCTGAGATGAACAAGAAGCGTGTCCCTGCCCTCCTCCATTTAGCTAGAGAGAAAGATCAACACGTGAGCAAGTCACTGCAGCAATGGGGTAAGCAGTATAATGGGGTTGGAAGGAAAAAAATCAGCTTTGACTCATGGAGGACTGCCCAGTCAACAAGCTGGGTGTATTGTCGCACACAACCACACCCACCACCAATCTTCTTACAAAAAACACTGGTTCGCTTCCATATTTATATTTTAATTAAGCCTCATCTCCTCTCTATGCTAACATTTCCCACTTGCAAAGCAGTTAAAGCTATTTATTTCCAAAAACACTTGTTTCCTTTGGTATGAGGAAAAGCAGTATAAATACTATGTGTCTACTTTTTATAAACCTTAGCCTGCTTATGTTTTCCAATGATTAAAGCAACAAGATTTATAGTGTTGAGTGTAGGGAGAAAGTGACTCAATAAATGAATGTTTGATGTTTGTTACTTCTAGAAGTCTGTCTCTCATTATGTTGTGTGTGTGCGTGTGTGTAAATGCACACACACATACACACAAACTTGTAACTCGACCCTAAGCGTACAAATGCACTCCACATAAGGTTTCAAAAATGGAGTTCTATAAGTGATTGATAAAACAACCATTCCTTATGTGTGTGGTATATATTGAAACTTCAGGAACGCTCCTAGTTACAATGAAAAGCAATCATTCAGCGATTGGTTTTCAACCCTTTTATTTTTTCCTTTGAAGAACGCTCAGGGCTACCGGTCCCCTGAAAGGTGTTATGAAACTAAAGTGAGGGCTGGTAATGAATGTTTCTCCACTAGGACAGGGGAAGTTAAGTTCAGGGGCGCTCTGACCCAGCACACTCTCTACCCAGCACACAGGTCTGGTCAGGGAAGGCTCCTGGGCCCTGATGGCAGTGTTCATTGTCTCAAGGCCCAACTCATTACCCCTAGCACCAGCTGTCGTCTCTGGAAAGGTGCTCCAGGCTACCCTTCCTCCTGGAAGAAGCTGAGGTTTCCCAGAGCTGAAGCTGGGAAGACTCTTGGCCATCTCCCTAAGCAAACCCTCAAGTGAGGAGCCAGACCATACGCCTTTGAGATCTAGAAAGCAAACAGAACTGGGGCAGCTTGCCCTTTCTCTTTTTCACATCTGCAAAATCATTTCAAAAATCATAATAAAACGTAATGTGGTTACCCTTTTTCTTTGGAAATACTGTCTTAGAATGAAGAAAAAAGTACTTAAACAAAAGCAAGCAGCCTTATTGAAATCATGTGGGTGGAGTGTCTGTGATGATTTGCTGCCTTTGGGAAGGTAAAGGTCTGCGGTGACAATTATTTCGCAAACACAGCAGATAAAGTCCACATTGCCACACAGGAGGATGTTTTCTATTATTTTCACTAAAACACATTCTTACAAATATTTGTTACTTTTGGATGTTGCTGCTTAGTGTTTTGTAGAGAACATCCTACTGTCCCTCATTTCTTAATAAGAGCAGAACCTTTGGGGAAGCAAGGCATTGAGAAGTTCTAAAAGATTTGTCTCCTTCTATTTAGGAAGTTAGCTCACTTTATAGGCTACCGATCAGAGTCAGTCTCTTCTCAGAGGTTTTACAGAGAGTTTCCCGTTCTGAGTTTCCTTACCTTTTAAAGTTTCATTCGCTATATAAAAGATAATACACTTTTGGGATAGTCTTTATCAACTTCAAAATTTTAAAAATGTACTTGGGTACCTTTTAGTTATGCTTGTCTGCTTTGAGGAAGGAGCTGAGAGAGCTCACAAGAAAGCCCTGCTGTGGGGCACCTGGGTGGCTCAGTGTGTTAAGCGTCTGCCTTCGGCTCAGGTCATGATCCCAGAGCCCTGGGATCGAGCCCTGCAGCGGGCTCCCAGGGAGCCTGCTTCTCCCTCTCCCTCTGCCTGCCGCTCTGCCTACTTGTGCTCGTTCTCTATTAAAATCTTAAAAAGAAAAAGAAAACCCTGCTGTAAGAATAGGAGACTGGCAGGACACCTGGGTGGCTCAGTTGGTTAAGTGGCGGCCTTTGGCTCAGGTCATGATCCCAGAGTCCTGGGATCGAGCCCCACATTGGGCTCCCTGCTCAGCGAGGAGTCTGCTTCTCCCCCTGCCCCTCACCCAGCTCGTGCATGCTCCCTCTCTCTCAAATAAATACAATCTTAAAAAAAAAATAGGAGACTAGCAAGAGGGAGAAAGATAATTACAAAAGAATGTTAAGATAATGGCTTTCTTTGAACAGAAAGCTTGGCACCCAGCCTTCTTGACAAAAAGGAAACCTAACATACCTTGCTGAAATGTCAATTTTTTTTTCTACATTCTAAAATTGGGCTATTGCAATAAGAAACATCATTTCCTTCACTTAGCAAACTATATATAATTGTATGTCAGGATTTTAATAACTTTCATGCATGTTGATGGATTTGAATGGTGACTATTAGTCAAAATCAATCTGTCTTGAACCAATAAACAAGGAGTGAGACCATGGGGAACATTTCTTTGCCTAAAAGCACAGGCATCTGGTCACCACAAAACATAAAGTTTAGGGAAGAAGATTCAGGAATTCACCATGAGGGCCTCCTATTTTACCGATTTAACAATCTTTGCCTCAAACCCTTACCAGCCATTAACATTTAAATGATCTTCTTCTCCCTAGTGCTACCAGTGGCTGAAGGAAAGAATTGTAAGTGAAGAAGGCCGAAAACAGCAAAACAAACTAAAAGACCTTTCCCCAATTGCTGAGCGTCTGGGATGCACACTACCTCAGCTAGCCGTTGGTAAGAAAATTACCGGGGAGGGGAGGCTTTGCTAGATCACAGAAAATAGTTTTCACATCCCTATCATGATAAAGTATCTAGTGTAAGGGGCAGACTGATCTCTGAAGCATAAGCTCCTGGTTAATTTATCTAAAACAAAGTTTTCAAAGTTCCCTAGAATTTTCTACATGTTAAAACATTTCCTTCCTCTATCCCTTAGAACACTGTTTAAATGAGAACAAGTGAAAACACATACATCCTCATGGTGTCTGACATGAGCAGCCCTCAATTGTGTAGTGACATCCATTTCTTCTGGCTTAATTTTCCCTCCCTGTGGAAGCTAAGGTGGGGCTGGTGACAGGCCAGATGCAGGGCTGGGGGTGCCAGGGGCCCAAGGCTACTACCCCATGGAAGCCTATCCTAGAGGAGCAGCTTCACTCTGCAACTTCCTGAGGGGCCATGAAAGTGCTCTAACTGTGGAGTTGAGGAACCATCATGGTCACTCGTATGGCTGAAAACCACATGTACCAGTGCTGTCCAATAGAAACAGAATGTGAACCACATATTTAATTTTAAATTTTCTAGTGGCCATACTAAAAAAAAGGAAATAGATGAACTTAATTTTAATGACAGATTTTATTTAACCCAGTAATGGCCCAAACATTATCATTTTAACACACAATGACTATAAAAAGTTATTGAGATATTTTATATTCTTTTTTTCATACTAAGTCTTCAAAATCCAGAATGTATTTTATACCTACAGTACATTTCAATTCACATCTCCAATAGTCACAGGTAGCTTAGAGGCTAGGTACCGAACAGAAAAGCCTGTAGACTTTCAGCTCCCTTGCTCCACAGTAGCGCTTCATGCTCACAGTCTCATCTCCTTAAGCATCAGAACAATCCCTTGAGCTGTATGCTGTCACTTGCCCTACCTTACAGATGTTAAGGGAGTACTTGCAATCATTATCTCCACCTCACAAATGAAGAAACTGAAAGTTACAAAAAAAAAAAAAAATCCACAGGGTAGCTATGAGAAAAGAGTAAAATGGGTGTAGATTCTAGAAAAAATTCCCAAGGGTTAAGAAACAGCAGGAATTGGGGCTATTCCAATACAGTGAAATAAGGACATAAAAAACTCAAGTTCTATGAAAACAAAACAACGTGACACAATAATAGTTAGATGCAAGATCCTTCTGTGGTTGGAAGGCAAGGAATGGCTGCAGCTGGAGACAGAAACAGGAGGTAGTTGGGGAGAGGGTGGGGACTATCATTTACCCAGGTACATATATACAGGACTTGTTTTAGTCCTTCCAAAAAAAAAAAAAAGTCAAAGAATAATGTGACTATTAGCATCCCTATAGCTTGTTGTAAAAAGTATTGGCCATTTGACCATAAGCAAGTTATTTAACCTATCAATTTTCTCATCTATAAAATGCATGTAACACAGATCTTACAAATTTGTTGAGTAAAGGGAAATTATATATATAAAGCAAAGAGTAGGTGCTCAGTAAGCTCAGTAAGCTCTGTTTGCAAAGAATGAGACACCTCGGAACTACAACTCCGTCCATTCCTAGCCATGGTGTGTGGTCAGTGTGACAAGCAGGGAAACATCTCTTCTTGAAATACGGTTGGTTCAAAATACAGTTTTAGGTGGTAACATGATAGTGAGTTTTGAATTTAGCTCTGAAAGAGAAGTGTCCTCAAGAGGAAATCTTGACCAGATTTAAACTTTCACTGGATGTTAGATATGCATGAAAGACTCGTTACAGTCTGAGTCTAAGTTAAAACATGCTTTGATTCTCCCTTTCCTCCCTCTGTGCCCCCAGATGTCTTGCTTGCCTGTCATTTTTTTTTCCTTCTTTATAAACAAGTAGTTTCGCTTTTAAGCGCAGAACTCTCAAACCAAGAGGGAAATTATTTCCAGGCATATTACCTTTGATCAGCTAGAAGGGAGTAGGGGGAGGGAGGATCCTCTGGCAGGAAACAAACCGCTTGAACTCAAGTGTGGGCTGCCTCCCATGTCACACACCTGCACTGGAGCCAGCCTTCACACTTTGCTCCTAGGCTTTCTGGACAGGGCTGTTGCTGACACTTGCTTAGAAGCTAGAATCATCTGCATGTGTTATCACGCTGGCCAGTTCTGCCCAGTTGGTTCTCCTATGCCCTACAGCCCATGGAGAAAATTGGCTGTTGCTGACATCAGGTAGTTTATGGGCAAGAATTTTCCCAGTGCCCGGCTTTGACCTCAACACTTAACACCAGAGCCAAAAGAGTTCTCTAAGTGCAAAGCAGGAAACAATGCAGCCAGGGAACAAAAAAAGGTCCTGGATCCCTTGGCGTTTTGCCTATATGGAGTATTATTTTGCCCATGTGGAAAGATTTAGTGATTGCCTCAAAAGGCCAGAGCCTGGTAACAGCTTAAGAGGATCTGTTGCAGGGCCTGAGCAAACGGGGCAGAAGGAATACTTGGGGACACCCATCAATCATTCACACCTGTGTTTATTCAACAAACATGTAATAAGCACCTACTATGTGCAGGTACTAGGCTGGGTGCTGAGCATCCAAGTGCAAACAACACCTATCTCACACCCTGGTGGGCAAGTCAAGAAAATAAAATAGGTAACTTTAATACAGTGTTGTAATAAAATAACTGACAAGGACACAGAGGATTATGGGAGTTAAGTAAAGTGTAGGGGCTCCCAACCCAGCCTGGGATTCAGGGAAGGGCTGTGGGAGAAGACAGTACCCATGAGGAGTCTCAAATGACTGAGGAGGGATTGAGGCAGAGGGACATTCCAGGCCAAGGGTACACTTGAACAGAGGACTTGAGAAAAACAGCATGATGTTTGGGGATGGAAAGGATTTACCAACAGTTCAGTGCTGCTGAAGCCCAAAGTTCAAGGCAGGGAGTGAGAAGACACGAAGCTGGAGAGGCAGGCTTCCTAGTAAGTTTGTCAGGATGAGAAATGAGAGCTTCATCTTATAAGACAATGATTATGTGAGATACATGTTGAAGAACTTTTAACCAGGCATGACATGATCGATTTGTACCTGGGAAATGTGCTGTTCTTGTCACTCCTGTGACAGATTATGGGGGAAAGGGAGGGGGAAATCCAGTCAAGAGGTGGGAAAACCAGCTGTGCAGGAGAGAGACAGTGAGGTCCTGAATGAGGACGTGGGCAGTGGAACCAGAGCAGTGATTCTCTAAGTGTGGGCCACATCCACATGATAGAATGCTATTCAGCAAAAACAGAAATATTTACTAATAAATGCTATTAACGTGGGTGAACCTTACCAATATCATGCTGAGTGAAAGAAGTCAGACACAAAGGATCCAGGTTATAGGACTCCATTTAAATTCAATGTCCAGAAGTAATAAAATTTATAGGGGTACAAAGTAGATGAGTGGTTTCCTGGGACTGGGGGGTAGAAATGGGATTAACTGTAAGTGGTGATGGTTGCACATTTGATAAACTTATGAAAAATCATTGAATGATTAAACGGGGGAATTTTACCCCAACAAAGTTGTTTTCAGAAAAAGCATCGTCCCTGGACCAGCAGCATCAGCAGCACCTGGAAGCTTGTTTGACATGCAGATCCCCGGGCCCCACTCTAGCCCTTCTCAAGTGAGAAACTCAGGGGTGGCACCCTGTCGTTTTTTGAGCCCTCCAGGTGATTCTGATGCATGCTGGATCACAGAAATATTTAGGAATAATCAACTAGATGTGGCAATTAAAAGGGAATGCGGGCTCAGAAAAAGGACAGTTCCTAAGGATAACACCATGGTTTGGGGATTAGAAGGCCAAGTTGCTGGGTGATGGCCCCAAAATGAGACTGGGAACACAAGAAAGACAGGCTTAGTAGTAAGTAGCAAGCCGTGTGCAGTGCCCGTGGGACACCTGGCAGGGTGTCCAGCAGACACTGCATCTAGGCGTCTACAGATACCTCTAGTTGCAGACATCTACTGTAATCACAAGGAGGTTCCTAAGGAACTTGGCTTCTGACACGGTAAGAAGGGGACTAGAGGGCAAAGGAGTCCTCTCAGGGAGTCTAAACTAGCCTTTTAGAAGTTTAGAAGTTAGGTAGGCTAATTTTAGAATGGGACAAATTTGATAAAGGAGGTGGTAAGAAATTTAAAATTCAGGAGAGAAAGTGAGAAACAATGATCAAGTCCAAGAAAAGGCAACAGGAATTCAATCCAGGGCAGACTTCGCCCTTGAACAGAAACCAGACACATCATCTTCTGAAACTGGAGGGTGTGGATGTGTGCTTGTGGGTTATTGAGGAATATACCACCTGATAGACTTAATTTTCTACATACAGTAGGAAGCCAGGTCATCTGCCAAGAGTGAGGGGACAGGGCTGGATAGAGGGTTTAAGGGTGGAGGTTGCTAGAGAGGCAGAAGGAGAGAAGTGAAGGGTTGAAGGCTGGCAGGTTGAATCTTGGACTAGGAAGAAAGGGAAATCCTGAGTTTGACAGGTGGATAGAATCAAAGAACAAGATACCCAGGGTCTACAGGACTCTAAAACAGATGAGGAAAAAGAGCATGAATAAGATGGAGAAAGACAGACTGTGGGCCAAGATGGAAACAGGAATGCAGACGTCTGCCGGGGAGCAGGGTCAGGTGTTTTCAGGAGCAAGAACGTGGTCCTGGGGTGGACAGCTCGACTGGATACCCCAGCCGTTGAGGCAAGTCCTCATGCAGAAAGTGTGTGAGCCCTAAGCCATGAACTCAAATGCACAGATTCTACTAAACTCTCTGCAGGATAGGGGTTGCTGCTGAGGTCTTTAATCCTGGAGAGCATTGTCTATCCTCCCCCCCCCCCAAAGTTACTAAGTTTCGGTTGCAACAGTGGGGGTTACAGGTGGTGTTTAGAAGCTAATCAATAAGAAGTGTTTGACATCCTGACCATGTGTTCTTTCTTCCCAGCATGGTGCCTGAGAAATGAAGGTGTGAGTTCCGTGCTCCTGGGGTCCTCCACTCCTGAACAACTCATTGAAAACCTCGGTGCCATTCAGGCAAGTACTACGGCCCTTCCCACCAAACTCCAGGGGTATCATGGTCCTCAGAAGATGTCCCCAGGCAGTGTCCCATCTCTCTCCACCTCTGTCCTTCATTGTGTCATGGCTTCCCAAAGACTACCTGTTCCTAGATGGGGGGTGGAGAGGATGGGGGTGCAGGGGGCAAAGGCACAAGCAGCAATAGAACCTTTAGTGTACATGGATCCAAGGGTGTCCTCTTATGAAGAGGCGATATTCTCAAAGCTCATTCTTCAGGATGGGTTGTGGGATAGTGCATTCCAAGACCCAAGCAATGTGACACTGGGCGACGGGGTTCCCAGGACTTACCATAAAAACCTGCCTGAAATGTAACAGCCACAGGACAATGTATGTACATCATTTATTCATTAGTTCTTTCCCCAAATATTTGCCAACCTACATCGTGCCAACCGCCCCCTTCTGCTCCTACAGCATCCTGTGTTCTTCCCCCTCCATCACAGCATTTATGATCGTGTGATAGAATTACCCGTCTCCCCTGCTGGACAGGAAGCTCCCTGAGGTCAGAGACCTGTGTCTTTCTCACATCTCCACTGCTTTTCCAGTTCCCAGCATACTACATATCCCTTAGTCAGCCATCAAATACCTGTGGAATGAATGTTTCCCGCATTTGAAAGAGGAACTAGGCTCAAAATTCTATTTTGGACTTCCAGGATCACATCTTCCCTAGCAGCCAATTCAGGACTAACCACCCACTCTTTCCTCCACACGGACAGGAACTGGTAGGAGCCTGCAGCTGTACTCTGGGGAGCCCGTAAGGGCAGTGAGAGGGGAAGTGGGATTGAGATGTTCCTGGGAATTCCATCTGTGGAGAGGGTGGGGCTGGTGGCTACTGTGACGATCCCCTACCCCCGAAGGCCACACCTCAGTCCTGAGCCTGTGCCACTCTCAGCCCGAGGGTCCTGAGGAGGAGCCTGCCCACTACTCTTGCCACAGCCACCACCCACCAAAACCAGTATGGATGTGTAGTTTCCTATTGCTCCCAGGGGAACAGGACGGTCTCCCCCGCCCACCTGTCCCTGAAGCAAGCCTTGTGAACCCTCCCAAAAGGAAACACATGGACGTGGGAACAAACGTCATTAAACTTTTTGAAATGTTTAAAACCCTTTTGGCAAATAGCCCAGGATATGCTGGGAGATAAATGGTGCCAACCTCCCTCCCCCCATCACTTTCTTAGGGCTCTGCAGCAGGGTAATCACCTCTGCCCCTGCCACAAAGAACCCCTTGCAGGCCCCCAACTCCTCCTGGATTCTGTGGGCTTCCATCCCTGCATGGGGAATGCTCCCTCTTATGAAAACCACCCCTACCTTATTTTCACTCATGCTCTGGGAAAAGACAAGGAGGAATGACAATGGAGGAAATCGAGGTACAGTGTGTACACAATGGAAAATCCAAGGATTTCAATTCCATTCATAGTTCCTATGTATTAGACGTTTGGCACCACGCTAGGCAGAGTGCTGAGAAAAACAAAAGGCCTCTGCCCTCACGAGCTCACAGGCTGGCTGAGAGTGAATTCAGAAATCTGTCCCTTAGTTCATTCACATCTTTTGAGCACCTACTATGTACCAGGCACTGGAGACACCATAGGAAACAAGAATGATACTGTCCGAGCTTCAAAGAGTTTACATTCCAGTGGGAGAGGCACGTAATAAACATGAAATAATTTCAAAATGTGAGGACTATTAAGTAACTGAAGAGGGTTCTGTGATAGAGACTAATTGAGAAGGGGGTGGGCCTACTTTAGGTGATGTTTTTGCCCCAGGCCTGTCTGGGATATGCATATTCTAAAGCTCAGGGAAGAGGAGAAATGTGCAACACCCAAGCATGAGCATTCCAGACACAGTGGGGAACAGTGCAGAGGCCTGGAGAGGGGAAGGAACTTGGCTTTTTCCAGAAACCGCCAGCCTAAGGCTAATGTGGCCAACGTGTCGTGAACACAAGGGGCAGTGGGTGCACTGAAGTGGACGCAGGCAGGAGACAGATTTCACAGGACGCTGAACAGGTTAGTCTTGTTGTACATGCCACAAATCCTTGGGAGCATTTTAAGAGGGACATGCTGTTATTTGAACTTTTAAAGATGGTGCTGGCTGCTGTGTAGAAAGTGGAATGAAGAAAGGCAAAGGCAGTTGCCCAGGTGACAGGAGATGGTGGCTGGGGCTAGCGAGGATGGTGGCCGTGGAGGTGAAGTGGATGGATTCCACAGGCTTTGCACACAGACACCATGACTTGCTGGTGGCTTAGCCAAGAGGGAGAAACTGGGATTCCTATCATGCTAACAGAGTGACCACTGCCATCCCAGGAGGAGTTACTACTAGCTGGGAATGGTTTAAAAAAAAAAAAAAAAAAAGTAACTCCATGGCTGGAGGAGTATTCCAGGTAGCAAAAGATTTAAAATAAACACTTTAAAAAAATTATATATATATTTCAGAGGAAAACTCTGAGTCCATCATCTTCCCAAAGCATTTGCCCCCTAGCAAGGCTCAGGCTGATAGCAGGATGGGGGGGAAGAGATGCTCCAACGGTCAACGGAAAAGGGACCATTACCCAAGCTGGGAGGCTGCTACCTTGGAGGCTTTATCATCCCCTCCCCCTTTCCACTCCTACCTCCGGCCAGCCCAGCACCGAAAATTCCACCCTAGGCAAGTTGTGGCTGGGCAGCCAGGGGCACCCAGCAGTGGTGGGACTGGATGCAGGATAAAGTGTGCAGTGCCAACAGTTGTCAAAAAAAGGAAATTTCAGAGTCAGCTGCTCCAAGGGATGGAACGTGCCTAAGACATGCATAAATTGGAGGGACATAGAAATCAGAGCCTCAGTTAAGTGGGCAAGACTGGAGAGGAGACCCCACAGCTGCAGGAAGCCTGCCATCACCTGCACAGGCCCCCACCCTAAAAAACCTAAAAAGTAGACAGAAGCAATTCTCTCCCCATCCTGAGGCTCCCCATCACCTGCTCAGAGAAATCCAGGCTTCTCAGTGGTCAGGCCCTTCTCACATCCGGGGCTCATCTCCCCTCACCACTCCTTCCCTGGTGTCCTCAGCCCACCAGTTATTCCAGTCAGTAGAACAGCAAGGTTGCCAAACTGGTAGCCTGTGGGATGTTTGTGTAATCTGTAGTGGATGAAAATGTTTTACAACAGTTGCCAGCATTAAAAAATTGGGCGACTTCACATAAAATTCTGGATGTATGGCTTCTTAAAAATTTAAGTCTTACAACACTATATATACATTTTTCATGTTTTATTCAAGTAGTTTTATGGTTTCTTTTTTTAATGTTTAAATCTATCTGAAATTTACTTTGGCGTAATGAATGAAGAATTTTTTCTCCTCACACGGCTAACCCACTGTATTTTAGACAAAACTTCCCACAAATCTACTTTCTAGATTTGGTTCTCTTTGTTGCAGTCTCATTTAAAAGAACATACTCATTTCAATTCTCTGAGACTCCTAAGCTGGTGGGAAATTAAACTCTCCCCCTTTAGCTCCAGATAGGAAACCGTTACCCAGAACTAGTTTCTCAGGCGGAATAGCTCTACTATTCTGCCAAACCCTCAGGCTTTTGAGACTAGCACTTGAGTGGAGACTAGGTCACCCCGGCCAACATGACAGCAGCAGAGGAAGGGCAAGGCCGAAACCTCAAAACTGGCCGCCACCGTTGTCTTGTCTTTTGCCACAGTCTCCACACAGGGTCAGTCTATTCCTAGGAAGAAGTCTGCCTCTGTCCCTTGCCTTATGGTGTAATGTGGTCCCTTCTCAGGATAAATTCTAGCCTTGGGTGAGCTCGTCCTCTCCCAAGGCTTCAGTGGGTAGGCATGTCCGTGGCAAGCAACTCACAAACCCTCCACTCCAGCCCTCCTGCCGGCACCAATCCACAGCTCCACCCGGCTCCCTACAAGCCGAGCCGCCGTGCCAACGCGGATATCCCCCAGGCACCTTCATCTCAACACCTCCTACTTCAAAAACCTCTCGTACTCCACACTCCTCCTGTGGTTCCCAGGCTCAACGATCAACATCTCCATCCTTCCAGTCCTTCAGTCTTGAAATCCTCCTCGGCCTCCAAAGGGTCTCTCCCAGCCACTCTCCTTTTCTACTCCACTGCCACTAACTAGTCACTGTTTTTATCATCTCTGGCTCCAGCAGCAAGAAATGTCTAACATCTGGGTTCCCTTTCCATCTCCTTCAAGCTACCTCTAGGTGTCTGACGGGGTTGCTCCCAGCTCAGAAGTCCTGAGAGGTTCCCCGCTGCCAAGAATCAAGTCCCAACTCCAAACAGTGGCATTCGAGGCCTTCCATGCTGATGACCCCAACTTCCCTTTCCCCCTAATTCCTACCATCACCACCCTCTACACTTTCTTCCCTCCATCTCAGACTGCTCAGTTTTCCAAGCCAGTCCAGCTACGAGGGATGCCTGTTAACCCCTGGCCACCCTTCACCAGGGTTGTGACCACCAGGGAGAGAGAATCTCTCCTTAAGTCTCTAGACCTGTGCTGTCCACAACCCTAGCCTCTAGCCACAAATGGCCTTTTAGTGCATGAAACCAGCTTATCAGAATGGAGATGCACTGTAAGTGTTAAATGTACAGGATTTGAAAGACTGAGTACTTAAAATATGTAGGGCATTTTAATTTTCTATGCTGACATGTTGAAATGTTTTAGATAAATGGAGTAAAAATGTTAATTTCACGTTTCTTTTCACTTTTATGTGGCCATTAGAAAATCTGAAATTCTGTGACTCATTGTATTTCTATGAGCCTTCATTTATACATTATGCCTTTATTCAGTTCAGCAATACTTCTAAGCACCAACTATGAGCCAAGCACTCTTATCACAGGAGATGCAATGGTGAAAAAAACAAGGTCCCTGACCTCAAGGAGCTTACAGTCTGGGTGGCGGGCTTACATCTAGTTGTGGTTTATAAACGTATACAAGTCTAGACGACTCTGTTTAATATTACACAATGAACAAATGACCATCAAGTACTAACCATATCCTCTGTACTTCTGCTCCTCAGGTTCTCCCAAAGATGACATCACACGTGGTAAATGAGATTGATAACATATTGCGAAACAAGCCCTACAGCAAAAAGGACTACCGATCATAAGGCAGTGCATGAGCCACGGGATGTGCACGGTTCAAACCGCAGTCTCTACTGGTACAGAATGGTGTCACTAGCCAGTCTTTTGAGTCACTTAGCAGCCTGCTGCTCAACCTCTAGTATTCCCGGATTCTGAGGTATCTGCTCTCGCTACCACTGTGCACCTGAATTACGAGCACATCTGAAAACTCACAACCAAGGAAATCCATTCTATTTTCTTATCTTGGACTGGAGTCACCTATTCTTGCATTGCTCTGTACACCTCATGCTTATGCCACAGGAAGTGTTTGAGGGGAGGACAGATTACCTTCAGGCATTTAGTAACTTAAAGAAGGCTGTACAGATGTATTTTTTCCAAAATGCATAAAATCCACAGATGCAATGTGGATTGCATCAGAAACAGGCTACGTTAACTCAGAAGTCGTGGGAGAATAAGCAGAAACAACTTCACATTGTTTGTTTCTAGTTCCACATTAAGGTTAGCAAGAGTTGTTTCACTGGTCATTCAACAAAACTAAAATTCCAAGGTATTTGCTTTCATTACCTTTTAAAAATATTCACTGTTGCTTGGCCCCAAGAATGCCCTGTATTGTAATTTACCTGAGGTATCTATTAGGAGTCTATTAACATTATGTCCATTCACACATAAAGATGGTGAAAGGATGAACACCCAATCTTTAACTTGAAACATTATGCCTAATTTATGAAAGGGAGGATTACACTGCTTTGGAAGCTTAGGCCTTGAATAAAATGTAGTATCTACAATTGAAGTATTCATTTTTGACTACATTTTATTAAAACCTGCTTTATATATTTGACTGCTTGTAGGCACAGCTTCTGCAAGTTTAAATATTTGAGTTTTAAAAATAAATATACACATGCTCAGTTTTGTAAGTAAACCTGTAAAATACCCATAAAGGCAAATGTTTGTTTACTGTTTAATTAGCACTGGGACTTTACAATAGGATGCTTGTTTTTGAGGAGTTAACATGAAAGTGAATCATGGACTTTGTGAAAAATGCTGTCACTGTTCAACTTATGCTGGGTGAATTAACTTGCCTAGTAAAAAGCAAATGTTAAAAAATTTCCTGATTCTATAACCACATTATATGCACTAAACTAAATGCATGAAAGCTCTCTGCATGGATCAAAGGGACCTAGCCCTGTTGCACACAGAAGCTGAGGGCTAACCTTGCCACTACTGACTGGTTACCTACCCTCATGAGTATTCCACTTGAAAAAAACTTTAACAATATATTGTGTGTACCTGTAAGGAGGGAAAACCTGGTGGGGGGCGGGGGGAGTCCTATTTCTCTATTTGGATACCTGAGCATGTACAAAATACCGATTTTCTGGCTAGCAAGTACCCCATACAGAAATCACTTTAAGATTTAAAGAATAGACTATCAGCTTAAAATGCTATTTTCTGCCATTTCCAAATACGTATTTCATGATTAAATTCTAAATCTTAAATTGTTAGTGTGAAATACCATTAAATTTTCTTTTTTGTTGCTACTACCTGTATTCTAATAAGGAAACAGTTTGGGTTTTTTGCCCAGGAGTACCAGAGTAATGATGGATCATCCTTCAGTTGTTCATTGTGTATTAAACCAGTGAACTACTGTATGCATAAATGAGCTGAAGTTGTATAATTGGAACTGCGATTTAACTTATTTGCTTAGAGTAATAAAAGCATTTTGTGCATTTAATCTCAAGTAGAGGTTTTTATCTGATCTTTCATTATAAGGGAATATATATATATACATATATATCTGCCTCCATAAAATAGGCAGTAAGAATCATCTGAATAAAAATTATGTTGGCAAGTAAGCAACACTGAATGATACCCAACAGAAACACAATATCAAAAGATTTCAGTAACAATCCAAACTTTTTTCTCTTATTAATGAATGATTAACTGCTAAAGATCTCTCTCATTGGGTTTTAGAAATACACTGCATGCACTAAGGCTAAAGCTTCTCAAACTCATTTAAAAACACCTGCAAATTAAAACCAAATGACAAACATTATTGCTTACCCATGGGAACTAGTTTTTTAACAGACAAATCATCCACCATGGTAAACATACTAGATTAGAAATGTCATGGGGCGCTTGGGTGGCTCAGTTGGTTAAGCTGCCTTCGGCTCAGGTCATGATCCTGGAGTCCCGGGATCGAGTCCCACAGGGACTCCCTCAGCAGGGAGCCTGCTTCGCCCTCTGATCCTCCCTCCTCATGCTATCTCATTCTCTCTCTCAAATAATAAAATCTTTAAAAAAAAAAAAAAAAAAGAAATGTCAGTTATATCCTTAAGAAAAATTTCCACGTACTCCCATATTCTTTTCTGGAAAGAATTTTGTAGCAGAGAGCATACCACTCCGAAGGGTAACCTGGTTAGCAGTCATCCACATACTGTAATCTCAGCCAGTGGAAATGAAAACTAGACGCTGTGTGCCTGGCTTCCCACTTGAAGAACTCATCAACAATAGTATACCATCTGTCATCAGATGTCACAGCTTCACATCAGCCAGGGCCACCACTCCTTGGCAAATGAGGAAACCAGGCCTAAAACCCAAGTATTCAGTGTTCCAGACCAGTGTTTTAAGGATGAATTTTATGAATTCTGTAGGTAAATTTTTAAGTTAAAAAAGCTTGGGTTAAGAATCCAAATTCAGAATTGGTTAAGGGCAAAGGTCAAAGAGATGTCATGAAAACTCATGAAAGCCAATGAGAAGTGAGTCTCTAACCACATCCATGAAAATCTAAACCAACCACTCAAAAAACCCTCCTAATCTTCAATTCATTCCCCTACCTGGGAGTCCAAAGAGGTGGGATCTAATCCCCTAGAGCCCAAACAGATGGATCTGTAGATCAGTGCTATGTCTCTGTATCCTTTATGTCTCCAGAAACAGCAGTGACTGGCACACATACCGAAAACCCAGAAGTTCGGTGGGCAGGACAGCACAGCAGGCATATATTGGCAAAGAGGCCTGACACGCTGCTCTGTCACATAACCATATTACGCCCATCACTGCTGCAGACATCTGATCAGCAACTACAAAAATGCGCATTTACATGCGTGGGAAATTTAAATGGTAATGGCAAATAATGTAATAAAGATGACATACTTATTCACATGGCTCTCATAAAGATATCTAGGAAAAATATAAATTTTAAAAAACAAAATTTAATCATACTTAATAAGACCTTTCACAAGATTTTTGAGTAGGAATCCAACCTCCACATTTCAGTGAACTTCAAACCTTGTTGTAAGTTATTCTTTCCAAGTTAGAGTAATTTACCAAATAGGACAACCAATAGATTTTTACTGGCTAAGAATAATTTCAATGTAAGATTTTTATGAAGTTGTAAAGGAGAAACTAAAAACAGGAAAATGTGAAATGAGCCAACACTTTAAGCCTCTACTTACCACAAGGGGGGAGGTTATTTAATCACTTTTAAAGATCCCCTTTTTATTTTACTGGTGTTGGATACGGGGTCTTTCTAAGATATAAATTCTGCAACAGGTTTTTACTAACTAAACCAGATGCAGCACATCCTAATTCTATGTACCACATAGCCATTTTCGATGATGGGGAGAGTTCTGGGGGAAAAGTTCTGTAATTCCCAAGTAGTGGTATAGTAAATTCTGAATGAAAACTGAGTATATGCCTTACAAACGTATGCACAGAATTCAACAGTATAGAAAGTTAGAAACCATTATCAGAACCAAAAAGTGCTCTAGGTAAAATTCAGGACCAAAATCAAATTTTGCTTATTTGCTTTTCTACAAATTATTCAGTTTATGAATTCAAGGGACATTCTATGAAGAATATTAAGCTGATGCCCCTTTTTCACCACTCCATCTCAGGTACATGTATTGTTAAGAATGGTGGCAATTGCCCCCCCACCCCCTTTCAACACAGGCACTGCCATCTAGTGGCATTTTTTTACCAGCAATTAAAAACAAAAAACAAAAAACACTAGGCCCAGCTCTGCTAACAAATAGATCCTGATGGTTTGTCAAATAAGTAAATGCATTTGGTACACAAACTCCATGCCACCAAACTACTGACTAGTTATCTACAAAAAAAAGTTAACACAGTAAGAAAAACCTCTTACGTATTACATATTTTGCAGTGACTCTTCTTGTGACTTCCTCATTCATTCCATATTATCCAATGATGGCACATGGATAATAATGCACCAAAGAAAAGTAAATTGCAAACTCCTAGAAACAATGAGTAAATACAATCCTAAATTAAAGACACTAAACCACTATGCAAATGTGCTCTTGCCCCGGTTTCCAAGTTCTTGGGCATGCCCATAGAAGATAAACTCCTGATGAACACCTTTCTATAAAGTTATGAACAAAACAGCAAGTATTATTTACAACATTCACCTTAAATTTAGAAGTGGAAACTAAAGATTAAAGTTAAGATTAGGAATTAGGAATAGAATATTTCTTTTGAAGTACTGTTATTCCATAACCATTTTTTTTTTTTTAAAGATTTTATTTATTTATTTGACAGAGAGACACAGCGAGAGAGGGAACACAAGCAGGGGGAGTGTGAGAGGGAGAAGCAGGCTTCCCACTGAGCAGGGAGCCCGATGCGAGGGTCGATCCCAGGACCCTGGAATCATGACCTGAGCCGAAAGCAGACGCTTAACGACTGAGCCACCCAGGTGCCCCTATTCCATAACCCTTTAAATAATACAAGCTAAAAAGCTTCCCAAACTTTTTGCACCAAAAAATGATAATTATCTCTGCACACATTGATTAAGAAATGCAAGACAATGTTCTTGGCTGAACTCTAGGGGCTGAAGAGGTTAATATGAAGAAATTTTGTTCACAATCAATGGGAACTTGTGGGTCAAATCTGGGGCGCCTGGGTGGCTCAGCAGCTTAAGCATCTGCCTTCAGCACAGGTCATGATCTCAGGGTCCTGGGATCGAGTCCCACGTCAGGCCCTGCACTGAGTGCCAAGTCTGTGTGAAATTCTCTCTCCCTGTGCCCCTCCCACTTGTGCTCTCTCAAACAAATAAAATCTTAAAAAAAAAAAAGGTCAAATTTATGAAAGTCCTGATGGAAAAAGGCTGCACTAAATGCTATAGAAACACTAAAACCACTGCCATTCCTCGGAGAGTTCTTAGAATTCTGGAACTAAGATCATAAACATTATTCTAATCTCTTACACATCAATATTCAGGAAGGAGGTTCTCTACTGAATATTCCTCTAGTGGTGTGAGACCCTAGGCAAGGAAAACAATGATTCCAGTCTCTCGGTCAGGTCAAACCAACATGGTAGGGTTGAGCTGACCTCCCTGGCCACCCAAGGCAGGGCTATACAGCTGAACAGTATGTGCTTTAACCCCACGGGACAACTTTCATATGCCTGGCCACTAATTTTAGGTTATTACCCTGGCTGCCTCGCTTCTGTTAAAACAACAAAAAAACACTTTTCCACAAGTTTCTCTGCCCCAAATTGGAGACCTTGTTTTTGAGTTATTTCAAATCACAAATTCAGAGATTTGTAAACATGAGGCTTCTGTTCAATCCCCAGGGGAAAAGGATTCTTCATTCTGCTATTTATGGTTCACAAAAGTTGTAATATTGTGGTTAGAACACAAAGAACCACTTATTAACTTCTTGCTACTATTATAAATAATAACAGCTCAGTCCAGGTTACTGTGACCTCTGACAGATCAAGGAAACAAGTTATTTTCTCCTCTTGTGATTTAAGCACATTGCGAGACACTTTTTACCTTTTAAAAAATGTCCTGGCACTCTGAGTTTCCCTTTCAATTCATTTAATTTCAACAATCTGTCAAAAAAGAGCCAATAAACAAATACTGAATTACATTTTGTTGGGTTTTTCAAAACCTCCAACTGCAGACTATAAAAACATCTTGTGTCTCTCTCACCCTGACCACCCTGCTACGTTTCCATATACCACAGGCCACCCGTAGATACAAAGCCAGGGGGCAAAGCCGGCATGGTCTACTTGGAGCCAGTAGACAGGAGGGCGATGAGGCCTGATGAAGCACTTATGGATAAAATATAGTTCCTGTAAAAATTTAACGTTAAGGAAAGATTAAAAGCCCAAAAGTAGTTCTTCAACAAAATAAAAAGAGCCCATCTCTTTGAAATGCACTGTTTCCTGTCTGACACTGTAAAATGACAATGATGTGCAGTCCCATCGTCTGCAAATGCAATTTACAAGACAGAAGGCTATAAAGAATGAAGAGCATTCACAGGAAACGTGTTCCAATTTTAAAAAGAAAACACTTGAGACAGAAACCTAGAATACATGATCACAAAGAAGACATCTGAATTCCATTTAACCTAAAGGAGAAGAGCTAATCAAGATTATGAACAGGAAGAAGAAACTTAGCTTCCCTGCCTCCAGCCAAGAGCAAAGGAAAAATAAGTCTCCCCTGTCCATCAGTGTTTTGGCTACAGTTGGCCTATAAAAGCAAGGAGGCTCTGAAAGTTCACAGCTACTCTCAGCCTCAGAATGGGACTGTTGAGGACAAACCACTCTGGTATTCCCAGAAGACACAAGTTGGAGGAGTCTATTTTATTACATAAAATCTCCACTTAAAAGTATGGCTGCACATCCCTACCTAACACCTTTAATTAAAATTACCTAAAAAGAGAAGACTGATTCTTGCCCAAAAGCTCAATTTAAGAGCAGCTTGAAACACTGTTAAGATATTATGAAATGTGCCTATTTAACTACACTGGCTATCCACCCAATTCCAAAGCAGACACATGGGCTTATGCCAGGAGCTATCAAAGAAGGCAAGTTGCTTTTGATCCTCAGAACTTATTTTTAAATAGGAAGATACACATGATCATATATGTAAGAGTGCTTTGTAATACTTATTTATCATGAAGTTATAATTTATAAACTTCAAAGAACTTTAAGTCAAACCCAAAGCCCTTATTTAAAATGTCCAGAAACTTGGGGCGCCTGGGTGGCTCAGTCGTTAAGCGTCTGCCTTCGGCTCAGGTCATGATCCCAGGGTCCTGGGATCGAGCCCCGCATCGGGCTCCCTGCTCGGCGGGAAGCCTGCTTCTCCCTCTCCCACTCCCCCTGCTTGTGTTCCCTCTCTTGCTGTGTCTCTCTCTGTCAAACAAATAAAATCTTTAAAAAATAAAATAAAATGTCCAGAAATTTGCCTGAGGTCACAGTGCTATTTAGTGAACTGATTCCCTGGGCAGTTTTCTTCACAGTAAAATACTTGGGATAAATCAAAAACCAAAACAAACTATTGATTCTAGACTTCAAAAAATGCTAATCAACCTTTAAAAGGATACACTGTAGGGTTGAAGTTCTTCAATATAAAGAAGGAAGCAACAATGACCAAGACCAGGAAAAGGGTGTTGTTATAGAAGATGGAAAATGTTGTAGCTTCATAATCAGCAACTTCGTTCTTCTTCCACAAGATTCTGTAGACAAACAAATTGATCAAGTTTATAAATATGTATTAAAATATTTTAAATACCACATGGCTCTAGTTCACTATAAGGTAAGTTTTTCCTTACGTATTCTGGACAGAATGTGTTTTTAACATTAAATTTAATCAGCACTGTGCCCTTTTTTCCTGCTGAAAAAGATATTTTACTCTACTGATAAAAATAGCTGCTCGGTATATTACCTTTTTTCCCAGGCAGTCAGGGCTTTGGAGGAAGGGACAGATTAATTGCAATTGGCTTGGCTTCACCAGCAGCCTAAAGAGACATCGTTCTCTGGGTCCTCACCTAAAACAAACTCCATGATCAGTAGCCAGATGAAGCTTTCCTGGCTGTGCTGGCTTAAGACTCAATAGCCGGGGCGCCTGGGTGGCTCAGTTGGTTAAGCGACTGCCTTCGGCTCAGGTCATGATCCTGGAGTCCCGGGATCGAGTCCCGCATCGGGCTCCCTGCTCAGCGGGGAGTCTGCTTCTCCCTCTGACCCTCCTCCCTCTCATGCTCTCTGTCTCTCATTCTCTCTCAAATAAATAAATAAATCTTTAAAAAAAAAAAAAAAAAAAAAAAAGACTCAATAGCCTCCAGATCTCAGCCTTCAATATTACACCTGAAGACAATCCCAAAAACAAAACCTAGCCGTGGCTCACAGAAGCAGACTTGTCTGCAACTATCTTTATCTGCCTTTACATAATTCAAAGAATGTGCTTCAATATTAGGAGGATTTTTTAACTTCTGTAAAACCCATTTACTTTTTATTTAATCCATTTTACTCATTATGTTTTATTAACTAAAACTTTATCAGCCTTTTCTTTTACCTCTTCACACGGGCAGCAGCAAGTTCCAGGATGCCTATGAATAAGGTAGCCTTTATTCCATTTGATTAACTAACTTTGTAAGGCAGTTTTTAGAAGAGTAGGTTGTGACCCACTAGCGGGACGTGAAATCAATTGGGTGGATTCAACGCTCAGGGAAAGTGAGTGGAATGAGACCAGCATTTTTTTAAATAGAAAAATATTGAGGGTGCCTGGGTGGCTCAGTCGGTTAAGCATCTGCCTTTGGCTCAGGTCGTGATCCCAGGGTCCTAGGATCAAGCCCCACATTGGGTTCCCGGCTGGCCCAGTGGGGAGTCTGCTTCTCCCTCTGCCTGGCGCTCCCCCTGCTTACGTGCTTGCACTCTCTCTCTGACAAATAAATAAAATCTTAAAAAAAGAAAAGAAAAATATCAAGTGTATCACCCACAGCAGGATAATTATTGTTTTGTGAAACGTTTGCATGTGTGCATGGTTTGAGTGTATTTGGTCGAAAGGTGAAGTACTTTACTGTGATTATTATCAAAAAGGTTGAAAGCCATCACCACTGATGCTTTGTCCTCCCCAAAGATACACTACCCTGGGGCCAGATGATCCCCTCCACCAATCCTAAGGACAGCACTATGGCTAATGTCATTGGCAACTGCTACATTTTACTCACCAAATGTTTTAATCCAAAGTCAACAAGCTTGACTGTAAAGGAGCTAAATGAAATGAACTTAACTTCATCACAAGAAGTTTGTGTTCTCTAATATAAATGCCATAGGTCCTTGATTCTATGGATACCATCAACTTAATAAAACTTCTGTTTACTGTAAGTTTGGGAGAAGTAAAAGATATTACATTAAAGGCAGCCATCGACTATAAAACAGCTCCTGATGTAAGAGAAGTTTAAATGTAAATTGAAAAAACATGTGACTTGGAATTGGAGGAAATAATTATACCAGTTTAACACTGATCAAAGAAAACACCATCTCAAAAAGATGCATAGCCCCAACATGGTTTAATGCTAGAAAACATTCAGAACAAGTGTCTGTTTTTAAGACTCTGGTACAAGACCCAGTGGAGACAGGTTCCTTAAATAGGCTATTAGCATGCCTCCATTATGGCTGCTTAGATTATCCCACCTCCATAGGAGCACTTCTCCCTAACTCCTTGTCATGCCTGAATTAGAACCATCTTCAAAACAGTTGTGATGAAACAAGTGGCTCAATCCTTTAGGTTACTCCAGCTCCCGATATGTCCAAGTGTTACATCAGTGTATACACAGGACTATCTTGGACAGCTTTCAGAATTTTCTCTAGCCCAATGATATCCTGGTTCATTTAGAAAAAAATGAAGAGCCCCAAATGCCCTCATCAGCAATAGGTCTGCCAAAGCTTCACTGGTAAGAAACCTAGTTTGGGAGAGCACGCCCAAGGAGTCATTTTTCACGCCCAAGGAGTCATTTTTCCAAGGAACATTTCCTACAGGGCAAAGACTGAGACCAAACTCAAGAACTGTTATAATCACATTAATACTAAATGACAGACCATTGGTAAGTCAAGAAGAAATACCACTCACACCCTGGGATAAGTATTAATGACTCTCTGATTTTCCTCAGCTAATTTCCAACCCTGAATGGAGAGCAAAGCAGTTTCAAAGTCGCATGGGGCACATATTCCAAATGACTGTAGGTGGGAGCTTTGAGCCGTATGTATCTAGGCCAAGAGGTGTTGCTAAGCCTTCTCTTAAATCTCTTGAAGCAACTCTTTTGAGGGAGAAAAATACTAGATTTTTTTTTTTGTAAATACTAGATCTTAATGAGAGTCCTGATCCCAGTTAGCAGAGTCAATCATGAGTATACACCTGGATACAACTTTATCCAGTGTGGTTTTTGTGAAATAGTAACAGCACAAACTTCTGATGACAAGAATAGAAATTTTATAATCTTCTGACACTCTACATTTTATGTATTCACAGAACCTACACTTCATTCTTTGAAATACTGATTCAGCCAATGGCAAAGATATTTCATTTCCAATTCCAACTCTGATCCAGTAGTAGTGACTACCTGAATACCATGCTGAGAAAAATCCTGAGACATATCCCAGAATCAAGAACATGTGCCAGACCAAATCAGGCAAGTCTGCAGTGGGCAGAGGAGACACATTTGCCATCTCTGCTACAATTCATCACCTAAAACCTACAGAGCTGTAACAAACATTTTGAAACTGGGTAACTGTGATGTACACTCCAATTTAAGAACCACTTTTCTAATAAATACTATAATTTAGTAAAAAGATTTTTTTTAAAGATTTTATTTTTTTTTTAAAGATATTATTTCTTTATTTGAGAGAGAGAGAATGGGAGAGAGCGCATGAGAAGGGTTAGGGTCAGAGGGAGAAGCAGACTCCCCGCCGAGCAGGGAGCCTGACACGGGACTTGATCCCAGGACCCCGGGATCATGACCTGAGCTGAAGGCAGTCGCTTAACCAACTGAGCCACCCAGGCCCCCAGATTTTATTTATTTATTTGACAGAGAGAGACACAAGCAGGGGGAGTGGGAGAGGGAGAAGCAGGCTTCCCACAGAGCAGGGAGCCCAATGCGAGGGTCAATCCCAGGACCCTGGGATCATGACCTGAGCCGAAGGCAGATGCTTAACGGCTGAGTCACCCAGGTGCCCAGTAAAAAGATTTTTTAAAAAAATGTCCTAGATTCCCTATCTCTATCACCATGCAAAAATTTACAATCAGGAAGCTATGCAACCAGACCTCATTAAAGCTGCCTTCACTGTCACTATTTTAATATTGTACCCTTCAGGAAGCACCTGGCTGGCTCAGTCGGTAGAGCATGCAACTCTTGATCTCTGGGTGGTGAGTTTGAGCCCCACACTGGGTGCAGAGATTACTTAAAAAAATAAATAAAATCTTAAAAAAAAAAAAATATTGTATCCTTCAGGTTTTATAAAAGATCCACAGGAGATCACCATTTCTATAATGTTTTAGTGCCTTTTCAAAACCACTGTAGAAGACATTGTTTATTAAGTTACTCAGTGTCCCTTAAATAAGGATCCACTTGATAAAGTCCTTCCAAGATTCAGTGCCAGGAAAGTTTCTTTTCAGAAGGATTTACATGCTGCTTCTCATCAGACAATGAAAGTGTATGACCTCAGATGCTTCCCCTGACACTTGGAAGCTCAGAGTTAAGTTCAATGCTCAACTGCTGTAACTAACTCTGAGTTCTTGTTCACCCAGCTTTTCTTACTTTTAAAGGTTTATGATCTTTCAAAATTGTACTGATTTCATATGCACTTTAATATGGCAAGTCTCCACAAAGTCTTTCTGGAGGCAAAGTGGGTTAAAAATTCCATTTCACAAAGCACTTTGTAGATACTAAAACTTAAGATCTATGAAAACAACCTCAACTCGTGACTGTACTAAACCCACGTAACAACTCTAAAGCACAGGTTTATTCAATCATTCAGAGACTTCTGCTACTCAGATATTAGACTATTAAGTCTTCTAAGAGCATTTGGCAGGAAAAATTGAGGGGTAAGGGCTAACAAACGTGGCAGAGATTTGGGCAACAGGAGAGAAACCAAGTTGTTTTCTTTTTCCCTACCAACGCAGATAACCAAGAACTTGCTGTCCTTAGGGAAGCTCCGGAATGGAAATACCACCACCCAAAAATGCTAACACCAACACAATGTAAACTCTTCAGACCCAGAGGGCTGAGGTAATATGCTCAAGGCTGCATAGCTATCAAGTGGCAGAGCCACCACTGGATAAAGCTCTGCAGGCTCCTGAACTCCAGGACAGCATTTAAGGAGAACAAGTTCTCGAGCCATACTGCCCAAGTTCTTATTGTGGATTGACCAACGCACAGGAATCTATGCCCTTGGGCAAGTTACCCAAGCTTTCTGTACCTCCGTTTCTTCAGATGTAAATTGGAAATATTAGCCCTACCTCATAGAGCTCTTTAAAGAAACAAATGAACTGTGTATAACACAAAGAAAAGCATCTGGTGGTGGTAAAAACTCAAAATGTCAGTGTGATTGTTATTCCCATTACTATGTCTTCTACAATATCAACATTTAACCTCTGGCAATTCCATTATCCACATTCTCCAGGCAGAAACCAAAAACTTAATTTTCTACAAAGTATTCCCTTTTTGATTATCACTAACACTTTAGAAGTCCAACCTTTCATCTTTTTCCTTTCGAGACATCTTTCTGTTATCAGCTTCAGAAAGTTTTCGAGTCACTTCTTTGGAAACAGCATCCTCCCTCTTCTGTGCTACTCTGGGGGAAAAAAAAAAAAGAAAAAAGTTTCCGCATGCTCCACGAATGAATATCACACTATCTGAAACACTCTGTACTCATATTTTGTATTGGCAACTATATGATACTTTACATTTCAAGAAATAATCTTGACAGAAAATTCCAAGTTTATTATACTGTAATAGCCAAAAGAGAGTTCAAGAACTTCCAAGATGGAGTTTATTAGTTATAAGCTTTGACTTCTGCTTAAAAGGGGTAATTTTCCAAAGTTTAGGTATTTAATATGGAAATAAGTCAAATGCTTTTAGCACAACTTAGTTATAAATCATTTTAACTCCATTTTGTTTTAGCCTAGTTATTTATTTCTATAAATAAATTTGATAAGGCACTGGCAAATGATATAGGATCTCAATTCCAGTAAATAAAAGTAAACTAGACTTAAAAAACAAAAGGGGAGGGGCACCTGGGTGGCTCAGATGGTTAAGTGTCTGCCTTCGGCTCAGGTCATGATCCCAGCGTCCTGGGATCGAGCCCCGCATCGGACTCCCCGCTCAGTGGGGAGCCTGCTTCTCCCTCTGCCGGCCACTCCCCCTGCTTGCACATGTACACAGTTGCGCATGCATGCGCGCACTCTCTGGTAAATAAAATCTTTATTTTAAAAAAGGGAATTGTTGGCAAGGATGCGGAGAAAGGGGAACCCTCCTACACTGTTGGTGGGAGTGCAAGCTGGTGCAGCCACTCTGGAAAACAGTATGGAGGTTCCTCAAAAAGTTGAAAACAGAGCTACCCTACGACCCAGCAACTGCACTACTGGGTATTTACCCCAAAGATACAAATGTAGTGATCTGAAGGGGTACACGCACCCCGATGTTTATAGCAGCAATGTCCACAATAGCCAAACCATGGAAAGAGCCCAGATGTCCATCAACAGATGAATGGATAAAGAAGATGTGGTGTGCCTATATATACACAATGGAATATTATGCAGCCATCAAAAAAAAAATGAAATCTTGCCATTTGCAACGACGTAGATAGAACTAGAGGGTATTATGCTAAACGAAATAAGTCAGAGAAAGACAAGTTTCATATGATCTCACTGATATGTGGAATTTAAGAAACAAAACAGAGAATCATACAGGAAGAGAGAAAAAAATAAAACAAGACGAAACCAGAGAGGGAGACAAACCATAAGACTCTTAATCACAGGAAACAAACTGAGGGTTGCTGGAGGGGAGGGGGGCAAGGGATGGGGTGGCTGGGTGATGGACACTGGGGAGGGCACGTGATGTAATGAGTACTGGGTATAAGACTGATGAATCACAGGCCTGTACCTCTGAAACCAATAATACATTATATGTTAATTAATTGAATTTAAATAAAATGTTTAAAAAAATTACAAAGGAGAATCATAAAAAAATAAAATAAAAATAAAAAGGGAATTAACAGCTGTAACATATTAAAGTAATACTTTAACTCCACTCAAAGAACAATTTTACTAAAAATAAGTAATGCCACAAGGTCAGGGATCAACCATACCACTTTTAACTAAATGAACCACTGTATGGAATCAGCCAGAAAAACTAAAAGTGTTATTCAAGATACCAGATCAGAATCTTCAGTGATCAGTCAAATTAAAAAAAAAAAAAAAGTACATTCATCAGAAAATCTATAAGGTGAATTTTATCAGATGAGACTGCTAGTGAAAGAGAGTATAAAATTTAACCTATGACAAAATATAAAAAGCCTCCCAAAGTTCATGACATTTAAATTCAACATGGTTTATTTTTCATAATATAGGAGAGACTGGTTAGCCATAATTATAGAAGAAAAATAACAGATATACGCAAAATCTAGCAATTATCTACACAGTCCCACTATGAAAATGTTCAACACAATATTGAGATATATTAAAAGCAAGAAAATATGGAACATGGAAATCTGTTCACTCTATGTTCAATTAATTAATCCCTCATTACTATGCTATATTTAGTTTTGGTCAGTGTACCAAGAAAAGGTGTGGAGAAATCAGGATAGATTCCTGAAAAGAAAGCCCAAGATCATTCAAGTCCATAGTTTTCAACCTTTCTTTAACCACAAGAGCTTCTGGGATACAAATTAAACACAAATTCCCAAAGATCCAACTTCAACTGATTCATTTTATTATGTAAAAGTTCTGTTCTTAAGGGCAGAGACTCTTATTTCTGAACCTCTCTAGCAGAACAGGCACTCAAAGGTTTCTTGAACTTAGCATAAGACCACTTTTTTCTAAGAAAGGCCAGCTGATAAGAAATGAATGTGGTTTACAGCAGAAACATTTCTGAGCTGAACAGAGGGAAGAAAATATACATATATACACCCACCCCCACAGCCCGTCAGAATGGTAGGACACAGGAATAAATTATTTTCAAAAGAGTTGGCTATCTCCAAGTATCTTTAAGACAAACAGTCAATCATCTGTTCACAGGACAAATCTTCCTGAATAGACCAAACCAGATTAACTAGTTAATTTCTCTTCTAGATCTAAACTTCTATCTTTACCTAACAGACCCGTAACAACCTGTCAGGTTTATTACAACTCAACAACTCCTACCCTCTTAGGGTTCTTAAGTAAGTCTCAGTGCTGAATGCTCTAAAACAAGACAAAGGTTACTCCAGTGGCCCAGCGCTCAGCCAAATGAGATAACCCACAAAATCAACGGTTTATCTTCTATTATTTTTTTAACGTATTTCAGAACCTTTCCAGAATAAAAAAGAAAAATACCATCTATTTAATTTCTCTTTTTTTTAAGATTGTATTTATTTATTTGAGAAAGAGAGAGAGAGAGAAACAGCATGAGAAGGGAGAGGGTCAGAGGGAGAAGCAGGTTCCCTGCTGAGCCGGAAGCCCGTTGCTGGACTGATCCCAGGACTCCGGGACCATGACCTGAGCTGACGGCAGTTACTTAACAAAGTGAGCCATCCAGGCACCCCCATTTATTTAATTTCTTAAAGAAAAACATTTTTTAAAAGTCACGCAACCTTAAAAAAATTCCTACGGGTTCTCTCACCCCCAATGTCTCCAACACTGCACATAAACATTATGTGCCAGACACTATGCTTAACATGTCACCCATGTTATCTTATCTAATCCTCACCATCTATGAGGTACCATTAGTATCCCCACTTTACAGCTCAGAAATGTGACATCTCAAAAGATGAAATGTGTGCCCAAAGCTATACATTTAAGCAAAGCAGAGCTTAGACTGGAATCCAGACTGTCAACACATAAGCCAACTTCCCTCTACTATGAACACCTACCCATACTCTGCATCTTCCTGGGTCTTTGAGCTTTAACACATCTTGTAAATCTGTAGAAGCTTCGATATGAGTGGCAGTATTTAATATGAAATCAAAACTATGATTAAAAAAAACAATTCCACTCTGAGAGAACCTATTAAATCAAGTCAGTAAGTAACTGAAATTTTACTCAACTAAATGTACTGTTAACTGTTGTGAGGGACAAAAGACATGGCAGTGGCCCTCAAGAAGCCTAGAGTAGAAATGAGAAGGCAAAAAACCGTAATTTTAATTCCAAAAAGGTTAATGAAAAATAATATGCAGAACAAGTCAAAAAACATCCAAGTCTCAAAGGGAGTGAGTTCCAAGGATATCACAAAGGATGGGTCGTACAAGGTGCCCGCATCTTAAGGCTTCACTATCCACAGTTGGCCACACCTCACAAGAAAGCCAGCCCAGAACAGGAGAGTCCAAGACAGGCTGAAACCGGAATGGCAGTTGGTGAAGAGGGCTGCCAAGCAGAAAGACGATAAAGATGATCACTCTGCTGGTCTAGCAGAAAGGCAGTCACACAAACCTGAGCTCCTATAGGTCCAACACAACAGCAGAGAAGATGCTGAGGCCACTTTCAGCCACTGAGGCCACTTCTGGTCTTTATATAATAAATCCCTGTTAACTAAGATCATCTCACCATGTTTCTTTTATTCTTTGAAAGATCTATGTATTTGAGAGAGAGAGCGCATGTGAGCGGGGGAAGGGACAGAGGGAGAGAATACCCAAGTGGACTCCCACTGAATGTGGAGCCTGACACAGGCTCACAGGATCCTGATATCATGACTTGAGCCAAAACCAAAAGTTGGCCACTTAACCAACTGCACCACCCAGGTGCCCCTCATCTCAACATGTTTCTATTCCCTGTCACCACAAAGAGCCTAACATAGAAACAACAAACTTAGAAAGGATTTATATAATGTGTAACCTTAGAGGAAATACAATAATCTTTTACATTTTTACATATTTATAAGAAAAAATGTAATTAGCATTAAAAATGTCAGAGTTAAAAAAAAAAAAAAAGACCACTTATTTCATGTCCAAAAATAGTACATGGAGAACCAGAACTGTTCTTTCCAGAAAGAATTTCATTTGGCTTCAGCAATGTTAATTTACTTGGTGGTTTGTTTTTCTGATAAACCCCATGATTAAGGCTAGTGCTCAACTGTTCTAATTTCATCCTCAAAACCTACTTCTGTAAGTGTCAGAAGCACTGTCTCTGCTTCACTTAGTTAATAATTCTTTATAGCATTAATATGCCTATATACATATACAGATCAAATTGATGCTTATTGAAAACAAGACACACAAATGGTCTTTTAAGACATCCTTCTATATAAAAGTGCAACATGTAATACATACTTTCCCTTGAGAAATATACTTACTTGTGTTTGAGAACAAATTTCACATTTTTGTATGCAAAGGCTACCAAGTAAGTGCTTACTAGGGTCATCACACTATAGAGAACAGCAGACTGAATAAGATCCATATGCCATATTCGCCAATATAACCCTGAATTAAGACAGAAGGGGGAGAGGAGGATACAAAAAGGAACAAAACATTACCACCCAGTTACAAAGGCATGCTCAATTAATTGTAGCTAAGCCTATAAAATACAGTCCAGGTTAGAAAATCTAACACAGTATAAGAGGATCTCCAGAAGTGATAAAGTTACAGTCTCAAACTTCCCCAGCTCAGAAAACTTGAAAAACAGAACCTTCCCATTACTAGTCCAGATGAGATTTCTGCTTCTTCTAAAATGAGAATAAACTCTGAATCCCGCCCCCCCCCCCCAAAAATCAATTCAGACTTCAAGTTTCATTCATCAGGGTACTATTAAGCTAAGTACAGGCTGTTCCACAGCCACGTGCAGTCCCAAGCCATAGTTTACATGCTGACGTGGCTACCTGAAATCAACGGCCAGTGAGGTTTTAAAAGGCCAAAAGAAAATGAATCTCGACTTAACTGCCCAACAAACGTGCAGCAGTGTGAGGCAGGAGATTCAAATTCAGGAAACCTGAGCTATAACAACTTTGCTCAAGTCTGCAAAGTTCTTCCATCCAAATGAGAATTCTAGCATTGTCCTAATAGCATTAAAGAGTTTAAACAAGTGAGAGCGCGGGCTCTTGGCACTGGTGCAACCTCTCTCATCAAATTAGGAAAACAATGTTCAGCAGCGTGAAGGGCTTCACCTAAAGCTACACTTCTAATTCAGTCCGAGGGTTAATGGGAATTTGACTCTGGCCTAATTCATTAGTTTTTCCAAAATAAGGAAACGATAAAGTTTTAAAGCTGGTAATGGCAAACAATTGTGGGTAAAAAAACAGACAGCAGATTACATATGCATGAGTGTTAGCACAAAATCTTAACCCGATTGTTTGCAGATTAGGGGCCGCCATCCCAGAACTAGGAAATCACAATCTCTCGGAGTGGGGCCACAAGTGAGTTTCCTGTGATGCCGCCCACCACTATCCCCGTTGAGCACACTGAGGCCCACAGAAGCAATGGGCTATCCCCGTGCTCAGGACAAGTTGGGGACAGCCGCGGGCCGACGGCCCCAGCGCTAACTCCCGCCAGTCGGCCGGGCCCTGCCACGTCCCCGCCCAGCCCGGCCCGCCGGGGGCCTCCGCGGCCCGCCTGCTCCCGGCGCTCACAGATGGGGATGGCGGACACGATGAAGGCATTCCCGAAGAAGAGCGCGGAGGACTTAGCCGAGAGGTTGCGGCTGAAATCCTGCAGAAGCAAATCCTCCTCGGACTGCTGCTTGGAGCCGCCTTTGGGAGCCATGGTGGAGCGGAGTCCCGAGCCTAAAAGGCCGAGCTAGGTAAACGCCGCTGGCACCACCCCCGCGGCCGCCGTACCCGCTAACGCCCCGTCAGCGCTACGCGCGGAGGCGGGACTCGGCGCGGCGCGGAAGCAAGCTTGCCCAGGATTGGCCCCCGCGATGTACGTTTCCCGGCGTGATTCGGCAAGCCGGCCAGACTTCCGGGTTCCTGGCCAGCCCCTTGGCTAGTGGGCTTCAGGAAGGCGGGGATTTGTAGTTTCGTGGATGCTGTTTTTTTTTTAATAAAGAAAACTTTATTGACATTCCACTTCACAGGTGCCATCACGCATTCCAAGTCGTTGGAATTCCAAAATAGGAAGCTGTTCTGGCCTCGAGTCATTCAGTCGGTCATTCAACGAGAGAACGGTTAATACCCTCTGCGTGCACCCAGCACTGGGGCATTTGAGGAGGAAGTGAAGAAAAGTATAGCTAAACAAGCCCGTGTAAAGTCCTTTCTCCTTTACACATCCATTATCGCATTAAATATCCTCGAAATCCTTTGAGATGCACATCGTTGTCCCTATTTTGCAGATGAAGACCCTGAGGGCGAGAGCCCAGCCGAGCTAGTGTCCAGGGCGTTGACTGTTTTCAACAAAATAACAGTCTACCTTTTCAAGAAAACGAAGGCACTTTGGCTTTTAAGGAGCTCTGGTCTAATTGATGAATATTTAACATGAGTCTAATACATTTACAAATCACAATTACTTTATTTCAACTCAATCTTTAGAGTAATGTGGACTCCACAGCCATGCTAAAAAAGCATAATACTAAGTAAAGAACATGTTGGCTAGACAGGCCTCCTCTGAAGCTCAGAAAATTGAATATGCCTGTTAAAACAACTAGATATAATTCTTAACTCATTGCATTATCACTTTTTCTTTAAAAAAAAAAAATACTCAACCACTTCATTCATAGCAAAAACTTCTTTCATCTACATTATTGGCATCAGGCAAACTTCTCCAAACTTCAGCTTCCCTATCAACAGATTAGTAGAGCTTTCATCTTAATTTCATCCAAATTGCAATTGACCTCCAGTGTTTCCATTCTTATGGAGCTTTCTGTCTGCAACTTTTCAGTCTATTCTCTATATAGGAACCATAGTGAGTGTTCCTAAAATATGTCTTTCATATAAATGCCAGAAGTCTTTATCAATAACAGCAAAATAAGAAAAAATAGACTAGTGATTCTTTTCCAGAAACTTAAGTATTCATTTAAAAATATCTGCAATACGTCCTTTTAAAATGGTACAATGCTCTTCTATTATGCAATGGTGGTGAGAGAGAAGAAACTCTTACTTTCTCTTCCAACATACTCCCCTCTCAGTTTTTTCTACGGTAGATCACATCATTTTTTTACCCATTTGTTCAGACTACAGTGCTAGTTGTCAACACTAATGCCTTTCTTTCCCTCTCCATCTGTGACCAATTCATCAGCAAAACCTTTTGGATCTGTCTTTATACCTAGATTTCTTGTTTACTCTTTACAAACCAAGGATATAAAAAGATAAAAGCAGAAAACTGTAAGATCAAAATCGAGATAGTTAAAAGTAAGAAACAATGATGAAAGAATTGTACCTGAGAAAAGTATTTAAACAAAATAGCAAAGATAAAAGTTTGAAATGTTGAGTGTAGATTATAAAAACATTAAAATTGAAATGATCAAAGGAGGTAGCTTTGCAAACCAAGAATAAAAACGAAAGACAATAAAGATGGGGCGCTCGGGTGGCTCAGCCTTTAAGCGTCTGCCTTCGGCTCAGGTCATGATCCCAGGGTCCTGGGATGGAGCCCTGCATGGAGCCCCGCATGGAGCTCCCTGCTCAGCGGGAAGCCTGCTTCTCCCTCCCACTCCCCCTGCTTGTGTTCCCTCTCTCGCTGTGTCTCTCTGTGTCAAATAAATAAAATCTTAAAAAAAAAAAAAAGACATTAAAGATAAACAGAAGAGAATCTAAAATAGTAGGAATTTAAATTCTTTATAGGGTAAGATAAAAAAATATGTAACCAATAATGTTAACGACAGAGAAGGTTTTTTGGTGATGGTAAAAATGAAGACATGAAGATAGCACACTAGAAATACTAGAACAGTGTTTTCTTATACCAAATGCCATCTAGTTCCTTTTGAAGAACCGCAAAATCTAAGGATCATCTATATGTGGCATATGTGGCCATGGCACATTAGACAAGCAGAGTAAAAGGTGTGCTGAAAAAACAGAAGGAAGGGTAGGCAATAGATTCTATGCAAAGACTGCAATATATTTTGGCTATTTCAATATAGTTTAACTCTGTGAAGGAACCAGATGGACTTGAGTCCATCCCAGCTTGATTCTGATCTGTGAATTTAAGGCTTAACATTTCCATCACTTCATACCTAGATTGCGGGAAAAAAGGGGGGGGGGGAATTTAAAGAAATAATATTTATTACTGGCAGGGACAAGGATAACAAATTTCTCTCATCCACTGCTGATGGCTTTGTGGAAGAAAATCCAACAGGCTAAAAATTAATACACCTTTCTTGTGACACACACTGCAAATTGCCTAGCCAGTAAAGAAAAACACAGCTTTTTACTGGGGCCCTATAAAAATAACAGATGAGGGCGCCTGGGTGGCTTAGCCGGGTAAGTGTCTGCCTTCAGCGCAGGTCATGATCCCAGGGTCCTGGGATGGAGTCCCACAACGGGCCCCCTGCTCAGCTGGGAGTCTGCTCTTCCCTCTCGCTCTGCCCCTCCCCCAGCCTTGTGCTTGGTCTCTCTCTCTCTCAAATAAATAAAATCTTTAAAAAGTAAAGAAAAGAAAAATAACAAATGAATCATCATGGACTACTCTTGGGTAGGAGGGGAGAGGAAAAGCTCTTCGTTATACAAAGTCCATTTGAAATGCAAATCTCACTATGGAAATGATTTTTGAAAGAAGAGATTAAACACTTCTTTTAGTTTCTAGATATAATATTTTAAAGTCCCATCTGAGAGATGATTTACTCAGCCAAACTACATATTTCAGGCACTGGTATGTGATTAATTCATTGGTTCATCTCTTCATTCAGCTGAGATTTATTGAGAAGCTACTATGTAAAAGGTACTGTGCTAGAGCCTTGGAAATATCCAAATAACAATCATAATTATGATTATAATAACCAAAGTTTATTGAGTCTTTGTTATACATCTAGGTCTATGCTAGGCTCTTGATATATCATCTAATTTAAATCTTACAGGAACACTATGAGATATGTGTTATTATCCCCATTTCTCAGATGAAGAAACAGAGGCATAGATTAGTAAAGTAGCTCACCTACGATCCCCCAACCAGTAATTGGTGGAGTCAAGTTATGAACTCTAGGCAATCGGACTCTAGGATGTGAGTTCTTAACTACACGTGGGTTCTGGTGTACCAGCAGAGTCTCAAGATCTAAGTGCCTGCCCCGGAAGCCCTATTTTGAGCAAACAGCCGAGGGTAGTTTCTTGTGTGCCAGTTGCCACACTGCGGCTCTGGCCGGCACAACATTGCACAGCTAGGATCCTGCACTAAACCCATAGGCAAACCTCAGTGAGCAAGCCTGGGCTCTCACAGTGGAGTCTGTCTCAAAGAGTGTGAAAATAAGATGTCAGAAAGAAACACAGTTGTTAGAGGTGCACAGAAACAGCCAACTAAGAGGTGGAAACCATAAACCATAACTCACCAGCAGCCATAAATTAAAGAAAGGGAAATTAGATGCTCAAAGGGCCTCAAGGCTTTCTCATTTCCCTCTTTAAGCCTGAACAACACCTGCAATGAAGCAAAAACACTCACTTCAAAAATGAAAAACAAAAATGAAAACAAAACAAGTTAGAAATAGAGGGAAATAAATATAAACATATTTTACATACAAATATATTTTACATACAAATGAAAAAGATGAATAATTGTGTTCAGCATAACTTAGCAATTTATCACCTCTTCCCCCCAAAATGTTTAAGGCAAAAGGAACAAAATCAAATGCATACATGATCCAGACAAGTAACCTGTGACATAATAAAAAATACGTACTTGGTCTCCGCCCAGCTTCCTGACACAGAACTCCTAAAATCCTTGGAATTGCCTGAGTGATAGGAATGAGAGGAGCATCTCTTGTTTTTTTTTTTTTATAAGCCCCTGCCAAGCACACCTGAGTTTGTTAATGAACTGGCTCTTGCAGGATGGGGGACTTGTTCCACTAGGAACCAACCTTGGGATTAGAGAGGGTTGGAACTTCAACCCCACTCCACCACGACCTCTGGGGAGAAGAGAGTAGAGGGGGGCTGGAGACTGAATCACCAGTGGCTAGTCTTAAGTAAAGCACTTTCCTGATTCTGGGAGCTGTTCCCACAAATTATCAAACCGGAGGAGCGGGTTATGGAAACCCTCGATTTTAGCCAGTTGGTCAGAAGCACCGATGACAATTTGGGATTTGAGATTAGCATCTGATGTGGGCTTTAGTCTTGTGGGACTGAACCCTGAACCTGTGAGGTCTAAGCATTGAGTGAAACTCTGGGACACCCCGTTGGTGTCCACTGAAAATTAAAGAACAGCTTAGGGTGGAAAACCCACACGTTGGTGTCAGAAGTGTTGAGAGTAGAAGGAAATAGGTTTGCTTTTCCTTTTAGAACTGCAATAAGTGAATTATGTAAGCCAAACACAATACGTTTGGGGTTTAATCTGCCCCATAAATTCCCAGATTTATAGAGACTTGAATGTATTCAATATAGGAAGAAGTGTTAAAGGTGTTGCAGTGTGTTTTTCCACACCACCAAGCAATTAACTCAGTTTTCCTCCGACACTGGCCAAGGTGTTCCACAACCTGAACTCAGCTCTGACACTACCTACCCGGAGCTAGTGTGTCAGATCCCCCAGGTTAAGGGCTCAGCCCCACGAGACTGCTCCCACTTCAGATGCCAAACCAGCTATAAATTGGAGGCTTGCCTGACTCCCTCCTCAGGTTTGATTAATTTGCCAGAGCAGCTCACAGAACTCAGGAAACCAGTATACTCACTAGATTACCGGTTTATTACAAAGGACAGTAAAGGATACAAAGGAAAGCGATGAAGAGATACCTAGGGCAAGATCCTGAACACAGGAGCTTCAGTCCCCATGGACTTTGGGGCTGGCGCATGGAAGTGTTCCGGTTCACCAACCTGGAAGCTTTTCAAACCCCCTCCTTTTGGATTTTTATGCAGACTCCATTACAGAGGCTTGATTGATTAAATCATTGGCCACTGGTGATTGATTCAACTTCCAGCCCCTCTCCCCTCTCGGAGGTCAGGGGGCTGGGACTGAAAGGTCTAACCCTCTAATCATGATTGGTTCCCCTGGCAAGCAGCCCCCATTCTTGGTTTACCTAGCAGCTTTCCAAAAGTCGTTAACATAACAAAAGACACTTTTATTGCTCTCAACACTTAGGAGATTCTGATATCACAGGTGTAATGAAAAAAGCCTCACCATTCAGAAAGAAATGTGCCCATTTACAGAGAGTGCTAGGGAATGTTGGCCCCATAGACTTGGCCAGGCCTCTTCTCCCACCCACCAAACACATACCCTGCCATTGACAGACGTTTGCCAGCTGGGTTATTATTATTATTTTTTTCAACAAAGATAAGGTCCTGAGAACTCTAAATGCTCACTTTACTGTAGAATAGATTTTTAAATCAAACGAAGCATTAAAACATTTGAGGGAAAAGCATTTGTCTTTGAGCTTGAGGTTTATAATTTCCAAGACAAATACTGTTTTCCTTTTTAGCAAATACTGATTGACCCATGTAAATTGGAGACTGCTTCTGAAGCAGTCAGAAAATCCCGTTTCTTTTGTGCCTAAGGATATTCATAAAGTCACTTATTTTTTTTAAATGATACACATCTACAGAAAATATATTATCTTAATATCCACAGACAGAGGCCATAATACTTTGACTCTCAAAACTCCCCGTGGAATCTTCTAAATGTGAGACTTCTCATACATACATCATCCATACAGCACTGCAGGGCACAATAAAAATTAAGATTTGCACTGGAAATCAATTTTCTTTAGTTACACATTTAACCTAAGCACTATGGCAACAGATCATGAGATAAAGTAGGTCACGAATTTCAACTAAAATGGTTTAGATGAAATAAAAGCTCAGCTGTAATTTGTTGCTCATCTTTTAGGAGTCTTTATTTAAAAATTCTTGTATTTCACATGCCCCAGCCAATGTAATCTAACAACAATCTAGTAGATAAAAATTGAAAGACCAAATCCTTGACTGGAATTCATTCAATCTCAGTATTTATTTCATATGGTTTGCCAATTAAGTAGTAGTGTCCATTTCCATACTCATAAATAGATAAAGAAGGGAATTCCAGGTAAAGGAAGAGCTATAGGAGTATACAGTCATGCAAGGACAGAGGATACTATTTGAGATCATTTGTGGGATGACCAAAACCAGACACAATAAGGGGATAAAAAAGAAGAGGAGATATGCCTCTGTCACTATAAGCTTAAGGGAATCATCAATGGTCTCCTAGGAACCTAGCTGAATACATATGCCAGCTACCTAGGCTATTTTTACCCAGGAAATAAAGTGAAATTATGTTCTCATCCCTTTTACAGTATTTTGTGATTCCATCTTCTTTTGCCTTTGGGGTAAATGTAACCCTCTGTCTTACTAACCCATGTTTTTTATTCCAACTCCAGCTACCTCTTCTATGACCTCTCTGCACTAAATATCCTTTCCTCTTTTCCCTCTTTCATGAATAGAACTTATGTGCCTTTTGAGTCAGAAAGATCTGTCTGTTTCATCTGCCAAAATAATAGCTGTGTGATCTTGGGCAAATTACTCGCTTTCTCTGAAACTCATTTTCCTCCCAAGGTTGCTGTGTGCATTAAATGAAACAAATAATATGAAGGCACATTCATAGGTCCCATCACCTAGCACTGTGCCTGGAACAGAGCCAGCTCTCAATAAGGATAGTTATTATTCTTCCCTCCTCTCTTCTCTCTTGATGTGTTGCTTCCTGCTCAACTTATAAACCTGCCCAGCTGTCTCCTTTCCTGCACGCACATGTGCATGCACACTTTGCCTCAACTCCATTACATTCTTAAACTTCCCACCTGCCCTTCACTGCCAAAGGAGTCTGCGTGGAGTCATTCAGGTCCTTACTTCCCACTCATTCCTAGCCACATTGCAGCCTGAATTCTACTTCCACATCTCTTCTGAATTTGCTCCAGAAATGGCCTACTCTATTGCCCAAGCCAACATTCTTTCCTTAGTTGTTGTTTTTTTTTTTAAGATTTTATTTATTTGAGAGAGAGGGAGAGAGAGACTGAGAGAGAGAGAGAAAGAGAGAGAGAGCATGATTGGGGGTAGGAGCAGAGAGAGAGGGAGAAGCAGACTCCCCACTGAGCAAGGAGCCCGTTACGGGGCTCGATCCCAGGACCCTGGGATCATGACCTGAGCCAAAGGCAAACGCTTAACCTACTAAGCCACCCAGGCACCCCCTCCTTAAGTTGTTGTTGTTGTTGTTTTGTTTTGTTTTTTAGATTTTATTTATTTGAGAGAATGAGAGAACGTGCATGTGAGCAGGGGGAGGAGCAAAGGGAGAAGAAGAGAGAGAATCTTAAGCCGGCTCCACACCCAGCATGGTGCCCAACTCGGGGCTCGATCTCACCACCCTGAAATCACGACCTGAGCTGAAACCAAGAGTTGGATGCTTAACCAACTGAGCCACCCAGGCTCCCCTCCTTAGTTTTTAACCACTTAACCTGTCTTCAACATTTAGCACCATTGGATACATCTAGAACCTCTAGAAATTCCCCTTCTCTAGTCTCCAGGCAACTGGAGGAGTCCCTACTTCTCCCCCCACCACTGCTTCCCCAACTTCTCTGGCAGCTCCTTCTTTGGCTCTGCACTGACTCCACTGCTTCTTCCTGCTTCTTGGAACAGGTTTCCCACTCATATGGATATGAAAAAGTCAAAGGTAGAACCGTGGTAACGCCAATCAGAGCCCTCAAATATAGCACCACACTAGCAACAATTTTGGCAAAAGGGAGATCACTTATTCAGGTAAGTCTTAAATTAAATGTTGCTCCCTAACCAAAAACAAACAAAAAACCTGAGGTGATCCTTAAACTGCTCCATACCCCAGCAACACAGAACAAAGTGAGGGGAAACCAGAAAATGTGTCTAGAGCTCTACAGAGAGCGCAGTAGAGAATATTCTTCCTTGTCTTCTTTGCCTACACAGATCTATACAGTAGCTGGTAGGAGCAGAAATATCTAAAACTACACACATAACTGCTTAACACTGTATTTAAAGTCTGAGTGCTAATCAATTACAGATAAGTTGAGCTTTTCCTACAATTATTTTTAAAATCCTGGATCCAAAGGAATCTTCATGCTGTTGTATATAAGCTATGAATCTTCTACAGATGAACATCGAAAAATGGTACAGAATCAGCTAATAATGAACACAGAAAAAGAATGGAAAATTCTCCCTAACCACCCTTTGCAAGGGCTTCACCAATTCTCAACTAAGCAAGCATTAGAGTTAATACAAAAATCATGGTGTATATTACCACAGTTTGCCATATACATATTGGTTAACAGCATAGGCCCTAGAGTACGACTGCCTTGCTTCAAATTCTACTTCTACCACTTCTTGACTGTGTGAACTGGTAAAGTTATTTCAAAGTTCTCTAAGACTCTGTTTGGCTGATCTATCAATCAGGGGGAAGTGATGGTATTTTTTTTTTCCACAGGGATTTTGACAAGATTAAATGAGAAAAATGTACAAAAAGTACTTAGCACAATGTAAAACGTGGTTTGCATTTGAGATACGTTATGTAAATATTTTTCTTTTGCTACATTCCCAGATTTAGCTCCTTCCTTTTTGAGAAATTCTGCTTTAATTGCTGGTAAATAAATGTTTGTGTGTTGTATAGCTAAACTGGGAGATAAAGCAGGGGAAACTTGGCTGTATGTAGAGAGAATCATCTCTGTGAAGTTTACAGGGCCTCAGTTTCTGCCCAGAAAAGAAATTGACTCCCATTCACTACTTCCTTCAGCAAAGACGGGGGACTTCAGCTCTTGACCTGGGAAAAGGAGGAAAGGTCTAGAGCTTCCAATATCAAAGGGGCAGGAGTGAGGAAGAGTTAGTTGCCTTCTCAAACCTCTTCTCCACCAGAGTAACCTTCTACTATTTCATTGCAATTCTTTTAAGTTTTTATTTTTATTTTTATTTTTTTTAGTAATCTCCACACCCAACATGGGGCTTGCACTCATGATCCTGAGATCAAGAGCTGCATGCTCTCCCGACTGAGCCAGCCAGGCATCCCTATTTTAGTATAATTATAAAAGAATTCTGATTCTAAAAGTTGGAGAAGAAACCAAAAACCATGATTTCAAAACTCAGAGATAACAACTATTAATATGTTGAAGCGATTTCTTCAGTTGTTTCCCATGCATCTATTTACACATCTAGAATTGAAATAGTTGAGGGGCACCTGACTGGATCAATCTGATCATTCCACTCTTGAACTCAGGGTTGTAAATTTGAGCCCCACATTGGTTGTCGAGATTATTTAAAAATAAAAATCCTTTAAAAATATAAAAAATTTTTTTAGAATTCAAAAAATCTTTTAATATAATTATAATATGATTTAATATAATTAAATTAATGATTAATAATTAATTATAATTAATATAATTTAATATAATTAAATTTGTTGCGATCAGGGCTATATACAGTTTTGTCCACCTTTCTAACTGTTCTATTGTGAGCATTTTTCCATGTCACTGAAATGTTTTCAAAATATTCTTTCTAATGACTACAAAATAGTCCTTTGGATGAATATATTATAATTTATGTATTTATTTTAATCACTCCTGTTATTTTCTAATCTCAAAATAAATTGCATATCCATTTATAAAATTACAAAATGTAATGTGTAAATCACCTATAATCTTACTGCTCAGATATAATCACTAAGTTAATATTTTGATATATTTCCTTCCAGTATTTTTCTGTGACTAGCTATTACATACTTGAAATAATTGAAGTCATATATTACAAGAATCTTTCCATGCCAGTAACAATGCTTTCAAAACAATTTTTAGTGCTTTTAAAATATTAAATGATATATATCTGATCTCACTCTCTTACTGGTAGGGAGGAAAGAAATTTCCAGCCACTAAGGACAGAAAATATCCAGAAATAGAGGGGAAAGTTCTTTATAAAGCCAGGCCATCTAAGAGTTTCTCTAGAAAGAGTCCTGACTTGCTTGGCATGCAAAAGGCAAGTGGTTGCTTCCAAAAGCCAGTCATCAAATCCAAGGTAGGGTAACTGAGTCAGAACTCTTTAGTCACAAGTGACAGAGCCCTTTCTCAAACAAGTTCAAGAAAAAAAAAATTAACAACAGAAAAAAAAATTTGTTTTTAAAGAGAGATAAGAAGGGAAGTAGGAAGGGAGGGAGGAAAGGGAGAAATTTATTAACTGAGGAAAACAAAAATAATTTCCGTCACTGCTGCATCCAGAGGCTCAAACAATGTCCTTAGGACTTATTTATTAGTTATCTCTCCTCTCTATTCATGTGTTGGTATCATTCTCTCCAGTATGGACAATCTGGGGATTTTCTTGAAAGAAAGCTGGTCATAAGACTCTCTGGCTTATCTTTACAGATCTTGATCCCAAAGGAGGAGATAGCAGTTTTCCTGGTGGCTTCTGAAGAACATGATCAGCAGGGATTCTGGTTGTCTCCGCTGAACCAGCCGCCGCGGCCCTGGGGGATAGAGTCGCTGATTGGCAAAGTTGGTATCTGAGGACCACACCTGATGGAGTGTGGGAGGGCCGTTCCGCTGAAATGCAGGGCAGGAGAAGTAGGGTTCTCCAAACAAAGAAGAAATGCCAGCAGTCACGTCCAAGCAGGTAAGAAAGAGGTCAATGGTCACATCATCACAGGCAGCCGGATCAGGAGAGGGCAGAGAGGAGCAGTCTGGGAGTGCTTTGGGGCCTGAGGTACATTCCTACATATTCAGGAACCAGGAGGTGGATGGAGGTGTGGCCATCAGTGGAGCCTGGGGCCAGACCTATGAATGTACCTTCATTTATTTAACCATTCCCATATTGTTAACCATTTACATTCTTCCAGCTTCCTTTTTCATCAGTTGCTATGCTAAGAACCACTTTAGTTTTTCATTTATTTTACAATAATATTTATTCCCTTATGATGTAAAACAAATATAAGCTCATGAAAAAATGCAGAAAGATAAATAAATAATACCTGTATTTCTACTACCCAGAGGCAATCAAATTGTGTGTGTGGTGGTTGTATTTGTGTGTTGTATAGAAACACACATGCACATATATACATATATATGCACATACAAAATTGATATCGTACTTCAAGTAGAATTTTCATTCATGATTTTTTTTTTAAAGATTTTTATTTATTTATTTGACAGACAGAGACACAGCGAGAGAGGGAACACAAGCAGGGGGAGTGGGAGAGGGAGAAGCAGGCTTTCCCACTGAGCAGGGAGCCCGATGCGGGGCTCAATCCCAGGACCCTGGAATCATGACCTGAGCCGAAGGCGACACTTAACCGACTGAGCCACACAGGCGCCCCTCATTCATGATTTTTAGTTAAAGCTAAATTAGAAGCAATTTATGTTGTTAAATATCCTTCGATATTAACATCCTGATAGAGACATATTTCATCACATAACTTATCAAAAAATTTTACCCATTTCTTGATTTGTAGGCGTTTAGGTTGTACCTATTTTTTCACTATTATAAGTAAATCTATATTAGGTATAAATACTCATCTGCATCTCTGATTATTTCTTCTGGCAGAGTCCTGGAAGTGGAGATACTGGGCCAAAGCATGTGCACACCCTTATGAGTACAGTCACACAAACTGCCCCCGGGGTCAACTATATCAAGGTTTAAGGTGAGGGGGAGATGACAACATTCTGTAAGGCCCAAGACCGTCAGAATGGGGATGGTGGGAAGCCAAGAACTAATTTGAACATGAGTAACACTGGCCTCATGGGACAAAGACAAGATTTGTTTAGGTAGCCAGTCACCAAGATCAAATCTTAACATAGATGATGTGGGGTTTCACATTTTAACTTACACAGCTGTCACTAGTGGATGGACTGATGGGAAAACAAACCCCCCTTCACCCCTTACCTCCATTTCACTTCCACTCTGGCTTGAGCCCCATCTGCCCCCAGCTGCCTAAACTGTCCCAGAGAGAATTCTCGCCACTAAGGAACGCCAGGTAGAACCAAGTAGAGAATTTTGTTGGCCAGAAATGTTCCATAGTCTTTTTCCCCATATCAGTCAGAGAGAGTGAACAACACTTCCCAGAGGACTCTACAGAAATGAGAATAAGTGGAGTTCTCCAGCATCGTAGAGCAACCTGGCAGACCCAGCGATTAGGAGCAGGAGTCCTGACAGGTTTGTACAGCTGCGAAAGAGCAAGGCGGGGAAGGAGGCACTGGAGAGGGACCACTGTGGGGAGCAGAGTGAGTAGCAGAGATTTTTAGGGGCTGTCATGAATACAGAGCTTTAGAAAAAAAGAACTATGGCCAAGGAGGATTCAGGGATGCTTTCTGTAAGGTGCCATGTATTTGGTCTGGCTCTAAAAACACCAGCGTCAGAGATATGCATGAATTTTCAAGGCTTCCAGAGACGGATTCATGTTTCTTTTGCATGTGACTCTGAGCAGAGGATGGGCCACACGAAACCTAGGAAAAACTTTCAAAAGCAACCAAAATATGATTCACCATATTTTCCCTAGAAAGGAATTTGTAGATCCTACAGGAGAATCTACAAGATCTGCAGAATTTATTCACTCCATTTTTTTTTTCCCTGAGCCTTCACACAAATGTTTAATACCTCTCTATTTTATAATTGGATTGACTCGCCACGTTGTTGTGGAAAAGGTATTCTGGAGTAAGTTCTGATCTTCTCTCTGCTCTATAATGTTCTTTCCTCACCTTACCACATTCTCCTAATTGAGTATAGCTGATTATTATGGCCAAGGCCTTTCTTTACTTGTCCTGGTACACTCCATTCTTGATCAGAGCTTTACACCTAGTGATACAATATACATACTTGCCAAATTTCAGTGAAGGCAGAAAAAATAATGGGGTTGCAAGGATAAACCTTTCAATCATTAAAAAGTCTCCTTTGTCTTCATTTATTCATGAAATCAACAAACATGGGTGGTTTACTACAAAGAAAAACTCATTTCTTCAGCCTGTTGTACAAAGTGTTTTCTGTTCTCCCTTAAGAATGTGACTTTTCATCTGAAGATCATTTTAAAATTGCTTCTAAGCAAAGCACAATGTAGAATAAAGAAGGAAGAGGAGAGTTTCTTCCTGATAAAGACCTGGCTTCTATTGTCAAATGGCAGAAGAGGTCAGGTGGTGGTCTTCATCTCTAAAGAGCAAAGCACGCTTTTTGTATTGAGATGTTTAAAATTCTTTTTTTTTTTTTTTTAGATTTTATTTATTTGTCAGAAAGAGGGAGAGAGAGAGAGAGCACAAGCAGGGGCAGTGGCAGGAAGAGGGAGAAGCAGGCTCCCCACTGAGCAAGGAACCCGATGTGGGACTCGATCCCAGGATCCTGGGATCATGACCTGAGCTGAATGTAGACACTTAACAGGCTGAGCCACCCAGGCGGCCCTGTTTAAAATTCTTTAATCAAAAAAGTGCTTTGGCCTGATAATTTAAGGTATGTCTTTAATTTAGTTTATCTTATCTGAGGATGAAAGGAGAAAAGAAATGTGGTTTGGGAAGGGAGGAAGTCTTCTCAGGCCACTAGCCCCAAGACAAAAAAAAGAAGTCAAGAACATATATGTCAAAAGAACAATGGTATCAAAGAAAAAAGGGACAGGAGTCTTAGGAGTTAACCCTTTGAGGGTGCTCCACTCCACAGTAGTGAGAAGCCAGATGGAGCAGAAGGAAGCTAACAGAAGAATCTGTGGTCATCAAATGAGTCCTGGTGTCTCCTTCCACCATATTGACTTCCCACCTTGAGCCTGGCACTCTGCTAGTCTCTCAGGCCATGTGAGAGCAAGCATTTGTCACCAATAAAAGGGTCAGGGATTGTTGTGAGGGAGAGAGCAGCAGAGTGACCAGCCCTCCCCGATTGCCTGGGACCCCAAGTTTTAGCACTAACATTCCTACTTCCTGGGAAATCCCTCCATTCCTTGCAACTTTTTCTCACAACTTCCCAGAATGTTCAGATTGCGCCTTCACAAATACCGAGTCAGTCGATTATAAAACCAGAAAGGCAGTCAGTGTGGGACTAGACGACTGTGGGAAATGGGGAGAATCTCAGGCTGTGGAACACATCTGTAAACATCTCACTGCAAATATGGGGAGGGCGATCCTGCAACATTTTTAGGAAGCAAACAGTGGTAAAAGTATAGAGAATTTATGTATAAAATATGTAGAATGCATTTAATAGTCTCTTTAGTGTTAATGTTTTTATAGCAATGGAAGTTTTTGTTTGATTTGTTTTGGATTTAGAGGATGTCTTTACAAGGGATTTCATTGGTTAATTTGCAACTATGCACCCCCTCCCCCCCCCGCCCCAGTGCTTCCCAGAGCTGCTCAACTTTGAATCCTTCTAACAACATGGTATGAAGAATGTAAACCTCATGCTGAGGCAAGTACTCTTTTCACGTTTCTTAATGTTCTGCTGAGAACCATCAGCCTGACATATCGCTGACACTGTAAGTTCAGCTCCTCCAATGAACTAGGCACCCAGCATTGCCGAGTCCTTTCCATTCTCCAAATGCTAAGCTCGCCACCCCCACTCTCTTTCCTCTGATTTACAGAGAACACAGGCTCATGAGAAGCCTGCCCCCTTGCCATGCTGCCAGCAGAACCTCAACCCTGACTCCATCCACAACCCTCTGCTTCTCCCTTTCTCTTGCCATAATGAAAGAAGTACTTCTTATTTCTAAGCTCATCTTCTACCTTGCTGAGTCCATCCTCACCTCCCTCCCGGGATGTCAATTATCATCACCTCTGCCTCCTTATGTGGCGTCAGTGGCTTCTCTTCTATGGCGCCATTCTTCAGCATGTATAGGTGCTTAACTTGCTGCCATCTTTAAAAGACATTATTTCTCTATCCCAATTGTTCTCAGTGCTGGCAATTCATTAGAATCACCTGGGGAGCTGTAAAAACTTTACGGTGCCCAGGCTGCACCTCATAACAAGTCGGAAGTGGCAGGGGTGGGGCCCAGGTGTCAGAATGTTTTTAGAGCTCTCCAGGTGATTCCATTGTGCAAGCAGGATTGAGAAACACTGGTCTAACTTAACAATCCCTCCAGCTACCCCCATCTGTCCTCATTCACTGTCAAATTTGACTTGCCACCTCCTTTCTCTGACACCCTCATTCATGCCTCTAGCAGCGTCGTCTGGCCTCTGCACCCTCTACTCACTCTCTGCCTTCCGATGCCTCATTTCTTCCAAGGAAGAATATTGATCATTGCCATAGAAACAGAAAAATGCATGGGTATGTGGAAGGCTCTCGATATTCTGTATAAGGACCACTTGAGTTATGACTATTCATAGATGACTTGAGGGGACAAGCTGACGTGTTGTGGAGGAGGTGGATTCTCCTTATTGCAGTCCAGCACCTCACAAATAAGTGGGTCTGCTGAGTTGATTCCAAGTGAATTCTTTGGGGAGAATAGAATAAATTGCATATATCTTCATTTAGAAATGCTGACTCTAATAGTTAACAATACTGTGTTGTATATTTGAAAGTTGCTGAGAGAGGAGATCTTAAAAGTTCTTATAACTGTGTGAGTTGATGGATGTTAACTTACCGTGGTGATCGTTTTGCAAGTATACATTTGTCAAATCATTATGTTGTACAGCTGAAATTCACATGATATTATATATTAATTATATCTCAATAAAAAAAGGGAAGATAAAAAAAGAGAAATGCTGACTCTAATTCTGGAACCCTTAGACCTAAATATGGTCTGAAAATCTTAAGTGTTTTAAATCTATAAACTAGTCTAAAATAAATGATCTTAACCTGTTGCAAGATCTAGTCTGTATTTATAAATATCGTGGGCATATTAAATATTTGCACATGCATTATAATTTATAATTTATAAATTATTATGCATTATAATTTATTGCACAGTAGTTGCCCCCAAATTCTACCCACCTTCCCATCCTAAAAAGAATCATGCAGCTGTTAGTTAATTTAAGGAAGTCTATTCTTCTATCATTCCCTTGCACCATATCTGCTCAGAATGACGTCGTTTGTATGTGGTAGGAAGCCGTGGAGAAAAAGATCAAATCTGGTGATGGCGCTGCTGGTTGAAATTCTGCAACATTTCAGATGTTTGTTTTCCAAGGGAACAATGCCAAACAAAACAAAACAAAAACAAAAAAACAAAAAAACTGAAGTTGTAAAAGCTGTTCTTACACTTTTATTAAGCTACAGTTTTTGAAATCTAAAATTAAGTTCCAATTATCACTTCTAAGAGAGGCTGTTTTTCCATAGGACCCCTATGTGGCTTTTAAGAATTCCCTGGGTTAATAATTTGTCTTAGTGCCAAACCCCTGGCTTCATTTTCCTTTGCCCATCTGCACATTTTGCATGCGTACGGGCTGTTGCTGTGCATATGCATCCAAGTCTTTGCATATGGAATGAGTACGCTTTCAAAAAGCAGGCTCATAAAAGTTCTAAAGGAGGTGGTGAGTACTTGGAGGGGGTCCAGCCACACGCTGCAGATGGCGCTGCTGTGATGTGGAAGGGGGTTAGTTCACAGCTCTGATCAGTCTGCCTTGCTCCTCAGAACTCAGGGCTCTTGAATGGATGGCACAGGCTCTGTGCATTTACTATTTATGAGGGGCTTGCACAAGGCACTAAGTATGAAATTCATGGAGGATAAACGCAAGGCTATTTTTAATGAATGCAGAATAATGTCTACTCTCCTTTGTTTGCAACTTGGAGAAAAAAAATTGCTCTAAAGGCTAAGACCAGTGTCAGTGTTTGATAATAATGAAGAATAATAATAGTGGTCATCAAACTCTCTAATTTGCTGTGAAAGAGAAAACAAATAATAAGCTAACTATGATCTTGGGGGTGTCTCGATCTTTTTCACTAGTGCCACAGAAAGCAATTGTCTAGTGAAAGTAATGCTTTGTGTGCCTTTAAGTCATGTTATTGCCCGAGGAGGCTGCTAGATGGGAAGGGAGAGTGGAAGGAGTATTTGGTCTAACAAAGAATATGTAAAATATTCAGTTGGGATAGCTGGGGAGCATTTGGAATGTCTCATTTTGAATTCAGGTTTTTTACACCTAAGTTTTTATTGATGAGTTAAAGTCTGCAATAAAGGTTGCAACAAAGACCAACATAAACAGCAACAGCCCCTGATTGGTTTTGACTCTGAGCTCTAGCCACAAAGCAATTGTATTTGGGTTCAGTGGCTGAGCTCAGGTCAGAGGAAGGGGACAGAATTGCGATTTACAAAAGAAAAAAAAAAAGAGGGGCGCCTGGGTGGCTCAGTTGGTTAAGCGACTGCCTTCGGCTCAGGTCATGATCCTGGAGTCCCAGGATCGAGTCCCGCATCGGGCTCCCTGCTTAGCGGGGAGTCTGCTTCTCCCTCTGACCCTCCTCCCTCTCATGCTCTCTGTCTCTCATTCTCTCTCAAATAAATAAATAAATAAATCTTAAAAAAAAAAAAAAAGAAAAAAAAAAAAGAATTGCGATTTACTTTTGAAGATTCGTGTTCCATTTAACTTGCACTCCACAGTGCCTAGTGCAGCTCCTTGCAAATGGTTGGCACTCAAAAACATTTGTTGAACCAAAATGACTGCTACCTCCTGGGCAAGCACAATAAGGGTAAGAGGTAGGGACGTAACACTTATCTGAGCTTGTGCAGTTGGGAGAGAATTGCTTTATGGTCAAGAGTGACCTTTGAGGGAGGGAAAGGAGAAGGAGAATGGCTGACAGGCCTTGGAACAAATATTTAATGGGATAAAAACGCAAATGCCTTTGTGCAATGCAAAGCAGTGAGAACCAAACATGACCTAAACCACTTACAAGGAAAGGTGGAGCTTGTTTGGGAAGGACAATTCGGGGGTTATTCTACCCACCTTCCCATCCTAAAAAGAATCATGCAGCTGTTAGTTAATTTAAGGGAGTCTATTCTTCTATCATTCCCTTGCACCATATCTGCTTGTAAGTGGTTTCCTTGTAAGTGGTTTGTATGTATAAGTGTATCCATTTATACATGAATTCATTCCAGCAGTGGACATCCTACTCAGCAGGTGTCCTTCTGGTCCCTCACTGAGGCATGGCCAGCGGGGAAGACATAGAGTGGCTGTACCCCCTCCTGGGTGCTTTCTTCAACTTGTGCATCTCTCAGATGAATTTTTTAAAGTACTACATTAAATTGATATTTGTTTAGGCTATGGTGAAATAACTTCAGAAGAAGCACATTCAAAGTAAGAGGTGATCTATTCATCCCAACACAGAAACATCAGTAGTCAGAGAAATTGGTGGAAAAGGCGATCAAAGGATAACATATTGGTTTAGACATTTGTTCCTTGATAACCATTTCTGAGAATTATATGTTATTAAGAAATGAAGGCTAATGAGCTTTTATATTGAGCCCATTTCTTTTTTTCTCTTTTCTTTTTTTTTAAAGATTTTTATTTGACAGAGATAGCGAGAGAAGGAACACAAGCAGGGGGAGAGGGAGAGGGAGAAGCAGGCTTCCTACTGAGCAGGGAGCCCGATGCGGGGCTCGATCCCAGGACCCTGGGATCATGACCTGAGCCGAAGGCAGACACTTAACGACTGAGCCACCCAGGTGCCCCTATATTGAGCCCATTTCTAAGTTATTAAGTAGTAGCTTTTAGGGGCTGTCGGAGGATGACTGCTACACAGAGGGGAGCAGGCACCAATAGAGCAGATGAGGTTGTTCAGGTGAGGGTGCAGAGAGAGAGAGAGAGCAAAGGGCCTAGAACAGACACGTGGGCATGTGCATTTTGGAGAAGTGCTGAATGAATAGCCTCAAAGGAGATAGAAGGCACAGTCAGGGACGACCAGAGGAAAACCAGGAGAGGTCACTGGGTGATATAGACACCAAGAGAAGAAAGTGTTTCCAAAGCAAAGGAGTAAGTTTTAATAAATTATAATAATGAGCTTTGTAGATTTATTCCATGATGGTATTTTCTTTGTCTATTTAGCTCCTTCAAGCATCAGAGTTCTGTACCTACCTGGATGTTTCTGGGGTTAGTGATCCAGAAATGTATGTAACCTACCCAGATGTTTCATTAAGTATATATGTTTTGAATAAGTCTACCATGACCATGCTTCCTGAATCCAATACTGAGTCACATGAGCTGACAGTGGGGCAAAAATTTGGCATCAGGTTGTAATGGAAAACTGTGAGTAGAGAAAAGCCATGGGTGTTTCCTCTTAGCCTTGACTTAAGCACTGAGAAATTACAATTATAATATCTTCCTGTGAAGCCTCTTCATCCCTCAGTATTTTTTACTATCTAAATAAAGACTTTTTCCAAGACTGTTACACCTTTTTAAAAAATAAATATTATTTTTTTTAAATAATATTTTCTCCAATGAAACTTTTTTTTTTTTCCAGAAAAAGAGAGAGCCAGCACGTGCACATGTGCACATGAGCAGGGGTAGGGGTAGAGGGAGAGGGGAGATTCTTTTTTTTTTTTAATTGAGAGGCTATTATCTGCTCCATGCTATTTCTTTTCTTTTCTTTTTTTTTGCAGTCCATAGAAGAGTCATTTTATTCTTTTTTCTTAACTTTTAAAAAAAATTTTTTTATTGTTATGTTAATCACCATACATTACATCATTAGTTTTTGATCTTTTCTTTTTAAAAATTTTTTATTTAAATTCAATATAGTTAACAGAGAGCGTATTATTAGTTTTAGGGGTAGAATTTGGTGATTCATCAGTGCATATAATAACCAGTGCTCATTCCTTCAAGTGTCCTCCTTAATGCCTGTCACCCAATTACCCCATCCCCCCACCCACCTCCCCTCCAGCAGCCCTCAGTTTTTTTCTTATAGTTAAGCGTCTCTTATGGTTTGCCTCCCTGTTTTTTTTAAATTTTATTTTTCCTTCTCTTCCCCGACGTTCATCTGTTTTGTTTCTTAAATTCTACATATTCTACATATGAGTGAAATCATATGGTATTTGTCTTTCTCTGACTGGCTTATCTCACTTAGCATAATACCCTCTAGTTCCATCCATGTCATTGCAAATGGCTGAGTAATATTCCATCGTGTGTGTGTGTGTGTGTGTGTGTGTGTGTACACCACATCTTCTTTATCCATTCTTCTTTGATGGACATCTGGGGTCTTTCCATATTTCAGCTATTGTGGACATTGCTGTTACAAACATTGGGGTGCATGTGCCCCTTTGAATCACTGTTTTTATATCCTTTGGATAAATACCTAGTAGTGCAATTGCTGGGCTGTAGGGTAGTTCTATTTTCAACTTTTTGAGGAACCTCCATACTGTTTTCCAGAATGGCTATACCAGCTTGCATTCCCACCAGCACTCTCAGAAGGCTCCCCTTTCTCTGCATTCTCACCAACATCTGTTGTTTCCTGAGTTAATTTTAGCCATTCTAACCAGTGTGAGGTGATATTTCATTGTGGTTTTGATTTGCATTTGCCTGATGATGAGTCATGTTGAGCATCTTTGCATGTGTCTGTTGGCCATCTGTATGTCTTCTTTGGAGAAATGTCTGTTCATGTCTTCTGCCCATTTCTTGACTAGATTTTTTGTCTTTTGGGTGTTGAGTTTGATTAAGTTCTTTATAGATTTTGGATACTAACCCTTTATCTGACATGTCATTTGTGAATATCTTCTCCTCTGCCTTTTAGTTTTGTTCATTATTTCCTTTGCTGTGCAAAAGCTTTTTATCCTGATGAGGTCCCAATAGTTCATTTTTGCTTTTGTTTCCCTTGCCCTTGGAGATGTGTCTAACAAGAAGTTGCTGCAACCGAGGTCAAAGAAGTTGCTGCGACCGAGGTCAAAGAAGTTGCTGCCTATGTTCCCCTCTAGGATTTTGATGGATTCCTGTCTTACATTTAGGTCTTTCATCCATTTTGAGTTTATTTTTGTGCATGGTGTAAGAAAGTGGTCCAGTTTCATTATGCTGCATGTGGCTGTCCAATTTTCCCAACACCATTTGTTGAAGAGACTCTCTTTTTTCCATTGGACATTCTTTCCTGCTCTGTTGATGATTAGTTGACCATAGAGTTGAGGGTCCATTTCTCGGTTCTCTATGCTGTTCCATTGACCTATATGTCTGTTTTTGAACCACTATCATACTGTCTTGATGATTACAGCTTTGTAATAGAGCTTGAAGTCTGGAATTGTGATGCCTCCAGCTTTGGTTTTCTTTTTCAACATTACTTTGGCTATTTGGGAACTTTTCTGGTTCCATACAAATTTTAGAATTCTTTGTTCCAGCTCTGTGAAAAATGCTGGTGGTATTTTGATAGGGACAGCTTTGAATGTACAGATTGCTTTGGGTAGCATAGACATTTTAAAAATGTTTGTTCTTCCAATCCATGAGCATGGAATGTTTTTCCATTTCTTTGTCTCTTCTTCAATTTCTTTCATAAGTGTTCTATATTTTCAGAGTATAGATCCCTTACCTCTTTGGTTAGGTTTATTCCTAGCTATCTTATGGTTTGGGGTGCAATCATGAACAGGATCGATTCCTTGATTTCTCTTTCTGCTCCTTCTTTGTTAGTGGATAGAAATGCAACAGACTTCGCTGTGTTGATTTTATATCCTGCCACTTTGCTGAATTCCTGTATCAGTTCTAGCAATTTCTTTGGTGGACTCTTTCAGGTTTTCTACTTAGAGTATCATGTTGTCTGTGAAGAATGAAAGTTTGACTTCTTCTTTGCCAATTTGGATGTCTTTTATTTCTCTTTGTTGTGTAATTGCTGAGGCTAGGACTTCTAGTACTATGTTGAACAACAATGGTGAGAGTGGACATCCCTGTCATGTTCCTGATCTTAGGGGAAAAGCTCTCAGGTTTTCCCTTGTTGAGGATGTTGAGGATGATATTTGCTGTGGTCTTTTTTTTTTTAATTTTTATTTATTTATTTTTAAAGATTTTATTTATTTATTTGAGAGAGAGAAAATGAGCGGTGGGGAGGGGCAGAGGGAGAGAGAGAGAGACTCCCCGCTGAGCAGGGAGCCCAATGTGGGGCTTGATCCCAGGACCCCAGGATCATGACCTGAGCCAAAGGCAGATGCTTAACCAACTGAGCCACCCAGGCGCTCCCTTTTTTTTTTTTTTTTAAGATTTTATTTATTTATCTGAGAGAGAGAACAGGTGGGGGGAGGGGAAGAGAGAGAGGGAGAAGCTGAGCAAGAAGCCCGATATGGGACTCTATCCCAGGACCCTGGGATTATGACCTGAGCGGAAGGCAGTTGCTTAACTGACTGAGCCACTCAGGTGCCCTCATGTTTTCATTTTCATTTCCTCCCATGTATTTTTTAATTCTTCTTTAATTTCCTGGTTGACCCATTCATTCTTTAGTAGGATGTTTTTTAACCTCCATGTATTTGTGGTCCTTCCAAATTTCTTCTTGTGGTTGACTTCAAGTTTCATAGAATTGTGGTCTGAAAATATGCATGGTATGATCTCAATCTTTTGTACCAGTTGAATCCTGATTTGTGACCCAGTATGTGACCTATTCTGGATAATGTTCCATGTGCACTTGAAAGGAATGTGTATTCTGATGCTTTAGGATGAAATGCTGTGTATGTATCTCTTTTTTTTTTTTAATTTTATTATGTTATGTTAGTCACCATACATTACATCATTAGTTTTTGATGTAGTGATCCATGATCCATTGTTTTCGTATAACACCCAGTGCTCAATGCAGTACGTGCCCTCCTTAATACCCATCACCGGGCTAACCAATCCCCCCTCCCCCCTCCCCTCTAAAACCCTGTTTGTTTCTCAGGTCCATAGTCTCTCATGGTTATATATCTCTTAAGGATATCTGGTCCAGTGTGTCATTCAAAGCCCTTATTTCCTTGTTGATCTTCTGCTTAGATGATCTGTCCATTGCTGTGAGTGAGGTGTTAAAGTCTGGTACTATTACTGTATTATTATCAATGAGTTTCTTTTATTTTGTTATTACTTGATTTATATATTTGGCTGCTCCCAAGTTAGGGGCATAAATATTTATAATTGTTAGATCTTCTTTAGACCCCTTTATTATGATATAGTGTCCTTCTTCATCTCTTATTATAGTCTTTGGTTTAAAATCTAGTTTGTCTGATATAGGGATGGCTGCTCCACCTTTCTTTTGGCGTCCATTAGCATGGTAAATCGTTCTCCACCCCATCACTTTCTTTTTTTTTTTTTGAAGTTCACCCCATCACTTTCAATCTGGAGGTGTGTTTGGGTCTAAAATGAGTTGGGAGAAAGAGAATCTTAAGTAGGTTCCACACCCAGCATAGAGCCCAATGCAGGGCTCGATCTCACAACCCTGAGATCATGACCTGAGCTGAAATCAAGAATTGAATACTTACCTGACCGAGCTGCCCAGGCACCTCTCAAAATAAATATTATTAAGATTATTTCTATTCTAGAAGTAAGACTCATTAGAGAAAATTCTAATTACAAAAAATATAAGAAATTGGAGAAAATCACTCATTTTACCAAAATCCAGTCTCTGTTAACATTTTTTTAAAAGATTTTATTTATTTATTTGACAGAGAGAGGGAGACAGCAAGAGAGGGAACACAAGCAAGGGGAGAGGGAGAGGGAGAAGCAGGGAGCCCGACACGGGGCTCGATCCCAGGACCCTGGGATCATGACCTGAGCTGAAGGCAGATGCTTAACCAACTGAACCACCCAGGCGCCCCTCTGTTAACATTTTTAAGTGTGTTTCTTTTCCATCTTTTTTCTACACATTTAAAATTTCCTTTTTTACAGTTATGACTACCATAGTTCTATTACAGTTTTATGTGTTGTTTTCTCTCCACTTGACATGCTATAATACAATTAGTTTCCCACTTTAAAGTCCTCATAAAGATTATTTTCAATGATTGCATTACATAATTGATTTAACAAGGCCCATATGGTTAAACATTTGTATTAATTTCTAATTTTTTATTATTATAAGGAACTCTGCCTTTAACACATTTATTAATGTTTTTGCAATTTGTCACAATATTTAATTTAATAGATTAAGAACTATGAATGTTTTTGACACTATCGATTTAATTTATTGAATTGCTCTCTAAGTTGGGTCCCAATAATCTTTGTTTTCAGCACAGGCTTTAGAGTGATCTCCGAGCTGAACCCCAGCTCCATGGGCTGGAGTGAGGCTCTTACAGGTCCTCACCAATGATGAGGGAGTAGGGTGCCACCTGCTCTTCTGTCCCCTGCAAAAGGTAGCTTAAAGTTAATAAAACACTCAGCTGAAAATAGGTTGTGAAAGAGGCTAATAAATAAATGTTTCCCTGTGATGACTACTTTAATGATTTTATATTTTTGAATATCAAATTTCAAACTGTATTAATTTTTTTTCTCTTTTTTTGTTGCTCTTATTTTACTAGTCCCCTTGACACATTTGGTTCACTGACAGAGTGATGGAGTTCCAGAGAACTACCCTTTGTGCTTTTGAGAACTCAGTAAGTTCAATGGGTCTCTCTAAATCTTATCTTTAAACTGAAGATAATCATATGTATTTTATTGGTTGTTTTGGGGGTTAAAATTGTTTGCTGCTTTGCACAGTGCCTGTCCTGTTAGTAAGCATTCAATAAATGATAGCTGCTGTTGATATTTTTTTTTAAGTTTTTTTAATATAATCACTACGCTTAATGTGGGGCTCGAACCCATGACCCCTGAGATCACGAGTCACATGTTCTCTCAACTGAACTAGCCAGGTGCCCCTGTTGATATTTTTAAAGGGCTATGATGGGGGTGCCTGGGTGGCTCAGTCAGTTAAGCGTCTGCCTTCGGCTCAGGTCATGATCACGGCATCCTGGGATCAAGCCCCGCATCGGGCTCCGAGCTCAGCAGGGAGCCTGCTTCTTTCTCTCCCTCTGCCTGCCTGCCTGCTGGTCTGCCTGCTTGTGATCTTTCTCTCTCTGTCAAATAAATAAATAAAATCTTAAAAAATAAAAAATACTAAAATTCTGGGGGGCAGATAATGACCACTAGAATCTACAACTCTGAGCCAGTTCTAAATTTTAAAAATCCTTGGGAAGGACTCTGACAGGTATGGACTAACTCACAGGCTCATCTTAGACCCATTGCCATGATCATAGGAATGTCTACGTTGATGGTCAGACCTGGAGCAAGGCTTTCCCTGTCACTGGGGAGAAGGACTAATGTGATTAGTAGTCTCACCCAAATCCCTTCACCTGAGTGGAGAACAAATTGCTCCCCAAAGGAAATGTGTGTGTATTGGCGTGGGAAGAGGGATGGGGAAGATTGCAGGAGAAGCAGCCAACGTGCTGAGTAGACAAAAGCAACTGTTACAGTCTACAAATTGGCAGGCAAGGCCATTTGTGATTTCCCCTGACACAGCTCCAGCCTCCATTTTGTTTTTGTGACTCTGTACGTCTCATCCTGTTAGGGACACTGAACTTCCACTGAGCTCTGCATCTCCTGGGCTCCCCTTTGCATGAGCCACTCCTTCTTCATCTAAGCCCTCTACCTAGCTAATTCCAACTCAACTTCAGCATATAGTGCAGTTGTCACCTCCTCTAGGAAGTCTACAAGGATTCCATACTTCCCCCCAATTAGAGTTAGAATCCTGAAAGGGCTTATGGTGCTCGGGGCTTCCTCCTAGCATAACACATATCACATCATATTGGGATACACTCCAGCTCATTTAAGCAGAAATTTATTTATTACAGGGTTCAAGGTACCTTACAGAATTTCAGAGAGGCAAGGGAGCCAAGCTTGGTTATTAATCAGCCTGTGAGCAACACAATTAGGAGAAACATCCAATATCCTATAGAAACTTCACAGTCACTTAGCCCCTCCAACGCTAGAAACAGGCTTCGAGAACCCCTGCAACAACTGTCATAAAAGCCAAGCACCTCCACCACCCTTCCTACCTGAGAGACCTTGTGGCTGCCACATCATAGTATTTACTTTTACCTTCTAAATCTCTGCTTGGCAGAAGCCTGGTCACATAGAGAATCTAGCTGCAAAGGAAACTGGGAAATTTAGTCTTTATCACAATAAACAGAGGGTTGGAATAGTACGGAATGAGCCAATTTCTAGTATCTTCCACAAAAGCTGTGTTATTAAAGGTGTACAAAGTTATGGTGTTCATACTGCCTTGGTATATAGTTTCATAATCTGTATGAAATCTTTGTTTCCAGAAATTTTTTTTTTTTTTTAAAGATTTTATTTATTTATTTGACAGAGAGAGACAGCGAGAGAGGGAACACAAGCAGGGGGAGCGGGAGAGGGAGAAGCAGGCTTCCCGCGGAGCAGGGAGCCCGATGCGGGGCTCGATCCCAGGACCCTGGGATCATGACCTGAGCCGAAGGCAGACGCTTAACGACTGAGCCACCCAGGCGCCCCTGTTTCCAGAAATATTTTTAATTTAACATCCATTTTATCTGATATTAGTCAATACTAATATCAAGCGAATTACAAGCTCAGCTAGCTTTCTTTTGGGTACTAATTTCCTGACATATTTTTTCCTATCCCCTTATTTATACTCTTTCTATGCTATTTTGTTTGAGGTACATAACTTGTAAGCAATATGGGTAACTGGATTTTAAAAAAACAATCTAACAGTCCTATCCTTTAATATGTGAGTTTAAATATTTATTTAATATGATTAGGAATCTAATAACTTATCTCTGACATTTTATATTTGCAAATTTATGAAGGTTTTTCTTTTTTGCCCTTTTCTGTCTTCTTTTGGATTGTCAGGTTTTTCTAATTCATCTTCTTTTTCTTCAACAAGTTTGGAAATTACATATTCTATTTCTAATCATTTAGGGGCTTTAACAGACTTAAGTTTATATTTTCCTAACAAAGTCAATAGTTAAACTATATGTCTAGCCTCCTCCTGGACAAGACATTTAAAATAACATAACTTCCCTCCTGACTCACCACACTACCCGAATGCCCGTGTTATTACTGTCCAGATTTTGGCTCAGAATGTTTTTGTCTGTTCTTGGAAAGAAGTTTCTCCATGTGATCACTCATCCATCTTGATCTAGAGGTTATGACAGCCATTCGATCTCTTCCTTTTTCCAAATTCCTCCCGGCTCCACAGCCTTTCACCTCCTTTCCTGCCTCCCCACACTGCTTATAAAGTCCCACAGCTCCCTCACTCCTTGCCTTACCACCTCACCGTCCTGTGAATCCTCCACCTGGGAGAGGCAAGCAGGTGCTTATATGCTGAACAACATGTGCCCTGAGTGTGAAGAACTCGAAACCACTGCAGTTTCTTAAGCTCCCTTGCCTACTCCTACCCTTCTCTTTTTCAGCTCATGACCCCACCTCTTACTTCAGGGGATATAGAAGCCATCAACAATTTTCACTTCCTCACCAATAAATTCATCTCTATCCCCACTCACATTTTCCTCTCAGCTTCACTTGAAACAATGCTCTTCTTCTGCCCCTAGGCCAGCTTTCAGATGTAGTCCCTCAATTCTTACACCTGTCTCCTGTATTTTTAATTCTCTCTCACTAATCCCTCATTGCACCACCAGACAATACTAGCTAAATCAACCTTGCTTCTAATGAACATTTAATACATATTTATAGAGTACATAAATGAATAAATTGGTCAATATGGTATTTACAAAATGGCCATAATCGCTGTCTTTCATCTGAGACATTGTTAAGAATATCAAGATATTGGGGCGTCTGGGTGGCTCAGTCGTTAAGCGTCTGCCTTCAGCTCAGGTCATGATCCCAGGGTCCTGGGATCAAGCGCCACATCGGGCTCCCTGCTCAGTGGGGAACCTGCTTCTCCCTCTCCCACTCCCCCTGCTTGTGTTCCCCTCTCTTGCTCTGTCTCTCTCTGTCAAATAAATAAATAAAATCTTAAAAAAAAGATAAAAAAAAGAATATCAAGATATTGCACACACTCAGAAGTGTAACTTTCCACAAATGTTTGAAGATCACATCATGAATTCATACAACAAATATCTGAGTTCCTACACTTGCCCTGTTATAGGCACTGGGGATAGAGAGTGAATAAAATAGTCAAGGACCCCACCCTCATGTAGCTGACATTCTGGGGGAGGAAAGCAGGATATAAATAAGTAATCAAATAAAATAATTTCAAATGGCAGGGGGTATGAAGAAAATAAAATGGAATCATGGATGGGGAGTGGCATGTTGAGGAAAAACGAGAAAGTAGGTGTGACAAAAGCCTAAAGAACAGGGGGAAGGAAGGATGAGGTGAGGAAAGGAGAGCAGGAGGCAGACCGTGACATCACATGTAGATTCGGTTGTTATGGCACTCGCATGCCACTGGCTTTTTAAAACTGAAATAAAATAACATTGTAAGATGCATAGAAAAGTGTACAACTTGACAACACACACACACACCCCTCATGAAACAACCACCCAGTTCGAGATACAGAACATTTCCAAACCTCAGAAGTTTCCCTCATGCCACTTCGCAGTTCCTCAACCCCAGTCCCTAGCAAAGATACAGTCCCACTAATCTCTAGCTGGCCTTCTATCACTGCAAAGTTGTTTTTCTTACTCTTGAACTTCTTTTTTTTTTTTTAAAGATTTTATTTATTTATTTATTTATTAATAAATAAAAGATTTATTTATTTATTATTTACATATTGACTATATATGTATAGTCATATCTCATTGTAGCTTTACTTTTACTTTCCCCGAAGATTAATGATGTTGAACACCGTTTCATATTCCAACTGTATGTTTAGATTTTGACTTTTGGTAGGTTTTAGGCAGATTGACCTGTATTTTTAAAAGAGCCCTCCGGTCCCTCTGTGGAGGACCAACTATGGGGAGCGGAGCGGAGACGGAGGGAACACCAGAAGACTATCACAGTGGCCCAGGCAGGAGCTGGAGGTGGTTTGGATGAGTAGTGGCAAAGGAGTCAGAAAGAAGTGAAAAGACTCCGGATAAACCTTGCAGGAAGCCTACTGACTGTATGCATGGATCGCACATGGGAGAGAAAAGGAGGGGTCAAAGATGATCTGAACACCAGATAGGATGGTGGTACATCTCCCACAGTGTCGAAATTTGGGTTGAGGAGTGGTTTCTTACATGTTAGTAGGAAAGTTATAGGAGATGAAAGGAGAGACTGAATCACACTGTAGCAAACTGACCCCCCCCCCCACCCGCCTGCCTCACAAAAAAAAAAGCAACCCGAAAGCAAACAAATTCCAGTCACAAACTGCTCAAAGAAACATTCTGGGCACTGAGAGAGCTGTGGTGAACTTTGATTTGCTTCCTTGCCTTGCAAATGAGCTCTGTAGCGCTGTGCTGTGTGCGTTTGCCAGCAAAGCTTATATAACTTCATTTATCACTAATGTTGTTGCTTTTTTTTTTCTTCCAAGAATAAGTATGTCTTTACCAGATGAAATTAAAAAAAAAAAAAAAAACCAAATCCAGAAATTTAAAATTAAATTAGTTTGGAAATTACTGGCATTTTTCTTCTAGTGTAAGGTCACTCTGCCCTTGCAGGTCAGTGCTGGGGAAGTGACACATTTCTTTCTCTGTCCCACACTTCTTGTTTTCATGCAATAAAAAGCAAATCCCTAACATTTCAAATGTTCAGGGCCTGTGGCAACTATTTTTCTCCTCATTTGAACCTTTAATTTTAAGTTATGTTATGTAATAGGTAGAATGCCAGGCCACTGGTTTACCAGGCCATTTCTATGTGGAAAACAAAATTCCGTACTTGCAGAAATAATAAGCTGACTCTTGCTGTCTCTATGCTGTCAGTCAGCCTGCTGCTGCGGTGTGCGTAGTGCTTTTCAGTCCTTAAACCTATGACAATACTGCATGAAAGAAGGACTCCCAGCTGACAACAGATAGTCCCTGTGCTAGACTCCAGTCCTATGAGGGAGGCTCTATTATCTCCATTTAACACATGAGGAAACTAACTTCAGTAACTTGCCCAGGATCATTTGGCTGGGAAGCGATGGGGCCGAGATCAGAACCCATGTTTATCTGAGTTGAAAATTGGAGCTTTGAATGGCTCCCAAACTAGAGCAGTGTAGAGTGGAAATTAAAGTGTGAAGGTGTGGAGTGCCTGGGTGGCTTAGATGGTTCAGCATCTGCCTTTGGCTCAGGTCATGATCCCAGGGATCTGGGATCGAGTCCCACATCGGGCTCACTGCTCAGTGCAGAGCCTGCTTCTCCCTCTCCTCTGCCATTCCCACCGCTTGTGCTCTCTGGTTCTGTCTCTCTGTCAAATAAATAAATAAAATATTTAAAAAATAATAATTAAAAATAAAGTGTGCCAGAGCCAGCCTCCTGGGTTCACATCACAGCCCTACCACTTACTGGCACTCCCCTGTCTGATGGGAGACCATCATGTTACCTATCTCATTGGCTAGTGTAAGGATTAAATAGTTAACATATATAGAGCACTTAGAACTGGGCCTGGTTTATGCTATGAGACGGTTTTTATTTTTTAAAAAATAATAGCTTTATTAAGATATAATTCGCATACCATATCATTCAAACATTTAAAGTGTACAATCCCATGGTTTATGGCATATTCAGGAAATTGTACAACCATCGCCACAATCAATCTGAGAACATTTCATCACCCCAAAAAGAAAGCCAGGACCCATTAGCAATCACTTGCCACACCCACCCACCTCCAGCCCTAGGCAACCACGAGCCTACTTTCTATCTTTCTAGGTTTATAGATCTATAAGAATCTATTGACTATATATTGCCCATTCTGGACATTTCATGTAAATGGAATCATACAATATGTGACCATTTGTTTCTGGCCTCTCTCACTTAGTAGGTTTCAAGTTTCATACATGTTGTGGCATGCATCAATACTTCATTTCTTTTAATAGCCAAATAATATTGCATTGTAGAGATAGGCCACATTTTATTTATCCATTCATCAGTTGATGGACATTGGGGCTGTTTCTCCTTTTTGGCTATTGTGAATTGTGATGCTATGAATATGTGCGGACATATGTTTTCATGTCCCTTGGGTATATAAGTAGGAGTGGGATTATAGCTAGTACTTGGCACGACCTCTCTCTGTGTGTGTATTTATTTCTGAATAGGCAGATCCATAATTCTCACAGATAAACGTATACCTTAGCATTTTTGTTCTATATAACTTAATAAGTACCCTTCCTATTTTACACTACAAATGAAGAAACTGAGATTTTGAGAGATTTGCCTTACTGTTTCTTGGTCTGTAGCTTTGCCCACACTATATCCTTTTTTTTTTTTTTTTTTTTTTAGCATGCCCTCCTATCTGTCCCTTGCCAATCCTTTGGGTTTGAACTAAGGCTCTACCTCTTGCCTGGAAGACTTGCTTGGACTCCATGGCTGGGCCAGGCGCTTTGCTCTGTGCTTGCATAACATCCTGAGCATTGCTTTACTATCACCTTTGTCATATTCCACTACATTTATAATGGCAGGACCCTAGGGAAGGGGTACTGTTCTCAACTTTGTCTTCCATGCCAACACAAGGCCTGGTATGAAGTGGTGGCTGAACTGATGTTGAAATTAAGAAAGAAGGGCCCAGGGACACGTGGGTGGCTCAGTCAGTTAAGCGTCTGCCTTCAGCTTAGGTCATGATCCCAGGGTCCTGGGATTGAGTCCTACATTGGACACCTTGTTCCATGGGGAGTCTGCACCTCCCTCTCCCTCTGCTGCTCATGCTCTCTCTCTCTGTCAAACAAATAAATAAAATCTTAAAAAGAAAGAAAAAGAAAGAAAGAAGGGCCTAGATACATGCTAGAAAGTGGTCTATCAGACCGGTAAAATCTTGTTTGTCACACCATGCAGTTTGAAATGACAAAACAGAAAAACCAGGGAGTATTATTCATATCAGAAAAAGAGTCTTCACTTTACTAAATCACTTAACACAAACTTCTTATAAATAGTGAGTCCCCCTGGGAGAGTGATGCCCAAAAGGTGGTGTGTCTGCGCCAGAAATACCCGGGTTGCTTTTAGTGATACACGAGGGACATTTTTAACTTAACAGTTAATTATTTATTTCAAAATATATTAGAAATAAATATAACTAGGATATAAACCCATTATATCATTGTTTAGAAGCAGGCTAAAATCTTTTTTTAAAATGAAGACTAGTCAAAGAAAATATTAAGTAAGTAATGGTGCAGATAGATCACAGATACAGCAAATATTATATAGATGGTACAAAAGAATTCAAGTTTTAGAACACTATTTGAGGAAGTTCAAAATATGAAAAGTTTGAAATACAAAGTACATTTTATAAAGTTGTGCTTCCTTCAGTTTGACTGGTCACACAGATCACATGTGATCTTGCTAAAAATGCAGATTTGATCAAATAAATATGAATGTTCGTGTCTCCACCCCCCGCCCCACCACCAACTCCTATGTTGAAATGGAATCCCCAGTGTAATAGTGTTTGGAGGTTAGGACTTTGAGAGGTGCTGAGGGTGGAGCCTCCTGAATGGGATTAGTGATCTTATAAGAAGAGGCCAGAGAGTGAGCTTGTGCTCTTTCCACCAAGTGAGGACACAGCGAGAAGATAGCCCTATAAACCAGGAAGACGACATCACCAAGAGCATGACTGGCTGGCACCCTAGCTCAGGCTTCCAGACTTCAGAGCTGTGAGAAATAAGTATTTGCCGTTTAAGCCATGCAGTCTATGGTAATTTGTTATAGCATTCCTAATTGGACTAAGCTGGTAGGTGTACAGTGGTGTCTGAGATCCTGCTTTTTTTTTTTAAAGATTTTATTTATTTATTTGACAGAGAGAGACACAGCGAGAGAGGGAACACAAGCAGGGGGAGTGGGGAGAGGGAGAAGCAGGCTCCCCACGAGCAGGGAGCCTGACACGGTGCTCGATCCTATGACCCTGGGATCATGACCTGGGCCGAAGGCAGATGCTTAATCTACTGAGCCACCCTGGTGCCCCTGAGATCCTGCATTTTTAACGAGCACCCAGGGGATGCTGACGCTGCTGGTGCCAGATCACACTTGGAGAGGCAAGGTTAGAAAGCATAAATGAAAATATAAAGTAATAGCAATAACGCTACCTACTACCTCTTCAGTTCTATGCACTGGGTACTCTTGTAGGTATTTTGCAGATGTTAAATTTATCAATGTTCACAAAAATCCTGTAAGGTAGCTACTAATATCTCCACTTTACAAATGAAAATGTAAAAATCAGAATTGGTTCAAGTTTTAGTCATAATTTTTTTTCCCCACAAAATAAGACACAGGCCAAAAGAAAGTAATATCATTGTCCTTATTTTCATCATTGCTATAAAACAGAATCTATCAAGCTAGAGGGACCTAAACCATTGCTTGGCTTTGGCCAGTGCAGGTTCTCAGTGCTTGTTCTATTCACATGTCCTCTCTATGGCCTCATTGTGAGTCAGAAAGTAATCTGGTCCAGGGATCAAAGCCTGAAACGTTTTCCCATTTCCTTCCCCGCATTCAAAACAAAACAGCTCTGGGCAAGGGATGCACTTCCGTCCCATGGTTATTTGATGAAGACCAAAAAAAAAAAAAAAAAAAACCCTACTAAAACACAATTTGGAATAAAAAACATTCTTAAAACAAATATCAATTACCTATGGTAAAAGAAATACACACACATGCATACGCATGCTAATGTGTACAATGGTTTCAGCTGCCTTTAGGGGAGTTACGTTGTTCTCTCAAGTTGAAATTACTAATGTATTCCCACAGAAGTACTCTGTGAGATAAATACATATCTATCTATCTACCCATCCATCTATCTATCCATCTATCTATCGTAAAGATTCCAAAGCACCCCATTAAGAATAAATCCAAGAAAAAACAAACAATAAAACCAAGGTTTCTTTTTCAGAGGGTCCCAGGGCCCTTTGAGTTAGTGGAGGGGGAGATCTGCTGTTAGTCACAGACCACAGACCATCAAGGTGCCTTAGGTGCCTTCAAAGGGGAACTTTATTCTCTATCTGTCTAAACAGTAGATTCCAGAAACCTGAGGGCTTAGGCTCAATCTGGCCTGGCTTTTCTGTTGTTGTCTAATTTGGAAATGTCCATATAAGAGCAGATACCTGACTTCTCTTGAAAAATGGGAAGACTTGGCAACACTGGACCTAGATTTTTGCATTCACTTCAGCTATTTGTAGTAGAGGAGTGGCTGTCCCACTTGACGGTCTCAGCAAGTTTCACTCATGTCCATTACCTGCCTGGCCCTGTAGGCTTTTGAGTTTGGAATTCCTGGTTCACGAGCAGGGTTTATAAACAGCCAACATTTGCTCATCATTATCCTGGGGAAAATCTGGCCAGGTATGTTGGAACACTGAAAAACAGTTTCCTTTTAACAAAGTGAAATCAGCTGGTTCACACAGGAATGATTCATTGAGTTTGTGGAAGCCAGTGTGCCCTGATTTAAACACTATATATTACTCAGCTATGCAAGTGACAAATCTCCCGTGTTCCCACCTGTGGCACAGCTGGTTGTCAGTTGGTACACTCTTGGCTCATTTTCTCTGAAGCTCATTTTAAGCACTAGAAGTGACTCTGGAAGTGGCCCAATAATGTTTTCACCTAGTTTGCTGGTTAGTAGGAGGTGAACTTCCTGAGGGTCCTAAGAGTCAATAGAATGAAGAGAGATTTTCATGTATGGTGGGGAGATGATACCCAGAGAATTGAATTACTGTCTTTAAAAAAGCAAGTACTTTTTCAATTTACTTTTTCACTTTTCAACTTGATCAATTTAGAGGATGGAGAATATTACAGTCATCTGGCTTTGTATTAATTCAGTAAATATTTATTAAGCACCAACTTTGTTGCCACACACTGTGCCAAACTGGGGACACAATGGTGAATGAGACTGGGTCCTCTGCTCTGTAAAAGTTCAGCCTGAAGGTAGTTATCCAAATATTTATATCCTGACGTGACTTGAGTAGTGACTGGTGCCATCTTACCTGTGGAGCAAAGACCTGTCCATCAGGGTCCCCAAAGGGATCCCACAATATTCCCATCTGTTTGCTTCCCAACAGACACAGGTATATTTGCCTTGATTTTCCAAAGGTCTTCCTTTCCCTCACCCATAACACACCTCCAACCAACACAGATACCCTTGGCAAGAGTGAGGCCTCAGAAACGTCCAGGGCAGGGCAGGAGCCAACCCAAAGCACTGTGGTGAACTGCAGAGGAGTGGTTACTACTCAGGTACTGCCAACTGTTGGGAGCCAGAAATGCTGCCCCGGTGTTGCCAGAATGTCAGGGTTTGTGAGAGAAGCCAGAAATTGTAATTTATTTAGTGTAACGTCTTTTTGAGAGTTAGGGTTTGATCACCAAAAATGGGGTCGCAGGCAGGTTTCAGTTAGGTGGTCCCCAGACTGTGATCTCTGATTCCAGGAGACCCCCTGCACCCCCTCATTGCATTTAACAGGGAATCTTAACCAAGAACTAGCAACCTGGAATTTGCCTTTTCCAGGAAGTCCTGTTGGGCCGCTCATGTTTTTGAAAATCCAACACAGAGAAATATTCAGACTTCCTGGATCTTTCTCTCTTTTTCAATATTTCTCTCTCTCTCTCTCTCTACTATTTTATCTATAATACTTATTTTCATTAAAGAGTAGATCTCAAATACAAGTTATTCTTTAAGAGTACTCTTTGTAAGATATATATAATAACATAATTTGGTGCTTCTGACAATAATCCTTAACTTTTCATATTCACGTCATTCTGGCTTGGAATAAAAATCCTCTCCTGGGCACTCGTCTCTTACTTCTGGACTGGACTTGAGCTAAAAAGCCCATGAGTGCCTTATCTTTCAATGCCTACAAAGACTTCATTCTCTATCATTCACAGGTGTTCTATTTGCCCTGCCTTGATTGTATAAGCTAATTACATAAAAGATTTTGTTTTGATTTTCCATCTCCCTGTCCTCAGAGCTGCTTTCTTTTTATTCAACTGCAGTTAAAGAGAAAACAATAGAATTGAGAGTATAAAAGCCTCCCTGGCTTCATTTTTATTCAGGGAAGATATTTTCAATCTTTAATTATTTTACCACAGTTTCTCACCTCATTAGGACTTAATTTATGCACATAAGTAGAATTAATTTTAATTAGCAATCCTGGATTGTGGATTTTCCTTAGCAACATCCCAGAAGAGGCTTCAACTTTAAGCATGCTTCAGATTCCCCGCTCTTCTAGAACTGTATCGTAAAAAGCAAAAGCAGAACAGATTACATAAACCAGTGTCCCTAACACAATATATTTATTTAAAACATTTTAATAACCTTGGGATATTTATTCATAAGATTTTAATCACCTTGGGATGCTTTGACTAATGTTTGGTCTTTTTTTTTTTTTTTTTTAATCTCCTTATAGTTGCCACCAAAAGAGTATGTGTTGAGTATAGCCAACCCTGATTCTTCTCTGGAAATACCTGTCTCTCAGGTATTTAAAAATGATCATTTCATCATCACGACTTCAAACAGAGGCCTCAGTAGTTAGTAATAACTAAATGTGATCTAATTTTCTGAGAATGAGGAAAGTAACTACGGAATCCAAGACAAAAATAACAGCTGGCCTTTTTAACATTTTTTAATTGCTTGCTACGTGCCAGCATTGTTCAAATCACTCTGCCTCAGTCAGCTTATTGAACTCCTATTATCATCCCATTCTTCTAGGTGGCATAGCTGAGGCACGGAGAGGCAGTATAACTCACCCAAGGTCACAGAGGTAGGAGCAGAGCACTATTCGAACCCACGCCCTCTGGCCCGGGAGCCTGCAGCCTTAACCCCTTGTCTGCCCTGCCTCCTGGGCACAAGGAGAACCAGAGCAGAGATATGATTAAAGTTGATGGTTTTTCCCTTATATGTTTGCCTTGGCTAGCTTTAGTTCTTCCATTTGCCCCAAATTCCTCATTTGTAAATTCCAACAGTATATTTACCAAGATATTGTGCAACTCATTATTTTTTTTTCACCAGCTTCAGATTTATTTAAAGATAACACATGAATGAGGTATCTAAAAGTGTTTGGCTCCTTTAATGAGTAACACATTTTATGACATTCCTTCGAACGATGGAGAAATACTACCCAGCATCTTATTGCCTTCTGTAGTTCCTACACATAAAATATCCCTTTCCCTGACACAGAATTTCTTTCTGTGTCTCTTTTTTTCCCCTGCTCCTTTGCCAACTGTATTTTTTTTAATAATTTTATTTTATTATGTTAATCACCATACATTACATCATTAGTTTTTGATGTAGTGTTCCATGATTCATTGTTTGCGTATAACACCCAGTGCTCCATTCAGTACGTGCCCTCTTTAATACCCATCACCAGGCTAACCCATCCCCCCACCCCCTCCCCTCTAGAACCCTCAGTTTGTTTCTCAGAGTCCATAGTCTCTCATGGTTCGTCACCCCCTCCGATTTCACCCCCTTCATTTTTCCCTTCTGCTATCTTCTTCTTTTTTTTTAACATATAATGTATTATTTGTTTCAGAGGTACAGGTCTGTGATTCATCAGTCTTACACAATTCACAGTGCTCACCATAGCACATACCCTCCCCAATGTCCATCATCAAGCCACCCCATCCCTCCCACCCCCCCACCACTCCAGCAACCCTCAGTTTGTTTCCTGAGATTAAGAGTCTCTTATGGTTTGTCTCCCTCTCCAGTTTGGTCTTGTTTCATTTTTCCCTCCGTTACCCTATGATGCTCTGTCTTGTTTCTCAAATTCCTCATATCAGTGAGATCATATGATACATGTCTTTCTGATTGACTTATTTCGCTCAGCATAATACCCTCTAGTTCCATCCACGTCGTTGCAAATGGCAAGATTTCATTTTTTTGATGGCCGCATAATATTCCATTGTATGTATATACCACATCTTCTTTATCCATTCATCTGTCGATGGACATCTTGGCTCTTTCCATAGTCTGGCTATTGTGGACATTGCTGCTATAAACATTGGGGTGCAGGTGCCCCTTTGGATCCCTACATTTGTATCTTTGGGGTGCAACTCATTATTTAAATGTATTCATAGTTCCTTGGAACTTGGAAGAAAGCCTACATAAATATTACAGAACGATTAAAAAATGTATGAAATGTATTCATCTGAAAATATGACGGTTGAATTTCTTACTATAAATAAAGGAATGGGTGCTGACTTTCGCACCAAGTCCCGAGGCTGTAGCTGCTCTGGGGCACTCTGCACAATCTCACAGCACAGGCTGCTGAGGCTCTGGGGCTAACAGTAAGATTCCACACCAGGAGCGCATCCCCCCTGAGGCCTCAGGAAACTGCATCCCTGGCGGTGGCTAGGCCTCCATGGGCCTTTTCCCTCAAACTTTCTACTCTCCTAAATGCCATGAGAGGAATTTGAAGAAGAAGCAACACAAGGGATAAATAGTGATACATTCATACCGCAGAATACTACTCTGCAAGGAAAAGAATGAACTAAATGTATGCACAACATGGATGAATTTCACAGGCATTTTCGCTGAAAGAGGACAGCCATCAAGTAATATATACTGTATAGTTTTGTTCATGTAAAGCTGAAGAACAGGCCGAACCTGGGGTGGGGAAACTGTTTTACTTCTTGATCTAGGTGTGGTTACATAGGGATAGATACATGTCTACAGATCATAAAGTTGTACACTTGCGATTAGTTCACTTGATGCATATTATACCTTAATAAAAAAATGAAAAGTACTTACATAGAAGACCATGGAGCCCCAAATGCATGGTGGGATCTGCACCCAGAGCCGAAGGCAGGGACCGGCTTACAGCAGGGCTTGGCTTGCATGTCAAGCTAAGGGCTTGCCCTTTATTCAGGAACCCCGGGGCCTCTTGAAGAAGTGACGTGATTGCTTTGGAGTGCTGAAAGCTCAGTCAGCATCATTCTGCGTAGAGAGAGAACTGGAGCGGGGCAAAACAGAGAGCAGGGGAGATAAGATCACCTTAAATAGCCCTCATCTGAGAAAACTCTAATTCTCTATCAACTTGGTGAATGCACACTGTCTGTAAATACAAACCATTCACCTCCAACTTGGAGTCGGGGAAGGATGCAGTCGCTCGGGGGATCCACCCTGTTGCACTAGGCATGCAGACGATTTAAAAATGGCTTTTCCGGGGCTGCCACACCACCGTGGGCTCCCCAGGGCAGGCCTTCCTGGCTCGCTGCCCTTCTCAGCTTCTCCTACTTCCCCATCCCCAGCTCCTGTTGCTGTGGTCAGTTTTCTTCTCTTAACAGCATTTGCATAGAGGAGGAGGAGGTGGTCACCGCTGCCCACACTGACCTAAATAAAATGCAGGGGTCACAGGGTCATTTCCATGGGGAGTGCGCATAATTTGCACATTCTCAGGCATGCTGTCAAAATTCAAGGAATTTTCCATATTAAAATTAAATATTGCCAACAAAGATCAGCCTTTTTAAAAAACTGAATTGAATATAGATGATCTGTAGTGTGTCTGTATCATAGCTGCAAGCCCTTCAATTTTTTATATTTCTTTTGAGCTGTCTCCACTTACTCAATAAACATTTTTAATTAAAAAAACCTCTTTAAAGTATATCTGTTTATGTGCTTTAAATACATATACACAGGATAATGCTCTGTCAGTAGTCTGGGTTCTTTACTGATGTAAGCTTCTTCAGGTATGGTTCTGAATTTTTTATCACACATACTATAGTCGCCATTTACAGGCCATTAAATAAATAAGATATTTGGATTTAAAACAAATGCATTTCAACAATGTAGTACTCTAATTTAAAAAATGAGTTTGCATGTGTGTGTGTGCACACGCATGTGAGATACAAGTACTGAATTTACAAATAGATTACCTGAAGCTTCACGTACTCTCAAGACCTTTAGCAGTTCAGGTAGTATAATCGCTCACCCAAAATTTGTACAGCTGAAAGAAAAGCTAAAGATCGGTCAATGGAACCCACCTACTTTGCAAATGGAGACAGCCAGCTCCATCAAAGCTAAGGAACTTGTCACCCTGTTGACAGTTCCCCGCCCCCCCAGCCCCAGAAGGTTTTTTACTTTGCTTTCTTTCACTTCCAAATGAGTTATTTTTTAAATATTCTAAGTCAAAATTCACCCTGGTAATTTGAAGAGAGGAAGAAAAGGATGTTGAAAAATAACTGGGTTCCCTGGGTGGCTCAGGTAGGTCATGGTCTTAGGGTCATGAGATCGAGCCCTGCGTGGGGCTCTGCGCTCAGTGAGGAGCCTGCTTGAGATTCTCTCCCTCTGCCCCTCCCTCCTCCACTCTCTCTCTCTCTCTCAAATAAATAAATCTTAAAAAAAAGAAAGAAAAAAAGAACTACATACATATGAATAAGAAAATGACAATCTGTGGTGGGATTAACCCAACTGTGAGCTGGAAAAAAACAGGACAACACAGAAACATCTCTAAGAAGGAGGAAAGAAAACACCAGTGGGGTGTGGTCAGCTTTGTGCACTAAACACCAGCTGATGCTGTTAATATAGGATGATTTGGCCAGGATTGATGGGAGTGGGAGATAGGTTGGAATTTAGATCTATGGCAAAATTTTTAGAAGCCAGGATTAATGGGAAAAAAAATCCATGATTTGAAATAATAAAAATTGAAATACAGACAGGATTTGATGCTGCATTTGCATAATCCTGTCTCACTCATTTTTTGCCTAATCCTGGCCCTGGTTCCAATAAAACTCTATTTATAAAAATAGGTGGAGCGCCTGGGTGGCTAAGTTGGTTAAGCGTCTGACTCTTGATTTGGGCTCAGGTCATGATCTCAGGGTTAGGAGATAGAGCCCAGTGTCAGACTCCTCACTCAGTGGGGAGTCTGTTTCTCTCCCTCTCCCTCTGCCCCTCCCCCTGCTCTCTCTCTCTCAAATAAATAAATTAATTAAAAAAAATAGGCAACTGGCCTGTGAGCCATGGTTTGTCACTTTGGTTTTAAGAACATTGTATTAAAATATCATTTATCTTAAAACAAGATGAAACTATAGAGGGAGACAAACCATAAGAAACTCTTCATCCTAGGAAACAAACTGAGGGTTGCTGGAGGGGAGGGGGGTGGAGGGATGGGGTAACTGGGTGATGGACAGTAAGTAGAGCATGTGATATAATGAGCACTGGGTATTATATAAGACTGATGAATCACAGGCCTGTACCTCTGAGACCAATAATACATCATATGTTAATTAATTGAATTTAAATAAAAAATGTTTTAAAAAATGGGAAAATCAAAAAAAATATATATCATTTATCTTGATTGCTGAATTTTTTTGGCATCCCCGTAAAGTCTGTGCCCAAGGTAAGTGCCTCACTCCCCTCACCTTAGTCCCCGCCCTGAGGTGGACCTGGCAACAGTGTACAGTGGCTAAGTTAGGTGATGAGGCAGCTTGAGTGTAAGACAAAATGAAGTTATGTGTGCATTTGTTCATGTAATTACTTTTTCATATAGCTGCCTTAGATCCCAGTCAGTACATTTTTATGAGTGAGAGTAAATAGAGAAATTATAGTACCTCCCAAGCCTGGTAAAGTGAGCCAAGATGCGAGAACCTTCCCGATCGAATGCTCACTGAGCCGATCAGGAGCAAAGCAATAACACTAAGAGATCCTGGGCTAAAATTAGTGTTTTAGCAATGCCCGCATTACTTCAGTGTCTAGCATCCTGTAATCTCACGTTTATACCTCCCCAAGATTCATGTGAGAGCCTCTTTGGTTGGTTTTACACATATATTATGGTTCAAAAAGCAACTCAGGGGTCCAAAGAAAACCACAGTCCAAAGATGAAGTCAGAATTTCTTCAGGATGTGAGTGGTGATTTGTCTCAGTCTTATGACTCTTATACACTCATTTCCCAAATAACCTCCAGTCTGAAAGAACACATCTGAAATGTTACACTTCCTGCAAGAATGTACAGTACAATGATTCCCTGTTCCAGGACATTATATGCTTTAGTGAGTCTTTAACAGACATTGGATATTTTCTTTTCCTACTAAGGTGTTAACTGAACCCATAATTGCATTTAGGGTCAGCATGGCTTCCTTCTAACTGATTTCATACATACTTAGAGATTTCCTGATGTCCAGATCTAGAACATCATCACCCATGGAGTCATTGTGAAGGTAGTCACAGCTGTCTTTAAAATCTGCAAACAGTTCTCAGAATGGCTAATGTGATGTTTGCGCACATCCACCCCACCCCACCCCCAAAATCTGACTCTTAATTTGGCTGTACTCTCTGGGCTCATCTGTACATCCATTTATTTTGGGACAAGTTCATTTCTTGCCATAAGAATTTTAGCCATTTTATATTACAGCTTTTGGACTTAATTGCTAACAGAGATAATTGTATCCAGGAAAGGTTTTTTCCTTCTCTCTCTCTCTCTTTTTTTACAGTTTTTTTGTTGTTGTCATTGTTGATTCCTGAAGAGATGGTGAGCTTCCTTTCTCTTTATATCTTACGAGCTAAACTATTTGGTGTATCATAAATAAATAATACATAGCGCATTAGTCATTCATTAAGGAAGAGAAAGTTAAGTTCACAATAAATTTCCTGGAGCCAGAGAACACATCTTTATCTTCTCTCTCAGAGCGTATTTGGGATATAAAATTAGAACAAACCTGAGGACATGTTGGTATGCATCTATGTGTTTTGGTTGCCAAGTACAAGAGGTGAAATAAGTCTCCGATAAATATCTTAGGAGGTACACACTTGTACTGGACAACCCAGAAATGACTGCCCTGTACTGGAAAGAACATAGCGCTCCCTTCAGTAATTTAGAGGCTTCTTTCTCTGTTTGTGGCTGCCTGTACTTGCTGAGTAGCTCAGTTGGCTGGAGCATTAAGTACCAACTGCTCCACAGGCGGGAACAAGCCCAGATTGCTCCGGGGGCACTGAGCTGGGAATGCTCAGCATGGACTGAAGAGGAAAGAGTCTAGAGGTGAGCCCTGAAGACCCAACAGATTGTGGTGGGATGGGGACCACAGGGAGCCATCTTGCTAGCAGGGCCTCACTGAAGGTAGGGGACCCCAGGACTACTTCCATTTATTTTAATGGTCCTGTTATATTAAAACATAAATGCTAGAGAAGGTATTAAAATTGTAGTATATTTTAAGTTTTTACAACATTTAAAATTACAAATAGAGTAGCTTCTTCTCCCATTGGTGTATTTGTGTGGTTATTTTTATCTCATAGGAGATTATGTCCAAAATCCATACTTGGGGCCCTCAGTGAATGCAGGCCTCAGCCAAGTGCCTTCCTGGGATGCCACTGCCCCATAGTTCACCCCCAACCCAGACAAGACAGCCCAACAGGCAAGGCCCATGCTGTCCTTAGAGCTTCTTTTTTACCCTATACCCTGTGTGGCCTGTGCCCTGAGTAGACCCTTGAAAAGTATATGTTGAAGAAAGGAATTAGGTGTTCTTTAAACATAACCAAGAACTTTACCACCTCATTCGTTTTCTGATATGTCCCCTACTTGACTCCCCCCGCAACCGTGCATTCTACCTACCTCTGAAGTTCTAGCCAAACACCATGTTTTTATGAAGTCTGTCTGTTCCAATTATTGTACCCAATTACCTCTACATGCTCAGATGTGCTCCTGCACTTCGTCAGAACCATTTATAATAGTCTGACTCTCCCACATCTCCGACCCCCACTTCTATCTCAGCCTGGAAAATTCAAGCTCTTTGCAGTCAGGAACCATGTCTTATTCTTCTTTTGTACCTATAGTGTAAGGCCTAAATTCCATGCACTACCTGGACATCCTTGAGCCTCATGGAGCCCCAAAGGCCTAACCATGAGTATTCCTGCTTTTGCCAGGTATGTCCCCCACCAGGTAAGAAAGGCTCCCCACTTGGCTGGTTCTCCTAATAGCTGGACCAGCTACGCTCTACCTGGACCTCAACCTAATGTATCTTACTTTCCTGTCAGCCTGTGAAATTATTCAAGCAAGCCAATCACTTTCTCTCATGGGAACCAGGAAGCACCCCACCTTCTTCTTACTATAAAGCCTGCCTCCCACAGCTCCTGCTGGTTCACTCAACTCCCAAGTACAATCCCCTTGTGACCCTGCACGGTGTGTGATGCCCTCCTATAGGCTGTGAGTATATATGACGAATAACTGCTGTCAATCTCAACTGTCCTGCATCAGGTGTGGTATGTTTGGCCATCTTGTACTATTTAGGGTGGGGAATCCCTCTTTCCACAATGAGGTTATTAGGAGGTGAACAGAACAGTATCCTACACAGAGGGATATATTTATGTTGATTCTATAATCTCCCTTCTGTGAAGGTCCTAGACACCAGTAGGAGACTGAAAATTAAATAAATATTTGCCGTGGATGACAATAGATTTATTTTCCTACAAAGAATCCATGTGAATCATGTATCAATGGCTTCCACTCACATAGTTATATCTCAAGCAATCTTTTTACTACTCACGATGCTGTTGACCAATAAAAGTGAAGTTGCCTCAAGGCAAATCTGTACTTAATTTCTATACTACTGATCTGGCATTTACATTGTAATTCCTAATTGCCAATAGAAATAAATTGTAACACTGTCCACTTATGAAAACAAGACACTATTATCAGTCAATATAATCAAGAGACTAAACTAACTGAAAGCATATGAGAACTCAGACTTTTTCCCACACAAGAATTTACTTAATATGTTTCATTGCCTCCATTTATCTCATTTCCTTGCAAGGAACAACGGCAACACTGAAGGCACTAAAAATCATATAGAATATTCCTGGAGTCTGTGATTAGTATTAAGCTTATTGGGGCTTCAGAGAGAGTTTCATTGGCATTACTCTATTTTATCACTTGGTTTCCCAAGGTTGGAGAAAAAAAAAAAAACAGCCACGTTTTTACTTCTTTATTCTAAAATAGCAGGTAAAAAATGTACAACAACCAGCAAGTCTCCTGTCCAGTTTCCAAATCACAATCATTTTTACGTGGACCACCTTCTTGCCAGTGCCCTGCCACTTCTCCCTTCTCCTTGGTGCTGGTGAGTTAGAGACCAAGGCTCTGAGAGGGAGGAGGGGATCCGGATTGCTGATTAAACCTTAGGTTGACTCTGGTACCACTCTTCCATCACACGGGGAATCTAAGGACTTGCTTTCTAGCCTCAGCTCTCCAAGAGGGAAATTCCAGGAGGCTAAAGTTAGCAGAAAATGGTCATTAAATAATTCTAGCAAGCTTCAGACCAGAAGCCAGGCACAAGGCCCTTTTCTAAATGCCTGGCCAGTACCTGAAATCATGCTGCATGGAGCCTCTCTAATGCTCGTTCTCCCAGAATGGATGGTAGGATGTAACACTTGGTAAGTACTGTGTTTTATGCTGATCGTGTGATAACTAAAAGGCTACTGCATGTGTTCATACACATACAGAGCCAAGTGTACGTATTCAGAGTTGGGAGCAGGCAAGGAAAAGATAGTTCCAAACAACTCAAAGGGTTTGCTACTGGGACTAATCATTTCACTAGGCATGAGGAAGGAGCCAGGTGGGCCAGGCCTGCATGTGCTTAGGAGATCTGTTGGCTGTGCACCACTCATGGTGAAGTTCCAGGGGAGGCTCTCCAGGCTTATGTAGATCATGGCCTTTGCCTTCAAAATGGGCAAAGGGAAGATGGGCTTTGCCCCCCACAGTGGCTGGAAATGGTGGAGAGAAGTACAAAATAAAGTAACTTTTCCGACGCAGGGAGGGGGCAGGCAGGATGCCAAGCCCCTAAGGAAAAGCAGGAACACTACCTCCTGAACTAAGAATTCTGCATCGAATGGAGGGAGATCCACCAGGGCAGCAGCTGGTTTGCAGGGTTTTGTCCAGAGTTTGCCTACTTTGTTGCTGATTGCTGCTGGCTTGATGAGCCAAAGGAAAAGAAAAAAAAATCCCTACATTTGATCCCTGGATATGGAGGCCTTTCTCAGTATTCCATACACAAACTTTCCAGGTTTAATTTTTTTTTCAGGAAAACAGAGGAAATCAAAGAGGAAATCAAAGAGGAAAAAGTATTTTTCATAATCCACTTATCCAGTACTAATAGTTTTATGTGTATACTGCCAGTAATTGCATGTATACACATATGTATGTTTTTAAACCAGATTATATAGTTATGTAATCTATTTTTTTAATTTTTAAATTTTGTCATGCTTATCTTCTTATGTTAAGAAATACATATCTACTTCATAATTTTTTTTTTTAAGATTTTATTTATTTATTTGAGAGAGAGAATGAGAGAGAGCATGAGAGGGGGGAGGGTCAGAGGGAGAAGCAGACCCTCTGCCGAGCAGCGAGCCCGATGCGGGACTCGATCCTGGGACTCCAGGATCATGACCTGAGCCGAAGGCATTCGCTTAACCAACTGAGCCACCCAGGCGCCCTCTACTTCATAATTTTTAAGGCTACATATTATTCTAAGTGGATAGATACACCATAATTTACCCAATTGATCCTCTATTACTGGATAGTGTAGATATGTTCCAGTTTTCTGGATCATAAAATAAAAATGCCCTTTCTGTATAATTGGGTTCTAGAATTGACAGCTCAGACAGGCTTTTTGGAGCTTCCACATTTCTTCCAGCTTTACTGCTGATGAACCTTCACGTCCCCCTCCTTCTAAATGCTCCCTTAATTTCTTCTAAAAATTTTCATCATAATCCATACAGATATTACACAGAAATTCCCAATATTCCTTTCGTTGTGGTAAGAAAGCACAGCTGGGAATCAGGAAATGTGGTGTCCTAGTCTGACCTCTAGCACTGTGGTAAGAAAGTACAATGCAACTATTATGGACAAATTGTGTCTCCCTCCCTAAAGTTCCTATGTTGAAACGCTAATCCCCAGTACCTGAAAACATGACTGCGTTTGGAAACAGGCCGTTTAAAGAGGTGATTAAGTTAAAATGAAGTCCTTAGGGTGGGCCTTAATCCAATCTTACTGGTGTCCTTATAAGACAAGGACATTTGGATGCAGAGAGACACACCACCAGAGGTACACAAACATGTGAGTACCCAGAAAGAAGGCAGCCATCTGCTAGCCAAGGACAGAGGCCTCAGAAGAAACCAAACTTGTCGACATCTTTGATTTTGGACTTCCAGCTTCCAAAACTGTCAAAAGTTGCTGTTGTTTAAACTATCCGGTATTTTATTATGGCAAACTTTGAGTACATTTCCTAAATCCATGAGCCTCAGTGCCCTTCAAATAAACTAGGGAGTGAGATTATGAGATCTGCACAATTCTTAAACCTTAAATAGGTCATTCATTTCTAATGAGGTTGGCACTAAAAAGAACATAGAGCTTCCCTAGCACACACAAACTCATGTTTCATTGACCTGAATGGCTTTGACCTCTCTATTCCTAACTCAATCACTGACTTAGAATTACAGGTACTGTGAAAGGGCTGGAGCTATAATCTAGCTGGAAAGGATATGGGGAGGCAACTGTAATGTCTGCTAAAGCTAGGAGAAAATTGTTTAGTTTCTGGTTGGCTATGATTTCTGTATAATCATTATGCATATGCAGGAAAGTAAGAACATAACCTGCAAATATATTTCAAATGTAATAACATTTTTGTGAATACTAAATATAGCAATTAATGTATTTAACATGGCTATATATTTTGTAGACATTTAACTAAATATTTAATGATTTTTGATATCACCATTTTTTTGTGTGCATTTAAAAACCAATGTGATTTTTTCAGGTTTCAAATATTCAGGCCCCTGGGGGAAAAAAAATGCTCTTAGACTCCAGGCATTGTGCACACTGCATGAAAGGCCCCAGAAGCAATATAAAAGGTGATGGTAATTAAGAAAATACAAAATGTGACAAACTTTTGTGTTCTTTGCCTAAAGAAAAACTATGTTTATGGGATTAGAGTCCCTCTGGAAGCTTGGAAGGGGGGGAACAAAAATAGTAAAAATTTCCAGTGTGTATCTGGCACAATCCAGGGAAATAAATTTGACTAGTAAAATCAAAGATGTGGGCAGGCACCACTAGTTCTCTTTTCCTTACTAATATATCCTTATCGTACTATGTACGACAAAAACCAGAACCCAAAAACCACCAACACCACGACCACCAACAGCAAAACCAAAAAGAACTACAGTTTGCTCTGTCTCTTGCAAACGGTGCTATCTATTTGACATAATACTGGCCAATGAGATTCAAGTGAAAGTCTCCTGGATTTCTGAAAAAGTCTGCTTTCCCATTATAGATATCTCCTTTCCTTATTGCTTTCTTTTTCTCTCCCTATCTGGAATGCAGATGCATGGCTGGAGGTGGGTCAGCCACCTTGTGACGTCGAGGTGACCATGAATAGAGAAGCCCCACACGGAAGAAGGTGAAACAGAAGGGCAGAAAGAGCTTGGAACCTGCTGGTGTCAGGGAACTGCTGCCCCATGGGTAGACCTCTGGATAAACGAGAAAGAGAGACACCTATCTGAGGTATCTATCTGTGGTTTCTATTGCACACAGCGGAATAGGATCCCTAATTAATGAAGAAAGCCTCGTTGATTGGCAATGTTTTAGTTGAGCCGAAGGATGAATAGGATTTAAACATTATCTTAATGTAGCCACTTAGGTTGTTCCAAACTTTTACTGTTGTAAATAATTTGTACCAACCATCTTCACACATAAAACTATTCTCACAACTTGGTTTATTTCCTGAGGATAAATTCGCAGAGGTAAAATTACTGGGACAGAAAGTATGAACATTTCTTAATCTCTTGACAGAGATTGGCCAAACTGCTTCCCAGGAAGATCTGAAACAATTTACACTCTCACCAAAATTGTGTGAGCATATATAGCCCTTCACACTGTTACCAGGATTCTGTATTAACTTTTCAAAAAAGGCAACGGAGGAAGAGAATAAACATAGGAAATGGTATCTCGATGTGCTTTAATTTTGATTACTAGTTAGAATAAATTTTCCTTTGCTATTTAGCAACCAGTGTTTCTCTTATCAATTTTATGTACTATTTATGTATGAACAATATAAATACTTTATCATGCTTTTAAAAAATATTTTCCAGTTGCTTATCTTTTAATCTTATTCTTTTTTTTTAAAAAAGCCTGGTTTACTGTGGTATATTTTACATATAGTAAAATTTGCCCTTTTTAGTGTAAAGTTCTATGAATTTCCATAAACACATGTAGTCAGGTGACCACTATTACAATCAAATATAGAATATTTCCATCACTTCCAAAGAGTTTCCCCATGCCCTTATGTAGTTAACCCTTCTCCCACCTCCAGCAACTGGCAACTGCCTGTTTTCTGTCCCTATAGTTTTGCTTTTCCAGAATGTCATATAAATGAAATTATACAGAACATAGGCTTTTGAGTCTGGCTTCTTCCAGTTAGCATAAAGCATTTGAGAAATTCATCCATGTTATTGTGTATGTTAGTATTTTGTTCCTTTTTTGTGGCTGAGTAGTATTCTATTGTATATGGAATCCCACATTTTGTTTATCAATGTGAAGCACGTTTGGGTTATTTCCAGTTTTTCTCAATAATGAATAAAGCCACCATGGACATGTACATACAAGTATTTGAACATAAATTTTAATCTCTCTTGGGTAAATACCTCAAAGTGGAACCTCTGGATTATATGGTAAGTGTATATTTAACTTCATAAGAAGCTGCCAGATTATTTTCCAAAATAGCTCTACCATTTTGTATTCCTACCAAGACTGTATGAAAATTTCGGTTGTCCCACATCTTTACTGCTTCTTTGTATTGCCAGTTTTGTTTCTGTTATTTTAGTTTGGTTTTTAGCCATTGTAATAGATGTGTAATGATAATTTATTGTGATTTCAATTTGCATTTCTCTGAGGAGTGCAAAAACAAAAAATGCTTAATACAGTAATTATTCTAATGAAATTAAGAGTGTTTGTGAATTCAAATGTATTGATCTTTTTATTTTTTATTTTTTCACTGTGTGGAAAATTTCTTTCCCAATGAGAAATCAAAAAAAAAATATCATCTACATTTTCAGGGTTTTCTTTTTAAGGATTTGCTCCAAATTATCCACATTTTAGATCCATCTGGGCACATTAGTTAGTTAAAGGATGGTAGTATCTTTATTCACTTGAAAAAAGAAAAGGCTAGGCAGCTTTCTCTGTAACCTTTACTGACTAATCCATCCATCCCATTTATTTGTGAAGCCTCCCTTATTAAATAAGAGAGTCTATTCCCAGTCAATCAAATCTGTTTCATTTATCTGTCCATCCATCTGACAATTACTTATTAAGTACTTTACTACATGCCAGGCACTATTCTAGGTTCTGGGAATTCAACAGCCAACTAAAAATAAGGGCCCCAAATTCTTAGAGCTTATATTCCAGTTGGGGGAGGTAGATAATAATTAAATAATTGTATAATATTTTGGGTGTTGATAAAAGCCAAGAAGGACAGTAAAGCTGGGTAAGGGGCATATAATGATGAGAAAGTGCCATTTTGAGTAGGCTGGTCAGATCGACCTCTCTGAGGAAGAGATAGATATCTGAGACATAAATGTATTAAGGTTGTGGAACAAGGAGATATCTAGAAGAGGAGCATTCCAGGCAGAGCCCCCTGAGAATGCAAAGACTTTGTAATGGGAATGAGCTTGACATATTGGGGAAATATCAAGGAGGCCATTGTGGATGAGGCTAACTGATGGCGATGGTGAGTGTAGAGGAGGTGAGAAGGCCATTTAGAGGGCACAGGTCATACAGATCCTTGTAGACAGTTTATATTCTAAATCAGATGAAAGCTATTGGAAGATTCTGAGCAGAGGGGTGATGTGATCTGATTGACATTTTACAAATATCACTCTAGCTACTGTGTAGAGAATTGTTTAATACATTTAATTTAAATAAAAATGCTTCTATTAAAAAATAAGTAAATAGCAGAAGTATACTTGGATATAGCAAAAACAAAACAAAACAAAACAAAACAAAAAAACAAAACAAAACAAAACAAAAAACGGTGAAGATGGTGTTTTAATGCCCAAAGTGTGGGGAAACGCTGGCTTCACTGGTTATTGCTAGTATCTAGGCAACTGTACATTCTTGCATAAGATTCTCTTATGATTAGCTATTTTCCTGAACTGTTTAAATAATACTAAGCATTCTCCCACTGATTCTTCAACAGAGACTTCTCTGCTCCCTGGTAATCAAGACTGGGTACAGTGTTTCATAGTTGCAAAGTTACTGCACACCTATTATTTTGACAGAACTTAGAGGAACTCATCTCAGAAAAGTGTGAAATCCTGAAGCAAATCAGAGATATCCCAGCCCTCAGCAATAATTCAACTGTGTGCAGAGAACGGGGAACCGGAGAGAAGGATGAACAATCACAGATAAAATGCCTTGAGGGCACATCCAGGCACAATCTCCTCAATCACAGCACCTGTTGCTCTGGGACTGGTATTATCAGTGAGCAGTTCAGTTAGCTATGGTGTGATTCCAGATGTGCTGAGAGAACCTCCATGACCAGTGTACAAACTTGTGATCCAAGGAACAGAGTTTGAAAGATGCTTTCCCACCCAACTGAAAAAACTGAGCAAAATTACTTACTTGTTTTTGAAAAAGTAATATATACCTAGTTTAAAAAAAAAATGCAAACAGTATGAAGAGAGCATACAGTGAAAAGTTTAAAGAGGGGAAGTAAATACACCTGGCTACAAATGTACTAGCATATGCTTGGAATACTTCTGGAAACATGCACAAGAAATTATTTACAGTGGTTGCCTCTAGGGAACTACTGGGTTCTGAAGTAAGGAAAGCAGAACAACTTACTTTTCACAGACTCTTTTGTATTTTCTGAAATTTTTTATTGGACTTTTTTATTATGTGTATATATTAAATTTTCAATTAAAACAAATTAAAAACACAAATATAGCTTTTTTATTTTTTATTTTTAATTAATTAATTAAATTATGTTAGTTACCATACAGTACATCATTAGTTTTTGATGTAGTGTTCCATGATTCATTACTTGCATATAACACCCAGTGCTCCATGCAATACATGCCCTCCTTAATACCCATCACCGGGCTAACACATCCCCCATCCCCCTCCCCTCTGAAACCCTCAGATTGTCTCCAGGGGTCCATAGTCTCTCATGGTTCGTCTCTCCCTCCAATTCCACCCCCTTCATTTTCCCCTTCCTTCTCCTAATGTCCTCCATGCTATTCCTTATGTTCCACATAAAAGTGAAACCATATAATTGTATTTCTCTGCTTGACTTATTTCACTTAGCATAATCGCCTCCAGTTCCATTCATGTCGATGCAAATGGTGAGTATTCATCCTTTTTGATGGCTGAATAATATTCCATTGTATATATGGACCACATCTTCTTTATCCATTTGTCTGTTGAAAGGCATCTCAGCTCCTTCCACACAGTTTGGCTACTGTGGACATTGCTGCTATGAACACTGGGGTGCATGTGGCCCTTTTTTTTACTACATCTCTATCTTTGGGGTAAATACCCAGTAGTGCAATTGCTGGGTCATAGGGTAGCTCTATTTTTAACTTTTTGAGGAACCTCCACATTGTTTTCCAAAGTGACTGTACCAACTTGCATCCCCACCAACAGTGTAAGAGGGTTCCCCTTTCTCCACATCCTCTCCAACATTTGTTGTTTCTTGCCTTGTCAATTTTTGCCATTCTAACTGGTGTAAGGGGGTATCTCAATGTGGTTTTGATTTGAATTTCCCTGATGGCTAATTATGTTGAACATTTTTTCCTGTGTCTGTTAGCCATTCATATGTCTTCTTTGGAGAAGTGTCTGTTCGTGTCTTCTGCCCATTTTTTTACTTGATTGTTTTTTGGGTGTTGAGTTTGAGAAGTTCTTTATAGATCCTGGATACCAGCCCTTTATCTGTAGTGTCATTTGCAAATATCTTCTCCCATTCCGTGGATTGCCTCTTTGTTTTGTTGACTATTTCCTTTGCTGTGCGGAAGCTTTTTATCTTGATGAAGTCCCAACAGCTTTTGTTTTTATCCCTCATGTGAGGGGTCCTTGAAGCTCTCACTGCAGAGGCATTTAGCCAGGGTACCTCAATTTTAACCAGAGTGAAATACAATTTACCTGACCCTTGGCTTCCTACCTACTGCTAGGCTGGGACAGCCCAGAGCTCCCTTCTAGAAACAGAATTTAGCCTTACCTGAGGAAAGGTGAGGAAAGTTCAGTTTGAATCCCAGCTGTGTGACTCATTGTGGGAAACGGAAATTACTTAACCACTCTGAGGCTTAATTTCTTCATCTATGAAATGGGGAAAATAATGCCCATTGGTGGCTTTTTAATGACAGAGAGGGCTTCTGTATGTTGAAAGGAGGACTCCCAATTACTTGCTTTTTTTTTTTTCAAAGATTTATTTATTTAGTTGAGAGAAAGAGAGAGAGAGAGCACAAGTGGGAGGGACAGAGGGAGAGGGAGAGAGAATCTCAAGCAGATTCCCCACTGAGCAGGGATCACAACTCAGGGCTCCATCTCACCACCCTGAGATCATGACCCTGAGATCACGATCTGAACACAAACCAAGAGTTAGGTGCTCAACTGACTGCGCCACCCAGGCACCCCCAATTACTTGCTTTTTAATTAATATCCATTATGATAAAGCTTTTCATTTGTAAAGCTCATGTCTTTTAAGCCATGAAATGCAATACACAGATATTACTTTTATATTGTATTTTATGCTACTACATATTAGATCATATCTTTTATAAATCAAATGGAACACCTTCTGCTCATTCATAAATCTAATGAATGAGAATTTTTTAAACAGTAAATACTTTGTACATAATCAGATTCCTTTAGACATTTCAAACCACAATTATGAGTTTACCTTACCTTATTCTCTCACTTATTGATGCAGACTTATCTCACAAAAAATCTTTGCAAGTTTAAACAATTTTCCATCTAATAGATCAGACTTAAGAATTTAATCATATTTTCTTAAGCATACAATGTTTTCTAAAAATTATATATATATATATATATATAAAACTACCTAATGATTAAAAAAACTTGCTACTAAACAATTTACACAAAGATATTACTACCTCAGTACAAAAATTTTAAATAGTTTTCTGGGATTTTGCTCACCTGCCATCATAGGTCAGCTGAGGCAACTCTGTGGAAAATGAATGAGATTTTAAACCCATATCTTGAGTTGTTATTGCATCCCATTTTGTTTCATGATTTTAGATAGCTATTGACTCTCACCCTATGGCATCTCACTGACTATATGAAAATTAAATATGATAAATAAACATTCTTATCTAGTATTCAGAACACCAGAGATAATCAGTTGTTCATCAGAAGTTTTTCGAAGTCAAAAGCAAGTAGAGGCAGATTGTGAATATTGGTCGTTCCTTATAACAAAACCTTAATAGACTACATTTCCCTGCCTCCTTTGCAGCTGGGTACAGCCATGTGACTAAGTTCTGGCCAATCAGATGTAAGCAGAAAAAAAGGTGCAACTGTGAAAATTACAGGAAGTCTCCTAAAAAGGAAGAGGTGAAGCCTTCAACTTCCCTTTCATTTTCCAGTTGCTTCAGGAGGGGAGCTCCAGCAGTCATCAAGTGCCACAGCCCAAGGATGGCAAATAGAGAAAGGAGTTCTAGTCCCTGATGATCATGGAGCACCATGCTACTTCTGTACTGACCTATAGATTTCTTTTAAGTGAAGGAAAGACAACGTTCTACCTTGTTTAAGCTGCTATTTTTGAGGGCTCTATTACTCACAACTGAACTTAATCCTGACACATGTCTTATTTATCTTACTGTCCCACCTTCCTCAATATCAGAACTGTGTATTATGGAGCTAGAAAATCAAGAATGTCACATATATTAGATATATGGGCACAGTCTTTATAAAACACTTTTTAGTTGTTGCCATATCAAGATTGTAGGTTTATGAGTATTAAAATTTTTCTTTTATAATATTTTACAGATGCCAATTTATCTAATCATAAGATTAAATTATTTAAAGAACATGCAGGGGCGCCTTGGTGGCTCAGTTAGTTAAGCGTCTGCCTTTGGCTCAGGTCACGATCTGGGATAGAGCCGTGAGTCGGGCTCCCTGCTGAGTAGGGAGCCTGCTTCTCCCTCTGCCCCTCCCTCTGCTCATGCTCTCTCTCTCCCTCTCTCCCTCTGTCAAATAAACAAATAAAATCCTTAAAAAAAAAAAATATCCAGAATGTCCCCAGGTAGCCTTAAGAAGAAAATAAAATAACATGAATCAATGCTGCTTGCCCCATGCCAGTATCAGCATGAGAGGTTGGCTGCAGGGGTACATGAGGCAAGCTCTGGGCCCTCAGCCCAGTTCACTGGAGTCTAGTGAGTACTAGCCAGTCACTCCTCACCTATGGACCCTCCTAGCCTTTGGCTCAACCTCTCCTACATTAAATGCTGCCAGATTGGCTTTCCTCATCTATTGTTCCCAAAGAAGCTTGGCAGAAATATCACAAGAAGTTAGAGTTTTCTTTTTCATTTAGCACTTCAAATATTTGAAATTGTATAAGATGACTCAATTCCAGGAAACTCCAGGTATCCTGTGACACTTGTTCAGTGAAGTGTTGAAAAAAGACCCACTCCAGGGTCTTACTGAAAGATATGAGCAAGCCAGCTTGTAGGAGGCAAGGACAAAATGTAACTTCAGAAAAGTGTTTCTTTCATTCCCTTGTGGTTTGCAGGTCTTCTCTGCCCCACTCCTACATTGTTCTCTTGAGCTCAGCCTCTGTGTGCTTGGCTCCACAAAAGCCCTGCCACTGGCTTCCCCATAGCAACTGGCTCGCACGCTCCTCCAAATGCTATTTATGAATGTGTGTTTAATTATAAACCCTTTCAAATCCTTTGAAGGGAATATTTATTAAATGCTTATTAAAGCCCCTTTCTTAAACACTACCTTTTTTACTTCTCTTATCTCTCCTTCAAAGTAGGCTCTGTGAGACTCATTTTACAGATGAGAAAATGGAAACTCAGGGTTCCACAGCAAATACTTTTTGGAGCTCTGCATTAATCTCAAATTCATGCAGTTTTTTTCTACTGTTTCTCTCAGCCATGCCAGGAAGAAACTGGGTTAATCAATGGCACTGGCTACCAGCAGAATGGAAGGATCACAGTCTTTGGAATCAGACATACCTGTGTTTAATTCCATTTGGTTATTTCTGAGCTATGTGAGCAAGGGCAATATATTTAAACTTGGTTCTCTCATCTGTAAAATGGGAATAATAATAGTAGATACCTAGTGGGATTGTCAAGGGAATGTGAAAAAGAGCTTGGCACATGCTAGATACTAGATGAACAGTATTTACTCATTTAACCTTTTTTAAAAATTAATTTAACCTTCAAGATGATGACTAAGCATTTAGCATATGCCAGGTCTAAGAGTTCCAATTGCTTTGATGTTTTAAAATTATTTTTTAAAAATTGAAGCTTAGTGGATATACAGTGTTATATTAGTTTCAGGTGTACAATATAATGATCCAACAATTCTATACATTACATAATGTCCATCACAATAAATGTAGCTACCATCTGTCACCATACAATGTTATTACAATATTATTGACTATAGTCCCTATGCTGTACTTTTGATCCCCGTGACTTACTTATTTTACAACTGGAAGTTTCTACCTCTTAATTGCCTTCACCTATTTCACCCATCCCCCCACACACACACCAGTTGTTCTCTGTATTTAAGAGTCTGTTTCTGTTTTCATTTGTTCATTTGTTTTGTTTTTTAGATTCCACGTGTAAGTGAAATCATATGATATTTTTCTCTTTGACTGGCTTATTTCACTTAGCATAATACACTTTAGGTCCATCTATGTTGTCACAAATGGCAAGATTTCATTCTGTTTTATTCCTGAGTAATATTATACACACACACACACACACACACACACACACACACAAACACACACCACATCTTCTTTATCCATCCATTCATCCATCAGTAGACACTGGGGTACTTCCATATTTTGGCTATTGTAAATAATGTGGCAATAAACATAGGCATGAATATATCTTTTTTAATTAGTGTTTTTGTTTTCTTGGATGAGTGGAATTACTGAATTAACGGTATTTCCATTTTTAATTTTTTGAGGAAACCCCATCCTGTTTTCCACAGTGGATGAACCAATTTATATTTCCACTAACAGTGCACGACGGTTCCCTTTTCTCCGTATCTTATTTCTTGTCTTTTTGATGCTAGCCATTCTGGCTAGTGTGAGGTGATAGCTCACTGCGGTTTTGATTTGCATTTCCCTGATGATTAGTGATGTTGAACATCTTTTCATGGATCTGTCGTCAGCTATGTTTTCTTTGGAAAAATGACTATTCAGGTCCTCTGCCCATTTTTAAATCAGATTATTTGGTTTTTTTGGTGTTGAGTTAAATAAGTTCTTTATATATTTTGGATATTAACCCTTTATCAGATATATAATTTGTAGATATCTTCTCCTATTCAATAGGCTGCCTTTTTGTTTTGTTGATGGTTTCCTTTGCTCTGCAAAGATTTGATGTAGTCCCAATAGTTTTGTTTCCCTCGCCTAAGAAGACGTTTCCAGAAAAATATGGCTAAGGTCAATGTTCAAGAGTTATTGCCTATGTTTTCTATTAAGAGTTTTATGGCTTCATGTGTCACATTTAGATCTTTAGTACATTTCGAGTTTATTGTTGTGTATAGTGTAAAAACGTGATCATTTTTTACACCATTTTTTCATTTTCTTTGCATATAGCTGTCCAGTTTTCCCAACACCATTTATTGAAGAAATTGTCTTTTCCCCATTGTCTATTCTTGCCTCTTTTGTAGATTAATTGACCACTTGCATATGGGTTTATTTCTGAGCTTTCTATTCTGTTCCATTAAACAATATGTGTAGTTTTATGCCAGTACCACACTGTTTTGATTACTATAGCTTTGTAGTATATTTTGAAATCTGGGATTGTGATGCTTCCAGTTTTGTTCTTCTTTCTCAAGATTGCTTTGGTTATTCAGTGTCTTTCGTGATTCCATACAAATTTTAGGATTATCTGTTCTAATTTTGTGAAAAATGTTGTTGGTATTTTGATGGGGATCACGCTGAATCTATAAATTCTTTAGGTAGTGTGGACATTTTAACAATATAAATTCTTCCAAACCATGACCATGGTATACCTTTCCATTTGTTTGTATTGTCTTCAATTTCTTTCATCAAAGTCTTAACAGTTTTCAGAGGACAGGTCTTTCACCTCCTTAATTAAATTTATTCCTAGGTACTTTCTTTTTGATGCAGTTGTAAAAGGGACTGTTTTTTAAATTTCTTTTTCATTATTAGTGTATAGAAATGAAACAGATTTCTGTATATTAATTTTGCATTCTGCTACCTTACTGAATTCATTTATTGGTTTTACTAGTTTTTTGGTTGAGTCTTTAGGCTTTTCTTTTTTTTTTTAAGATTTTATTTATTTATTTGACAGAGAGAGAGACACAGTGAGAGAGGGAATACAAAGCAGGGGGATTGGGAGAGGGAGAAGCAGGCTTCCCGCTGAGTAGGGAGCCCGATGCAGGGTTCGATCCCAGGACCCTGGGATCATGACCTGAGCCGAAGGCAGGCGCTTAATGACTGAGCCACCCAAGCGCCCCTCTTTAGGCTTTTCTATATATAGTATCATGTCATCTGCAAATAGTGACAGTTTTACTTCTTTCTAATTGCTCTGAAAATGGCATTAAAGAAATTGAAATTCATTCCTTCTACAAATATTTATAGAATACCAAGTCTGTGTCAAGACTGTTATAGGGACTTGGGATCCTAGAGCTTACATTCTAGCAAGGTGGTGGGGGAGGAGCAGTAAATATAATAAACAAGTTAATTATATAGTATGTTAAGAGATAATAAGTGCTTTGGGGGTTAAAAAGTAGAGGAGTGGAGGAACAAATTTCAGTATTACACAGAGAAGTGATGGCAGGCCTCATTGAGAAGATAAGATTAGGAAAAAAAAAAACTCTGAAGGAAGAAAGGAAGTTAGCCAAGCAGACATCTGAGAAAGAAAAGAAGTAGATTTACTATGAAGCTAATGTAGCTTAAATTTCAAGATCCCTAACTTGCAGGTGCCCCTTCAAGGACTTGCTTCTAATTTTGTATTTGTGATTTCTTGATGAAGTTTCACAAACTTGCATACACATCAGTATTTACCCCTACAGAAAAGTATTGCCAGCAGAAGAACCAGTTAAAGCAAAGGCTCTAAGGTAAGCACACCTGACTTGCTCAAGGAATAGAGAGGAGATCACCATGGCAGGAACAGAATGAGCAGAAGAGAGAGATCATATAGGTGTTGGAGGCCACTCCAAGGAACTTCAGCTTTTATGGGAAGCCATTTCGGGTTTTGAGTAAAGTTTTGACATGATATGACTTACATTTCAAAGCACTGCTTTGCCTGGTATATTGAGATCAGATCTAAGAGAGCAAGCCAAAGTAAGGGAATGGTTGGGAGGCCATAGCAATAATCCAGTGGAGAAAGGTGGCTTGGATCAGTATGGCAGCAATGAAAATGGAGAAGGGGTTGGATTCTTGATATATTTTGAAGGTCAAGACAATAGGATTTCCTGATGGATCAGATATGAGTTATGAAGAAGAGAGAGGAGTACATAAAGTAGTGAGACAGCATGGGATCACCAACAAAGTGAGCCTAGAGAAGGGAAGAGGGCCAAGTTCTGAGGCAGAAGGCATACCAACTTTTCAACAAGGGTTTGGAAACACTGGCCTTATATTTTATTGATGTAATTCTTTCATATAAAGGCTGAGATTTAATTCCTTTAGCATTCACTTGTAATTTGATCATTATGATTGTTAAATTAAATGAAACTAAGGTGTATATAAGGCTTAATCTTCCCTCACTCACTCCGTGAAATTCACCTGAGAAGATGTATTACACAAGGTCAAAGAAAAAGGCATCAGAATTGGAATCTACAGACAAGCGTTCTAGTCCCAGTTCTATAGATAATGGGACTGTGAACAAGTCCTATAAACCTCTAGTCATTATTCCCACATCAGTGAGACTAGAGGATTGAAACAAACATTCAGTCCCCTTCCATATTAATGTTAACATTTTTGAGATGAGTCTGTACTTGGTAGGGTTTCTTGTTTTGTTCTTGATATAGTATAAGGAAAATAATTTTGAGCAGAGATAGTGTTTTAATTCTCTCCCTCACACTCCTCTTGATCTGCAAGAGAAGGATATAGCCTGAACCAAATGCTTCAATCAAAACTGAGTTGGAACATGATCCCCTCTCTCTCTGCAGGATTCCTTGGGGAATATACTATGCAGTTCCTGTTGAGAAAGGGAAGTTTCATTGGTCTTGCGACCTGGGGATCTCCTGTAGGTACTTCATCAGATATTCTCCCATAAGGAGAGTCCAGGGCTGAAGCCAAAAGCAGCAGCTCTTACACGTGTTGGATCATGAAGCCCCTTGAGAATCTGATGCAACAGCCACTCTATCCGGCTAACAAGAAAAACATCATTGCCACCAAATACTAGAAATGGAACCCTCATCCTTTAATAAATGAAAAGGCCAAAGATAGAAATAAAGAGACTTGCCCTAGGCCTTGTTGTTAGTAGTAAGTAGTGAATGCAGGACTAGAATCTAGGTGTTGACTATTAGCCAATTTTCTTTCCATTATATGACGTTGCCTTTTATATTTTCCTGCAAAGCTAGTTTCTTAAATTTTTTGGGAGGGGGATAGAGTGCATCATGTTTTGTTTTTCATTCATATTCCATAATATTCAACCATTTAAAGTGTACAATCAATGGTTTTTAGCATATTCAGAGTTGCACAACCATCACCACCATATAATTTTAGAACATTTTATCACCCCAGAAGGAAACCTTGTACCTATTAGCAGTCATTCCCATTCCCCTCACCCCCATCCCTAGGCAGCCACTAATCTACTTTCTATTTCTATGGATTTGTCTACTCTGGGCATTTTCATATAAATGGAATTACACAGTATGCTGTTTTTTGGTGACTGGCTTCTTTCACTTAGAATATTGTTTTCAAAGTTCATCCATGATGGATGAACTTAGCATGTATCAATACTTCCTTTTCATTGCCAAATAAGATCCCATTGTGTCGAATGTTTGGTTACCTATTCATCAGTGGATGAACATTTGGGCTTTTTCCTTTTTTTGACTACTATGAATAATAATGCTATGAACACTTGTGTACAAGTTTTTGTGTGGATATAGGTTTTCATTTCTCTTGCTATACACCCAGGAGACTTGCTGGGTCATGTGACAGCTCTATGTTTAACATTATGAGGAACTGCCAAAATGATTTCCAAAGTGGTTACATCATTTTACAATCCTACCAGCAATGTTACAGGTTCTAATTTCTCCACAGTCTAGCCAATACTTATTATCTTTTTAAAATTATAGCCATCCTAGTAAGTGTGAAGTGGTGACATATGTGGTTAGTGGCCTCCATAATGGACAGAGTAGAACTAGTCAGGGACTAAAATGGAATTCAAAGTCAGATCATAAATTCTTCCACCATTTTTTTTTTCAAGCCAACACTTACTGAGCTTTTACTATGTGGCAGTTACTATACAAAGGGTTGTCTTAGATTACCTCCTTTAACTCTCATCATACCACCATCAACAGGTACTGTTACTGGCCCATTTTATAAATGAGGAGACCAGTTTAGAGAAGTTAAGTTACTAGTGGCTGATAAGTGGCAAATCCGGGATTTAAGTATAGGTCTGTCTCCTGCTGAAGTCTTTAACTGCTACACCATACTGCTAGATATTTTATTCAGTAGATTTACTTTTCCAAAATGAATCTAACCAATCATTGTTTTCAAAGTTTTACCCTCACCATGCATCATCTCTAGCTCCCAGGATATCTATATAGTTGTTTTCAAATTTAGGTATCAGAATCACCTACTTCAATATGCTTCATTAGCTTTGTAGGTGTGTCTGACATATTTACAAAACTTGAGAAACACTGAGTCTGTTAGATTTAAGTTCAGCTGCAATTAATAGAAATGTTACCATAAACAAGATAGAAGTTTATTTTTCTTACCCATTAAGAAGCCCAGAGATAGCTGGTCACTCTAGGGTTGATACCAACCTCTATGGTGTTGGGAACCAGGCTCCTTCTACTTTGTTTCTTTGTTTTGTATGGCTTCAGTTTTTTCCAAAATCATCTTATTATCCAATTGGCTGTTGGAGTTTCAACTATTATATCTGCATTCCAGCCAGCAAGAAGGTAGAAGATGAAAAAAATACACACTTTTCCTTTAAGGATTGACCAGGAATATACATCCACCATTTCCACTTAATTCCATTGGCCCAGAATTGAGACATAATGCCATGCCCTGATACAAAGGAGGCTGGAAAAGTAGTCTTTTTTTCTGAGTGGCTATGTGGTCAGCAAACTATTAGAGGTTCTCTTATGATGGAGGAATGAGGAGGGGTGAATATTTGGGACAGTTAGTCTCCATCACACCCAGGAAGGAGGAAAATTTACCTGATTCCTATTCCTACTTCTGACATGAGACCTATGAGAAATCCTCTCTATAAGAGATTTTTAGATCCCATAGTGAAGATGACTAAGGCAGTGGCTCTCAAACTTTGCTGCACATGGGAATCACCTGGGGATCTTAAAAGCTACCGATGCCTGGCTTCCTTGCCCAATCATTCTGGTTTAATTGGTATAGAATGGAACCTGGGCATCAGGTATTTAAAAGCTCCCATGGTGATTCTAATGTGCAGCAATGTTTGGGAACAACACTCCTAAATTTTGAGGATCTTCAACCTAAGATACATTGAATATGGATTTATTCCATCAATGGCCTTTCTCTGAACCAAAACCTCAGCAGTTGGACTGGTACATGTTCCTGGTATTAAGGTTAGGTATGATCAGGGTAAATCTATTGCAAAAGACAATTCAGAGGGCATGTTCTTCTGACAATAGCCAGTGACATTTTTATGTACAGAGGAGAACACATTTTAATTGTAGCTGTATTTAAACACATGCATTATTGCTATGTGGCATGCAAATAGCTATTCTGGTTGTGTGTGTGTTGCCAGGCTCAGACCTGATGGTGAATCATCCTTGAGCACAACATTTACATTTCAAACCCAAGAACCTATTCAATTCAAATTCAGAGGGCCCTCTCTATTTGGCAGTATGCTTGTCATTTAGAAGCTCCAAATAGCCTTTTAGAAATCCAAACAGTTTGAGCTAGTGGCATCTCAAACTATTACTAGCTGTCAGATATTTTATCCATTCAAGCAGATAGTGGGCAAAGGTTATGTTTTCTTTGAATTGTTAATGCAAGGTCTGTCTTTTAAGTTGAGATATGAAATGAGGAGAAGAGGAATAAAATAGAAAATTTTCAAGGAAGACATCTAGACAGGTCATTTCATCCACCTCTTCACCTTCAGAAAGAATGACATTAAAACACTGTAAACAGATGAGAATCTATACTATTTTTATAGCTCTTAAATGACAGGATTGCACAACCCTGCTCTTACCGCACTACATTTCATTGTAACAATTTGCAGCTAGGAAATACTTCTTTGCATTGAACCCATGGGCTCTGGCCAAGTTAAATCCATTTTCTCCTTGCCAGTCTTCAATTCAGATGGACAACAGCATTCTTTGTGAAATTTTCTCACACACTCGGAAACTATAATAAGTCTCCAGGTTTCTCTTTTCTAATCTGAATAACCTCCCTCCATGCCCTCCTCTTACAGTTTTCAATTGTAATCACCTTCATGGCAATCTTCTCTTAACCGTGGGGTTCCCAAAATTGTCTGCATTTGGAATCACCTGAGGAACTTCAATGTCTACTGATGCCTATGTCCCATCTCCACAGATGTGATTTAATTGTCTGGAGTATGTCCTGAACTTTGGAATTTTTAGACGATTCCTAAGTAATTCAAAATTGCAGACAAGTTTGGGAACCACTATCTGAACCCACCCTCTTACCCTCCCCTCCTTCTTCCTTGCTAATGGAACTTCAATAACAGTCCCAGATAAGGGATCGTGATTGGCCCAAACAGTGGTTCCTGGCCTGGCTACATTAGAAACACCTGTAGAGCTTTGACAATAGGAATGCCCGGACCCCATCAACAAATTATATCAGAACATCTAGGGGGCCCCTGGGTGGCTCAGTCGTTAAGCCCGGACCCCACCAACAAATTATATCAGAACATCTAGGGGGCCCCTGGGTGGCTCAGTCGTTAAGCGTCTGCCTTCGGCTCAGGTCATGATCCCCGGGTCCTGGGATCCAGCCCCGCATCGGGCTCCCTGCTCGGCGGGAAGCCTGCTTCTCCCTCTCCCACTCCCCCTGCTTATGTTCTCTCTCTGTCAAAAAAATAAAAGAAAAAAGAAAAGAACATCTAGGAGTGGGACCCAGAGAAACTGTGCCTTTAAAGAGTGCTCTCCAGATATTTTTAATCCACCACCGGGTTGGAAGCCATTGGTGGGAAATCTGTTTTAAAGTGTTTTCCTAAAATCAGCAGCATCAGTATCAGCTGGGAACTTGAAGTAACACAGATCTTCAGGTCCTAATCCAGGCCCACTGAATCAGAATCTTTGGGGGTGGAGCATACAACAATCTGCTTTATAACAAGCCTTCCAAGTGATTCCAATGCCTACTAAAATTTGAGACATACTAGTCTAAGCCTATTTTGACTAGTTTTGTTCCTGCTTTCCCAGTCTCCCTTTCAACAACAGGTTGCCATGTGATCCAGTGCCGGCCAGTGAGACCTAATAGAGGTCTGGGAAGAGGTGGTTTCTGAGAAGGCTTTTACTTACTTTCTTTTTCTTTGTAGTTCTTTGATTTTATTAACACAAATATGACAAGCATATAAGCTGTCTATTCATTTTCTTCGCTGCACAGCATGGCATTGGGATTGGTGACTCTGATGGCCCGCTGGGCTCCTCTTTCCACATGGCTTTGCGGTTCTTGGAGGGGGCACTGTGGGCAATCTCTGCACAGTAAGATTTGTTGCGTATCAGGAGCACTTCAAGCTCCTTGACGTTGTGGACTAGGAACTTCCAGAAGCCACTGGACAGTATGTGCTTTGTTTTCTTGTTGTTCCTGTAACCAGTGTTGGACATCAAGATCTGGCCCTTGAATCTTCTGCACAACCTATTGTCAATGCCTCTGGGTTTCTACCAGTTGTGCTTAATTTTGACATATTAGTCTGACTGGTGTTAGATGAACTTCTTGGTCCTCTTTTTAACAATCTTGGGCTTCACCAGAGGTCTGAGCGCGGCCATGATGCCGAGTAGGAGATGGCTGACACCTCTGCAGGCAGCACAAAGGAAGGGAGCAGATTTTTACTTTCTTGATACAAGGGAACAGACAAGGCTGGTAGTGTGCTTCTGCTTCTTCCTCCTTTGCCATTTTGAAGGTAGGTGATCCCTGGAACTACAGCTGCCATTTGGGAGGCATGAGGCAAAGCCCAAGAGAGTCACAGAGATACTGACCCTGATGTTAGCACACTGTTGACCAATACCAGCAGTAACCTACTTCCAGACTTCTAGTTATGGGAAAAATAAATCCCTATTTGTTTAAGCCATTGCTAGTAAGGTTTTATGTTGGTTTGCTGCATAACACAATCTTAACCGATAGAAAATCAGATCTTCAAGTACTTTTTAAACATGGAGAAAACTCAGAATGGAATAGAACAGTTATATTTGCAGCTAATCATGCTGAATTTAAGGAAATGTCACCTTCTAATTGAGGTATTCTAAATACTACATCTGTGGATCCCAACATGGCTATAAATCAAGATTTACATGAGGGAGCTATTTAAAATGATTTGTGAACCTCACCTGAGATGTACCAAATTGGAATCTCCCAGATTTGGACTGGGAGACACTATAAGTAACTATTTTTGCCCCCACCTGCCCCAGTCTACAGCACAGCTAAGATCAGGGCAAAGTAAGTGAAAGTAAGTAAAATTTAAAGAGTTGTTTACTCTTAGCATTGTGCAAGTATAGGTTCGACAGTTGCATGACCCTGAGAGTAAAGGCCTCCTTAAATTTTTTGCCCTAGGCACCTCATCTAGCCTCACCCTAGCCTCCACTCTGATTCAGATAAAATTTAACAGGTAGTACCTGTCAAATCATCCTTTATACAAAAAAAATCAGTTAGACAACTGGAATAGTTAATTTTTCAGTGGTGGTTCTAAGTATCGTAAAGCCAAACACATTTACCTAGAAATGATGCCACATACAGTTTAATTTCAATTTTGGGTATGCATCTTGGTATCAGATGACATCAATATCCCTCTGAGTTAAAAAATAACTACAGCACTGATTGTCTCAGTCCCTGTTCACCCACATGAAAACTGGAATGTGATCCTGTGAGGAAAGAATTTAATTAGGTGAGTCAATGGGTGTCAGATAGCATGGTGGTGGCAGAATCCAGGACTAAGATCCTCATGTAACTACTAAGTAGTCAAGTATCTGTTACTCGAATTAAAAGTGGAAACTAGTAGGTGTTTGTAAAAATGTTTCGAGCTTGGCTATTCCTGTTTCCCAAAAGCATTTTAGGACACACATATGCAGTGGTCTCCCAGAAATAGAAGTGTGGGTAACTTAACCCAAAGTGTGGTTCCTGTGTCCAGCCTGTGTTGGATGGTGCGTCAGCAGAATGAATGGGGAGGAATCTCAGTGGGCTGACATTCTGAAGCTTCCTAAGAATGCCTTGTTAGGGCTGGCAGGGAAGTAGGGGTGCTGGCCAGGCAGACAAAGGAAGTCTGCATGTTGAGGCAATGCTAACAGTTAGGACTAAAGCTTTAGATGGACCTGTTTCACTCCACGTTTCATGACTCTGACTTTTGCTTTTATATGTGTAGTATTGCTAGAAACAGCTTGTGGCTAGTAGCAGGAGGACAACCTCAACCAAGTGACCTATAAAAGGACCCACTTGTCACACCCTCCTCCTGGCTGCAGAGGTGGTATTAGAGCACTTCTCATCTTAGCATGGCTTGTGGGCACTCCAGCATTGATTAGGCAAATATTTAACAAGTAGTTGCTAAAAATAATGACTACTCTTTCCTGCCTGATGTGGGCTAGACACTCCAACTGACTCCTTCCTTCTCTGTGATTGTCTCAGATTTATGGCAGCAGGACTCTATGTCCTGTACCTTACTGCAGGGAGGGGATTGGTTATGGTGCTACCTCTGAACCAAGAATTGAGTACTTGTCTTAAGGCTGCTGCCCTACTTCCTTTCCTAACGGTCTTTATGCAGGTAAGGTGGGACCCAGCAGCAGCTGGCAACCCAGGACTGGATTAAATCAACACCCAAATGTGTCAGAAAGTTTGGATGGAGTCCAAAATGTGTTTGCCAGCCAGGATGATTAAGAACCCACACCTGGTGCCAGAGTGCAACATAGACCTGCCAGCGTACTTGGACAGATCTGTGGCGCTCACTGGAATCTGTGCTCCTGCTATAGGGAAGTCCCAGGGGGCTCAGCCCGCAAAGTCCCACTCCTTCAAATACAAAGATTGGGTGTTTTTACGAGATGCATCCTGAAGTATGAAGGGAAGAAATGACATAATGTCTGGGATTTGCTTTACAAATATTTAAATATAAGAACTTCAAAGAAAAAAAAGTGATACAAGGGGCTGGATGAAATGTGGCAAAATTGTGATTATTATTGAATCACGATATTCGATGAATAGGGATTTATTGTGCTATTCTTTCTAATTTTGAATATTTGAACACTTTCAAAGTTAAATCTGTTTAAAAAGTTAAATTGATCATTACAAAACTCATAAATCTTGCAATAAGTCTATGCATGACTTTGCATACTACCCACATCTTTGAGAGGACAGCAAGAAATAGGGAGCCACGCTATGTGGAATCTGATTTGGATTTCTTTTCTACCCAACCCCAACAACCCCCAGCCTGTGCTCAGGACCCTCATTTTGCAGTGAAAAGATGTCAGGACTGGGGCTCAAGAAATCTGGATGCAAGTTTGGTTTGTTCATTAACAATGAGACCTTACAGAAATTGCTTGCTCTGGAGCTTCTTTCCTTCCTCTGTAAACCTGGGATGATCCTGTAATAACACCAGCCTTGTGGGTTATTGGAGGACCATATGAAATAAGGTACCTTGTGAAGTGTTAAGGAAGTGTTATCAACACCAGCACCATGACCTTGGACCAGATGGCCAAGTGCTCTGACCTCAGAGTCCTCCGTTATGAGGGCGGAGAGTACAACAGCATTCCCAAGGCTGTGGGGGAACCACCCAGGAAACTTCTACAGCTGATTCTGCATTGCAGCCTAGTTGGGGGACAGCTGAATTAAGTAATGGTAGTGGTTCTTTCGTGTTCTACCAGTGAAGTGGCTGTTGGGGGATTAGGAGTCTGTTGTGCCAAGTTATTTGGATGGCTAGGTACAGGTCACAGTTTTGGGGTAATTTCATGGTGACAAATAGTTAAAGAGAACCAAAATGAGGAGGAAATCTGAACTGGTCTGGTGTGAAACAAGGTCCTTATAGCTAGGAGTAAGCACACAAATTAGGAGAGTGGAGGGGGTCAGCTGTTCTGCTCATGCAGCTGTTATGTAAAATGACTGGTAAGGGGGGCTTTCCTAAGCCACCTGGAAGAGCTTATAAGCAAGAGAGCACTGCCTTGCCTCAGGTGAGAGCAGCACCCATAATTTCTGCAGTCTAGGGGCCCTTTGGGGTGGCTGGTGGGAGGTTGGGCCACATGTGTAGACTGTGGTCTACATTTTTAAGCCATAGAATTCCTAAAATAGGCCTAAGATACAAATACTTAAAGGGGCTGGGAAGGCAACGGGAGTGAATAATATATGGGTCCTGTATAACATAAGGAGTGGTGGAGACTGTGGCAAACTGGAGAGCCTGTGTCCTGTTTAAAGAGGAGGGCCAGCTCTTGGCATGAAGAAATTTGAGCCTAGGATTGCCAGATGTTCTGATTATTCCACAGAAACTAGAAATCTAGGTTTTTAGGCAAAATTTCTGGAGTTTTAAACGTTGGATTATATATATATATTAAAAGCCTTGGAGATATATGTGTGTGTGTGTGTGTGTGTGTGTGTGTGTATAAATAAATAAAAGCCTTGGATGGAGGCTTTTATATATATATATAATATATTCATTATATATATATATATATATATATATATATATATATATATATATAAAAGGCTTTGAGGCTGGGGGTTTTAGGGTTTGGCTTGAAGTAAAGAAGGTAAGAGCACGAATGTGGGGAACATTCTTCCAGCCGTCCTGGAGCTGATAGGGGCCATAGGACAAGGCCATTTTCTTTCCTGGCAAGGGTGCTAGTGCAGTGAGGTCGAGTGAGGTTGAGAGTGGGCAGGGAAGCACATCTGGAAATGTCTCTAACTTATTTAGGTCAAGGGTCCCTCTCAACTCCCTACTCCTCCCAGTCCTGCCTCTCCCTAGGAGCAGGCTGGAGGCATTTCCTTTACCTAGTATTTCACTCTTTCTCCATAAGTTCAGCAAGTGGAGCTGACAGCACCCCAGGGGACTCCTACCATTTTCTCAGTCTCCAGGGAGATGCCTCCTGAATGAAAGGATCTAAAAAGAGATACACACACATTTATATATACGCCTTCCTGTTCTCTCAAGCACCAGAATATTTTCTGCTCTGTGCTCCCACACTCCACAGCCTCATTATCATCTCGGAGATTTTTCTCTCCTTCCTCATACCACTGCTTCTGCTGCCACCCCCACCACACACACACACACACACACACACACACACACACACACACACACACACACACACACAGTTTCCGCTGTTATCTCTGAGGGCTAGGAGAGTTACTGAGAAGAGAGGAGCATTTCTAGAGCTTCATCTACCTCAATTTGGTCTCAGCCTCAATGTGTGAATACCAAGAAAGCTGTTCCCAGAAATGTTGGAGGGAACATTGCTCTTTCCCCAACCCTGTTCACTCTCCTCCAATCCTCCCATCAATCACTGAGCCCATCACTCATTTCAAGCCTTCTTTTAAACCTAACTTTCTTCAGTCAAAGACAGCCACAAAAACTTTGAGCTCCTTTTCCTCCCCCCCCCACCCCACCCTTTGCTCCATTCTCCTATCCCCCTAGTTAGGGAGACTGTACTGGTTTTTCTATTTTTTCCCATTGGTGAGATACAAAGCTAACAGTAAGACACTACAGGGTGTTCAAAAAGTCAGATACATTTGTTTGTAAACAGTATTTTAGTTACTATCCAAATAATATGCTAAATGATTTTCTTCAACCTCCAAACCCCTCCTCAGGTGAAGCATCTCTAAATATAATGCAACGGGTCCAATTGTTAATCTGAAAAGTACAATAAAAACACAATGAGAGCTCTTCTGCCATCGCTACCACCATCCTTGGCACAACTCACCTTGCTCGGATCTTCCTGGGAGAATCCACTGCCATACACCACCATGACGAACTTCACAGTAGACCAGATCGGGGCCATCATGGAGAAGAAGGCCAATATCCGAAACATGTCCATCATTACCCATGTGGACCATGGCAAGTCCATGCTGATGGACTCGCTGGTGTGCAAGGCCACTGTCATTGTCTCCGCTGGTACTGAGGAGACCCGCTTCACCAACACCTGGAAGGATGAGCAGGAACGTTGCATCACCATCAAGTCAATAGCTATCTCCCTCTATGAGCTCTCAGAGAATGACTTGAACTATGTCAAGTAGAACAAGGATGGTTACAGCTTTCTCATCAACCTCATCAGCTCCCCTGGGCATGTGGACTTCTCCTTGGAGGTGACTGTTGCCCTCCGTGTCACTGACGGTGCCTTGGTGGTGGTGGATTGTGTGTCTGGTGTGTGCGTGCAGACAGAGAGAGACGGTGCTGTGGCAGGCCACTGCTGAGCATAGCAAGCCTGTGCTGATGATGAACAAGATGGACCGGGCTCTGCTCGAGCTGCAGCTGGAGCCTGAGGAGCTTACCAGACCTTCCAGCACATTGTGGAGAATGTCAGTGTCATCATTTCCACCTACGGGGAGGGTGAGAGTGGCCCATGGACAACATCATAATCGACCCTGTACTTAGGACTGTCAGCTTTGGGTCTGGACTCCACAGTTGGGTCTTCACCTTGAAGGAGTTTGTAGAGATGTATGTGGCCAAATTTGCTGCTAAGGGCAAGGGCCATCTGGCGCCTGCTGAGCAGGCCAAGAAAGTGGAGGACATGATGAAGAAGCTGCGGGCTGACCTGTATTTTGATCCAGCCAATAGCAAATTCAGCAAGTCAGCCACCAACCCTGATGGCAAGAACTACCACAGATATCCATTTTCAAGGTGTTTGATGAGATTCACGAATTTCAAGAAAGAGGAGACAGCAAAGTTGACTATGCCTTTGGCCATGTGTTCTTAGGTCTGGTGTCCACTGGCCTGAAGGTCAGGATCATGGGGCCCAACTACACCTCTGGGAAGAAGGAGGACGTGTACCTGAAGCCCATCCAGAGAACAATATTGATGATGTGCTGTTACGTGGAGCTGACTGAAGATGTGCCTTGTGGGAACATGGTGGGTCTGGTGGGCGTAGAACAGTTCCTGGTGAAGACTGGCACCATCCCCAACTTTGAGCATGCCCAAAACATGCAGGTGATGAAGTTCAGCCTGAACCCCATTGTCCAGGTTGCTGTGGAGGCCAAGAATCCAGCCGACCTTCCCAAGCTAGTGGAGGGGCTCAAACAGCTAGCCAAGTTAGACCCTATGGTGCAGTGTGTCATTGAGGAATCAGGGGAGCATACCATTGCAGGCACTGAGGAGCTGCACCTGGAGATCTGTCTGAAGGACCTGGAGGAGGACCATGCATGCATTCCCATCAAGAAAGCTGACCCCGTAGTCTCATACCATGAGACTGTCAGGAGTTGAATGTGCTCTGCCTGTCTGGAGAACTCTGTCCAAGTTCTCCAACAAGCACAACCAGCTGTACATGAAGGCACGGCCCTTCCCTGACGGCCAGACCTTGACAAGGGCGAGGTGTCCACCTGCCAGGAGCTCAAGCAGCGGGCCCACTATCTGGCCAAGAAGTAGAAGTGGGATATGGCCAAGGCCTGCAAGATCTGGTGCTTTGGCCCGACGGCACCGGCCCCAATGTCCTCATTGACATCACCAAGGGTGTACAGTATCTCAACAAGATCAAGGATAGTGTGGTAGCTGGCTTTCAGTGGGCCGCCAAAGAGCAGGCTCTGTATGAGGAAAACATGCATGACGTGCACTTTGATGTCCATGATGTGACCCTGCATGAGGACGCCACCCACTGTGGGAGTGGCCCGATCAACCCCACTGCCCGGTGCTGCCTTTACACTAAGAGGCTGACCACCCAGCCCTGGCTTATGGAGCCTATCTACCTTGTGGAGACTCAGTGTCTGCAACAAGTGAAATTGGTGGCATCTATGGAGTCCTGAACAGGAAGTGGGGTCATGTCTTTGACAAGTCCCAGGTGGCTGGCACCCCCATCTTTGTTGTGAAGGCCTACCCACCTGTGAATGAATCCTTTGGCTTCACTGCTGACCTGACGTCCAACACTGGTGGTAAGACCTCCTCCCAGTGCATTTTTGACCACTGGCAGATCCTGCCCAGGGATCCCTTCCACAACAGCAGCCACCCCAGCCAGGTGGTGGCCAAAACACGCAAGCGAGAAGGCCTGAAGGAAGGCATCCTAGCCCTGGATAACTTCCTGGACAATTTGTAGGCAGCCCTCCCCTGCAGCCCACCACCCTGGATGGGACTGAGCACAGCCCCTGCACACGGCTGACAACTGACCATAGCAACAAGCCCTCACATTCTCCATGACACGTTGAGACTGTCCAGACAGTGATGCTCCACCTGACAGGTGCTGGGGCACACTCAGTCTCATCGCTCAACATGAACTCTTGATGCCATTTGTTTTGATATTTATTTCAAGATTTCAGAAGCAACAGAAATGCCCTGACAGCAGGGACTTATTTGGCTGGTGGGGAAGTGGGATGAGACACTCAACACTTTTTTTTTCATTTCAGAAACTCAAATGTCCAAAAAAAAAAAAAGAAAGAAAGAAACGAAAGAAAAAGAAACATTAATGCACTAAGAGGTTTATTTTGGGTAAATGGCCCATAGTGGATTTTTTCCCCAGAAAAGGGGAAGGAACAAGCGGGTAGACCTTTCTCTTTGGACAGAAGCTAGAAGGCAGGAAACTTTGTGTGCTGTCACCATGAGCACCTCCAGCTGTATTAGTGCCATTAGAATAATAAATTTGATATGGTGGTGACAAAAAAAAAAACCACTATAAGAGTATCCAAAAATCTGGAAACATAGATAAAATTGTGTATTCATGGTACTTGTTTAGATTAAGCCCACTATTTTAAATGAAGCGATTCCTCACCTGAAATGTAGTTGTAATTGAAAACAGAAATATAAGTTTCTCCTGTGCTGTCTGACATTACAAACACCCTGCATATTTCCATGTGATTAAAAAAACTTCACAAGTGGACAATATGATTAGCACCCATTCCCCATATAGTCTTTGGAGCTAAATGGATTAACATAAGAGACATTTATCTACACATAAATCCTCCCATGAGGATGACCAATTCAAATTCAGAGTAAGTTTATAATATATTTATCAGGATATACCAAAAATAAAGATGATTTTGAATTTTGCATTTTAATGAAATCCTAGAGACTCCAATGAGAAGCCAAGTAGAAAAGGGTCACAGTGTCCTATTTCTATTTTTCTCTAAAAATAGAATTCCTTTTACATAAATATTCTATCTGTATTACACAATAAATCTAAATAAGTGAGAGAGAACTTGTGCTCAGAATCTTGTCACCTCAGCAGAGCTAACTTTTCGTTTGACACTTCTAGCTCTGGTGAGTAATTGCAATGAGCACATTCTCCCATTTTCAATTAATACTATCTCAGAAGTGTGTTCCATGTAGCTATGTAGTCTTTGTAATTTGAATTTCAATACCTATACCATATTTTTAATTATTCCCCAGTTGTTGGGCATTTATTTTATGATCTTTTCCACAATAATTAACACTGTGGCTAATCTTCATTTATTTAGCTTTTTTCCCTTATGAATTATTTCTTTAGAACATTCTAGGAAGTAGGATTAAATAAAGGTCAAGGCCCTAGATGTGAAGAGGTTTTTATTTCACTCAGTGACCAACGGGTTTGAGGGCTTTGCACATGGCCTCCCACCTTTTCCATCAGAGACAGACAATCCTCTATCAGAGGTTTATCAAGTGGCTGCAGTCCCCTACTAGAATGCTGGGACAATCTCAGAGTCAATTTCAGAAAAATATAGGCTTAAATATTATGACCTTTAACCCATATAAGCTTGCTATATGTTGCTACCACATGATTCTCAACAAAAAGTAACACCAGCACTTTCAGATTATAATAATTTTGCTGAAAAAAAAAAGTGACCAAGGAGTGTCATTTAGAAAGTTGTATGCCCCATCAATAAATGTAAAATTTGCATTTCTTTTATATTAGTGAGATTGAACTAGTTTTCATATATTTACTAGTTATTTCTTCTTGAATAAAATGTCTCTTTCTTTCCCCAGCTCATTTACTTGTAAGAATCTACTATTTTTGTATAAACATTTTATATAATAAAGATTTTAAGCCTTTTAAATATGTGCTAATATTTTCCAGTTTATTTTTTTAATATAATTCTAACATTGTGTTAATAAGCTATATCCACCTCCAATTCTCATAGTATTGCTTCAGAAAGCTTTGGATATAGACTTTGGTTCAAAGGGCAATTTAATTTGTGTAAATCACTAACATACATGTTTTCAGAGACAATAACACAAAATTGTCAAGTGTTGGGATTTTTACAACAAGCCAGGATTAAATTGGGGCGCCTGGGTGGCTCAGTCGTTAAGCATCTGCCTTCGGCTCGGGTCATGGTCCCAGGGTCCTGGGATTGAGCCCCGCATCGGGCTCCCTGCTCCGCGGGAAGCCTGCTTCTCCCTCTCCCACTCCCCCTGCTTGTGTTCCCTCTCTCGCTGTGTCTCTCTCTGTCAAAAAATAAATAAAAAATCTTTAAAAAAAAAAAAAAACAACAAGCCAGGATTAAATGATGGAAATATCTTTGGTCAATGCTAAATTTATGTAGTAACTCTTTTTTTTTTTTTTTTGTACCATATAAACAGAATAATCAATTAATATAGGCTGGAACTTGAGGGAACCTCAATGTAGGTCATGGGGTTGGGGCTTGGGAATGTGGAAAGACAGGAGCTGGGCCTTCCTGGGATGACATGAGATAAGGTCATGTGGTTTGGGATGGACAGATGACACGTGGACTGGGAAGAACTGAGTTAAGAGGAGTTTCTCTTTTCTGTCTTTCTACATTCTCTTCTCCAGCCCCTTTCTGATCACCAGATCAGATTTCCATAGGACGTAGTTTACAAATAGTTTTAGTGTCTCCCTTCATTTCCTTTCTCTCTTCCTCTCTTCCCAAACTCCCTTACTCCTTTTCCTTTTCTTATGGCAAGACAGTGGAGTCAGACAATCTGGATCCAGGCCCTATCATTTGATTTTTTTTTAAAGATTTATTTATTTGAGAGAGAGGGACAGAGAGAAAGACGATATCAAGCAGACTCCACGCTGAGCGTGGAGCCCAATGTGGGGCTCCATTTCAAGACCCTGAGATAATGACCTGAACCGAATCCAAGAGTCGGATGCTTAACTGACTGAGCCACCCAGGCTCCCCGCTACCATTCGATTATTACTTGACTTTTGCCAGGTTACTTTTTGAGTCTCAGTTTCCTCATCTGTAAAATGGAGACAATAATAGTACCTATTTCTAGAAGGCTTCCATGAAGATTAAAGAAGAAAGTGTTTAAATGCTTAACACAGTGTGGTAGACTACTTTATTCACAAATATTTGATGCCCCCACCTGGAGGAGGATTAGATTCTCCAAACCTACTGATGTCAGCCCTGGCCATGAGTCTTGATTTAGTCAATGAAATATGAATAGAGGTGACATATGACACTTTGAGGCAGAAAATTTAAGAGCCAGTACACAGTTTGCCATGTTTTCTTTTCCCTCTGCCATAATGACCAACAATGTTCCAGCCAGAAACTGTTCTATCACTCTGAGTCTCAAAGTGAAGAGGATGTAGAATAGTCACAGTCAACATGCAGTGGGCATGTAGCATGGGCAAGCAAAAAAAACCTTTGTTACAAGTTATAAGCCACTGAGCTTTGGGGGTTGTTTGTTAACACAGCATAACCTAGCCTATATTGATTTATAAACACAGTATCTAGCATATTTAGCTTATATAATGACTGGTGAGCTCTTAGCCAAGGTCCAGTGCTCAGATAGGCATAAAAAACATTTGAGTTCTGACCAGCCAGAAAGGAGTGTCCTTGATCACACATAGTAACAGCTTCAAAATACATGAAGTTAGAACTAATAGAACTGCAAGGAAAAATAGGCAAATCCACAATTATAGTCAGAGATTTCAATACTTCTATCCCAACAATCGACTAAACAAATAGAAAATCAATAAGGACATAGAATATTTGAACAACAACCAATTTGATCTGTTTGACATTTATAGACTATTCCATCCAACAATAGCGAAACACACATTCTTTTCAAGTGCATACACAGCAATCATCAAGATAAACTATATTCTAGGCCATTTAATAAGTCTTAATTGAAATCATTCAGAGTACATTCTCTGACTACAAAGGAATTATAAATCAGTAAGAGAAAGATATCTGGAAAATCCCTAAATATTTGGAAATTACACTACACAATTCTATACCTGTGTACCAACGAAGAAACAGGAAAACTAGAAAACATCTCAAACAGTATGAAAATGAAAGCACAATGCAGCAAAATTTGTGGGGTGCAGCAAAAGCCATGCTTAGAAGAGCTATACCTTAAAATCTTATATTAAAAAAGAAGGTCCAAAATCAAGAATCAAAGCTTTCAACTTAAGAAGCTGTGAAGAGACTTTAAAACAAAGCAAGCAGAAGGAAACAAATAATAAGAGCAAAAATCAATAAAATAAACACAGACAAAAGAGAAAATGAATGAAACCAAAAGCTGGTTCTTTGAAAAGATCAATAAAATCAAGAGACAAGAAGAAAGAAGACACCAATATTATAAATCAAAGAAAGGACATCACTACAGATTCTATAAATATTAAAAGTACAATAAATTTATCAATAAATTTGACAACTTGAACAAATCTCTTAAAAGACACAACATTGATTCAAAAAGAAATAGAAAACCTGCTTAGCTTCATATCTATTAAAGAAATTAAATTCCTAGTATCTATTTTAAAAATTGAAGTCCTAATCTGAGCCCAAGTCTAGACCCAGAGAGCTCTACTAGTTAATTTCATCAAAAATTTAAGGAAAAATATGATCAGTTCTACATAAAGTCCTTCAAAAAATACAGGAGAGGAGGGTGCCTGGGTGGCTCAGATGGTTAGGTGTCTGCCTTCGGCTCAGGTCATGATCCCAGGGTCCTGGGATCGAGTCCCGCATCGGGCTCCCTGCTCAGCGGGTAGCCTGCTTCTCCCTCTCCCTCTCTCTCTCTGTCTCTCATTAATAAATAAATAAGATCTTTAAAAAAAAATAGAGGGGAGGAAGGAATATGTCCCAACTCATTTCATGAAGCCAGCATTACTAATATCAAAACTTGTTAAAGATCTAAGAAAACCACTGACCAATATCATTCAGGAATGTACGTGCAAAGATCCTTAGCAAGATATTAGCAAATTGAAACCAACAGTATTAAAAATTATACTATACCATGATCCAGTAAGTTTATTCCTGGAAAATGAATTTCAAATCAACCACAAAAATCGGTCAATGTAATTCACCATATTAACAGAAGAAAGGAAAATACAATATGATCATCTCAATAGATAAAAAGCATTCAATAAATGTTTCATTTATAATAAAATCTGTCAGCAATTCAGGAGAACTTCCTAAAGCTGTAGATGAGGACATCTACAAAAGTCTGCAATTAACATCATATTTAATTGTAAGAGACTGCATGAGAAAACATGGGAGAAAATCTTTAAACCTGGGATAGGCAAAATTTCTTAAAAATAAGGGAAAATCATAAAGAAAGTGATAAACTGAACTTCACTGAAATATAAAAACCTCTGTTCTGGGATAATATTAAAGAAATAAACAGACAAGTTAAAATTTGCAAAATGCACATTTCACAAAAGACTGGTATCCAAAATATATAAAGAAATCCTAAATTCAATAGTGTGAAGATAAAACAATCCAATGAAATGAACAGATACTTGACAAATGAAGATATATAAATGGCCAGTAAACACATGAAAAGATGCTCCATATCATTAGTCTTCAGGGAAGTGCAAAGTAATACCACAATGGACCACCACTGCATACCCATTAGAAAGGCTAAAATTAAAAAGACTGAAATACCAACCACTGGCAAGGACATGGAGCAATTAGAGCTGTCATACATTGCTGGTAGGAAAACAAAATGCTACAAATGCTTTGAAAAATAATTGGGTACTTTCTTAAAAAGTTAAACATACACTTATCATATAACCCACAAATCCCATTCAGTTATTTATCCAAGACAAATGAAAATTTGTATCACTATATGCCTATACATGAATGTTTGCAGCAGCTTTACTCATAGAATTCAAAGGTGCAAACAACCCAAGTGTCTATCAACAGATGAATTAATAAATTATGAGATACTCATAGAATATTACTCAGCTATTTAAAGGAACTACTAACACATGCAACAGTATCAACGGTCAAAAGAAACTAGACATAAAAGAGTACATATATATGATTCTTTCTATATGGAATTCTAGAAAGGCAAACTCTATAGTTACAGAAAGCACATTATTTGCCTAAGACTGGGAGTTGTGGGTCAGGGAGCCTGAACTGAAAACAGGTACAAGGGAACATCTTAAGGTGATGAAAATTTGTGGTTTCTTGACTGTGGTTGTAGAATGGTTGTTATTTACTTGTTAAAACTCATTAAACCATAACTTAAATTGGGTGCATTTTATGGAAATTATACCTCAATAAAATTTATCTCCTTAAAAAAGTTACAGATAGTGGTTTAAGGGCACACACACTGAACCTATCAGCTTGGGTTGGAAACCAGCTCCCACTCTTACTAGTTGTGTGACCTTGGACAAATTACTTAAACTCCCTTTGCCTCAGTTTTATTACCTGTGGCAATAGGATAATAACGGTACCTACTTCATAGGATTGTTATAAGGATTAAATGAATTAACACACATAAAGCTCTTAGGTCAAATGGCAAGTATTAACATTATTACTGTAATTTTTATTGGTCACCTGGCCATTCACAGAAAGGCCCAAATATTTGAAAATGGCCCACTCTGTGTTGTTCACTCTTCTTCATCACATCTTATTCATTGTTCATCTCCAGTATCAAGCACAGGATGATAGACATAATGGGTATTTGATAAATATATTTTTTTAGTGGATGAACTGTTTAATGAATAAACACTTATTGTACATGTTGCATAAAATATATAGTGATAGAGAGTTTCTGTTTGGGGTGACAGAAAAGTTTTGATGATGGTTGTACAACATTGTGAGTGTAGTTAATGCCACTGAAATATATGGTTAAAATGGCATATTTTATATTATGTCTATTTTACCACAATAAAAGAAAAAAATGTGTATATACCTAATGAAAAGGAACCTACAGCTTTGCATTTCAGCTCTGCAGAGGCAATATATAACCTCAGAAGAGTCATTATAATTCTTTTGTCTGTGGCTTAAATGTGGAGGAAGATGCTCATTTGTAGTGTCCTTTAAGATCTTAAGATAGGGATATTGTGAACATATTGACGGAAAAAGTGAAAATTTGGATCTACCATGGGGTGTGCATTAATAATCAAAAAAGCTTGATCTATCAAGCATTTGTCTAATAAGGTTAAAATTTCCACCAACTAAACTACAGCTTACTCCCCACACTAAAGCTATAAAAATATAAGAGATTCAGCACCTGTTCATAAAATTATGAATTGAAATATCTTGAGTTCCGGTGTTATGTTGCTCAATAACTATATGATTAACATTCTTCTTATTTCAAACTTATGTAACATGATTTGCTTGCATATCTTGAATACTTCTATAAAAATACCAATTTTGTTGATATGGTCAGTATTTAGGAAATGTTCTCCAACTGACAGCTTGAAAAGCATCATTAGTTTATTTCAGACACTTCAAGCACTTGAACGAGTGTTCATTTTATGGTTATAATATATTTACCTGTTCCTCCTTCCCTTCATGGAAATTACTTAAGAACTAATGGTGTCTAATATGATTAGAAGTACATAAGAGCACATGGGTGCCTGGGTGGCTCAGTTGTTTGAGCAACTGCCTTCGGCTCAGGTCATGATCCTGGAGTCCCGGGATCGAGTCCCGCATCGGGCTCCCTGCTCAGTGAGGAGCCTGCTTCTCTCTCCGACCCTCCCCCCTCTAATGTACTCTCTCTCATTCTCGCTCTCTCAAATAAATAAATAAATCTTTTAAAAAAAAAAAGAAGTACATAAGAGCACAGAGGAAAAAGACTTTTTAGTGGTTAAATTAGTTTTGACTAGAATGTAGTTATACTTCCTATCATAAAGCCAGAAAAAAAAAGATACTCAATAGTTCCACTCAGAAGGAAAGTTTTATTCATTTCTTTCCTCCTCACTTCTCGCTCTACTGCTGCATGGCAACCACTGGAGAAAAGAAGAGGCGTGTTAGATTCCACGGGGGCATCTGCACTGACGTAGAGCAGTGCTCTGCCTCCTGCTGTGTAGTTCGGCTCTGGTAGACTATCTAAACTTCCATTACCTTATTATCAAAATACCACCATGGTAAGAGTGCTCTCCCCCAAGGAATCTAATTCACTTTACAGTTACTAATCAGCAAAGAGCCACAGGGAGATTTTTTTTTTTTTTTTTTAAGAAAAGAGCTAAATGAACCACGTGTATTATTTTCTTTACATAGGCTAAGGCTTTGAATAAAATAGGGGTGGGAGTTTGCAAGATATATTAAATATTTCAAAAAGCTCAGTAAAAATTCTATCGATACCAAGACAAAGCTACCTGGGCCAATTTTTGGCTTCTAATTTTCATAGCATGCTGATTAAATGCTCTAATTAGGGGTTATATATGTCTAATTAGGAATGGAAAAGTAAATTATTACAGGATAAACGTAGTTTGTTTACTAGACAGATGTTTTTTAAAATATGAGGTCCTTATAGGAAAAGGATAATAAAACAAATCCTAGGTGATGAAAATGATGGGAACCAGGAGCCTATACTAATTATTTGGTAAGTAGTCATCTTTCCATACTGCTGCTGCCTAAGTATTTATTATTTGTGATTTATACCCTACCATTTTCTGAAAACATTTAAATTGTCTCATGCTAGCTAAATATTCTTTCAATATTTTGGTTACTCTCTTACTTGCCCAGTGAGATGGTAGAATCCCTAAGGAAAAGGAGGACCAGTCTTAGATGTCTCTCTGAACTTCATTCTGTTTTTCTAACAGGCATTTTATGCACAGAATAGGTGATTTCACCTTGCCCTACTCACTGATGAATGGGTTGTTGGAGGAATTTTCTGGTCAGATCCATCCGTTGCCCTATTTCAGCAAATACTTACTGAGAGCCTACTGTGTATCAATCCCTGTACCTAATGTTAAGTGTAATTAGGTGAAGGTAATACACATTAAAGGAGTAGGCAGAGTGTTCAAGGCAAAGGAACAGTTTATGCAAAAGGCATGAGGCAAGAAAGAGCTGGGCTGGTCTAGGGAACTGAAAGGACAGCAGGTTTAAGTTCTGTGGGTGCAGGAGAGCATAGAATGAGATGAGCTTGGAGAGGCTAGTAAAGCCAAATCACGCATGGCCTTGTAGGTCATGAGTTTACTCTCTGATTGTCCTGGGTGAAGAGAGTAAGGCTGGGGCAAGCGTGGTAAGAAGTGTGTCAGACAAATCAGTCTGGAAATCAGGTTTGGCTCAGACCAAAGTGGTAGAAGGGGGATGAAGAGAAGTACATTTGAGATTTATTGTGAAGGTAGGAACATAGGGTTTGCAGATGGATCAGATGTGGGAGATGAGGGAAAGGGAGAAGTTTCTGGCTTGGGCAATTGCATGAAATGGAGCACCATTTACTGAGTTGGAAGACTGGGAAAGAACAGGTTGAGCTGGGAGGCCTTGAAAGGGAATCAAGGGTTTGGTTGGGGCTATGTTATGTTTGAAATGCCTGAGAGACATTGAGTGAGAGGTCAAGCTAGTAGTTACATTTACAAGTCTGGAGCCTATTAGATATATTGTTGATCAACATATATTGATGGTATTTAGAGATATATTAGAGGAATTCCATATTTTAGAGATTGAAGAGGAAAATGTAAGGAGACAGAGAGGAACAGAGAAAGGAAGTAGAAAGGAAACCAGAATGTGTAATGTACCAGAGGTCAGGAGAGGAGAATGGTCAGCTGAGAAGTATGCAGCTTGATGCTACTGAGAAGTGAGCAGGAGGAGGGTAAAGTGACTATTAGACTGGATGCCACCAGGGCCACTGGAGGCCTTAAGCAGGCAGTTTCAGGAATGTGAAGGATACTGAAGACAGACTGAAGAGCAGGTGAAATGGAACAAGTGAGTGTGAGACAGTACAAGCAAATAACTATTTTGGGGAGTTTAGGAGAGCATATAAAAAGGAAATTCAAGAGAGACAGATTTGGGGGAGGCAGATGGGGCTGAGACGAACTAAATTTTTAGGTATAGTGAGCTTCAGGTAGCTGCAGAGCATCCAAGTGAAAATGTCTTGCAGAAGGCAGGATTATGACTTGAGAGAGAGTTTTGGAACCATCCATGTGCAAAGCTGGGACAAGAATCTCTGGCCCAGATGCCTTTTTAATGAACCTTGTCAATGTTCAAGGTCTGATAGAAAAAATTTAGCACATAATCCCTCTTCCAGACATTCATTTTGGACTACTCAGCTCAGCTAGTAATTACTCTAAATTCTCTCTAGAATCTACAAGCCACCTTAGTCCTTTACTTGGCCCTTCAGGATTTTTCTGTAAACTAAATTCCTAAAGGTAGCATTTCTGGGCTCAAGGTATGTCTTGAACCAACATGTCAGAGGGCAGCTGTACCCTGTTAGGGACTATGGTAAGTTGTAGAAAGCTTAATGAGATATACTGCCTCTCTTTGTTCCTGCTGTGAGTGGCATGTTCCTTCTGCTGATTTCTGCAGCCTTTGCTAGATAAATCAGGAACTTAGTCCCTCCTGGGGTCAGTTATTGTGATATCTGGGCCATTCTTTCAATATTGGGAAAAAGAAAAGAGCTATGAAAATCAGAGGAGAAGGAGGGCTTTTGGAAGTGGAACCCATTACATATGATTGCCGAGAAGTTTCTTCAGCACTTCGATGAAGACTTTTAAGATTCCTCATGGGAATGCTTTCTTGTGAGAGTAGCACACAGGTATATTTTATAGGCTTCTTTTCCCTTTTTCAAAATAACTTTAACATACACCTCCTCAAATAAGTTACCCTCTTATATGAACTGATTCATTTGTCAATAATAATTGCAGAAGCCAGTGAGTGGACTCACTACTCCAACAAGAACACAAAGTGTGTTGTGTTTCAGCTTAAGCATGTGGAGAAACAGTGAACTTATTCTTGTTCTAGTGACATCCATTGACTCACATATGGTTTCTCTGTGTCCTGAGACTGTAAGTTCAATGGAAAGGGGACAGGGACACAACATGGGCAGAATGTAAGAGATGATTTATAGTATACCAAAAAAGGAATATCTTGTTATATTAGTTTCCTAGGGCTGCCATAACAGAGTGTCATAAACAGGTGGCTTAAAACAACAGAAATGTATTATCTCTCAGTTCTGGAGGCCAAGAGCCCCAAATCAAGGTGTCACCATGGCCTTGCTTCTTCTAAAACTTGTAAGGGAGTCCTTCTTTGCCTCTTTCTAGCTCCTGGTGGTTGGCCAGAAACATTTGGCATTCCTTGGTTTACAGCTGTGTAACACCAATTGCTGCTTTCATCCTTACATGGCATTCTCTGTGTCTGCACATGGCCATCTTTTTTTTTTTTTTTAAGACACCAATTATATTGGATTAGGGACCTACCCTACTCTAGTATGACTTTATCTTAACTAATTACATCTATTTCCAAATTTTTGTGACATTATTTCCAAATAAGTTTACATTCTAAGGTACTAGAGATTAGGACTGCAACATACCTTTTTTTGAGGAGACACAAGTCAACACTTAACACTCATAACTTTTCACAAGAGAGTCGGAGGGAAGGAAAGATGGAGAGAGGAAGGAAAAGTGGTAGTTATGGATAATGGGTTAGGCGGCTACTTGTCCCCATTACTGTTTCCAGACCACTACTTCCTTACTCTTTTATAACAAAAAATTGCATCCTAGGGGCCCCTGTTATGTGGTTAAACTACCCTCTCTTCCTTTTTTTCTGGTAGATACTGTTACATACTGACCAATTACTTCTCTCCACTAAATATTGGGCAGTGGTTCTCAAACTTTGTTGTATGTTCCAGATCACCTGGGAACTTGGTAAAAATATATAGAAGCCCAGGCCCTATCCTACTTCAACAAGCCTGTGTCTGTATCTTTTAATGGCTCTCTAGGTGATTCTAATACACTTTGAAGTTTGAGAACCACTGGCCTTGAGCACATGGCTTGTAGTCTTTCTACCCCAACATTTGCCATCCACAAAGTGACTCATCCAACACCAGGTCTCTCATTTCTTGAGCTATTCACCCTCAATGACCTTCTATTCCACTCCATCACAGCCTGCCACTCCCACAGCCACACTCTGGACCTTGTCAGCATTATCTCACTAATCTGGAGTAATCAGTATTATAGGGAATGAGCGCAATTCTTGAGGGCGGAATTACAAGGTAAGTTCTTTTTTTGCTCCCAGTTGCCCTTTCAACTCCCTCTCTAAGCTAGTTCTTGTTTTGTTTTCTTTGTTATTAGAGCAGAACACTAACTTTTCTGGCTTTCAGGTCATAAAAATTCTTCTTGAACACTCAGTCACAAGAATAGTCTCAGTGCGATCATTAAAATGTTCAACAGAATTTGAGCCACATTCAAAGCTAAAGCTCCTCTCCTCCCTCATCTTGTTACTGCTGCTCGCTGGAAAGCCTGTGGAGGGAGAAAGGAGTACCTATGTTTGGTTCTCTTTCCTCTCCATCCTACTCTGGAGTTCAGCTGCCTCTGTATCCTCCAGGATTGGATCAAGAGGAGAGTGTCAAAGTTTCACTTGGTTGTCATGGACACAATCCACCATGGCAGCCTTTGGGATGGTAGAAGTCCATTGCTTACTCTTTCCTTCGATGGCCATTTTTGTGAGTTTTGAGGAGATATTTCCTACTTGGAACACTTCAGTAAGCTCCCATGATGGAGGCAATGTCTCTCACCTCCTACTGGCTTCCCACAATTTCTTCCTCAGCCCCTGGCCATCTGGTGCCCACTCCCTCAAGCTAGTCATGGAATCTGGGATAGCTCCAGACTGGTTCCTGCCATAGGCCTCCATGAGCCAGGAGAAATACTCACCCACCCTTGCCTAGCTGCTGGTGGATATATAGCCTGTTCCCAATGCAGCCTTACATGTCCCCCACCCCATTCCCCTCACATATACCTAATTTGGTCAGAGCTTCTCTTACCAGCCCTCACACTCTTGAGACTCAAGGAGGCACATTTGAAGCTCTTCAGATGGTTTCCTTAAAGTATCTTTCTCATGTCATTTGAGAGAGGAGCACCACTCCCTTCACCTAGGAGAGAGGGGAAGAAAAAGCCTAGGTACTCTAAAAATTCTCCAAAAAACACTTGTCTTTCAATTTTTCAATTCCAATGCTTGCACACACTCCAGGTGGGTGATGGATTAAGGGTCACAAGACTAGTTTGACCATCTCTTTGCAGGTCTCATATAGGCGATATAATGCCTCATTATAGCACCTTTTGTTTTCTTTTCAGTCTTTAGAGCCTTAGCCAAAACTAAAACAGAAAGAGCTCCAAATAAACATCCTGTTTACACAGAACACTGCTCCCTAATTTAGAAAATGGCCAGTTTGCTTGTCAAACAATTCTCACTAGCACCCTTACTTGACCTCAAGGGGACCCTTCTCTGATTCATGGTCCCCTTTACTTTCTCTCATCACTAGCCTTCTACTTCCCTCACTGCCAAGTTAGATTTCATAGTCCATACTTTCAGTACTTCTCTTGCCAATACCATAATTTCCTTTGTCTCTTTATCGTTTCATAACATCAGTCTGGAAAAACTTCAATCTTGGATGAACTCAACAGCTCATAGCCTCCATGCCTGCATCCAGGCAACTGTGCACTACACCTGAGAAACACAAAAGGGCAAGTTGATATGACTATAATTTTCAGGTCACTAGCTCTGGGCCCTCAACTCAACACTGCCAACAGTTCTATTATTTTTCTTTGGCCAACTGGCTCTCTTGGTCTCAGGAAGGGTCACTTCATGTGTTCCCCACAATTCTCAACCTCTAATCCCCTACCCTAGTGCTCACTCTCAGAAAATAACTCACCTTTTATATCCTGGAGAATACAGAAGTCATTATCTTAAAACGCCTTCTCCCTAGCAAATTTACTACCCAACCTACACCTGTACCCATCCTATTCTCTTCCCCTCCTGTTAAAATAGAGATACTCTTTAGTACAAGAACAACTCCTCTGTTCCTTTGGACCTTATCGCCTCCCACCTTTTTTGGAACTATACACCATTAATTATCCCTTCTTACAATTTCAACCTCCCTCTTCTGGATTCTTATCAATATCTAAACATATTAAAGTCTACCCCATCTTAACAAACCTGTTACAGCTTATACTATAAAGTAATTAACTATATACCACTATTGATCTAAGTATTTCATATAAGCAAATTATTTAATCATCACATTGTCCCATGACATAGGTAGTATTTTTATCTCCATTTTTTTTTTTTTAAGAGGAAACAGATTCAGAGAGATTACATAACTTGCCCAAGATCATACAGCTGATGGATAAAATGGGATTCAAACCCAGGCAGTTTGGTTCTACAGCCTTTTCTATTCACTGCATACCCTGTTGGTCTGTTTTTATTGTCTATTGTTTCTCTAGGTTTTTTATTGCATTGTCTTGTCTCCTCATGACCTATTTCCTTCCTCCCTCCAACTTTTATTATGGTAAGTTTAAAATTTACAGAAAAGGGGCACCTGGGTCAGATGGCTAGGTGTCTGCCTTCGGCTCAGGTCATGATTTCCAGGTCCTGAGATCAAGCCCTACGTTGGGCTCCCAGCTGGCTCAGTGGGGAGTCTGCTTCTCCCTCTCCCTCTGCCTCTCCTCCTGCTTGTATGCTCTTTCTGTCTGTCTGTCTCTCTCTCAAATGAATAAATATAATCTTAAAAAAAAGAAAATAAAATTTACAGAAAATCTGCAAGAATAGTATAACGAACACCTCTATATCCTTTATGAAGACTCACACACATATCTATGTATACAAACACATACACGGCAGTTACACATGGCATGATTCAAACTTCTGTTACCACAGTATACCAACTATAATTGCATTAAGTACAATTTCACTGCCAGAGCTTCAGTCTTCAAATCACCTTATAATTAACAGATGCCCATCATGATCAGTGACAGTGTCTAATCACAACACTTCTTTCAAAATTTGTCAATGATTGGTCACTGCACATCTGTTAGTCAGTTCAAGCACAGACAGCAAAACATGCAATTGTGTTGCCTCCTTTTCTCCCAGTGATAAATTCACATGACACTTCTTTAAAAAGATTTATTTATTTTAGAGAGAGAGAAAGAGAGAGTGCAAGTGGGGGGGGGCAGTGTGTGCAGAGAGAGAGGGAGAGAATTTCAAGCGGGCTCCGCACTGAGTGCAGAGCCCGATGCAGGGCTCGGTCTCGTGACCGCAAGATCATGACCTGAGCTGAAATCAAGAGTCAGATGCTTAACTGACTGATCTCACATGACACTTTATAAAATAATATTTGAAAGAGAAAATTGGCCAAAAAAGAAAGTGCAAGAAAGAAAAGTGATAACACTGAAAGTGAAACTTGAATCAAGCACAAATGGAATTATAGAAGAGATAACATTGGGAATATTGACACTGCTACCATTAGAAACACTCTAGATATGCAGCCAGAGGAACTTACTGAATGCAGAGTTATCAAGATTAAGGAGGAAAGTGATGACACAGACTCCTACCTTTCTGCTCCAGAATCCCTAGCTTGTAGATCCCATCTTTATATTTCCCACATCATGTTCACTTTTGTTTTCATCATGAGGCTCCATCTCCATTCTATGGTAGTATTCTAGGAGGAAGAAGAAGAAATGAAAGGTGTGTCTATATATGTTAAGGAAAAGAAATGCTTTTCTAGAAATCTTCATCATATGTCTAGAACTATATGCCATGGCCACTCATAAGTGTATGGGATCTTGGGAAATGAGTTTTTTGGCTAGGTACCCCGCCCCGCGCCACAAAAGTATCAGGCTCTTTCTGAGAAGAAAGGGGCAGTAAGTAGTATCTGCTCCCCCTTCTCATATAAGGAATATTCATCCCCTCCCCAAGAGAAACAATCTCAAAGTCTCATATCCAGTTACTATAATGAGCTCAGAGTCCAGGATCCAGAAGTTCCAATGATATGGAGTACTCCCAATCAACTGTGCTCTAGCAACCAACTTTTAAAGAAAAGTTATTTGTCTCAATACTCCTAAAATAAGTAATGGTAAATAGACAAGGTACAGGATGTTGGTAAAAGTCCCATTCAGGAAAGGGGAAAATGGGAAACACACAGTGGTCACTGGTCCATAGAACATCTCCAATCCTATTGGGTATCTATAGCAAGAAATCTATGCCCTTGGTCAGTTAATCTGTCAGTTCCTGATTCTGTTCAGTAGGAGAACCTTCCAATTCCATTTCTTCCAGGGGTCATATTTGAGAGGGACCTTGTAGAAAATACCTTCTCTGGAGCAGTAAAATTTTAACAGTCTGAGCAGCCTAGATCCAAGAGTGGTGAGTCCAGAATCTGGTGCCATTTTTCTCTTTGGGGCAACTGACATTCTGAAAGTCATAGTGGAAAGGCTGAGAACTAGCTAGAGTTTTCAACTGCCTCAAGGGAAGTGGTTAGGGAATGGAAGGTGAAAGATTTGTGTTCAGGGCCTGAGGAAGAAAGACTTTAAATTGGAATTCCAAAGGGCTACACCCTGCAAGTAACTTTTAACTCGTAACTTTTAACTATTAATCCCTGGACTAAGGTGATCTGCCCTTAATCCAAGGGACCACCAATGAACAACACCTTCTCATATTTGTATTCATGGTCTCTTGTGGGCCCCTCCCACATAGACGCTGAGCTTGGTCATGTGCCTTGTTTTGGTGAAAGACACATTAATAAGCATGATGCAAGCAAAGGCTTGCATATTGAGGCTTGTCCTCTTGGACTGCTCCCTCTTGGAACCCTGAGATTATCATGCTGTGAGGAAGCCCAAATGAGTCCTGAGGAGAAGCCTTGTGGAATAAAACTAGGGAACCCAGCCAATAGCCTGAAGAGAGGCCCAAGATATATGGCCCTAGTTGAGCCAGGCCCAGCCGTTTGAGCCACCCCAGTTGAAGCCATAGGCATCACCAAGCAGAGATGAGCCACATGTACTATTCCCTGGCTGAATTCCTAAGCCAGAGAATCCAGAATCATGAGCAAATAAGAATTGATATTTTAAGTCACTAAGTTTTGGGATGGTTCGTACACAGCAATAAATAACTGAATTGCTACTAAAAGAATAAAGAATGTAGTATTTTAATTGGTGGAAGAGAATAGAATTAAAAATATTTAATCCAAAAGAAGGCATGAGGGGTGCTTGGGTGGCTCAGTCGTTAAGCATCTGCCTTCGGCTCAGGTCATGATCCCAGGGTCCCAGGATTGAGCCCTGCATCCGGCTCCCTGATCAGCAGGAAGCCTGCTTCTCCCTCTCCCTCTCCCCTGCTTGTGTTCCCTCTCTCGCTGTCTGTCAAATAAATAAAATCTTAAAAAAAAAAAAAAAAAGAAGAAGGCATGAAATGTAAGGACCATAGAACAGATGAGACAAAGAGCAAACAGTAAAATGGTAGATTTAAACTTAGATACTTGTTTCTAGGTAACTCCATGTAGGAGTAGGCACAGACCAAGATATTGTCTTAATACAGTTTTTAAGCCTGAAAATTCTGTTTTACCTATTAGTGTCTGAATTCTTTCCATATCATTCCTATCTTAGTTGAATGGCCATGACTTGATGCAATTTGAAATAAGCCTGCTGGGGAGGTACTACCCTTAATCTATTTTTTGCTGGTGTGTCACCCAGTCTGGTTTAGAAGAGTTTAAGAAAGCTTGAAACCATTATCTCTATTATTACTGCTGCTTAGCTATTTTTACAGGCTTTCATGTTTTGTAAGGTAATAGTTGGCTTTTTCAACCCGGAAAGTCTCCGAATTGTGGAATTCAGTTTAGATTTCAGACCACGGGCAGAGAGCTTCTCTTTGCAAGCTGTATTCCCTTCTCCCTTTCTGCCAGCTGTTGGGGATATAGCCATAATTAACTTTGAGCAAAAGGGTCTTTCTCCTCCGATATATAGTGATTATATGAATTTAACGAGGTGGTTCTTCCTCCACCACTGAAAGGCTATTCAGTATAGGAAGGGCTTATCATCCAAGACATTTTACAGTCCAGAAACTATAGCAAATTCACGTGCAGTGTATATTTTAGAGATGAGTACAAGGTACTCTGCAAGTTCCATGAAGGCAGGCATGGCATCTGAGCTGATCGGGGCCGTAGCCTAAACCTAGCTGCATGCCTGGCACACAACAGACACTCAAATATTTGTTAAATGAATAAGTTAGTCACTACGGTACTTAAGAGCTTTCCAGGACATACTCGCGCTTTTACTGTCAAAGCGCCAAAGCCAGGTTTCCCTTCTGTTAGGCTACGTTTCCAGTCAAACAGGCGCACCTGTGACCGCGTCGGGTAGGGGGCAGACCCGGGTGCGCTGCTGGGCCGACCCGTCAGGCATGGGGCGGGCGACCCCGTCTGGCCGCAGCGGCGGTAGCAGTCGTTTGCCTCCTCTCGGGGTTCCGCGGCGTCAAGGGCAGGAGGCGTCTTGTGAGGAGGCAAATAAAACCAACCCCACAGAAACGGCTCGTTCCGTTTCACATCCCCTCGGGTGCCTGGGTGTCCTCGGAACACAGTGACCCTCCATGTGTCTGCAGGCAGGTAGAGCCTGCCCCACGCGTCACACACTTCCCCTCCTCACAGCCGCGCGCTCCCCAACGCGCGTACACCTGGACCCGCCGGTACCCAGCCGGCGCGCGGAAGGACACGCCCCCCTCGCGGGAGCACGCGGCCGCCGCTCGCACACTTCGTGCACCTCCCTGAGAGCGAGCGCGCACGCGCACGTGGGGCGGGCCTCCTTCCCGGCACCCACTGAGCGCCCGGCCCTCTCACCCCACCCCTCTCCCCCGCTGTCCAGGCTCCGCCTCCGCGACGGGGCAGCCGAGAGGAGGCGACCGGAAGCCACTTTAAAGCAGAGCTCGGGGTGACAGGCGAGCGAGCTGGATCGGGAGTGCGGTCGCGGCTTTCTGCACTCCGGCGGCGGAATGGCCCGTGCGCTGCTTGTCGCGTCTCCGGCCTGCGACCCTTAGACGCCCAAGCCCGCTCTCCGCGCCAGTCCTCCCGCGCGGACGCTGCCAGCGAGCCGGCGGTGCGGCGACTCGACTCCTGCGGTCCGTTCTCTCAGGCTGCGCGATCAGGTAAAGGGCTCCGGGTGGGCTCTGAGGGGCGGACAAGAGACCCTAGCTGGGATGGCGGGCGCGGACGGGGGCGCCGGCCTCGCAGCCTCTCAGGGATCTAGGGTGATTGATATTTAGACTGTGCTTTTTTTTCTACCGAATTTACTCGGATCCCGTCAGTACCGGGATGGGATTGGTTTACACTTCTTAATCACTTACGGCCTCGGGCAGGTGTATAAATTGGAGGAAGACACTGAAGGGTTTAGTTGGGGTCGCCGGCGTCTCCGCGATCCCACTTGGTCTGGGTGGGCGCGGGGGGCGCGTCTCTGCGGCCTCCCCCGCCGGGCGGACCCCGAGCGCTCTGAGGCGGAGGAGCACTTCGTAGATCGAGCGGCCGGGCACAGGCAGCTGAGGGGAGCCTTCCGGCAGACCTGCGTTCCGGCTGCAGCCCAGAAGTTTGCAGGCTGTTTTCAGATCAACTTTGAAGGCGCAGAAGACTTCGCCTTCCTCGCCGCACCCCGAGAGGCGCCGACCGCGTTTCCCCCTGCGCTTCTCGGCTTATTTCTGTGAGCCTCCGAGACTCGCAGGACGATCCTCTCAGAAGGTCGGTTGAGGAGGCGAGGAAGAAATTAACTGTGGAAGGCGCCGTGAGGGGCTTCTGGGATGGAGGGAAGCCTGGGCGGGGGTCGCTCGTTGGGACGAGTCTGCAGCGAGGGTTCGGGGGCGCTCCGGTGCCTTCCGAGGGGGGAAGGAGGAGGTGGGATGCTTCGGAACGCCGGGAATTGGCCGAGCCGGGCGGCGCCTCGCCTGCGCTGCGCGGAGTTGGCGCGGCCTGGGGGGCGGAGCTGCGAAAACCGCCGCGGCCGGCAGGAGGCGTCTCTCGGACCCGGGCTGGGCGTCCGGGAGTCGCGCCGCGGCTGGTGGGCGAGAGTCCTGAGTTTGCAGTGGTGGTTTCTGTGCCCGGTGTCAGGGACCGGGAGTGCCGGAGGACGGGGAATATCACGAGGCGAAGGGTGGAGCGGTAGGTCGCCTGCACCGGGGGACCGGAGGAAGTGTCCGTCCAATCTTTATTTTTCTGTTATGCAAACTAATTGAGGAACTAGGTTCTAGTGACTTCCCCACTCCAGCCACTCCTCAGTTCTCTGCCTCTTCCTCAGCTTTATTTCCGAGCCTGACGGAGCGCAATAACAGGAAAAGTTACAGTGTGTGTGTGTGTACACACCCCTAGAAATAAAATTGGTTCAGTGTCTGTTTTCCCTTGATTGGATGTGATAGGAGTGGCGTGCGTGCGCGCGCACACAGGCGCGCGCGCGCGCGAGGGAAGGCACAAGCGGGTTTAGTGTGGTGGAGAGGGAATACCACAATCTGTGCCAATTGTGCCTTGAGGCAAGAGCACCGAGTGATGAATAATAACGCCTGGCTTGGCTGCTTTCCAGTTGATTTATGTCTTATGTCAAGTCCCTCCTTGTGAAGCTTTCCCTAACAATGCCAGCTCACACTGAACTCTTTTTCTGCCTTTTTCTTTTGTACTTACCGTGTGCACTAACACCTGGTTATATACAGTTGAGCATTGAAAAAAAGGGGTTTGAACTTTGCAGCGTCGCCTATATGCGGATTTTGTACAGTACTATAAACATATTTTCTCAGTAACGTTTTCTTTTCTTTAGCTTTGTTGTAAGAATACAGTATATAATACATATAACACGAAACGTGTTAATCAACTGTTAATTCTGGTCAACAGTAGGCTATTAGTAATTAAGTTTTGCAAGAGTCAAAAAGTTACAAACGGATTTTTCCAGGGATGGGTTCCCTGAACCATCCCCACTCTGGCCTTGTTCAAGGGTTAGCTGTACTGTTTTGTTTATTTCTGAGTTTGATCATTATGAACTTTTTATATGTAGATTCATGAATCTCTCCAATGAGATCTTTAATATTCATTTTTCTGGGGAGTCAGTTTTATCATTTTGTTGTTGACCTATAAAGGCTAACAGAACTAGTCATGTAACAGGTGCTTTTTCTTCAGTGATTCAGTTAAAAAATAGTATAGAGCACCCACCGTGTGCATTGTGCTAGGCATGGTACTGATCACCTGGGAGGAGTATTTGATGAAGTCATGGGCCCTTGCATCAATGATCTCTTTTTCTTTTAGTCAGTTGGCCAAGAGAGAAGATTAACTGCTCATTACCAGCTCTTCCACCTCGTACAATGCTTAGTAAATATTTTCAGAATTGGTTAATGAATGTTAGCTTGTGGAGGAGACACCATTTGTCATTTTACAAAGTTTTCTTTGCTTTTTACTTTAAGCTTTAGTTTTTTTCAAGGGGTCTGATTCTTTGAAGAGAGCACTTTTTTTTGGTCTCAGTAGTTCATTAGGAATCTGACATTTAGTGTGTGTTTTATATTCTTGTATTTTTCTATAATATGCTTTCATTTGTTTTAATAGATAAAATCATATATGTAACTTTTCTGAAGACAAGGATAACGAGGCCCTTTCTGAATTATGAAGTTGTGTTTGGTTTCTAAGACAGCATATAGTGTTTGCTGCTGTTAGGTAGCTTCTGTTGCTAAACAAGCAACTGGTATACTTCCTCCAATAGTAGTAATGTTTTGGGGATTGTAAAAGTAGACCCTTAACATCCTCAGGGAATATATTGGAATTTAGAAATGCTTCAACATGCTCCTGGCTTTCTCTCATATAACATTTCAATTGAGAGCCCCTGTTTCTTGAATATATCTTTATACTTTAAATTCACTCACTATTTAACTTGGAATTTTATCCTTCATTTGGTGAACTTTTTTTTTTTTAACAAACAGGTTTTATCACCTCGTGGGATAGGTGATAACAACTCTGAAGAGAACACAGAGATGTGGTTTCCGTGTTGTCATCTATTAGCCACACTTATTTCTACCCCTCACCCCCCCAACACACCCTAGACTTACAGTAAAAATTCATACCCCAGCAGAATTACCAATTGTATATTGTCCACAAATAAATATCAAGAGCCTACTGGAAGGTACTGTCTCTTTACCTTTACCTGCTGTGGGCTTTTGAATATCCTTGGCTGCTTTGGAGCCTTAATTTCTCAATAAAATTTAAAATTGACCCATAAAGATGAAATATGGTATAAGAGGAGTGACTTCAGGGACTTAGACTAAAACAAAACATTTTGATGAAGGAATGGGAACCAGTTGTTGTCAGCTTGTAAGTGATCATCTTCTTTCCTTTCCTGGTAGGATTTTTAGACTCTGAGGAGCAATTGGAGCTAATCCACACCATGGAAATGGAAACCACCGAACCTGAGCCAGACTGTGTAGTGCAGCCTCCTTCTCCTCCTGATGATTTTTCATGCCAAATGAGACTGTCTGAGAAGATCACTCCATTGAAGACTTGTTTTAAGAAAAAGGAGCAGAAGAGATTGGGAACCGGAACCCTGAGGTCTTTGAGGCCAATTTTAAATACTTTGCTAGAATCTGGCTCACTTGATGGTGTTTTCAGATCTAGAAACCAGAGTGCAGATGAGAGCAGCTTACATGAACCTATAGTGAAAAAACCCCTGGAAATCAGTCCGTCATGTCCACCAGCAGAAAATAGTATGTCTGTCCTGATTCCTGATGGGACAAGTGTTGGGGGCCAAATACCAGAAGCCCATCCTTCCACAGATGCTCCAGAACAAGTGGTTCCAATCCAGGATCACAGCTTTCCACCCGAAACTCTCAGTGGGACAGTGGCAGATTCTACAGCAGGGCACTTCCAGACTGACCTTTTGCATTCAGTTTCAAGTGATGTTCCTGCTAGTCCTGACTGCATAGACAAAGTCATGGATTACATTCCAGGGGTTTTCCAAGACAACAGTTTTACAATTCAGTACATTTTGGACACCAGTGATAAGTTGAGTACTGAGCTCTTTCAGGACAAAAGTGAAGAGGCTTCCCTTGACCTTGTGTTTGAGCTGGTGAACCAGCTACAGTACCATACTCACCAAGAGAACGGAATTGAAATTTGCATGGACTTTTTGCAAGGCACTTGTATTTATGGCAGGGATTGTTTGAAGCACCACACGGTCTTGCCATATCATTGGCAGATCAAGAGGACAACTACTCAGAAGTGGCAGAGTGTATCCACTGATTCCCAGGAGCACTTGGAAAGATTTTACTGTAATCCAGAGAATGATAGAATGAGAATGAAGTATGGGTATGTATTTATAACTACCTTAAAGCTGTTGTTAAATCCTGTAGAGAAGGTCAAGAAGCTAAATGCTTAGTAGGGTGGTTTCTTTCAGTAGTAACCTAACAGGTTTTATTCTTTTGGCTGTATGCTATCCTGATTTTTCATGTTGGTTGAATGCAGACTGTTTACCTAACCAGACAATGAAGGTTTTATGATTTGAACAATTCAGATGTCACTCTGTGCACTGTGTGTGTGCCTGAGAAGTTGCATATACATTGAATGCTGTGAATCAGATACTGTTTTAATCACAGAAGAGATCTTGCTTTTGAAAGAAAATCCAAGGTTAATCTTATAATAGCATAAATAATGAATACCAAATTTACCTATTTTGAAGTTTTGCATATTGAGTAGCTGCTGTTTTTTAAAGGGACATGATATTGTTTGGAGATTTTTGTGGCCCTCTTTCCATTTTGAATGGTACGGTTTTTCTGTGTAATTCTTCCCAAACTTCTGAATCATGCCCAAACATGTTAAATTTCTTTTGGTTTCCTTAAAGCTTTTTACCATTAAGTTTATTATTCTATTTATCTTACAGATAAGATTGTTCTACAATTCAGGCTGTTTTCTTAGACCTGAATAATGAGTTGGAGGGAAAATTTATGTTAATAGATACGTTTATCATTTACATAAAAAAATGATCCTCAAGTTTTTGTATGCAAGGCATGTACATAAATAATTCAGTTCTTTTAAGTGTGTATGCCCAAGCAATAGTCACTTATAGGGAATTGAAACTTCCACATCTGAATTCCTATTTAATTAACATAAAAATGAAGAGGAAAATGATAGTTGCCACTTGTGAAGTTGCTAGTGTAATAATGGCGGTATAGTAAGCATTAATCTTTATGTTTCTAGTTGTTTCTCCTATAGTATAGGAGTTAAAATATGTGATATTAATAGCTATTTGTCTATGACCAAGAGAAAGGATTAAAATTATATGAGGGGAGAAGAATACATCTGTCCATGCTACCTGACTTGGGAGACAATGAGGGCAACCTGACAGCTTCACAGATGATGAATGGCCTGATGTAGTATGGAAAGGCATGACCCTTAGGAAGGAAAAATATGCTGAGTATCCTAACCCACAAGTCAAGAGAAACCCTTTTTTTTTTTCCTTTTAGATTTATTTATCTATTTTAGAGCGAGCACGCGCACATGCACAGGTGTGGGGAGTCTGGGAGGGACAGAGGGAGACAGAGTTTTAAGCAGACTCCGTGCTGAGCTGGTGGGGGGTTGGATCTCATGACCCCAAGATCACAACCTGAGCCTAAACCAAGAGTAGAACACTTAACCAACTGTGCCATCCAGATGCCCCCAAAAGAAACACTTTCTTAAGAGTCATCTTTGTTCATTGTTCACAGATAACTTGGGTTACACTAATCCAAGTGTCTGGAGAGTCAGCCATCAAATGGTGTCAGTAAACCATTTCTAAGTTGTCTAATTTTGTTAGTCTTGATGTTAACCTGTGTTCAACGTAGTGCCAGGGCATTGTTGACATTGTAGAAACCAGGTTTTTGTTTTGTTTTGTTTAAACTTGCTCCCTTTTAATATTAGGTAAGTGTTTTTCTCTCAATAGTGCATTATTTCAGTTGTATAGTACACAGATCTGTGTGTCTTTTTAGCAACTTAATTATCATGAGACTAGAACTTTGCATCTTGTGTTTCAAAAGGGATGCATGGAACAAGATAAACAATATAAGACTAAATTTAAGGCATTATTATATAGGAGCCCCTTGGGATAAAAGTAAGATAATAGCAAGAATGTAGCTTAAATCATGGATGGCTCAGTCGGTCAAGCATCCAACTCTTGGTTTTGGCTCAGGTCATGCTCTCACAGTTGTGGGATTGAGCCCCTCATTGGGCTCTGCGCTCAGTGCAGAGTCTGCTTCAGATTCTCTGTCCCCCTCTCTCTCCTTCTCTCTCCCTCTCTCTTCCTCTCTCTCAAATAAATAAATAAAATATTTTAAAAAAAAGAATGTAGCTTTCTAATCATTAATGTATTATCTTGATAATATTAGGTATTCAAGATTCTATCTTGCTTGGGTAGCAAAATTCTTAGATCCTGTAATAAAGCTAAGTACTTTTTTTTTTTTAAAGCAAGCATTGGAGGAAAGAAAAATGTTTTCCATTTTATCTCAAAAATCTTTTAATAAGGTATTGTCCAAAATCTGTATTGCCCATGAGCTAGCAATTCTAATTGGTATGTCAAGGTAATTAATTTTATATACTCTCAAAGCCACTGTAATCCTTCCATCTCCAGATTGCAAAACTGCAGAATAGTGGCCTCCCACTTCACTCTTATGAAGCAAATTTCCAGTCTGCTGAGTACTTCAGCATCTTGGTACATTAAGTTTCTATCTGTTTGAATTGGTCAGGAATAAACTAGCAGGATTATTGTCCAACACATTACATTCTGTTACCATGAGCAAGGCAAGACAGGTATTTTGATCTCAAAAAATCCAAGAATTCTTAGGTCAGCAGCATATTGGGTATTCTTTGGTAAAATTATTTGGCTGAAGAATTAGACCTAGATATAGACCCACAAGTATACGTTGTTGGATTAGTTATAAAGTAGTTGGAGTGAGTGCTTGATTTCCAAATTTGTTTTAATGAAACTAACATTCATTTGACACTTGAGAGGAAAAGTATGAGTGAATTATTGTAATTACTAATGCTGCTGCTATATTGTTAATGATAGTAAGTGGTCCTGCTCTGATAAAAATAGAAAAACGTATTAACAGTTAATTACTAGTAAAGTGAAGTTCTCCATAGACACCAGTAAGAAATAAGATTGTAGATAGCTAAGTGTCAAAAATTAGGCTTTTGGGAAGCTGACCTGTGGTCATTGCAACCTGGTTTTCCTTGTATTCCAAAACGATGTTGTGTTTCCTGGCAACAAGATGCAGATAACGGCATGTTGAGCCTTGCTGAGAGATTCACAAACAAGCTGGAGCAGCCCAGGTTCACATGGTTACCACATTATTTGGCTAAAGCTATTAATCTCTGTGGTCAGGCCTGTAAAGCTGGTCTATCTGTACAGATTGCACATAACCAGGAAGTGTGTGTTCAGCTGTGTATATGCCCAAGTCTGGCCCAGCAGTCTTTGGATTCAGAAATAATGAATGGCAATTGTTTATCCCACTTGTTTCCAGCAGTTTATATGACTTGGAAAATCATTATTATATACCATATCCCTGTTACTTCACTGTATGGAACTTGGGGAGAGTTCATAGTTCTGGGTCTCTAGTAGAGGCAAAAGTTCATAGTTTCAAACTGTAGAGATAAAATTCTTTGTTTTGCAAATGTATTGGATTTAAGATCTAAATTAATCCAAATTAGATGTGCAGTGTTCATTTTATTCTCAAGAAGGAAATTGGAAAGGAAGTTTAGCTAGATAAGGTCACAGGTCCCTTCCAACTCTTTAGTCAAGATCCCTAGGTACTAAAAACATTTTTTTAAAAAAAAGAGGATTTCATTAGTTAAGCTTATTTGGTTCATTATAATGAAATTATTTTAATTATTCTTTTCCAATTTTGTCTTTATCCCAAAGTATGATACAATCCCACTTTGCTTTCTCACTCTGCCCTTATATATCTCCAGATATTTATTGCTGACATCAACTGGTAACTAGTTGTATGTATGAACTCCCCATATTTAGATGCCAAGGCTTCTTTTGCACACGGGATGGGCTTTGGAGAATTTCCAAATTCCAAATACACAGTTAAGAAAACAACATTGAATGTTGTGTTTTCGATTAAGAAAACACGGTCTCTGACAATTTAGGCACTCATCCTTAGGAGAAAATGATACTAAATGGCAGGACTAAGCAGTTTTGAAAGAGCTTTACTAACTGTATAGAATACTGTTGTGGATAATTGAAATTGTGAAGGATGTGCAAATTTCTCTTTAGCAACTGAGATCACCACGTTTTTCATATTATATTCATGTTAAAGTGTGCCAGAATACAGAATAGTCTTCTAGTTATTACCACCCGTGAAGGAAAGGCACTCTGCAAACTTTATTTGTAGGTAATCTGTAGGTGAAAATAAGTCCCAAGTTAAGTGATTATTTCTAATCCTGAATTCCTGAAAGAGGAGGAGGGTGAAGAAGAAAGTACAAACCTAGACTCCATGGTTAATTTTTCTCAGAGGCCAGTGTTCTTTTTCTCCTCTTTTGGAATGAAAGCTTATTGATATGAGAGGGAGTTTTATTAGTTTATGGTTAAACCTAGAGTGGTGTTACAGTCTTACTTTTGAGTGATTTTGATTGTTAATTGCTCTTAGAAGGTTGTTTTTGTTGTTGTTTTTTTTTTTTTTTTTTTACTCTAAGGATCAATACCATTAGATGACTTCACAGAACTCCATGAAAGAAGACAGGGAGAAGTGCTATTAATGATAATGTAGGGCATATGCTGCTATTTTCTATTTGACTTGTAGAGTGGATTATCTAAAGTAGAGCAAGCTCCTGACTGAACTATACTGGAATAGTTAAATTAGCCAAGTTAGCTCTGGCCTGCACAGCTGTGATGATATAGGAACTAACTCATTATGTGTTATTGATAACACTGGAGAGAGTAGAACAGCTGAAACTTACTATGCCTTGTGACTTTTTGGTATTTCTTGAATATACACAGCTGGATGAGTTTGAATTTATTTTAAAAATTCCTGCCTAAGAGAAAGAGAGAGCTCCATAAGCAAGAACTGTATTTGAAGTGACTTTAAAAATGTGTGCCTTCTGCTTTAGGATAAAGCAATCCAATGAATTATTTTCTGTACCTCTTTATGCTCTATTTACATATGAAATAAAACTAATTGGCTTCTATCTATACTAATCCAGAGAAGTTACTGGGTCTGTGTAGAGCTATCATGGGAATCAATAGCAATCATCCATTTATTCCCTTTCTGGGTTTTTGTTAATAAGCAGATTAGACTTTTTGAAGCAGCTGTCACCTGGCTTCAGGTTAGGGTCAGTTTGTTCCTGAAGTATTTACAGTAATGAAAATGAACCTTGCAAAAGCCAAAGATATATAACTTTTAAGTCAGAGAGTTGAAGGAAATAGCTTATAAGGTTATCTGGCAGTCCCTAAAAATAATTGCATGATACAGTATGCATTTTCTTGAGTTGACTCTAGAGCTTTTATGTTTTATTGTAAATAAATGGGAAAAAATAAGAATGCTCCATTCATCATTTGAGATTTCATTCTGTACATGTGGACATGCAAAAACTGCAATTTGACTGATTAACTCTACTATGTTCCTGTAAATCTATTTCCTACTGTTACACTAGAATTTCTGGATTCTGGATTTGCATTCTACCATAAAGCAAGTAAATTTATAAATTCTATCTGTGCATCTCCGATCTTAGTTGGTGATCCTTAGTTTTATATTGGGCGTGGGGGCTCTTTCTAAAGGGTGAAACAGTATGTAGCTCATACAAACCTGGGCTACTCAAGAAATGCTACAAAATCCAGCCATTTGAGATTATGACTAGTTTCCTCTGACCTCTTTTATTTCTTATCCTCTGACTTGAGACCACCAGATTTTGCATCCTTTGTCTGATTATAATAATTTTGATTAGGACCTGAGGTCCTCTTAATGTAGATCAGCAACCTTTAATAACTACTAGTGTCCTGTTTGAGAGTTGCATTTGTCTTTTTGTGGAAGGAAAACTTAAGTATTTGTGTGTATCATTTTTGCAAAGGAAAAAACATGTTTTGAACTATAAGATGATTCTTGATTATTCTAGCACAACTTTATAAGCCGGGTTCTGATAATTAGATACCGGTAAGTTTTGCAAGAAATTCTCTTCATAAAAGCAGCAGAATTTCTCTTTTAAAATAAAACTGGGAGTCTTAAACTGAAGTGAAGTGAATATGAGTGATTTTGTATCTTTTTGGAAGATACCAGAGTGCAGAGGGTTGAGCTATGTTCTGTTTCATTCTGGGTGTGAAATTTTTAAGTATTAGCTTAAGATCTTGGGTTGAACTGTACTTTGCAACACCATAAGCACAAACTATACAAAAGAATAAAATACTTCTAAAATTCACCATTTCTAGAAGCAAACAAGTTACATTTTAGATATGAAGAACTTCTTTAACAAAACCAAATGTATTATTCTTCTATTTATAGATTATTTATGATAGTGCTTTCTAGGGACCAGGAATTATACTGCACAGACTTGCCTCTATTTAAAATCCCTGTGTTAAACCTAATCCAACCCAGTCCCTGACACATGAACTAAAAGCCTTGAAATTCTAATACAGATTAATTCCTTGTTAATAAGGAAATTTGAAATTGCAAGGGGTAAGTTCTGAAATACATTTTGAAATCGGTGGGGAAAAAAAGGATTTTATGTATAATAAATTCCATTTATTTAACTTGGTAGTTTATAAGGTTTATATTTGATTTGTGCAAAATTAAGGTATTGCAGTCTTGTGCTAACTATAACCAATTCTGTGATCAGTAACTTAAATTTTAGAAGTTGATGATATTAATAAACTTCTTAATTGTGAAACTTACAATTTTCCTTGCTGAACTAACCTGTTCTGTTGCTAAGACAAGCATAGAAGGGAGTTAACTAAGCATTCCTATTTGCTGTGTCCACACAACAAAATGTGTCTGTCTCCTTGATCTTTCTCTGCTATGTGCTGTTTACTTACTGGTAACACCTACTTGGCCAGTAAAGAACCTTTGCCTGGTCATCACAGTGAAAGGGTAAGCTCTTAGTGAGAATGTCAGTGACTATTCCCTTTTACATTTTACAGAAACCAGTGATTTGCAAGTATGTGTGCCACAAAATGTGTCAGGAGTGTATTAGAATCTCCCATGACTAAGTTATTTGAGAAGGAGTTCAGGAAATTTGTATTCTTTATGCAAATGGATGTCCTTTATTTTGGCTCTTGCTTCTGAGCATAAGGAAGGATTTGTGAATACTCTTTTATGTGAAACATAGCACTTCTCATATGACTGGAAAATATGTTTAGGCCATACTTATAGGAATTTCTCTTTGTTACAATTTTTTTTCTTTTTGAGAGTGCCTGGGTGGCTCAGTCGGTTAAGTGTCTGCCTTAGGCTCAGGTCATGATCTCAGGGTCCTGGGATCAAGCCGCACATCCGGCTCCCTGCTCAGCGGGGAGCATGCTCCTCCCTCGCCCTCTGCTGCTCCCCCTGCTTGTTCTCTCTCTCTCTGTGTCAATAAATTAAAAAATTTTCTTTTTCTTTTTGGATTGAGATTTTTTTTTAACTATCCCTTCTCATTTGACATATAGCCGTAGAGTTTGGGTGACCTTCTTTGCTTGAAATTTTTACCAGCACTGAATAGTCAGGGAAGAATGGCAGGGATAGAGGCCCAAGGGTGATTTTGCTTGCGGTAGTGTGTATGCTTTCAGAATCTTGCCTGCACCTTGTGATCTTCACAGCTCCTGCAGCTGATCAGGGCGTAGAGAGGGCAAATGGTACAAAATACTCTAAATAATTTCCTGCTGCGGTTGGTCTTTGGTTTCTGACTGTCACCTGGCTTTGCTCTTTCATTTCCAGGCATTGAGAGAGTAAAAATAAGCACAGGAGAAATAGTAGATTTGCCTTCTGAGGTAATAAAAGAAAGACATCCTTGAATGGGGGTAGAATATATGAAACGGAAGGCACTTTGCTTGCTTATTTTCTGACGTTTCAATTGTCCAAATGCTGCCACACATCAGAAGCATTGTATAAAGTGTTCTACAATTAATTTGTTACCAAAAAATAATTTAGGCTATTTTAACTATTGATAAAATTGAATCTGTCAGAGAAACTTGGTTTCATAGAATCCTTTCCCCTAGAAAAAGTTACTGATTTAAAGCCCTATTGAAAGGTTTTGTGGTCATAGTTTATGAAATGTAGGTAATAAAAAAAGTATCTCCTAATATGTTTTCTGTAGGAAGTCTTTTTCTTCTTTGAGAAATTTGCTTAAAAAAACTCAGGAAATGATGAATTCTCTGTATGGTTAGTTTGCACACATTCAAATCTCTAGTCTTGAGAGCTTCTTAGTCATCTCTGGGTTCTCATAATAAGCCATCAAACTGTTTATTTTTAATTTGCTCATTTGTCAGTTTATCTGTACTAAGTGGGGAAAAAAGACAAGGCTAAGTTGAGAAAATTCTGAATAAAACCCTTTTTTAAGGAGTTTGTAATTTTAAAAGATCTATAAATTAAGCTAATTGTATTTTTTACTGGTTATTAGAGGATATATTTTATGATAATTAGTATTTCATTTACGTGTAAATGAGTTCTGAGGTATTTGAGGTTATTTGAAAGCAATTATTTTATTTATTTATTTTTTAAAGATTTTATTTATTTATTCATAAGAGACAGAGAGAGAGGCAGAGGGAGAAGCAGGCTCCCCGCTGAGCAGGGAGCCCGATACGGGACTCGATCCCAGGACCCTGGGATCATGACCTGAGCCGAAGGCAGAAGCTTAACCATCTGAGCCACCCAGGCGCCTGAAAGCAATTATTTTAAAGTAATTTTACCATTTACATAAAATTGATTTTATAATCAAGTAGAAAAATTGTATAAACAAATATATTTTAGCCCTCTTCCAATGCCGTCAAATTCTATATTCACAAAATTGAATTAATCAGTATGGTGCCCTGAGTACATGGGAAACAATTTTTACTGTCTATTTTGAGGTAAAATGAAAACTTTACAGTTTTAAAAATATTTCATTTTATAAACAGGATATTTACTCATCTTAATAAAAAGCAGTAACTGCATAATTTAAGGCAGTATAAGGTATAATACACATTTTTAAAAAATCTATTGTGTGCTTTCTATCCCAGCTGTTCTTGTAGAAATTAAGTTTCACTTCCTCTTCAGGCCATGGTTGAGAGGTATGTCTCACTTAAGTTGCCTTCTAGGAGCCTCAGGACATGTGACTGAACTTGGCTCAAAGTTAAGGCTGTATGACATTTCTGATGTCTTCAGAGTGCAAAATTTAATCCCATGCCTCTGTAAATAGATAGCAGTGAGATCTTCTGATTTCATAGGTGTAATTTTTATTTATTAAAGATTTTAGGCTTATCCACATCTTATTTTCTAGTAAGCAATTCTTTTGTGTTTTTTCCTTTGATCTGATAGTTTTGTAATAACAAACAAAAAGCCCAACATAACAAAATTTAGCAGGTTCTTTTCCTCAAGTGGATATTATAATTTCCTTTTAGTGGGACAGAGGGTACTTCAGTGTATGGTATTTTTTAGGGTTTAGGAAGCACTTAGGTGTACTCAAATGTGTCTTAGTACAAGGTTTTTGAGAATAAACTATGTTAGTATTTGTTTAGTTCCCTACATGCTTTTGGAGAATATAGAATTACAAAAGCTTAAAAATGGTATTCTTTCATTCTTTCAAAAAAATTTGCCTTTTTTCTCCTCTTGTTTATCCTGTCCTTTTTTATTTCACAGTGTTAATTTCTATAGTGACTTTAAGACCACAGTTAGATTCGTACAATTTGTAAATCAGACATGGTGTTTAACACACAACACAGATCAATGTGATTCTAGACAGCATCCACTCACTAACTTTCTGCCTTCTCATTCACCTGTTTCCAAGATGTCTCAGGAGGCACCAGAGAGCAGCGCATGCAGTCAGAATTTTGCCTTAAAATGATCACCATTTTAAGAATTGATTCCTAGAAACTCATTGTATCTTAAAGTGAAGACTATTTTTACCTACCCAAAATCATTTGAGTATTTAGAACCATAAGCTAAATCCGTGATCCAAGTTTGATGTTAATTGTTTTACAGAGTGAGCTAAACCTCACCAATCCTGTCTTGATTTAGTCAGTCTCCTTAGAGGTAGACAGATTTAATTGTCAACATTTGATTCTTAGCCCACCCATAACTACTGAGGGCCATATGCGTAATAATGTAAGCTTCTAATTTTGATTTGTAGGCATGTCTGTGTCTATAGCTACTTCTGGATACAAAGGGGGAAAATCCAGTTGGTACTAAGACCCATGTCATAGTGTAGAAGTTAAATATAGAATTTTAACCTCTGCTAAATATTGAATGATGTTGCCTTGTGTGTGAGCATTTATAGAAAAATTTTTATTGCCCCAATAACTCTGTGCTGTTTGAGTCAGTATTAGCAAAAATCTTAATTAGTAACAGAATAAATGACAGTTTACTATGCTTCTGAACCATAAAGTTAGAATACGTAGTCCTCTGAAGTTTAATAACTACACTGCTCTCACAAAATACGTTGGTACTGTATATGCCATGGCTTTGATTCTCATCACCTTGTAACATACTTGAAGGGATATATAAGCTGCTAGATATTCCAGCATTGCTAAATGAGTTCTGGAAACATCAAAGCCAGGTATCAAAAGCCAGCTATATTTTGTGTGCCTGTGAAATTTCTTTAGCAGCAGCAAACATGTCCCATCTGTCATGCCTGTCTCAAGTCCATAGCAGAAGAGCTTAAATAGTCTCTATACTTCATTTGATCTTTATCATTCTATTGTTATGACCCTCAGTTTTGGGAGAAATTTTCACTCTACATCACAGTAATAAGAGGACCTATTAATTGTGTTAGTTAGTCGGCTGATTAGGGCAGGTATTAATTATTTTGAGATCACAGGTTTATCCTTGTAGAAACCAGTTAACTCTTAGAGGATGAAAGACAAATTTCTGAAATCTAGCCCCTCTGGTTAAAACTGTTAAGAGTAGGGTCCAGAAAATTTATATTTAATTGACTGTTGCTGAAGTCTGAGTTCTGTATTTTAGTTGCATCATCTTCCCACTTAAACGTGTTCCACCTCCTACAATTCCTGTCTCATGTAATGGCACCTTATCCAGTCATCCAGATCAGAAACATGAGACACATCCTAGACTCTACATTCCCTTCAGCCTCACATGTAATCCTATCTTATGCAGTTAGATTTTGACTCTTAAATACCTTTCAAAGCCTCCCTACTGTTGCCTCCTTAGGTCTCTATCATCTTTTGTCTCGTGCAGTTCTAATAGTTACAGATGGCTAAGCATAAGAATAATTATTAATAATAAACATGCTAATAAATATTTAGCAAATAAATGCCTGTCTCCACCCTTCCCTCCCCCCCATTCCCCACCCTCTCCTACTAAAGATAAAGAAATCAGTCCTCCATACCACCACTACTGGAGTAGTTTTTTAAAAGGCAAGTCTGAACTTTGTTGAAAATACACCAGTGATTCTTACTGCCCACAGAATCAAGTCCTGACCTCTTAACCCAGCATACAAAGCTTTTCATTATCTGGCCCCAGCCCAACCTATCCAGTCCAGTCTTATCTCTTATCATCCCCCTCACACACACATACACCCTGACCTCCCACATGAACTGTATGTACTGCACGCTCTTGGGTCTCTCGTGCCTTGTTTGGTTGGCTTCTTCACATGTCAGTCACTCTGCATGTGATGTCCTGCCTCCCATTGTCTGCTTGGTGGCCAGCCAGACTTGGCTCTCATTCATCTACTCTAGGATACCTCCAATGAATACCTTTCCTGACCCCTTTTCCAGCAGAGGTAGGCCCTCTGCCTCTGAATTGTTCCCAGAGCACCTTTGTGCCACATTTCACACCATACCACTGGGTTTGCTTATATCTCTTTCTCTCCTTACTGACTCTGGCCCTTTTCATCTTATCCCCAGCACATAGCCCAGTGCTTAATCAATGTGTCTACCTAAGATTTTTTTGTTTTTCACATTTCTTTCTTGGTTTCAAACAACTTATAAATACAGAGAAATTGTCTAAAATGGTTACATTCCTTACTGAGCTCCCAAATGCGTAATTCCAAGAACTATTTATCTAACAAAGAGATCATGTTCTTACTAATTTCTGTTTCATTCAACTTTTTTTTTTTTAATTTATTTGACAGAGACACAGCGAGAGAGGGAACACAAGCAGGGGCAGTGGGAGAGGGAGAAGCAGGTTACCCACTGAGCAGGGAGCCCGATGCAGGGCTCGATCCGAGGATCCTGGGATCATGACCTGAGCTGAAGGCAGACGCTTAACAACTGAGCCACCCAGGCACCCCAACTTTTTTTTAAATAGTTTTGGTTTTCACTATAGCTCTGTTTATTATTTACATCATGGGCCTTGTTTACTTTCTTTTGTATTTGAAATATACATAGAAGAAATGATGGTTGTGGGGCATTCTTTCTGACTTAATGTGGGTGTTGGTGCTCTATGCATAGATAATAAATATTGGGAAATGTCTTACTTGGTATGTCAAGATATTTGTTGAGTAGGAGGAGAATCATTGTTATAAAGCATCTAAATTATGAGAATTGGTGTTCTTTTCAGAATTTTAAATTCGTTTTGTATCTGGATTCTTATATTGGTATGTGTGGTCTGTTTGTTGGTGAAACGTGGAAACAGAATTGTTCATATTTTAGCAATTCTAGTTCATTCTTTTGTAGCAAAAATCATCAATCTGTTTACAAGATTTTTTTCCCTGATTCATTATGATAGGGTTATATCTTGAGTAAGTCAGTACTGATTGATTTAGCCACATGATATATTTAGTCAAATCTAAATCCTGTACAGTGGCTATCTCCCATACTCTTTCTTTTCTGGCCATCCCTTGTGGGTACGTCCTTAGGCCAGATTGGGTTCTCATCTACCAGGATTATTGCACCCTGCTTTTATAGCAGCTCCCTCTACCTTAATCTCTAGCATTGTCTGTCTTGCTCAGTCTTCACACATCCTGTATTTATTGCTTCAACCCTTTATCACCATCTGCTCAATACTCTAAATTCATACTCTTAAATTTGAGGCTCTGAGACCCTGGGCTTACTTCCTCAGTTCATGGCCTGGCATCTCTCATGTTGCCTATTTTACCCTGGTTCACATTTCCTTATCTGTTTTGTACCCCTATTTAAAAGATTTCCTTTTCCAGCTATTTGCACTGCTCCTGTCCCTCCCTGTCCCTACCCTTCTTCCAAGAAGTGAAACTCTTGAAGAATTATTTTTTTTCTTGTTCTTCTACACGACCCTGGTATTATTTTTATTTTCTTTCTTTACTGGCATTATTTCCTATTATTTAAACTGTTCATAAAATTCTTTCTCTTAGAGAAAGCTATCTTGGATTGATACAGTAAAGCCTCTTAACTTTTCCTGACCTTTATCCATTCCTGGATACCTATAACCACCTCCTGTCCCATAATGCTGCTTGCCTACTCTTTATCCTCTCATTCCCAGGATGTACTTGCCACTGATGAGTTTAGATAGGCAGATGTATGGCCTCTGGTTTTATGTTTTGTTAGTTATTTCTCTCTTGAAGCCCCTGGAAGCCAGGAACTACATCTGTTTAATTCTTTGTGTATTGCCTAATACAGCCCACCATCACCATTACCACACATACATGACTTATAACTGCCTTCTCATAATAGGAAACAATGGTTTGATAAAGAAGAGTGGATATGTTGAACATTTGGCATCTGTATCGCATGCATTTTTTACTGATGCAGATGGAGGAGAAAAGAAGCTCTTGGCTTTGGATTTTTTAAGCATTCCCTGTTTAAGGGAGAGCAGGTGGTAAAATTAATCTTATAAAAAGATAATTTAATGTTTTTCAAATTTGTTGTTTTGTCTCTGCAAAGTCTAGAAAAGCATATTGAAAATCAAATAGAGCTAAAACAGTACTTTGATACATCAATCCAAAGAACAGTTGATTGTAGTAAATTAGGATTTGTCATAGAAATTTCATAATGCCCAATGGACTGAAATGCACAGAGGATGTGGCAAAAGCTGCAGTTTTAGATGTCTTTCTCATGCAAATCATTATCTATGAAGTCTTAATAATACAGGCTTAAACAGAAATTGCTAGAGTGATGTCCAGAATAAAATCTGGTACTTTAACAGCAAAAAGCATTGGTTGTTTATAATGCATATTAACATAATAACTGCTGTTCTAAGAATTCCTTAAAGAAAATACTGAGGATTTAACTCCTAATTGGGAACAGTTACTGGAAAATGAACTTAAAGCAAGAAAATCTATGTAGAACTGGAAATTATGTTAAGAGGGAGAAACAGGTTAGTATCTCTCGGCTCAATATCAGATTCTCCTAAAATTAAGTGAAAATTGTTGAAGCAACTTGATGTGAAGTTTAGGTATAGGAGTTGTAGTTTTCAGCGTTTTTTTCTTCTTTTTTTAAAGATTTTTCCAGAAACACTTTTTTCCTTTTGAATTAAATATCCTTATTTAACATAAAAATTTTAAACAAGTGTCCAAATGTGACTTGAAACTACATTTTATTGTCTTATTTCCATTTCACACTTAAAAGTATATGTTCCTTTAAAGATCATGTCCTACTAGTCAGTACTCTTTTTCTTTTTTCTTTTTTTTTTGTCAGTCTCTTTCTGAGCCAGAAATTAGGGTTTGGGGGAGCTACTTAGGAATTTTTAAAGGAACATCCTGCTTTTTATAAGTTACGTGCTTCATGGCACCATTAGTTGGATATATGACTTGAGTTTTGTTTTTTGTTTTTTTTTTTCCAAATAGAATCTGTTTCAGAAATTATGAACATTAGGATAGAGGGTGGGAAATAGATTTTCATTCCCTGACATTTGCCAAGGGTGTTTATTGAGAGATGTTAATAGGTATTCATGGAAAAAAAGGAAGAGAACATTGTCACAATTTTGGAAGGATACTTTATAGCCCTCATCATGGTACTTCAATATTTACCTTAGCATATTAAAGGGACTGAGGAGTGGCTGTAGTAAGTAAATTGTTTAACTTTGTGTAACCAAGTTTTTTTCAAACATTTGACCACAGAATGCTTTTTACACAGAATACCTATTAACAGTCCTTGAAACAAGTGTTCCAAGAGCAGAATTTGGAAAGTGTTGTACTAACCAACAAAACCCATAGGTCAAAATTAATACCCTTTTCAAAATCCTAATTTACAGCAAGGAAATAAGTTAATTATTGGGAAAATTTGTTCAGACACCTGGATTTCACATGAACCAGTCATTGTGAGTGCCACTAGATCTGGAGTATCCTGTGTATTATAGACATCCATTTAGAAATTAATTGTGGAAAGGGTAGAAAGATGAAGGAATGTGTTTGGAAACTTAGTCACTCTGCTGATACCTATGATGTTACTTCATGATGTATTTTTTCTTTTTTTTTTTTTAAAGATTATTTATTTATTTATTTATTTGAGAGAGAGAGAGAGAGAGAGAGCATGAGAGGGGGGAGGGTCAGAGGGAGAAGCAAACTCCCTGCCCAGCAGGGAGCCTGATGTGGGACTGGATCCTGGAACTCCAGGATCCTGACCTGAGCTGAAGGCAGTCGCTTAACCAGCTGAGCCACCCAGGTGCCCATGTATTTTATTTTTCATATGTTCTTAGGGACATTTTGAAACATACACAAAAAGAACAGTACAATGTACATTTTTCCAGTTACTTAAAATAATGGTTCAGATATTTCAAACACTAGATGAAGATCCATTAAAAAAGAAAGACAAAGGTTTTAATTGGACCACCCATTATAATTTCTTAAAAGATACTGATTCATATAGTGGGATTTTTCCCCCAATAGTATTGAGATATTTATGAAGTGCTGATTCAGCAGCAGCAGGCCAGATAACAAAATGACAAAAATATTCTCATAGCTGAACTTCATAATAATCCAAACTATTTTTCTCTTCATGTCTTGCCAACTTCTCCCCCTCCAGCCCCTGGGATAAAAGATAGTATTGATATTGGGTAAAATAGCAGTACTGGTCTCATCTGGGTGTTTGTTGTTTTGTTTTTCTTTTTTTCCCCCTTTCATCAGGCAATATTATGTATTCTGTATTGACTTAGGTAAACTGATACCTCTGAAAAAAAAGGGCAAGCTTCAAGAGAAGTTTCTTTTGTTTCTCTGCTTGCTATGTCAGCTTCATCTTAAAACTGACTCCCTGATTGACTGAAACACCAGGGTTTGGGGGAGGGTTGGATTATGTTGATTGGTTTAAATCTGTGATACTGTGGGATAGCATCAGTCAGTCCTACCATGACTCCGTGGCCTGGAACCTTTGGTCTTGTTAAGAAAAGGCATGTAGGAAATGGGGAAACAACCTGTAATGTCCTTTTATTCCAAATAAGTCTTGAAAATTCTACAGTACGCTATACTACATATTTTTAATGTCTGATGAGATGTTTAGATACTTCTATTTTGCAAATGTATTAACAGTTCTTTTTGCGGGGTTCTTTTTAGAGGACAAGAATTTTGGGCAGATTTGAATGCTATGAATGTGTATGAAACAACTGAATTTGACCAACTACGAAGGCTGTCCACACCACCCTCTAGCAATGTAAACTCTATTTATCACACAGTCTGGAAGTTCTTCTGTAGGGACCACTTTGGATGGAGAGAGTATCCTGAGGTATTTACAGGTTCTTTTTCCAAAAAGTGCATTTAAATTTTTCTTGTCTCTCACTGTCCTTTCCTTCTAATCCTTCACAACAGTGACTAGACAGAACAACAAATCAAAGAGCTTACTGATGTAAAATTGAGTCTTGTTGATATTATTAACATTATTCTCAGTTTTTTTGAGGATGTATTTCTTTCCATTAGTCTGGAATCCATAAATACCACTGTTATCAGAGCGGTAAAATGCTTTCCCCAGTAGAGACCAAGTATTCAGACCCAGTGCCCCTTTGGAATAATTTTAATGAGATGAGCACTGGTGTAATTCTGGCTGTTTCTGGCTCCTGGGCTCATGTTCATTGGATCATGTGTTACACTTAGCATTTCGGAAGTCTAATGGGAAACAAGCACTCTTAAGTCCCTGGAAGAAATACTTGAAAATGTTTATTGAGCTGTGGTCAGGCAAATCAGTCATTTAAAATTCTGTCATATGTGTACATGTATCCTTAGTCTGAGATGGTAAGAATAGCTCATAAATCACAAAGTAAGGTTTTAAAATGATGATGGGTTTACTTTTGCCTCTGAATGAGAATTCTGAGTCAAGTTTAAAAACAATGAAATGGACTTTAGAGATTGATTTCACATTCCCAAAGATCTGACTTCTTTGATTTGATTAAATTCATTTTTAGCATTACAAAAAGGGAGAACTGACTTATTTACCCTTAGGTTTTCTTTTAAGGCAATAGCAAAAGAAAACTACCTAGTATGTTAATTGCTTAATAATACACAATGAAATTAAGATTTCTGAGACTCTTTTAAGTAATCACTAGTATCTTAATACCTTCCAAGGAGAATAAGAGGCTGTTTAAAATGTATTCTCAGAATACACGTCCCTGTGTTTTTCCTCTGAAAGACTTCTTGGATTTGGAACTTAACTAGTTTATTTGAATTATATACGCTACCATCTTTAATCCTCTTCTGAAAATTTCCTTAAGAAATATAAACAAAAAAATCTCCAGGACATTGTTAAGGCCTCAAAATAGAGTAGTTCCCTGGGCCTCACATGTTTCATAAGCAGAAATCCATGCTCTTCTGAAGAAGGAACATCTTTCTATTCTGTTTCTTTGCCCCCATACCTCCCTCCCCAAAAATCCTGTGTAAAGAGAATTAATTTGACTCTCTGTAATTTATTGAAACTTTTCTGATGTTAACAGCAAGGTTAACTGTTTTTGTCTTTAGTTATAGTAACATTTTTTCATATTTCATAGTGATTGCTTTTTTCTAACTTCTTTTACTTTACCTTCTATTTTCTACTCCAGTCTGTTATTCGATTGATTGAAGAAGCCAACTCTCGAGGTCTGAAAGAGGTCCGATTTATGATGTGGAACAACCACTACATCCTCCACAACTCATTCTTCAGGAGAGAAATAAAAAGGAGACCCCTCTTCCGCTCCTGTTTTACACTGCTTCCGTATTTACAGTAAGTGTCAGTGGAAAGCCTTATCTTTACTCTTCATAAAATGAGAGTACATTTTATGTAAATGTACAACTGAATGCCAAAGAGTAAAAGATTTTAAATTAAGAGACTAACTTGGTTATTACTTCTAGAATGTGAATTTTTGAGTTATTCTATAGGTTTAATTCTTCAAAGAGTGGAGTTCAGGTAAGCTACAATTAACCTAACTACAAGAGTGATTATCCAGTTGATTTTTTTGAACGGAAAGCAAGGAGAAATAACATTTTTGTACAACAAAAAGTAATTATATCTGGAATGAGGCAGTTTGCATTTGCTTCCTATGTGGAAGATTGAGTTTCCTGATGATAACTGTCCATGTAATGGGACTACTTCCCAGTACAGGTAAACTTCCAGGGCAAGTAGAGAGAGTCCTTCAAGGTGGCATTCTCCAATTCTTCTTCCTTGAGTGAATTTTCATGGGAAAGATTCTTTTCAAAGAATTTGCATTCTCATTTCCTAAGTAAGGCCCACCTTCCTGTAATACTCACTAAAATTACCTGTCATACTTCTAGATTGAGACTGAATTCAACCTTCTGAATTGTAGGTGGGCTCTTCCTCCATTTTCCCAAGTGCCATTTCTTCTTCCTCACCCCCAGATAGCCATAGATGCCAAAAAGGTGGAGCATGTTAACAATAGCACGGCCATCTTTGAAATTTAGTAACTCTAGGGAAATTGTTATGTACTCTCATCAGATATGCCATATTTAGAGCCTGATTTAAAATAATGCTAGGTTTACTTGGTTTTATGGTCTAGAGTAATATTGGGGGAGGTCTAGAGTTATACTGGTTTTTCTCTTCTACTTATCTTAGACATGCTGTTTTTATATTCTTACTAGTTTTTTTTTTTTAATTTCAGTCTCAAACTGTGTTTTTCCCATATCGTAATGACAGAATTTTAATGATTCTAATTATGAGATTGCAAAGGGAACATTAAAAACAAAATATAAGTGAATAAAAATCCCTGAAATGCTCAGTATCCAAAAGCAATTTTTAGTAAGGCTGATTTTAGAAATACATGTTGGCTTTGGGTAAAGTGTGCTTTCTTCCTAGTCCAAGTGTGAAAAATTTTACCTTGTAGGTTTTTTTTTTTATTAGAAGCTAATAAAAATGCCATTTCCGTGATTTCACTAGCACAGCTGGAGACAGTGTCAGCGTCCAGTAGTTAGGAACATATTGTCCTCCTAGTGAGACGGTAGAACTCATTAGTGAGACCAGCAGCTTGGCATGCTGAGCCAATCAAGCAAGATGTAGCTTCTGAGTGAGAGTAAGAATGCTCATTCGAGTGCTGCATTGTTGGGGGAGTTTTACAGAATGGTGAACATTGATTGTTTCAATCCTAAGACATAATTATGGAATAACCCCTCCCCCTCTTTTTAAATTTAGGCTTATTTTGTAAAAGTATGAACTCTGAAAATAATATAAGCAGTAGTAGAATTAATGCCACAAATTTGGCACCTTACTATTTGTAACATAGTCTTAACAAGAGAACAAAGAAAGTCACTCTATTATCTCTTTTTCTTTCTAAAATCTCCTATTTTAGTCTTCTTGTCTGGAACAGTGATAATCAGGTATAAAGTAAGAGCTTAGCAAATCAAAGAGATTATGCAGACATTTCAATGAGAAAAGAGCAAAGAAGCAAACAGCAAGTTCACCAAGGTGGAATGGGTAAATGCAGCCCTTCAGTTCCTATCTGCCCTAGAGTCTGGGGCTATGAGGCACTCAGACTGGCCTAGTCGTAGAAAGTTGAGAGGGATTAGTTTCAAAAAGCAGACTGCAAAAACAGAGTCTAGAAAGACCATGATTTTAATCTTAGCCAGGAAGAAAGTTTTGTTTTTAAGTGTTAGTAAATGCATAGGGTCAGATTAAAACATAAGTGTCAAAAAGGCCACAGTTATCAGGAAATCAGAGATGCCTAGGAATTGGGAATGCCAGAACAGGGGAGGTGAGGAGAGTGGGCTGGCGACTTAATCTATGAATTTCCTGCAAATTTGACTCCTCATAAATGAGAGTTTCCCTGGTGCTTTTAATTCCTTCCAGTTTCATTGAGCTATAACTCACATACAACTGTGTCAGTTTAAGTTTAAGGTATACAGCATAATGATTTGACATACGTATATATTGCAAAATGATTACCACAGTAGAATTTAGTTAACATCCATCACTCATAGTTACAAAGAAAATAGTTTTTCCTTGTGCTTGCTGCTTTTTAATGAGGCTGATAAAAAGGAGCTTATTCTTTAATAATCTTGGAATACTTGAGCTGAGGCTGCATAAGCAAACAAATCTCAGATTTAGAGGTTTAGGAGTTCATTTTAGCTGAAAGGACATCTGTACAGTCACCCTATGGTCATGGGAAAGCCTGATAGAGTTTGACTCCTCCCCCAAAAGGATAAAATGAATTAGTTTTTACTTCATCATTGAAAGTGAGTTAGGAAACATCTTTTGAAATGGCAAGGGGAGGGAAGGAAACTGTAAAAGATGACCTTGAATTTTGAAAACCCGTTCTTCAGAGGTCCTTGAGTAGAAGTTCCATACCCTTCAACTTTGCCTCTTTGAAGAAGGCTGGTACAGCACTGTGAAGCACATGGTATGTCATTGGAATACCCTTGAGCTGAATACAAACTCAACATCCTCAGAAAATAAAGCCACATTTGTAACTGTGCTTGGAATATGTATTTCTAACTCATGGCAACTGGAGTATAGAAGTCCATCAGACAGCTGTCTATGTGCATTTTTATGTTTTAGCCCAATTAGGATGTTGGCTTACTAAAAGTAAGCGTCTGTAGATAGGAATGGATGATAATTATGAATATAAAATCTAATTTAATGTTTTAGGATGGATAGGATTTACTTACACAGGCTCATCTTCAAGTATGTGTGTGTCTTCTTTGGTCAGTGCCAGGATTTCAGTACGGCTGTGACAGCAACCTAAAACCTATTTTGGGCAGAGTGGTTGGGAGAATCTTACCTTCCTCCCTCAATTCAGAAACCTCTTTTGGGGAATGCCTGGGTAGCTCAGTTGGTTAAGTGTCTGCCTTGGGCTCAGGTCATGATCCCAGGGTCTTGGGATTGAGCCCCGCATGGGACTCAATCCCCACAGGGAGAGACTCAGGCCCCGCAGGGAGCCTGCTTCTCCCTCTGCCTGCCGCTCCCCCTGCTTGTGTTCTCTCTCTCTCTCGCTCTCTCTGACAAATAAATCAATAAAATCTTAAAAAAAAAAGAAACTTCTTTTGGTAACTTCAATCCCTAATAATACTGGAAAATCTGGTAGGCTGGAACTTACTCTTTTTGGAGAGCAGGAATAGAGGGAACAGCTAAAAATAGCTTATATTCTGTGTTTCCTGCCATTTCTCCAGAATAGTGATGGCTTTTGAAGGAGTTACCTTTCAGAATCTTATTAAAGCAGTGGGGCCTCTCTTCAGAAAAATGTGCCAGTGAATGAAGGCTCTGGAGGAATCTGTCAGGGCTTTATGAAAACACCCCAGAGGACAAGAACTGTTAGGCCTCTGTCAGGAAGGTTAGAGAAGCCAGTGCCCCTTTAAATTGACCCCTGAACTTAAAAGAACATGGGGGATTCTGTAAGCCTTGGCTCCTCCCAGAACTCTATCTGTGTCTCCCAAGGGACCTTGAGGCATGCTAAATCATCGGCACAACCACTTGAAGGGAGCAGGTGTTAGAGAAGGCAGTTGTGCTTCTATAGCTTTTTAGCTTCTTACCAAGTCATCTCTTAAAAGTCAAAAGACTGTGTGAGATGGCGGTGGTGGTAGTGGGAGTCAGGCAAACCTGCATTGCAACCCTGATATACATCCATCACTTTCAAGCCTTGAGGAGAAGAAAAAGAATATATACATGTATATTTCTCCTATATTTATATATAAATATATATATGTATATGAATTGTGAAGTGTATAGCAGTGGAAAGAATATGCATCTAGAAACTATGTAGATAGGCCTGGGTTCAAATCCTGTCTCTGTTCTTTGCTACTATGCTAGCAGTTTCTTTATTTGAAAAGTACAGATAACCAAGCCATCTTGCAGGGTTGTTATGACAATTAGTGATAAATGTAAAATGCCTGTCCATAGTATGTGCTTACTATAAGGTGGCTATGATTATGAGGAGGGTGATGATAAGATATGCTCTTGGAGATTAGATGCATGTTCACTCACGGTTGTAACCTCTGTGTCACAAAGCTCTTTTGAAAATTTTAGTTTCCTAATCCATTTGGCAGACTTACTGCTTCCTTGTGACCACTGTATGCTAAAGAGTGTTCTAGTACCCTGGCCCTGAGTCTGGGTCTCAGGGCCAAGATTTCCTCTCTCTCTCTGATTCTTCCTTTTTGTTCTGTTTTGAAAATGGCCAAGAAATATAATTTAAATTTAAGCATTTAATTGGGCAGGAATAACTATTCAGCTACTACTTAATAGAAACTCACCTGTCAAAGTGTAACAGACCTGAATTTAAAGGTTCAAGGATATACATTTTGGTGTCTAAAGCTTAAAGTAATTAGCTCCATCTTAAGCGCACCTAAAGCTATAAAATTTGAATACAATTGATGACTTTGTTGTTACATGTGATATTGAAAAATGAAGCAAATACCAAGTGTCAGCTTTCAATGCCTACTCCAATGATTTTTGTTTGTGTTTATACAAGAAGTATAAGCTTTTTAATTTTTTAAAAAAGATTTATTTATTTTAAAGAGAAAGAGAGTCACATGTGTACGTGCAGGGGTAGGGGGCAGAGGGCAGAGGGAGAGAATTTTCAAGCAGACTCAGACTCCCCCTGAGCATGGAGCCTGATGTAGGGCTCGATTCCACAACCCATGAGATCACGACCTGAGCTTAAACCAAGAGGTGGACACTTAACTGCCTGAGCCACCCAGGCGTCCCTAAGCTTATTTTTAATATTTTGTGTCATCTTCCTGTAAGCTCCCTCTTCCCTGCCTACCTTACTTTGTCTCCCCATCAGTCTGTTCCCCCCACCTACATAGTGTTTAGTAATGGTAAATTTTCTGCTTAGTACAGCAAAGTTTTTTAAAGATTTTTTTTTTTTTATTTGACAGAGAGAGACACAGCGAGAGGGAACACAAGCAGGGGGAGTGGGAGAGGGAGAAGCAGGCTTCCCGCCGGGTAGGGAGCCCGATGTGGGGCTCGATCCCAGGACCCTGGGATCATGACCTGAGCCGAAGGCAGATACTTAACGACTGAGCCACCCAGGCGCCCCAGTACAGCAAAGTTTGAAGAATACATATAAATTATCATTGCTCTCTAGAAACAGAGTTTCCTTAACTATATAGGCAAAAGAGAAATCTAGGGTTCAAAGTAAAGATATTTATAAATTGGCTCTTGCTTGCTTGCTTGCCTTGTAGCAGTACATTCCAGAGTTTTCTTCACAAGGAGGAGGCTAGGAAGAAGCTAATAATAGGTTATCTGTGTACAGGCAGTGTTACTTTAAGATTTTTTTAAATTTATTTTTATTTATTCATTTTTTTAAAAAAGATTTTATTTATTTGACAGAGAGAGACACAGCGAGAGAGGGAACACAAGCAGGGGGAGTGGGAGAGGGAGAAGCAGGCTTCCCGCTGAGCAGGGAGCCCGATGTGGGACTCGATCCCAGGACCCCGGGATCATGACCCAAGCCGAAGGCAGAGACTTAACAACTGAGCCACCCAGGCCCCCCTAAGATTTTTTTTTAATACATAGCATTTTCTATATAGTTTTTTAAACAAGCACTTAAGCTATACAAATTATAATTTTAGATACTGCTATAGAGCACTATAATGTGAGATGTACTTAAATGTTTTACATTGACATTCCTTCCTCTCCCTTCTAGGACACTTGGTGGTGTTCCCACACAGGCTCCTCCACCTCTTGAAGCAACCTCATCATCACAAATCATCTGCCCTGATGGGGTCACCTCAGCAAACTTTTACCCTGAAACTTGGGTTTATATGCATCCATCTCAGGACTTCATCCAAGTGCCTGTTTCTGTAGAGGACAAAAGTTATCGAATCATTTATAACCTTTTTCATAAGACTGTGCCTGAGTTTAAATATAGAATTTTGCAAATACTGAGAGTCCAAAACCAGTTTCTTTGGGAGAAATATAAAAGGTGAGTCAGCAGTATGTAAAGTTTAAGAGTTTTTCTTAACGTAGCTAATGACAAATGCAGAACATAATAGTAAAGACTTTGACAAAACCTAGTATTTGTATTTTTTCATATGTTAACTCACATATACTCTTAAACATACCATGTAAGTTCAGTAACTTGCCACTGGTCATACAGCTAAGATACATGCTGGAGTTTGAACCCTGGCAGTCTAGCACCAGAGGCTTTGCTCTTAATCACTTCCCTATGCTGTCTCTCAAGTCAACAAAAAAACAAAGGCAGTACAAAAAGAATACATGCAGGTTTGAGTAATCTCAGAATTAAGAGACACTCAGGTAGGTGGAATTAGACAAAGAAGTTATCCTGAGAAAGTAAGTTTGTGAACTAGATTTGAAATGGAAGAGGGAGCAAGTGAACAGGTGTTGGGGGGGGGGAAAAAGGGCTTTTCTTGTCTGCAGTGGAAACGATAAGTTTAAACTTTTAATATGATCTTTGATGGCATTTTGCCCTTGAAAGCTACTTTAACATTTCCTCTTCATTGAAACCGTAAAGAGAAGTCTGTGACTACATCTTGCCTATTAAATTGATCTGTACCTTCCTTCTTCTGAATTCCCTGTCCGCTCTTTGCATTAGGAAAAAGGAATATATGAACAGGAAAATGTTTGGCCGTGACAGGATAATCAATGAGAGACATTTATTTCATGGAACATCCCAGGATGTGGTAGATGGAATCTGCAAGCACAACTTTGACCCTCGAGTCTGTGGAAAGCATGCTACAATGTTTGGACAAGGCAGTTATTTTGCAAAGAAGGCAAGCTACTCTCATAACTTTTCTAAGAAGTCCTCCAAAGGAGTCCATTTCATGTTTCTGGCCAAAGTGCTAACTGGAAGATACACGATGGGCAGTCATGGCATGAGAAGGCCCCCTCCTGTCAATCCGGGCAGTGTCACCAGCGACCTGTATGACTCTTGTGTGGATAATTTCTTTGAGCCTCAGATTTTTGTCATTTTTAATGATGATCAGAGTTACCCTTATTTTGTTATCCAATATGAAGAAGTCAGTAACACTGTTTCCATTTGAAAAATCTTGGTACTGCTGAATTATTTGATATGAACTCAATCCAGCATTTGTAGCAGGTTTTGGATGGGTGGGACAGAGTAGGAACAGCATTGGACATTAATAGGGCACTTTTAAGACCCATTTTTTAAGTGCTAGAAAGTGAAATTTTTTAAAAGAAAAACACAAGTTTTAAAATGACCACTTATTCTTTAATTATTTACTAACTGTTGTCAGTGTGGAAAAGACTACAGATTGCATACTCTTTTTATTCACACTTGTACATATAGGCAGCAATGGTATTGGAAGCATTTTTAAAAAGAAACTGAACAGCCTAACTAATTAAATGTGACTTAAGCCTGGTGAAGTTTGGCCAAATGAAATGGAGGCTGTGAGCAAAGTGAGGGTTCTATTTATTTATAATGATAAAACTGACTGGAGCTAGTACTACCATACTTAGTCCCTGTCCAAAGCATCACTTACGGTGTAGGATAAGTTCATGAAATTCTGGTGGGTGGAAAGAAATTTTTATTTCTATTGGCAGAACTGAAATGTGTCACCCAAACTGAAATGTATCACCCAATCAGAGAGCATCAGTGACTTTAAGTGTTCTGCAGAATTTGCCTGAGGATTCAGAGGAAGTAAAAAAAAAGAAAGAAAAAAGAACCATTTGAAAAATTTTTGTCACCAGCAAAATTTTTCACGAACTGGTTATATGAAACATGATTCTTGTGTTGTTAAACTTCAGCCTTAGAAAACTCAGTCTCTTCCATTATCGTCTACCCCAATCTGAAGGAGTTGGGCAGCTAATTCGGTTAAAGCCAGTCTTGAGGGTTAGTAGTATTACTTTATTTTAGAGTTCCAGACCTAGGCCTTGACTGAAGGTTTTAGAGAAAGGAAGTACATCTATAACTGAATTGATAAGGTTTATTACCGTGCTTTGCACAAAGTAGACTCTCAAAAGTATTTGTTGGCTTGGAAATATTGTTAAAGGTGGTTATCCCACCCCTATGCCTGCTTTGCCAGATGCAGCTGGGTTCCCTGGCTGACTCTCTGTTTTACACTACTTAATAGAAACACAAACTTGGAAATTGTGCCACTGGCCCAGCTGGAGCAATGTCCGGTGTATATGCTAATGCCTCAGTTCAGAGAGGTAGCAGCTAGGTATACTTTGCCTTAAGCAAAGCGAATACCTGGATTTACAAAAGTGGAAGTGGTTGTTCACAAAAGAATTTTCACTGTGGAATTCTTTCGGATATCGAACTCTCCTAGTATATTTGTGGCTATTTCATTTACACAGAACTTTTCAGGAACTCCTGTGTTGTTTAAAGCAAGATATATCTATCCTGATGTCTCAGTGAATCAGTCTGTTTAAGCACTTATCAGGGCTTCCACACAATTATTTATTTTGCCCTAGTTGATCTTGTTGTTTGCTGCCATTGGCATGAAACAGCCAACTGTGGCTGTTAACAGTTGTTCTTTCATTCAATTATAACTTGTAAACCAGTGATTCCCAATCTTTTTCAAGTTAAGACACCCTACCATTGCTTATTTGATTTTATGAAACTTGTTCCTTTTTTTCTCCTTAAAGGAAAATAAAGCTTTATGACATATTTATTTTTTTAATAAAACTAAGCAAAAATAAAAGTTCCGGTAATTCTTTAAAGCTTTTGTTGTTTTAGTTCCATTTAAGATAACTGAATTCAGCACATAGTGGATGATCTATCTGTAAATGCTGGTTGATTGGTTGAATGAATGTGTGATTGAGTGACAATGAACAGACCCAGTCAGAGCCTGCTGCTTAAACTTTTGTGCTCCAGGAATCAGCAGAAACTCTTTTAGGTATTAGTCAACTGTAAGTCACAAAAGAAGACTGAATATTTTATTTAGCAGGTAAATATTTGAGGAAAAGGGACAAGTTGTATATCAGCAAACAGCTATAGTGAAAAATATGAGCAGGTTGTCCCCATCAACAGGTGCTGAAGGAAATATGAAAAGGAATTGTAGCAATCTTGTCAGCTGTCAAGCACCTTAGCTTTCAGCCAACTTAAAGTAATATGATTGGTAAATGCGAGCATCTCTGACAGTACTTTCCCCCCAGTACAATAATTTTTAAATTCCTGTATAGTATTGCATGTTGTTTTAACTAAGCAAGAGCTGTGGAGTCAGTCTAATTTTGTAATGGTTCCATGGCTTTAAAACATACTGAAAAGCATTCAGTAAATCTTTCTCCCTACTGACACAACTATAATTTACACCATTTCAGAAAGCTGGAACTTACTCTTAATTTAAACTATGGTTAAGATTGCCGGGGAGAGGCTGCAAACTCGAGATATTCCACTGTCATACAGTCCTATAGACAGGAAGCCTTTTTTAATATGTGCAAAGTTTATAAATATTGGATCCTTTGTAATTATAAATTCTAAAACCCAGCTCTGTGCTTTTTGCAACAAACCTGTTTATTTTCGTAAATGATTATTTAGATATTAAAGAGAATCATGAGGGCCTTAAATACTGATCATTAAAGAGGAATTTTTATTATACTAGGTCTGAAAATGACTGAAAAAGAATGTATTCAACACCCAAACAGTGCTATACAGTCAATTTAAATCAGAAAGGGGATTTTCTTCATTTAAGGACGGTAATGCGACCACAAAATGTTCCTAGTTTTCCTTACTTGGGATCAAATAATCAAAATGTATTTAGAAAATTCTGTATAACACTTCTAAAATCTAATCCATATTGCTTATGTTGTTGCTATTTGTGTGCATGTGTGTGTGTGTTTAAATAACTTAAGCTCTTCCATTATACTATAATTTTGGAAAAATCACTTAACCTTTCATATGGTTAGTTTTCTCATATTTGAAAATAGGTTTTTTTTTGTTTTGTGGAGTTTTGGTTTTTTTGTTTTTGTTTTTGTTTTTTTGAGAGACTACAAATAAGAATGATCCAACTTTGAGATCCTATAATGCAAAAATGTTTTGTAAAGTCCTGTACAAACTGATAGTGTTTATCTACAAATTAAAAGCCAGATACAGAGGTCCCTGGGTGGCTCAGTCAGTTAAGCGTCTGCCTTTGGCTCAGGTCATGATCCTGGGGTCCTGGGACTGTGCCCTGCATCAGGCTCCCTGCTCAGGGGGGAGTCTGCTTCTCCCTTTCCCTCTGCCCCTCCCCACTCCCGTCCCAGCTTGTGCTCTCTCTCAAATAAAATCTTTTAAAAAAAAAAGAAAATGTATTTGGCTTTTTTAAAAAAAAGATTTTATTAGAGGGAGAGTGGACAGGGGGAGGGGCAGAGGGAGAGGGAGAAGCAGACTCCCCACTGAGCAGGGAGCCCAAAGTAGGACTCCACGTGGGGCTCAATCCCAGGATCCTGGGATCATGACCTGAGCTAAAGGCAGATGCTTAACTGACTGAGCCACCCAGGTGCCCCAGATATATTTTCTTTAGAGAAGACAGTGTTGGGTTTTAAAATCTGACCTATCCAGTTTATTGATTTAGGGACTCTTACTGAAGGCAAGTTAAAGAAATGAAACAGTACTTTTTACCTTTTGCTAACTTTTCTCATAAGCTATCATGATAGAAAAATTTGCTATTGAAAGGTTTCATCAGCATTATTAGTTGGTCTTATTTGATATGTTATTGTTTAATTCACTGAGCCTATCTTCTGGGAGCCTGTCAGATGGAGCTCTTTTAAAGCTTAAATTCTACATGAATGGAAGTGTTTGTGTGTTAGAAGTGTTCCATGGACACTTTGCTAAACTTTCCAAGCTAGAGCAGAAGAATTTCAGAATTTCATGGACTTAATTGCTCTTAAGCACATGATGATTAATAAAAGGAAAAATGATCAAAAGCTTCTATGAATTCAGTGGTCTTTTAATGAAAATTTGTGTTACTTATCACAGCCATATCTGCGTTTGATATGTAGGATATACTTAGTCTACAGACAGCATTTGGTGCTCAAATGGATTCATGGGATACTTACAATAACTCCCGTATGCTGCTAGACTTTATAGCCAAGAGGGTAGAAGCCACTGGGCTAAACTATTTCTATATTCAAGTTTTATAACTGTATATATCTCCTTAATTGTATCCAATCTTTAAAGAGCCTTAAATCAGACCACTAAGGGGCTCAAACTAGTGTTCAAGAGCCTCTAACCCTTCTAATACCTGGCAAGTTTTAGGTGCCAAATTATCGTTTGGCAGGCCTTCTGTTTAGATGCATCAGCTGCCCTTCATAGTGTTTCACAGTACAGTAAAGACTGCATCTAATATATGTGAGTGGCAAACATAGACTAAACAGATGATTCTCGTGATAATAAGGGACTCTTCAGTGCTCATCAGTTTCTAAATCGGTTTTTGAGCAGCAGTGATGGATTTGGGGCATTAACCCATCCTTTTCTAATGAAGGCCCTACTTAAAGGTCTGTATTTCATAGTACCTTCGTCGAGAATTTAAGTCATAATTTCTAAGCTGAGTGCAATGAAATGTCCCACTTAGGAGTAGCAAGCGTAAATCTAATTAGCATTGGTCTCAAGGATCTAAGCTAAATGAACCCAGTAACTACAGCTTTAGTTCCAACCACTCATAAATGAAACTTCTTTCTTTTCAAGATTTTATTTATTTGAGAGAGCAAGCACAAGCAGGGAGAACAGCAGGCAGAGGGAGAGGGAGAGGCAGGCTCCCCGCCTGCCACAGAGCTCGATCCCAGGACCCTGGGATCATGACCTGAGAATTGTCTAAGAGTGGGTTTTACAGACTCAAGCCCCCTTTGGGTGATCTTTTGTTCTTATATAGGAAAGAGTACACAGCTATTTAGAAAACATTTGTTGACTAGCTTCTAGAACCCTGGGAATTCCTCCTTTAAAGGGGACTGTGCTCCATGATCTAGAGTAGCTTCCTTTGCCTTAGCAAGGTACAGGGTTTTTTTTCAGCCTCTTTTTGTTAAGGAATATCAGAAACCCTTGTCTTTGTAAAGATTTTGTTGAAGTCTCAAATCTTATTAAGAATAACTCCACTCCTAAGTGTCTTATTTTCTTGTATTCAGGAACTTCTTACAAAAAGACTGCATTGAGCTTTGCTTTGAAGAAAGGGACATCCACCTAGCTTTTCTTTTCTCTGTTGTACTTTCTTCCGAAGAGTCTTGTGGAAAGGGTCAGGGTAATCAGATTGTTTTGGTAAAAATGCATAAGGGTGTTTTAAATCATAATGAATATAATGAATTCTTTATCATAACAAATCCAGAACAGGTTATTTCAACACTGATTAATTCAAAAGTGCAATATTTCCAAGGATTCTGTGTAATTCCCTTGGTTCTCCCCTCACTGTTATTGCTCTAGCCTCAAACACTATATTTCATTTGCAACATCCAAAAATAGGAAGGGATGAGCTTCATCTAGGGCCTTTTTTTTTCAATTTCAAAAGTTGGAAAAACCTTACAAAAGCACCCCAGTGGTCTGCCATTTTTGTATTATTGTCCCAGGTTTTATCATGTGTCCATGCCTAAACCAATCTCTAGCAAGTAAGACAGAATCACTATGAGTAATTAGAACTAATCAACATTCACACCGTAGGGCAAGTGAGTGATCCATTAAGCAAGCTGTCACCCAGACCTGAACAAGATTGGGATTTTGTTAGGAAGAAGGAAGGTGGCTGTTGGGGAGAAAAAACAGTAATTATCTGTCACACATACTGATTTTCAAGGTTAAGTTGAGGGATTGCATTAAAGGGCACTCCTTAGGAAGTTTTCCAATCTATTTCACAAAGACCCTAGGTATCCATTTCCTTAAAGACCAAATGGTTATGGAAGGAAAACCATTGTTCCAGAAAGCTTGCAAACTGACATAAAGCTGGATTTACTACTGTCTGGTCTTTGAAACTTCCAGATTCTAAATGGAGCTATTTTTAATGTGAAACTTTGGTCTTCCTAATGGACTGACAAGAAGGCCTATGCAGCATGGGGGGCAAGAACAAAAACCATTATGTTACTTAGGTTGGAATCCTAGCATCATTATCTCCATGTGGGGTAACTTGAGCAGGTTAGCATCTCTTAAGATTCCATTTCCTTATAATAAATAACCTCATGGTCTATATAAGGATTAAAGGAGAATTCATGTAGAATACATACCACGATAATAATACTGACTTCTTTTTACTTGAGTCAAGGACTCAAATGAGGCCAAATTGAAGATCTATATTTGGGAGTAGGGATAAGCCCTACAAAGTTAAAGCATACATTTTCTTTGGTTTTAGACTCATAAACTCCTACTTCTTAGTAAAAAATTTTTTATTTTAATATATATTTTATTTGACATATGTAATAAATATAAAAATTATTAAGATAATTTACATTCTTTTTTTCAAAATTAGTCTTCAAAATCTGATGTATATTTTACTTTTTTATTTTTTTTTCTTCTTTTTATTTTTTCTTTTTTCATGTGTGGCCTATCTTTTTTCCAAGGTTATCTCACATTACTCTCAATTTTCTTTCTTCTTTTTTTTAAAGTAAACTCTGCTACCAATGTGGGGCTTGAACTCACAACATGAGATCAAGTGTCGTATGCTCTACTGACATGGCCAGGCACCTGCCCCTCTCTCTTAATTTTCTTAATTCTCTACATTTTATTTATTTATTTATTTATTTATTTTTATTTATTTATAATTCAATTAGTTAATACATAATGTTTTATTTGTTTCAGGGGTACAAGTCTGTGATTCATGAGTCTTATATAATACCCAGTGTTCATTACAACCCTAGTAAAAAATTTTAAAAGTGTAAACTACAAAGATAAAATACAGGTAAGCAGAATATAATGAAAACAATAAATTAACTGTCCACCTTACCTCTCAGCGTCAAAGCCAACCCTCTAGCTTTATGGAACTGCTATGAAAGTCGGGTTCTCACTCAGAACTTGGGAGGGGAAGTGGGATTGGCAATGGGCAGCATCAGAAAAGGCTCATCCTTCAGTTTTGCTGGGATATCACAGGCGTGAGCTTGTGATTGATGTTGAGATAAGCCTACTCGGAGAGGAGAAATTTAAATCATTAGCAGCAAGCACACTCAACTAACTTTCTCCATTAATGCAGGCAAACATCTGATGGAATTTAGGCCTTACCAGGCAGTATTCTGATAGAAACCCAGGAAAACCCAATTCTGGGTGTGCCCGGTTCTGCTTTGGATCAGTCACTTCAACTTCTCACAATATCTTTGAGGAGGTATTTGTCCAAAGGAAGCAAAGCAAATAAACTATTATTAGTTGGGGTCTTGTCTCCAGTCTCTATATGGTAAACTAGACTGAAGGTTGGAAGGCTACTTTGTCTATTATCAGAACTAAATGCCCTCAGATCCAGCAGGCTATGTAGGAACCTTGCCTCCACTCCACCCTACTTCTGATGCCCTAACTGGGGTATCAGGCTTTACTTCTATGACACAAAGAAAGACCAGTTCCTGCCAGCTCCTGGAAAATAAAATTATTCGTTACTTAAAGCAAGGGTTGATGAACTTCTTGTATAAAGAGGTTGACAGTAAGTATTATAGACTTGGTGGGTCATACAAAATCTCATAGCTACTCAACTCTGCCCCTATAGCACAAAAGCAGCCATAGATTCTGTGTAAGTGAATGGCATAGTTGTCCAGTAGAACCTTCCTTCTAGCCTGCGGCCACCGATGCTATATACCATTTTCATTCCATCTAAATAATTGAACCAAAGTTAGTTTATTTGATTTGTTACTTAGGATGTCCAGGTACTGTATCAAATATTTGCTTCTAGCCTCTACTGTAATTGTGCTCCTAATTACAGGGAAAGTCTATTATTACTTTCTAAAATCTGATTTCCTTTCCCTCCCTGTCCTATATGAGGCCATATTCAACTCAAAAAGAAAACTGAAAGCCTTTAGGAAGGCTATGCCTTTGTACTGATATCACTTGTGAAGGCAAGCTGCAATGCTTCTATTTTCTCTGAGGGCAGTGGTAGATCATGAGGCCATTATGCAAAGGGTTCCACCATTGCACTGATACACCCACGGTTGAAAGGCAATCTTCTCCTTGCTGTTCTGGTTTAATAGAAGCCTCCCATCAGAGGGCAGAGTAGACAAGAGACCAACTGGTTCCAAGAGTAGCAGATAGTCAGTCTCTTATTGGGATGCCAAGTGGATGGAAAACTTTTCTGACTTTGGGGTTTTCTGTCATAGGATGACCAAGGGCATAAAGAAGCCCCTAAAGGCAAGGGGGTCACTTATAATTCCCATCCCTCTTTTTCAAGTTAGTGTTGTCAGGATCGTGGAACCCCTCCCCCGCCCCCCTCCCAGGGCCAGGAAATAGAGCAGGGAGTTTTTCTGGAGACACAGGGAGACAACAGGATGGTAAGGATAGAAACAATATTACTGAACTGCAACCATATGTTTGACAAGACTCAGGATCAGCCCCAAGTCTGAAGAGGCCAACATCAGAGCCTGTAGTTGGGCCGTATGGGAGCAAGAAATCAGGACTGGGACATGAGTTTTGTTCTATCCTTCCCAGAAACAGGGGCATATTTGATAAGCAAAAAAAGTGGGAAAAGATAGCTGGCAGACATGCCTATAGGCTTTCCAAAAAAAGGAACTCTAGAAAGCTGTGGCAACTTTTCACAGAATTACCATAGGGCCTCAGGAAAGCCAATGAGGAACTAGTGATGGCTACAGCGGTGGTGATTGTGATGACCGGGGTGATGATGGTGGTCCTTCATGTTGATGGTGATTGTGATGCTGGTGATGGTAGCAATGGCGACACAGGGGTGATACAGGAGGAACGTGGTGATGGTTATGGTAGTAATGGTGATAGTGATGTTCATGGTCAAGGTGCTCATGTAGGTCATGATGGTGGTGGTGGTGATGATAGTATTGTTGCTCTTTGTCCTGGTGGTGGTGGAAAGGGAGAGAAATCAAGACCTCTAGGACCTGAGCTAAAAAAGAAAGTGGGGGTAATACATTTTTATTGCCTTACTCCACTGTAAAAACTCCTAGAAGGGAAGTACACAAATTTTGACCTTGATCCCTGCCTCAGAGTTCAGTCTGATTACTTTGGAGTTAGGAAAGAAAAGCAGCAAACTCACAAGATTCTATTGATTGTTCAGCAAAAGATAGAGACCTGCGGTGAATGGTTTTCTATTTCAATGGGCTTCTTGATTTTGAAAATTGGTTTTTTTAATCCACCTCCACTGCTGACGGAAAGCATCAGGGCTGCCTTACTGTACAACTCCAGGGAGCATCCACTCATCAGTGTGACCGATACTCCTGGAGGACTTTAATGCCCAGAGTGCAGCCATGCTTAAGGCCTTGGCCTAACAGAGAGCCTGAGGAACTGGGGCTGGACCCTGAAGGAAGAGTTAAGAAGGCAGAAAGTTCTCAAAAAGAAAAAAATAGGGCCAACAACAGAGAGGTAGGCCAGGCCTTAGGCTGGACAGAATAAGTAGGACATTCCCAGCAGTGGGCAGCAGTCCATAAACTTAGGAAGGGTGTAGTGTGATACCTACATTTGGAGTTGTTTCCTGTTCTGAACTATATTTACCTTGTGTTCTCCCCAAGTCGTGAGTAAAGTCTTCCAACAGCCTTGAGTCTTAAGGAATGCTCAGAAGAAGCTGCTCTTGGAGTCATGTAAAGAAGGAATAGGACAGAAGCCTCCAGGTGATAGACACCTGAGCTTGGAGAGAGACATTGGGCAGCCACTACTGGTTGTCACTACCAAAAAAATGTAAGTCCCCTCTGTAGAAATTCAGGGGCATATACTGGCCTTCCCATAAATAAGTGCAATGGGAGGAACTGAGTAATTTTTTTGGATATTAAAGAAGGCTGGAGAACTTGGAGATATTTAGGTACAGTAATATTTACTCATGTTTATTGAACACTTGATAATTATTGAACATTTGCTGTATGTTAGGCTCCGTATTTAAGTGCCTGGTGGGCCTAATCTCAAGTTACAGTTGAGAAAATAAAGCCTATAACAAATTAGTTTGATCAAGAGAATGTAGCCAGTGAGTGGTGGAGCTTTATTTAAATCTGTATGCTAAATTCCAAATTTGCAGTCAAAATCAGTGGTCTCCAAACATTGTGATGATACATTCCTATCATTAAAAACTTGGGGGGAGCATACCCTATTGTACGTGTATTTATTTATTCATAAATTATATATATCTTCTTTTCCACTAATAGATTATATATATATTACAAGATAGACATGAAAATAGAAATAAAACAAGAAAAAGTTGAAGTAAAAATGTAAAACAAAAGATAAAAAATTTAAAAACAAGAAATGTAATGTTTTTATATTTATTAAATGTACACAAATGTTTTTGTTCTCACTAAAAAAGTACTGCTAATAATAGCTGAGAAAAGTATATCACAAAGGTACTTATAGCCAATAGAAGTCCATCACTGACTATACTTCAGCTAGTAAATATTCCTATTTCCAGATGTCAATCAGTTAGTCTTGCATAATATAAAAATACCACATTTTTATTTATATTGTATATATTATATATACTATATTTTTATATTTTTACCATACAGCTTCAAATTCCATTGAAACTTCATTTAGATGGTGTTTAAACAAGAAAATTCTACTTCTGTTTCTGAGAATGCATAGGTGAACATTTTTATGTGATACCTTTACCCTTTTTTAAAGAAGCAGAATAACATAAAGTGGAAACACATCAAAATATTCTTTTTCAAAATGCTCTCTCACAGGTTTCTTGTGAAATGCATAAATATTTCTCTCTCTTTTAAAAGTGAAATTTTCACTTGAAAATATAGTTGAAATGTGTGGAGGTTTTTGGTTTGTGTGTGTATGTGTTTTTTCCAAAATATCTTCTAGGTCACTGGAATCAGCTACTTGTCATCAGAAAACAAGGTCAGCAACTTTGAAACATTAGAGGTTTCATAAAATAAAAATGCATAACTGATCTTTAATTTCACCTTTCTTTGAAGAACTTTGTCACGAGATAACCAGTGAATCTAGGTGTGATATAAAGATTTTTGTGACCACAACCCAACTTACAAATTTTAACAAAAATTGAACTATTTGAGACAGGTTTTGGCAAATATTTTCTGTAAAGGGCTTGCTTGCAAATATTTTAGGTTTTTCAGGCCATGCGGTCTCTGTTGCAACTATTCAACTCTGCTCTTGTTGTCTGAAAGCAGCCATAGACAATATGTAAACCAATGAGCGTGACTGTATAAATAACATTTTATTTACAAAAAGAGGCATCAGACTGGATTTGGCTGTGGCCATAGTTTGCCAACCCTAGACTTAGGATGATATCATCTTTAAACCCATTCTACCAAGCACAAATAACCTGTGATAGGTTGCAGTACTCTGAAAGGGACAAGAGTGCAGGTGCCTCCCTCTGCTCAGGGAACCCCTCACTCTTTCCTGAGGGCACCACGCCTACTGCACGTGACAGGTGCCCATCCAATGAACAAGCCTCTTAGGGTGCCAGTGTCAGAAAAGTGAAAAGTTGGAGACCCTTAAGATTTTTCTTTAAAATTTTTTAGACAAAAATGGATGTAAATAGTTGTTTCAATATTTTTGTCCTTCATCTTCATTGATCATTGTTCATACCCCACTTTTGAGATGACTTCAAGCTTCTGCACATCTACCCGCAAAAGTAGGTCACTGGGATAAGCACGGGAGGTGAAATGAAGGAGAGGGTGTGTGGGACCTTTACTGTCTCTAACGCTAGCCCCCTCTCAGAGGGGGGAGGCATCAATGTGACGGCATGGTTGCCTTCGAGGATGAAGGTCTAGAAGTACAGAGACGAACTAAGGGAAGAAGAAACAGAACAGGGCCTGTGGCCCTTGGGGAGACTTTCTAATGGCCATCCAGACCACGTCTGTCACACCTTTACCACACTACACTGTTATTATTTATTTAAAGGTAGACGAAGCTGGGAGCTCTTTGAGTGTATCTTTGTATCTTTAGTACCTTCTTTAGAAACCAGGTGTTGTGAACACTCAGTAATAATGTTCGGTGAGTGGGCGGGTGCAGATGTGCAGAAGAGCCACAGGATTTTGGGTCCCATTCTTAAGGCATAAGATTAATTTAAAATTAGCTAAGATAGACACATAAACATATAAGGCAGGATATGTCCCCAAAGTATCGCTGGGCATTGCAGCCCCACCCCAAGTGAGGGAAGGAGGAAATCACTGTGACTCAGCAGAATGGGACATGTCCCCATCACCAGGAGATGAGTTACATGAGGATATGTAAGGTGAGGCACCAGGTTTTTATTTTTAAAGATTTTATTTTACTTGAGAGAGAGAGAGAACATGAGTGGGAGGAGAGCGGCAGAGGGAGATGAAGAGGGAGAAGCAGGTTTCCCGCTGAGCAGGGAGCCCGATGCGGGGCTCGATCCCAGGACCCTAAGATCACAACCTGAGCTGAAGGCAGACACTTCACCGACAGTCCCCCAGGCACCCGGAGGCACCAGGTTTTTAAATTGTCTTTTCCCAGATAGCCAGACTGGTAATAATTTCGTTGATTTGATCAATACAGACTGAGGGGCTGGAAAATTCTGGTAAAACACAATCTACTTAATGCCAAATTATGTGGTTTGTTCAGACCTACTAAACTGGTAAATGCCAAATTCCTTCTCCCTTGGTGCCACATGAATGTTCCCTGCAATGATTAAGTGCAGAATCTCAAATCATGTCAAGACATCAGCCAGCTGATGGTCTTCGGCAGGCATGGCTTCCCCTGAAGACATGGGTTAATCTTATCATCTGTATGTCACATATGTGAGCTGCTGTCAGTTTAGGACTAAAGTGTTATTAAATCTGGACATTATTTGTCAATTAAGATTACCTTTGGTCACATTAAGCTTGGTGGGCCCTTATATAGGTCTGCTCTCTCTCTCTCTCCCTCTCCCTCTCTCTCTCTCTCTCTCGCTCTCCTCACTCCCCCTCTCTCAGCTCAGCTTTCTGAAATTTTCTGCTGAATCAACATATTCACTTCTCTTTGGGGCAGGGAAATGGACCACACAGTTTGAAAGAGAGTGAATAGAGGTGTGAGTAGAATGTGTAAGCAGAAAATTACTTTTTAAATAGCAAAGGACTCTGCTCAGAGAAAGAAAACATAAATTCTATCCTCAGCTTTCCAGAGAGCTTTATCCAAGTTACTTAACGTTTCCAGGCCTCAGTTTCCTCATCTGTAAAGTGAGTGAGTTAGATCTCCACTGCACCTTCCAACTCTATGATCCTAAGACAAATGAACAAATAATAAATCTATAGCTTCAATCATTAGTACTAAGACCCTGACCTTAGAGACATATATACATTTCGTGAGGAAAGTCATCTGATTCCAAGCGGAGTGACTCCCTAGAAGGATCTCACAAATGGAAGGTGGAAAATCCAAGTTGAAATCCAAGATTATTCCCACATGTGACTCTGATCTCCGCAGATATATTTGCTGCCTGTAATAGAGAAGCCCCTCCCTGGGACAGAGCCACTCTCAGTCTCCATTTCTAGAGTCCTGTCTGAATCATTCTCTCTTTTCCTCTCTCTCCATCTCCATTGCCAGTGCCCACACCACAACCCTTTCCCTCCCTCCTCCAAGAATACCAGAGAGTGTGTCCTCAAGAGCCACAGAAGCCTCCCCTGAAACCCGATCCCGAGGGCGAGGGACCCTGATCCTTAGTTAGGCCGCCCTCTGCAGTGACCCACTTTTTAATAACTTCCTCGCCAGCGATCAGGTTGTGCCCGCACTGATGACAGGGCTGCCGCCGGGAGAGGCCTCCTGCAGTGTTGACTCTGCCTTTCTCTCCCGGAGCTCCTGCCGCTGTCAAGACCGATGGCCTGCGAGCCAGCGTTCAGAAACACCCTTCATCCGCACCCTGCTTCACAGAGGGGTAGACTCTGCCAAGAGCTGGTGACATTCACGGCTTGAACGGAGCTTTCAAAGCTGCTGTCCACGTGTTGCTGGTGAGCTGTTTCTGTCCTGTTTGCCCCTCCTCGGTCAGGTTGTGCTCTGACTCAGCTTCACATGCAACTGTCCTTTGGGGTGTTACCAGGGCTTTTTCTAATGAGCCATTTCTCCTTTCTGCAGCCCCACCGAGACTCAAACCGCAGGCCACTCTACCAAGTCCCCAGGCTCTGCCCCTGCATGCATTCTCACATCCACCTTGCAGCTGATGGAAATTTTGCCTACAAGCTAGTTAGCTCCTCGTGATTCGACTAGATACATATTTAATGCATTTTTAAAATAGATACTGAATGTCATTTCCATGGCTATTTCAGATTATTGATGGCACATTTTCTTTTAAATAAAACTTTTATATGTATAAATGATTTATTTAACATGGGGCAGATTTTATTCCCAGGAGAGTAGAGGTTCTAAGTCTTACTTGCTGTTCTTCCCCAGCACAGCATCGTAGGAAACTGCAGAGACAGTGCTTGGAATACAGACATCTGAAAAACATTTGATTTTCATCATATTTCTTAAAATTTTACTAGTAGCTGAAGACTCTTATCAGCCCATAATCACAAATGGACCAGAACATGAAATAACTGTGAGAGCTAAGAAAAACATTCTTGTTGGAACAAGTTCATTCTTAGAAAACAAGGTCTGTTCTAACTTAGAAGGAGGAAAACGAAAGTATCGTATAGGCACTGGGAAGTATTTTTTTTCTGTTCTTTTTTTAAGTTTTTATTTTAATTCCAGTTAGTTAACATAGAGTATCATATTAGTTTCAGGTGTATTGGGAAGTATTTTTAAAGACAAATCGTATTTTTTTCGGTTCTCTCTCTGAACACCGGTCAGGTCAGTTGTTCAGATATTTGAATGGATTAGAAATGAGTGCACAATCTTCCCAAAAGGATGTTCGTCGTAAAAGAAAATGCCTTTTCTGGAACATTTCATGAACTTACTCTCCCAGAACCCCAACCAAACCCAGGCTGTGAAGTGTCCTGATGTTGAGCCAGCCAGCAAGTTGACAACACAACTAACTTTAGGAGCTTTGGCACTTTGAACATTTAAAACTCGTTCTGGCTGGATCGGGACACATGAAGAGAATTTTGTATGAATATTACGTACTTGTTTATACTGTGAAGCTTGGATGGTCAAAACATGTTTATTAACTAGCTAAGACATGCAATACATAAAAAATGCAAATGTCACAAAAGAATATAGAGAGGCTCCCCTCGCTAAGGCAAAAACTGCTATCAGTTTCTTGTATCCCCCTCCAAAGATAATATGTATGTGTGTATAGATATTTTATTTTATTTTTTATTTTTATTTTATTTTAAAGATTTTATTTATTTGACAGAGAGAGACACAGCGAGAGAGGGAACACAAGCAGGGGGAGTGGGAGAGAGAGAAGCAGGCTTCCCGCAGAGCAGAGAGCCCGATGCGGGGCTCGATCCCAGGACCCTGGGGTCATGACCTGAGCTGAAGGCAGACGCTTAACGACTGAGTCACCCAGGCGCCCCTGTGTATAGATATTTTAAAAGGTGATAGTATATTGAACACATGGTTCCTGCACATTGCTTTTCTTCACTTAGTTCATCTTAGAGCTCAACCTCTTTCTTTTTAATGATTGCAAAGCATTCTTTGCTATGGATGTTCTAGAATTTACTGATGAACTTTTGGGTTGTTTGCAGTCTTTTGCTACTACAAGCTGTGCTGTGGTGAATATCTATCTATCTATCTATCTATCATCTATCTATACACACACACACACACACACACAAACATATATATGTGTGCATTCATGCATATGTACCATTATTTCTATAGACGAAAGTCCTAGAAGTGGGGTTGTTGGGCCAAAGGACAGTGAATTAAAAAAAAAATTTTTTTTTAAAGATTTTATTTATTTATTTGACAGAGAGAGACACAGCGAGAGAGGGAACACAAGCAGGGGGAGTGGGAGAGGGAGAAGCAGGCTTCCCGCAGAGCAGGGAGCCCGATGCGGGGCTCGATCCCAGGACCCTGAGATCATGACCTGAGCCCCAGGACGGTGCATTTTAAATTTTGGTAGATACTGCAATGTTGAACTCCTTAGAGACAATCAATTTACCATTATTCTCCGCGTATCTCCTCCCACTCAAAAACCAAAAGTTATGAGAGGACAATACTTTCCTAATCACTCTCTGCTCTATTTGAGTATTTGTCTTTGTGGAGTTGCTTTAAAAATAGAGAGGTATAGGGGTGCCTGGGTGGCTCAGTCGGTTGGGTGTGTGATTCTTGATTTCGGCTCAGGTCATGATCTTGGGGTTGTGGGATCGAGCCCCACGTAGGGCAACTGGCTTGGTGGAGAGTCTGCTTGAGATTCTCTCCCTCTGCCCCTCCTCCTGCTTGCACACGAGCGTGCATGTGCACGCTCTCTCTCTGTCTCTAAATAAATAAAATCTTAAAAAAAAGAGAGAAGTATATCTGACAGAACATGACACGGTTAACATAATATTATCATTCAGGTCTCAACTAAACTGCTATTCCCTAAGCAAATCTTCCCTGACCATCCAACACACACATCCCCAGTCACTCTCCATTATCCTTTGTGTTGTCTTCCTACCACTTGTCACTACCAGAAATTACTTCTTTGTTTATTTGTTTATTTTTCCCCCTACCCTGCCACCCTGCACTAGAAGATGAACCTTGGAGAGCAGGGACATGACCATTTATGCTGTTTACCCAGTACTTTGAACAGTACCTGGCATGGAATCAGCACGCCATACATGTGTGTTGAAAGAAACTCTGGGTCCAAAGGTACCCTTAGTACCCATGAATGTGAGTTTGCTCTGGAATAACTTTACAGAGCCCTCCAAGGAAGGCGGGGGCGGGGCGGGGGGTGGTAGTGCTGCTCAGAGGAGTTTCTAACCCATTCTGGAAATGTTATAGGCTTTGGAGAAAAAATAATTCTCACACCATTCAGGGAAAACAAATGGGGCTGGTGGGGACTAACTCATCCTTTGACATGGAACTGAAGAAAATTAATTGCATTGTCCTTGGTTCTGGGCAAAATATGAGTCAAAGTGGAATAAAAATTAATATTTGTAAAGCGTTTGAAGAGTATCGAGCACTATTGCTATGACTATTAGAGAACAGAAAGATATTCCTTAATGAAAAATAAAGCAGAGGTCTTTGACTTTTAGTTTACAAAGCACTCTGTTTTGAGGAAGTTCTGGAAGGCGGTATCTGCTGTCGAGGTGATTCACTGAATACAGGTAGTAATAAATGAGTGTTTGTCAAAGGGGTGTTTCTAAATCCTCTAAGGTTCTTCGGCTGGGTCCTGGGTGGGGCTGGCAGGTTTGGCGAGGCCTAATTAATTAGATTCAGCTGTGAGGAAAACTTTGGTAATGACTGTTGGTATAAACATTTCTTGCCGCCCATTCACTGGCGTGGCACCGGGAAGACATGAAAATGTCATTGGAGCTTTCTAGACGTTATATATTCTGGGAGATACAGGGGATGCATGTGAATTTTCCCACTGGAAAATCTTTCTCAGTCTTGATTAATTAAATACATGAAGTAGGTTCATGTTCACTGCTGAAGAATGGGCATTTCTCAGAATTCTTGGAGAAGTCTGCCACTCGGTTTCTCATATACAATTGCATCTTGTCTTTCATACATCAGTGCCATGCCAGGCAGGTGGCTTTTGGGGTTTAGACCCCCCATACTCCCCATTACTGTCACTTCCCCAATGCCTTCAATGAACAGTTAATGTTTTCTCAAGCTGAAAGTGCTATGAAATAAGTGCTGTTTCAAGGACAAGTCTTCTAGCTGGCCCCCACTTCCAGCAGGATGGCTGTGTGTGAGCAGTTTTCCAAGCACCCCGGGCATGGTCCTTCACATCTACAGATACTCCAGGAAGCAGCCATTGCGGAGCGGTTGTCCGAAGACAGTCTCTGGTGGCCGCTCTCTCCTTCCTCGGCAGACATACCACCTCCAGGGAACTCATTCTTGGTGGCCTTTCATGGAGTTCCCTGCTCTGTGCTCTCGGGGCAAGCCCAGGGACCTAGTGAACTTCTGACTCTGTGGAAGAATGTGGCAGGACGGGGTTATCCCGTGTGGGACAGAACCAGCAGCACCAGGTTCAGGAGAATGTCCCCGAGTCTGCCAAGTGGTTTCTTTTCAGGCCCAGGCTCTACGGGTGCCCACTTCCAAATCCTGTAACACTTAACAAAATGGCCTGCTAGTCACACAGGGCCCTCTGGGGGCTAGCAGAACCCCTGCTAGCCTGGGCATTGAACCAGTGCCCTCTCCAAAGCTGGAGGAAAGTATGATGCCCAATTGGACGTGACTAGACACAATCAGAGTTTCTTTGATACTTATGATTTCTAAGATGTAAGGACCAAAATTGATCTGAAGGGTTTAAGATGCTCCTCCTTTTCACAGTATGCATTTTCCAGACCGTCTGTGAAATACCCTTCAAAGAAAAATGAACCGCATATTTGTGTGTAAAAAAAGCCCAAGATTTTTTAAAAAGGTAATTTAAGATTCTCCACTGTATTTCTTTACAGGTTATCACACATCCATCTGCCTACTTTAGATTTTTTGCCCAGGAAATAGGAGTTTTCCCACAAATAACTTCAGTTGCCTAGAGAGAAACACAATTTCTAGCAAGTGGAATGAGGAGTGATGATATGATTCCCATTCATAGGATCCACTGAGATTGCTTCTGAAACAAAATGCCCCTCTAATTAGGAGAGCTGCCCCACACAAAGGCTCATTTTGCCAGGCCTGACTTAGAGTTTTAACAATGTCTTCCCTTAAAATGCATACCTAACAAGAACCTGTGTGTCAGCTCAGTTTTCCAGAGCTGAGGGCACAATCATGAGGACATGGCTTTCTCTGTAAACCCTCTACATAACTGTTCTGCCCGAGACCTGTGGACAGGACGACCAGCGTGCCTATGGCCGAGACAAAGCTCTAGTAGGAAGGCCAGTGTGGGGTATTAGTTAGCTTGGACTGTCGTAACAAAATACCATAGACCAGGTGGCTCAAACAACAGAAATGTATTTTCTCACTGTTCTGGAGACTGGAAGTCTGAGATTGGGCCAGATTCTGGCCAAAATGGCCAGATTCTGGGGAGGACCCTCTCTCTGGTTTGCAGATGGCCATCTTGTCACTGTATCAGGAAGAGAAATGAGAGAGAGAGGAGAGAACGAGAGGGCCCGACCCAAGGGCCCCACTCCAAGTACCCTCACATTGGGGGTGAGGGGCTTCAACGTATGAATTTGAGTGGGACACAATTCAGTTTAGAGCAGGAATTAAAACAGAGGGAGTTTGAACAAACCCCTTTACTCCTATATACGTGTATAGAATAGACTAGGACAATCTGTAGCATAGAGGCCATTCTGGATGTGGTCTTCTGTGCTTTCTTCAGGGACGTTCAACGGAAAGCCCTTTTAAATGGCCTTTATCCCTGAGGTGGGTAAGGAGTGCCGGGCTCACAAAGGCCAAGGGCAAACAGGGCCCAGCTGTGAGCACCGAGGGCTAGCAGAACGCTGTCGAGATTCAGTCACCGTTTAGCTCAGATTTATTGAGCCCCTGCTCTGAGCCAGGCACAGGGCTAGGCCCTGGGGATACTGCAGCCAAGAAAACATCAACATTCCCTGCCCTCAGGAAGCAGTCATTTACATATCGCACCAAAGGGCTGGCCCTCAATAATCCTGATACAGGTTTCAGAAAGCTAAGGTGTGAGCACTCAGCCAGCGCCGCGGTTTGCAAATGCACGCTGTTCGGTGTTGTTTCCCTTTGTCAAGCTTCGAGATACCCCGAGAGTGTACGCTGTTCAGAGGAGCGGGAGGTGCCCAGGGTGGGAGCGGAGGAACACTGCCCCACCGTCCTCTTTGGCTCCGGGGCTGACATGCGCGCTGTGCGGCCTCGGGCTAGGAGCTTCACCTTGTGCCCATTTCTTCACTGACAACAAGGAGATGATGCTATTTGCCTGTATCCCGGGGATGTGTGTGCATCACCCTCCAGTTGGTGTTGGGAAAGACTACTTTTCAGACTAAGGACAAGTATATGAAGTGAGCTCTGCAACTCACCTCTGTGCAGCTAACTTGCTCCCTGCCTCTCTGGAGATCCGTGTGTAAACACAGGACTGTGTAATTAGCCTGATGTCAACACCAGCTGTACAAAGGCACCAGAGGGGGGCCAGGTGGCCCAGGAGAGACACAGCCAGGCCGACTTTGGGGGGAGAAGGAGCCCTTTTCTCTGGCTCCTCATTCCATTCCTTCAAGGGAGGAATGACCTACCAAATGTGGGCAGGCAGTTTCCAGGACCTGGTGGGTTTCACTCACACGGACGAGAACAAAAGGTGACCCTTGGGGGGCCTTTATTTTCCAAGAAGCCCTGGCTGGCCAGTGGCTTCAGGCGTTTGTCTGGATACTGCAGGTGGAAGCTGCCACTGCCTGAATTACCCCCAAGGAATTCTTTGATATGGTGATGACCATTGTGCTGAGTGGGGCCTGGAAGATGCTCTAGGTTTGGTCCTGTGGCTGCTGACAGAGTTGGGGGAGGGGTGGAAGTGAATTAAGTGAATGTTTAAGTTTGTATCCCCCATTTTGTCCAGGGTTTTCTTCACTTGGGGTAAGAATATGATGATGAGATGATTTATAATGAGGAAAGCAACGTTAAAATGGAAGGCATGAGAGAAAGTCACGTTGTCATTACAGTAACAAAAAATGCAAAGGTGAACTCAATACGAAGTTAAGACGTAAAGAGCTTCAAAGATTGTCAGAACAAGATGTGGCTTTGCTAAGGGATTCTCTCTCCGAGACTTTTCCACAATTTAAAGGAAAACTCTTTTTTTTTTAGCCAACTTGTTATTCCTCCTCACCTCAGACTGAACGAAAAGCTTATCCCAAGGAAGTAAGCCGTCCTAGCAAATGAGGAAATGATTTAGGTTTAAACTAATATAAAATAGGAGCCGGACTTCTTGATAATTTGTAACTTGTGGCCAACTGCCCACCCTTCCTTCCTTCCCTCCTCCTTTCCTTTCTTTCCCCTTCCTTTCCCCCCCTCCCTGCTCTTAGCCATGATTAACAGGTTTTAGTCCTTTAAGTAAACCATGACACCTTTCTGACCTCTCTTGTCCTCTGAGGTGTTCCAAGTGCGTCACATGCCCAGTGTGACTGAAAAGTAACAAGACAGAGTTCCAGATCTGGCTCTGGAGATAAGTCTCATCACTTTGTAGTCACAGGGCATTGTTTGGGGAGTTGGGGGGGGAGGTTATCAACGTCCAGGGAGGGAGCCGGGCGGGCAGGCAAGTGACCTGGCAGGAATGTGAGTATGTGACAGACAGTGCTCTGGGTTAAGCTCACAATAAGCCACACTCCCACTGTGGAAAAGCCATCCTTCTAGAAGGCTGTGGAGGCATGGGTGATGAGCCGTGGGATCAGGAGCTTTGCAGCCTTCTTCGGATGTCTGAATGCATGTGGGAAATTTCCTTGGAGGTTTCCTGGAGAATTCCTGAGGTGAGCAGTGTCCAAACAAGATAACCAAACATGGCTTCCATACTTTTGATATGGTTTGAAGTGGTTGGGTTCAGAGCCCAAGGCCGAGAAAAAAATTCTTGAGATATCTTTGGTGCAAAAAGGTGGTTTTATTAAAAGCACGGGGACAGGACCCATGGGCAGAAGTAGCTGCACTGAGGTCGTGAGGAGTGACAGATTATATAAGATTTTCTATCCTGTGGAGGGGAGGGTGATGTTAGGGCTCCAGGAAACTGAGTCTATAGGTTTCTGGAGATTGCTTTTTTCTTGTAAATCATTAAGACAGTTGCAAACTGATGGAGACTCGTGTCCTGCATGACTGTGATCCCTATCAGTTAACCATTGGTTTTTCCCTTTCCTTTGTTCTTGGGCAGCTAGGAGTGCCTGAGGAATGTCACACAGATCCCACAGTGGGGGTGGGGGGGGGTTGCGGGGTGGCAGCTTGTGCTTTGCCCTCAGCTTCTGCTCCCTCATCGCTTTGAGTGTCTGTGTCTTCTTTTCATGGGCCCCAGACTTACCGTGACTTCAGTGGGTGCCTCGGGGCTGTTACACCCTTCCCTGCAGTCCGAGCCCCAAGGAGCCATCTTGTGCCCTGGATTCATAGAAGAAGCGCTGGGTGGTGCTGAATTCTGATTCTACTCTGAAGTTAGCAGAGCTGAGTTCTGAGCTACACTGCTGGTTTGTTTCTTCCTTCCTATTTATATTTTGTTTGGGCTCAGAGTCCGGTTTATTAGGCTGATCTGCTTCCCATTCAATGGTTAACTTCGGAATAAATAAACATTAGGAGCTGTGAGTTCTCACTGGGGGCGTTAGTACATCACACTGATTCAAGAACGATGAGCCTTAGAAACAAATGACAAGGACCACATGTCCCCTTGCAAATGTGAGGACTGCCACAGGTTGTCAGGAAGAAAGAAGTCATGAATGTCCTTCACACTCTCGAATAGCAGACCTTTCACCCAGCACACCAGGCCCAGGATTCCAGCCTCCTCAGCGCTTTTGTTCTTCACCCAGACAAAGAGCGGCTCTGACACAGTTTTTTGCATGCAACATGCCGTCTGGCTGGAGGGATGGGCTGGACATGAATCCCCTTTACGGTTTCTCCAGTTTGGAGACATACTTGTCCCAGTGGGAGTTAACTCTACAATACCACTGACTGTGTTCAATGTGGTCCAGGATGTGGCCTTCTTTGTAGACATACCTGTGGGCCCAGGGGCCTGAGTTGTGGTGATGAACTGTGTATGGTTAGAATGGTGTCTGAGGAGAGTCACCATCGTTTATCTGTCAATGGGATGCTGACCTATAGTGGGTTTTTCTAGCGTATGTTATCCTTCTTCCCCAAAACTGTAGCATCTGTTCTCAGAAGGTTTAAAATACCAAGCATAGGTTACCGTGGGGACCATTACTTACCACTTAAAAAACTGAACAGAATTACAAGAAGGTAAGGCAATATGCCGATCCTTGTAAAGGCAAGGTAATAGGTACAGGAAGAGTTATTATACTATTTTATGTACTTTTATATATGTTTGAAAGCATTTTCTTTCTTTTCTTTCTTTCTTTCTTTCTTTTCTTTCTTCTTTTTAAAGATTTTTAATTTTTTTAAGTAATCTCTACACCCAGTGTGGGGCTCAAACCCACAACCCTGGGGTCAAGAGTTGCATGCTCTACCGACTGAGCCAGCCAGGTGCTCCTGTTTGAAAGCATTTAAGTAAATTTTTAAAAAAGATTCTGAACACCCATTTGAAATGATACAAAGACATTTGGCATGTGCAAATTCTTACTCAACACTAAGAAGAATTATTGTTAACTGAGCACGTGGAGCAGAGAACCTTGTGCCAGGCCTTTATGTGCATGATTTCCACGAGCACAACAACCCAGCAAAAGCCGGACAATTAATCTGATTTACAGGTGAGACTCAAGGAAGCTAAATGCTTAGCTCAAGCCACTTGTCGAGTAACAGAGTCAAACATCGAACACAGATCTCTCTCCCTAAGAAGCACAATTTTCTACAACTCCACGAGACCTTCAGCTTTGTGTGGGTGTAGAGTGCCATGATTCCCAAGCCCAGCTAGTCACAAAAATGACCCAGAACACTGACTTTTAGATTCTTTTCCTAGAGCCCTCAGGTCAGGAGTAAGGCGGGGGAAGGGCATGTTTTATGCACAGGCTCCCACCCCAGCGATTTTCATGGGGAGGAGAATTTAGGACATTCGACCTCGCCCCTAAAAAGAAACTTATTCCTACAAAGTGCCCCCCTCTTTAGAGGTTGTCTTTTAAAATGCATGGTTTCATGTCAGCATAAAACATTACAACACATTCCTAATTCTTTCCCTTTGAATTCACTTATTACATAGCCTTGTTTTTTCCCTGTTGGGAGAGAATGTCCTTACAGCAGGGACATCTGGGGCAGGGGAGTCGCTGAGAGGTGGTAAAAAGTTGCAAAAAAGGAAGATGGGGAAATTCAATGTCCTTTCCTTCATAATTTCATCTAGCGCCAGCCAACACCACACCCCTAGGGGTGTCTGTTCTTTATGCACTGTAAAATCTAAAAATAGGAAATATCTTTGAAAGAGAATATTGTGCCCAGATACAGCAGAGGGTTCGAATCCAGTAATCAGTTGTATTTTTCAAAGGACAATTTTGATATTTGGATCTTCTTCCTCGACGCCTCTTCCTTGTCCTGTGCAAGTGTTTCTAAATGCATATGCAAGGGTCAGGTCCAGGCCAGAAAGAACAATGGGCATATGAGAATTGCCAAGGCTCAGAAACTGAAGCATTTCACATAATAGGTCTGAGTTCCAGGAAACTGAAATTCCTGAGCTCTTTGGAGATACTGGCATTCAAAGAGGCACGGATCATTCCAGCTTCATTTTAGGCCTCGGGGGACTGCACTGGGTCGTGAAAATCTGCAAGAAGGAACACACACACCCTATCTGTGAAAACCACATAATCTCAGTGACTCCGACAGTCTTGGAAAAACGTTTATCCTTCCCAATACCACATCCACCCCCACTAGGAAGGATCCAGAAGGGCCTCTTAATTCGCGCTGTGAGAGAAGAAAACACACAGTGGATTTCCCCCCCGCTTGTTTGCTTGTCAAGGTTAAGAAAACATTGAAGCCAATGGCTTCTTCTCTCAACTGGCTAAACCAAGGGCAGGGGAGCAAATGAAAGCAGGAGCCTCAGTAATTCCTGCATCTGACCTCAAGTCCAAAGACGACGACCTTCTTCAAAGGAAGAATTCTTTGAATGTGTCCTGTGTAATCTTGAGACAGGGGATGAGGGCAGCTGAGGTCTGTGGTCACCCGGAGTAGGAGTGGATCTTGTGTCCTTCCAGCCAGGATGCCAAGTGGGCCAGAGAAATATAGCTGGAGGAATCAGACCCACCATGGAGATGCCGGGGGGCCGTTAATTAGCAATCATCCTGAAAAGAGACTGCATTGTCCACCACTGTCCCAGACTTCCCCCTTCCGGGCCCTGACAGGGAACTCGGAAGGCAGTTCCAACAGACAACCCCCTCAGAACCATTTCTAAAGTTCCAGAATCTCAGGCCCAGAAGGCACCCCAGAGCCGCCTTAGTTTGCCTGGCCGTGGGATAAGACAGATCTTGGAAGTAACATCTCCACTTATCCTTTTATGCCCTAAAAAGTCTCCGGTAAAAGCCACTTTTCTAAATGACGCTACCTACTAACCTGTTTTATTGAGTAGGTGTCACCAAGCACAACGACCTTTTCTTAATACCTGACATCACCCTGAAGCTTCAGTTTTCCCATCTATGAAATGGGGCAAACAATAGCCCCGACCTTATAGGGTTGCCAGGATTGAATGAGACGTGACATGGAAAGTGCTAAAGTGCTTCCTTAGCACCGGAAACAAAGAGCAGCGAGAACCAGGACGCCACTGCAGTTTGAGCACCTCAAACCATCAGGTACCTTCTTTGCCGGCAACACGGTGACTCCCTGCCACACCCCAATCAGTCTTTTGTTTCTTATCTGCCACTGACTGGGGAGCTAGAAGAATCAACCACGTCCCAAACCACATGTTTATATGCTCAATTAGAATCAATAAGCCTTCAAATGAGCAGTTAAATGTACAGCTGTGTGAGTGCTTTATCTGATCTGCAGAAACGTTTCCCCACCCAGGAACACAGTCTGTATTTCAAAGGGTTGAATACATTACAAATCAGCCATCTAGGGTCTGGACGAGCGAGCTGTTACTGTATTTATTATACCCTACTTATACAAGGTCATATTTCTCTTTAATAAAGTAATTTTAATCACGCATCTTTAAGGGCCTGCTGGGAAGTTACTCTCTTTCCACCTGCTGCAAAGAGACACACTACAGGACACTGGAAGTGAGGTATTGTGATCAATATAAACCAAAGCGTGGCCCCTTGAAGCACCATCCAGATTTAGAGATATCAGAGAAATCTCTAGCCTTGGCTGTGCAAAATAAATCTCCCAGAGGAATGTCTCTGTCTGGTTCTGTAGGAAGGGTAATGGAAAACCGTGATGTGTTTCTGGGTTGGAAGTTTGGCATTGTCAGTCTTCATAAGGGGGTGAGCATAATGTGATATAATTTTCTGTTATGAAAGCAGACAGATAGGGATGTGCTTTTGTACTGAATGGTGGTTGATTTTGCCAGCCCAGCACCATTCACCCTTTGTTGTTGTTGTTGTGACAGCCGCCTAGTCTAGGGATAAGCAGGTGACTTAAGCCTGGCCAATCAGTACCATATTCGAAAGAGATCACAGTGATTGGTTGAGAAATAAATATTCTAGCCAATGGAAGCCAACTGGGGTTTTTGTTGGTGCTAACAGGAAAGAGGCAGTCTCTTTCTCTTAAACTGGAAATGCAAGCCTGGAGCTACTGGTGGCCATCTCACTACCACAGGAGGACAGCAGATCTGAGAATGAGACAAAACCCTGGGGATGTCTTTGAAGCACCTCCATCCAGTGACACCAAGACTTTTCGGTTATATGTGCTAGTAGACACATTCTCTTTTATTTGATTTTTCTTGAGACAAACCTTAGATAGATTTTGGTCACTTGCAACTGACAGATTTCCCATCATACATTCTGATAATACGTAGCATGTGGCTCTATGTGACCACGTGGTAGCCAGCCTCCAAGATGGCCCCCAAAAAACTTTGCCTCCTAGTATTTCCTGGTATTCATGGAGTAGAACTCCCTCCCACACCAAATTAGGCCTGGTCAGTGTGACTACAGAATACAGCAGAAGTACAAGTCTGTGTGACTTCAAAGGCTTGAATCTCTCATTCTGGGGCAAGCCAGCTACCACGTTGTGAGAACACTCAGGAAGCCCGTGTGAAGAAGTCCACATGGAGGACCCTCAGGCCTCCTACGAATAGGCAGCACCAATTAGCCAGGTATGTGAGTGAGCTACCTTGGCAGGGGGCCTCCAGCCCCAGTCACGCCTTCAAATGACCGCCACCCGGCTGGCATCTGGACTGCAACCCCATGAGAGACCCTAAGCTAGAGACACCCTACCAATTTGGTCCCGAGTTCCTGACCCACTGTGGGAAACGGTGAGGGATAATAAATAATGATTGTTGTCTTAAGCCAGTAAGTTTTGGAGGAATTAGTTACACAGCATTAGGTAAGTACCAGGCCACTCCTGCTACTTTTCATCTCCCAGTGAATAAAAAAAATACTGTAATGCGTCCGTCCCAGGCCCTTGTCCTTCAGATCTCATGCCATTTTTGAGAGTTCCCAGAAGGGAATTGCCATAGTGGGATCCCTGCCACCAGGCGCTCTCACCACTCCTGAGTCCCACCATCACCTCCCTGGGGACCAGTCTCTGCCAAGTGACCGGGCTGTCCCCTCCCTCAGATTCCTAAAGCAGAACTTAGGCATCAGGGCTCACCATGTCCTCTGCAGTCCTGGGGCTGCTTCTTGTCCTCTGTGACGTCACTTTACCTTTTGACTTGCCCATGAAGTTTGGAATTTGTCATTTTGACCATACCAGATGATAGCTCAGAAGTCCAGCTTGGCCATTTTCTCTGCCATCATTGGAACAAACAGCTTTTTCTCGGAAACAGAGCAGCCTAATAGAATTTTTTGCCACGATGGAAATGTTCTATATCTTGACTATTCAACACAGTAACCACTGGCTGCATGGGATTACTTAGCGCTTGAAATGTGACTAGTATGATATAAGAGGTGAAGTTTTAATTATATTTAAATCGTCACAGATGACTAGTGGCTTCTGATTTGGACGGCACAGCTTTGGATGCAATGGTTGCCAAGCAAAAAACTTCTCACCTTGAGCACAGAGTTTGCACGGAGGTAAAGGCGACTGCAGAGCAATGCTTTAGCTCCAATATCGTACCCAATTTGAATGGAAGTTTGACTTGCAGCACCTCCTCCCCCCTTCCCCTCAGGACCCAGACAGGAGCCCAGGATTGACTAATCCCACCATGTTCCAGACGTGCCCACACACACCTGAATCCCGGCAACAGGTGTGGCTCTCTTTCAGATGGATACCCTGCTACAGTGAGATCTGGCATCTGGTGGGGGTCGGGGGGAGGATCTGGAAGCTTCTCTAGCCCAAGCTTCCATGGGCCCCTCACTGCTTATGATTCCATAACTGTTCACTGAGCAGGCTCAACTCAGTGGGGTAAAACATGAAACGGTTTTCCTTTTTCTAATTGCTACCCTCAAATTGGATTTGTTCCTAGCCAAACAAAACAAACTAACAAATGAAAAATGAAAAGCTTCTCCCTTAGCACATCTTGGGCAGATTCCATTACTTTCTTTTCACTTGCAGTCCAATTAAAAACCTCATTCACGTGCTGAATTCAGAATTCCCTGTCAGGCTCCTTCTCTTGCTCAGTTTTAAGATCCTCCAGGCTGCTGGGGTAGGAAGGGGCAGGGACGAAGGAACACACTGTTCCCTGATGTGGGCCAGCTAGCTTGGTGAGGCCTCTTCTGCTCTCGCCCAGTTCTTGCTGCTGGGTTCCTTTGCCAGGCGGCAGCCCTCTGGGTGAATCCTGGCAAGACAGCTCATGACCTTACGGAGCCCCTGTCACCATCTCCCGCTCAGGTAGGCGAGGGGGAGATCTGCAAGAGCGAGCCTAGCAGATGTCCACCTGGCCAGTGAGATGCCACCCTCCCTGCAGCCCGTCCCCTCCCACTTCTTCACCTTGGGGCAGGGGTGGCCGGTGGGGCACAGGGAGGGATCTACTTCTCACTGTGAACCCTGCCCAAGGTGGTTGACCTAGATGACTCCTCCTGCTTACCCACCCCCCCCGGCCCCCCACCCCCATAAAGGGAGCAGCGAGGTGATGGTGGTGGCTGTTGACTGGGGACTGTGGAACCTAAGATGTTGCCCCGTAGGAAACCCAGGGAGGTGAGGGCAGGGGAAGAAGCAGATCTGGCTTTGGGTTTCTAATAACTCTCTTGGATGTGAGGCATTTAGCACCTCTTTTCAGCTGGGACTCTAAATGCCAGTTCCAGAGTAAAAGGAAAACTCTTCCACGCCCCTCCCCCCCCTCCCCCCCCCCCCCCCCCCCCCCCGCCCCTTTGGTCTGCCTTGGGCTGTCTGGATCAGGCGGCGCGGAGCTGCTTGCTGGTCCCAGGTGAGCTGCTGACAGAAGGGCTGTAGGCAGCGCTGGGCCCGCGGGGCCGGGCTGACTCTCAGAAGCTGGACAGAGAGCCCAGCACTGCGGGCAGTAGCTTCCTGGTTTTTCAGGCAATGTCCCCCTGTTCCGGTGTCCTCGTGGTGCGCAGCGAGTGGCTGCTGAGCCCCGGCAAGACCGGGCAGAGGGCTCCCAGCACCCTGGCCCCTGCCGGAGCGCTAAGCTCTTTGCTAGTCTCCGTGGACTCACAGCTGGGCAGTGGGGGACGTTCCAGCCTTGAGTGATCTAATCCTTTGGGATGGGAATGGCACTTCCAGGCATAGGGTGGCTGAGGAAGCAGTGCTGGTTGACTCTCCCTGGTGAGGCCATCCCTAAAGGGCGGCGGGTCTGGGGGCAGAGCCTGGAGCAGGGCGTTCTGCTAGGACCATGGCCGTGGACGCCGGCCAGAGCTGGTGAGTTCACAGTGGTTTGTGGGTGTGTGTGATCTGCTGTATCACACTCACTCTGCCAGTGGCCTGCACACGTTATCAGGCCGGACACTAAGCCATCGACGTTCCTCCTGACCTGCACACTCAGTTCTTGTAGTCAGACACCTGCAGAGGCCAAGAGCCCGGGAGTGATGGTTCAGGACCGGGGCCAATATCATTCTGCTTCCCGTAGCCCCAACCACCGTCCTGTCCCAGATAGCGAACCCTGTCCCCACCCTGCCCAGGAGGAAACAGCTCCTCTGCTGTTTTTTCCCATCTCTTTCTCTCTCCATCCTCCCCTTCCTTTTTAAACCCCCAATAGCAGGCACAACCAACTCACTCCATACCTACCATTCTCAGGGAGGCTCACTGCATTGACTCCAAGGTGGTTTTCTGAGCTAGCCTATATTTTGAAATATCTGGCACTTGTCTCCTAAAGAACAGAAGAGGAGAAAAAAAAATACAAATTAAATCTCCAGGACATGGCTCTCACAGAGAACCTGCTCGCTATGCACACATGAGTAAGGGAAAGGAAGAAAACACCACTGCTCTTAAAGCATTACCCTCAAGCTGACTGTTGGCAGTCTTTTCGCAGCCTGAATATGTCCCGGTTCTCAGTACCATCTGTTCTCACACACCTGCGACCTTTAAATAGGCCAAACGTTCCTGTGAATAGGTAATAGGAACAACTTCTATAAGCAACAGAACCCATCAGGGAAATGTGGTTTCTTTAGGCTACCTGGATTCTGGAACTTATTTATAATGTATACGGAAAACATTCCAAATGAATTCTTAGTAAAAGATATAAAACATGGTTGCCTTGTGTCTTTATTAGAAAGGGGATATAGAGCTGAAAGCTGGGTCAGCCATTTTTTTCCCCTCTCAACTGAATTATTTTTTGTCCTTGTTGTTTGGCTAACTTCAGGAAGACTTCCTTTTTTCCTAAAAAAAAACCATTCTCTTGGTTCTTAAAGATGAGAAGGTTTCACTCACTGCACTCACGATTACATTTTAATTAGAATTATGGTGGCATTTTAGATTATTTATTTTCTCACAACAGAGCCATGAAACAGCAATGTCCCATTTTATGTATGAGCACACTGAGGCATGGAAATTTTAGAAAATTTCTCCAAGGTCATATATAATTACTGAGTAACCTAAGATTTTCGGTCATCATGTTCTCCCAAATATTTAAGCAGTTAGGCCACTGTTAACTTTCTGACTAGCTGAAATGTTATCCTTTGGTTCTTGATGCCAACTCTTTGATCAATGTTATCATTTTATTTTAAGTTCTCTTGGGAAGGTGTAGATCAATAAGTAGAGTAACTGGAAGTATCTTGTTTTTTTTATAGTGACTTAAGGAGATATTTAAGTAAAATGTGGTCGGAATTTTGTCTCAACTTTTTGTTTTGTTTCAGCATTTATCTTATTGGCAAATCATATTTCTAAATGCTTCTGTTTGACATGGGAGACCTTATTAGCCTCCTGGAGTAAACATTTTAAGTTACTTACCACACAGAATCCCCTTCTCAATGTTTATCTTCTATATGAATGGATTTTCTTTTATGTGTGTTTTCACGTGTCTGATTCACACTTTGTGTGTTCTTGAATTCTTTTCCTGTTTGGTTGTCTTTGTTTTCCCTAAAGCCACCCAGATTTTCCCTCTTTTTCTACAGATGCCTAGCCCACTGGCACACTCGCTGTTTATTTTTTCGTACTTCTTTTCTTTTTCTTTAATCTGTACTGTGTGCCCTACAATAGGAACAGGGGATTTAGGAAACTGCATTTTTGGCCTCGGTCACAGCAGCACCAAACAACACCTCCAGAGAGTAAATGTTTGTGCTCCCAACTGCTCCAAGTTCTCAAACATTCGGGCCAGCAGTGTAGGTGGGGGCTTGTCATGCTTCCTACAGGAGTAGGAAGCTAAGTCAGTCCTCGAGCCTGGGGGCGGGGGAGGGCGGGAGGCAGGCAGCCCTCCGAGGCCATCTGCTCCCTCAGAAACTGGTAGGACTTTTTTCTTTCCAGAAGCCTCTTTGTGTGGCTACTGGGACACGGCACCTGAGGCATGTGGGTGCCTCTCCTACCTGCTGTCCTTTGACCCAAGCTCAGAGCGCTTGCCACCCCCTGATTTCTCAGAGTCCCCAATTCACTCTTTTAAATAAAGGAGATACCTTAAAAAATCACCAAACTGCCCTTCTCTTTTAGGCTGTGGAAGGTCCAGACTCCAGCCTGGAGTGACAGGGAGTGGTCTGAAACCATGTGGACCACCCAGAAGACACCGAAGCTTTGGCAAGTTAAGTACAAGCCAGTGGCGCACTAGCACGGCATCTGGAGAGACAGGGAGAAGACAAATTTTAGGACCGAGAAGGATCTAGAACCCATCAAGTCCAGCAGCGGGCCTCAAAGCTGGCCGCCTCACGGGGAGACACTGCTGTCCTCCTAGCACCCATCGAAGGAAGTGCTGGAGGTAGGGGAGGGGACTTGCAAAAAATGTATTTCTGGTCTCCAGGTTTATGAACCACTTCGAATGTAGCCCTCTCCCAATCCCCTGTCAGGTGAAGCCCAGAACAGGGGTGTGACTTCTCCAACATCTAGGACTATTTAATGCACAACCAGAGTATACATTCCCCCAAATTATTCATCCATCATTCCTTCTAATACAGCACAGAAACAATATACCGCAACTGTGCTTGGGGGAGAGGGAGGGAAAGCATTCTGCCAACATAATAATAAGAGCTAAAGTACCAAGCAAAAGCTCAAGGTAAAAAGGAAAAGGGGCAGCGGGGGAAGGGGTTCCAAGGCCCATCACACGGAGCACTGTTCGTACGCAAACCTGAAAGCATACAGAGGCCAGGAATGGCACACAGACCAGACTAATTCAATCCAGATCTGGGCACTTATTGCCCTGAATATAGTTCCTCCCTCCCTTGCAAGGCTTGGGCTGGTCCTGTTGCGTGAGGTTAGAGAAATTCAATGGGAAGGTTTAGAGACCCAGAGCCAAGGACATCATTACAACTCTTGTGCTCCCAGCACAGAAGCGAGGGAAGGAATGTATGATGCAGTTGTGTTTTGTGTTTAAGAAGGAAAAAAAAAAAAAAAGTCTGTGTGGTCCTGAAGGAAAGAACATTTTAGGTCAAATATTAGGAAAAACTTGCTAACACTCAGAGCCATTCCTCTGAGGACCTGGGAACTTCCTTCCCTGCCATATTCCGATTGTGACTTTTTTTTTTTTCCACAGCAGTGCAGCAACAAGGCAGAAACTACCATTTGCAAGACAAATTCAGGTCAATCTTTTAGGATGTCTGTCTCGCTTCTGCGCTTTAAGAAATGTGTTCAGTCACTCTAGCAGGCCAGCAGCATGACTGGCCTTTTCCCCAGTTTTAGTTAGCCCAAGCATCACGGCTAATCAGGAACAGGAGCCTTTTTTAACCCTTCAGATGGTGCCAGGACAAATTCCTCAGTGTATTCATGAGTCGAGGAACAGCATCTCTGGCCTGGAGATGTCTGGCAGGCTGGAATTTCTGGATGGCTTTTCCCACTGTGGGGATTCAAGCAAACCATTGTCATTCTTCCCTCTCTAGCAGGAGAAAGAAAAATCCCAGCCCTTAGAGCATTCATTCTGGCTCAAGGACATGGGTTTCTTTCCTGGAAACAGGGACTGGCTCAGTGAGATGCCCCCAGAGCTGTGCTTGGTGTTGCCAACACGCCCGTTCTGGCAAGCTACTGAGGAAAGGGGCCGCTAGGGAGAAGGAGTCCCGATACCCCCCAGAAGGACACAAAACCTTCATTATTTAATAGTTCTTCAGCATCCGAGAAATTTTATCCCAAGGAAAAGCCTTCGATAACTTCATTAACAGGAGTATTTTAAGAATTATGAGTAGAAATCAGATCATGTTAAATAGTGCATTTCTAAGCCAAGTACAAGTTAAATTGCCTAAACGGGCTCCATAGGGCAACAGGGTAGTTGTGGATCCACACCGTTGTAACTGGCAGCACGGGGACTGAGTGAGCTAATTTCCCGTGTCCCCCGGCCCCAGGCCTCGCAAGCACCCCAGCCCCGGGACACTCCGAAGGCTCCTCTGAAAAGCCCCGCCATGTCAGCAATGCTTGAGGCAAAAGTCACATTGACTCAGAGGAGAGGCCAGACCGTGGTGTGACAGAGCTCAGTCTCTTCCAGGGCCTGGCAACAATCATTTCGTCTCCATGGTTTTTCCTAGCAGCTGTCATGGGCCTCGCGACCACCTAGAGTAGCAGTTCTCCAAGGGTGGGCTGCAGACCCTTGGGAAGCCCAACCCTACTGCAGCTGGCCCACGAGTCAAAGCCATTTTCATGATAATATTAAGATGCTCTTTGGCTCTTTTCACTGTACTGACATTTGCATTGATGACGTAGAAGCGATGGCGGAGAAAATCACCAGTGCCTTAGCATGAATCAAGGCCATGGCAGCAAACCGTTCCAGCAGGCACTGCGTTCTTCACTGCCTCACCCCTGCAGTCCAGAGACACCTCTGCTCGTTTCCTTAAAGAATGTCCTTGAGGAACCATAAAAACTACTCATTTTATTAAATCTCGACCTTTAGGTAGAGATTTTTAACGGTCTTTTTAACGGTCTATGTCATGAAATGGGAAATATACATTGAAAAAAATCTGCTGTATTCCAAAGTACCATGTTTTCCCGAGGAAAAGCACTCGTGCCATTGTTTGAGTTACAAACTAAACTAGCTGCTTTTCGAGGAGCACTACTTCTACCTGGAAGAACGGCTGAGAGACAAATGACAGTTATTTTGACTTGGATATCTGGCAGATATTTTCTCAAAAGTTGGCAAGTGAGCCCGCCACTTCAAAGAAAATAACTGACAGTATTTGTTGCCAGTGGTAGAAATGAAGACTTCAAGCAAAAATTAGAACTTTGGAAAACTTGTTTCAGCTACCATGAGCTTCACAGCTTTACCAGTATTTAGAGACTTTTACTGATGATATTGATGGTGATATTGACAAATGCAGTTTTTGATACTGTATGAGTAATGTCTCAACATTGGGAAGGTCTGCATAACTCAGTGAATCAACATTTTCCAAATGACCAGTGCGTGATGTAACAAAATTATGCACGGGTAAAGATCACTTCAAAGTATAAGGCAGACCAATGGATCCTAATGCAATCGAGATGAAACATTTATTCATTTGGTTTCAGGTTCCACACTGCAACTAACTTTTTTTTTCTTTAAGATTTTATTTATTTATTTGACAGAGAGAGACACAGCGAGAGAGGAACACAAACGGGGGGAGTGGGAGAGGGAGAAGCAGGCTCCCCGCTGAGCAGGGAGCCCGATGTGGGGCTCGATCCCAGGACCCTGGGATCATGACCTGAGCCGAAGGCAGACACTTAACGACTGAGCCACCCAGGCGCCCCTGCAACTAACTTTTAAGAAACTACCACTTGTGCAGTTTGGTATAGTATCAGAGAAAAAGCACGATTTTCTGAAAAGGCTTATAAAATACTCCCCTCTTTTCCAATGATATATCTGTGTGAAGTCAGATTTTCTTTGTATACTTCAACCAAAACAACACATCACAACAGATCGAATGCAGAAGCAGAGAGAATCCAGCTGTCTTCTATTAAGCCAGATGTTAAAGAGATTTGCAAAAATGTAAAGCAATGTCACTCTTCTCACTATTTTGTTTTGTTTGGGAAAATATAGTTATTTTTCATGAAAATATATTACTTATGTTAGCATGAAATGGGCTAATCAATGTTATTTTTAAATTAAACACCTTAAATTTCTCAGTTTTAATTTTTAATGTGTTAAATATCAATAGATATCACCTAAATACATAAAAACACTTTATGATCCTCAATCATTTTTAAGAACATAAAGGGGTCCTGAGTCTAAAACGTTGAGAACTGATGACGTACTGAAACTTCACGTAATAAAGCCATTCAAACTAGAAACCATGGTAGCGTGGATAGAACATATGCTTTCGAGTCAGACCCAGGTTCAAATTCTGACTTTACCACTTATTAGCTATTTGACTTAACCGAGCAGTGGATTGTTCCAAGTTTCTGTTTCCTCATCTGTAAAATAGGAATAACGATACTTGACTTACAGATTGCTTGAGGGTTAGGATAGTACTTGTAATGTACTTAGCATAATGCCTCACAGTAAGTACTAAAATATTGATTGAATGAAGATAGTAAGATGAGAACTTTCAGTTGCAAAGAACAGAAATCGCTTAAACAGTAAAAAAAACAAAAAACTTACCTTCCATAACAAGAAGTCCAGAGACAGAAAAGCTCAACGATGTCTTAAGACCCAGGTCCTTCCCATCTCTGCTCTGATACCTCAGGGTTGGTTTTCTTCATTGGTCAGGTAGCAGACGGCAGCAATAGTTCCAAGACATGTCATCGAGGCAGAACAGCCTCTTGAAGAGGAGACACTTGCTTTTCTCCCTTGTGGCTTTCTCTTAGGAAAGAGAAAACTTTTTCTAGGCTGCCCCCCAACGTATTTACCCTCGTATTTCATTAACCTGAATTTGGTCACATGTCCCTTCCTGAACCAATCCCTGCTGGGGCAGAATGTGATGTCCCTTTGACCAATCAGGCCCAGTTCTGGGGCTGGAGGTGGGGTCAAGCTTCCTTGAGGGACAGGCTTGGTGGGTGAAGGGCTGATACCTGAACAAAATCAGGGCTTCGTTAGGTAGGGAAAAGGGATAATAGAAGGAACCATTAGGCAATCACACAGGGTCTACTAGATGCAGTAAATGGAAGTCTAGAGCAGTGGGTCTCAAATGCTCTTCAGCAGACTGGTTACATGGGAATCACCCGGGAGCTTGTTTAAAATTACAGTTCAAACTGTACTATGCATACGAATTTCCTGGGATCTTGTTAAAATGCAAATTCTGCATTTGTAACAAGTTCTCAGATAATGTAGCCACTACTGGTCGATGAGCCCCACATTGATAAACAAAGATGTAGATCTGCCACCCCCAAATTACTGACTCAGTCTCCCAGGTGACCCTGGTTTGAGAATTGGGTTCGATGTGGTAGAATATCAACTATGTACAAGACTGGCACGCATTCATCCACTCATTCATTAATTTACTCATTCGATAAGCATTCACAGAAACCTATGCCCTAACTGAGCCCTGTGCTTATTGCCGGAACTGCAGTCCATATTTTGTTGGCGAGGGAGAGCAGCAGACCTATAAGCAGGTGTCTTTTTTTTTTAAGATTTTATTTATTTATTTGACAGAGAGACACAGCCAGAGAGGGAACACAAGCAGGGGGAGTGGGAGAGGGAGAAGCAGGCTTCCTGCTGAGCAGGGAGCCTGATGCGGGGCTCGATCCCAGGACCCTGGGATCATGACCTGAGCCGAAGGCAGACGCTTAACGACTGAGCCACCCAGGTGCCCCTAAGCAGGTGTCTTTAATGTAATGTGAGAAATGCTCTAATAAAGGGAGGCACAAAGTGTCCTGTGACTGCAGGGCAAGGTGGTGAAGGTGGGGTGACAATTAGGGAAAGTTGCACAGAGGACATTTGAGCTGGGCTTTCTCTGGTGCCCAGAGTGAGACAATATGTGTGCATGAAAGCATGGAAATATGCACGAACCAAGTACTTTCAGGACACAATGAAAAGGTCTCTGCGCCTCACATACAGGCTGAGATGGGGGTGAAGGAAGGAAGGGTCAAAAGGTTTGGCTGGGACTCGGTTATGAGAGGCCTTGAATGCTGCATTAAATCCCTCGGCAGCTGTTCTCAAGTTTGCACATTAGAATCACTTGGAGAGCTGTAAAAAGTCCTGATGCCCAGGCCCCACCCTAGGCCAGTTAATCATACTCTCTAGGTGGTGGGGGGGGGGAGGGGAGGAGGCAGGCATCAGCACATTTGAGAGCAGGTGTGCAATGTGCGGCCAAGTTGAGGACCGTAGCCGGCAAGAGCCAGCGCCTGCCCAACCTGTTTGCATAGGACACGCTTTTCCGTGTGGACGAAGCTTCTCCTTCCTAAATGCACTTTTCATTTCAATTTGATATTCAAAATCAGAATTATTAAAAGGCTTTTATGCCACAGAGGCCATGTGATGGGCATTGGAATGGAGCCCCCCCCCCCCCTTGCACAGGGGCCTGTGGGGTGCGGGCAGATGAAGCCTGCCCTTTGTTCTCCGGCCTGCATCTGTGAAAGCTGATCTCTGAGAGCTGCCGCCAGGCCGAGGGCACCCATTCCACCCACAGCCTAGACCCGGGGGGGAATCTTTGACCAGATAAGTCTGCAGAGTGGGGGCCCGATGAGAACACATCCCCTGACCCCCTTTCACTAACCGAATACCTTTTGGGGAATTTGAGCATATTTTTCCTCGATCAGATGAAAAGATGAAGTCTCCACGTTTCAAAGCTGACAGAAGAATGTTTTTGGAGGCGCTTCACAATCTGAATTTGGAAGGCCTGCTCCTGGTTTTGATCTCCGCAGTCGGCTGCTAAAATGCCATGGTTAATAAAAGTCGTCCCTTCGCCCAGTTATCACCATTAAGGTCCCTGAAATAAAGTCTTTAAAGTGTCTAAATGTTGCTCTGAAACTTGTGTAGTTTTTCCCTCAAGTTGCAGAATTTCGGGAGTGTTCTGAATTAAAAAAAATATTTAAAACTCTTCCATCTATAAAACAAACAGCAAAAAAAAAAAAAAAAGGCACTCCAAACTTGTTTACCAACCAGCTCAACCCCCCAGTTTGTAGTCAATAAACTATCGGGCTGCCTTCAGTGGACTGGAACGAGGCTTCCTGGGGGAGACCGCGGAGAGCGGCCGCTGAGGTCCGCCCAGGACGCCCCCCCGCACGCTGCTGGGGGCGCCCGCCTAGCTTCGGCCCTCACGGCCCTCACGACTGTTTTGACTGCGTCCTGTTTTACAATTCCCCGCCCAACACACGGGAGGTGAAGTGCTGCTTTATTTTCAGAATTAAACTGCCTTCTAGGAAGCCTGGGGTCCCCTTGGCTTCTTCTCAAAGAGGCCCCCAGATGAGGAGGGGGGTGTTGGGGGGAGGGGGGCGAGCCGCCGCTTCTCCCCAGTGACTCACAGGCCTGCCCTGCATAGTTTTCAAATCACCCAGCCTCTTCCTTTCCTGATAGCCGAGGCTTTTTCCCCATGACCAAATGATGTGTAATCACCTTGAAAAGAAACCTAAAACCAACAGTTATCTGCCGCTCTGACTCAAAGAACGGGCTTCTATGGAAATTACAGGCTTTCTTTCGGGCCCGTGCAGATGTGACTCGGAATCCGGGCCGTAGCTAATGCAGAAAGGGAGCTGGCCTCCGGGCGCACAGTCGTGCCAGCGTGTGGGTGGCCCAGGGCAAAGCCGGCCCCTCCTGGCTAGGCCTCGCCTGGGGCTGCGTCCCTGAGCGGGAGGCCCTGCCCATGTCTGACCACTTACGCCCCAGAATATATAATTAGTAAACAAAACCTCAACCCCCCTCCCCCCCCCTGCACCGCGCCTGCATTCCCACAGCCCCAGTTGTGCAGCGGCCCCCCAGGCCTGTGGCTCAGGCCACTTCGCCCGAGTGACCGGCTCTCCCAAGGCCCTGCCTGGAGACAAACAAGCCGGCCTTTGATGACAGGAAGGGAGTGGAGTTTTAATCTTGGTTCTGGGGGACGTACCCTCCCTCTTTGGGGATGGGCAGTTGCTTTCAAAATACTAGGAATTTTTTTTTTTTTTAACCTTACAGGGTTATTGTGTGCCATAATTAATTTAGCCAAGGCTCTTAGGAAGCAGCAAATGCTGAATGGCCTTATTAGTCCTCATTTTAAAAAGCACTTTAACATCCCCGGGCAGCAGGTCTGATGAGAAGTGCTACTTATCGCCTGCTCATGCACCTTCCTTCTTCTTAACTGATTCTCACAGGGCTTTTTAGTCCCTCTGATGAATATGCACTGGGTCCAAATGAATCATAGAAAAATTAGGCAGGGAGCTGAATTTTTATCTTCAAAGTAGATCCATTCCAGTTTCTAATGAAGGAACAAGAAGACAATTTCCTGGGAACTAGGAGGGAGACACATAGCCTGCATTTTGGAGGGGGATAGGACAAGGGTTTGGGTTTAAAGTTTAATTAGAAAATGTCTGCCTAAAAGGAAAACCCATTTTGAAGCTTGCTCACAGCCTGGGGCTCTTGTCTCAAGCGGTCCTCATCTGTTCTCTCTGCTTCCTCTTCCCCTTCCTCATTTCCTCCCCACCTCTCTCCCTGTCCCCCCCCCCCCCCCCACACTACCAGTGCGGAATACAGCACAGGCCAAGGGATGAGTCTTTACAAGACACATTAGTACATCTTGGGTGGTGCAGAAAGGCAGGGATTACAAAGACAGGGGATGGGTTGGCAGTAGGATGTGCCTTGCGGCAGCCCAGTAGATTCCACATTCTTCCCTCAGGGGAGCAGCCCCGGTTGCTGCAAGTGCACACTGCCAGCAGCTGCAGGGGTCAGCGAGTGCCTTGGGAGACCAAGGGTTTTCTGGAAGCCTGGCCAACTGTACCTTGGTCGCTGAGGATGTACAAGGATGTGCCAAACTCTTACCCTGTTTGACAGTTTTAAAATCGCTCTTTACATGTGCTTTTAATTTTTATTTAACAAAGGAATAAATACTTTATAATTAAAGGCCAGTTGGTGATTAGTTTTATTGAAGGCTAGCAAACACAGGGAAGAGCTGATATAAATCTTTATGAGTTCGGGGAGGCCCAGATGCTTGCGGGCAGTCCCTCCTCTCCCGAGCGTGTTTTCTCTGAAGCAGTCTGTCTCTCACTTTCCCCCAACTTTGTTTTGGTCTAGTAATTCTATCCTGTTTACACAATTGCTCATCCTTTATCCTCCTGTTTTTGATTACCAACTGGTGTTTATTTTAAATGTAGTTACTGGCCAATTAAATAGAAATTAACTACATTTAGAGCCAGGGTTCCCGATTATTGGATTAGTGCTTCTTCCTTTGGCGAATGTTCATTCTTCTTCAGGCCGTTCTTAGAGCAGAAATCCCAAAGGCAAAGTCCAGCCCCCTTTGCCAGGGCTCCTTGGGGCAACTACCTGCGAGACCCAGAGTTGCAGGAAGTAGGGATGGGATGCTCCGTTTGCCCGTTAGGACCCGGAGCAAGCCCGGCTCCGTAACCAGAGCTGTTTCCTGTTGTGATTCGCTTAAACCATTTCTGATTCAAGACAGACTCTCCTACCAGAAGGTCAGGTTTATTTCACTGAAGAAAAGGAAAACTACCCCATCTTCTGCTTGTCTTTGTTTTTTAGGACAGCTGGAATGCATCTTCCTTTCCGCCCAATCGCTGAACACTGCTCGGTTGGGTGAAGGAGAGGTTGGCTCCCTTCCTGGGCTGGGCGGAGCACGTGGGCTACATCAGTGCGCTTCAGGGAACCGCGGAGCGAAGGCTTCCTACTCTCAAATCAGACCCCTTGTGCTAATCGCCTGGATAATCTGATATGGGTATCCTTTATTCTAAAATGAGAACGAGAAGCACATCTGTCACAGAAGTCATTAGTCCAAGCCTTTTTCAGTCTCAACATGTGCGTCTGTGGGTTGCACAGACCTATGTAAATTCTATATGGGTGTGTCTCAAGTGATATTGCCGTCTCAGCAGGAAACATCTTCTCCTGTCTTTGCCTGACATAAAGCTACCCATCCCTCAGAGTTCAGCTCAGGCCTATCTTCTCCTTTATGAAGACTTGCCCTGAGATACTGAGTCAAGTCCTAGCTCTGTCATTTAATAGCCGTGTGGCTCTGGGTTAACAGGGGGAAGTCTTCTAGTTCTCATTTCCCTAATATGGAAAATGGGGAATTATTGTTAAGATCAAAAGTTTAATAAATGTGGAGGTATTGCTATTCTCTACATGGATGTGAGGTACCATTATTATTCCATTATGACTCCTTATTATGACTGCACCCTAGAATGCTATTTGGGGCATTCATTATATCCTACCTTATGTCCTTTCTTAACTGCTCCTGATAAGCCTGTCTGTTCTAATTAGGTTGTAAACTTTGAGAAAGTAGATAATCAAAGATAGATTTACCGGTAAGAATCATTCAACTTTGTTTATAACAGTAAAAAATGGAAAATTGGCTAATAGCAAAATAATAAGGGATTGAGATTAGTTAAATAAGGTATATTACACATTCATTCAACGTAATACAGTTTGGCCATTAAAATGAAAGGGAAGGGCTTTGCTCTGTGATGTAGAGAGCTAGAGGAGAACCCCTCTCATCCTTAAAAGGAAAGTAACTGGATTAACATCAAATTTTGTACAGACTATCAGAGAGCTGAGGTGGCAGAGCAAGCAACAGGTCCCAAACCTAAGAAGAGATAATTCTGCAGGGAGAAAGAGAATGCAAAGTACTCACTGGGGGTGGACACCACTGGACACCAATAAGAAGAGTTCGACTAAAATAGTTGATAAATTGTTTGAAGACTGAATATGGGATGACAGGCAAGTATGAAATCCCTGGGGCCACAGTGTTTGGGGAGTCTGCATTTCATTCAGGCTTTTTCCACAACCCCAGCAAGTGTTCACAGAAAAGATTGGAAAGATCTCTTGGGTGGGCCCATCATGTTGCAGACCTAGGAGAGTGGTAGAGTGGTTTTGTGGGAAGAGCAAGAAACTCCAGTTGGATCCATCGCTCCTATCTCCAGTAGGGGGGAAAGCCTTAATCTGAGGAGGGAAGGCACATGAAGCACGACTGCCCTGGGGCACTGGTGAAAACTCACTGCACCTGGGTGAAAGCAACCAAAGGGAAACAAGTCAGGGAGGGACAGGATTATTATACACTGGGTCCGTAATACAGCTGGGGTAGAGACAGAACCGAGAGACATAACCCTTCCCTAATCCAGAGATAAGGTACATGCCTAAGACAGGCTTATTCAAAACATGGAGAATAAACTCCCACACTACCTCTCTCTCACTGTCAAGCCGACAAGCTTTGAATAACAAATAACAGAATACTACTGAGAGAGAAACAAGAGCACATGAAGAGACTCTCTGAGGTACAATGCAAGGAGAAGAGCTAAAATTCAGAATCAAACAGTGCTCTGGTAAATTCACTTCCATCCACCCAAAACCCAAGGTATCCCTGTAAGAATTTAACACCTTGAGGATAAACATAGCAACCCAAACCTAGATTAATTCATGCCACTACATTAAAGGCCTAGCAGAAGGAAAGGTGCCTCTGTATTAAGGCTAAAAACTATTTACTCCAGTCTCTACTAGCCTATACAAGATGACTGGCTTTCAACAGAAAATTACAAGGCATATTAAAAGGCAAGAAGAAATAGATTCCAAAGAGACAGTAGTCATCAGAACCAGATACAGATATGATACAGGTGTTGGAACTATCTGACAGGAAATTTTAAATAAGTATGATTAATATGTTAGTGGCCCTAATAAAAAAGGTGGACAACATGTAAAATCAGATGGTTAATTTCAACAGAGAGACAACAGCTATAAAAAAGAATTAAATCAAAATGCTGGAAATGAAAGCCACAATAATAAAGAATGCCTTGGAGAGTTTCATCAATAGACTCAGACAGATGAGGCAGAAACAGTGAACTTAAAGGTAAGTCAATATAAATGACCAAAATTGAAACACAAAGGAAAAAAAGAGTGAGAGCAAAAACAGAATAAAACACCCAAGAGTCTCAGGACATTATTAAACATTCTAACATATGCATAATTAAAATCTTAGAAGTAGAGGAGAAGGAGAGGGACACAAGAAATACGGGATGGAAGAAATAATGACCAAGACTTATCTAAATTTAATGTTAGGTCTGAGAAGCTCAGAGAACACAAAGTAGGGATGATCTCACACACACACTCCTAGGCATATCATCATATTCAAAACCAGCTGAAAACTAGTGACAAAGAGAAAACATTAGGGCAGCCAGAGAAAAAAAGAAATTGCATACTGTGGAACAAAGAGAAGAGATGCAACAGACTTCTCAGAAACAATGTAAGCCAGAAGATGTGAAGTGACATCTTTAAAGTGCTGAAAGAGAAAAACATACAAACAAAAACCTGCCAACCCAGAATCCTACACCCAGCAAAAATCTCTTTCAAAAAGAAAAAGAAGTAAAAAACTTGTTCAGACCAACAAAAACTGAGGGAATTTCTTACCAGAAGACCCACTCTATAAGAAATGTTAAAAGAAGTTCTTCCTGCAGAAAGAATATATCAGGGGCACCTGGGTGACTCAGTCGTTAAGCATCTGCCTCTGGCTCAGGTCATGATCCCAGGGTCCAGGGATCGAGCCCCGCATCGGGCTCCCTGCTCCGCGGGAAGCCTGCTTCTCCCTCTGCCACTCCACCTGCTTGTGTTCCCTCTCTCGCTGTGTCTCTCTCTGTCAAAAAAATAAATAAAATCTTCAAAAAGAAAGAAAGAAAGAAAGAATATATCAGACTGAAACTTGGATCTACACAGAGAAATGAAGACCTGGGAAGTAAATAAATAAAGGAAAAATAAAACTCATTTCTTGTCTTATTTATGATCTTTCTAAAGGATAACTTTTCATTGTGGAAAACAATGATAGTGCAATGTATTCTGTGTTTATAGCACATGTAAAAGTGAAAGATTTGAAAACAATAACACAAAGATGGAAGGGAGGAATTGGGAATACACTCTTGCTAGGTCCTCATAAAACATAAGAAGAAGTATAATATTTGAAGGCAGACTCAGAATAATTAAAGATGTGTATTGTAAACCCTGGAGAAACTACTAAAAATATTTTTAAAGGAGGAATGAATAATAAGTCAATAGGAAAGATAAAATGGAATAATAAAAAAATTCTCAATGAACACAAGAAATCACAGGAAAAAGAAAAAAAAAGAAACAAAGGACAGATGGAAAAAGTGAACTCACCTTAATTATAGAGACAGATTGGTTATAAGTAAAAGGATAAAGAATAATATGCCATGCAAACACCAATTTAAAAAAAGCTGCAGTAGCTATGCTATCAAAGTAAACTTCAAAACAAGGGATATTATTTTAGGGATAAAGAGGTATAATACATAATGATAAAGGGTTTAGTTTTCTAAGAAAATATAACCAACCAAATAGTGAATGCAACTAACAACAGAGCTTCAATAGACATGAGGCAAAAGAGATACAACTAAAAGAAGAAATATACAGTTATCTCTCAGTCATTAATAGAAGAAGCAGACAGATAATTATTACGGAAATAGAAGCCCTGAACAATGCTATCAACAACTAGACCAAATTGATGTATGTAAAACATTCCACCCAACAGCAGTGAAACACACTTTTTTTTTCAAGTGCACATGGAACGTTCACCAATATATACCATATTCTGTGAAATAAAACAAACTTAAAAGAATAGAAACCACTCAAAGTATGTTCTCAGGCCACAATGGAATTAAACTAGAAATCAATAACAGAAAGATATTTGGAAAATCCCCAAATATCAGAAATTAAGCAACCCCCTCCTAATAATCTATGGACCAAAGAGAAAGTCTCAGGGGAATTAAAAAAGATTTTTGACTGAAAGAAATTAAAAATACAACATATCAAAATGTGTGCGCGAAAGGAGTGCTTAGGAAGAAATTTAGGCATTAAATGCTTAGAAGAGAAAAAGGGTTCCAAATTAATTATCTAGGCTTCTGCTGTTAGAAACTAGAAAAAGAAGAACAAAGTACACTCAAGTAAGCTAAGGAAAGAAAATAGTAACAGTTGAAACAGAAATCAATGAAATTAAAACAGAAAACAATAGAGAAATATTAATAAAACCAAAAGCTGATTCTTTGACAAGACCGATAAAATTTATAAACCACTAGCCAGACTTACCAAGACCAAAAAGAGAAAAGACATACATTACCAGTGTTAAGGAAAAAAGAAGGGGTATCATTACAGACCCCACAAATACCAACAAGATTAGAAGGGTATAATAGTAACAACTCTGTGCCCAGAAATTTGACAGCTGAAATGGATTCCTTGAAAGAAACAAATCACTAAAGCTCACTCAAGAAGAAACAGATAAACTGATAGTCCTATATATATTAAAGAAATTTAATTTGTTCTTTTTAAAACTTTCCATAAAGAAGTCTCCAGGCCCAAAAGTTTTTACTGTTGAATTTCACCAAACTTTTAAGAAAGAAATAATATCAATTCAGCACAACTTTCTTCAGAAAATAGCAGAAGAGGAAACCTTCTCAATTCATTTTATGATACTGGCATTCCCTAATACCAAAGCGAGACATGGTCATCATGAGAGAAGAAAACTATAGAACAATATCCCTCATCAACATAGATGAAAGCAAATTTAATGCAGCATATAAAAAAGATAATCATGGTCAAGTGGCACTGGTCTCGGGAATGTAAGACTGGTTCAACACCTGAAAATCAATCCATCTGTAAATCACCAAATTAACAGACTAAAGAAGAAAATAGATGCAGAATAAGCACTTAACAAAATTCTACCCTCATTCATGATTAAAACTCTCAGTAAGCTAGTAACAGAAACTTCCTTAACCTAACAAAAAACATCTATCAGAAACCTGTAGCTAACATCATACTTAACAGGAAAAGACTGAGAGCTTTCCCCCTAAGATAGGGGAGAAGGCAAGGATATCTACCCTCTTTCACTATTCTTATTTAACATAACACTGGAAATCCTAGCCATTACAATAAGACAGGACATGGAAATAAAAGGCATGTCATCTCTCTTCCCAGATGACACAATTGTCCATGTAGATACTCCTAAAGAATCTACACAGAAGCTCCTAGTACTAATAAGTCTAATAAAGTCTCAGGATACAAAGTCAGTGCATACAAATCAATGATATTTCTATATACCAGCATGGAACAATTGAAATTCAAAATTAAAATAACAATACTATTTACAATAACACCAAAAAACACCTGACTTAGGTATTATTCTAAAAAAAAATTTTTTTAAAAGAAAGAAAAGATAAAGATTTGGGAAGCTGCAAAGAACAAAACACTAAAGAAAAAAATCTAAGAAGACCCAAAATAAATGGAGAAATAGACTATGTTAATGGATTAGAAGATTCAGTATTATTATGATGTGAAGTCTGCCCAGTTTATTGTCTAGATTTAATGAAATTCCATTCAAACTTTCAGCAGGCTTATCTATGGAACCTCAGCCTGTATCTCACATCTCATATAAAATTTAACTCAAAATGGATCATAGACCTAAAATGTTAAACACAAAACCATAAAACTTCTCAAAGAAAACAGGAGAAAATGACATGCATGACCTTGGGTTAGGCCAGTGATTCTGAATAAAGTCATCTTTATACCCCAGGGAACATTTGGCAATATCTGGAACATTTTTGGTTGTCATGAATGGGGGTAGAGGTGGGGCTAAGGGTGGGAGGGAAAGCAATAGGCATCTAGTAGGTAGAGGCCAGGGATGCTGCTAGACATCTTACAATGCACAGGACAACCCCCATCCCCATTAAAGAACTATCCAGTCCATAATGTCAATAGTGCTATCATTGAGAAAACCTGAGTTAGGCAGAGCTTTTAGATATGACAACAAAATCACAATCCATGAAAGAAAAAACTGATAAATTGCATTGTATTAAAATAAAAAATTTGGAGGGTGCCTGGCTGGCTCAGTCAGTATAGCGTGAGACTCTTGATCTCAGGGTTGTAAGTTCAAGCTCCACAGTGGGCAAAGAACTTACTTTAAAAAAAAAAAATTTTTTTTTTTTTTTGCTCTGTAAAAACTTGTTTTTTTGATTACAAGAATGAAAAGACAAGCCACAAACTGGGAGAAAATATTTTTAAATCACATCTGACAAAGGACTTGTATCCAGAATATACAAAGAACTCATAAAACTCAACATTCAGAAAACAACCCAATTTTTAAAAAAACGCCAAAGATCTGAACAGGTATTTATCAAAGAACATATTCAGACACAAAAGGAACATAAGAAAAAATGCTCAACATCATTAATCATTAGGGAAATATAAATTAAAACCACAGTAAGAGACCACCATATGCCAATTTGAATACTGGAAATGTCAAAACCTGGAAACAGCAGGTGCCGGTGAGGCTGTGGACCAGCCGGAACTCTCACACATTGCTGGTGTGGATGCAAAATGGTGAAACGTGCAAAATGGCACAGCCACTTCGGGAAACAGTTTGGCCGTTTCATATAAAGTTAAACACGTACCTACCATAGGACCCAGCAATCCCACTCTGAGCTATGTAGGGAAAAAAAGAAAAGAAAAGAAAAGAAAGCATATTCACACAGAAACCTACAAGTAAATATTCATAGCCACTGTAAAAACTGGAAACAACCTAGATGTACCACAAAGTGTGGTACGACCATATATATAATAGGCTGCTACCAGCAATAAAATAGAATGGATTATTGATTCACAAAACAACATACGTGAATCTTAACTGCGTTTTGCAAAGTGAAAGAAGCCTGACCCAGAATTGTTTGCTTCTATTCACATGACACTGTGAAAAGGGCAAAATCATAAAGAGGAAAGCCGATGAGTAGTTGGCAGATCAGGGGCTAGGGGCTGGGTCGTCTCTAAAGGAGCAGCAGGGGAACTTTGGGGGGATGCAATTGTTGTGTACGGGACTGTGGCTCAAAATACCACTCTATGCATTTGTCAAAATTGATAGAACTGTACACCACAAAAAATGAATTTTACATGTGGGAGAAAAGATGGAATGCATTGTACATTGAACTTACTACAAATGAATCACATAAGCACACCGAAGGGATGGGGAAGAAACGAGCTGACCTCAGTCACTTTGGAACACTGCGTTTTGATTTGATATAAAGCTTACGTAGCAAATACAAACACTGCACTTGGTTTGTTTCTCACAGGGAGATGGGTTAGGTTTTCTGACACTACTTATTTTGTACAATTGGATTAAACCAGAAACTAAATCCATTATAGATGGTGACAGCCAAGTTTGTCACGGTCGCAGGAAGAAGTTACACATAGGAAGACAGGGAAGGCTAGACCCATGGTATTCAGTTGGATTCCAGGATACCCATACAGACACATGTTTTCAATGTTAAATTTAAAAAAACTAAGTATATACAGATAAATTGGTACAGAAATATAGTTAATGTGTATGTATGAGTTAACTTATCTACACACACACACACACACACACACACACACACACACACACACGTCCTAGCTCTATCCACTGAAGGGGTTAGAGACAGTGACAAGGAGAACACCTAATTCCCAATGCTATTGGTTTCTAAATACATCCTCCAAATAAACAGAATCACAGATCCTTGCAGAACTGTTTTATTCCAGGGACGGTGCAGTGGAAATAAACATAAGCCTAAACATAAGCGTTTTACATGATGTCTAAATGTAAGGAAATGCTTTTATTTAAAAAAAAAAAAAGGAATACAAAACATGCATGCGAATCTGAAGGAGCTGCCAATAATCAAAGCTGGAAAAATTTGAGCAACAAAATAAAAAACAATAGTACACTATTAGACTATAACAAAAAGAACAAAATAAATGTCCTTGAGTCCACATGGATAAAAAGAAATGATTAAATAAATAAATGGGAGAGAAAGGAAAGCTCTTCCTTAGAGAATACCAATTAATAAATGTAGAAGGCCTGAAGGAAATAGAAAATCACCAATATCACACCACAGTAATAACTGCAGGCAAGATCCACCAATGTATGCTAAAAAGAGAAGGCAAATGTTTAAGTAGAAACTAGATATTTGCATACTATCCAAGTGTCGCTGTACTAGTTTTTGTAACTCTTCTTTAATGCCAAAATTATTTCAGAATAAAAATTTGAAAAAATGAGAGAAAAATATTTAGTAATGTGGAATGATGTTTATGATGCATTAAATTTTAAAAAGTAGTATGATTCCAATTTAGTGTGCCCCAACACACACACACACAACACACACCCCCCCCCCCAAAATTTGAGACGGAGCTATCTCTTGGTGGTGGCAATATAGGTAATTTCAATTTTATGTTGTTGTTGTTGTTATTAATATTATTGTTACCATTTATCAGTATTTTCTAAAATTTTCTACAATGACCATGGATTAACATTAGAATAAAAGATATTTAAAACACTTTTTGAGGGATGTATTACATATCTTCTGTATTTTGTCCAAGTGAATTCTTGAATTGAAGCACTGTCTTGCTATTTCTTTTTGTAAAATAGATGACGATCCCCTCAATTTATATTTATATATGGCACCTTAGTGCTTTGCACAAAATACTCAGTAATAGTTGAATTTTAAATATAGGTTCTGGGGTACTTAAATTAGTATAAAATGGAGCACACCTGAGAAATAAATAACATACACATACCATCTGATATATAGAAATAACAGAAAATATTTAGAGCTAAGTATGTAGTAGGAAACCCTACGCTAAGCGCTATTCTAAACACTTTACCTGTATTAACTTATGTAATGCTCACCACAACCCAAAGGTGGGGGGGGTAGTACTATCATCCCCGTTTTACAGATAAAGAAACCAAGGCATAGAGCTTAAGTAATTTGCATAAAATCATGCAGCTAGTCAGTAGTAGGCAGCAATATAAAGTATTTCTATATTCATTGTCATTTTACTTCTCGTAGTAACTCACTGGGTCAGGTATCATTACCCCCATTATCAGATACAGAACCTGAACTTAGAGAAGTAAGTGATTAGCCTGGCTAAAAGTGACAGAAGGAGGACCCTTGATCTCAAAACTCAGGCTTTTTCAGCACTAGCATGCTGCTTCAAGCATTAACATAAAGTGGGCAACCCAAACAGGAAATTACTAGAGAACTGTCAAAACAAATCTCCAGTGGTGAATTCCAAACATGGATTAGTTCTTTCTCAAGTCTGCTTAAATTTCACACCGTCCACCTGCATGGTGTTTTCTTCCCTCCCAGCTGAGAATGGTGACATTTCTTGTTCTCTGGTTCAAATCAGACAAGTTTGAAGCACTATAATCCTCAATGAAGCTACTATATTCGTTTACAGAGATTTTTCTTCTCCTTTAAATTAAAAAGGCAGCGAACGGTACAATCTTGCCTCGCCTCCTAGAACTCTGAGAAAGTCATTATGGGCATTCTCAAGCAAAAAGAAAGTAACTTCATTTTTAGAAAGTAATGCCCTGTTGACAAGTTGGCAGGACTGCCTTGTTTGGAAAAGAATGCGCAGAAAACCTAAAGATAATTAGTGTGTGGTAACCTAACGGCACGCAGCAGGGCCGTAGCGTGCCTGACAGAAGCAGATGTGGCCACACAGTTCATGACCGCTGGAGAGTTTGCTTCATTCCAGTGGGGGCAATTAGAGAAGGCTCTAGAACCTGGATAGAACTCGAAATAGACTCCGAGCTCAGCAGCTGTGGGGTGCATCTAAGCCACCACCTTGGGCTCCGGGAGACTAGACTAGAATTCCTCATAAACCGATTTGCTTTTCTTTGACAGTCATCTTTATATTGCCCATCGTGATGGAGGAGAGTAGTAATGACATAGATGGTCAAAACAAAGGAGAATTTTTTAAAAGTGTTTTATTTATTTCTAAACACTTTACCTGTATTAACTTATGTAATGCTCACCACAACCCAAAGGTGGGGGGGGTAGTACTATCATCCCCATTTTACAGATAAAGATTTTTAAAAAGATTTTATTTATTTGACACAGAGAGCGAGAGAGCACAAGCAGGGGGAGGAGCACAGGGAGAGGGAGAAGCAGGCTTCCAGCTGAGCAGGGAGCCCGATGCGGGGCTCCATCTCAGGACCCTGGGATCATGACCTGAGCGGAAGGCAGGTGCTTAACCGACTGAGCCACCCAGGTGTCCCAAGGATTTTATTTTTAAGTAATGTCTACACCCAACATGGAGCTCAAACTCATGACCCCGAGATCAAGAGTTGCATGCTCCACCGACTGAGCCAACCAGATGCTCTTAAAGGAGATTTTTAAAACTAGCTTTACAATGCACTATACAATGATTCCATCATTGAACTTACCTTTTAACTTATATTTTGCTTAAGTGTCCATTAAAATCACAGGTGTTTCCAGTTTTACAGAATGAATAAATTTTAGTAAAATTGTTTATCAAGTGTTATCTATTAAGGTAAATCTGTTCTGCTGATGATTTCTTTTAATAAAATTAAAGATATGTTTCACTGGAGGGAAAAAGTAGTTAAGTAGGACTGATATTTTTGTATTTTGAAATGCTTTATAGCCCTTTAAAACTATTCATTACTCTCCTGATCTGAAATTTCTCCTACCCCTACTTTCTTTGTTCTCTCTTCCCTTGCTCAGACCACGGAAATCCTTCAGTAGATCTCTTTCTACCTGTATATTTGTAGCATCTAACAGAGCTAGGGTACACTATCACACAGAGCCAACAGGTGCTGCTCTCAAATATGAGGGGCCCCAACCTATGATATCTATTTGCTAATTCTCTCGTGCAAACAGGTGCTGCACTCAAGAACTTCACTGACCTTGAAAATCAGACAACTTTGTTTATAATGCTATACTTATAGTGTGCATTCTCTGATCCTAGCAACTGATGACGAGGGAAGAGATTGGGTATTATGCTGAGCAAACAGGGAAAGCCAAGCTGTTGCTAAATATTTTCCAAAAGTTTTCCTCTATGGGGTTAATCAGCCAACAGATAAGCAAGTGACTTTGAGTCTTTTTTAAAAAAATTAAATAAGAACAAAATTTTTTCTAGGTTCCATGTATAGCCCATCAGGGCAACACAGAACTACTTGCTAAATGCCTGTAACCTTTGTCTTTAGCAGAAGAGAGCACATGAAGATTTTGTTTATGGCTATGGGTCAGTGGAGGGTGTCACTGATCTGATCAATGCCACCATGTGCCTTGGGCAGAACTCCAGCCTTCCAGCAAAGGATTGCTGTATCTTGCCAGGATTTTGTATTGAGCCATTATGTATACTTCTTTCCTACCTGCCCTTTCCTGACTGTCAGGATGGAGTAAGCTGACTTCAACAACTCCTTTATACTCCTACATCTATTTTTTTTTTTGCTTTGTTTTAATGGACCAAGGCAAAAAAACATGGTGAGACCTCTCTCCTACCCTTCCAGAGAAGAAGGGACCCAAATCCCCAACATCAGGCTTATTGATGGTTCCCTGCCCAGCATGGCTTCTTGTCCCTAGTGAACTTGAGTAGCTCAGGGAGAATGAGACATTACCCAAAGCCAACTCCATTCAGCAAATGGCGTAGGCTTCCTGGCTTCATTTCCTCCGCTCTGGAGCTCATCACGCCATAAACCACAGGGACTTTGTAGGCATGTTATTGTATTAGCACCATATGGAGAATACTCATGGAACTCACATGCAGAACGTGTGATGTCAGACCAGTTTACATGAGTCCAAATTTTGTGCAGCTGTTAGACTCAGATGTTTCATTTCATTTTTTATGTCAGCACCATCCCAATAAATCCACTGATCCTGAGACTGGAAAGTAAAGAGAGTTCAGTGTGCTCACATGTGTTTCAGAGCTGCAGAACTCTGCGCCACATCTGTGTGGACCTGCTCTCGCTACCAGGGGTCACATCAGAGCCTCAGCTCCTGTTCCCCTCATAGAAGCGCAAGCACGGCTGTGGAAATCAGTGGAAACACAAATACAAGAGGACAGCAGTCTTCAGATAGATGAGAAACTATGACCTAGGATCAGATGTGCTCTTAAAAACAGATTCTCACAAAGGAAAATTTCAGGAAAGATACTGCAGTTTCTTTAGAAGGCACTTGATAAAAACCATGCACCCAAACCAATTAGCTTCTGACAAGGAAAAGTGTTTGCTAACAAGTGTCCCTGACTCTACCTCTTAGAGAATCAGCAAGCCTGCCTTGGGTTTGCCTTAGTCAGAGCAAGATGAATCACTGTCTTTCACCAGTAAAGGGAAACCTTCAAAGGTTGCCACCCAAATAATGTTCAGCTTCAAAAATAAATAGTTCTCAATGTTTCCTTGGAATTAAGCATAGAAGGCTACACGTATTTTTTTAAATGCCTGGATTTTTAGATTTATGTATGCTATTTATGACTCCTCATAATATGATTACATGTATTATTTAAAAATAAATGTTGAGAACTGTGTATTGCCTATGATTTATTTTGGATAAGTTGTGGCTCTTCCTGGTTTGGTGAAAAAAGAGAACACTGGAGATTAAAAAAAAAGAAGGAGAGCAAGAATTCTCTGCTTTTCTGAACTGGCGGAGACACAGTTTCTGGGTCTAAGTTAAGAACTGATACAAGGTTTATTCCCCACCCCCTACCCCCGCCCCCATCCACATCAGTCCACTTTAAGGATTTTCACAGGCTCATCTCGATGCTTTGTGATGTGGTAGAGCAAAGCTTTGCAAAAGCTTAGTGGCCTGTGGGAAAACGGCTCTTGCATAAGAAATATTTGCGGAATTGCTTGTTTGACATGTCTCCCCTACCCATCGTGTTCTGTTGTATGGATTTTTTAAGTTCAGAAAAAAAAAAAAATCAAAACTACTCTAGTTTATCTTCTGGAGCAGAGAGAAAACATTCAGCTGCAACACGCTGTGAACATTTTAGGGCCTGCTTCTCATTCCAGATGCATGGCGTGCCTAGCTACTTAAGACTTGACATCCCCTGCCGTGTTCCCTAAGCAGGCACACAGAGCAGATTTCGGGAGCTCCTGGGCACAGTTTAGACTCTAGCTCTTAATGCTCAGTCATTAAAATTGCTATAGGAGATGTAACTCTGGGTGTTATTTGGGAAGATCACACTGAGCAGCATCTTCCCCAATATGGTGGGAGAAGGACTGGATCTCACTTTAGCAACAAGGAAAGGGAGTGCATGGCGTGAGGCTTAATCAATTTGGTTTGGAAGATGCTGCTCTTGGAGCAGAAAGCTTTGCTCCATTGCACCATCAGCTTCAAAGTTTCCCCGAACTCTCTGGACCTGGGGAGAGATGCTAAAGGGTTCACAGTCCTTTTTGAATTCTGTGCGGACTAGATGTTCTATCTACACCATGTAGCTAGGTAACTCATGTCGCAGCATGTGGCTGACAAGCAATTGCTGAAAATTCCCATCTAGGAAGATCAGAAGGTGTGCATGAAGGCCTGGTGGCGATTGTAGCAATTATACAAACTGCTCAAGTGTGAAAGTTCAACCCTGTGAAAGGTTCAACCCTTCTGGATTTTTCTCTCTCTCTCTCTTTTTTTTAATATAACTCATCCCACATAAGACTAAGCTGTCACCATTCTCTTAACAGTGATCTTGTTTTCCATGTGATAAATATATATTCATTTAATGAGGACATGGAGGAATTTGCAGCATAAAGTAAATCTTCTAGGAAAAAAAAATCTGTACTGTATACCTGAGGTGGTTTTATTCCTGTATTATTCCTTTATTTTCCTGCATCTCTTACTCTTAAACCCTCATGCCCTTAAAAACGTACTCATCTTTGAGTTGAAGTAATCCATTAACTCTTTCTTTGCAGAAAATCCTCCAGGCTGTTCCAACCCAGGGAATGAGAGACTTACTATCTGATACTTAAACACATATAATAACACATAAAAGTTATAGGTGGACTAATCAGCCTCCTTTTTAAACCCACCATTGACTAAATGTGCAGCTTGTATGTCTGAATCTAACTTACAATATTAATTGCAAATATTTAATATACTTTTCTTTAAAACCACACGCAGTTGTCAATTTTCAAGTACCAGTTTTTGGTTTAGAAAATATGGTCACTGAAAACATAGGACCTTCCTGTTTTGTTTTAATTGGTTAAAAATGCACTGTGGAACCAAGAGGGGACACTTAAGTTGGAAACAGAGTTGACAGAGTTGACGGAGACCTTCCTTCCAGAAACATAGGAAGCCATGCCTGGATTTGCTAAAATGGGGAACAAGGGTAGCATCTGTGAAACCAAAGTGGGCCCTTTTGAGAGGTATCCAAAGATGAATCCCAAGGCCAGAAGACAGACTGACTTTTATGAGTTCAGGAAGCAGTACACGAAATAGTTAAAATTATAAGTGAAGAGGTGGCCCAGGCCCAAGTGGCTTATTGGCAAGTTCTAGCAAGCCTTCAAGATACAGATAATTCTTACATAATTTGATCTGTTCGAGAGCACAGAAAAAGATGGAAAGGCTTTCAAGATGGCTAACAAAGTACTCCACGCAAAATCTCATTGAAATGATACAAAAAATATAAAAAATAAGAATAACTAACAACAGAGCTAAGAAACCCAGAAAGGGTGTCATTACCAGGCTCAGAACAGTGAAAATTCTTGAAAAGTATAGGAGATAAAACTGGCAGATAACCTCCCAAAATAGAAAAAAATGAAAGCTCAGGAGATGGGCGCCTGGGTGGCTCAGATGGTTAAGCGTCTGCCTTCGGCTCAGGTCATGATCTCAGGGTCCTGGGATCGAGTCCCACATCGGGCTCCCTGCTCAGGAGGGAGCCTGCTTCTCCCTCTGCCTCTCTCTCTCTCTCTCTCTCATGAATAAATAAATAAAATCTTTAAAAAAAAAAAAAAAAAAGAAAGGTCAGGAGATGAAAAGAAGACATTTTTTAAAGGTGAGTTTTTCAGGAGAACTCCAGTAAAAGCCCAAGATCAGAAGTAGCAGAGGCTCAGGAAAAGAATGGACCATAAGCAGAGACAGGGAATTATTTAAATGTCACAAATGAGCTGCATCTGACTCTCAGTCTCAGTGGGGTTGCCTGGTGTCTGTCACCAGATCAAGCCAGCAATGTAGCTTTCTAGATGGAAGTGGGAGCTTTCGTATAGGAAATTCTCAGAGTGGGCCCTGGGACCAGAGAAGAGATGAAGGCTCTAGATAATCTAGAGTTAATTAAGATCAGTGAAATGAAGTTCTGCATCCAGATGCTAATTTATTTCTACTCCTTAAATGAAAGTTCCCCTGGTCCCACACCTACCTCCTTCCCAGCCATCACCCTTATAATCAGAATCTGCCTTTCAACTGGTAGAGGAATGAGGATTCTACCATCAGTTGGGGAACACAAGCACCAAAGAAACAGAATTTTTTGAGAAATAGATAATTTTAAGGCAAGTTTAGTTAAGATTCTCTGAGAGATCCAAAAGATATCGAATTCATTAAACAACAAAAAAGACTATTATGAAAAAGAATTACTTCTTAAAAACTAAAAACAATTTGGGGGCAGACCCAGGTGTTTTAAAAGAAAAATTGAAAGTAAGCATTTATTTCAAGGATCTAAAAAAAGAAAAATAATAAAATAAACATCTTGAAAAAGCAAAAGAAAATGAGAAATTATACAAAATAAAAGCAGAAATTAATTAAAAGGAAAAACAAGCAAAAACGAAGCTGACGTGAAAATTCAATAGAATACAAAGCTGATTCCTTGGAAAGTAAAATGCAAGACAAACCTTCGAATAAAACAATAGGAAGTACAAATAACCAATATTAGGAAGCAAAAAGGGAGAATTAAGTATAGATACAGGAGAGATTTTAGCAAGTCAAAATATATTGGAAGAATAAAAAACTGTAACTAATTAGTGTTTACCTAAGAATGTTAAAATGGCTTAATAAATGTTAGGAAATCTGTTAAACATTTATAAGATAAAAGAGAAAATCCATATGACCATCTTAATAGATGCTGTAAAAGCATATTAAAAATGAATGCCTGGGGCACCTGGATGGCTCAGTTGGTTAAGCAACTGCCTTCAGCTCAGGTCATGATGCTGGAGTCCCAGGATCAAGTCCCGCATCGGGCTCCGGGCTCAGCAGGAAGTCTGCTTCTCCTTCTGACCCTCCCCCCCCCCCATTCTCTCTCTCTCTCAAATAAATAAATAAAATCTTTAAAAAAAAAAAAGAATGCCTGTATCTTTTAAAAAGTGTTAGCAAATTAAGACTAGAAGGAAAACTTTCTTACTTGATATCAGAAACTACAGTAAATATTATCCATAATGGTAAAACATTAGAAGCAATCCCATTAAATTGAAATTTAAAAAACCCACAAGGATATCTACAATTATCATTACTATTTAAGAATGCATAGAGTCAATGTAATAAGGCAAGGAAAAAATAGTAGATGTAGATGGTGAAAAGAAAAAGAAAAATCATCATTATTTGTAGTTATAAAAATCTACTTAGGGAATCCAAGATAATTAAAGGAGAAAAATTAGAACTAATGAGTAAAAATTTACTAAAGTGGCCACATATTAGAACAACATACAAAAACCAAAACGCTTTCCTATAATTGAACACCAATGACCAATTAGAAAATATAATGGAAATAAATGCAACTACAATCACAATAAAACACTGTATAGATGATCAGCCATAGAAGAGAATAAACCTAACAAGAACTAGACAGGACCCATATTATGAAAACTATAGGGGTTCCTGGGTGGCTCAGTCAGTTAATGTGTCGGACTCTTGGTTTCAGCTCAGGTCATGATCCTAGTATTGTGAGATTGAGCCCTGCATTGGGCACCATGCTGGGCATGGAGCCTCCTTAAGATTCTCTCTCTCCCTCTCCCTCTGCCCCTCCACCCTGCTTGTCCTCACCCTCGTGTGTGAACTCTCTCACCCTCTTTCTCTCAAGCAACAACAACAACAAAAAACTATAAAATTTAACCCACCTGAATAATGGCAGAAATGCCCATGTTATCCGATGGACAGACTCAAGATTATAAAACTGTTGATTTTTTCCTAAATTAATATCTAAATTTAATAAAGGCTAATAAAGAACCCATTCGTACTTTTAAAAATGAAACTTGACATGTCCATTCTAAAGAAAACCTAGAATGGCAAATGGTAGGAATAGCTAAGAGTTGAAAGAGAACAAGAAAAGATAACTTACCTCACCAAATAGAGCAATCAGACATAAATAGAAAACTGTAGGAAATATAGAAAGTGGTTTTAGCACAGAAATAAATCAATAGTTCACTAAAATGGAATCAAAGTCCAAAAATAGTTTGTCATAAATAGGTAGATGAAGGACAGGTTTTTCAATATATATCTAGCTCAATAACAAAGGTGGCATTTTACTGGAAGGAAAAGTAGATTATTTGCTAATTGGTAGTAGAACTTTGCTATTCAATTGGAAAAAAGTAAAGCATATCTTTATCTCACACAATAATGAATTCCATATTCATTGAGTTGAATATAAAAAGCATTCAAAGTAAAAAAAAAAAGAATGTTTCTGTAATTTGGGGGAGTTGAAGGATATCTCTAAACGACATATAAAAACTAAAAATCAAGAAGGACAAAGATTGACAAAATTGATTACAAACATTTTGAATATTTCAGTATGGTGAAAGACTCCACAGACATAGTTATGGGAGAAAACACCCTCCATGTATATAACAGACAAAGGATTACAATACATCATATGAAATGTTCCTGTAAAATGGAAAGAAAAACAAAGAATATGAACAGATAATTTAGAGAAAAAATACAAATTGCCAAAATTCCAAGCTTCACTAGTAATGAAAGAGATATAAAGTAAAATGCCTAGGTTTTGGGTTGTTTTGTTTTGGTTTTTTTGCATATACCTTGCTTGGTGTTCTCTGAGCCTCCTGGTTCTGTAGGGTGGGGGGGGGTGCTGTCTGTAATTCATTTGGGGAAATTCTTAGGCCTGATTTTTCAAATATTTCTTCTGCCCTATTCTCTGCTCCTTGCGGTATTCTAATCACACACACATTAGCCCTTTTGGTATTGTTCCGCAGTTATCAAATGTTCTGTTTTTTAAAAATTCTTTTTTTCTCTTTGAGTTTTGATTTGGGAGGTTTCTCTTTAGCTACCTTCAAATTCACCAATTCTTTCCTCACTGTGCCCAGTAGATGAGCCCACTGAAGACATTCTTCAACTCCATTACAATTTTTCAGTTTTAGTATTTCCTTTTGATTCATACAGTTTCCACCTCTTTGCTGACATTACCTATTTGGTCTAACATGCTGTCTATTTTTCCATTAGAACTTCTAACATTTTGATCATAACTATTTTAAATTCCTTGTCTGATAATTCCATCATCTGTGTCATATCTAAATTGATTCTGATGCTTGCTTTGTCTCTTGCTTTGTTTTTTTCTTGTCTTTTAATATGCTTGTAATTTTTTTGTTGAAGCCCAATCTGTTGTATTAGTAATAGGTCTTGAGGTAAACAGGCCTTAAAAATGAGGATTTCTCTTAATATGGCTTGGAGTAGAGCTATGTTTAATGTTTGTTGTAGTTATAAGTTCCAGAGGCTTCAAATTCCTCTAGTGTCCTAATTTTTGTCCCCTCTTTTGGCTTTGGAGCTTCCCTTTGTACTCAGAGAATGTGGGTCTTGCAATTCTTTCAGCTGTCATCCACTGGAGGCTTACTGGTGTGGTGGTGAAGTATGGGGGGCGGGAAGTGTTCTATAGTCTTCTGATTAAGTCTCAGTCTTTTGGTGGGCCTGTGTCTTGGAAGTGTGGCCTTCACAAGTGTTTCTGTCTCTCCTCCCTGAGTATAGAATCCTCCTTCCTTATATTCCATGCCTACTGTCTGGTTAACTACGTTTTTTGGGTTTGTTGTAGGTGAGACAGAAAGGCTGGAGTAGGTTGGAAATCCCCGCCTCCAGGTTGGACAAGCTCTCCTAGCGTCCCAGGACAGTAGACCTTGGTTATGGAGAAGGTTCCAGGAAGGTTATACTATTGCTACTCTTCTTGTCCCCCTGCCAGGGCCAAGAGGGGATTTTCCTCAGATCCTCACCATGAGAACTTGGGGTTCCTAGGGAGGAAAGACCTCAGATTGTGGGGCCCCCTTATGATTGAGACCCGGGTGTTTCTCGCTGTCACATTAGTCCACATTCAGCCTCCAACAATTTATCACAATTACTAGTGAAGTTAAGTGGTCCCACCCTTATCACTCTAGTGTGTTCCAGTGTATCTCTCTGGATGCACTTGTTTCTCCAGATTTCAGAGTGAAGTTTGAGTTGAAACTTCAATTCTCTGATGGATCTAAGAAAAGTCACTGACTTTCAGTTTGTCCAGTTTTTCCTTGTTGTGAGGATGGGAAGGGTGACTTCTAAGCTTTTTACATGTCAGGATGAAAACCAGCAGTCTGCAAACTAAAATGTAATCCCATCTTTTGCCTATGAGATTGGCAAATTTAAGAATGAAAATATTCAGTAGTAGAGAGAGAGGAAGGAAGTGAGCATTCTCATATGGTGCTGATGGGAATCTAAATTGGGTGTCATCTTTCTTTTCTTTTCTTCTTCTTCTTTTTTTTTTTTTTTTTAGAGAGAGTGCGCATACATGAGCGGGGTGAGGGACAGAGGGAGAGAGAGAATCCCAGGCAGGCTCCATTCTCAGCACAGAGCCTGATGCAGGGCTCGATCTCACGACCTTGAGATCATGACCTGAGCCAAAATCAAGAGTTGGATGCTTAACCAAGTGAGCCACCCAGGCAACCCCATGGGTGTCAACTTTCTTTTATTTTTTAAAAAGATTTTATTTATTTATTTGACAGAGACACAGCAAGAGAGGGGACACAAGCAGGGGGAGTGGGAGAGGGAGAAGCAGGCTTCCTACTGAGCAGGGAGCCCGATGCGGGGCTCGATCCCAGGACCCTGGGATCATGACCTGAGCCGAAGGCAGACGCTTAACGACTGAGCCACCCAGGCGCCCTAACTATCTTAAAGGCAATTTCACATTATCAGAGTTTAAGATGCACAACCCCTTTGACCTAGCAATTCTACTTCCAGGATTCTATTCGACAGATAAGCCCATACAAATGTGAAAATATATATGTACAAGAACATTTACTTAATAACTGCCCTTAATAGCAATAAATTGGATACAACCCACAGTGCTATCAATAGAAGAATGGTTTAATATACTAAAATAATAGCATGTCTGTGACATATTGCTACATGAAAAAAATCAAGTAACAGAAGAGTATGTGAATATATTATCTTTGTGAAAACAAAACAAGCAGAACATTGTGTGTATATGGTGCGTGGAGCTGGGTTTACATACACATGTTTTTGTATCTGCTTGGAAAAGAGTCTGGAAGTGAGGACAACAAATTCCAAAGTTTAATAGCTTCTCCACTAGCAAGGAGGAGAAACTTCCCATTTTAGGTTAGATGAAGACATTTTAAAGTAAGCACGTGTTATTTTTATAATTAAAAGCGCAAACACAAAGGAAGCAGATCCCGTTCCTCAATTAAAGAGAAAGCTGTCTGGGAAAAGATGGTAATAACCTTTAGTTCATATTTCTAAGCAATTCTAGGAATCTTAAACAAGTTGCATTTTTGTCTAAGTAAAAAAAACCTCCTGGGAATGCGGCAGAGAAGGAAAGCCACTTCTCTGCCAGTGGAACGGGCTGGTTAACCTTGGCCCGTGCAAGAGTGAGTGCAGGAACCGTGTCCCTCTCACTTGTCATCGCCACTCCAGTATCTCTTCTATGTCAGGCACTCAGCATGGTCTCAGTATAGATTGGTTGAATTAATAAATGAAATGAGAAATGAAAAAAAGGCAATGGCTCTGTGACAAATGACTATACCACGTATAATAGGGACATCTGGCAAGCGGTTGACTGGAAGTTTCTCTGTTCTTACCGAGTTTAGATACCAGCCTCAGATTCTACAATAAATAGGAGTTTTTTGCACCATAGCAATGTTGAGGGAATTAACCAGACTGAGAAAGCGCGCTGCTCATTGACTGAGAATCTTTCTCGTACTGAAATGGCAGCAGAAGTTGCCAAGCTAATTTTCTCCCTGCCAGCTCACAAAAACGATCACTGACTCAGGAAATGACCTAAATGTTTAACATTTTAGTTTTAATTTTTGCATTCAAAAAGTAATGTAGCAAATGGGGCCAGAATCAGGATTACCTGGGGTTTCCGTGGGTTAGAGTGTGTGACCACAAGGTCTGGGATAAAAAGAGAGAGGGAGACCAAGGCTTATTGAGCACCTCCTGACTATTCATTGAGGGACTAGGTTAATCACTCAGCACATGGTACCTCGTTAAATGTCACAACAAGCTTGGGACATGTTGTCATCATTTTACAGGTGAGGAAACTGGGACTTGGAGAACTTGGGTGACTTGTCTCGGGCATGGGCGGCCAGGGGCAGAGCTGGGATTTGAATATAGATGGCCCTGGCTCCAAAGCCCACAGTCACCTCCGGAGCCACTGGACTCTGTCCTGGCTGGTGTTGGCATGGTTCGCTTATCATGTTAACACGAGAGCAGTCCCCGAAAGACTCCAAAGGCCTCGGTGAATAAGAACTGACCAGATTGGACCATCCCCTCTGTGGAACTAATTTGGAGATTTTACACACATACGTAAGATCCCCACCCCATCTTTAAATTCTAGAAGCTAAGGGGAAATGACTCAGTTTTACCAAACACGACTCTCCAAATCTTGAATAAACACAGGTGTGCTGTCTATTCCGCCAAACTCGTCGCAGGATACAGAGCAACCCCCCCCGCTGAGACAAATCCCAGTTCCCGAAGAACTGCTTACCAGGGTGTCAGTGATGCGGAGACAGTCACTTGTTATAAATACCCTCATGGAATAAAGATCTTCATTTACTTTTCCATAATATTTGCTAACTCAGATGAGATGTTTTTCATCTTTATTTTCACCATGGCAGAAAGTTGACCTATCAGAGAACTGCAGCTTTCTGTCTGTCTATGTCACCTTTGCTTCTTTCTCTAATGTATTTTATGCTCCGTGTTCAGCCTCCCTTTACAGCATGTTAGATACTGTATCTGTTTCCACGACACCCTGTCCTGACCCTCTAATGTTAGAGTGCAGCATGGCCTGGTCCTGGACTTCCTACTTGTCTCTCCTCCGCCGGCTTTATATATCTTTTACACGCTGATCGCACCCACTTTTATTTCCCCAGCTTCCGTGACTCCGTCAGATGTCCAGTAGAAATCTCCCATGCAACAGAGCTGCAAAGAGCCTCGCTTCCTACCTTCATCTCAAACCTGTTCCTCCCCTGCACCCTGAATCCAATTCTCCCTGTCTCGACACCACCAACCACCCTGTTGTTCAAACCTAGAATTTTCCTGGTTGCCGACCTTTCCCTCCCCCCATATCTAATTCTTCGGCAAGTTTGGAGGTTCGGCCTCTAAAACATCTCAAATCCATCCACTTTATTTTGTGTCACTGCCGGTATTAAGCCACCAATCTCTTGCCTCAACTACTCTAGGCTGGTCTTCCTGCTTTCATCTGTTTCCTGTCGAGCAGCCGGAGTAATAACTTTAAAACATCAACAATATTAATATATTGCTTGAAATCTTGAAACGTTTTCCAGTTTTACTTTATCACGGTCTACAGGACTTGCATTATCCAGCCTCTACCTACCTGTATGACTTCATCTCCTGCATCTCTTTTAACTCACAGTCCTGCCGTCACATTACCCTTCTTCCTATTTCTTGAACATGCCAAGCTTTTCCCTTGGGTTTCCCTGGATGCTCCCCAGATTCTTCCCCCAGACTTTCCATGGATGGGCCTCCCTCATTATTCAGGTCTAGCTTACATGTTTCCTCCGGAATGGTTCTTCCATGACCACTTTGAAGTAGTTCTCCTTTACTTTGCCGGTCATTCTTTATCACGCACCCTGTTTTAGTTCTTTTTAATAGCAATTGTAATTATCTAAAACTACTTTTTCAATTACTTATCTGTTTATTGTCTGCTTCCCTCTGTAGAAAGACCCCTCCCCAGGAGCAGGGATTGTTTCTTGTGCAGCACTGTATCTCTAGAGCTAAGACTTCCTCTTACTAAAATAGTAGAAGGTGTCAGGACAATTTTCTCTTCTGTCAGCCTACAGAATTATAGATCGCTGACTCAGGACATGACTTAAACAATAATATTTTCATTTTAATGTTTGCATTAAAAAATAATGTAACAAATGGAGCCTGAATTAAGGTTCTAACTCAGAATCGGACGGGCAGATAGTTGGTGTTCAATAAAAGTGTGTTGAGTCTTGAAGGCACTATTGCTTGAATATGATGACAAAGGAGTGAAATGCTGCCCTTTACTAACCTGAGGCTATAAATTATGATAAAGGAACATTGTATTCATTTTACAGCATTCTAATTAATATAGAATTCTAGCTTGTATTTAAAATACACACTGCATTATGTCATGACTTACCGGATCACTCGTCACATCAATTGAACATTGCAAAACACTGACCTCTTGAATTCATCCAAAGAAGAAGAACATGGGGGAAATCTGCTTTCCTAATTGTGACCAGCTGGCCTTACTGAACATTCCTGCTTGATTTCCATCCCTTTGAATGTCTAGCCTCAGTTCTAAAAGCTGAGATGGCCAAATACGGGCTGCCCTAATGAGTGACCTCCACCTCACCTTGAAAACAGTGCCTCCCGGTTAGCTAAACTGGACTGTGGCCGTCCTGGCTCCTAGCCAATGAGCCAGCAGTAAAGAGCGTTGGTTGCATTTTGAACGACACCTTTCCTAAATAGAGGCCCATGGTGAGGATTCATCCTCTTGAGAGTGGTGGAGGCATTGATTTTGCTCTTTTATTCCCCCTCACAAACAGTAACATATTATTTATTCTTATCACTCGCTGGTTACCACTCGTTATCTAAAAGCAAAGATGCAAAATGCCGAAACACGATAGAAGCCTGAGGTTTTCTTTTGCCTCCTAAGGAGGACTTCTAAATAGAGGCATTTTATAAACAGCTGTATGTTCTTTGGGAGAGGAAATTGGAGGAACTGGCTGGCTGAAAAAAAATGAAACACAGAGCTGTATGCGGCCTTTTCTTCTGATAAATCTGGGTAAACCTGAAGGAGCAGAGGAGGTAAGTGGTCCTTTTATTATCTGCAGACCAAGCCCAGGGCATGTGGTATGACCCAGAGCAACTTCTCCAAATTGAAGTGGATCTTTGTTAACTTTAGGTTAAAAAACAACAACACAAAATTAGAAACAGTCTGGATAAGTTGTAAGGAGGAGCCATTCATTTCTGTTAGATTTCTCCTGATTAGGTCTGTGGATCAGCTAAGTTGGGTAAGGTTGTCTTTTGCAGTTTGTAAGAGATTTATTTCGGGATTCTATGTCAACAAAGAGTGCAAAATGAGTTCAAGTCAGATTCCACATAGATTTGGAGGAAGGAGAACATACAAATCATAATGAATGAAATAGAGAAAGATTTCCTGAGGAGTCACAGCAATTAAATGCTTTGGGCTTTTTTTTTTCCCAATCTGGATGGGGGATGCAAGATGAGTTACACCTGCAAGGGAATTAGGCTCCGCTGTTCATTCTTGAGACTCAGGAAAGCCAAAAACTAATTTAAGCTTAGTTGAGGTTTCTGCACGTTATCAGGACTAAAACACATAAGGTCATAGAAATTCAGAGTTAGAGGGGACTTTGAGGATCTTCTACCAAATTTATAAATGGGGACACAGGTCCAGAAAGGCTTCTATCCCAAAGCTAGAAGTCAAGTCACTTTTAGGTTCACACCACTTTCCCCTTAATCTCTTCTCTGTCTACCTCTCTCTCTTTAAATTGGAAAATTCTCAACCTACTTGAAACTACAGTGGTCTGAGACAGCTTAGGTAAGGATCTGGTTGGACTTCCTGTCCTAGTTGGAGACACATCCACAATTACAAAATGAAAATCATTTCGGAAAACAGAGTTCAATAGAGGGGACTCGTACTTCGATTTTCATGAGGGTTTCTGTTTTGTGTATCAAGGGATTTCTTTATTTCTGGGACATTCCCAGATGAAGAGAGTGAAAAAAACTTTGGTATGATTCAATGATGGTGGTTTCAGTTGATTTAATTTCTGTCGACAAGCTAATTATATATTATCCTGTTCCTCAAACCTCAGCCACCCCATCCCCAAAGTCAAATGCCACCTATTTGCTTCCTGCCTCTGTGTACTCAAAGAGAAGCTGGAGACAATGAAGTTTCAGGCATACAGGTATACTGGGTCTAGAATACTTGGACATTGACATCTTGGTTTGCAAGTCTTTAGGGAAATATTTAAAATTATTGTGAGTCAAATTATTTCATTGACCTTCTGAAGACATGATGACCTCAAAATCATCCCCAAGAACTTAGGCCCACCATCATTGATGCCAACTGAGAAAAATGAGAACTCCTTTTTTTTTTAAACTAACTCATACCTTCTAAGAAAAAGAAAAAAATAACTCTCTCTACAAGAAAACAAGCTCTTTGCACAAAAAAGTGCTCTACGGCATTAATTGTACTAATGAACGTTGGAAACTATCTTAGTATCCAGTAATAAAGTAATGATTAAGTAAATCATGGCATATAACCCATATAAAGTATTGTGCAAGAACCCAAGTTGATAATTATGGAAACTCCAGCAATATGGAAATGTTTATTTAATAATTATGCACTAAATATCTACTGTATTCTAGGACTCTCCTGGGCAGTGGAAATAAAGGAGTTCCTCAAATAGCTTCCACTGTAGTAGAGGAATCAGGCATGGACAAGCATTTCAAAAAGAAAGGACTATGAAGATAGAGAGCTAGAGGTATGTTCTGGGAGTTATAAGCCATTCAGTATGGGTGGGAAGACAGGGGTGGGAAGGAGTGGCTCCAGAAAGGAAGACATGGGCCAGATTAAGGGGGCCTTGGGATTTATTCTGTGGATAAAGAGGTGTTCTTTTATCTTAGCAGGATAAGATACATGACTACTATAGTCATGCATTCATTCATTCACTTGAGTATTTGTTAATTCAAGGATCACTTATTGAGCATGTATTCATTGTGATAGACACTGGGACTATAAAGATGAATAAAAATGATCCCAACTCTGAGAGGTTAACAACCTTACTGGTGGGACATTGTCATATAAGAAAATCATTGTTAATACTGTGATAATCAGCACTTCAAAGGAGCCATCTACAAGGCGCTATGGAAGCACAGAAACAAACACTCTGATGGGGAGGGAGTGGATGAAATGGTCCACAGAGTCCTATATAAGGAAGAAAAAACTGTCTTCCCTCTGTCCATCTTAGGTTTATTGGCTGATGTTCTGTAAATTAGATTAAGAGAAAAAAGTTTGTTAGTGCACGCATGGCCCATGTACATGGGAGTACTCAGTGATGAGGGGATACTCAAAGGGGGTATAATGTAGAACTTGGGCTTCAAGGAGTTTTAACAAACACAATAAATGTTTAAGAAGGTAACAAGACAAAGGAAAAGGACTGAGTTTCTGGGGTGGCAAATTGTGGGAAGGTAAATATATGGGGAACTAATGGATGATAAGGGCTAGGTAGTAAAGTTTGTTACGCAGATTCTCTGGGGTGGTTAACTTCTGTCCTTCCTGGTAGATGGGGGGGGCAAATAGGGGGAGGGTGGAGAGTTTTGTTTCCATCTGTTTCTTAATCAATTGCCTTCAGCTCAAAATAAGTGGCATGTTTCAGGGTGGCATATTCTGCTAACCACCACTTAACAGAGGACATGTCAGTCAGGAAAACAAAAAAATACATTAAGAATTTCAATAGAGAAAATTTAATACAGGGAATCAGTTAACCAGGTCTTAGAGAGAACTGAAAATACAAAAAGGGGAACACTGAGGTTTCATAGAGATCGTAACTTCAGGAAGCAAAACCACCTCCTAGGTCTGAGCAAACAAAGAAGACATTGGGGTTATCAGAATTCAGAAGCCTGGGGATGGATGACACACAGAGGGGCCCCAGGCCCCAGAGGGGATCCCGGCCAGCTGGCACTGGTGTTTCTGAGGAAGGTGGGATGAAGCTGGTTCTGGGTGTGCCAAAAGAAACTGGACACTGGAAACAACTCCTGTTGTCAGGACGAAGGGTCATTGCTGGGTGACATTACAGGAAAAGCGAGCAAATAGGAAAGCACAGGTCCCTTCAACTTCCTCATGCCTTCTGGGCTCCCTTTAGCACCCCCTATTGACTAAACCAGAAGGAATTCTGCTGACAAAAGGAAAAGGTGGTTTGCATAGTCTCAACCCCAACCTCACAAAAGACGGAAGAGGAAAGTGGGTTTGGAGCTGCCAGAAAACAGCTTCTTCTCCAGGTTCAGAGTATAAATCTGATCAAGTGAAGAAGCCGGCTGACAGGGAAGGAAATGCAGGCGGAAAGCAACCCCGCGTGCTGAGGCACGACGCCATCCCAGGGCTTGGCGCTCCTGGGAGTTCCGAGGACTGATACCCGTTGCAGTTGGAATGCAAAATGCATTGGGAAAGTATTGAGCAGTGCAACTGGAGTGATTGAAAGGGACCACGTGGCCGAAAGGGCAGGGACTCCCAGGCTAAAGAGCAAAGCAAGATAATATTCTTTAAATATCTCCTACTATATTTTTCCCTTTCAGTTATTCAGGGGTTTTTTGTGTTTTGTTTTGTTTTACCCTCATAGTCGTTAAAAATAACCTTGAATCTGAGGTTTTTTGTCCCAGGGAAGGGGAGTATTTGATATAGCACAGAACAAATAGGTCATTGCCTACATTTTTGAATTTCAAAATAGTTTTTTTTAAGTCCCTAGGGAAACAAGATAGCCTGAGGACAAGCCCTTTTGATTTGCAAAAGTATGGCTTTTTGAAACAGGAAAAGATTGACTTAACACTCCAGAAGCTTTATCAAGAGCCAGGACGCCCGAGTCTATTCTAAGGAGCCCTAGAGTAGGAATACACAGGAGAGGACAGAAGGCACGTTGCTCTTCCACAGGAAAAAAGAAAAGCCCTCAGCAGCAGAGAGGAGAAACCAACCACAATGTCAGATTCCAGTGTTCGCGCTGTGTTCATTCCTCACCCCCTACGTCTGGGTCAGACCTGGGCAGGGCGGGGAGTGCGTGTGTGTGTGTGTGTGTGTGTGTGTGTGTGTGTGTGTGTGTGAACTTCCTGAGACATTTAACTCTAAGTCCCAGAACAAAAAGTCTATTCCTCAATTCTCCCACTACAGCCTGTTCAGACTGCTCCACGGAGAAGCCAGCTGTTAGCCTCGGGCCACAAGCGTACCTGAGGATGCATCTGGGATAGTGTAGCCCCAAACACTAGAATGAACGGTTTTCTTGTTTCCGAGCTTGACAAAATGGTATACTATATGTGTGGAACTCGAGTTTTCCATATTATTTCATGTAGCTGCAGTTCATTCACTTCCGTTTAAGTATAGTGAATTGTGAGAATGTTCTCTGATGTATTAATCCATTTCCTGGTCAGCAGATATTTGTGCTGTTCCGTGTTCTGACTCTTCCCAACACTATGAACATGGCATCCATCTCATTAGGTTGTATATTGGGAAGGAACTGCTGGGCTATAGGCTATATGATTGTTCAAATTTATAAGATAATGCTAAGTTTTCCAAGTTAGTTATACTAGTTTGAATTCTCAGCAGTATTTTTAAGAGTTTCTGTTGACTACATTCTTTCCACCACCTGGTATTGTCTGACTTCTTAATTTTGTCAGTCTAGTGAATGTAAGATGTTATCCTATTATCATCTTAATTTCCATTTTCTTAAGGATTAAAAAGGTTGAACATCTTTTCAGGTATCTATTTGCCATGAGGGAATTCTGTTCTGTGAAATTCCTTTGTATATCTTTTGCCTTTGCTATCCAGTCCCTTGTCTTTTGATATTGATGGGTAGGAGATCTGTAGATATTCTGGATTCTAACCCATTGTTAATTACAGTTCTTGCAAACATCCCTCCTTATCTTAGTTTGTGGTATGAGTTTTTACTTTCTTAATAGTGTCTTTTGAGAAACAGATGTTCTTAATTTTAATTTATCAGACTGCTTTAGTGGTTAAAACTTTATGTCTCGTATTTAAGAAATTCTTCTCTACTCTGAGGTTATAAAATTGTTGTAAAATTTTATAAATTGTATAAAAAAGTTGTAAAATTGTGCCATTTATTTTACATTCTCAATCCACCTATAAATTGATATTTCAGAATGGTATGACAGAGGGGTTGAATTTTACTCTTTTCACGTGGATAATCAATGATGCCATGCACTGCTATGAGTGTCCATATGTCAATGTTCCATAACTACTTTTGATTTTTCACAAGTCCTGATATCTAAAATGAAGAAACTCATTGGTCTGTGAGAGTAATTTGGCCATTCTTGGCCCTTTGATTTTCTACATGCTTTTTAGAATCAGTTTGTCAATTTTTAAGAAATATTCTATTAGGACTTTTACTGGAATTGCATTAAATCCATTCAGTCTCAACCCACTTCATTCTGACTTCAATCTCTAGGACTCTACTGCGGTGATCTTGCCAAAATCATCAAAACTCTCCATATTGCCAAATCGAGTGGATTTTTCTTCATCCTCACTTTACTTAACCTGTTAACAGTATTCAAAACAGATAAGAACTCTCTCCTTTTTTTGGAATCAGTTTATGCTCTGGGCTTCAGAAACAGTACATTGTCCTGATTTCCTTCCCAAATTAATTAACTCTTCTCAGTTTTTATAGCTGGCTTTTTGCCTTGGCCCAACGTCTGAATGTTGGAGTGTCACGGGGCCTGGTTTTCAATTCTCCCTCCTTACTTCTCTTCTGGTCCGATGGCTTTAAATGTTACTATGTGCTGATATATAACTGACCTGAGCTTCAGACTCATGGATCCACTTGCATAACTGGCATTTCTAATTAAACTCCAAATAGGTATTGTAAACTAAATGTACCTGAAAAAGGACTCCTAAATATGATCCTTCCCTAGTCGAAGTAAATACCTCCATCATACACCCAGTTGCTTAACCCCAAAAAACAAGAATCCCAATCATTCTAGATTACTCTTTCCCTCGTCCTCTGTATCTAATCCATCAGCAAGTTTGTAGGTGCTACTTCCAGAATATATTTTGACTCCATCTACATCACTCTATCTTCTCAGTCTAAGTCACCACCCTCTCTTGTTTTCACTACTACAGTAGCCTACTAATGGGTCTCTTTCTTTCTGTTCTTGTCTCACCATAATTCACTCTTCCCTAAGCAAGGAGAGTAACCTAAGAGTTAGGGCAAAACAGGGGCTGCCTCTGCTTAAACTCTTCCAAAGGCTTCCTGTTGCACTTAAAATAAAATCCAAACCCCTCACCGTGGCCTAAAAGGCCCTACAAAGCTGACTCCTGCCTTCCTCTTAGGTCCCTCCTGGCTAATTTCATTCCCATTGGCCTCCTTCAGCTTTCTCAAATACGCAAAGCTCTTTCCCATGTCAGAGCTTTTGCGTGTGCTCTAGCTGATGCCTTCAGCTCACTGCACGGCTCTTACCACCTCATCTTTCTTCTATCTGCCTAAATATCCTCAGAGGAGCCTTCTCTGACCCTAAAAAGTCTGGAATGATTTTATTTATGTATTGGTTTACATATTTATTCCTGACTAGAATTAAGTTCTTTGAGGACCGGGGCCTTGGCTGCCTTGTTCATCAGTATATCCCCAAGGCCTGCTAACAGTGCTTGGCATGTGGCAGATATTCCATAAATATTTACTGAATGGAGAAAAGCCTCTCGCAGAGGGAGTGTGTGGTGTGATAAGGGAAGAAGACAGATGACTGAGGCTTATGGAGCATTTTACTTTTTTTTCCCCCAACCACTATGTAAAAAAAAAGGCAGGCAAATGGACGTGGTATAGAAAGGAGCAAAGAAAAATGAAAACAATTGATGTGCTGGGGTGTAAGTGTTAATGGTATTTCCTTCCTTTTATTATTGTTGTTATGCTATTTGTATAATAAATCCAAATTTGAAGAGAAAATTAACTTATTTGAGTTCATATTGTTTTATAATGAAATGGGCTGCAGTCAGCTTATGAAACCAGCTTATATTTATGATTTTGGAAGAATAAGTGAAACCTATAAGAAAGTGTTCATCTGGATGTGCTCTTTCACCTTGTCTGATGATCTAATTTCTGCCCCAAATACTGAACTTACACATTTGTTTTAAAATCCAAAATACTACCTTATGTTAAGAATGTAGTTCTGTAACTCAGATATTTCATGTCTAATCTATTTTGGAGAAGGAGAGGTTTAAACGATTGTCAGTATGTTACATTTGTCTCAGTTTTAATTATTGTCTTAGTCATGTTTTAGTTGGATGTATAATTGAAAATGTACTATGGCTGACACAACATGTGGTCCAACAATTAGAATATGCTGGAACAGTCATAAATGATAATAAGTACATACTTGTATATATTATTTATTTAACAAATCCATACATACTGCTTATTATGTGCCAGGCACTGTTCTAAGGTCTTTAAATATGAAACCATTTAATCCAATTCTTATAAAAACCTTATGACATATGTACTATTATTGTCCCCATTTTATATATGAGGAAACTGATACACAGAGAGATTAAGTGGCGTCCCCAAAGCTTACATAGCTCACAGTCAATGCCAAAACTGAGATTAAAATCCAGGCAGTTTCTCGCTACTGGATGTTCCCTATAACTGGATGTTGCAGTGATTGAAACTTGGTTATGTAAATGAAAATGTTTTCTTCATCCAATTGCAATAATTTCCACATGCTTGCCATATGCCTGTTCTTTTGAATAGTTGCTTGTTCTGAAACATCACGAGAAGAGCCAGTACCGCGGGTAGCTACTGAAATATCATTTAACACCATGGGATTCTGAAGGATATCACTAATACTCCCATGGTCAGAGCCACTGTGGACCATTTTGCAGCCTGGGCATTGTACCGTTCCCAGGCCATGGCCCGTATAGACTCGATGTGATTGGCACATCTTAGAGTTGTTTGGGGTCTAACTATCTGCAGTGACCCTGTGAGTGGCCTAAAGACTTATTAACTTTCTCAGAGAAAGACTTCCAACTGGGAGACCCTTCTCTCTACGTGGTCCATTTTTAGTTTCCATCCATCAAAATTTATTGCTAAGAGAATGTATTAAAATGCCACTCAGTGTACTGGATACTTGTCATGTCTTCCATTTTCAGTTCACTAGAAAGAAAAAATGCTTACATGTTTAAATGTGTCTCCATATATGGTACACTATAGAGATGGTTTGTTTTTTTCTATGTGAAATGTTATGATTTTAAATACCTTTCTGGGTACTTTCAGAGATGGCAACAAATCTAAGCCAAGATTCTATGAAAGGCCACATTCATTCCTTAGTCCACCTGCCTTTAGATAATTTTGAGAACAACCTATTAAATTCTCAATTCAGTTGATTGGGAATTAAGGGTTTGGTACTCCCGGTCCTCTGGGCTTAACCTCAAAACATAGGTGCTGTCATTCCTAGAACGATCAGAACTGGATGAGTCAGGGGTACCTGGGGCCTGGGTGGTCCTCTTGTCTGACTTTTCCTTAGATGAAGAGCCTGAGGCTCAGAGAGTTGATAGTAGTTCATGTACACACAGCAGGCTGGTGGCAGGAATGACACTTGAATCTCAAATTCCAGTCTTACTTTTTTTTTCCTGTTACATCTCATTATATCCTATACTCCTGTAGAAAACACAGACTTTATTTACCTTGTGTGAATACCTTAAACCACCATATCCCAACTTTGTTATTTGCCCTTGTCCACATTCACTAGGACAATGAGTAGAGCCCTTTGAGCATTAAATGTGATCTATTCCATCTTTAGGAAGAAAAGTCCACTACTAGCTCAGAAATATAGACTGGTGGTTTATGGGTCATGACTCAGGAGTCAGGGCTCCACCACTAATTGTGTGGATTAATTAACTGGTTAATGAACTTTTACGGGCTTTCCCCGATTATGAAATAAGAGGATCGGACCAGTGGCCTGCCATGTACTCTCCAGCTCTTGTATTCCATGTTTCTGTGACCGCTACTTGTCAGTCCCCATTATCTTGTCCTTAAGGTGCATTTGGAACATATAACACTTTTAGGTCTTGATCAAATGAGATCATGTGTTTTAGTAGCCTCGTCAATTTTGCTACCTTATTTTTCCCATGTTGCTTTCTTTTTTTTTTTTTTTTTAAGATTTTATTTATTTTTGGCAGAAAGAGAGAGTGTATAAGCAGGGGGAGCGGCAGGCAGAGGGAGAGGGAGAAGCAGGCTCCCTGCTCAGCAGGGAGCCCGATGCGGGTCTCGATCCCAGGACCCTGGGATCATGACCTGAGCCGAAGGCAGACACTTAACCGTCTGAGCCACCCAGACGCCCTCCCATGTTGCTTTCACTTAGGACCCTAATCCTCTAATATTCTGTTATTTTCTTCCACTAAATATACAGTGACCTGTCATTCTGCTCTGGTGAGTCTAGCCTACTTTTTGTTTTTGTTTTCGTTGGGAAAGGATTGTTGCTAAAATGAGCAGAGGAGGAAATTTCCCAGGTGGGTTCTTCAGAGTCCCAGGGATCTTCCAAGGGTTGCCGTGGTTAGGACTTCATGACTGCTTTAACCAGAGGTTGGTGTCTGGTGCACAGGGAACTCCTGGAGTGCCTGGTTTGAGAGCAGAACCCACAATAGATGCTTAGGACTAGACACTTCCCAACAGACTCAAACAGACTCTTTCTCTTAAGAGTCTTAGAATCAGAAGCAATGAGGCTGTAGAAGCTATGAAGTGGAAGAACAGTTAGTCAGAAAGGAAGGAAAATGAATGGAGATAGATAGTAGCTGAGCTACAGTAATAGTGGGCTCACTAGAGCCGGAATAAATAAACAAGCCTGAGGCGATGACCAGATGACCTGATGACCAGAGCTCTTATTGTATCCTGAGGGCATCAGAAGCTCTTGTTGCATGCTACACCATGTTCTAATTCTCTGTGAGACCTGGTCAGCTAACAGCTATTTCTCATAGCTCCAGAGTTCTCCACTATCTTTCCCATAATTTCCATCTCCTAAAGAACCCCGGATAGTCCTCTGTACCTTGCCATTTGAAAGAGCCTAAAGAACATGGCGTCTTTGTCATAGTGCCTGCATGCTGCATTGGGCCATCATACAGAAAGCACTCAGCAGTGTTGGCTAGATGCCACGTTGAGATGTACGGAATGACTTTGGAAGTGACTGAGTCCATGTCAGGCTGCTGAAAGAGTAGTTCTGTACAAGGATCAGAGTGTATCCAAAGCTATCTGAAAACTTGTGGGCTGAAGCACAGTGAAGCCTTGCAAGTAGGTGAAGGAAGAAGTGGTTTATGCAGCAAGATGACTAGTTAAGTTCCCCTACCCGAAGTATTTTTCCCTCCAGTTTGCCCACACTGCCTGAAATTGATGCTGGGAGATGAACTTCTTCAGTGGAAGTCATTCTGTCTGCAAGCACCCACTTGTAAAGTACTTCTGTTCAGAGGGAGGATTAACATGCAAAGCTGTTATCAGTATTTCCCACCTTAGTGTGCATTCATTCAGAAAACCCCCTCCTTGCAGTCTGTTGTCTTCAGGGACTGAGGAAATGGGAGTTTCCATGGTCACAGGAGGTAGAAAGGGGACATTTTCAGAGCACAGAGCACTGCTGAAGGAAAGTATGGTGACCGTGTGGACAAAATAAATTCTGGCTAGTCTTGGTGAAAGAAACAGTAGGGATGAAGCCAGATGTCAAATACCTCCAGGCCTCACTCTAGATGACCCCAATGGCCAAATATAATACACAAAGACAATCTTCCAGGATGTATGTTGTAGGACAAAGATTATAGGCTTTGGAATAAGAAGATCTGAGCCCTGAGTCTGTTCTCTGCTGCTTGTTTATTGTACATATAACTTGAGGTTTCTGGGCCTCAGTTTCCCCATCCATAAAATGGGACATAATAATAATATATAATTCTTCAGAGGGAGGTGGTAAGGACTGACGGAGAGGATGGAGGTCAAATGACCGATAATTGCAGACTGCATCTGTTCCTAAGTAGTTCAACAGTAGTAGCTGAAGGAGAGGGAATAATTAAGGATTGTTTAAGCTGAGGGTAGACCCTTCCGACTGCTAAGTCCCCACCCCCCAGACCCCACTCTGGCTGGGCCTTAGGAGAAGTACATGGACTGTCTTTTTTCCTGTCCCACACTGCTGTGGTGGTTACTCATCACTTGCAAACATTTTTTTTCCCATCTTTTTCTCAGTAGCAATCACTTTTTTACTCCTTACTGGTCTTGCTTTTCTGTAATTAGTTCTGAAATTGACCTTAATAGTAGCCCATTAGATTATCTCCTTGTCCCCTTGCTTTTCTCTTATAAATGTCTTCTAACAGATATGTATGACAGTTAAGAAGTATTGGTCACAAACTATAAAAAACTTGAATCAAGCTAGTTTAAGTAATATAGGGAATTTAATGGTTTATATTACTAAATGGTCCAGAGATAGATCTTCAGGCAAAGCTTGATCCAGCAGTAAAATGATGACATCTGGGACTTAGTTTTTTTCAGCTTCTCTATCCTGCTCTCTGTGGTATTTGCTTTTTTTAGGCAAATGGGTTCGCCCTCATTATGACCCTAAGGTGACTGCCAACTGCTTCAGTGGGTCTTGTCCATCAGGAAAAAGTGACTAATGTTTTCCCAGCAAAAGCCTCAAGATTCACTTTGATTGGATAAACATAGGTCACATGCCTCTGAACAAATCTCTGTGGCTAGGAGAGATAATGCATTGAATAGCTTAACCTAAGTCACATCCTCTATTCCTGGGACTGAAGTAGATTAAGTTCTTCCAGAGTGTCATGGATCCCAAAATAGTTTCTGGGCTGATAAGAGAGTGAACAGGGAAAAAGAGATGCTGGGGAGGACACTAACCAAAGACCACTGTAACAGTTTAAAAAAAGAGGCCATCCTTCTATGAAAAGTTGCAGTGGCCATGTGCTTAATGATTTTTCCATTTGAGAACTAGAGAACATGCTGTTAAACCAAATTTGATGTGTCCAGTGTAATATGGATTTACTTTCATCAATAGGCATGAAAAATAATCATTAACCTTTGAATTTTGTGATTTTATAAAGCACTGACTTCTATCCTTCAGTGCTCTCATGAGGGAAGCTTTTGTTGATGCATTTTGGCCATTTTCAACATGCTCTAAATTGAAACAGAGAGTGTATTTTTTTTCCTTCTAGTGTAAAATCGAATAAGCTACAGCACTCTGCAGGAAGTCAGTCTAGCCACAGCAAATCTGTACTTGTTTTTGTGAGAGAGGATGGGAAGAATGAATATTTGCCCTGTGGCATCAATTTCCTGCTTAATGTTCTCCAAAAGGTATTTGGAAAATGCCCAGCAACACAGATGTACATAAATACCATACATAACTTGTTTTCGTGAGTGGAAAGAGGAGTCTGTACAATTATGACAAGGCTGGCTTACCCTCACCTGCTGGTAGCTGGTGAATCCCTCTACCTTTAACTTAGTGATTTGGAGAATGGATCATTCCAGAGTGTGGCATTAAGGACAAGTCGTGTAGAAATAGCATGGCATTTAGCTTCTGAGCCCAAGTTCTTACTCATTTAAGGCTACTTTCCTCCCAAAGTTGGCTAGTGCCTGCTGGAGGTTGCCTTCAGGTCGCCTGTAAGGAGCAGATACTTACCAGGACGGGTTTCTAAGTAAACGAACAAATAAAAAATAACCCCCCAAAACAGAAACCCATCTGTAAGATCTGCAGACAGAAATTTGTTTTCAAACCACAGAAAAACATATGCACATACCACGTGGCATCTCTCAAGGTGTGGACAGACGTGTTCTCATTTCTGTAGATCACATTACCCCAGACCACTTGCACACCATTTTTGGACATCTTCTTTAAAAGGTTATGGCTTAGCTGGAGAACCAAACTCTTATTTTTTCAGCAACTAACCTCTAGGGCTACTACATGAATTAAGAACTTGACATAGAAAAGAAGATTCAGACTCAAGAATCCATTCTCTAACTTACTCAACTTCTGAGCCATTTCCCTGCATAACACAAGATGAGAAATAATAGTTACGATCTGTTACACCTCTAAGGTGCTTAAGAAGGAACGTGCAAGAAAGGTCTTTATATGTCTCAGAGCTGATCTTCATAACACCCCACAAGTTGTCCATATCTCCCTATCTTATAGATGAAGAAACTGGACGTAGAGAAGATGAATACAGCCCAAGGCCACCCCAGAAGCTGGTGGAGCCACCATTTGAGCCCATATCTGGCTGGGCCTAAGGTCCATGCTCTTTTTTCAAATTTAGAAATTATTGATTTAGGATTCATGATAGGCTTCAGAAGATTCATAAGAGCCTAAAATGGAATGCAGGTATGTAAGTATGTTCATATATGCTTTTTTTTTTTTTTTTCCTGGGGAGAGGATCTAAAACTTCCATCAGATTTATCAGCTGTATTTCCACAGCCTGGCACAGTCTGGAATACAGTAGAAAAATCATAAATACTGGTTCAATAAACAATATGGGCCCAGAAGAGGATCAGTACCACTGATTTTATTACACGCCTCTGTATCACTATAGCTTGTCCTAGTATCTGTCCTATGTTTAATGGATTTGAATTTCCAGTACAACTGGCTTTGTTTTGGATACATAAATCATTCTTTTAAAAAGTTAAAGATGCATAATTTAGTTGAGAATTCATTTGAAACTAGTTATATAAAAATATTAAACAATTTTAGATGGTATTGTCTAAGGAGATGCTTTTTCTTAAATAGAGCACATTAATGCAAAGGACTGGAAACTAGACCACCAAAGAACAGAAATATAACGTGAGCTACAAATGCAAGTCACAAATTTTAATTTTAATCTTCCTAGTAGCCACATTAAAAAATAATTTTTTTAAAAGAGCAGGTAAAATTAATTTTAATCATATATTTTATTTAACTCAGTATGTCCCATCTATTCTCATTTCGACCTGCAAGCAATAATGAAAGTTGTTAATGAGATATTTTACATTCTTTTTTCCACACTAGGTCTTGGAAATCCAGTGTGTAATTTTACACTTCCTTCAGACTGGCTTTATTGCTTCTGCTCAGGGGCCATGCTGGCTCCTTGCTGCTCTATGGGGTGGTACACACAGAGACTCAGCTGTTTGAAAAAAGGCAATGTTGGTGAAGCCTAGAGAAGAGGGGGAAGAGAGTACAGCAGGCTTGGGCATGTGGGGAGACACCTCGATAATCCAAGACCCAGTGACGTTGGGTTAGGCTGCCAGCTCATATTGCCAAAATTGTAGATTTGCAGGTGATTATTTTTTTTTTTTTTTTTTTTTTTAAGATTTTATTTATTTATTTGACAGAGACACAGCGAGAGAGGGAACACAAGCAAGGGGAGTGGCAGAGGGAGGGGGAGAAGCAGGCCTCCCGAGGAGCAGGGAGCCTGATGCGGGGCTCGATCCCAGGACTCTGGGATCATGACCTGAGCTGAAGGCAGACGCCCAACCATCTGAGCCACCCAGGCGCCCCGATTTGCAGGTGATTATTAAGACAGGCTCTAGAAAACAGTGGAAAAGTCAGCATTTCAGCATCTCCCATACCCACAGTCACCTTCTTTTCTTGGTAACAGAGGTGCAAACTTAGGGCATACATCTAGGGGAAGATGTGATGCGGAGTGACTAAAGTTACGCCCAGTAATTATAATAATTTTGTTCTTTTAACCACACCTAGAGCAAAGGATCTGTGTTTTATAGCGCAGGGCTTAGGCAGTCTCTGGCCCCCTGAGGGAGAAAAGCAGAGCAGAGGTCCTGGAGTTGCATTCCTCCCTTTTACAGATACAGGAAGGAGTCTGCCAAGTGCCTGAGGTCATAGGCTGCAAGAACAGACAAAGCCATAAAAGAGCCCAGGAAACTGCTCTGCACCTAGCCCAAGCTTCACTTGGTCCTTTCTGTGCTTTCTTGAGGCCATACCAACGCTTTTCCCCAGGGCATTGTCCTACCCTCCTCTCTGGCCTGCCTCCTCCAAGCCCTGAGATTGAGCACACTTAAAACACCTTCTGCTTCTAGGCAGAGCAGCTCTGTGATCTACAGACACGACTAAGAAATATCTTGTTGATGTAAAGTATCTTGCAAAATTACATTTCTTCTTCTAAATTTTTTAGTGATTCAACATGACAAACGTATGATTGTCATTCTCCATAAGATACTGCTAATCCATTTGGGAGCTCACAGTTTGGTTAGAGCGGTTGCCACACCTAGATTCCCAAGAACTGAGCAGTTATCTGAATCCATATATAGCATGGTTTCCTTTTATCCCCAGTCTTAAGTTAAAAGCATTTGTTTTAGGCAAATGGTAGAGGATGTTTTAAATTTCAAAGAAAAAAAATACAACAACATGCGTAAAGACATATACTACTGGAAAATGGAGATACTGTTTATTTGGGAACCTCAACAGCTCCTAATAAATTACAAAACATTGACAAAATAAGTTCAAATTGTCAGAATAGAATGAAATCTATTGCTGGGTGAGGTGCCAACGTGGTTGAACAAAATCTTTCCACCACCATGTTATCCCCACTGTTGTTAAAACCACCATCAATATGCTCCTTCCATTAACCTTCAGGTAGTCAGGGAAAGGACCCAGGGAACCAATGTTTTATGAGGAATTTCTCCTGTACTCAGGGCCATGTCCTCCCACAGTTACTGGGTCATGGGATGGTATAAAGTGGCAAGTGCAGCATTTGTAAACCATTCCACAATCCAAACAATTTCTCTCTCCTCTATAATGATGCGAAGTTATTTGCTGAGGTAGACATCGACTGGCCTAATAGAAGAGTCTAAGAAAGCAATTAACTAGGTGGGTGAAAATACAAGTCAGAGATGGCTGTGACTGAACACCTTTGGGGAGTAATGAGACAGGAATTCTTGGGACTTAATTCATAAAGGAGAGCATTAGAGTGTGGAGGAGTGGATGGGTAGGCGATGACTCATGTTCCTGCATAGGGTGCAACCTCAAAATAGTGACGCTGATCCTACAAAGTGTGAATGAAAACCAGTCTCAGAATCGCAGTCACTACTCATGGATGATTGTTGACTCTACTTTCGAAGATTAATTCCTAAGATTGCTTTTGTAGAAGAAGAGTGCTCTGCTCACAGTTTATGAGCAGAAACAGGAGGTTGGTTCCTCAACATGTGTGATCTAGAGCAAGATTCTTAATTGCCCGAGCCTCAGTGGCTTTCTCTGCAAAATGGGGATAATGCAGTATAAATTAGAAAATGCATGATTCATTACATAGGACCTTCGACACACATTAGGAGAGATGATAATGTAGACTTTGTTTACTAAGAGAATGCTTGCCTTATCTCTATTAATCTCCCCTTCATCCCCAGGAAATAGGTACTATTTTCACCCCCATTTTATAAGTGAGGTTAAGATCACACAGTTTGCAGGGCGCCTGGGTGGCTCAGTTGGTTAAGCGACTGCCTTCGGCTCAGGTCATGAGCCTGGAGTCCCTGGATCGAGTCCCGCATTGGGCTTCCTGCTCGGCAGGGAGTCTGCTTCGTCCTCTGACCCTATCCCCTCTCAGGTGTTCTCTCTCTCTCAAATAAATACATAAAATCTTTAAAAAAAAAAAAAGATCACACAGTTTGCAGAAAGACTTCTACTTTATTTCTCACTGTCATGCACAACTGGATTTCTTTAATATGTAAACTGTATTATTTGCAATGGTTTAGACACCAATGGAAGATGAAGATCATTCAGACCCAAAATATAAATCCATAGAGAAAAATTCACTAATCCGGAAAACTGAGCCATTTCAAAGGACATGCAGCCTTATTACTTTCAAGTACATACAGTAACCAGAGAAATGAGTAATAAGTGCTGGCTGTTCAGACCCAGATTCAGTAAATAGATAAAAATGATTAGCTTATCTAAGAAGTTCTGGCTTTGCCTACACTTTGAATAGAGTGTTTTATAAATAAAAGAAATCTCAAGTGTCAGAAAACAAATTATTTTCTTTGGTAAGTAAATGCTTCCTTTCAAATATTATTTATACTATTCATTTACTTACTAAGGCACTTTTTCTCATATATAGTACAAAAGTACACTTCAGCTCAGTCCCTGCACACACTATAAAAAACTTAGAGATTAAAACTGTCTATATTAAATGTTAAAATATTTTAATCAGATTAACGTATTTGCCCTTTAATTCTTTAGAATATAATGATCCAAAGAAATGTAAATTTTTAAATGTTTTTCAAGTATTACAGTTATCCAGACTTCATAACAAAGATTTATTCTGGTATTAATATGAATGGCATAATATCAGCTATGTCCTCTGTTAATGTAGAAAGTTTTTGAGGAATGCACTCTTTCCTCACATGAAATATTTATGTCATTTATGAGTATGCTTTATAGTAGAAAATGGAAAAATGGAGAAGGAAGTGTTCACACTATAGTCTCTGAGAACAGTGGTACTGGATCTGCCCTGGGTTATAGACCTGGGACTTCCATTCACTTTGGTGTACCCGGCAGGGCCCAAACTGGGCGGGGAAGCTTTTAGCTATTGCTGTGAATCCATGGAAAATATTTCAGTGTGATGTATTCTCCTTAAAAGTTAACAAATTGTTACAAAAAGCATAATGGGATTTATTAAATATGGTAGTCCTGAACCATGCCAAATAGTTCATGGTTTTGTGGGAATATAGCAAAGGTATTTATTGGTATTTTAATAAATGAGGGTCTCAGCAAGTTCCAGCTGTTGAACATACAATCATTACTTAGGAGTACAAATAGCAATATTTTTCTATCTCCAGAGTACATTCTGCTCCTGATACGCCTGCATAACTACAATGAACCATTAGTGGGAGTTACACACAGAGGAAAGAGACTGAGGAACTACATTTCTTTTCTGCTGCCCAAATGAAATTTCATCTGGTTGATATCTGTCCAGAGTTAAATTTTCCATATCACACAAACTCTGTCATTATTTGAATTCCATTGTGATAGGAGTCTTTCTTTCTAAAAGCCAACCAAACAGTACATTTTTAATTAGGTGGAATCTGGTTTTGCCACATATTTGTGTGTAACTAAATTAATGTTCAACAAATGACTTTTAAGCATCTGCTTTATGCCTAGCATTATAACCTGCAAAAGCAGAAGAAAAGCACCTGACACTGCCCTTCCAGAATTTAAGTCTGGGTAGAGAAGTAAGATATGTTTATCCAGAATCATAAATATGTAGAGTTAGAAGGGATCCAGAAATGATACAGTCTTGGGATTATATATTCAAACTCCAACAGAGAATTAACATAAGTGAAGTGTTCAGGCTACTTGGGCACCATGTCACATCAGAGGGTCCCCACCCCATGTTAAAAGACAATTGCTGGGGTGCCTGGGTGGCTCAGTTGGTTGAGTGTCTGACTCTTGGTGTCAGCTCAGTGGTGATCTCATGGGTTGTGGGATGGAGCCCTGCATCGGGCTCTACACTCAGCCAGGAGTTTGCTTAAAGATTCTCTCCCTCTGCCCCTCGTCCCACTTACATGCGCACATGCTCTCTCTCTCTCTCTCTCTCAAATATATAAATAAATCTTAAAAATAAAAGACAATTGCTTTCCTTCTCAGTGGATTTTTTTAAGATTTTATTTATTTATTTGAGAGAGAGAGAGAGAGCTCGCGAGCATGAGCAGGGGGGAGGGACAGAGGGAGAGAGAGAAGCAGACTCCCCGCTGAGCAGGGAGCCCCATGTGGGACTCAGTCCCAGGACCCTGGGATCATGACCTGAGCCAAAGGCAGACGCTTAAGTGACCAACCCACCCAGGCGTCCCTTTTCAGTGGATTTGCCACCATACAGAAATGTAGGTCTCTTGTTGCCCGATCTATTGATTTTTTTTTTTCAGAGAAGGTAGGATTCCAAGCTTTCCAAAAATTTCCCAATTTTTAAACATTGCTAACTAATTTGAGTTTCGCTAAGGCCAAATGAAACACATCTGTGGGCCTTATATATATATGCTGGCATTTTGCAACCTATGGTCTAGACTAACTCTTCCATAATGAGCGGATGTGGGAAATGGCCTCTCCACAGTCTGGAATTTTTCTCCAGGGCTCCCAATCCAAAGCTTTTGTCATTTAACTGCACCTTCTGTTAACAAGAAAACAATTAGGTGACTTAGAAAGAAAAAAAAGATGTAGTTATAAAGCAATATGTTAATTCTTTTTTTTAAGTACAAGATAATATCATGAACAAGATGGGGCGAATCTTATGGGGAGAGGAAGTAAAAGAGTACTCATAGTAGGAAGAATTCAAGAAGGTTTTACAAGTGGCATTTGAGCTAGATTTTGAAGAAAGTGACTAATACAAATTGATAAAAGATAACAGTAAAGGGAATTAGGTAGAGGAGAACAGAATGAAGAAAACATATAACCAAGAATTTGCAAATGGACATGTAAGACAACATAGAGAATGGCTTGGCTTAATCAGGGAGTAAAAATTATGTCACTATAATTTACTCAGCAAATATGTCCTGGGCTCTAACTGTGTGCCAGGCACTATTCTAGGCCCTGTAGATAAAGCAGTGAACAAGAGAGCCAGTCTGGGTTCTTGTGAACTCTTTTTTTCCCAGGGGCACAATAAAAAACAAGTGAACAATAATATAAAGTACTATGAATGAAATAAAACTAGAAGATGTGCCAGCAGCATCTGTGAATGCACATTAAGCCTGATAATCAGGGAAGACCTCTCTGAGCAGAGAGCGTTTACAATGAGTCCCAAGGGATGAGAAGAAGCCGTCATGCAATGATTTGGGCTAAGACAGAGGAGAAAGCTAGTGCAGTGGGCCTTGGGTGGAAAGGAACAGAAAGAAATGTGAGCTGTGGCAAGGATGATAGGAGAAAAGATCAGAAAGATTGGCAGACACTTATTAGCCTTTGCTAAGGAGTCTGGAGTGAAATGAGGCTTCCCATAGGGAAGCTGCGTAATTTGATTATATAGAGACCATTTCTGATATTTCTGATAAGAAAGCAGCATAATTTCATAAGAAAAGGAGGTAGATAATGGAAGTTCTTGAATGAAAGCTGATGGAACACAGTTAATCTTGGGGGAATGCTGTAGATTTCAGTGGGCAGAAGAACAGGGGCAAAAATGGTGGATGAGAGTCTATTCTGTCTGCTGAGTGCAGATGGGTTGAGATCAGGAGCTCTGGGTAATGGCTATTGTATAAGTCCAACTATAAGGGAGGATTAGGATTCAGTCGGGAATAATGGAAGTGAGGGGAGGAAAATGAGTATCATGGACACTAAATAGAATGAATTGATATAAGTCAAAACAACCAGGAGAGGAAAACTGTTGTGAGGATCTCCTAAGTTTTAGAGTTGCAGGCCATTTTGGAAGCAGCCTTGATAACTAAGATAGGAGAGAATTTATCAAGATTGTAACTCTTACTGGATCATAAGATATATATTATAAGCAATTAGAAATACAAAATTAGAGACGCCTTGGAAGTGATAGTTGAGGGCAGGAGAGAGGTTTGGAACTACTCTTTGTATCAATAGAAATTGAGGAGAACAGAGAGAACTTTCCTAGAAAGTAATGTAAAGAAGAGAATCAGGTCAAAAAACTAAACCCTGATTATATCCACAGCAAGGCTGAAGTACAAGGGAACTAGGTGTTTGCTCTGTTTTGCCTTTTTTGGTGTTGTTGTTAAGATTTATTTATTTATGTTAGAGAGAGAGCGGGCGCGCACACACACACACACACACACAAACACATGCACTTGAGCAGGGGGAGGGGCAGAGGGAGAGGGAGAGGATCTCAAGCAGACTCCCACTGCACATGGAGCCCAGGGGTGGAGGGGGGAAGGTGGGGTGAGGGGAGCCTGGCTCTATCTCAAGACCCTTAGATCATGACCTGCGCCAAAATCAAGAGCCAGCTGCTTATCTGACTGAGCTGCCCAGGTGCTCCTACTCTGTTCTGCTTTTCAAATTGATCTGTTAATCAAGGAAAAAAGAACATAGCCCCTTTGTCAACTCAAGTTTAGAAAAAAATACTTGTTAGAAGCAGGAAGTTAGGGCGCCTGGGTAGCTCAGTTGGTTAAGCGACTGCCTTCGGCTCAGGTCATGATCCTGGAGTCCCTGGATCAAGTCCCGCATCGGGCTCCCTGCTCGGCAGGGAGTCTGCTTCTCCCTCTGACCCTCCCCCCTCTCATGTGCTTGCTCTTTCTCATTCTCTCTCTCTCAAATAAATAAATAAAAAATCTTAAAAAAAAAAAAAAAAAAGAAGCAGGAAGTTATTCTATATCAATGTGATAAATACTAACATGTTTTACTATAACAAAGTTGTTATTTGAAGCAAAATTTAAAGAAACATAAATCTTGACTTACTTGGAAGGCTTTTAATTTTTACTTACTATTGATGATTACTTAATATTTGAATGTAAACCTGAGGGTTTTCCTAGAATCTGCAACTTTTCTATGTAGTCTAGAAAGGCTGATGGTCTTGAACTTGAAAGCTCTGAGTCTCTGGGGCTCCTGGGTGCCTCAGTCGTTAAGCGTCTGCCCTCGGCTCAGGTCATGGTCCCAGGGTCCTGGGATCGAGCCCCGCATCGGGCTCCCTGCTCAGCGGGAAGCCTGCTTCTCCCTCTCCCACCCCCCCGCCCCCCGCTTGTGTTCCCTCTCTTGCTCTGTCTCTCTCTGTCAAATAAATAAATAAAATCTTAAAAAAAAAAAAAGAAAGCCGAGTCTCAAAACAAAACAGAACCAAATTTCAGGCAGACTTTTATTTATTTATTTTTTTTATTTTTATTTTTTTTTTAAGATTTTATTTATTTATTTGACAGAGAGAGACACTGTGAGAGCAGGATCACAAGCAGGGGGAGAGGGAGAGGGAGAAACAGGCTTCCTGCGGAGCAGGGAGCCCGATGCGGGGCTCGATCCCAGGACCCTGGGATCATGACCTGAGCCGAAGGCAGACGCTTAACGACTGAGCCACCCAGGCGCCCCTCAGGCAGACTTTTAAACCAACTCTTTACTCTTTATGTAGCAAAGCATTAATTTTATCTTTCAACAAAAATTTTAAAAAACTTTTCATAGCCACAATTATTTATTAGTGCCTGTACAAAGAATGAAGACATGGTCTCTGCTTTCATGAAGCTTACAATTTCATCAACAAAAATAGAATTTGATAACATCTACAATAGTAGAGGAATAACTATTTTAGCAGAGTACTGAGTGGGGGTTAGAGAATAGGCATTTGATTGTTTTGTGGGAGACCCTTGGCCAATGTCATTTCCTTTTAAAAAGAAGAATCAAGCTGAGTGTAGAGGAAAAGATCAGGGACCAAATTTGCTATTCAAAATGCCAAACTGTACTTTCCTCAAGGAAATTCTGAGAAAGTTAGGCCACTTAGGAAAAATCGAAATGGTTTCTTTCAATTATTTTAAAAATGCTTCCAAATTTGTTTGTTGTTTTGATTTTGAGGAAAATCACTATTACTTTTGTAAACATTAAGCATGTACATCAACGCTCATCATGAAAATTCAAATAATGCACACAGTACAAATATGAACATGAAAAAAATTATCACATTTTCCACCAGTTCATAGTGATATCATTATTAAGAGTTGAAAACAAGATCTGGATGCTTTCTCTGAATATAGACACAGAAGGATAGATAGAAGGGTAAAAAAGGAGAAGGGAAATAGAGAAATACTTTTAGAAAGTCAAATTCTGTGTTGCTATCTGTAATAAAATATATTACATTTAACTGTATCTGAATTTCAATAGAAAATGAAAAAGGCAAAAATAAAAAAAAAGTTGGATTAAAGTATCAGAAAACACCTGAAGCCATTGGACTTTGGCCTCTAGCGTCATGCTACTATATACTAGGTATACTAATCTTCGGGATTTAGTAGACACTTATTAGCTTTATTTATGTTACGTTAAGATAAATGTTTAACACTTCATTTGATTTGTTACTCTTATTAACCTTCCATGTTTAATCCAATTCACTTATAATAGAGGAGACAGCTTTCTATCATGAGGACATATTTTCTATTGATATATATGCTAAAAAGTAACAAAGATAATGTAGGATAGGCAGTCCTCTGCATGGCTCTGATACGCATGAATTTTAGTTACTACATTGTAGTTAAGTAACACAAGTGCCCCAATAACACAGTTCAAATTTTAGTTACCATGCTCTATGGTATCTTTACTGTATTTGCATAAAGTACAAACTTTGCTCCTAGCACTTCAGCATACAAATCACTATGTAAATAACAGATGTGAATCATGATCCATGACCAGTCACTTCCTTGAAAGTCTGTAGGGCCACCTCGCATCTGTTATTTAGTTCACCCACAGATAGCAAAGTGTGCTGTTGTCTTCTTGTCTCCCAGGGATAAACCTCTGTGACATTTTACAGAAAGAGTTAATGAAAGGAGTGAATTGACCAACCAAGAGGGAAGTGCAGCAAAGAAATGAAAGGAGATACGCTGGAAGTAAAATCTGAATGTAATGTAAATGGAGTTCTCGAAGACATTGCTGGCCAGCGCGGTGTGAGCCCCTCTAGATGGGCAGCCAGGCACTCAGCAAAGCCAACTGACTGACATCAGTGGGGAAAGAGGCAGTGATGAAAAGGATGACCATGTCCCAGAGGAAGTGACTACAGGAAAATACTTCACATTAAATAAACCCTTGGAGGTATTTCATGACACTGAACCTGCAAAGGAGAAAGTGTTGGAAGCTAATCCAGAGTTAGGAAGGAATAGGACAATTTTGCCAAGGCATCAGAAAGATGTATAGAAAGTTATATAAGGAGAAGAAAGCAAGTACTGTTGAAACCCTTATTGATGTTTTTTCACAAGGAAGTAAAATACTTTCATTCTCAGTGTTTTTAATGTTTTAAATTCTAGTTTACTGAACGTCAGTTTTTACTATTTTTTTCATTTCCCTATACATTGATAACTGACCTTAAGAGAGTTTTTAATGTTTTCTACAAAAGTTTTTAAAGATCTTGGAATAATCATAATTTTCCTTATTGATTATTAAGATTACTTTGCATGGCTTTAGCTTACATAGGTCATTTTTATGATGCACATTGCCATGCAAAGTGAGGTCTGCCTGTACTTAATTATATCAGGCAGATTAGCACTGACATATATTTTGTGTATTTTGACTCCAACTGGATTTTCAGTTGCTTAATTACAGAAATAAGGCAAAGCAAACCCTTTACTTCTCTACATTGCCTACTCCACCTAGCATAGCATTGAATGTCTGGTAAATGCTTGAATAGTACTTATTGGTTCACTACTTATGTAGAACGATAGGGTTTTTATAAAGTGTCAAGTCATAATAATAAATGTTATTCCTTTCTTTAGAATGTAAGCTTTCCCCATTTTACTTTCCACTGTTAGGGCAACAAAGTATGACTCCCAGGTTATATCCTACTGTCTTCAGGGTGCTTTGTTCCTTTGGACGATGATGCAAATTGTGGCCTGTGGATTTGTCTTGTGCACGACCTGTACAATCCTACAGGCAGCCCTGATGCCCACCCCTAGTGCCTCAAACAATGTCTCCCATGCCAAAGACACATGATAAATATTTATTGAATTAATGTAATTCGTAATAATTACTAGGACCGTGCACTGCATGTTATTTTGTACCAGATGTTTTATGTACATTATTTTATCTCATTTTATCTTTACAACGATCCTCTGGCCCCATTTTATAGGTGACAAAAGCTTGGCTTGGAGATTAAGTGACTCAGCCAGCAAGGGCATGCTAGAGCCAGAATTGGAATCCGAGGTTGTTTGACCCTACTGTGCCTTGGTCACCACAGTGATAATAAACTGACATCAGTGACACCAAGTGATGTGCAAATGGACTAGAGACAAAAAGATGATGCAATTAAAAATCTCTTCAAATTCATTTCCTATCACAGGCCTATTTGACAAGAGGAGTACTTCCCATCAATTTATTTTTGTATTACTTTACATTTATAATTTCCCTCATGATATTCTCTTTTTTAACACCAATTTTTAAAAAGAATCCCCCAAAAAGCATTTCCCATAATATTACCTTAAACTAGAAATGGCCAAAAATCATATTATTATTATTTAAAACAATCTACATTTACAAGCCACTTCATGAAGCTATCTTGGTGTATAAAAGAACGTGTGTGTGAGCCTGTGTGTGTGAGAGTGCGTGTGTAACACCTCTTCCATTTTAAGAAGTTTACGTTTTAAAAAATCATTTGGTTTTCTGCTTTGGCATTTCCCTACACTAACACTTTATTAGTACTTCTTGGCTAATAAACTACTGATCTCAGGGGGAGAGTATCTCTGTTGCACTGCACACACTCTAAGTTTCCTACTCTAATAGCAGCACATCAGACCCACCACCGCAGACTTTTCATGGGAAAGGTCACATAGCACATGCAACCTGAAGAGGTCATCATGGCTATCAGAGGCCGCGTGCGACGTCCCTGGGCAAACCCACTATTGTTAGAAGGCTGTTACCGCTGTCAACTTGGCAAAGGCCTCCACTTCACACTTGTTTTCTTTCTCTTTGTATATACTAAAATACTCTTTGACTACTCTTCTCCTCAGTGAATAGATGTATATATGTTATTTGGTGGGAAGAGTTCATTTGAATCCACCCCTGGGCAGGATATGGCTTACGATCTAATGACTCTCTGCCCCAGGTTCTCTCTGTGCCTCTGTCTGTCTTGCTTTCTCTCCCTGAACCCCACACCCCTACCCATTTTCTCTCCCCAGGATTCTGTGCTAAGACTGCTTTTTAAAACCAGGAGTTTAGGATTTGATATCTGTTCTACATGTAGACTTCTTGCTGTGTGCTATTTCCAATGCCCTTTCCTGGTAGTTCACTTTCCCTTTCTTCAAATCTTCATACTTTTCTTCCTTTCTCTTGAAACCAGAAGATCTGTTACTTTCAATTGTATTTAACAAATGCTCAGTTAAGGTGGTAGCTTGGCCTGTGGGACTTGAAACAAATAATTCTATCAATGGTGGTCACTTAGTGAGGCTCTCCTGTTGACATTCTCTCAGATACATCGTTCTCCTTGGGGCTTAAACTATATCGCCTCTGTGCAGATTCAGTTTTTCAACAAATATTTATTGAGCACCAGCTATGTGCTGGGCCTGTAGATATGGAGACGAATAGGAAAAATACTCCTCTTACCTTCACTGAGCTTACACTGTAGTGCAGAGGACATTAAACAAAACAGTAAGTAAAAGGATATGCAATAGACATTCTGATAGGTAAGTGCAACTGTAGGGAAGGAAAACTTTTTCTCTAACTCTCTTATTTCTGTAGCTAGGACTTGCAAATTCAGCTGACAAATGACAGATTAAACAGGACAAAAGCATACACATTTTATTTGATGTTAGTATTTTTACTGGGCACAGGGGACTTCACAGGAAAGAGGGGAAAACAGACTTGGGGGCTTTTATGTCATTTTAACAAAAGGTGACAAATTGTGAAGGAGTAACTAGACAAAGGGAAGCAGTTTGGGCCTCTAGGGGTGGTAACTTGTGGGAAAGTGACGAGGAAATATATGAGAGAAACAAATGGAAGATAAGGATTACTTTAATACGATCTGTTTGTGCAGGCTCATCTTGGCATCAACTCCCCATTTCCAATGATAAGATTTTTCTGTTCTTCCTGGTACCAGCAGGGCATCTTTCTCATAGGAAATTTATGCCCTGCTTTTTTAGAAAGGGGGAAGGGCAGAGAGCCCTTCCTGTATCTGCTGTGTTTCAATTGCCTTCAGCTCAAAATAATCAATATGCCAAAGCAGCATATTTGGAGGTGCATGTTCTGATCCCCTCACCAGGAAGGCAATATATGGTACTATGATGGGGTGGGCATATACTAGTTTAAGAAGAGTGGTTGTTGGGGGGGCACCTGGGTGACACAGTTGGTTAAGCATACAACTCCTGGTTTCGGCTCAGGTTATGATCTCAGGGTTGTGAGATATAGCCCCGCATTGGGCTCCGTGCTCAGTGTGGAGTCTGCTTGAGATTCTCTCTCCCTCTGCCCCTCCCCTCCCAAAATAAATAAATCTTAAAAAAAAAAAAAAAGAGTGGCTAGGGAAAATTTTTCTTAGGAAATGTATTTGTTTGGAGAACTGACAGATGATAACTTGGACAGTCAGTTCAAGATCCCAAGAAAGAAGTTGGGGGTAGGGGGAATAGCATTGCTACCCTATGGCAGCAATGATCCAGCCTGTCCTGCTGAAGAACAGAAAGAAGGCCAGACAGAGTGCGGAGAGGAGAGGTGAGCCAGGGTGAGAGGAGGAAGTGAGGCCAGGGACTGACTAGTCAGGGTCTGGATCCTGTGGGTCCTGGGAAGGTCCTGGGAAGGTCCTGGGAAGGAATTTGGATCTTGGGGAACCACTCAAGGACTTAATGGGAAACCACTCGAGAACTTAAACAGGAGAGTGACATAGCCAGTGTATGTATGTATGTATGTATGTATGTATTTTTATTTATTTTTTTGCTTTCCCTGGGGTAGTTTATTTTCTACTTAGGATTCAGAAATAAACCTAAAAGAACAAATATAGTAACTGCAAATGTGACCATTTATAACAGAAAACAACCACATAAGTTGAATAATCAAATGAAGGATAACTGGTGTATTCTCAAAAGGTCATTCCAAATATATGTGCAGAATGGATTTGAGGAGGTGAGATGGTAAATTCCCGAAGTCTGGTTGGGAGGCAAACCCAGTAGTCCGCGAGAGGGGATGGCGGCTTGGCCTAGATGGTAGCGGTAGAGGTAGGAAGAAGGGCACAGACAGACTCACCATATGTTTGGAATTAGAACTACCAGGACTTGCTGATGAAGTCAAGTAGATAGATACAGGAGAAAGGGGGAAGGAAGGAAGGAAGGAAGGAAGGAAGGAAGGAAGGAAGGAAGGAAGGGAGGGAGGGAGGGAGGGAGGGAGGGAGGGAGGGAGGGAGGGAGGGAGGGAGGGAGGAAAGGCTCTTAAGATTTTGGCTTGACCACTGTGGTGTGTTCGCTGAGCTAGGGAAGGCCAGGGGAGGGGCGGGCTGTGAGCAGGAATGAAGAGTTCTCCTGGCACATGCTCAATGTGAGATGACTATGTGTTACCCCAGTGGAGGTGTGTAGAACTTGGTTCAATTTGCAGCTCTTTCCCATACATTTGGAGAGAAATTTAAAAGGCAAATCGTTTAAGGGAAATAACAATACATCTGTCTTGGAATTAGAATTATACCTTCATTTGCTAATGTTCAGGTCAACTGCCTCAGTTTGGGAAGCAAATGACTGGTGACAGCAGGTTGACATGAGGGGACCCTTTGGACATGGGCTTTAAATCGATCAAATCAATTACTTCTGAGTAGGACTCTCAAAGTACGCGTCCGGGAATGTTGCAAACAGTTTCCCAGTGGATTCTGAAGTTAGACTTACTGGATTTAAATCCCAACTCCATCACTTGCTAATTTTATGATTGTGACAAGTTATTTAAATCTCTTGTTAGGTTTCCTGTGTGTAACATAGAGATGATACCAACCTCATAGGGTGGATTTCATCAGCAGCCTCTTTGGTCTTAATGTGGACCTTATGTGAAGGGAGATGTGAGAGCATATTTGTCTGTGGCTCCCAAATCTGGCCTGGACCTGAGCTGGATTGGCCTAAGAAGTGCTGGCCAAGGTGTTCAATATAGCACCACAGGAAGGCCTGAACCCTTCTCATAGCCTTCTCCACTTTGAAATGTGCTATGAAGACAGGGAGGCCCTGCTGGCAACTGGAGTGGGTCATCATTTAATAAGCTCCGAGGAGGGTGTGGAGTTGATCCTGTCTTAGCCTGGGGCTATGAGGACATGCCTTGAGAAAGAGATGCATGTTTGTTGTTCACAGATGCCCCCAGTGCAGTGATTCTCAAATTTAAGTGTGTATCAGAATCCCTTGGAGGGCTTGTTGAAACACAGATTGCTGGTCCCCGCTCCCAGAATTTTAAATTCGGTAGGTGTTGGATGAGGCCCAAGAATTTGCATTCTAACAAGTTTCCAGGTGATGCTGATGCTCCAAGGACACTTCAAAGGAACCACTGCCCTCCTGCATCCCAGAGACCTAGGCACAGACAGGAGTTAACCATATCTGTGGCAGTGTGAGCAATGAAAACAACATTCTCATCCTATGGGGAAAACTGACCTCTAAATACAACTTCTCTCAGCTCCAGAGAGACGATTATAATCCTGGCTTTCAACATCAGTTGGATCCAAAGCCCAGATAAGACAAAGAAAATAGAAAGGTAGAAAATTGCCCTAGAAGCACCTCCCTCTGAGCTCTAGTCCAGTCCAGGGCCTGGTTTCCCTAGCTGGGACCCCTGCATCCTCCCTGGATTGATTCTAACCATAGGGATTGGCCCAGGCAGTAGGCAGGACCTGAATAACCACAACTTCCATGTGCTCTCTAAAACAGTACCTTCCTCATGGAGATATGTCTGGGGTCCCTTAGGGATTCCATCTGGGGCTTTCGATCATACTGCAAGATCATACTTCGAGCAGTCAAACTTGGCCCAGAGAAGAGAAAGTATTGGCTTTTCTCATAGTCTTAGCCCTCAAATACTATTTCATTTCTACTCTACAGACAGCTAAGAATAAGATACCTTTGTTCTTTAATTCATTCTGAATTGTGTCACTTTTCTCCCCTCCTATTTCCTGAAGGAATCCTCCTGCAGGTTTCCCCTGATACTGGCTCATTTTGTAAGAGCCAGTATTGTTCCTCTCGGAGGTCTTCCTGATGTTTGAATGGTTCCTAAATCTCCTGTGTCATTGTGCCACAATACCCTTGACCTCTCCCACCCACCCCACCCTACCCGCCCCCCCCAAACATTTCTACTGCTGCTCTCTCTCTCTGCTTTCTGGAATTAATGGCTTTGTCAGTCAGGTCAAGCCACATTATGCTGCAATAACAGATGAACCTTCTATTTTAGTGGTTTACAACAACAAAGGTGTTTTCTGAATTATTTTCTCACTCATGTTAATAACAGATCAGCTTCTGTTCCATGGCATCTTTATTTTGGGGCTTGGACTGAAGGAGCAATCTCCACCTGTGACACATTGGTCATTTTATAACAGGGAAAAGCAATGGCAGAACCGCGCAATGGCTTTTAAAGCTTCTGCTAGAAATGTCACATATCCTTTCTACTCACATTTCATTAGTCGAAGCAAGTCAGAAAGCCAAACATAATATTGGTGTGTGGGAAGTGTAATCTCTTAGCACAGCCTCTCCTACAAAATCATCCTCCCTTGTTGAGAGCGGCTGGTAAAGAGGAGCTGGACTTGTATTTATTTTTACAAACTGATACAAATTAAACTCTAACTTAATGGGCATCTAGAAGATCCAAGTTAGTAGTGATCTGCTCCATTCTTCTCTTTTTACTTTTGCAGCCTCCCTGTTTTTATTGGCCACTCTACCCACTTTCTCCATGTCATTCAGGCCATAATCAGCTTCTTTGGACCCTACAAGCAATCTTAAACCATCTTCGATTGAGAGGTTGAGAAAAGGAAAAAAAGTGAAACAGGGAGCATGAGGAAAGTAAGTTACTTTCTTTAAGAACTTTAAAACAATATACTTCCATAGATTTGAACAAAACTGGGTTCCAGGGCAAATGTTCACCTGTCCTGTTTGGCATAGATTAACGATATTACCTGTTGGTGGCCATTTTTAGTCCCTGGTCAGGTTTGTTGTGATTGTGCACATATTTGGGGGTACTTTATGAACACTCTCCACTCCTTTGTGTCCAGAGAGTAGAGAGGCTGTGAGACTGTTGGAAGAGCTAGTAAGAAGACACATGTGGCTCTGATGGAAATGAAAGTGGAGGGAATAAAAATTCTAAATGAGGAGAAAAGGATGAGAGTTGCATGTGTGTAAGGGATGAATTGTTTCACAGAAGGAACAGTTCTGAAGGACAAAGAGAATCAGGCAGCAATTGAAGAGCTGGGCTTTTGCAATCAAGGGTAATCAGCAAGAGATGAGGCAACGTGATTAACAAAATGGAAAGCATGGCCCACGGGGTTAGAGGATCACAATCAACACAGATGTCCTTTAGCCTATGTTAATTCAGGAGAAGGCCAAGAGTTTGTTTGAGAACTTAAAGGCTCAAATATGTTTGTGGTAGACCAAGGCCAAGCCTGCCTGCAAACTAAGTGGAAAACTCCTACACCCTGCCGCCCAGGTGTAGATAAGGGGAGACTGCCCCAGGCTGGGCACCACAACCATTTCAAGGTCTGGTATCTGGACAGTAGCCTGAAGGAAGCAGCCTGCTGAAGAACTACATTTTGGCCTTATATGGTAGCGTAAATTGTTTCTGGTTGCTGACGTGGCGGGAGGTATGAAAGATAGTGAGCCCGTGCTTCTGGGCTCCCCTGACCTCCCAGACATCTCACTCTCTTCAGGCTGCCAAGACCACCAAATTTATGTGTCTCTGTGAAGAATAGAGGAGGCAAGGGGCAGCCTCGTCTGCCTTACCTCATGTCTATCCCTTGCAATGCTTAGATGCTGCTCTGGAAATAAATCAAAGTGCAGCATCTTTGAACTGAACTCAAAATGTCATTCTTGCCCATTCTCTCACCTAGACCAGACTCCATGCTCTGACTCTCATGGAGTAGAAGTGCATTCGGTGAAAGCTTTTGTTAAAAGCCACAAGTGGTCCATTAGTTCAAGGCCTAGCCCCATCTGCACTGTCAAATGAGTGGTAAATTCAGATGCTTTATCTGCTGAGGTCAAGAGATTACCGCCTCAAGAGATTTTCAGTGATCTCTTTTGGTGGAGAAAGTGCCGGACAGTACTTATGTGTCATTAGAGGGGACAAGTGCATCTGACTTAAAAGTTTTGAGAAACATCTAACTCCTATTAGATAGAAATGTGTTCATTATTATAAGCTTAATATCCTCTTAGTCACATCAGACAGTGGCACGGGGGTGCAAATGTCACCTGCTTAGCCTCTCCCTTTCCCTCTGAAAGTCTTTACAAATCCAAGGGCTCCTTACAACACGGTATGAACAGCACTTGCCCTAGCTTAGGCAATCTTAGTAAGTTATAGGCCAAACTAGGACACTTTTGAGCATGAAACGGAGTACAATTGGTAATTATGCTAGACAACAGACATAACCTGGGGCCATCCTAGGAAAACTGAGAGTCTAGTCACCCTATAGATATCCTAATCCCAGTGTTTGCCTGCCAAGGCTCCTTCCAAAGGGATCCTGTTCTGTCCCCAGCCTGGACTGGAGAGGCAGCCCCAGGCTCTCCAGGCTGATCCTGAACCACCAGCCTGTATTCTCATTGAGCATGTGATCCAAGGCTGGTAAATAACCCGAGGCTAGTGACTTCAGGAGGCCTCGAGGACGCTTGGCTAGACAGGACGAACCTGGTCAAGCAGATTCCATCATGAATTGGAAATCCAGACCAAAAGAAGCCAGGCTGTAATGATTCTATTGTTTCTGCCTCCACACTGTTCACATGTTGAATTCACACTGCCATTGTCAATAAGGAACACCTGTCATTGCACTACAATTCTCAACTGCTAGGGAGTGGGGAGGGGAGGCAGTAATATGGAAAATCTCCAGCAATGTCTGCTAAAACTGCAAATGTACACACCCTTGACCAAGTAATCCTAAGTCTATGAATTTATCAGACAGATATGCTTGCACACTTGCAAAATGCTCTATTTAGAGGCTATTCATTGCAGTAATGTTTTACTAGCAAAAGACTGGCCCCCTAAAATCACTCAGTGTTGATCAACAGGGAACTCATTTGTAAGTTATATACATCCGTAACATGTAAAATATGAATGTACTAAATGGAATGACCTTCAATATATAAGTGAAAAAAGCAAAGTACCAAAGAGTGTAAACAGTATGGTACAATTTGTGTAAAAGGTGGGCGAAGGGAATGTTTGTATGAGTGTGTGTTTTTACTTGTGTATGCATAAAATAATAAAGATAATAAAGACTGCCTCCAGGGAGAGAAATTGGATGGTTGGGGAGTGAATTGGAGCATTTTCACTATACACTCTTTTATACTTGTTGAATTTTGAACCAAGGGAGTTTATGACCTATTTTGAAAATTAGTAAATAAAATTAAAGATCTAGGATATATGACAGATTTTAGGTAGGAGCTTAGAAATATTAACCCTATCTTTGCCCACAGGGTGCACTCAGGAGCATTGGGATTTGGGGACTGGCAGTTTTAGGATTGGGTGGCAAAGTCCTGATTATTCAGCAAACATGTGGTAGGCACTATAGGAATTACAGACATTAATATATATACATATATACACATATATATGTATATATATACAAATATATATATAAATGTATATATATTATGTATACATGTATACACACATGTATACATACAATGTGTATATATATGTATACATATTAAGTATATATATAAATGTATATATATAATATATATACATTAATATATACAACTATAAAATGATTTATAGTTGCATAAAATGTGAATATACTTAACATTACTGAACTGTGCACTTAAAAATGGTTAAGATGGTAAATTTTATGTTATGTGTTTTTTTACCACAATTTAAAAAATAAGGAAATAATAAATAAGAACAAAACAAAATTAAAAAAAAATTATAGTCTACTTAGAGCCTGAATATAATCCAATATTTTACCCATAGTTGATGCTCAACAAATGTTTAATAAATAGAATTGGCAGAAGAGAGAATAAAAGTAACAAATTAAAACAAAATGGAGTGAGGGGTGCCTGGCCGGCTCAGTCTGTAAAGCATGAGACTCTTGATTTGAGGGCTGTAAGTTCAAGCCCCACGTTGGGTGTACAGATTACTTAAAAAAATAAAACCTTTAAAAAAAAAAAAACCAAAAAACCAGGGGCACATGGGTGGCTCAGTTGGTTAAGTGGTGGGTCATGACCTCAGGGTCATGGGATGGAGCCCCTGTCAGCCTCCCCATGCAGCTGGGAGTCTGCTTGGGATTCTCTCTCTCTCTCTCTGCCCCCTCTCCACTTGTGCAGGTTGCAGGCGCACTCTCTCTCTCTCTCTTCCTCTGCCCTCTCCCCACTCGTGCAGGTTGCAGGCGCACTCTCTCTCTCTCTGAAATAAATAAATATATCTTAAAAAAAAAAAAGATTCTCTCTCTCTCTCTCCCTCTGCCCCACCACCCCCATTAATTCTGATGGAGAGGGTCAGGGTTATATGCATTGTGATGCAAAGGAACAAAATGAAGGCTTTTGGATCCTACAGTCCTGGGATCCATTCCAGGCTTGACTCTTTTTCTGGCTAATTGACTTAGTTCCTAGTTGCCTCCTTCTATAAAGGATTGATAATATCCCCCTTTCGGGACTACACCCCACTGTAAATGAGGCAGCTCAAATAAAGCACCTACCGAGATACAGGGAACATAGGATATGCTTTACACATGTTGGTCCTCCAGTGAGATTCCATGAGAGCCTTGAAGATGAGTAGAAGTTTGATGGTCTGGAAAAAGTCTAAGGAAAAGGTATTTTAGCTCAAAGGACTATTACAGTTGGGTGAGTCAAGCAAGAGAAACCTTGGGATTTTCATGAAAACTATTCAGGGGACTTTAAGTAACTTTTTTTTTTTTTTTTTTAAGATTTATTTATTTATTTGAGAGAGAGAGGTGGGGGGAAGGGGAGAGAGAGAATCTCAAGCAGGCTCCCTTCTGAGCTCGGAACTGTTGTGGGGCTTGATGCGGGGCTGGATCCCATGACCTTGAGATCATGACCTGAGCTGAAATCAAGAGTCAGATGCTTAACTGACTGCACCACCCCGGCACCCCTTAAGAAACTCTTGAATGTGACTAAATGCCAGTACAAAGACCTAGGTCTCCTCTTTCCTTTTTCTTTTTGTTTCTGCTCATTTTCTTCTTTTGACTTCTTTTTGTTTTTCTTTAAGCCCTCTCCTTTTGTTCCTCTTCCTTTCCCTCCTTCTTTTTCTTTTTTTCTTCTTTTTTTTTTATGTCAGAAGATAGATTGTATTCTGAAAACCATCATCATTTTCCCAGGTAGTCTTAGGAATATTACATAACTTCTCTGAAACAGCATAGTTTCATAGAGTGAAGACCGGAAGTAGCATGATTTCAAATTTAAATCAGGAAGAACAGCTATTTGCCCCACTGAGACATTATTAACAAAGGAATAATGATAACGCCTACTGTGTATTGAGGGCCTATTAGGTACTTCACATACAGTATCATGATTTTTCACAACTGTAAGGCATATACCAGCCCCATTTTACCGATGAGAAAAATCAAATAAATCCTAGATTTAGTGGAACTAGGATTTAAACCCACATCTCAGTTCAAAGACTGTGGTCTTTTCTGTATACTGTCCTCCCTCTCCAAACTTCTTGATTTTCTCTGGTCTCCCATCTCTAGCCTTGTACTAATGCTTATGGTCTTCAGTTCTGGAAGCAGTAGTCATGTTTAATAGAGAAGAGTAATTAGAGAGGTCATCTATATTAACAAGAAACATGACAATAGTATGCCTCGCTCTTTGTTGGTTCTGAGAGTGGAATTTTATTTAATAGATGCCAAAGTTATTAATAGCTTATTAAAGTACATGAAAGACTCGGGAATGCCTTTGATTCCAAACCAGATTCTCAGAATGATTAATACTGAACCAATGAATCCCTCTCCCTAAATTTTTCTGTTTTTAATGCTTGAGGTCATATAGTTGACCTCTTTCTGTTATTCCTTTTGCTTCAGCCTACTTATGCAGTGAACAGAATTATCACCATACAGAAAAACATGGAGAATCTGTTCTGCACACTCAGGAGAAAAATGTATCATTTTGAGAATTTAACAACTATTATAGATATTTTATTCATTTATTCTCTTAGTTACTTATAGAGCAATTGTCAAGAAGCCTGTATGCTTTTAGGCTGGTGCCTGCTTTAAATGCCAGTATGTATTCTTTCATCTTTCAAGTGTGATTTGTAAGGTTCAACAGTTTTTTTTAACTGAACTGTGAATGTGTCTGAATACAACCAAAATTGGAACAACTTCTTGGAGACTTTCTTTGCTTATAAGAGAAATGGTTCAAGTAAGATAGTGTACAATTGCCTAATTTCTGTTCTAATTTTCATGAAATGCTTCTTTCTGGCCTGTGATGTTTTACTTTTACCATTGGTGTCTACACACACATGCTAACACATGGTCATACAGACACAATACACACAGACACACACCTACTTCTTTGCACATTTCTTTTTTTTTTTTTTAAGGTTTTTTATTTATTTATTTGACAGGGAGAGAGACACAGCGAGAGAGGGAACACTAGCAGGGGGAGTGGGAGAGGGAGAAGCAGGCTTCCCGCCGAGCAGGAAGCCTGATTCAGGGCTCGATCCCAGGACCCTGGGATCACGTCCTGAGCCAAAGGCAGACACTTAACGACTGAACCACCCAGGCACCCCCTTCTAAATTTTTCCCCTCGAGGAAGGTAAGACTTAAATGTCGAAAGAGGAGGAAATTCAACAGGCTCTTTGCTAGAATTATAGAATATTTTTTGTCGAAATGACTTTAGAGAATGTTTATCCAAAGTTTTCATTTACAGATAAGGAAAATGAGACCCAGGGAGGCAAAGTTACATACCCAAGGTCACACAGCTGGATGGTCAGAGAGACAGGGTTGGAATCCATTTTTTTCTGACTTTCAGGTTGAGATAGGGTAGACTGATCAGAGGGGGAGCAAGCCTTAAAACAATTTATGGAAAAGGTGCCACTTTGAAACAGTGTTCCCCTTGTTCCTGGCTACCTTCCCATCTCCCTCCTCAGTTTCTTTATCAGAACTTTTGGTTGAAACTGACAGCCCAGACTCTTCCATGCCTTTTACCTGTCTTCAGCCTCTCTATCATCCTCCCCAACTTGACCCCCACTTCTCACATGTGCTGCTGCTTCTTCCTAGTGGAAAGGTGTTTTATAAACCTGCTCAGAATTTACAGGAATGTCCCTGAGAGAGGTATTGCCTAATGCCAAAGATGAATGGTAACAATGTAGACAGCAATTTTTTAATTACAGTAAGTAATGTTGGTTGGGAGAGGGAAGAGCTTAGTTGGTGGAGTGGTTCTTAGTCTTTAAATAATAACCAGCTAGACCACTATCAACCACCTGGCCATACAAACATCTTTGTATAAAGTCAAGCTTAGGGGCGCCTGGGTGGCTCAGTCGGTTAGGCGGCTGCCTTTGGCTCGGGACATGATCCCGGGGTCCTGGGATCAAGCCTCACATCGGGCTCCTTGCTCAGCTTGCTTGCTTCTCCCCTGCCTGCCGCTCCCCCTGCTTGTACTTGCTCCCTCTTTCTCTCTCTTTCTCTCTCTCTCTGTCAAATAAATAAAATCTTAAAAAAATAAAAAATAAAGTCAAGCTTAAAATGCATAGTAAACATGAGAACTGTTATCTGCGGCTTATATCTTTTTTTTTTTTAAGGGTAAAGTGGGTATTTTATTTATTTGTACTAAACCTATAAACCAATCAGCCAAACTGGTACTATTATCATGATACATTAAAATACAAAACATCTTTCTACAAATTCTAGAATAATGAACAAATTAACAGTTCTAGTAAAACATCACAAGGGACAGAGGAAATCAATGAAGCACATTATAGCTTAACCCTTCACCATTAACAATTGAGGTTATTAACGTGAAAAGCCTCACAATCTCAGAAAATACAAACTATCCTTCATCACATGTCTTTGTATCTTCACTTCCTATTCTTGAGGTTAGATTCTAGAGCCTAAAGATATCCACATTAGGATTGTATCTAGTTATCTATAGCCAGAAACACCTTTTATCATGTTGTCCATAGCAGCCAATGCTACTGAAACCTCTTTGACTCCAATTGTACCCCCTCAATGGACACAATAAGAATAATGGGAAACAGAATATCGAAGCAGAGATATGTAGGACCCTAAAAGACAAAGCCTAGGAGAAGTAATACAGCCACCGCCCAAATTGAGATTGAATAATATACTCATCATCACACATCTTCAGGCTGTATGTTCACAGAGTAATTTGGGAACAAGTCCATTATTTGCTGGGTACTAAAATACTTAGCAGATTGTTGTATTACACTATGGCTTTCCCCAAAAGTTTCTAAGATGGACTCCAAATTGCTGATGGAATTTTGCTGGAACTGGATCTGGGGCTGCAGGGATTCCTCTCCACAGTTCTGGAGCTGATTGTTCCAGGCTTGGGGGCACCAGCTCTGACTGGTCCAGGAATGGTTGCTCCAAGACTGGCTGTTCCAGATCTGGTTGCCCCAATTCGGGTTATTCCAGGTCTGGTTGCTCCATATTGGAAGGTTTCCGGAAGTGTTCCTCAGGTATCCCTGGTGGTAGGAATAGAAGCCTGGGTATTCTGCGGTTGCTGTGGTGTTCTGAGTCACACACTCTCTCTCCTTTGGCCAATGGTTTTTCTGCCAACTCTTACATTTTATTCTCTGGTTCTGGAACCAGGTCTTCACCTGCTTATAGCTAAGGTTCAGAATGTTGGAAAGTTCTTGCATCTGCTGGAGACTGAGGCATTTCTGTCTCTGAAATTGATCACTGAGGATATAGAGTTGGGTCTGAGAGAACACGGTCCTGATCTGTTTCTTGCCCTGGGCCGTATCTTCCTTCCTCACTGTTCTCTCCTCTCCAGAAGTGGGTGGTAGTTTTACCCTGGGACTGGTGGAGGAGTCGGGACTGTCCTGAACAAGCAGATCCATGGAGGAAGGAAGAGGAGAGATGGTCTCCGCGTGGGGTGTCTCAGCAGATGACATTTGCAGGGACGCATAATTTTGTTCAGGCCCATAAATCTCAGGCATTGGAGAAGAGTCCCTAGAACTGGGTGCTTCGGGGCCAGGCAGGCATTGGGGCAGAGTTGGATCTGCACTCATGTTCGTGAGTTGAGGGTAGATGGAAAAAAAAAAAAAAGCGAGATTGTAAGAAAGGCCCGGCTTATGGATCTAGGTGGAAGAACTGAGAGGAGTAGGAAGACCTCCAGATGTTAAGAGTCTGAGAAAGACAGGATGAAGTGGGTCACCACTGCAATAGTAAGAGCCAACCAGCCCAATGGAGCCAAAGGTTGGAACTTGTATCTTTAAGTCTGCAAAACAACTAACGTTTCTATAGCTCTTTACTGTTTACAAAGCACTTGCACATATATTTTCCTCTTTGGGTCTCAAACAACCGTGTGAGCTCATTAAGGCAATGTATGTTGTTCTTTAGAGGAAAAACAGAGGTTCCAAGTCAGAGAGACTTACTCAGGGTGGATTCAAATCTGGGGCTTCTAATTCCATAAATCCCAAGGTCTTTTTATTTCACCACTTTGTCTCCTAAAGAGCCCAGCAGCAAACAGTTTTAGAAATTTGGAAACTTAGGCCAAATCTGTTTAGAAGGTGTGATGGTTAATTTTCTGTGTCATCTGCGACAGGACCAGGCTGCTGTGCCAAGCTGCTCCGCTGCTTGGGCATATGATCCCAGAAGGGTATGTTGAGATTATTTTAAGATACTGTTTCCTCAGTGCTGTGGCAGGTGGGGTCAGAATGTGGGGCATAGACATGCACACTGGATAGAACTTGGCTGGTTTCGGATGATTCGAATATGATAGGACATACTTGCTTATTTGCTCTTTTATTTTTATGAAATGCTTCTCTCTTGCATACATACACACAGAGATTTTATTGATGAGAAAGCTGATATCTATGGGAAAGGGCTTCCTAATGTAAAACCCCACTATGAAACTTGTTTCCCCACTCACAAGACCTGAAGAGGCCTCCTTCTGCCCTGTTCATCTTTGGGCCTAGAAGAGCAAAGAACAGACGTTCCTTTTAGGCACTGCTGTCCTAAGAGAAGGGAAGGGACTGGGCTACTCAGGCACAGTTACTCTTTCCAAACTCAGATGTCACTTTATCTCCCCTTGAGCAGAGTAAATAAGGCAGGGAGAAAAGCCAGGATGGTTATGTTAATGGAGCTCCCTTCACAGGGAAGGAGACATCAGGAGTGGGAAGACATGCTCCATCCCACTGTAAATTAGTGAAGATTACGTGACTTAATGTAGGTGAAACACTTAGGGCCTGGTCTAGAGTCAGTACTGGATTAATGGAAGCTCTTTTAACTAGAAATCCACAGACTCATTTCTGGTTCTAGCTCCTCCATTAACTGAGGGATTCAGGATGAGAGACCACATCTGTCTAGCTCACTGCTGGATTCCCAGAACAGACACGGGTGCCTTGCAAAGCACCTGTAGTGATGACGATGATAACAACAATAATACTGTTTTTAAATAAATTAATTTTCCTCTCTGAATTTGCTTCCTCATAAAATAAGGAATTTGATCTTGACATTTAAATCTCTTCCTTGCTCTAATGATCTAATTCTATAATAAAGAATCTCAGCAAATCTGATACACCTCTGTGGTTTTTTAGGTTTAACGACAACGACAACAACAACAAAAGGATTTGCTGCTAGCATTCTCATTTAGTCTTCGTATTTTGAATTCCAATATTCACAAAAGGCAATCCACTAAGTATAGCAACATATGTATAATTCTCCCAATAATGTTAGGGTTAATTAATTTTTCTCTATCCCCCAAATATCCTGGTCAATTTTAGTAATAGTGCCAGCATTGTATTCCATTCCTTATAATTTTTTTAAAAACTTTCATTTTGGGTTGATGAACAGCTTATCTCTATTAGTCAAGTGTCCACAGCTATGCTACTATATAAGTTTTTCTCAATTTAAAAGTTTAGGATTTTATGGAACAAATCCAATGTTGCCAAGCATTCAGATCATTGTTTTAGAAAATCTCTTCTGTGTCCACTGAGCCAAAAACAAAACCATTCTCCAGTTGTTACATATTAGAGATGAGAAAACAGGCTCACGTAGTAATATGACCAGGGCACAAAAATAGTAAATGGCTGAGCCTAGTTCTGAGCACTTTTTATTTTTTTATATTTTAAAGATTTTCTTTATTTGAGAGAGAGACAGACAGACAGAGACAGAGATAACAAGAGGCACAAGCTGGGAGAAGAGGGAGAAGCAGGATCCCCAAGATCAGGACGTAAGCCAGAGGCAGCCGCTTAACCAATGGAGCCACCTAGGCACCCCTCCAAGCACTTTTTAAAGTGCCTTTGTATTTTATTAGTATCTTCTTAAGCAATTGGTACTTATGATCATGTGCTCCATCATCCACTGTGCAACTAGAAAGCTAATGTGCTCTGGAAGAGGGCATGCACAGAACATAATTGAATTTAGCACTTTTTCATTAAAAAGTCTAAAATTTCTTATTTACATTTGAAGGGATTAGCTAACTAAGGCAAATATCACAAATCTAGTGAACAGCCTCAAAAGGCACAATGGAAAATATCACACAGTAGGTGAGTGAATTCAGCAACTCAAAAAACAAAGTTTCTTCAAGACTCAGATCTTCTTTATGCACTGCTATTTCAGTTTGGAGTCTAAAAGACTATCTATCTACTTTGTGTCTGACTTATTTTCCTGTCAGGCAGGAACTGGAATTTGAACTTTGCTCTCCAAAAGCCAAAGGCCAACTAATTTAGAAGGAGACTCTCAAAGTCAGTGATGGTTTCTTCTAGTTTCATTTGCTCTGTCTAAAGTGATGAAAGGACTTGATTCCCAGATAACTATGATCCTTATTGCTATTTTTACAAATCACATTAATTTCTATACTTAGTTCTGATCACTTGTGGCATTCCTGAGGCAAGTCTGGATTCATGCAACATTCCAATCCTGAATGCCTTTTCAAGTTTCCAACAGAACCCTGTGCTGGTGAGTGATGATACCTTTATTGTAGTAGCCCCAAGGTGTAGAAGTTGTTTCCTGTGGCCTAGACTCAGCCCTACCCCTCCACTTGTTGAAACATCTGCAAATACTTTTTTCATTTCAGAGGCATCTGACCACAGCTAGCCTCCCATCTGGATTGCTTCCTTTTTCCTGATTGCTCATGTAAGGCATCAATAATCTGGGAAGCACTGAGCAAGAGAGAAACTGGGAGGGCCTAGGGATTAGAATGGAGTTCTTCGAGGTTAGTTCTTATGGGTTTTCTTTCATACTCATTCATTAATTGACTCATTCAATCATCATGATTGATTGCATGGTACTAGCAATGCAGATATCAACATGTAGCAATATCTGTCCTCAAACAGAAAACAATCTATTACATGCAACATTTATTATCTCAGATAAGGAATTACATTAATCAGTTTATAGTAGTAAACTATTTTTACGAGGTGTGTTTTGTGTGTAAAGTTCCACAATTGCTTTAATTCTTATCTTTGGTAGGTATAGGATTCATGGCATATTTTACTTAATCTCTTTGTTTCCCCACCTTGAAAACTGAAAAGCAATGCTCTCAATTTCAATAAAATTGAAAGCAATACTCTCTGAAGGCTTTTGTAAATAATAATCATTAATTAATTTAATAAACACCATAGGAATCTTTACTTGATAAGTAAAATGATAAATTGTGTAGTGCAAAGTAATCATATTTCTTCATGTTTCATTTGCTTTAGGTCTATAGGTTAAGCCAAGCATCTAACTGCTTGACTACTATTAGAAAGAGACTATATTTTAGAAGGTGTTAATGCAGTTGGATCATTTCCATGCTCTTATACGATATTTAATTCCAAGTTTTAAAAATATATTTATATTATGCCCACATTTGCACATTTTAATAATTTACATTCAAAATCTCATTTTATTATAATCAAATCATACAAAGAACTAATTAACTCCATCCTGGGAGTTACTGAGCAATGATTATACCTTCAAAGCAGCAAGAGATTTAAGGTGTATTCAGGGTGTGGCCCATCCATCCAGGATTTCAAAACTACATGGTTCTTCAGGTCCTGTTGGGGCCCATCTATCTGCACGTCTCCCCTGCAGGAGTTTGGACTAACCAGGTCACTACATCCTGACACTGCAGTCTCTACCACGCATTGTTTGCAACATGATGTAATGTCAACAGACCACAGAGAAGTTAGCAACGGGAAAAGGAAAACACTTTAATACCCAAGGCCATCCCTAGGGTTCAGCAGGACATATATCCTATATCAAATCACCTGATATCAAATCCTACAAATGAGCTCGGCCAAAAGGTTCAGCCATGTGGTCTGACTGTATCATGTTCTTCAGTTGCAATGCAATACTGAGGCAACCTGTTGTGAGTTGACAGTTCTTCCAGTTTGCTAAAACTGAAAAGGCAGTTTTGTTGCTCTATCACTGCTTCCTCTTTGCTGCAGAACATTTCACACGGCATCGTGCCTCAGCTAGTTTTCATTTATCTAGATATTATTTGAAATCGTGGAAGTGGATAGGGGTCGCTGGTTCACTTCTTCAGCCTTGGCTTCTCCCCATCCCCCAGTGTTCCGTGTCTTGCTACTCAGAGCAGTGCTATTCAATATAACATGAAAATACATGTCAAGGGCAGATGGCAGCTGGTTGCCCGAGAACTCTAAGAACAAAGAGAGCCATGGTGGCCCTACAGTGCTATGTTCAAATTAGAAAAAGATACCCCTTCCTCAGGTGGATGCAAAACACATGTCTTAGGGGGTGAAGGTAGGTGCTGGAATTCAATGCCTACCCACCTCCTCTGCAAGGCACCATGGTAAACAGTCAACACACTGCACACGTGTATGGTGTCCTGGCAAGAAGGGTATGTGTAGCCTTAAAATGATGGCAGAGGGCAGTAAGAAAGATAAAGGCCACTTGGATATGGAGCATGATGGGAAACAGCAGTATTGTTTGGTTTTGACTTTTCCTTTCCCTCTCTAGAGATCTATTCTAAAAGCTGAGACCAGGAACAGGTTTTACTTTTACACAAAAATATATGTAATGTATTACCATTTCTAAGGTGATATGCACTTAAAGAGACCAAAATTATTTAAATATTACATAATCCACCAGTTTTGTCCGTTTACTGCTGTACCTCTAATACCTAGAACAATGCCTGACACAGAGTAGGTCCCTTAATATGTTGAGTAAATCCAAGACTTTTGGTCATTGAGCAATAGGAAATTAAGCCAAGGGGCGCCTGGGTGGCTCAGTTGGTTAAGCATCTGTCTTCTGCTCAAGTCATGATCTCAGGGTCCTGGGATCGAACCCCACATCAGGCTCTCTGCTCAGCGGGGAGCCTGCTTCTTCCTCTGCCCCCTCTACTCCGTTTATGCTCCCTCTCTCTCTCTCAAATAAATAAAATCTTAAAAAAAAGGAAATTAAGCCAAGAAGATCTCTCATTTTCAATATTTCACAGATCAAATTAGGAAGGGTCATCAAAAATTAGTTTTCTCCTAGGCACTTCATAGGCCAGAGGTCTCAGCTTTCATATAAAAAACCGTCACCACAAGTGCTACTCAATACTGATTATTTAGAACTTCCAACGCGCACATCGTATTTGTCGACTGACAGTGAAACACGTATAAGTCAAATATTTTACATAAGGACGCACACTCCCACTGTATTCCAGTACTGGATAGGCTAAATAGCAAAAAAAGAAAAGAAAAATTTGGTGGCACAGTTGTATTTAAACATTATTTTATACTTTCGTAATTTTATATATGGGCTGCTGTAACAGCAGTATATTATTTGTAATAATTGAGTATATCACCTTCCTCCAAAGATCTCAAAGCACCTTTTGTAAGGAATATTCCTCCCCACACCTCTGGTGAGGTAGGTATGCTGTAGGCATTATTTCCATCATACCAGGATCACACATGAGTCATAAGGCAGTGGTAGGGCTGCCATTACTCACTCATGACACCTTAGTTCATAGCTCTAACTATCAGAGAGTACTGCTCACACATTCATTCATTCATTCACTCATTCCTTCCTTCACTGAAAATACTTATTTGATGCAGCTTACTAAGCATTTAGGATCAAGTCCCTACTTCCTTACTGAACTCACACTGTATAAGCATTACAATCTTAAAAAAAAAATCTCATAACAAATATTTAAAATTCAGAGATTTTTCAGCACATTGTGATTAATCCTAATTGTTTCACAGTGACATACCTACCACCGACTCACTAAGGAAATGACTGAAATACCAAAAAATTAAAGATATACTTATCCACGGTATGGCTGTTAATCACGTGTCTGTAACATAAGGCTTTTAAAAAGAAAACGTTTGCCTGGTACAGCTAAATACTTGCGTTTTCTGTGTCTAATTAGAAGTTTCCGCCGTGTATTATAGTTGAGTTGGTACAAGATGTTCAAGACCATGAAAAGATGAATGTAATAGCTTCCTTGTGTCATGGTCTGAATTTTTTTTTTTTCAGTTCATTTGTCCTTTTAAGTAATCTTACTGTTTGTACGCTAACTGAATTCGCAATCGTTCCTCTTGCCAAACCATGCCTCCAGACTTGACTGTATAAATTAAATTTCATGCATGCATGTGCAAGCCGTGCCCGTTAAACGAAGTAATATAAACAAATTAAAGGCACATTTTAATGACCCTTGAGTTCCGTGTTATAGTGGTTTTTAGACAGTTACCTACTGGGCACAGTGTAAGACACTGATTCATAGAAGTAATTTTCAGTGTGCCAACCGGGTTTGCTCATAGGATCCAGTCCCCTAACTGTGCAAGTTGCATTTTGCACGGTTTTCTTCTCGGGCTCCCCACCCCCTTGACAGTTGTGACGCTCCCCCGGCGACCGCCGGGAAGGGGCTGATTCACCCCCAGCTCCCTCTGCCGGAGCCGGCGCGCGGGGCGGCCGCAGCCACGGCCACCAGGGCAGAGCCGGCGCCGGGGCCCGGCAGCGGCTGCGTGACAGGCTGCACTCCCCAGCCCCGACGCTGTGGTAATTCAGACTGATCTCATCGCCTGTCGTCACGACACGCGCTTCCTCGCTCGCACGCGGCGTAGCGTGAGAGGCGCCGGGACAGCCGGCGCGCTCACCCCTGAGCCTTCGGGCAGACGGGCCCCTTGGAGGCCCGCGAGGCAGCAAGTCCCTGCTACTGGTTAGAACGTCACCATCCTGCCTTCAAAAAAATGGTGTCCGGACGTCAACAGATAACCTAACCTCCCAAGCGTTGGCCTTCGTCCTCTTCGGCCTCAGCGGGCCCTGCCGCTCACCGCCCCCTGACACACAGCCGCCACCCCCTCCGAGTTCGGGAGTAGGCGCCAGGTCGCCGGGGTCAGTCGCCCGGCAACGCAGCTCGCCTCCCGCGCGCCCTGGGCGTCAGAGCGCGCCGGGTTCCCGGCAGTCCGGGCGCCGTGGGGGCCCCTTCCCGGGTCTCCCTGCCGGGGGCGGGCCGTCCGCATCCCTTCTGCGCACGACGGGCAGGGCGCGAGACCCCCATGCTGCTGTGGCCTGAAACCTCCACGACGGAGAGGCCAGGCTTGGAAGGCGCCGAGCAGGCGCCGCGCCTGCTAAGGAAACCGAGAGGGGTCCGCGGGGCGAGACCGATTCCTCGCCGGCGTTCCTCTTCTCTTTCCCTCCGCCGCCCGTGGGGTTTGCTTTACAGCTGCGGAGATGGAAACTTTTTGACGTTGAGGGCATCACCCTCTCGGCTAAAGTCGGCGGAGGGCGCGGTGTGTCAGGAGCCGGGCGGAATCCGAGATTCCTCGCCGGATTATTCGGCCGGGTCGGCACGCAAGGCGGGCTCTGTGCCCGCCAGGAAGCCCCGAGCAAGCACGGAAGCGCCGACAGCAGGCGGCGGGGGCGGAGTTGCCGCCGCCGCCGCCGGGATTGCGTGACCTGCCGGCCGGCGGCCGCACGCACTTCGTGCCGGTGGCGGCCCTCTCCAGCCTTGCTGGCCGCCGCCGCCGCGGAGCGGGAGGCGCAGGTGCTGCAGGGCGGCACCCGGTTTCCACTTTTACAACCCCAGCCGGGAGGGGAGTCACGCTATGTTTCTGGGAAAGGGAGTGAGTTCACCGGGGAGGACACAGCATCTCCTTGTTATTAGAACGTGGGTAACATTCGGTAATAAAACTCGCTCACACAGGATGTATTAGACGAACTGGGAACCAGAGCTGCTTCATCAATAAGCAATCATGCCGAGAAACTTTACAAAGAAAACTTTAAATTAAGAGGCAGGGCGCACAGGTGCGAATCGTGTGACACGCTTACACGGAAAAGAACAGAGCAGAGACAGCGGCTTTGGAAGGCAGTTTTGTCCACTCTGCACAAAGATGAATAAGAGAGTCTGGATTTTGTGCATGCTGTTAGTCCTCATCGAAGCGTTCTTTCCAGTGTTTTATTTCAAAATCAGAAGTACCTATTTCCCTGGCATACTGACTGGAGAGACTTATGAGGCGACTCAAGAGTCCCAAGCGCATTTAAAAAAGAAAAGAAAAGGCTACAGACATTATAAGAAGCCAGAATCTAAGTTCTTTGTCAAGATCTTGAGAAACGGTGTTTTTCGCTCAGATATCTATTTATGTAACTCGTATGTTTGTAGATATCTAGATAAATCAAGTTTGGAGGGCAGAACAAAAATATTAACACCAAAATAGTTCAACACAAAAGCAATCCAGTGGACTAAAAGCTTTCAGCTTATTTGCTAGTTATTTATAAACTTTGATATGGTGGATCTAAGCTCTTATTTATTTCCCTCTTACTGTTACCTTAGACCTATGGTGCCTAGTGACACATGCATTGATTTTTGTTATACAAGTAACATATCATTATCGAAGAGGGGGATTCTCCTGGGTTAGGATACCTACTGTAAACTCCTAGGAAACTTTTTCAAAATACACATATTTACCTCCCAACTTACCACGTGTAAAGAGAGAGCAAGATTCACTGCTCAGTTTTAAAATGTTTTCCCAGCTAACTGATCCTCACTTAAGTGTATTTGGGGATGTTTATATTTGTGTGCCCAGCACTCTGTTTCCTCTGTGACCAAACTGCCCCTTTACTCTTCTAGGCATGTATTTAGAAAGGGAAGTTCATCATGTGTGGCCTTGCCTACCTGATCCTCACAACTGGTCAGGAGGCATGTACCTGTTACCTCCTAGCTTCAGCGATTTGGTCAAAGGATTGCTGTATAACTTAAGGTGTGCCAAACTGTCATTTCCTGGCATTTTTCTAACTGGAGGTTGGGAACAGAGGCCTCCTCTTTTCCTCTTGGTGACAAATCTGGACCGTCAGCCACTGCTGCCCTTCCATGTGCAGAGACTGTAAAAGAATGGAACCAACCTTCATTAAATGGTAAACTCAAAGGGCCAAGACACCCCACGATTTTTATAGTTCAAGAATCCATATCTGAAGTTCTCAAAGCAGTCCTGTTTCCTGCTTTCTTGAAGCTTGGTTATTCAGCTCTTCTGCTGATTCTGTGAGGTGCTCTGGTATCCTAATAAAATATACATTTATAGAAATAAACAACAGAATGTATATTTAGAATGCTATTTGGAATAATTTTTTTTGATTTATAATATTTTTTATTTTTAAATTTTTTTATTGTTATGTTAATCACCATACATTACATCATTAGTTTTAGATGTAGTGTTCCATGATTGTTTGTGCATAACACCCAGTGCTCCATGCAGAATGTGCCCTCTTTAATACCCATCACCAGGCTAACCCATCCTCCCACCTCCCTCCCCTCTAGAACCCTCAGTTTGTTTTTCAGAGTCCATCGTCTCTCATGGTTCGTCTACCCCTCCGATTTCCCCCCCTTCATTCTTCCCCTCCTGCTATCTTCTTTTTTTTTCTTTCTTAACATATATTGCATTATTTGTTTCAGAGGTACAGATCTGAGATTCAACAGTCTTGCACAATTCACAGTGCTTACCAGAGCACATACCCTCCCCAGTGTCTATCACCCAGTCACCCCATCCCTCCCACCGCACCCCCCACTCCAGCAACCCTCAGTTTGTTTCCTGAGATTAAGAATTCCTCATATCAGTGAGATCATATGATACATGTCTTTCTCTGTTTGACTTATTTCGCTCAGCATAATACCCTCCAGTTCCATCCACGTCGTTGCAAATGGCAAGATCTCATTCCTTTTGATGGCTGCATAATATTCCATTGCATATATATACCACATCTTCTTTATCCATTCATCTGTCAATGGACATCTTGGCTCTTTCCACAGTTTGGCTATTGTGGACATTGCTGCTATAAACATTGGGGTGCACGTACCTCTTTGGATCCCTACATTTGTATCTTTGGGGTAAATACCCAGCAGTGCAATTGCTGGATCGTATGGTAGCTCTATTTTCAACTTTTTGAGGAACCTCCATACTGTTTTCCAGAGTGGCTGCACCAGCTTGCACTCCCACCAACAGTGTAGGAGGGTTCCCCTTTCTCTGCATCCCCGCCAACATCTGTCATTTCCTGACTTGTTCATTTTAGCCATTCTGACTGGTGTGAGGTGGTATCTCATTGAGGTTTTGATTTGGATTTCCCTGATGCCGAGCGATGTTGAGCACTTTTTCATGTGTCTGTTGGCCATTTGGATGTCTTCTTTGGAAAAATGTCTGTTCATGTCTTCTGCCCATTTCTTGATTGGATTATTTGTTCTTTGGGTGTTGAGTTTGATAAGTTCTTTATAGATTTTGGATACTAGCCCTTTATCTGATATGTCATTTGCAAATATCTTCTCCCATTCTGTCGGTTGTCTTTTGGTTTTGTTGACTGTTTCCTTTGCTTTGCAAAAGCTTTTTATCTTGATGAAGTCCCAATAGTTCATTTTTGCCCTTGCTTCCCTTGCCTTTGGTGATGTTTCTAGGAAGAAGTTGCTGCAGCTGAGGTCGAAGAGGTTGCTGCCTGTGTTCTCCTTTAGGATTTTGATGGACTCCTATCTCACATTTAGGTCTTTCAACCATTTTGAGTCTATTTTTGTTTGCGGTGTAAGGAAATGGTCCAGTTTCATTCTTCTGCATGTGGCTGTCCAATTTTCCCAACACCATTTATTGAAGAGACTGTCTTTTTTCCATTGGACATTCTTTCCTGCTTTGTCAAAGATTAGTTGACCATAGAGTTGAGGGTCCATATAATATTATTTTTAACTTGCTTTTTTTCACAGAACAATCCATTGGGACATTAATTACCAAAGAACGATATCATCATTTCTAAAAGATGCACAACCTTGATATTTGATATATCAATTTGTTTCACATTTTGATATTTCCAACTTTTAAACATTAAACAAGACTGTGATGAACACTAAATGTATGTACTAATAAGAAAGAACTTTCCCAGAAGCTTCTGGCAGCCTTCTCTTGGAGACTGTTTGATCAGAATTGGGTCATAGGCCCATTTCTTTTTTTTTTTTTCTCTTTTAAGATTTATTTATTTTAGAGAGAGAGAGCAAGACAGAAAGCACAAGCCAGGGGAGGGGCAGAGAGAGAGTCTCCAGCTGACTCTCCATGGAGCCAGGAGCCTGACCTGGGGCCCTATCCCATGACCCCTGAAATCAAGACCTGAGCTGAAATGAAGAGTCTGACGCCCAACAGACTGAGCCACCCGGCTGACCCAACAGGCCCATTTCTGATTTAAATCACTGGTAAAGGGGAAGGGGCTAGCAGAATTGACCTAATCTGAGCTGATTCCTGGAGTTGGGCTGATTCCCTTGGGTTTGGGGTAAGGTGGGAGGGGAGGGTGAGGAGGTCTGGATTCCTGAACAAAAGGAAGAAGGGGGCTCAGATGTCCACTACAATAGTTTTGAACATTTCAAGGTGTTCACAATATATGTATTAATTTTTGACCCTAAAAGCAATGTTTAAGAGTGCTATTGCTCTATACCCTTGCAAACCAGGGCTACTATAAGTATTTTAATTTTTTCATCTGTTTAATAGATCCAGTAACACTATTTGATTTTTTTATCAATAATTCATAAGAAAATATCATTAAGATGATCCACAACTCCTTATTTAATGGAATTAAATCATTCTGTTAATAGAAATATAACAAAATGACAGGAAAATTGCTATAATTTGATTCCTATAAATTCCATAGCTACCTAAAATTATAGGTACAGAAACATGAACTTCATATCTACAAAGGTAGAATGAAATCAATTCTGCCAATCACTTATCAAAACACATGTTAGACTCTTAGATGCTTCATTAGAATCCTATGGAAATCTCAGAAATAAGCTCTAATTTCATTAAACAAGCAAATTCTACAAAAGCTGTTTTTTAAATATATAAGGCAGTTATCAATTTTCAGTCTTTGAATTCATTAACATTTATTATAGGCTATATATTGGATGCTAAGAGTTTAAAGAACTAGCAGGGGCATATATTTGAGCATCAAATTCATTACAAGGGTTTTAAGTCAGTATCATGAGAGTTTTATTCTTTTTGTTTTTATTTTATTTTATTTTATTTTTAAGATTTTATTTATTTGCGAGAGAGAGAATGAGAGACAGAGAGCATGAGAGTGAGGAGGGTCAGAGGGAGAAGCAGACTCCCTGCTGAACAAGGAGCCTGATGTGGGACTCGATCCAGGGACTCCAGGATCATGACCTGAGCCGAAGGCAGTCGCTTAACCAACTGAGCCACCCAGGCGCCTTATTCTTTTTGTTTTTAAATATGTTCATGGAAGTGAATGTATCCTGGGGATGTAATGTACAGCATATTGACTATAGTTAATAATACTGTATAGTATATTTGAAAAGTTGCTAAGAAGGTCTTAAAAGCTCTCATCACAAGAAAAAGTTTATAATTATCTGTGGTAATGGATGTTAACTAGACTTATTGTGATTATTTCAAGATATATACAAATATTGACTCATTATGTTGTGTACCTGGAACTAACATAATGTGATATGTCAATTATATCTCAATAAGAATATACTCATGTAACAAATATTGAACTATATTTGGCACATAGTACATTTTTGAGTAAAGCTCTTATCAGTAGTGAATGGCCACAAGAGAATATACTTACAATCACTAAAGGTTGCCTGACTTACTTTTAATATTTGAGAATAGACATTTATCACTTAAAGGCTTGATGTCTCATTGGAAACTTTGTTCAATAATTATATTCTCAGGGCTAAAAAGAATTCAGTATAGAATTTATTACTGCACAGATCACAACCCATTTGAACACCCAGAGAGAGAAGCTATTTAAACATTGTGACCTTCATTTTATTAGGTACTCAAGTTTATACTGCACATAGGATGGATTCAAAAATATACAGAGGAAAAACCCACAAATAGTATTTTGTGGCCAAAGCTACCTCTAGACCAGTTATTTGGAATTCAAAATATACAAAGCAGCTTTACAAAGGAGTCTACAATTTTAAATGTTGATTAGCAGTTAAAAAAACAAAACAGTATTAGGAAAAAAAATCTAATCTACATCTTGGCGAGAATAAAGTGTGTTGGGGTAAGTGCAACAAAGCAAGTAGTCACTTGCAGCTGACCTCTTTTTTGAAAACTGGAAGCTGTATCAGAAAAGTTATGAAAAAAAGTAAATCTAAGACAAAGTTAAGTTTCCAGAATTCAGTACTTTTTGAGTATTTACGTATGTTACTAATCCACAGTAGGCTGATGCCTCCTGGGTACTGACTGGCCGGCAGAGTCAACTAACACAATACATGAGGGCCAGGTGCTTCTGCTTATACTTTTCAGTCCAAGAACACTTCAGTGCTCACGTGTTGGGCCATGCCCTTGGCCACTTCCACCATTTGGGTAAAAGTAAACAATAAGTAGGATCTGACTGAGTTATGTTTGGAAGGGTTCTCAATAAATGAGACATTGTGTATGAAGTGCCTGGCAAACAGAAAGAGCCCAATAAATGTTAGCTTTTAAAAAATTCTGCAATTGCATTGGATAGAACCCAGAAATAGCAGTGATAGCCATGGTTGCTTCCAACCTGGGAGGCCTGTCTGCAACCATTTTATTCAAACTTTTGCAGGAATATATGGTACTGTGTTCTGGTTCACAGGATAAAAATAAAGTTGGGCTAACTATAATTTTGCCATGCTCCTTTGGTACAGTTCTGAACTCACTTTGAAATTAGCAATCTTGGGGAGACTTCCTGATATTTTTATCAGACTTGCCGACAAAGTACCTATTCTTCCACATGCTTTTCATGGGGGGCGGTGAAGAGGGGGAAATAATATTACGTACCAAATGAATGACAGTGCCCTGCTGGATCAATATCTTAGGTAAATTCATAATAGAAACAAAAGCACAGACACTGTGTTCTCATAAATATTACTACTACAACACAAAGTTCTGCAGACATTGTGGAAAGCCCTCATTTAGTCACTTTACAGAGACTCTTCTCCCAAAACTAGGGACTATATTTTTTTCTTTCAGGGGTCATTGACCTACAGGGGAAAACAAATAAAGGGTCTCACAGGAGGTGAAAAGGAACTTAATTATCACTGGATTACTTTATAAAGTCACAGTAAAAAGTGAAACTTAGCTGATTTAAAATTTAAGAACAGAATAACACAAAACTTTATTCAGTATGTCCAATGATAGGAACATTTTAAATTCTACTTCAGTTCTAGTATGGCCAATAATGGGGAGAAGAAAAGTAGTGGAAAAACAAAAAAAGACAAGGAAAGATACTCAGAGGGAGGGAGAGAGGAAGAGATTGAGATCAACAGAGAGTCAAGAATAAACACACAAGACACTGGGGAGAGGCTTATTGGATTACTTTTTGAAAAAGTAACACCTTGGGCGCCTGGGTGGCTCAGTCGGTTAAGCGTCTGCCTTTGGCTCAAGTCATGATCCCAGGATCCTGGGATTGAGCCCCATATCAGGCTCCCTGCTCAGCAGAGAGCCTGCTTCTCCTTCTCCCTCTGCTGCTCCCCTTGCTTATACACTCTGGCACTCTCTGTCAAATAAATAAAATCTTTAAAAAAAAAAGTAACACCCGGTCACAACTCTTCATCTGTGCTGAGGTCTTCAGGAATAACACCTTTAACTGCTACGTTTTACCAAAGCTATTCTTCACAATTTATTAACTCTCTTTGTCCTTGAAATTCTTACTGGGCCTACCACTCCCTGTTCAGTAGAACTTTCTCTGATGATGACAATGTTCTAGATATGGGCTGTCTGATGCCATGGCAACATGTGACTACTGAGCACTTGTACTGTGGCTAGTGCAATAAAGGAATGGAATTTTTTTATTTCATTTTAACTAAATAGTCACATGTGGCTATCTTATTGGACAGTGCAGGTCTAAGGGACATTTACAGTGTGGACATTTATGGTGGAAGGAAAAATGGTCTCGAGGCCATATAGATATGACTAAGGACAGATGAAATTAAATCACAGAATGAATTACAGCCTTTCAGCTGTATCTTCTCCCATCCTTAAAGCGTTTCCTTTTCTTATCATATACACGAACTACTCAATAAATAGTATTGCTGATAATCATACTACTAGCTAAACTAGCCTCAGAAGAGTCATCTTGCTTTAGGTGTGCAATTTCTGTTCCAGATAAAGCACTTAGTGGACCTAGATGAACTGCCTTTTTTGTGCCCCATGTCTAAACCCCATTATTGAGAAGAGTCCTACCTTCATTGTCCCTCAATGAAACATGCTGAACATGAATAGCTGTTGAAAGTTCTTTGCACTTCTCATAAGCATGCTGTACCTGACCACTTCGTCGGCTGTCCTCTACTCCCCTTAATCCTTTCTTCAGTCCTCTTATTGCTTATCTTTCCCAGATGAAGAAAAATGCTCTTTGAGGGGGTGGAAACTCAAAGTCGTTGGTGGGCGCTGGAGCAAAAATATCAGCCAGGTTAAGTGTACAGTGTAGATCTATCGCCAAGACTTTGGGGAACAAGGCTTTTAGCAGTGTTCAGTACTTCATGCTGTCATTTTTATTAATAAACGGCTCTCATCAGTAGTTTGACTACTGTTTGAGCACTGCTCTGCATCGTTTGATCACCTCTAAATCTATAGGTTTTAGTTTTCTCTGTATTTATTCAACCTTACTTCATTCGATAGTAAGGTCTCTTTCTCTGCTAGTGAGCCACATGATTTTTCTTGTAAGAGCTGCATTTTTGACCTCATATAATCCTCAAAAAGGAGAGATGGGGGGCGGGGGGCGCCTGGGTGGCATAGTCATTAGGCTTCTGCCTTCGGCTCAGGTCATGATCCCGGGGTCCTGGGGTCAAGCCCCACATCCGGGCTCCCTGCCCCGCGGGAAGCCAGCTTCTCCCTCTCTATCAAATACATAAATAAAATCTTAAAAAAAAAAAAAAAAAAAAAAGGAGAGATCGGGACTATTGAGACACTTGAAAATCACACCAACAGCTGCCCCTACCTGGGTTAGTCACAGAATCACCCCATTCCGGTAGGCAGTGGTTGTCTCTTAGTAGTAGGTCATTAATAAATACTTGCTTTATGAAGGTAGGAAAGTAAGTCACGTGTAAAGGTTAGCAGCCTCCTATAAATAACTTGTGTACTAGGGGTTCTCAAGATACCCAATGAACAAGCCCTTACATCCCGACTACTTTGGGGCTAGGATGAAAATTCTAATACCCTCCCAATTGCCCTCGCTGCAATGCCAATGACCAGAGCTTCCCTTTACACCCTTTACAGTTTCTCTCCTCTTAGCGCTCAATAACTATAATTGCCCGCGGCTGTGTCCGCCATGCGGGCTGTAGAGCCAGGGATCAGAGGTATAGTGACTTGGGCCTCCACTGCAGGCTGAGTCTCTCTCCAACCCACCTTGAGGCTAGGGACATTTCTCTCCTCCTCAGCAGCCTCTACCACGACTCCAGCCCGCCCTCCCCCGCCCTGCCCTTCGCACCCCGCCCTTGGCGCCCCTTCCTTCCCTCTCACAGCACTCTATAATACAAGCCCTCCCCTCCAAACCCCCATCGTGAGCTTTCCTGCTTCCGCCCGGCGCGTGGGGCCCGGAGCGTGGCAAGGGAGCCCCGCTCTGCGCTGGCGAACGGCGTGGGCCGTGACGTCACTGCGCTCTGACGTCGGGCCGACGTGTAGCATGGTCTCCCGGGAGACCGGGAAAGCCGTTCGCACTCGGAGTCGAGGTCTAGGTGAGACAATGAAATGACTTCCTTGAGCCCCCCGGCCTACCCAGTCCCCCGGGACGCAGTTCCGGAGCGGAGGCGTGCTGGCATGGGGGGGGCGGGGGGAGAGGGCCGGAAAGCTGAGCCGCGGCGAGGGACTATGGCCCCGAGCGTCTCCTTCGCCCCCCTTTGCGGCCCCTGCACAGCTTCCGCGAGCCCGCTCGGCCCCGGCGTCCTCTGCTGTCCCTGAGAGCGCAGCTCGGCCTCGGTCCCGCACCCTCCTCCCTCCTCCCGCCACTGCAGGTCCCGAGGGAACGGGGTTAGAAAGGGACGGGTTTCAAAACCCTTCCAGCAGTTTTGGCTGGCCTTGCAGTTGGTTTCTATTTGGAAAATGCCGCCGCTTCAGGAATGTCTTAGAACATGAACTCCGTTTCACCTGACCCTGACCCGCTCATTTGCGGGTGATTCACACCACGGGAAGGGTGTGTTTACGGAAGGGTCTGAAAGCCGAACGTGAGTTAAGGCTCAACGTGACACTGCTGTGAGGAAGGGAATCGGAAGTGAACAATCCAGGACGTTTCTGTTTTCGACATCTTCGTGATCCTATTAAGAGAGCAGGTTCACAAATACTTAGTAGCTGCTGCCAGTTTCACCGCACCTCTTGCTCAAGGGCAGTCTACATGCATGTAATGTGAAAGAATAAAAGAAACCGATTTGATAAAACATGCAAAATAATATAAGAGTGAAGTAACAATTTAAAAAATTGCCGTGTTGCCAAAGGGGAAGAGACCCCCCCCCCTCCGTTTCTTGAGAAACTTTGTATTTGTGAATGTTTCCTCTGTTCCTTTAATACCTATGCAAATCTTTTTAAAGACCCAAAATGTTTTTCTTGAGGACGTGAGAGCCATTTCTTTAAAATGTAAACATCAAGGAAGCTATCTCCTTGTCACCGTGGGAATTTCGCCTAGGCAGTTTACTTTAGTACCAAGGGCTCTGTCAGAGAGATTTGTATTCCTTAGCACAGTCGCAATTAACTAGCGCAGATAGCTACTTCAATTACTAGGTGAACTGAAAACGAACTATGAAATTGTGTAACAGACTGTATTGAGGATGAGTTACCATTTCTCTCGAGAAGATGTATGTAATGGATTGTATCTACATAGCTGTATAAAAAAAGTGGGATTTCTGTCTTTGTAGTCTCATTAGCAGATTGGCTCTGATGCGCATCACAGTCTAGTTAAATGATTATTCAGTAATGAGACTTCTCTTTCTGCATTGTGGAGAGATTTTCTGGGTTGGCAGTATTTAATTTTTAATTTTTTCTTCAATAATTAGAACCTGCCAAATTTCCCTACTTGCTATAATAATGACACAAAGTTGGAATAGCTTTAGAGATAAGGTAATAAACAAAAACTGTTCCACTGGTCCCTTGTTTATACTGTCACTGGATCCGTGCTCAAATAATTTTATGGGTGGAATTTAAAAAGGAGATTTAGTTGGTAATTTTAGGAAAAATTCTACTCCCACCAGAGTTTAATTAAGATGATGCCATCTTATTTTACTGATGGTGAGTCCATCGTAAAATGACAGAAGAGAGAATAATGAGCCTCCTGTGAATTATGAGCTCTTGCCACATCAGAGACAGTTCGCCAAACATCAGATTATCATGTACTTGGCTATGTGGGCCTATGTTAGCTATGTCAGTTAACTGTACCACACACACACACACACACACACACACACACACATACACACATACATTATCTTTATATGGGAAGACAGCTCATTATTTGTTTTAAACAGCATCTCATTAAAACAGCATGCTTTGTGGAATTTTCTTTCCACCAATGGTTGCACTCTTAAAAAAAAAAATACTGCCACTACAGAAATTTTTGTTGACTACAATTTCCCTAACACCTTGTTGTGGCTGAGGTTGCTGTCTCTGATAGAGTACTACGCCTCCAGTCTATCTTTGTGTCAAAACCCTGCTCTGATCAAAAGCAAACAGCCTCTGGAAGCCTTCCCTAGTTTCCCATTCCCACCGGAAAGAAAAGACATTTTTCCTTCCTGAACTCCTAGGTTGTTCCTTGTCTACTACTCCTGGCCCTCAGATTTTCTTCCTTGCTATGGAATTGTGCCTGTATCATCTTACTCTGCTGCCCTCTTTCTCCTCCTCACTCCTTAGATGTATATATAAACATTTCTCATGAAACTGGACTGTGTATTTTCTCCATATTTGGGAAAGATTAAAAAAAACCCGAAAGTACTGTCTCCCTTCATCTTGTGTAGTTACATGAAAGTAGTGATAGAATTTTATGTTCAGTTGTTTTATTAGAAAATGAAAATCTATTAAAGTAAAATCTGCATAAAATTATGTAAATGTTCATCTTAAGTAAAATGAACACTTCTCATGCTTTGATGACTCTTCAGTGCCTGCATACGATACTTAATTTGATAACTATTTTTTTCATACTTCATCCTCTAAACCAGCATTCATGTCACAATTGTTTTTCTTATCTGCTGAACTAAAATACTATATTTAGATACTTTTAAGTTTTTGGATCCCCACCCTTTTTTTTTAGGAAACAGAAATAGGCCTGTTTAAAATTTTAAGTGACACTTATTCTGTATTTGCAAAACAAATCATTAGTAATAAACTACCACAGAAATTACAATTAGACTATAAAGTTCTAAAGAAAGAAAATGTTTCTAACTCAGTTGTCTGTTATCTTTCCTATTATATTGGCCTAATAGCTAACTGAGAAAAGCCCAGTTGGTTGTACCTTTTAACATTGAGTTGATGAAATAACCGTTAAAAGTTATCACCATTCATCTCTGAGTACTCCCAAGAATTTATATCTTTTAATTTGAATTTTATTCACATTATTTCAATTCTGACTATTGCTATCAATGTTTTTATATTATTTTACTTCAGAACTCATATTTTGGGAAATTATGGATCGTCACATCCCCATGCATGCATTACCTGAAGAAATCCAAAAGGTATGATATTGTATTGTCTTATTACAGCATAACATTAAGAGCATTTTAAGGTAGATATAAAACCTGGGGGAATGATTTCAGAGGTTTTACATTTATTTTGGTCAGGGCATCTGCAACGAATTGATGGAGTGGTAAAGGGAATAACCATAATGGCCAGATTGTAGAATTCAATTCAGTGCAAAGAATGTTTAACCTGTGAAGGAAGACATCTTTAATTCCAGCACAGTATTTGACCAGGTATTTGTGGAGCTTTTGTGAAAAGAGGGACTCAGGAGTGTCCAAATACTATATTTAAATATTTTTATAGCAGTTTTTCAGGAGAAAAAAAACTTGTTGTAAAAAATGGAAATACATGGGCCTGTTTAAAATTTTAAGTGAATCTTATTCTGTATTTGCAAAATGGATAATTAATAGTAAGCTATTATAGAAACTACAATTAGTTTGTAAGTTCATGTGATGCTAAATGTTGGTGTCTCTCTCCATATAAAAGTCTATTTCAGTTTCACCTTAATTTTTGCCACTTATCATGTACCAAGCACTGTTTTAAACCCTTTCATATATATCAACTCATTGAATCTGGTTAACAATCAATTTTTCTTTACAGTTTCTATCCTGCTCTCCTCTCTGTGAGTTAATAGCTGTCCTCAGGCAGAAGCATTTATCCTATATTTAGTTTGGCAATGCATACATTGTTAACAGTTTAATTTTTAAAATATCTCTTTTGAAACTGACAAATTGTGTATTGAAACCTCAAACATTAGCTATCATTAATCATTGAGATTTTTCAGTAAATCTACAGTCAACTCTTAATTAACCACCAGTCCGTTACTTTTTAATTAAAAATTGCAGTCATCCCTCAGATATGCTTTTATCCTTTGTGCACATTGCTTTGGGCTGCCTGTTAGCATTAATCATTCCATTGATTTAACTTGATGCTTAATGTTACTGCATGTCCTTCAGATTTATGTAAAATGCAACCTAGCAGGAACTGGAAGGGAAAAGACCCAGAAAAAGACCTTTTAAACCATTGCATTTAATTTGCTTCACCTTTTAAGTTACATGTAAGAGATATTAAGCACAGAGAGTTTAGCTATGCTATATTTAGCTGAGAAATGGTGCTTATATGTGTTTGAAGACATCGTATATTCTTCCTCTCTCGCTCAACTGAGTTCTTTCCATGTACTAGGCTGGTATGGTAGAGATTAAGAGAAACAGAACAAAACAGTCAAAGAAACAATACCCATACTGCAGATCGTAAGGAAGAGGATATATAATGACATGAAAAAATAACTCTAGAAGACAGTTAATGATTTAAATGTCATATAAGGTAGTATCTTCTTTGAGAGTGGAGAGGTGGGGTAGGGGAGGAATCCCTGATACTGGGATGGTCAATGGGGGAGCTTTATGTGGGCGAAAGCCCTTGAAGGCTGTGTATTTCTATAGACAGATGGGAATAGGGCATCCTAGGCCAAGGTAACAGAAGCTTACTGGTGAGAAAAAGCTGGCCAAGTTAGAGAATGTTTAACAATGTAAATGTTTTGAATATGTGAAAGAGTATGTATTTATTTTGACGATACTGTTCTCAAAGTTGCAGAATGCTTTCTTCTCATGTTTAAGGTACTATATAAGTAAATTGTTTAAAAATGGTAAAACCAATCCTTTCATAAATCTACAGATATATTCTTAAGGCAGGAGTGGCAGGCAGCTGTCCATACAGTGCAGAGAAGGGACATCAGGAGAAACTCAGCTGCCTAAGGCCCTGGACAATTATGCTGATTGTAGCCCTTGTCCTGTTGGATGTTTAGAATGTAAAGTGCAGCTCTGCACTTTTTCAGACCTAAGTTAGATACATTTATACCACAAATATTTATCAAGTGCCTATTATGTGCTAGACACTGTTCTGGGTACTTGATTATAACACAAGGAAAATGTCTACATGTAGCCACAGCCTATTAAGCACAGTCTAAGAATAAGTCAGTTATTTGTTTTCCACAACTTCTTACTTACCTTTGATTCATCTAGATTGTCCATAATGCAACTTGTTAAATTGCTCACTGATCAGGCAGTATATCTATTTAGTCAGCTTGCATACATCATTTCGTAAAGAACCATGTTAAATAGATAAATAGCTTATAATGGTAAGAAGAATACTTCAGATTAGAACCATTTCACTATTTTTTTCAGTTTCTTATATTAAGTTTTTATTTTAATTCCAGTACAGATAACATACAAGGGTTATATTAGTTATAGGTGTACACTTTAGTGATTCAACAATTCTAGAACCATTTCATTATTAATATGAAGAAAACAAATAATTTTTTCCATCATGGCTTTGAAATTGTGCTCATTTCTTTATTAGATAAACAAGTACGTGAGGTTTGTGGATCAGTATGTGGTGACAGGTTTTTCAAAGGTTTCTCTTTTTTTTTTTTTAATTGTTCTTCTGTTAACCTTTTGTGTTAGTTTTTATGCTGACTCTTCTTTCTAGAGAAGCACCTGCTGTGTTTCCTTTTTTTTTTTTCTGTGTGTAGGCAAGGAAGGTTAGTGTAGAAATCAAGAAAGAAAAGGTGAACTTTTCCTATTTATTTCTTTCTGTACTTTTGATATATGATCTGGAAATAGATGGTCAATAAATCCCATGAAAGATACATGATAATGTGAAAATGTACTATACTGTACTATTAATAGCAAAATAGGTAGTAATTGAAAGAGTTGCAAGAAAAAGTAAGGGTGGTGGGGACAGGTGTGGAGAAGAAATGCTGATGACAACCAGCACAGTTAGAGAATCCATTTCTTGATTAGAAGCCTACAATTGTTAAATTAACTCCCCCTGATCTCATCGCCTTAGGAAATCTTAGAGAAGAAAGAATAAAATAATCTTTTTGACTCCCATTCCTAACTCTTTTTGCTTTTTATCACAATTTCTGACTAAGCATAAAACACACCTCAGACATCCATATCCCTAAGTGGCAGAAAATGTAAAACAGGCCCATGGGCTGGACAGCAGGACCACACTTGTCCACTTTGTCTGCTGCTAGACTACAGTTCACTTGTGAATGTTCTTAGACCATATCTCTAAATCTACTCTCTCTAGACTGAGCTAACCCCCACCTGTCTCTGACTTCCAATATCTAACAGCTTTGCTAGAATTTTCATCCAGCATTCTGAAAGCAGAATGCACTTGGTCTAAGTTTAGAATTGCCACAATTTAAAACTAAAACAATACTTATAGATCAGCAAAGTAATAATTCTTTATTTATTCCCCTTCTGAATGTCAACTGATGTTAGAGACAGGTGGGCTTTTTTTTTTTTTAGAAAAAGAAGCAACAAACAACTTTCCTTTTGCTGTTTTTGTTAGGGGACATATGCAGAAGTCAAAATAACCAGCAAACTAATGGAAAAATTAGTTCTTTTGCAAAAGTAAGACTGATCTCTTGTTTTTTAAAACGGTGACAAAATGAACACTTGTAATAGAATTTTAGCTTCAAAAGATATTTATTACCACAGAACACAAAGTAAAATAAAGAGACCAGAGTTGTTTATTTTATAAAACAGAAGTGGTGGTGCAAGGGCTAGAGAGCACACTGTTCTTTCTGGAATAACAATCCCTTTCTCTAGCAGTAACGGCTCATTTTGTCCTGTTTCAGTAAAGTAATTTTAGTACTTTGGAACTTTGAAATTTATTCAGAATAACAGTTTTATGTTTCCAAGCACAGATTGTCATTGCCAGAAAAAATAAACGTAATTTTCCAGGTCATTTTGGGCCACTGTGGCTAGGTCAGATTTTGTGTTGAGTTAAAGTAGAGGAAAAAGAAAGAGAATATAGTCATAGAAATGTTAGCATAGCATCCTAGAAAAGTGATATTTGTATGTGGGTGTGAGTATGTGTGTTGTGATTTTAAGCTATTGTAGTTTTAAAACTTAATGACAAAAGAAATAGGAAGCAATGTAATTTTTGGAAAGACTATTCAGTTAATATTGTAATCCAAGATAGTTCATTAGGAAAAACAGTTTTTTTTAAAAAAAAATTACTATGAATCTTGAAAAATCTGCAAAATACCTCTTTTTTTTTAAGTCCAAAATACTTTTGTTGGCTGGCTGCAGAGGATCATAGAGTCTAAGGTGAGGTTTCCTGGTGGAAAAACAGGTATTGGAGGAAATACACTTTGGAAGTGCATTTATATAAACACGAGTGTGTCATGTATAATTTATGTGTGAAGCCAACATTTCTTAAAATTGCTCAATAAAATTTCTTTATGGGTTAATCTCTGTGTTTCAGTCCCAGATTGATTTATTTTTACTTTTACGATTTTAAAAGTAAGATTCTTATTTTGAGATCACTGTAGATTCACATGTAGTTGCAAGAAATGATACCAAGAGATGCCAACTTCTTCTTCCCCAGCTTCCCCTTCTTTCCCCAGTTTCCCCCAGTGGTAATATCTGGCAAAACTGTACTGCAGTCTCATAACCAGGATATTAACTTCGATACAGTCAGGATGTACAACAGTTCTGTCACAACAAGGGGTCCTCATGTTGCCCTTTTATAGCCACACTCACCTCAACCTACCTCTTCACACATCTCCACTACCCCACCTCCCACCCTTAATTCATGACCCCTGGGAACCACTGATATCCAATAATTATGTCATTTCAAGAGTGTTATCTAAATGGAATCAAGCAATATGTAACCTTTTAGGATTAGTTTTTTCACTCAGTGTAATTCTCTGGAGCTTTATTCAGGTTGTTGCATGTATCAATAGTTTATTCCTTTCTGTTGCTGAGAAGTATTCCAGGGTATGAAGGTACTATGGTTTAACCTGTTGAAGGACATCTGGGTTTTTTCCAGTTTTTGACAATTATGTATAAAGCTGTAAATATTCGTGTATATTTTTTATGTGAACATATGTTTTCATTTTCCTGGGATAAATGCCCAAGAGTGCAATTGCTAGGTTGTACAGTAGTTGCATTGCATGTTTAGTTTTTTAAGACACTGTCAAACTTTTCCAGAGGTCTGTCCCATTTTACATTCTCACCAGCAGTATATGAGTGAGCCACCTTTTCTGCATCTTTACCAGACTTTGATGTTATTAGTGTTTGTTAGCTTTCCTGGTAAATATATAGTGATATCTCATTGTGGTTTTAACTTGCATTTTTCTAATGGCTAATGATGAATATCTTTTCATGCGCTTATTTGGCATCTATATATCTTCTTAGGTGAAGTCTCTCTTCCTGTCTTTTGACCATGTGTTTTCTAATTGGATTTTTTTTAAACTGTTGAGTTTTGAGAGTTCTTGTGTAATCTAGATAACAATCCTTTGTCAGATATGTGATTTGTAAATATTTTTTTCCCAGTCTATAGCTTGTCTTTTTATCCTCTTCACAGGGTCTTTTGCAGAACAAAAGTTTCAGATTTTGATGAAATCCAACTTATCAGTTTTTCCATTTTGGATTATGCTTTTGGTATCAAGTATAAGAATTCCTTGCCTAGAAAATCCTGAAGATTTTCTCCTAGGTTTTTTTCCTTCTAAAATAATATTTTATGTTTTACATTTAGGTCCATAATCATTTTGAGTTAATTTTTGTATTGGGTATGAGTTTAGTCTTCCTTCCTTCCTTCCTTCCTTCCTTCCTTCCTTCCTTCCTTCCTCCCTCCCTCCCTCCCTCCCTCCCTCCCCCCCCCCTCCTTTCTTCCCTCCTTCCTTTTAACTTATGGGTATCTGATTGTTCCATCACCATTTGTTGAAAAGGCTGTCTTTCCTTCACTGAGTTGCTTTTCGACCATTGCAAAAAATCAGTTTGACATTTATGCAGATCTATTTCTGGGTTTGCTATTCTATTCCATTGATCTATGTGTCTGTTCCTCTGTTAATACCACACAGTCTTGATTACTGTAGCAATATAGTATGTCTTGAAATCAGGTAAAATGATTCTTTCCACTTTATTTTTTTCAAAATTGTTTTAGCTCTTCTAGTTCCTTTGCCTTTCCATATAAATTTGAGAACAATCCTGTCTATATCTTTAAAAACATTTTGCTGAAATTTTGATAAGAATTACATTAAGCCTATATATATATCTATATATAAATTTGGGGACAATTGCTATTTTTAATATTTTGAATCTTCAGTATGTTTTTCTGTATATTTGGATCTTTTATTTTTTCATCAGCGTTTTATAGTTTTTAGCATATAAATACTGTACGTTTTGTTAGATTTACGCCTAAGTATTTCATTTTTTTGAGCAATCATAATCAGTATTGTATTTTTAATTTCACTGTCCAGGTGTTCACTGGCAATCTGTTTATTTATGTTTATTTATGTTATTCTTCGATCATTGACCTTGCTGAACTTATTTTTTCTAGTTTTATTGTAAATTCTTTGGGATTTTCTATGTAGACAATCATGTCCTCTCAAATAGGGACAGTTTTCTTTCTTTCTTTCTGGTATGTATACCATTTACTTCTTCTTGCCTTCTTGCTATGCTAGAACTTCCAGCATTATGTTGAATAAGAGTAGAGAGAATGGATATCCTTGCCTTGTTACTGATATTAGAGGAAAAAACACACAATTTTTCACCATTACATATAATGTTAGCAAAAGTTTTTTGTAGATGTTCTTTGCCAATTGATCTTTAAATTGGTGGTGTAGCAACTTGACTTATTGATAAAGAAGGGTCCTGGTGGCCTTATGAAATGGTCAGGTGGCCTGTATACTTAAATGATTCAAAAGGTACACTGTCCTGTCTCAAAGTGTTTCTCCCAATCCTAATGAAATTCACTAGCTAGACACTCTTTGCATCTTTTTAAATGGGAGACCTCTTAGAAAGGTTAACATTTTATACTGCTGTCACTCTTACCTTTGTGAAATAGTTTATGTTTCTTTCTTCCTTATCCAAGTACAAAAGCACGGGATGGGTGGGGGAAGAAAACAGTTTTGGAGCAGAGAATGCCTCATTTGGGCAGCAGGAGGTTACTGGAGTGCCTTTCCTAGTTAAAGCACAGACAGGAACTTTGAAAAGGATCCGAAGCCTGATTTAACCTTTTAAAAATTTTGCATCATTTTTATATTAAATAACTATATTTTAAAAGTACAAACACTGAACTTGCGAAGTTTATTTTATAATTTATTTTTAAATAGCTGTACGTTTAATATACTGCATTTGTTGATGCCTCCTCCAAAGTGCATCTTGTAGAAAGCAAAAACATCCTAATGTTAGCTCTTTTGTCAAGAATGACAGCATGTCGTTATTTTACTTACAAAATGAGGACATGATATAACACCAAGTTATAAGAATGAAGCACAAATTATATTTCACAAAAAACAGGTAACTTTTACTTCATTTGGGAACATAATTTCTCAAGTTTCACAAAAATGTCCTAAGTAATTAGCCCATACAAACACAAAGAATTTGAAAAGGTTATTACATTTCTTTCTGTTGTAGTTTTACTTATGGAAAATTATTTACAAGTTAATAACATTGAAAACTTTTGTTCAATATACTTATTTAGCATAGATCCATCAGTGATTCAGGTTGTACTAGGCCCAGTCTGGAGACTCTTCTCATGGACTTATTATTTTATAATTTGATTGTCTTGTTTCCTAGCTCATAATGTCATGTTTGGGCTCTCTTTGTTGAACTTCCTGAAGATTCTGTAGAATGTATTACTTCATATATTTCAGCTCCATCCACCCCCCACTTAATGGCTGTGGTAAAATAACATCCTAATAGCTTTTGTAACTGTGAAATGTATACTCTTTCTGAGTCTAAAGGCTGAGTCTAAGACATACCTATCTTCAAAATATATGTGTGTCTAAGATATTTATGTATAAATACATATGTTATTTGCTTACATTACTTACATCAGGCTGCAAATAAGCTCCACCCAGCAAGAGTTTTCTTTAGGATGAGGGTAAGGCATTTTGCCAGAGTCTGGGCAAGAACCGTGATTAATAGGCATAAGGTTAAGAACGAAAGTGCCTTCAAGTAAGCAATATAATTTTCAAATTGATGAGAAGGAACCAAAAATCACAGTGAGGAAAGGAATTATAAGAAAATACCCATCTGTTCTGAATTAGTTCAGGTCTCTTCACCTAGATAAATTATATTCCCAGGAACTGATAGTACCTTTGAATGGGCCTGTGGTTGGTGATCTTTGAGAACATGTAGAGAGTAAGAGGATAATGTACAAATGCCATCCCATGTGTAAAATAACCATAAATTACAACTAGTGAACTCAATTTCAATCTCAGACAATGTACTAGAATATATTTATTAAAAGGTGATTTGTAGGGGGCGCTTGGGTGGCTCAGTTGGTTAGGCATCTGTGTTCAGCTCAGGTCATAGTCTCAGGGCCCTGGGATCCAGGCTGGCATCGGGTCTCTGCTCAGTGGGGAGTCTGCTTCTCGCTCTCCTTCTGCCCCTCTCCCAACTCATGTGCAGGAGCGCACACACTCTCTCTTTCAAATAAATAAATAAAATCTTAAAAAAATAAAAGGTGGTTTGTGAGTATATACTAGAAAGCAATAACCCTTGAGCCAATTTTACGTTCTTAAGGGAACTGGCATGTAGGTCCTGCCATTCCATTTTGTGTACAGTTACTAGATCCAGGAACTGTAGTAGCCATAGAATATATGGGCTTTATGAAGACATTTGACAAAGTTTGTCATAATATTCCTGAAGATAATATGAATCAGTATAAAGATAATTGGGTAGTTTAATAACCAGTTGAAAGTTGTACCTTCAACTCTTCAAATGTGCTGAATAATAGATCAGTATCAACCAAGTATTTATGACATGCTGTGGAGTTCTTTCCTCAATTTTGTCATATTCAACATTTTTAATCAATGAACTGGATGGATAAAGCAACTTACAAGGATCAGTTTTGAAAAAGACACAAAGCTTAAAATTTCCTGGATACCAAAGTCAGTAACTAAAGGCTGAGTCTAAGACATACCTATCTTCAAAATATATGTGTGTCTGAGATATTTATGTATAAATATGTATGTTATTTACTTACATTTATAATTATATTTATTTTTCAGCACTTCAATCTGAAAAGCCAAATACTCACACGATAGAATGAAGGTTATTGGTTGCAAGAAATAGGTAGTATAAGAGGGAAAGAGAGTAGTGCAGGAAGATTGGGCATGGACCCCAAAGGGCAAGAAGGGCAGCTAGGTCTCAAGAGGAACTGAAGTGAGGAATTCGAAGGTCTTTGGTTCCGTTTTTCCTCTCCTACTCTGGATCCAGATTATCTTTGTCTCATCTTGTCTCTGTGTGTCTGCTCAGTTTTCTCCCTCATTCCAGTAATGTGGCTAACTCTGTACCTTGCATATGATCCTTCTCCGTTGAGACTGCTTAAAGGTGTCCCAAATACCTGGGTCTTCAACACTTACGAGTCTGGTTGGCTCATCCCAGCTTAGGGCTTCGTTCTTCTGGGTCTAATGTCTAATCCTCATCCCCCAGTCAGCCATGGCTAGGGTGGATGTGTGGAGGGAGTTTTAGTCATTTTACTAAACAGAGCATCCAGGACAGTAGAAGGTGGATTCTCTAAAAAACCGGACACATGTGGGAAGGAATAGATTGGTATATTTAATATAATGGAAGATGGTTTTGTACTGAAGTATATATATATATATATATATTTTTAAGATTTTATTTATTCATTTGACAGAGACACAGCGAGAGAGGGAACACAAGCAGGGGGAGTGGGAGAGGGAGAAGCAGGCTTCCCGCAGAGCAGGGAGTCCGACGCGGGGCTCGATCCCAGGACCCTGGGATCATGACCTGAGCCGAAGGCAGATGCTTAACGACTGAGCCACCCAGGCGCCCCTGTACTGAAGTATATTTTTAAAAAATAGGGGCTTTATTTAACATAAAAGCCTGTTGTAGTATATAATATCAACATATAATTGCTGAAAATATAAAAGACAGTTGTGATCTAAGGTTGCATTAGAAGATACTACCAACGATATTACTTACGAGATATTAGAATGAGGGAGGCTTGAGCCCTCTCTTATTCTGTTTCAGTGAGACCAACCACACTGGAGTATTAAATTCTGGGCACCATACTTTGAGACATATATAGAACACTGGAACAAGTTCAGAGAAAATTATTTAGAATAAGGAAGAAATTCAAAACCATGTCATATGGGAAACAGCTGAGGGAACTGGAAGTGTTGACCTGGAGAAGAGAAGATATGGAGTGTTCCTGAAAGCTGTTTTTAAATATTAGAAAGAGCTCTAGGGTTGTTCCACATGGTTCCTAGGAGGTCTAGGACCAGTGGATGTTCCAGGGAGGCAGATCTGGGGTCAGCATGACAAGGAATTTCCTGGTAGACAAAGCCATCAGAAGATAAACAGGCTGCTTTACAAAGTAGTTTCCCATCATTTGGGATGTTGAAATAGAGTCAGGATAATGACTTACTAAATTGACGTAGACTTTATGAACCCATCCAGAGCTTGAACCAAGTTATCTTTATGATTTCCTCCAAACTTGTTGTTTTACAAATCTGTAATTTTGGTATTGCTGGCAGTTAGATGATTGATGTAGTTATTCGTCTGTATCCCACAGTATTATATTTTTTAATTTGAAATTTTTATTATTGAACTTTAGATGAGCAAAATGTTACTATGTAAAAATTTGTTATTAGTTTGTTTCATCTGACTCTTGTGTAATGGCATTGATAGACAGATGAGGTGGTGTCACTCTTAGTTAAGGGAGCAGTGTCTACAATCTTGAGGGAGGTTGCATTAAAAGTAATGCTTAAAAGTGTTGCTTTCATTTTAGTACCCTGGAGCAAATATTTAATGAAGCCGTCTCTCATCCTTTGTGAATAGCAGGACAAGTAGAGTAGAGTCTACTTGAAGAACATTTATATACTTGAGACAGAAAAAAGAATTACCTCTCTCTTGACTTTGCTAAAATTCCATTTTTCACTGCCCTTATGTTGACCAGAGATACATGAACATTTCATTTGAAGGAAGGAAGAGGATTTAGCTGACCTTCACATGGCAGATAAATATGACACAAATGGTTACAGGCATAGGTGCTGGATTTAGATAGACTTGGGTTTAATCCCAGTGTCTCTATGTATCAGCTGGTTATTCAACTTCAGTGGTTGCCATTTCCCTGTCTATAAAATCTACCATAGGTATCTACCATACCTATGTGAAGGGAAAAGGACTGGGAGAGAAGAGGTTAGGTTCAAAATGTTTTTGCTATTTGTGGTTTTATGACAGAATTCTAGCATAAATTCTGTTAAATTCTGTAAAAAGCATAAAATGTTAAAACTGAACAGGAGCTTAAGAGTTCATTTGGTCCAATGCCAGAATTTTATAAATGAAGAAAAATAAGATCTGAAAAAGCCTAGAAGCATCTCCAGGTTCACAGTGCAGCTGGCAGTAAAAGGCCCATGGTTTCTCTCCACTTCGTGGAAAACTCCTCTTAAAACAAGAATTTTAAAGATGTTTTCATCATTTTTAATTTTATTTTGTGGAAACTATTTCAAGCGTAAATTTTTCTTAGAGATACTATGGAGAAATAATCACTCTGAAAGACCCTTTTCTAATTCCAAGATTTTGTGTCAGAGTCAGTATCATGCCAGTTTTAAAAATTTTATCCAGAGGTAAGCAGTGTCATAATTATCACTCCATGGCATAGTCCAGTGTACATTTACTTGATTTGACCAGCATGGTTGCAATAACATCTTCAGTAGAACTTTGCTTTTCAGAATTTAAAAAATACCATTTTAATTTATGTATGTATGTCTGTATGTCTGTTTTCTAGATGTCTCCTGAAGAAAAAGTTTGTAAGTACTGTGGAGTCAGCTATCTTATTCTTCATGAGTTTAAGGCTATGGAAGAAAAAGTGAAAGTGATGGAAAAAGAGATGAAATTTTATCAAGGAAGCATAGACCGTGAAAAGAGACTTCAAGAAAAGCTACGGTCTCTTAGTCAAGATTTTGAACAGTACAGAATTGACAGTGAATCCAAAACAGAAAGGTTGGAGTCTGTTATTCTCTCCTGTCATTTATTTAGTTTGAAAGAAAAGTACAGGAAATAAATAGACTTTGAATGTTTTTCTAGAATTTCTCTAAATCAGTTATAAGTTACACTTTAATGTATTTGAGTTCATTTAATCATTAATAATTATTAAACATAATTATTATAGTTTGAGCATTTCTTTGAGACATGTATTTACTATTTGAATAATTAGAAATCAGTTAATTCAGTAATTATATGTTGAGATGGGTCAAGTTTTATTTTTCCCTAGATGTATATCCTAATTTTATCATTAGGAAGATTTGTCTATCAAAAACCAGGTGAATTTTGGTAGTTTTTGATACTTAACATTTGTTTTTAAATGGCCTCAAATATTTAGATTTATACAATAAGGTTTTCATGTTTTGAAAAGGATGCCAAAACGTTAAAATCGGTACATGATTCTAAATCACTGAAATTGGAATAAAATTGAAGAATGGGTTCTTAATGCTGTTGAATCTAATCAGCAATTTAGTCTGCCTAAAGGCACTTCAGTGGATTTATACAAACACTTCTATAGAAGGGTTTTTGCTGGTATTTTATGGCTTTTCTTTTTTCTTATAAATGATTATTTCTCCATTTAAAATATCAACAGTTGATGTTAGTAAATCTTGAATTTAGTGAATGTAATGAATATCATGTCTTTGTAAAAGTAGGAACTTTGTTAAATCTCTTAGGATTAAGAGCTTCAATTACATTTTATTATACATTTTTATACATTAAACCTCCATTGAGCCCGATATTTCTTAGACCTTTACTAAGAAAATTTTGTTACAGTTTCTTCAATTTCAAATCTGAGTAATAAAGTATTTTGTAATATTTGAGTGGAAAAATAAAAAGTTTGAAGTATTTAGTTTAAAATTTTAGAGTTGGAAGGTTTTTGCCTGTCAGAGCAGAAATTCTTTTGCTTGCTATATTTACATTTTACTTTCTTTAATAATATATTGAATTATATAAGTCATATATAAACACACAAAGTAAAAGAAGTAGATAGAAGAAAAGGCAAGGAATTCCCTTTTTATTCTGATTTTTTCTTCCTGGAGATAAAACTGCTTTTAATGGTTTGGTGTATATCTTTCTAGATCCTTTATTGTGCCTTTACCTTTATTATAGATATATTTCTTTAAGATATCTAATGTATTATATAAGATGTATAATTTAAAAATCTTTATCTTTTGATAGACTAGTTTTAAATATAAGCAGTATGTTCAATATGTCATTCTGTGACTTTTGCCACTTAATTTATATATATTGAAAATTGTTCCATGTTAGTCATATAGATCTATCTTGTTTTTAACTGTTACAACATTTTCCTTACTAAGAATATGCCATAATTTACTTAACCATTTTTCTTTTCAACATTTAGATTATTTCCAATACTTATTACAGATAGTACCTGTATTTATATTCTTATGTATGTATGTTTTCTGTGGGATAAATTCCTAGAAGTGAAATTGCTGAAAGAAAGGAAAAGCCAATTTAAAATTCTAATAAATGTTATACCAAATTGTCCTTTGAGAAGATAGTGTTAATTTATATTTGGCCAATAGTTTATAAAGTGGCCATTTTCCTACTTGTTGTTAATATTAGAGTTTTTCAGATTTTTACTTTTCTTAAGAGGGGGAGGGGCAGACGTAGAGGAAGAGAGAGAATCCCATGCAGGCTCCATGCCCAGTGTGGAGCCTGACACAGGGCTTGATCTCATGACCCTGAGATCACAACCTGAGCCAAACTCAAGAGTTGGATGCTTAACCGACTGAGTCACCCAGGTGCCCCATCAAATTTTTGCTTTTTTCTTGAGTGAAAAGAGTTACTTCTTTGGTGTTTAATTTGTGTTTCTTTATTGCTAATGAGGTTGAACATTTTTTCATATGTTTATTAGACATTTATATTTCTTCCTCTATTAATTACTTGTTCATATCTGTTGTCCAAATTTCTATTGGGTTGTTTAGTTTTCTTTACTTATAGGAGTTTTTATTTTTTTATTTTATTTATTCATTTTTTTAAAGATTCTATTTATTTATTTGACAGAGAGAGACACAGTGAGAGAGGGAACACAAGCAGGGGGAGTGGGAGAGGGAGAAGCAGGCCTCCCACGGAGCAGGGAGCCCGATGTGGGGCTCGATCCCAGGACCCTGGGATCATGACCTGAGCCGAAGGCAGACGCTTAACAACTGAGCCACCCAGGCGCCCCTAGGAGTTTTTAATATAACATGGACATTATACTTTGTTTATATATGTTGCTAATACTTTCTCGTCGTTGCTTATCTTTTTGTTTATTGTGTTTTTTCTGCATTGATTTTTTTTTTTAATATTCCATGCTAAATTCTGGTCAGGGTTCTGTGTCAAGTTCTTTTGGTTGCGAACAACAGAAACTCACCTAATTAACACTAACCTAGATTCAGGCAAGTTGAAAAACCAACATATGTTTAAAAGTTTTATAGCATTGATGTTTTAGTTACCTTTTAAATCTATTTGGGATTAATTTTTGTCTGGTGGATTTATAATTTCGTGTTTATTGTTGTTTTCTAAATGTATGGCTTGTTATCCCAATATTATTCATTATATCTTTCATTCTTTCTCCCTTGATCTGAAATGCTACCTATTAATTTCTATTCTAGTCTATTTCTGGACTCTCTGTTTTATGCTATTGATGTGTTAGTCCATTTGGGCAAATATAACAAGTACCATACACTGGGTGGTTATAAACAACATTATTTATTTATTTTTCGCAGCTCTGGAGGCTGGGAAGTCCAAGATCAAGGTGCTGGTGTATTTGGAAGGGTAGCTCCTCCCACCCCTTCTTGATTCATAGATAGCTGTCTTGCTGTGTCCTTACAAGGTATAAGAGGCAGGGGAGCTCTCCAAGGTCTCTTTTAGAAGGACACTGATCCCATTCATGAGGATAAAAATCCTCTGTGCCTGTTCATCATTCCCTCCCTTTTAAGGACTGGCAGCCACTGATCCATTTGCTGTCTTCATAGTTTTGTTTTTTTTCCAGAATGTCATATAGTTGGAATCATACAATATGTAGCCTTTTCAGGTTCTCTTACTTAGTAATAAGCATTTAAGTTTCCTGCATGTCTTTTCATGGCTTGATAGCTTATTTCTTTTTAGTATTGAGTAATATTCCATTGTCTGGATGTACCACAGTTTATTTCTCCTTTCACCTTCTGAAGGACATCTTGGTTGCTTCCGAGTTTTGGCAATTATGAATAAAGCTTCCATAAATATTCACGTGCAGGTTTTTGTATGGACCTACGTTTTCAGCTCTTTTGGATAAACACCCAAGAGTGTGATTGCTGGATCATATGGTAAGAGTATGTATAATTTTGTAAGAAACTGCCAAATTGTCTTCCAAAGTGGCTCTATCACTTTGCTTTCCTGGCAGCAATGAATGAGAGTTCTGTTGCCACATCCTCACCAGAATTTGGTGGTGTTGGTGTTTTGGATTTTGGCCAATCTAATAGGTGCGTAGTAGTATCTTGGTCATTTTAATTTTCATTTCCCTGATGACATATCATGTTGAACATCTTTTCAAATGCTTGCTATCTGTTCATCTTTGATGGCGTGTTTGTTCAGATCTTTTGCCCATTTTTTTAAAAAGATTATTTATTTTAGAGAGAGAGAACATGAGCGGCAGGGGTAGGGGGAAGGAGAGAGAATCTCAAGCAGACTCCATGCTAAGTGTGGAGCCCAACTCAGGCCTTGATATCAGGACCTTGAGATCACAACCTGAGCTGAAACCAAGAGTCTGATGCTTAACTGACTGCGCCATCCAGGTGCCCCACATTGTTTAAAAAAGATTTATTTGTTTATGTGAGTGAGAGAGAGAGCGTGCATCAGCAGGAGGGGCAAAGGGAGAGGGAGAGAGTCTTAAGCAGACTCCACACTGAGCTCAGAGCCCGACGTGGGGCTCTATCTCATGACCCTGAGATCTTGACCTGAGTGAAAACCAAGATGCTTAACCAGCTGTGCCACCAGGGCGCCCCAGCCCTTTTGCCCATTTTTAAATCAGATTGATTGTTTTCTTATTGTTGTTAAGAGTTCTTTGTATATTTTGGATAACAGTTCTTTATTGTATGTGTCTTTTGCAAATATTTTCTCCAAGTCTTTCGCTTGTCTTTATTTCTCTTGACATTCTCTTTAGCAGAGCAGATATTTTTAAATTTAATGAAGTCCATCTTATTGTTTCTTTCATGAAACTTGCCTTTGGTGTTCTATCTAAAAAAGTTCTCACCATACCCAAGGTTATCTAATTTTTCTCCTGTTATTTTCTAGTTTTGTATTTTATATTTAGGTCCATGATACATTTGAGTTAATTTTTGTGAAAGTTGTAAGGTGTTTTTTTGGTTTGTTTATTTTTTTTGCATGTGGAGGTCTTGTGGTTGCTTTCAGCACCATATGTTAAAGAGACTATCTTTGCTCCATTGTGTTGCTTTTGCTCCTTTGTCAAAGAGCAGTTGACTGTATTTATGTAGATCTGTTTCTGGACTGTATATTCTGTTCCATTAATCTCTTTGTTCTTTTACCAATACTACATTATTTTGATTATTGTAGCTTTATAGTAAATCTTGAAGCCGGGTAGTGTTAGTCTAAATTTTTTTTCTCCTTCAATCTTGAGTTGGCTATTCTGGGTCTTTTGTCTCTCCATGTAAACTTCAGAATCCATGTTTTCATATCCACAAAATAACTTGTGGAATTTTAATTGATATTGAATTAAATCAATACATCAAGTTGGGAAGAATTGATACCTTGACAATATTGAGTCTTCCTATCCAAAACATGGAATATCTCTCAATTTATTTAGTTCTTCTTTGTTTTCTTTTTTCTTTCTTTCAAATTTTTATTTAAATTCTAGTTAGTTAACTTATAGTGTAATATTTAGAATTTAGTGATTCATCACTTACATATAACACCCAGAGCCCTCCTTATTACCCATCCCCTATTGAGCCCATCCCCTACCCACCTGTCTCCATCAACCCTCAGTTTGTTCTCTATTGTTAAGAGTCTCTTATGGTTTGTTTTCCTCTCTCTCTCTTTCCCCCCACTTCCCATATGTTTTGTTTCTTAAATTCCACATATGAGTGAAATCATATGGTATTTGTCTTTCTCTGACTGATTTCACTTAGTATAATACACTCTATCTAGCTCTATCCACATCATTGCAAATGGCAAAATTTCATTCTTTTTGATGGCTGAGTAGTCTTCCATTATATATATATATGTACATACATATATACCACATCTTCTTTATCCATTCATCAGCCGATGGACACTTGGGCTCTCTCCATAGTTTAGTTATTATTGACAATGCTGCTGTAAAAATCAGGGTGCATGTACCCCTTTGAATCTGTATTTTTGTATCCTTTGGGTAAATACCTAGTAGTGCAGTTGCTGGGTCATAGGGTATTTCTATTTTTAACTTTTTGAGGCACTTCCATGCTATTTTCCAGAATGGCTGCACCAGTTTGCATTCTTACCAACAGTGTAAGGGGCTTCCCCTTCTCTGCATCCTCACCAACATCTGTGGTTTCCTGTGTTGTTAGTTTAGCCATTGTGACAGGTGTGAGGTGGTATCTCATCATGGTTTTGATTTGTATTTCCCTGATGATGAGTGATGTTGAGTATCTTTTCATGTGTCTATTGGCCATCTGTTTGCCTTCTTTGGAAAAATGTCTGTTCATGTCTTCTGCCCATTTCTTAACTGGATTATCTACATTTCATTTTCTTATATAGATCTTGTACATATTTTGTTAGAGCTTTTTAGGGTTATACCTAAGTATTTCATTTTGCGGGGGGTGGGTACTAATGTAAATAGTAATCTGTTTTTAATTTCAAATTCCTTGTGTTCATAGTATATAGGAAATTGATTGACTTTTGTATGTTAACCTTGTATCTTGCAACCTTGCTATAATCGCTTATTCTGGGAGTTTTTTTGTTGATTCTTTCATATTTTCTACACAGGTGATCATATAGATTTGCATACTACAAATTTCAGTAAGTTGTATTTTCATTTTTATCTAAAGTATTTTTAAGCTTCTCTTGTGATTTCTTCTGTGACCCATTGGTTGTTTTTTCATTTCCAAGTATTTTGGGATTTCCCAGCTCTTCTGTTTGATTTCTAGTTTAATTTCCTTTTGGTCTAAGCACAGACATTATATGATTTTTATTCTTTTAAATTTGTTAAGATGTGTTTTATGGTGCAGAATGTGGTCTGTCTTGGTGAATGTTCCATGTAAGCTTGAAAAAAATGTATATTCTGTTCTTGGATGAGGTAGTCCCTAAATGTCAATTATATCAGTTGATCGATGATGCTGTTGAGTTCAACTATGTCCTTACTGATTTTCTACATGCCGAATCTGTCCATTTTTGATAAAGTCTTCAACTATAATTCTGGATTTATCTATTTCTTCTTGTAATTCTATAAGCTTTTGCCTCATATTTTGATGCTCTGTTGTTAGGCTCTCTTGTTAAGTATTATTACGTTTTCTTGGGGTATTGACCCCTTTATCATTATGTAATACCCCTTTTTAACTCTGGTAACTGTCTTTGCTCTGAAGTCTTTTCTGTCTGAAACTAATAAGGACATTCTCACTTTTTTTTTTTATTAGTGTAGCATGATATATCTTTCTCCACTGCTTTATTTATAATCTAGTGCATCTTTATATTTAAAATGGGTTTCTTGCAGACAATATATACTTGGGTTTTGTTTTTCGATACACTCTGACAGTCTTGGTCTTTTAATGGATAGATTTCGACCATTGACATTCAAAGTAATGATTGTTATAGTTAGGTCAAGATCTACCATTTTTGATACTCTTGTTCTTTGTTCTTATTTTTGTCTTCCATACTTTTTCTGCCTTTTGTGGATTTGAGCATTTTATATAATTCCATTTTCTCTTAGAATATCAGTTATTTTTTTAAATTTTTTTAGTTGTTGCCCTAGAATTTACAATATGTATATATATATATATATATGTAGCTAATCCAAGTCTACTTTCAAATAACACTATGCTGCTTCATGGGTAGTGTAAGTACCTTATAATAATGAAATATTCCTGATCCCTTCCTCCTATTTCTTATACCAGTGCTATCATTCATTTCATTTTTTTTAAAAGATTTTATTTATTTATTTGAGAGAGAGAGAGAGTGAGCATGAGTGAGGGTGGGGGCAGAGGCAGAGGGAGAAGCAGACTCCCTGCTGAGCAGGGAGCCCAATGCAGGACTGTTTCCCAGGACCCTGGGATCATGACCTGAGCCAAAGGCAGATGCTTAACTGACTGAGCCACCCAGGTGCCCTCAATTCACTTTTAAGTAAGCATACATAAATACTCATATATATTTTTTAAAGTATACATAATCAAATACATTATTGCTCAATTATTAGTTTGAATGAATTGTTACTTATTAGACTAAAAATGAGGAAAAGTTTTTATTTTACCTTCACTTATTCCTTCTCTGATGCTCTTTCTTTATGTTAACCTGAGCTTCTGTTCTGTATTCTTTTACTTTTTTTCTGAAGAACGTCTTTTAACGTTTCTTGCAAAGCAGGTTGACTGGCAACAAATTCCCTCAATTTTTGTTTGTATTAGAAAGTCTTATTTCTCCTTCACTTTGGAAGGATAATTTTACAGGGTACAGAATTTTAGATTAATTTTTTTTCTCTCAAACTTCAAATATTTCACGCCACTCTTTTTTTTTTGCTTGCATGATTTCTGAGAAGTTGGATATAAGTCTTTGTTCCTCTATAGGTAAGGTGTTTTTATCCTCTGGCTTCTATCAAGATTTTTTTTTTAGTGATGGTTTTCTGTAGTTTAGAGATGATATACCTAAGTGTGGAGGTTTTTTTACGGGGGGTGGCATTTATCCTGCTTGGTATTCTCTAAGGTTCCTGGATCTGTGGTTTTGTGTCTGATGTTAATTTGGAAAAAAATCTCAGTCGTCATTTCAAATATTTCTTTTCCTTTATTTCTTCTTTTATTCTTGTTATGTGTATGTTACACCTTTTATAGTTGTCCCAAAGTTCTTGGATATTCTCTTATTTTTTTTCATTTTTTCCCCTTGCATTTCAGTTTTAGAAGCTTTTCAATTCTATTGTCAAATCCTCAAGCTCAGAGATTCTTTCCTAAATGATGTCTAGTCTACTAATAAGTCCATTAAAAGCATTCTTCATTTTGTTACAGTGTTTTTGATCTCTAACATTTCTTTCTGATTCTTTCTTCAAAGTTTCATCTCTCTGCTTACTTATCCATGTGATCTTTGTCTACTTTTTCCATTAAACCTCTTTTCATATTAATCATAGTTTTAAAAGAATTACCAGTCTGATAATTCTAACATTCCTGCCATATCTGCCTCTGGTTCTGATGCTTGTTCAGTCTCATCAAACTGTTTTTTTTTTTTTGCCTTTTAATATGCCTTGCAATTTTTTGAAAGGTGCATGTAATGTACTAGGTAAATGGGTCTTTAGTAATGCAATGGTAACGTGGTGGGTGGGAGTTGAGGGAGGTGTTCAATAGTCCTGTGATTGGGCCTCAGTCTTGTAGTAAGCCTATGCCTCTGCACTGTGAACTTCACAGATGTTCCTCAGTTGCCAGCCCCTTACCCTTCCTTACTCCCACCCTTACATGGGACAGGATGGCTAGAGTGGAGCTAGGTATTTCCCTTTGCCAGGTTAGTTGAGCTCTGATAAAACCCCAGCAGGTTAAACTCTGATAAGATAGTTTCTCCTGAGAGCAGGCCTTGTTAAACAGAATACAAAGCTCTGGTATATTTCAACATATTTACTTTTCCCCTCTGTTTGTCAGAGGCACAAGTGGATTTTTCTCTAACTTTCACTGTGAGGACCTGATAGGGCTCCTGGATGTAAAACTCACAAAAATGTGGGGTTCCCCTAGAGTTTTTATCTCTCAGATTTGTTCACAGTGAGTTTCTAGTCTTTTGCCAGTTATAATTCAGGTTTTTGTTTCCTCGCATGGGTTCTCATGGCGGTTACTCTTGGGGTTCTGCTCTGAGAAGTTGTAATTCTCTGTATCTACCTTTGTCTCCAGTTTTGTGGGGCAGTGGTTTGCCTTATGACCTCACTTCTCTGAGAGATCTAGCAAGAGCTGTTCATTTTCACTTTTTACTTATTGTTAGGGTAGCATATTGACTTCTAAGCTCCTTACATTCCTGACTGGAAACCAGAAGTCTTATGCTGGCATTTAAAAAAAAAAAAGGACTTAATACTTTAAAATTTTTTATTTTTTTCATGTTCTATAAATGTTTATAACTGGACTCATTAAGTCTCATGAAACCTGAATCAAAGTGTAGATATAGCAAGGGGAAGAACAAAACATGGTAGACAAAGGAAATAAGAAAAATATGAGTGTCAAAAACTTAAAAACATATGGATTTCAAATAACATTTCCTAACCTTGACTTTCTAGTTATAATACGTTAATGCTATTATTTCTGTATCAATTCCTTTGGTATCTGTCATAGTCTAGTACTGAGCTGCCAATGTGACATTGTGGCAGAAATATCTTTTGGGGCTCCTCTGGGAGGTCTACTTCAGAGTTCCTCTGGAAAGGACTTCATTTGAGTAGCCACAAGGAGATTCTGTGTGTGCAGACAGATTGATACCAAATAGCTAAATATATCATTATTATAGCTACCAGGGTATTCTATTGATTTTTAAGCTTATTGAAACTATTAGTTTAAGCTTATGGTGCTCACCAACTGGTCAGAATGACACGTAGTTCATTTTACCTTTATTCATCACAGAGTAGCATACTGATCACAGCTGGGTGTTTCAGAGAATCCAAGAACCAATAATGGCAGATTATTGGTCAGAAATATTTGTGTTTAGAATTGAATGAATTTAATACGTTAAACTTTAATTTTGAGGTAATGATAGATTCACATGCAGTATAAGAAGTAATGGAGATCCTCTGTACTATTTACCCAGTTTCCCCCGATGGTAACATCTTATAAGACTATAGTATAAGATCACAATGAGGATATTGACATTGATATAGTCAAGATGCAGGACAGTTTCATTACCACAGGATTCCTCATGTTGCTCTCTATAGCCACAATTACCCTTTCCCTCCTCCATTCATGACCTTGGCAACCACCATTTCTATAATTTTGTCCTTTCAAGAATGTCATATAGATGGAATCATAGAATATGAGTCTTTTGGGATAGCCTTTTCATTCAGCATAATTCTTGGGAGATGCATCCAAGTTGTGTGTATTAATAGTTCATTCCTGTTTATTGCTGAGTAGTATTACATTGTATTGATGTACCACATTTTGATTTATATCAATCATTCACTGAAGAGCATGTTGGTTATTTTCAGCTTTTCCCTATTACAAAGGAAGCTGCTATGAATATGTATATACAGATTTTTGTGTGAACATGAGTTTTGTTTCTCTGAGATAAATGTTCAGAGTGCAGTTATTGGATTGTAGGGTAATTGCATGTTTGGTTTAATTTTTTATTTTATTTTATTTTGCATGTTTGGTTTTATAAGCAACTTCCAAATAGTGTTCCAGTGTGGTTGTACCATTTTATATTTTCACCAGGAAAATATGAGTCATCCAGTTTTTTCACACCCTCACCAGCATTTGATGTCAAGTATTCTTTATTTTAGCTATTCTGATAGGTGTGTAATGGGACATCATCATGGTTTTAATTTGCATTTCCTTAATGGCTTGTGATGTTAAACATCTTTTCATGTATGTATTAGTTTGCATACATGCAGGGCTGCCATAACAAAATAGTACAGACTGTGTGGCTTTGACAACAGAAATTTATTTTCTCACAGTTTTGGAGGCTAGAAGTCCAAGATCAAGGTGCTTGATTTCTAAAAGGCCTCTTTCCCTGACTTTTAGATAGCTACTTGCACGCTGTGTCTCCACATGACCTCTTCTCTGTCCATTTGAAGAGAGAGATCTCTGGTGTTTCCTCATCTTCTTATATGGATACCAGTGCTATGAGATTAGGACCCCACCCTCACGATGTCATTTAACTTTACCTCCCTAAAGGCCTGTCTCCAGATACGGTCACATTGGGAGTTAGGGCTTCAACATAATGAATTTTGGAGGGACATATTCAGTCCTTAATATTGTGCTCATTTGTTATCTGTATATTCTCTTTGGTGAAATGTCTGTTTATATCTTTTGCCCATTTTCTAGTTGAAATGTTGAGTTTTTTAGTGTTGGGTTTTGAGAATTTTTTATGTACTCTCAATACTAGTTCTTTTCAGGATATGTGGTTTGTAAATATTATCTCCCAGTCTTTTTATCCTCTTCACAAGGTCTTTTGCAGAACAAAACTTTTTACTTTTGATGCGATATAATGTATCAGTTTTTCTTTCTATAGATCATGCTTTTGTCAAGCCTAAGAACTCTTTGCCTGACCATAGATCCTAAAGATTTTCCTCTGTGTTTTTTTTTTTCTAAAAGTTTTGATATTTTACACTTAAGAACATGATTCAGTTTGTCTTCGTTTTTTTTAATAAGGTGTGGCACTTAGGTTGAAGTTCATTTCTTGCCTATAAATGTTCAGTTGCGCCAGCACCATTTGTTTATTTATTTTTGCTGGGTTTTTTTATACTTTTTTTTTTTTAAATGTTTTATTTATTTATTTATTCATGAGAGTCAGAGACAGAGAGAGAGAGAGAGAGGCAGAGGCAGAGGGAGAAGCAGGCTCCCCGCCTAGCAGGGAGCCCGATGCGGGACTCGATCCCAGGACCCTGGGATCATGACCCGAGCCGAAGGCAGACGCTTAACCATCTGAGCCACCCAGGCGCCCCTTTGCTGTTTTTTTTAAATTTTATTTTTTATGTTATGTTAATCACCATACATTACATCATTAGTTTTTGATGTAGTGTTCCATGATTCATTGTTTGCGTATAACACCCAGTGCTCCATTCAATACGTGTCCTCTTTAATACGCATCACCAGGCTAACCCATCCCCCCACTCCCCTCCCCTCTAGAACCCTCAGTTTGTTTCTCAGAGTCCATACAAACCATGAGAGACCATTTATTTAAAAGGCTACCTTCCCTTCATTGAATTGCTTTTGCACATTTGTCAAAAATTAATTTGGGCACATTTGTGTTGGTTTATTTTGGGGTTCTCTATTTTGTTCCATTTATCCATGTGTCTTTTTTTTCACCAGTCCCACACAGTTTGATTATTGTAGGAATTTGGTAGGCCTTTATATTAAAGGTAGAGTGATTCCTCCTATTTTATTCTTTTTAAAGATTGTTTTAGAGGTGCCCAGTGGCTCAGTTGGTTAAGCATCCAACTCTTGGTTTCAGCTCAGGGTCATGAGATTGAGCTCTGTGTTGGGCTCCGTGCTCAGTGCTGAGTCTAGTTGAGATTCTCTCCCTCTTCCTCTGCCCTGCCCCGCACTCATGCACACACTCTTTCTCTAAAATAAAATAAATTCGTAAAAAAAAAAAAGATGGTTTTATTTCTAGTTTCTTTACCTTTCCATATAGAATTGAGAATAAGCTTATGTCTACAAAACATCTTGCTCAGATTTTGATAGGAATTAAATTAACCTGTGTATCAATTTGGGGAGAATTGACATCTTTACTATGTTGAGTTTTCCAATTCATGAACACAGTATATCTCTCCATTTATTTAGGTCTTCTTTGGTTTCTTTCATCAGCATTTTGTAATTATCAGCATACAGAGCTTGTACATGTTTTGTTGATTTGTATTCAAGTATTTTATTTTTTTGGAGCATTTGTAAATGGTATTGTGTTTTAGTTTTGGTTTCCACATGCTCATTGTTAGTATAGAGAAAGGCGTCGTTAGTATACAGAAATGCAGACAATCATGGTGTCTGCAAATATGGGCAGTTTTCTTTACTATTTATACTTTTTTTTTTTTTGCTTTGCTACAGTGACTAGAACTTCCAATAATATGTTAAATGTGGTGAGAGTGTACATTCTTGCCTTACTCCCAATCTTAGAGGGAAAGCATTCACTCTTTCACTGCATTAAGCATCAGCTCTAAGGTTTTTTTTGTAGATGTTCTGTCTCCAGTTGAAGAAGTTCACCTCTAATCTTAGTTGGCTGAGTTTTTATCATGAATGGTTGATGGATTTTGTTAAATGTTTTTTCTTTGTCCTTTGATGTAATCATATAATTGTTCTTCTTAATCCTGCATATATAGTGGAATATATTGATTAATTTAAAAATATTGAACCAGACTTGTACACCTAGAATAAATCCCACTTGGTCATGGTGTATTATATATGTTTACTAGATCTGATTTGCTAATATTTTGTTGAGGGTTTTTGTGTCTAAATTATTGAGAGATATTGGTATGTAGTTTCTTTTTTTGTTGTTATGTTTTTGTCTGGTGTTGGTATTGTGTTAATGAGAAGTGATTCCTTCTCTTTTATTTTCTGGAAGAGATTGATTAATTCATCTTTAAATGTCTGAATTCTCCAGTGAAACCATCGAATCCTGAAGACTTTTGTTGTTGTAGATAGCTTTTAAATCACAGATTCCATGTCTTTAATGGTTATAAGACTGCTTAAGTTATTTCTTTCATCTTGGTTGAGGTTTGATAGTTCATGGTTTTCAAGCAACTCTATCCCAAGTTGTCAAATTTTGGGGGGTATTGTTTAGTAATACCTTACTATCCTTTTGATGACTAGAGGATCTGTAGTGATATTCCTTCTTTCATTCCTGATGTTGTTAATCTTTGTCTTCTTTTTATCCTTTTAATTCTTGCTCTCGATTTATAAATTTTGTTGATGTTTTTAAAGAGCCAGTTTTTGTTTCATAAATTTTCTCTATTTTTTAAAATTTTTTTGTTTTCAATTTAATTGATTTCTGCTTTTTTGGTATTTCTTTTTCTTCTGCTTGCTTTGGTTTTATTGTACTTTCCTTTTTCTAATTTCTTGAGATAGGAACTTAGATTTTTTTTTTTAAGTTTTTATTTAAATTCCAGTTAGTTAATATTTCGGGTATACAATATACTGATTCTTATTTATTTGAGAACTTCCCTCTTTTTTAGTGGAAGCACTTCCCTCTTTTCTAATGGAAGCACTTAATGTTTCAAATAGAAAATTTTACTCATAAATTTAATCCTCTTCACTGCTTTAGTTGTGTTGTACATGTTCTGATATGCTATACTTTCATCTCCATTTTAGTTATCTGTGTGTGTATGTATAATTTTAAAAATTTCTTTTGAGACTTCTTTGACATATGCATTATTTAGAAGTGTGCTGTTTAGTTTCCAAGTGTTTGTAGATTTTCTTGTTATCTTTGTTATTGATTTCTAGCTTGATTCCATTATGGTCAGAGAATATACTTATATAATTTCAACTTTTAAAAATTTGTTGAAATTTGTTTTCTGACCCAGTATATGCGCTGCCTTGGTGACTGTTATATGGCTGCTTGAAAAAAATATGTATACTGCTGTTGTTGGGTGGAGTTTTTTATATATGGCAATTAAGACCTCGTGATTGATAGTTTTGTTGAGTTCTTTCATTTCCTTGCTGATTTTCATTTCCTTGCTGATTTTCTGTCTAATTCTATCAGTTACTAAAAGTGGAATTTTGAAAGTCCCCAACTTTAATTGTAGACTTGTCTATTTTTGGGTCTATGGTTTTTGTTTTACATAATTTGTGATTTTGTTGTTTGATGTGAACACCTTTAGGATTGGTATGTGTTCCTGGTGGATTGATCCTTTTATCATTATGTAATGTCCTTCTTTCTCTCTAGTAATTTTCTTTGTTCAGAAGTCTACTTTTCTCCTGCTTTTTTATTTTTTAAATTTTATTATTTTAGTCACCATACAATATATCATTACTTTATCTGATATATATATAGTCACTACTGTTTTTTTAAAACAGTTTACAGAGGCACCTGGGGGGCTCAGTAGGTTAGGTATCCAACTCTTGAATTCACGTAAGGTATTGATCTCAGGGTCATGAGTTCAGGTCCTGTGTTCAGGTTCCTGTGTTGGGCTCCACTCTAGGTGTGGAGCCTACTTAAAAAAAAAAAAAAAGTTAAAACTGTTTACATGGTATATTGTTTCTATTCTTTTGCTGTTAATCTACCTATGAGCAAATTTTGAGTTTTGTAGACAGCATGTTGTTGAACCATGTTTTGTTTTGTTTTGTTTTGTTTTTTTAAATCTACTCTGCCAGTCTCTCTTTTTCTTTTATTTATTTGAGAGAGAGTGAGAGAGAGTAAATGGGGTGAGAGGGAGAGGGAGAGAGAGAATCTCAAGCAGACTCTGTGCTAAATGCAGAGCCCAACGTGGGGCTCAATCTCACGACCCTGAGATTATAATGCCCTGAGCCGAAATAAAGAGTCAGTCACTTAACCAACTGAGCCACCCAGGCGCCCCTCGGCCAGTCTCTTTTAATTTATGTATTTTTAAAAAATATTTTATTTATTTATTTATTTGACAGAGAGAGAGAGGGAGAGAGCATGAGACAGGGGGAGAGGCAGAGGGAGAGGGAGAAGCAGATTCCTCGCTGAGCAGGGATCCTGATGTGGGGCTGGATCCAGGAACCCTGTGATCATGACCTGAGCTGAAAGCAGCTTAATGACTGAGCCACCAGGCACCCCTTAATTTATGTATTTAGACCATTTACATTTAAGGTGATTATTGGTATGTTAGAGTTTAAGTATGCCATTGAATTATTTGTGTTCAGTTTGTTTCCTCTGGTTCTCTTTTTTTCCATTTTTTTTACCTTTCTGTTGGTTTCTTGAACATTTTTAGGATTATATTCTGATATATTTATAGTGATTTTATGTATATTGCTTTGCATGGGTTTCTTGGTGGATGTTCTGGTTATTGCAATATAGACGCATAATTTGTAGTCTGTGGTCTAATAATGATGTGTCTTACATGGACTTCTTGGGTTTATTCTATTTGGGTAGAATAAGATCTTCCCTAAACCTTGTTGAATCTATAGGTTTATATCTCTTGCCATATTTAGGAAGTTTACAGCCATTATTTCTTTGAATATTATTTTGTCCTACTTTCTCTCTTCTCATTCTTAGATTCTAATCCTATGAATCTTAGCTCTTTTGTTACTGTCTCACGTTTCTGAGACTTTGTTAATTGTGTGTTTTTTGTTTTTTCTATTTTCTCTTTGTTCAGTTTGGGTGAATACTGTTGATTTATCCTGAAGTTTATTGATTCTGTCTTCTGTCATTATACTCTGCTATTGAGCCTGTCTAGTGAGTTTTTTCTTTCAGTTTTTGCATTTTCAGTTCTATAATTTCTATTTGGTTCTTTTTTGTAACTTCTGTTTCTTTGTTGAGATTATTTTTTGTTTCAATAGAATATTTAATCGCTTTTAAAATAATTTTTATGCTGGCTGCTTTATAATCCTTGTCAGATAATTTCAACATTTGATTTATCTCAGTGTTGGGTCTGTTGTTTATCTTTTCTTGTTAATGTTATGATTTTCCTGGTTCTGGCATGATGAGTGATTTTCCATTGAATCCTGGTTATTTTGAGGTTATACTATGAGGGCTCTGGATCCTATTTCATCTTTTTCTTTTTTTTTTTTTTTAAAGCAGGCACTCCCCCTATTGAGGTATAGCATGAAAGCCAGATGGAGTATATTTGTTCAGCTTCCTGCTGGGCTCACTGACACTACCCCAGCAAAAGTGGGTTTTGACTCATACTGCCTTGTATCAGACTGGTAGAGTGGAAGTTCACCTATCCCCCTTGGCTCCATTCACACTTTTCTGGCTAAAGTGGGTCACCAACTTGCACTGTCTTGTGTCTCTGCTTGGATTATAACATTAGCTCCCTGCTGCTGAACTCCCTGTTAACAAAGACTGAGAGTCAGAGGGCTGATTCACACTGCTTTGTTGCAGGTGAATGGTTAGAAGAAGCTTGACTCCTCTTTGTGCCCCACTGACACCAAGGGATGGGAGAAGTAGAGTGCCACCCAGCCCTGCTTCCTGCCACTTTATTCTGCCTTGTTGATGCCAGCTTGGAGTGGAGGCTCAGCTCCTTGCTGGTCCCACTGGCACCAGAGGAAAGGAAGCAGATTGTTGACTACTCGGTTTCATAGTACCTTGTTCTACCTAATTGGTATTGAGGAGGGCTGGAGGCTCCTAATTGAGATCCTCTAGGATCTGGATGGGGAGCAGGAATAGAGTGCTGCTGGTACTGTTCTTAACTGCTTCATTCCGTCTCTTTGCTGTCACTCGGTATGGAGGTTTAAGTTCCCACTATGCCTCCCTGACACCGGAGTGGAAGGAAAGTGGAGTGGTCACTACTACTGCTTTATATGACTTTGTTCAGACTCAGTGCAGGGGGGGCGTGGTGGAGGGCTAGCTTTCCATTGGCCCTGCTGACACTTCCCCTGGTTGGGGAGTTGGAGCAGATCTTAACTCCTACAAGAGGGAAATGGAAGATCAGCTCCCAGATCAGCCCACTGACACAATGCCAGTCAGGTGAATTAGAGTACACCACCTGCTTCTAAGGGGTAGGGAGGGGATGGTGTGGAAGATCGACTTTCTACTTGGCCCCAGCCCCACTGAACCCGGGGGGTGGGAGGTACAGTGGTACAGTTGATGGCTAGCTTGAGAGGATGGATATTGCCAAGAATGTTTTTTTGTTGTTTAGTCACCCTATTCCTGATCAGCTATGAACTTTTTCTTTTTTGTCTGTGGCTATTGGTGATTCTGCTTTGGAGACTTTGGCACATTGTCTGGGATATATGGAGATAATAAGGAAACTCAGGGATCTCATTGCCTTGGTATTTCTCAAGTCCTGAGATTCCTAGGCCATCTGTCTTCCTTTCACCTTTCAGAGGCTTTCTATACTTATGTTGTGTTACGATCAGGGCTTTTTAGTTGTAAGAGGGAGGACCTGAGAGTAATAGGGCTACTCCATCTTGGTTGTGACCTTGGGTTGATATTTTAGCCAAATTAAATATTGCTTTGAATAATTGAAAACTTTTTTAAGTAATTGATTAAATTTTCACAAATGTCAATAGCTAGTTCACAAAAGTCAGTAGTTATATAAATGCATCTCTATGTCTCTGCTAAACATTTCTTCTTTGAGTTCTGTTCTGCTAATGCCAAATTGAGACTGTGGCATGGAGATTTAAGCAGTTTTACAGTAGGCCTGACTGTGAGGAACTAGACTTAAGAGTTTTGTTGATCATAGTTGGCTGTTCTCAACAATCAGGTGAGCTATAGAAGTCAAGTCTAAAGCAGTCAGCCCAAGGAATGGGCATAGGTAGGTACCAAGGGTTCAGAGAGTCAGATCAAGTCCTCAGTTTGGGATCAAAATTAATACAGAGAGTGTCTCTGAGTTTATAAATGTACTTGGCTGAAATAGAGGGTCATTGGGCAAACAAAGTAGATTTTGTGAATTATCTTCCCCTGCCAAATCTACCTTCCGCATAGACTAGTTATATCAGTTAGGAATGCATTCTGCAGCAAGTGGCTTAAGTGGACATGGCTTTATTTATTTCTTGAATCAAGAAGAAGGGGTATATAGGCAGTTCAGTAATGTCACCAGGGACCCAGCCCTTTTCCATCTCTCACTTTGTCTTTCTCAATGAGTTGAGTCTCATGTTGGTCTTCTCATGATCTCAAGATGGCTTCTGCACTGCCAGATGTCACATTCATTTCTAGGCAGGAATATGAGGGGTGAAGCACTCAGGGGAAATGCCTGTATTAGAAGATCAAAAGCTTTCCTACAACTGCAGGGGTTCTGGGGAACTGACTGCAGGGAGTTGGCTCACTGCTTGCTGAAATATCAGGTTCTGTTTTAAGGAAGAATACACTAGCAGGGCCTGCCTCACTGGACCATTACATCTTCCTCCAGAAAATAATGTGTGCATGCTTACTTTAGTTCCTTGAGTGGGAGAAAAATAGTATCTCAAGGAAAGAAAATGTATCAAGGACGCCCTTTTTAAAAAGGTCTTCTGTACGTGTCTTGTCAAGGCTCTGCTTTTTCTACTTTTGCAGTATTCTCTGGGGTTTGTGGAAGTAGTGTTAAGAGGCACACCTTAAAAATGTTTGTGACAAATGATTTTGAATGATTAAGATTTTATAGAGCAAAGAACTGATGCAGAACTATAGATCTCATGGGGTGGGGTACTTCCTAGATAGTCACTTCAAGATCTCTGGGGCTTTTCAAGCCTTCACTTCTCTCATGAGATCCTGGTTTGTCACTTTTGGGGTACAGTGAGAATATCTGCAGTGAAATAAGAGCTGGTATTAATGGGAGTGTGGTTGGGCTGAACATGGGGAAGGCAGGAAAAATAAGGTTGAGTTCCACTGGGGAAAGCATTTATTCTTTTTCAGGCCACTGAAAAATGGCTTTAATAGACACAGGGTCATTAGCAAATAATTTAAACCTAGAAGTTCATATCATTTTTTGTTTTCAGTCTAGGTGTATACATATGAGTTTATTATATTGATATCTTTACTATGCATTACTTAAACCTTGAGAAACCTAAACAAATTTTATTCACATCATACAGTCTAAGACCAGCTAATCTTTTTATTGTCTTTTCATTGTTCACCAGTACTAGACTATGTTCGAGACCAAAGTCCTTAGGTATACATCATACTATTTTCCTTTATTCCTTCTCTCTGTGGACATGTGCAAACAGAAAATAAAGTTTGACAGGTGTTTTTACTGTTGCTATAAATAATGCTTACATGGGTTTCCTTGTTACTAGATCTGGAAAGGTTATGGAGATTGATATTTATTCAACAACATTGATAGGCCTATGTATACATGTATACCTTTTATTACCAGTATAACTTTGAAAGCTCTTCTGTGTATCATTATGTTGTTGCTATAGCAACGTAGTTACCAAAATAAGGTATATTTTTTTTTCTGCTTTGTCTTTTTAAAGGAGGTCTCTTTTTCCGCAAGCTTTTTAATCAGGACTATGGAATTTTGGTCCCAGACATTCAATATTCTTTCTATTTATCTTTTCCCCTTGAATTTCCCTTGCTTAAAATTAGTTATTTATCATTATAAAATGCAATTTTTATTGGACTAAATCCTAGTGGGAGTTCTCAAGATGAATGAAGGAAAGCCGTGTATGATATGGTATCAACAGTAGAGGCTCTGCTGTTACCTAGCCCCATGATCTTGGCTTGTAATCTTTTCATACTTTTGCTGCTTCATCTAGAAAATGGTCAAAGAACCAGCTACTTCACAGGAATGATGTACACATTACTCTGCCTGGCAGGAATTCAGTTACGTCTTACTTCCTTCATCTTCCTTTTTTTCCCTTTCCCTGTTTTTTGTTTTTTTGTTTTTTTTTAACTAAGGTTAATAGCATACAGTTTTTTCCTCCATAGATGTCATCACATTCCCACCTACCCTGGATATCTGAACATTACCTGATATAAGGGAAGTTCTTAGGTCTAGGAAGTATCTCGATCTCAGCTCTACCAAAACAATGAATTCCATTTTAATTGGTGATTTAAAATGCCTAACCAACTTTGATTATGTCCACAGCCTGTGTTTCTGCTCAATGGAGTAGAGATTTTGTAGAAAGCATAATTTTAGAACTTAATTGTTACTTTTATTTATTATACCCCCCCTTATTTCCAAAAAGAATATGAGGTGTTATAAAAGGACATAATAAAATTAACAACTTGATGGAAAAAAAGGGAGGAAGGTGTTGGACAAAAACCAAGAAACAGAATAGGTGAACCCCTAGAGTCAACAGTTAAGTGCAGCTTTCCTGAAAATCCTACCTGAACTTGAGGGATTCTGTTAATAGCCTTTTTCTAGGAATAGGAGTGGAGTAGGGGTTAGAGAGGTGGGTTTATTTAGTTTGTTTGTTTATTTCAGCAAGGCTGACTTAGCACCAGAAGAAACCTACAAGAAGTCTGTAGGAAGTAAGTAGGAGGGCCCATAGGCCCTAGTGAGAACCTGCACTATCCGTGTAGCATGCAGCCAGTCCTGATAGGTGACAGCTGGCTGCCCCTCTAAGGCTGCTGTTCATTGAGGAGGCAGCAAAACTTTTCTAAAGAACGCAGCCCCAGCCTATCTTTCTGTTAGTTTCTCTTCATCTTCATCTCTCCCTCCACCTTCTTATTGTTTCACTTACCACCAGGCCTGAATAAACAAGTCAGATCATGTTATTTTAGCTTAGGAATAGGATGGTTTTTATTTGTGGCAGATTTGATTTAATGCATCTTCAAAAACATGCAGTTTGGTTTCTTCTCAGATTCTTTATATATTATTTACATTTTTATAAATGGGAACAGTTTCAAATTAGAGAAAAATGAATTAACTCACTGGACAAGGTATGATCAACAACTCCTTTTACATCTATTTCATAGATGGATAAACAAAAAGATTAAATAACAGTGTCACATAGCTGATTAAATACTTTGTCTTTTCTATAATATTCCCATTTGAATTAGTTGAAGAAACCAAACAAATACAGCTATGGCAAAATATAGCATGAAGATACTGTCATTGGAGAGTTGTTTCGAAGAGACAGGGCACACCAGATCTTGAGTCTTGCCTTATTGGACTGAAGAAACCCACTGTATAGAAAGCCATCGAGTATCATTAGCAAGTTGTTCCAGTCACCTTAAACTTTTTTTTGCAGTTCTTAAAAGGTACCAGGCTCTCGCCTTTGACCCTTTGTTTTTTTGTTTTTTGTTTTATTTTGTTTTGTTTTTAAGATATTATTTAATCGAGAGAGAGAGAGACCACATGCACATGAGCAGAGGGAGGGGCAGAAGGAGAGGGAGAAGCAGGGTTCAATCCCAGGACCCTGGGATCATGACCTGAGCTGAAGGCAGACGCTTAACCAACTGAGCCACCCAGGAGCCTCACCTCTGACCCTTTGAATGTACTGTACCATCTGCTGGGGATTCCTCCCCCTTCTATCATCTTTTCTCTACAATTTTTTGCTGGTCTTAGCTAAAATGTCAAATTGTCAGGAAGGTATTCCCTGACCTTTGATGGGGTTCCATGACATTCTTTTTTACCCCATATTATAGTGCTCTTCACATTTACTATTATTTGTTTAATGTTTGCATTTCTGGCTATAATGTAAATTCTATGAAAACCAGCCTTATTCTTTGCTTTACCTATCTCAAACACAATGTCTCTGTTAGTAATGCTCCAAAGTATTTGCTGACCTTTCCCTGTAGATGTTAAAAAGGCTGGACACTCACTTTCTCAGCCTTATTTGCAATTAAGGGTGACTTTCTGTGAAGGTTCTATCAAATTATATGTAAGTAAAATTCTGTTGGGGGTTTATGGGAAATTTTGCACCACTTCTTCCCTTGTTGCTTCCTTCTTATTCTTCCTATCTGAAATTCAGAGGACAGGTTTGAGGCAGATCAGCCTTTTTGCAATGGTGAGTTTCCTGTGAGGATGAACATGACATTCTAAGTAAGACAGAAGGAGCCTGGGTCATTGATAACATCTTGGTGCTCTTCTACCAGCCCTGAAATGTTTCTCTCCAGACTTGTCGTTATGTGAGAACAATTAACCACTATATGGCTAATACACTGTTGTCTGGTTTCTGTTATATGTAGCCATATATAATTCCTGATACATAAACTTCCTATCCACATCACTTATTTGGTACCCAGCATGAGCTATTTTATGATAGTGGGTGGATGGATGAATGGATAGGTGGATGAGATGGGTGAATGAACAGCAACCACTAGACTATAAACTGCTAGAGAATTAAGACCTCATCTTATATATTTTGTATCACCCCTACCCCACCCAACTCTATCCACCCTGAGCACTATCCTACATGTAGTAGATGCCCAACAAATGTTTATTGATGACGATGTTGATTGTGGATTGAAGATATTACTTCATTAAAGAAAGCTCTGAGAGGGCGCCTGGGTGGCTCAGTCGGTTAAGGGTCTGCCTTCGGCTCAGGTCATGATCTGGGGTCCTGGGATCAAGACCCACGTCAGGCTCCCTGCCTAGCGGGGAGCCTGCTTCTCCCTCTACCCTTCCCTCCTGCTTGTGATCTCTCTCTCTCAAATAAATGAAATCTTAAAAAAAAAAAAATAAAGGCGGCTCTGAGTTACAGGTTTAATTTGGATTCTAAAAATTAAATTTCCCTAAATCTAAACTTTCCCTTTCACAATCTAAAAAGACTGATAAGCATTTGGATTAATCTGTGGTAAATCCCAGATATTTAGAAAACCAAGTATCTTTAAAAGTTAGAATCAGTGTTCTAAGTGGTGTTTAAAACAAAACAACCTTTATTGAATGGAAGGATGTCAAGTAATATAATTCTCTACTGAGATAGCACATTACAAGTAAGACGACCATAAAATTTATAGTCCATATTGGGAACTTTTTGAGAGTAAAAGGGGGTGTTATTAAAAATTATTCTTTTTTAAGACTAAAAAGCAATTTTAGGTTTATAACAAAATTAAGAAGGAGGTACCGATATTTCCTATATCCTCCCTGCCACCACATAACCTGCCCCATTATCAACATCACTCACCAGAAGTGTACATATTTTACAAGGATGAACCTACATTGATATATCATGATCATCTAAAGTTCATAGTTTACCTTAAGGTTCCCTCTTGATGTTGTATTCTATAGGTTTGGAAAAATGTACAATGACATGTATCCATCTCTTGTATCATACAGAATAGTTACACTGCCCTAAAAATCCTCTGTGATATGGCTATTCATCCTTCTGCCCCAAAACCACTGATCTTTCTGTTGTGTCCATGGTTTTGCCTTTTCCTTGTCATATGGTTGGAATCATACAGCATGTACCCTTATGAGATTTCTTTTTTTCTTTTATTTAGTAATACACGTTTAAGATTCTTACAAGTCTTTTCATGATTTGATAGCTCATTTCTTTTTAGTGCTGAATAATACCCCATTGTCTGTGGGTACCACAGTTTGTTTATCCATTTCCCTACTGAAGGACATCTTGGTTGCTTCCAAGTTTTAGTAATTATGAATAAAGCTATTCTAAATAGCCACGTGCAAGTTTTTGTGTAGACATACATTTTCAGCTTCTTTGGGTAAATACAAAGGAACATGATTGCTGGATCATATGGTGAGAATATATTTAGTTTTGTAAGAAACTGCCAAACTCTTCCAAAGTGGCTGTATTTTTTTGCATTTCCACCAGCAACGTGTGACAATTCTTGTTGCTCCACATCCTTCTCAGCATTTGGTGTTGTCAGCGATCTGACTTTTGGCCTTTCACATAGGAGTACAGTGGTATTTCGTTGTTTTAATTTGCATTTACCTGATGACATATGCTGTCGAGCATCTTTTTATTTGCTTATTTGCCACTTGTATATCTTCTTTGGTGAGATGTCTATTAAAGTGTTTGGTCCACTTTTTAATTGGATTGTTTCTTTTCTTATTGTTGAGTTTTAAGAGTTCTTCATGTACTTTAAATAACAGTCACTTAATCAGATGTGTCTTTTGCAAATATTTTCTCCCAGTCTGGATTTTCTTCTAAATCTCTTAGTATTGTTTTTTGCAGAGCAGAAGCTTTTAATTTTGATAAAGTTTAGCTTATCAATAATTTCTTTCATGGATCATGTCTTTGGTGTTGTATCTAAAAAGGCATCACCATACCCAAGCTCATCTAGGTTTTCACCTATGTTATCTTGTAGCAGTTTTATACTTTCGCCCTTTGCGTTTAGGTCTGTGATCCATTTTGAATTAATTTCTGTGAAGGTTGTAAGGTTTGTGTAGATTCATTTTTTTTTTTTTTACATGTGGATGTCTAATTGACCAGCAGTATTTATATGGGTCTATTTTTGGACTCTCTATTCTGTTCCTTTAATTTCTTTGTCTATTTTTTCACCACTACCACACTGTCTTTATCAGGTAGTATCAGTCTTCCAACTTTGTTTTTCCCTCAAAATTGTGTTGGCTATTCTGGCTCTTTTGCCTTTCATATAAACTTCAGAATCAGTTTGTCAATATCCATTAAATAAATTGTGGGGTTTTGATTGGCATTAAATTGAATTTGTAGATCAAGTTGGGCAAAACTGACATTTTGACAGTATTGAGTCTTCCTATCTATGAACATGGAATATCTTTCAATTTTTTTACTTCTTTGATTTCTTTCAATTTTTTTCTTTCATCAATTTTGTAGTTTTCCTCATATAGATCTTGTACATATTTGTTAGATTTATATGTAAGTATTTTATTTTGAGGGATGCTAAGGTAAATGCTAATGTGCTTTTTAATTTAAAATTCCATGTGTTCATTGCTGGCATATATCTTCTATATCCTATTTATAATAGGAGAGTGATTTACTTTTGTATATTAACCTTGTATCCTGCAACATTGCTTTAACTGCTTATTAGCTCCAGAGTGTTTTTTTTTAATTCTTTCAGATTTTCTACATAGATAATCATGTCACCTGAGAACAAAGACAGTTTTATGTCTTCCTTCCCAATATATATACTTTTTATTTCCTTTTCTTACCTCATTGCATTAGCAAGGACTTCTTGTACAATGTTGAAAAAGGGTGTTGAGAGGGGTATCCTTAACTTGTACCTGATGTTAACAGGAAAGCTTTGGTGTCTCACCATTAAGTATGTTGCTAGTTATACTTTTTTTTTTTTTAAGAAAGTCTTTATTAAGTTGAGAAAATTCCCCTTTATTGCTAGTTTACTGTGAGATTTTGTTCATGAATGGATATTGGATTTTGTCATATGCTTTTTTTGCATCTGGTCATATGATCATGTAATTTTTCTATCTGATACTGTCAATGTGATTAATCTTAACTAATATAATCATTTTAGTTAAGTTTTGAATGTTGCACCAGCCTTGAATACCTGGGGTACATCCCACTTGGTCATGGTATATAAATATTTTGTTGAGGATTTTTGCATCTGTGTTCATGAGAGATAATCTGAGTTTTCTTTTCTTCTAATGGCTTTGGTTTTGCACTTAGGGTAATGCGTCCCTCATCAAATGAATTAGGAAGGATTCCCTCTGCTTCTACTCCCTGAAGGAGATTGTAGAGAATTGGTATAACTTATCCTTAAATGTTAGAATTCACCAGTGAACTCATTTGGGCTTGGCTTTCTTTTTGGAAGGTTATTAATTATTGATGCAGTCTTTTAAATAAATATAGTCTTGTTCAGATTGTCTATTCCTGTGTGAGTTTTTGCAATTCTTTCAAGAAATTTGTCCATTTTTATCTAGGTTATTAAATATGTGGGCATAGAGTTGTTCATAGTATTCCTTTATTATCCTTTTATTCAAAGTATTTGTAGTATGTCTCTTTTTTTAAAGATTTTATTTATTTGAGAGAGAGAGAACGAGTTGGAGGAGGGGCAGTGAGAGAGAGAGAGAGAGAGAAGCAGACTCCCCACTGAACAGGAAGCCTGATTTGGGGCTTGATCCCAGGGCCCTGGGATCATGACCTGGGCCAAAGGCAGATGCCCAACGAACTGAGCCACCAAGGTGCCCCTTCTCTTGTCTTTCATTTCTGTTGTTAGTAATTTGTGTCCTCTCTCTTTTCTCAGTTAGGCTGGTTAGAAGTTTATCAATTTTATAGATTTTTTTTCAAAGAAACAGCTTTTGGTTTTGTTGATTTTTCTCAATTGATTTCCTGTTTTCTGTTTCATTGATTTCTGCTCTAATCTTTTTTTTAAAGGTGAGCCCTTTATTTTTTTTTTAATTTTTTAAAAGATTTTATTAGAGAGAGAAAGATGGTGAGAGAGAGCACAAGCAGGGAGGAGAGTGAGAAGCAGGTTTTCTGTAAGCAGGAAGCCCAATGTGGGGTTCGATCCCAGGACCCTGAGATCATAACCTGAGCTGAAGGCAGACACTTAATTGACTGAGCCACCCAGGCGCCCCTCTGCTCTAACTCTTATTATTTATTTTCTTCTGCTTACTTTGGATTTAATTTGCTCTTCTTTTTGTAGTTTTCTAAGTTAGAAGCTTAGATTATTGATTTTTTGATCTTTATTCTTTTCTAATCTATGCTTTAGATACTATAATTTCTCTTCTAAGCACTGTTTTTTTTTCCCACATCCTACAAATTTTGATAAGGTATGGTTTCATTTAGTTCAAAATATTCTTTAATTTCTTTTGAGATTTCTTCTCTGACTCATGTATTTTTAGAATTATTTATTCTCCACACTTTGGGAGATTTTCCAGATAATTTTCTGTTACTGATTTCTAGTTTAATTCCATTGTGGTCTGAGAGAGCAGGTGCTGTATGATTTCTATTCTTTTAAATTTGTTAAGATGTGTTTTATGACCCAGAAGGTTGTTTTTCTTGGAGAATGTTCCATGTGAGCTTTAGAAGAATCTATATTCTGCTCTTGTTGGATGTAGTCTATAGATGTCAGTTTTATCAGTTGTAATGGTATTGTGGAGTTCAGCTATGTCCTTACTGTTTTTCTTCCTATTGGATCTATTTCTTATAAAGATTTTTTTTTTTTAAATATTTTATTTATTTATTTGACAGAGAGAGAGACAGCGAGAGAGGGAACACAAGCAGGGGGAGTGGGAGAGGGAGAAGCAGGCTTCCCGCTGAGCAGGGAGCCCGATGCGGGGCTCAATCCCAGGACCCTGAGATCATGACCCGAGCCGAAGGCAGACGCCTAACGACTGAGCCACCCAGGCGCCCCTAAAGATTTTTTTTTTTAATTTATTTATTCGAGAGAGAGAGACAACGAGCAAGCATGAGCGGGGCGGGGTAGGGGCAGAGGGAGAGGGACAAGTAAACTCCTTGCTGAGCAGGGAGCCAGATGTGGGGCTCAATCGTAGGACCCCAGGATTCATGACCTGAGCCAAAGCCAGATGCTTAGCCAACTGAGCCACCCAGGGGCCCCTGTCCATTTCTTATGGAGGGGTGTTGAAGTTTCCGACTATAGTAGTGAATACATGTATTTCTCCTTGCAGTTCTTTCAGTTTTTGTCAGAGGTTGTTTGATACTCTGTTGTTAGGTGCATACATGTTAAGATTTCTTATGTCTTTTTTGAGAATTAACTTCTTTATCATTGTATAGTTCCCTTCCTTCTCCCTGGTAACTTTGCTTGCTTTGAAGTTTGTTCTGTCTGAAATTAATATGGTTACTCCTGCTTTCCTTTGATTGGTCTTCGCTAATTAAAATGACTGATTTTCCTTTATCTATTTACTTTTGGTCTATATGTGTCTTTATATTTAAAGTGGATTTCTTGCAGACAATATATAGTTGGTTTGTGTTTTTTGATTCATTCTGATAATCTCTGGCTTTTAATTGGTGCATTTATTTATTTATTTTTTTTTAAAGATTTTTTATTTATCTGAGAGAGAGAATGGGAGACAGAGAGCATGAAAGGGGGAGGATCAGAGGGAGAAGCAGACTCCCCGCTGAGCAGGGAGTCCGATGCGGGACTCGATCCCGGGACTCCAGGATCATGACCTGAGCCGAAGGCAGTTGCTTAACCAACTGAGCCACCCAGGCGCCCCTAATTGGTGCATTTAGACCTTTGACATTTAAAATGATTATTGGTATAGTTGGATTAATATCTACCATATTTCTTACTGTTTCCTATTTATTGCCTTTGTTTTTTGTTCTGATTTTTGTTTTCTCTTTTTCTGTCTTTTGTGGTTGAGCATTTTATATGATTATAAATCTTACAGTGTGTCCTTTATTAGCATGTCAGTTATACTTCTTTATTTCTGTCCTTTATTAGCATGTCAGTTATACTTCTTTTTTACTTCTTTATTGATTACCCTAGAGTTTGTGTTAGAAATTTACAACTAATCCAAGTTCACTTTCATATAACACTAGACACATCACAGGTGATATTATATGTACCTTATAATAACCAAAATAATCCCGATTCCTTCGTCTTGTCCCTTGTATCATTGCTTTCATTCATTTCACTTATATAAAAGCATATACATACATACATAAAATATAGACATAAGAATACATAAGTATATTGTGGCTATGATCAATTAAGAATAAGAAAAGTAAATTTTTTTTACTTTCACTTATTTCTTCTTTGATGCTCTTCCTTTCTTTATTTTTTTATTTTATTATGTTAATCACCATACATTACATCATTAGTTTTTGATGTAGTGTTCCATGATTCATTGTTTGCGTATAACACCCAGTGCTCCATTCAATACGTGCCCTCTTTAATACCCATCACCAGGGTAACCCATCCCCCCTCCCCCCTCCCCTCTAGAACCCTCAGTTTGTTTCTCAGAGTCCATAGTCTCTCATGGTTCATCTCCCCCTCCGACTTCCCCCATTCGTTTTTCCCTTCCAACTACATTCTTCTTTTTTTTTTTTTAACATATAATGTATTATTTGTTTCAGAGGTACAGGTCTGTGATTCAGCAGGCCTACACAATTCACAGCACTCACCATACCACATACCCTCCCCAATGTCTATCACCCAGCCACCCAATCGCTCCCACCCCCCACCATTCCAGCAACCCTGTTTGTTTCCTGAGATTAAGAATTCCTCATATCAGTGAGATCATATGATACATGTCTTTCTCTGACTGACTTTTTTCGCTCAGCATAATACCCTCCAGTTCCATCCACGTCGTTGCAAATGGCAAGCTTTCATTCCTTTTGATGGCTGCATAATATTCCATTGTATATATATACCACATCTTATTTATCCATTCATCTGTCTATGGACATCTTGGCTCTTTCCATCGTTTGGCTATTGTGGACATTGCTGCTATAAACATTGGGGTGCACGTACCCCTTTGGATCCCTACATTTGTATCTTTGGGTAAATACCCAGTAGTGCAGTTGCTGGGTCCTAGGGTAGCTCTATTTTCAACTTTTTGAGGAACCTCCATACTGTTTTCCAGAGTGGCTGCACCAGCTTGCACTCCCAGCAACAGTGTAGGAGGGTTCCCCTTTCTCCGCATCCCCGCCAACATCTGTCATTTCCTGACTTGTTAATTTTAGCCATTCTGACTGGTGTGAGGTGGTATCTCACTGAGGTTTTGATTTGGATTTCCCTGATGCCGAGCGATATTGAGCACTTTTTCATGTGTCTGTTGGCCATTTGGATGTCTTCTTTGGAAAAATGTCTGTTCTTGTCTTTTGCCCATTGCTTGATTGGATTATTTGTTCTTTGGGTGTTGAGTTTGATAAGTTCCTTATAGATTTTGGATACTAGCCCTTTATCTGATACGTCATTTGCAAATATCTTCTCCCATTCTGTCAGTTGTCTTTTGGTTTTGTTGACTGTTTCTTTTGCTGTGCAAGAGCTTTTTATCTTGATGGAGTCCCAATAGTTCATTTTTTCCCTTGCTTCCCTTGCCTTTGGCAATGTTTCTAGGAAGAAGTTGCTGCGGCCAAGGTCAAAGAGGTTGCTGCCTGTGTTCTCCTTTAGGATTTTGATGATCTTGTCTCACATTGAGGTCTTTCAGCCATTTTGAGTCTATTTTTGTGTGTGGTGTAAGGAAATGGTCCGGTTTCATTCTTCTGCATGTGGCTGTCCAATTTTCCCAACACCATTTGTTGAAGAGACTTTTTTCCATTGGACATTCTTTCCTGCTTTGTCGAAGATTAGTTGACCATAGAGTTGAGGGTCCATTTCTGGGCTCTCTATTCTGTTCCATTGATCTGTGTGTCTGTTTTTGTGCCAATACCGTACTGTCTTGATGATTATAGCTTTGTAATAGAGCTTGAAGTCCAGAATTGTGATGCCACCAGCTTTGCTTTTCTTTTTCAACATTCCTCTGGCTATTCAGGGTCTTTTCTGGTTCCATACAAATTTTAGGATTATTTGTTCCATTTCTTTGAAAAAAGTGGATGGTATTTTGATAGGGATTGCATTGAATGTGTAGATTGCTCTAGGTATCATTGACATCTTCACAATATTTGTTCTTGCAATCCATGAGCATGGAACGTTCTTCCATTTCTTTGTGTCTTCCTCAATTTCTTTCATGAGTATTTTATAGTTTTCTGAGTACAGATTCTTTGCCTCTTTGGTTAGATTTATTCCTAGGTATCTTACGGTTTTGGGTGCAATTGTAAATGGGATCGACTCCTTAATTTTTCTTTCTTCTGTCTTGTTGGTGTATAGGAATGCCACTGATTTTTGTGCATTGATTTTATATCCTGCCACTTTACTGAATTCCTGTATGAGTTCTAGCAGTTTGGGGGTGGAGTCTTTTGGGTTTTCCACATAAAGTATCATATCATCTGCAAAGAGTGAAAGTTTGACTTCTTCTTCGCTGATTTGGATGCCTTTTATTCCTTTTTGTTGTCTGATTGCTGTGGCTAGGACTTCTAATACTATGTTGAATAGCAGTGGTGATAGTGGACATCCCTGCCGTGTTCCTGACCTTAGGGGGAAAGCTCTCAGTTTTTCCCCATTGAGAATGATATTCGCTGTGGGTTTTTCATAAATGGCTTTTATGATATTCAGGTATGTACCCTCTATCCCTATTCTCTGAAGAGTTTTGATCAAGAAAGGATGCTGTATTTGTCAAATGCTTTTTCTGCATCTATTGAGAGGATCATATGGTTCTTGTTCTTTCTTTTATTAATGTATTGTATCACATTGATTGATTTGTGGATGTTGAACCAACCTTGCAGCCCAGGAATAAATCCCACTTGGTTGTGGTGAATAATCCTTTTAACATACTGTTAGATCCTATTGGCTAGTATTTTGGAGAGAATTTTTGCATCCATGTTCATCAGGGATATTGGTCTGTAATTCTCCTTTTTGATGGGGTCTTTGTCTGGTTTTGGGATCAAGGTAATGGTGGCCTCATAAAATGAGTTTGGAAGTTTTCCTTCCATTTCTGTTTTTTGGAACAGTTTCAGAAGAATAGGTATTAATTCTTCTTTAAATGTTTGGTAGAATTCCCCTGGGAAGCCATCTGGCCCTGGGCTCTTGTTTGTTGGGAGATTTTTGATTACTGTTTCAATTTCCTTAGTGGTTATAGGTCTGTTCAGGTTTTCTATTTCTTCCTGGTTCAGTTTTGGTAGTTTATACATCTCTAGGAATGCATCCATTTCTTCCAGATTATCTCATTTGCTGGCATATAGTTGCTCATAATATGTTCTTATAATTGTTTGTATTTCTTTGGTGTTGGTTGTGATCTTTCATTCATGATTTTATTTATTTGGGTCGTTTCTCTTTTCTTTTTGATAAGTCTGGCCAGAGGTTTATCAATCTTATTAATTCTTTCAAAGAACCAGCTCCTAGTTTCGTTGATCTGTTCTACTGTTCTTTTGGTTTCTATTTCATTGATTTCTGCTCTGATCTTTGTTATTTCTCTTCTCCTGCTGGGTTTAGGCTTTATTTGCTGTTCTTTCTCCAGCTCCTTTAGGTGTAGGGTTAGGTTGTGTATTTGAGACCTTTCTTATTTCTTGAGAAAGGCTTGTATTGCTATATACTTTCCTCTTAGGAATGCCTTTGCTGCATCCCAAAGATTTTGAACAGTTGTGTTTTCATTTTCGTCTGTTTCCATGAATTTTTTAAAATTATTTCCTTGTTGATCTTTTGCTTAGATGATCTGTCCATTTCAGTGATGGGGGTGTTAAAGTCCCTACTATTATTGTATTGTATTATTGTATTGTTGTTGATGTGTTTCTTTGATTTTGTTATTAATTGGCTTATATAATTGGCTGCTCCATTATTAGGGGCATAGGTATTTACAATTGTTAGATCTTCTTGTTGGATAGACCCTTTAAGTATGATATAGTGTCCTTCCTCATCTCTTATTATAGTCTTTGGTTTAAAATCTAATTTGTCTGATATAAGGATTGCCACCCCAGCTTTCTTTTGGTGTCCATTAGCATGGTAAATGGTTTTCCACCCCCTCACTTTCAATCTGGAGGTGTCTTTGGGTCTAAAATGAGTCTCTTGCAGACAGCATATCGATGGGTCTTGTTTTTTTATCCAATCTGATACCCTGTGTCTTTTGATTGGGGCGTTTAGCCCATTTACATTCAGGGTAACTATTGAAAGATATGAATTTAGTGCCATTGTATTGCCTGTAAGGTGACTGTTACTATATATTGTCTGTGTACCTTTCTGGTCTATGTTGCTTTAAGCTCTCTCTTTGCTTAGAGGACCCCTTTCAAGATTTCTTGTAGGGCTGGTTTTGTGTTTGCAAATTCCTTTAGTTTTTGTTTGTCCTGGAAGCTTTTTATCTCTCCTTCTATTTTCAATGACAGCCTAGCTGGATATAGTATTCTTGGCTACATATTTTTCTCCTTTAGTACTCTGAATATATCATGCCAGTCCTTTCTGGCCTGCCAGGTCTCTGTGGATAGGTCTGTTGCCAATCTAATGTTTCTACCATTGTAGGTTACATATCTCTTGTCCCAAGCTGCTTTCAGGATTTTCTGTCTCTGAGACTCCTAAGTTTTACTATTAGATGTCAGGGTGTTGACCTATTTTTATTGATTCTGAGGGGGGTTCTCTTGCCTCCTGGATTTTGATTTCTGTTTCCTTCCCCAAATTAGGGAAGTTCTCTGCTATAATTTGCTCCAATATACCTTCTGCCCTCTCTCTCTTTCTTCTTCTGGGATTCCAATTATTCTAATATTGTTTTGTCTTATGGTATCACTTACCTCTCGAATTCTGCCCTCGTGATCCAGTAGTTGTTTATCTCTCTTTTTCTCAGCTTCTTTATTTTCCATCATTTGGTCTTCTATATCACTAATTCTCTCTTCTGCCTCATTTATCCTAGCAGTTAGAACCTCCATTTTTGATTGCATCTCATTAATAGCCTTTTTGATTTCGACTTGGTTAGATTTTAGTTCTTTCATTTCTCCAGAAAGGGTTTCTCTAATGTCTTCCATGCTTTTTTCAAGCTCAGCTAGTATCTTTATAATCGTCATTCTGAACTCTAGTTGCGACATCTTACTAATGTCCATATTGATTAGGTCCCTGGCAGTCAGTACTGCCTCTTGTTCTTTTTTTTGAGGTGATTTTTTTTCCGTCTTCTCATTTTGTGCAGAGGAGAATAGATGAATGAGAGAACAAAATGCTAACAGGGTAACAACGACCCGAAAGATATACACTAAACAAATCAGAAGAGACTTTCCAGAAAGTGGTCGCTTTTCTGTTCAGAGAGTTGCTGCTATTCTTTTCTTCGATCTCCTGTTGAGTTTGTAGGTATTCAGAATGGTTTGAACCCTATTTAGCTGAATTCCTGGGACCAGATGAAATTTAGGTCTCCTACTCCTCCACCATCTTGCTCCTCCTCCCCTTTCTTTAAATAGATCCACATTTTGGACTTGTTTTCTTTTTCTCTAAAAAACTTCTTTAATATTTCTTATAAGGCAGGTATACTCCAGCAAATTCCCTCAGTTTTTGTTTGCCTGAGGAAGTCTTTATTTCTCCTTCACTTCTGAAAGATAATTTTGCAGCATACAGAATTCTAGGTTGGTGGGGGCTTTTTTTTCCCCTCAACACTTTGAATATTTCACTCTACTCTCTTCTTGTTTGCTTGGTTTTTGAGGAAAAGTCAGGTGTGATTCTTATCTTTTTTCTTGTATAGATAAGGTGTTTTGCCCTCTGAATTTTTTCTTTGATTTTCTGTAGTTTGGAGATAATATGCCTAAGTATGTTTTTGGGGGGCATTTATCCTGCTTGGTGTTTTCTGAGGTTCCTGGGTTTGTGCTTTGGTGCCTGACATTAATTTGGGAAATGCCCAGTCATTATTGTTTCCAATATTTCTTCTGTTACTTCTCTCTTTCTTCTTCTGGTATTCCCAGTGTGCATGTGTTACACCTTTTGTAGTTGTCCCATAATACTTGGATATTCTGTTCTGTTTATTTTAAGTCTTTGTTCTCTTTGATTTTTTTAGATTTCAAAGATTCTATTGATATATCCTCTAGCTCAGAGATCCTTTTCTCAGCCATGTTGTCTACCATGACCGTTAAAGGCATTCTTTATTCTGTTAAAGTGTTTCTGATCTCTGGCATTTCTTTTGAGTTCTTTCTTAGGATTTCCATCTTTCTGCCCACACTACCCATCTGTTCTTGCATGCTCTCTACTTTATCCATTAATGCCCTTAGCATTTTAATCATAGTGTTATTTCATTATTATTTTTGGGCGGGGGAGAGGGAGAGAAAATTTTAAGCAGGCTCCACACCCAGCACGGAGCCAGACATGGGGTCCACTCTCATGATCCTGAGATCATGACCTGAGACAAAATCAAGAGTCAGAAGCTTAACCAACCGAGCCACCCAGGCATCCCTAATCATAGTTTTTTTAAATTCACAGTTTGATAATTTCAACATTCCTGGCATATCTGGTTCTGATGCTTGCTCTGTCCCTTCAAATTGTGTGTTTTGCCTTTTGGTATGCCTTGTTATTTTTCCTGATAGCCAGACATCTGTGTAAAAGGAACTGCTGTCAACAGCCTTTAGTAATATGATAGTGAGGTATAGGGGGAGGGGAAGCAATCTATAGCCCTGTGATTAAGTCTCAGTCTTGTAGTGAGCCTCTAGATTGTGAACTTCACAAGGTTCTCAGTTCTGCCCCTGTACATCCCCCCCTCCCCTGCCCTCTGCCCTTAGGTAAGACAGGATGGCTAGACTAGATTGGAGCTGGATATTTCCCTTTGCCAGGCCAGTTAGGATCTAATAATACTTACGCAGGTTAGGCTCTGGTTAACTACGTTCCCCTGAGAGCAGGCCTTGTTAAGAGAACAGATTGATCTGGCATATTCCTTGCCCTCCCCCTGCTGGAATCACAAGGGGATTTTTCTTTGATATTTGCTATGAGAACCTGGTCAAGTTCCTAGTAAGGGTCACAATATTGTGGAGGCAGCACTATGATGGTCCCCCTGCAGTTTTTAACTCTTACGGTTATCCACCATGAGCCTCCAGCAGTTTATCAATTCCAGTTCAGGTTTTCTTACCCTCAATAACCATTTTTGAATAATAAGCTTAAACCAGAACTGTCCTAGGACTTATGACTAATTTTAAGAAAATAAGTCATTTACATATGTAAAAAAATCTGTAATTTTGATATAGATTAGAGTTAGTATAAAACTATCTGAGGCCATTCCCATTTCAATGTGTTTGCCATGTTTTTTCCCTAGCCAAAATAAACTACTCATTTCATTTCTTTCTTTGTGATTAGATTATTTTGATTCTTCAAGATACTTCTTTTTTTATGGTGTTAACGTACAGTTACTCTAGCCTATAATGATCTTTTTGATACCTTATAGCACTTATATTTTTAAACAAACTGTTTGTCAGTTGAGTATGTCTTATTTTGTATTTACTTATTTATTTTTTTGGTGCTTATTCTTACGTCTTGCCTTTTCTGCATGTCAGAATCCTTGAGAACAGTAACTGTCTTTATTTTCCTTTGTAATACCCACAGGACCTAGCACAATGGTGGGTGCATGATAGTAGGTGTTTGCTGGCTTGCTGAGTGATTGGAATGTATGAAATGAATCGTGAAGCTAAGGTTTTCATATTACATTTCATTTTGGTTTTACCATTCTACACAACCTAAGAATGTTTACACATCTCCTGAAATGCACTCAAGCTAATGTGTTGTTCTGTATTATAAATGATATCCCTGCCAAGAAAGGATTGATATGGAACAGTATATCTCTTGCTGCCACTTCTGTTTCTTATTAACAGTAAATGCATGTAGGCCTATAGATGGCTCTGTCATGAATTGCATCATTTACATTGGCTTTTAATATGCCTTCTGGCATTTCAGTTTCTGTTCTCAGCAGGCAACCTCACTCATGCTGAATCCTCTAATATTTGTACCCAGATAAATGCTTAGAGAGCTGTGAAAGATATTCTTTCTGTGCTTCTACATGGTTTCAGATGAATGTCAATGACACATTGGAAAGTATATCATTCAAATATAATTTAAAATATTGAATCATAATAATTTCCCAGAATTTATATTCTATTTTTTCTTTTAATGGACATGAATTTTTATATTGAGTTTTGTTGCCTGTATATGATTACTCCTGGGTTTTGTCATTGTCTGCCCTCAAAAGAAGAGGGCGTTTCTCATCTCCTGTCAGACAGCAGGCACCTTGTGGAATGCCCGTGCCTGAGCTTGGAAAGGGGAGCAGAAAAACAGCGAGAGGGAAAGTGGAAAATGATTTACAACATTTTCTTTACCCATGTTAGGGGTGGTTCATGGCAAGGAGGATGGGAAGAAGGAAAATACATATTTAAAAGTATTAGCTTTTAGTTAATCAAGGTTCAGAAGAAGAGAAAAATTTTTACTTTGTAATAATTATACATTTTTTGTGTCAATGATTATATAGATGAGCTGAACAAATCTTTTTAGAGCTTTTTTTCCTTGAGCTGAACAAATGTTTTTAGAGCTTTTTTTTTCCTTCAGGATCCTTTGTGTTAAAGGATTAAAGGATCTCATACTGCATATGAGATTAGGATAAAGAAAATCGCATTTATTTTCACAGAGAACTTTTTTTTCCACATATTTTTTGTTTGTAAAATAGTAGGGTTTTTTTTTTTTTTTTGGGAAACAAGACTTTATACTTAGAAATGTGTTCATAAATATTATGGATTTTTTTTAATTTTTTTATGTGCCATTTTGAATTCTGAATTCTCTGTTGAAAAATATTTGAATGATTTGTTTATACATTCTGCTTTATTGGTATATTAGTGAAAGTCCCCTGGTAATTGCTCAGGGAAGAGCAGCAACTCCTATAACTATATGAGTTTTAATCCCATTATTATTGTTATTTTTAAAGATTTTATTTATTTATTTGATAGAAAGATAGAGCCGGAGAGCTTGAGCGGTGGGGAGGGGCAGAGGGAGAGGGAGAAGCAGGCTTCCAGCTGAGCAGGGAGCCTGACGGGTGGCTCCATCCCAGGACCCAGGGGATCAGGACCCGAGCTGAAGGCAGACGCTTAATGACTGAGCCACCCAGGTGCCCCTAATCCTATTATTGATCTAATTTAGAATTATTTTTATCTATTAGAAATTTAAAAAATTAAAAATGGGACATAATTATTGTGTTAAGGTACTGGAATCCGGGTAATCCTTCTGCCCCTCTCCCTGCCATTTGAAAAAATTCTATAGACAGAGATTTAGGTTAACTCATTCATTCATGAATGACTCATCATTTTCTAATTTTTGCCAGATGGTGTATCTTGAGAAAGACATTTGAATATTCATTTGTATGTATTTTGCATCATTCCATTGTTATTTTTGTCAATCTCAAGAGAGTTGTTTAGTCCAAATTCTATCATTAACATGCAAATAAAATTGTGATAACAATAAACATAATGATATAATCAGGGAATTCAAAGAATGTCTTTGTTTTCAAATGTAATTTTGTCAAAAATGTGGTCTCAGTTCACATACCTCTTCACTATGTCTAATGAAACTATCTAGTTTAATGGGACTGCATAAGAGATGGTCAAAGAAGGTAGGAGAGTTAGGAGTGGAGAGAGGATTAGTATAGGGAAGGAACAAAAAAGTAAAACAAAGCAGTTGGTCAACACTTCTGTTAAAAAACAAATGTGTAGTTGGGAAACATGGTAGTATTTATGACCAATCTAAACAGCAGGATAGCTCAGACTCAAGCTTAGACTGGAAGTACAGTATTGCCAAGTAAAAGAACTAAGGCCAAATCCACAACACTCTCACTGAGCCATTCATAGCTCTGTGATTTAACTTTTCCTTATCCTTTTGTTAATAACTTTGTTTTTGCAAAATAAATAATTTTGTGAAATGAAGTAAATGGCCTTCTAATATTAAGCCAGAAAATTTGGAGAGGCATAGAGAGAGAAACAAAAATTAAAGGATTGAAAATGCCTAGTAATGGGCGCCTGGGTGCCTCAGTTGATTAAGCATCTGCCTTCGGCTCAGGTCATGATCCCAGAGCTTCAAGCCACATGTACCCCCCTGCATCTGGCTCCTTCTCAGCAGGGAGCCTGCTTTTCCCTCTCCTGCTCCCCCTGCTTGTGCTTGCGCTTGCTCTCTCCCTCTCTCTGTGTCAAATAAATAAATAAAAATCTTAAAAAAAAGAAAATGCCTAGTAAGAACATTCTGTAAATTTGGGCGGCGACTAATCTGAGGAAAGAGATAACTAATTAAACATTCTGTATTGCTCTGCTGTTTTTCTTTTGCTTAAGTTTGTTTTCTCTTTCTCTAACCTTTTGCTTTTAGCCTGTCTTTATTTTGTAAATTGTGTCTGTTAAAAGCAGCATTTTCTTGGAATATTTATCACCATTGTTCTTCTGTGTCAGACTTTGTCCAGTGTTCTTAGTTCTCTCTTACCCGAATGCAGTCCAAACATAAGCCTGTCTTTTTTTCTCTGCTTAACTTAATGTAAAACTAATAAGAGTATGAGCTGAAAGCATTATGTTTATGCCTTTGAAAAATTAACTTTAGTATACCCTGTTTTATAGCTCCTATCTTCTAAAAAGGAAAGTTTTATTTTCTTGTAAATGCTAAATCATAGACTTCTTTTTAATCTTATTTTCTTTGGCTAGATATTTTATTCACTCATATCTTTATATCTACAAGAATAGGTTATAATTTTCTTCATTTCCTGTCCTCTTTTAAAGGGAAGAAAAGTTGGCTTTTGAAGTAAAACTCAAAATTGTCAGCGAGTTAAAGAAGCTATTACACTATTATATTGGCCTGGTATTTTATGCTATTATGGGAAGGAAGACTACCATTTGAGAGCTTTCTAGGGTTGATAAGAATTATACTAAAAAAAATTATGTTTCACATAATTATAAGCATGTTTTGTTTGTCGCAGTGGAAAAAATAGGAACCACCACCACCACCACCCCTGTGCCTCTTTCCTCCAATGCTTTTCTTTCTTTTACCCACGTCTGAAGTCAGTTTGAAGGAGATGAAAGCGATTTGCTGTGGAAGCTAGAATATTAAGTGCTTTGGCAAGCATTTAGATTTCTCTCTCAGGAAGAAAGGAGTAGCATGCCAAATTCTTACCACGCTGAAGGACAGAGACTAACTGGGGTTGGTTCTGAAAACATTTTATGCCCATGAAAACAAATGTTTGTGAGAATTACCACTGAACTCTTTCCCTCTGTCAACCCCTGAGTTTTGTGAGGGGATTTTAAAAAGACATACATTTGGAAATATGTGTAGATTTAACCTGGTGTTTCACTTTTCTTCATGTGCATAACATATGTCGTTCTTAGCCATTGCTCACTTTCCTTTTTTGGTAATGCCATTTCCCACTCTTCAATTCCTCTCTATTGCTATTAAATATCAATTTAATTGAAGCAGAATTCAAAGTACAATATGCAATAAAAATCCATCTTCTAAAATGATACGCAAAGCAACAATCAAAAGTACAAAATTAGAGCAAAGTATTGTCAACTATATATTAGTAGCAGGATAAGAGTCAGGCTGCATGGGTTCAAATCCCAGATTGGTCACTTGTGTGCCCTAGTGCAGCTTTCTTATCTCTCTGCCTCTCCGTTTCCTTATCTGTCAAGTGGGGCTGATAAAGGATCTACATCCTAGGAATACTGTGTTTACTTAACTGCCAAAATGAAGAGAAGTGAAATCTGAGAAGTTATAACGTAATTGGCCCGATATATAATGTATGATCTCACCATTCAGTTGTTTGCCCAGAGCAATCCAAATTAGTAAGTATCTAACTGATAGAATATTTTGTAAGTGCTCAGTTTTAATTCATGCAAGTACAGATAACTAATAAAACCAGGACAACAAATACTGTGTGATTTAATACTTCATGGATTAGCTTTAGTAGTCCCCCAAACCTAATATTACAATTTTTATTTATTTCTAAATATAAGCAGTTCATATTTAAGTATTTTTTTCTGAAGTTTAAAAGCGGTATTATGTTAATATTTCCATCATAAATAATGCAAACATCAGCCCAGCCTTTTTTTCCAACTATCAGAAATTCCCTGTTAGTGTGTTTGAAATCAAATGATAATTTAGCATTGTATTTTCCAGGCATCTCTGAGGCCTCTCTGGGCTGTTAACTATCAGCATTCTGAGATTACCCCAAAGTAACACTCTGCCAGCATTACTTTGACAGAAGGGTGGATGAGAAGAGGCAGCAACTGGGGTATAGGCAGTTATTTTCTAAAAGCCATGCTTCTTTTTAACAGAGAGGACTGCAGTATTTACGGGAAGCCAGTAAGCATTTTTCTGTTTGTTTACGCCATTACACTCCAGGAGAATTTTAATTTGGGGAAATGCAATCCAAGATTACTTAAGGGTGAGAAAAAAGTATACATGTTTGCCTTGTGAGGTTACAGGATTCCATACTTAATAAATTATTAGTACTACAGGACAGGCCCAATACTGTCCAGCTTATAGACAGAGTGGAAGAATGAAGGGATTATGAACCTTTTTAATCTAAAAAGGGAAGGAAAGGCTTAAAGGGCTAGTAAGGGAGAAGCATAAGGTGATTGTTTTATGGCCTGCCATATAAGATTAGGTGTCAGTGAGGATCACCTGAGGGGCCAGGTTATCATCTCAGAGAACAGTTAGAATAAATGGTATTTGTCACCTTCCTGAACTCAACTGAGCTTGGCTCAGTTTCTTAAGACATATATAGCTCACTAGAAGGGGCTAGGATCTGGAATTACACTTATCCAATGGTTCTCTCAGGTGCTAAGGAAAACAGCCTCAGCCTTATGCACTGTATAGGTATAGTCTTCCACTACCACTGCCCGCAGCCACCACCCCCATACACACCCTCCTTGAGTTTCTAAGAGGATTGCTGTATCTGGATAACTAGTTAACAAGAGAAGTTCAAGGCAAAGTACTAATAACTTGCCCCAACAGATAGCAGGGCTCATGTTTATAAATCCAAAAAGTTTATAAATCCAAAAATATCACTCAGTCAGTGATAATTAGAGAAAGCTGAATTGCAAGATTGTGGTCCTGGCCTGGAAAGAGAATATTAAGGATCTGGTCTTAGGTGGGGTTACCAATAGAAGACAAGATTACAAGAAAGCAAGATATAAGCCTATTTATTTATTTATTTATTTATTTATTATTTATTTATTTATTTTTTAAAGATTTTATTTATTTATTTGACAGAGAGATAGAGAGAGAACACAAGTAGGCAGAGAAGCAGGCAGAGGGAGAGGGAGAAGCAGGCTCCCCGCAGAGCAGGGAGCCCGATGCGGGACTCGATCCCAGGACCCTGGGATCATGACCTGAGCCGAAGGCAGCTGCTTAACCGACTGAGCCACCCAGGCGCCTGATATAAGCCTATTTATTAAAGGACAATAAGGGAATCAGCAACAAGAATGAATGGGTGTGGAGAGGTGGACAGGGATGTTGAACTTAGGTCTGAGGTCAGAATTGATCCTACTGAGTAGGGGAGGGGGGAGGAGAAGAGAAAAGGCATGAAGGTCAGAGGTCAAGTTGAGTCTCTTTAAGTAGGGAAATCATATGGCAGTAGCTGTGATCATGGTAAAATAAGTGTGATTGATATTATCAATCTTCTTCTGTGCTTTGGCTAATGCCCTTCTGGAACTCCTTACTTGTTATGCCTTCCCCTGCTTCATACTGACCCTAACTCATCCTTTACCATTCAGCTTCCTTGACTGACCTCCTGAGCTCACATAAACTATGTACGTGCCTGCTGTTATAATACTTAACCTTTAGTGCTGATTGATCAGCCAGTCTTCTGCATTAACTGAAGTTCTTTGATGAATGAATAAATGCATGACACAGATGAAACCCTGAGTGGAGAGGGGCGCCTGGGTGGCTCAGTTGGTTAAGCGACTGCCTTCGGCTCAGGTCATGATCCTGGAGTCCCAGATCGGGCTCCCTGCTCAGCGGGGGGTCTGCTTCTCCCTCTGACCCTCTTCCCTCTCGTGCTCTCTGTCTCTTATTCTCTCTCTCAAATAAATAAATAAAATCTTTAAAAAAAAAAAAAAAAAAAAAAGAAACCCTGAGTGGAGAGAATTATTGCTAAGATATAGTCCAGTTTGATAGTTAGCTTGTTTGAAGTACCTTAGGCCTACTAATGATAGCTTCCTGTTTGCAGTGAAGGAGCAATCCAAAAACTTGCAAGAGATCCTCCTTAGCTGGTTTGTTTCTCAATAGAGCCCTATGTAGGATACTGGAGGCTTTGTAATGACAGGATATATAGGAGAATCTCTGCTATTGAGGGCCTCTGGAATTCTAATTATGACTTTGCTGTCCTGGGAGGTATTAGGTTCTGTTTTTTTGGAGAGTGGGGAAATCTAAAAAAATAATGTAGTTTCTGTCTTTAAGACCCTGGTGGAGGAATGGCATTGGAAAGACCTTCCCTAGCTGTAATTTTTACCATGGCTCTTAAAGTCCACGGTGTGGGCTATTTGGCAAATATCTGAAGATCAGATAGGTCAAACTCTGTGCTTTGTTTGACATTTTGACAAGTTGTGAGTATAAGAAAACTCTGTTCTCATTGGCTCCCTTCATGTATCTTTTGGATTGGCTTTACTGATCTTTAACAAGAAAAATATTAACATTCAACTTCACCAAGATGATAGGAATAGCTTCTTTAGGTATGGTACTGTCAATCTTCTCACATAGTCAAAGAAACTTATCTGGGTCTGGAGTAGAAAATTGGTTGGGGGGTGAGTAACATGCCCCAGCTACCCCTTCCAGGTTGGGCAAAGGTTGGGGTACATTGACCTGTCCAAGCAATCTTCCAAGTTAAAAGCAGTGGGCTAAGGGTGAATTTAGATGGGCAGAAGTAAAGGGTCAAAAGCTGGAAACCAGTTTGATGATCAAGCAAGTTTGTAGGGCAGAGCTTGAGACAACCCCTAAAATAGTGTGTATGAGAAGGAAGTCTTTGATGGGGCAGACTCCATCATGGGCAGGGGTCTCCATAAAAGGAACAGTTCATTTGGCCAGATAGAGCCTCTGCAAGACTCACTAGAAAAAGAGGAACCTCAATTCTTGTTGGGAGTGCCTGCTATTTGCTCAACCTTCTGCCTTTTGCTGATACCTTCTGCTACCCTTTTGAAATGAACGCCATTTTCAATAAAAGTAATCACATAGAATGATTATAAAATTAATACTAAAAATAGAACATTGCTCCTCAAAGTGTGTTCCAAGGGATTCCTAAGAAGTGTCATTGAAAAAGTATCCTATGGCCAAATCTTAAGTTTGGAACATACTCCACATCTATCTTCCCTTGGTGATTCACTTTACATATTGGCATAGTAAAATCCCTAAGAAATCTTATAGTACAAAAAATTTGTTATTTCTAATTTTATTTTACTATGAAACCATTTTTGAAGTGTGCTAGGGGCTTACTGTAGAACTTTGACAACACTAAAATAAGGGTTAATAAAACGTTTGATATGGTAAAGAAACTGCTAAAAATCAGGCAAAAATCCCTTGTTTCTAACCAAAAGGAAATTGAGAAGCTGGAGCTAGGATTCCCAAAAGGTTTAAATGAGAAAACACCTGTAATGTATGTTGCATTGGGCCTTTTGTGGTTGGTGCTGGGTCATTTGTTGCTGCAATTGTTACTGTTTTTGTTGTTTAATGGGAAAGAAGATGGCACGGGCTTACTCTTGCCAGCCGAATGAGAGACAAGTTGCTGTCAGTTGGGTAGATATCAGCTAATCTTTCAACTAAGGATCCAATGCAACTTTGGAGTAAACAGTCATAATTTCTCCTTGCCTTCAAGTTTTAGTATCTTGGTTCAACATACTAGTAGAGGTCCTAGCCTCGGCAATCAGACAACAAAAAGAAATAAAACATCTGAAATGGCAAAGAAGTCAAACTCTTACTCTTCACAGATGACATGATACTCTGTGGAAAACCCAAATACTCCAACCGCAAAATTGCTAGAACTCATACAGTAATTCAGCAACGTGGCAGGATATAAAATGAATGCACAAAATCAGTTGCATTTCCATATACTAACAATGAGATGGAAGAAAGAGAAATTAAGGAGTCAATCCCATTTACAATTACACCAAAAACCATAAGATACCTGGGAATAAACCTAACCAAAGAAGTAAAATATCTGTACTTGGAAAACTATAGAACAGTCATGAAAGAAATTGAGGAGGACACAAAGAAATGGGAAAATGTTCCATGCTTATGGATTGGAAGAACAAATATTGTGAGAATGGCTATGCTACCTAGAGCAATCTATACATTCAATGCAATCCCTATGAAAATACCATTCAGCTTTTTTCACAGAGCTGGAATAAATAATCCTAAAATTTGTATGGAACCAGAAAGACCCCAAATAGCTAAAGAATGTTGAAAAAGAAAACCAAAGCTTGAGGCCTCACAATGCCAGACTTCAAGCTCTATTATAAAGCTATAATCATCAAGATGGTATGGTTCTGACACAAAAACAGACGCATAGATCAATGGAACAGAATAGAGAACCCAGAAATGGACCCTCAACTCTGTGGTCAACTGATCTTCAACAAAGCAGGAAAGAATATCTAATGGAAAAAAGACAGTCTCTTCAACAAGTGTTGTTGGGAAAATTGGACAGCCACATGCAGAAGAATGAGACTGGATACAAAATTGGACTCAAAATGGATGAAAGACCTAAATGTGAGACAGGAATCCATCAAAATCCTAGAGGAGAACACAGGCAGCAGGTTCTATAACCTCAGCCACAGCAGCTTCTGGCTGTACACATCTCCAAAAGCAAGGGAAACAAAGGCAAAAAAGAACTATTGGGACTTCATCAAGATAAAAAGCTTTTGCACAGCAAAGGAAACAGTCAACAAAACCAAAAGACAGCTGACAGAATGGGAGAAGATATTTGCAGATGCCTTATCAGATAAAGGGCTTGTATCCAAAATCTATAAAGAACTTATCAAACTCAACACCCAAAAAAACCAAAAAATCCAGTCAAGAAATGAGCAGAAGACATGAACAGACATTTCTCCAAAGAACACATTAAAATGGCTAACAGATGCATAAAAAAATGCATTAAAAAATCACTCAGCATCAGGGAAATACAAATCAAAACCACAATGAGATACCATCTCACACCGGTCAGAATGGCTAAAAGTAACAAGTCAGGAAATGACAGATGTTGGCGAGGATGTGGAGAAAGGGGAACCCTCCCTACACTGTTGGTGGGAATGCAAGCTTGTGCAGCCACTCTGAAAACAGTATGGAGGTTCTTCAAAAAGTTGAAAATAGAGCTACCCTAGGACCCAGCAAGTGCACTACTGGGTATTTACCCCAAAGATACAAATGTCGTGATCCTAAGGGGCACGTGCACCCCAATGTTTATAGCAGCAATGTCCACAATAGCCAAACTATGGAAAGAGCTGAGATGTTCATCGACAGATGAAGGGATAAAGAAGATGTGTATACACACACACACACACACACACACACACACACACACACACACACACACAAAATGGAATACTACTCAGCCATAAAAAAGATGAAATCTTGCCATTTGCAACAATGTGGATGGATTTAGAGGGTATTATGCTAAGTGAAATAAGTCAATCAGAGAAAGACAATTATCATATGATCTCACTGATATGTGGAATTTAAGAAACAAAACAGAGGATCATAAGGGAAGGGAGGGAAAAATAAAACAAGATGAAATCAGAGGGAGACAAACCATAAGAGACTCTTAATCATAAGAAACAGGGTTGCTGGAGGAGAGGAGGGTGGAGGGATGGGATAACTGGGTGATGGACATTGAGGAGGGCACATGATATAATCAGCACTGGGTATTATGTAACACTGATAAATCACTGACCTCTACCTCTGAAACTAATAGTAATACACTGTATGTTAATTAATTGAATTTAAATAAAAATAATTTTAAAAGTTTTAGTATCTTGGGGGGCTCCTGGGTGGCTCAGTCATTAGGCAACTGTCTTCGGCTCAGGTCATGATCCCAGGGTTCTGGGATTGAGCCCCACATCAGGCTCCCTGCTCAGCGGGAAGCCTGCTTCTCCCTCTCCCACTCCCCCTGCTTGTGTTCCCTCTCTTGCTCTCTCTCTGTCAAATAAATAAATAAAATCATTTAAAAAAAAAGTTTTAGTATCTTGGTAACTGTCAGTATAAATTCTGATTTTCCCTATGGTTTGATCATTCTCTTTCTCTTTCTATCTCTGTTTTTCTCTGTCTGTGCCTCTGTCTCTCTGTGTATAATATATATATATATATATATTTTTTTTATTATGCAAAATAAAAATGTAATTCATTTAATCTAAAGAATTCCTCAGGTGAATGGCAGGCAACCACCTTATGTAATTTTCAGAGAAAAAACATTTGAGGTAGCAAAAGGCTCATTCAGATGGACTTTAAAATGGCTTATAAAAACATCTAAAATCCTGCTAGTGAATTTTTGGAATTAGAATATAGAATGGCAAGCTTAAATGCAGGTATCTCAAATAAATGAGTGAAACAGGCTGGGTATGAACTACAGTAAACCGGAAAATGTGTGCTCATTAAGGAGGCAGCTGGTCCAGGAGATTGTTTTTTGGGGGGATGTGGTCCCATTGTTTCTGAATTACTTGATTTTTAAAGAAAAGTAGGGAATCTGGATCTTTATGTAAAATCTCTGAAATTTGAAATGGTGGTTCTCATGAGAAGTCAAGTCAAAGCATGTTTAGGGACTGGTTTGCAACTTCAAAATTGGGCAACTGTAAGACTGCACACAGCAGAACCCAGGCAAGTCTTCATACCAGCTCAGCTCTGGGTTCTATTTATCATGGAACCCTCTACAAAGAAATTGTATAACGATTCTTACCCAACCCCATAATTGAGATGTTTTTTGTCACCCTGATAAATGTCTGCTTTAAATTAATTTGAGACCACAGTGCCATTATTTGATGATCTACAAAAGTCACATTACATTTCCTATAATGGCATTGCAGTTAGAAAACTTTCAGTGTTAAGGCTACAGGATTTGAGTTAGAAAATATTAGTGAAACACTGATAGCAGAAAAACTGACCAAAAATAAAATAAGTTTGTTAACTACAAGAATATTTAGCTATTATATTCTTACATCATTTAAAAATTTGTAGTTGGAGAATATTTCATAATTGTATTTCCTTAGAATATGGCAGGCAATAAGTTGAATTTTGAACAAATACTACTACATTTCCTTTCCTTATCCTCTTTGAATAGTAAAATGAAGTACATGTTATATCTTGTCAAAAAGATTCTTTGGACATTTTTAAATGTCACTACAGTATTAATGAAAATCTTTGAATGATCTTTCATTTGGAAGTAGCCATAATAACTTACAGCTTTTTCCTCTAGTTTTAGATATTTTGAGAAGAAAATAAAAGTCTAACAAATTTTATTTTCTTCCCTCCATTTCGCCTGGGCAGCCTCTTCCCTCTTCTCCCCTTCTTCCTTGCCTGTTTTCAACAGCATTCATGGTGCAGTCAGAGAATTCTCTAATCAAAAAGTTCTTCATACTTTCAGAACACACAAAGAGCAGCTGGTTCCTTGCCTTTCTGCCTCCTCTCATCTGCCTTCTTCCTTTACCGTCTTCATCCCACTGTAATGTAACTCTTCATGTTTATCCTCTCCCACATCTAACCCTGAGTCACTAGAAGGCAGGTAACCATGCCTTTATTTCCCAATCTTTAATGGTGCCTGTGTGCTATCATGTACATAGTGGGCATGTCATACATATTTTTGAGTGAATGATTTCTGTTTTTGTTTTTCTTCCATAGTGTAATTGCAGTTTTATCTGAAGATTAAAAATAGTGACCTGAAGCTGTTACATATTCTCTTTTCCCTAATTGAAGCAGATTTACTATTTCTTCAAACCTAAAAATGGGAAGAAAGGAAGCCTCAAATTTTAATGATTCTTTGAATATCTTACAGTTCTATGCATTACTTCTAGAAGCTCACACATAACTCTTGAACCTTTTCAAAGAAGAGCAGATATATAGACTAATGTTTAAAACAATTAATGTAATCTAATGATGTTTTGGAGTGCATTAGCAAATGGGCTATCATACTGTGTTTCAAATGCACTCATTTTTTTTGCTTCAAACATTATAAATTATTTGCTATTGTCTATTTTTTTTTTAATTAAGCCTCTTGTTTTTACTGTGCACATTATGGAATATTTGGAAAGTAGAAAGTAGATGAAAAAGATTGCCCTTAATGTCACTTCCCGAGATAACTGATACAGGCTTTTTGGAGTCAATCTCTTCTTTTAAAATGTGTTCATTTTATTACCCTAAGAGCATCAAAAAATCACATTTTTAAAAGTTATTTTAATGAGAAAGAGATTTAGAAGCTGAGTTTCACAATCAAAATAAGTTATTTTTTCTATAAGAATTTTAATGAAAGGTTTTTAAAAATAATCTTATATAGCTATTTTATTATTATAGGGTGAAGAGAATAAATACATGCATTTTAGCTAAAAGGACATACCTAAATGTCACTGAGGAGCTCCTGAACAGTATGTAATACTGCACTAAAATTGGATTTTAAGAAATTATATGTCATAACCACCAAGATTTAAAAAACTGGAGGCAACGTCAGCTGAGCAGCTAGCCCCTTATACAGGGTAGCTGTGTGTTCCTATATTTGGAGAACAATGGCTTTTGTCCCTTTATTTAAGGTGCTAGCACTTTCTTAGAGATCAGCCTTTCACTAATAGCAGTCTTTGGAATGCAAATCATATTCCCTGCTAACATATAGAATAATATCTAGCTTATATTTATAAAAATTTTCATTGTTTATAGTTTAAAAAACAGTTATGTAATTTGATATCCTGATTTTTAAAAATCTAACACCATAATGTTAAGTATTTTTCTGTATTATTGCATACCTACTATAAAATTATTTTTAATAACTAAAATTGCATTAGTAAATCAATTAATCATTTTCTTACTGAACATTTGTATTACTCTCAGATTTTTGCTACTGCAAATTGCTATGGTGATTGGCTTTCTCAAGGCTAAAGAAAACAAAAAAGTTTTCTGTAGTGAAATTCCTGAGTCAAAGAATATGAATATTTTAATCTTAATCCATAGTTTCCAAATGCATTACAAAAACAGACCATTAAAAATTTATACTCCCACAAATGATTTAAGAGAATGTTGTTTCATTGTAATTTGCCAGTATTGGATTGGATACTCATTTTTTAAAATCTTTGTTAACTTATTAGATTAAAATATTGTTTACAATATTATTTACAGTAGCCAAGATATGGAAGCAACCCAGGTGTTCATCGAATAGACAAATGGATAAAGAAGATGTGGGGTGTGTGTGTATGTGTGTGTGTATGTGGGTATTGGACTATTATGCAGCCATAAAAAGAAAGATCTTGCCATTTATGACAACATGGATGGACCTAGAAGGTATTATGCTAAATGAAATAAGTCATGTAGAGAAAAACAAAAACCATATGATTTTACTTATATGTGGAATCTAAAAAACAAAACAAATGAACAAAGAAACAAAAAACAAACTTAAATACAGAGAACAAATGTGGTTGCCAGAGAAGAGGAGGGTGGGGGGATGGGTGAAATAGATAAAGAGGACTAAGAAAATTACAAACTTCCAGTTATAAAATAAATAAGTCACAGAGATGAAAAGTACAGCATAGGGAATATAGTCAATAATATTGTAATAATGTTGTATGGTGACGGATGGTGACTATGCGTATAGTGATGACCACTGAGTTATATATAGGATTGTTGAATCAATATGTTGTATACTGAAACTAATATAACATTGCATGTAAATTATACTTCACTAAGAAGAAAAGTCAAAGCCCCAAGGAACTGAGAGCAAGCAGTTTATGGCAAAAATCATAGATTTGGATGAACGTAAGAGAATAATTTTTTTCCTCTACTGGGAGAGATAAAGACCCTGTGAATTGAGGAAGTGAGAAAAAAGTCAGTAGAGAAGAGAGAGATTAGGCACTGGTTAGTGTCCCAGAAAAGGAGAGTATGTGATAGATTCCTCAAGTTAGTTTGAAGATCTCACAGCAAAAAGAACCTGTGCTCCCTTCCCTTTGGTAACTCTGAAGGTAAAACAAACCCCGTGGAGAAGTCCCAAGTCCTAGACAACACAAAGTGTATTGGTTAAAGTGGATTCTGCTATAGGGGACAGAAACCCTACAATGAGGGATTTATACATGTAGAAATTTAAATACATATGTTATATATATTATAGGTAAACATGTAATATAATTGTTATAATTAACAATTATGTTTCAAGTTCCATTTCGCTGAATTTTAGTGGTGTACATTTTTTTCAGTTTACTCAGAATATCGCTTTTCTCCAAGTTGCCTATTTATTGTCATGAGCTTATTTTGCTAAATGTTTTCCATTTTTAAGGATTAGTAGAAAGCATTCAATCTTCAATCTAACCTTAGAAGTTAATTTAAGTTTGCTGTATGATGGATCCTGAGCCATACACTATTAGTTAAAACTCTTAATTGTAAGTAACTAAAATCTAGCTTGAACCAGCTTGGGCAAAAAGTGTTTAGTGGATCACAGATTTCAAGGAAAAAAATTAAACCTTGGAAGGGCCTATGAAACTAGGCCTCAGGAATAACCTGAACAAAGGACATGACCACCCTAAGATTTTCTTGTCTTTCTTTCTTTCTTTTTTTTTAAGATTTTATTTACTTGACAGAAAGAGACATAGCGAGAGAGGGAACACAAGCAGGGTGAGTGGGAGACGGAGAAGCAGGCTTCCCACTGAGCAGGGAGCCCGATGTGGGGCTCAGTCCCAGGACCCTGAGATCATGACCCAAGCCGAAGGCAGACACTTAACGACTGAGCCACCCAGGCGCCCCGATTTTCTTGTCTTTCATCTCTGCTTCTCTTTGCATACTGGCTTTATTCTCTAACACTGCATATTTACTTTTTTCCTTTCAGAAGGAAAAGCAGTTGCCCAGAATGCCTAAGTTTTAGTTCTTATATCTACTGCCACCTGAGAGGGACTGCCTGCTGTTTTCTCTAGTGCAGGGGGAAAAACAAATCCTAGAGAAGAGCTCTGATTGACCCAGTTTGGGGGAGGTGTTTCATCCACCTAGCCAGTGGAGTTGGGTCCTGGAACATGGAAACTTCTGTGGCAGTCATATGAATGGTTGGAACTTTAAGAGCAGAGTGGAAAAAAATAATCCTTGCATAAAGTATTGAGGGATTCCGTAGAAAAGGAATCATATAGGGTAGACAAAACAGTAGCTAACCATTACATGAAAAAGAGAATATCCAGGGATTTTATATGCATTTCCATCCTTTAAAGTTAATCAAAAGAAGAATGTTTATCCATGCCTGCTGTTACCAAAACTGGGACAGAACAATTAGGGAAATAAGAATCATAAGTTCTTGCAATAAAGAATAAATAATGTAATTATTGAGAGTACCTTAAAATGGTATCGATATTTAAAAGTGTTTTACATAAATAATGTGATTTTATTAAGAGCATTTTAAAATGATGGAAATTTCCATTTTTCTCCAAATTGTCTTCTATCCCCCCTACCTTCAAGGAAAATACAGTAAAACATTTCACCTCCATTTTGTGAAAATATACATCAACCCTACAATACAGAATTATGTTTGTTTATTAAGTCAGGGTTAAGATTTTTAACTTCTGCTTCTGTACTAGTGAAGTTTAAGAGTATCATGCTTAGTCAAAGGAAGATCTATTTAATATAGTCTCTACATATTAAAGAGGCCAGGGGAATTTTTTGATTATTGATTCCATTTCATTGCTGGTAGTCTGTTCAAATTTTCTCTTTCTTTCTGCTTCAGTTTTGGGAGGTTATGGTATTTATCCATTTAAAAAATTTTTTAAAAAAAGAGACTAAGGGAGAAATTAAAGACTGAATAAAGCTCAAATGAGATTAATTAAATGAAGTTAATTTGAAAAGCTGTGTTAATTCAATCCAATGCAAGGGACCGTTCTCTCACATTGTTGGAAGAGGGTGGAGAGAGACAGAGACAGAGGAAAGAGGAGAGGGGAGGGAACGAATATGAATGTGTGATATCAAAGTCAAGACAACAGCTTATTATTGTTAGGCTTTTGAGACCTCTACCTTTTAGCAAAGGTAAATATTCCTGAAGCTTACCTCAATAGGGCAATCACCCTTTAGAAGGAGCCAAACTATTGAGTACATTAGTTATCAATATACTGAAAGTACATTGATAATGTATACAATAATGACTGGGATAAAATTAACTACCTAAAAAAAGGATATGTTTTAGTAACTAAGCCAGAACTTTTGTAGGAAGATATAAATAGGTATCATAGTAATTCTATAAATAAAAGCAATAGGATATCACTCAAAAGGAAATTACATGTTTGCATTCACAAATAATTTTATTTATTTTAAAAAAGATTTTATTTATTTGAGAGAGAGAGCGGAAGTGAGCTCAGGGGGGGCGGGGGAGGAGGGGGAGAGGGAAAGAATCTCCAACAGACTCTGCTGAGCGCGGAGCCCAATTCGGGGCTCGATCCCACAACCCTGAGATCATGACCCTGAGATCATGGCCTGAGCCGAAATCAAGAGTCGGATGCTAAACCAACTGAGCTGCCCAGGTGCCCCACAAATAATTTTGTTTTAAATATTGCTACTGTTCTATGCACTTGAATATTAGTGACATTTTTGGTCCTGGGCATTCTCCAGTTGACATTTTTGAAGTTGCCATACTCCTGATAGTAGGTAAAGAAGTTTGGTTTCTGTCTCCAGAGTTTCACAAAGTGCTTAGTGACTTTGCAAAATAAGAATTCTTTCTGGTTTTACTGAATCCTAAATGATTATCTACCTATATACTTGGACTCCCCACCCCATATCCCCTACTTTCTTGAAAGGCAATTTAATTTTCTGGATGCATTTAGGCAGTGGTTAATTCCAGAGGAGCAGTTACAGAAGCCACTTTTTGTAATTGGCAGTTAGTTGCATGTCCATTTCTGAAATCCATTTCCCAAGAACTCTTGAAGTACTATCTTGTTTTGATTGATTTCTTTGTTGTAGTCCTAATTTTCCCTTTGATAATTGGATGCCTTTGCCTGTCAGATCTTGGTGGGATATAATCCTGAAAATCCCCCACCCCGTTTCTTTAGACCCTGAGCTTCCACCTGTCATCTTAGATTGCTGCAAAACCAGTTTGAGGGAAAGACTAAAAATAAAGGAATCCTTAGATCCAGGAGCTTGACATAAAAGAATGTAGGTTACAGGTAGTAAAATCCCCAATGATGTGATTAGTTTTCTTGTGTTTTCTAAAGGGTTTGATTACAGAGTGGATGGAAGTTAAAAGGGTGTTTTTAAAGTATTTTCCTTTAGAATATTTTCATTATGAGTGATATTAATACATGATCCAAATGGAAATAACTAAGAGACTAAATACCTTTCCCAAATTTGTTTTACAACTCTGTGATTCTCACACAACTCATTTTAGTCAAGTTAGCTAAGGGAAAAGCTCGGAAATAGATAAGGGTAATAAATGTGTTGTTCTCATGGATGCATTGGCAAGAGGTTTATAATACAAGTCATCTAACTTCCAGCACAGGACTCTCTACGCTAGAACTGTTAGTCCCTACTATTTTCAGGAACACCCTCTCACTAGACAACAACATGTCCTCACATCAACATAGTATTCAACTTTAATGCAGAATTGTGGCTGTTAGAGAAAAATGTGTGCTTGCACAGTACACACTTTATTACACTATTATGTGAATTGTTTATTTCATAAAGTTGATATATACGGTAAAAGCAAACATTAGTGCCTTTCCAGGCATTTTATTTTATTTTTTTTAATTTTTATTTTTTTTAGAAGATTTTATTTGACAGAGAGAGACACAGCGAGAGAGGGAACACAAGCAGGGGGAGTGGGAGAGGGAGAAGCAGGCTTCCCGCCTAGTGGGGAGCCCAATGTGGGGCTCTGTCCCAGGACCCCAGGACCACCACCTGAGCTGAAGGCAGACGCTTAACGACTGAGCCACCCAGGCGCCCCCAGGCATGGCATTTTAAACCATATCAGTTTAATTTGAAAGAAGTGAAGTTAACTTACATAGCCAGAACAGAATGAAGTAATGTGGCCTAACTTCTCAGGGAGTATTGTTAGAGGGCCTGAGATGCTATTTATATGTAACATTCATTTGGGAAACATATTAAAAGAAGTAAACTTGGAAAGTGTTTTAATGTATATGGTTGTTTTTTTTTTAATTATAGAAAGGAAAATATTTTGTAAAAATACAAGCTTAGAATTCTTTTTGGGTAAATCTCAATAGTTAGAGTGGGCTTCAATTAAGGAATGTTTAACACAAATGTCATTTAATCCAGCAGTATATTAACTTAAATTTTCTTCCAATATTTCTGGATTTTTCCACGTTTATCAATCTTGATATGCTTATACACACATAATAAGCTATCTAGGTGTTTATTTAAATTCCATTTTATTTTTATAAATTTTTATTGAAGTATAATATCGAGACAAATGCATAAATATGCATGTACAGCTAAATTAAATTTCACAAACTGAATTTCCCATGTAATCAGCACCCAGATCATGAAACAGAACATAACATCCTTCTAGAAGCTTTCTTTACCTCTTTTACTGTCACCCACCCAAAGAAATTTACTATCTTAATTTATAACACCATAGATTAATTTTGCCTTTTTTTTAAACTTTATGTAAATGGAATTATATAGTATACATTCTTTTGTCTGCTTTCCTTCACTTAGCATTATGTTTGTGAGATGCATCTATGTTGTATTGGGTAGCTGCTGTTCATTCCTGTTGCTGTTCAGTTTTCTATGGTATGAATATACCACAGTGGATTTATCTGCTCTGCTGTGGTTGGGCATTTGGGCTGTTTCTGATTCAGGGCTATTATAATCACTGGTGCCGTGAGCATTCATGTGCATGTCTTTGGTGAATATATGAGCACATTTCTGTTGGGTATGTACTAGGTGTGGAAATTCTGGATTATGGCCATATACATATGGCCAGGTTTATAGATCCAACTATGTATTCAAAGTAGTTGTATTAATTTACATTCCCACTAGAAGTGTTTGAAAGCTTTTACTGATCTGTAAATTACAGCTTTGCTTTTTCCTCCATAATTAGTCTTGGTATTTTTTCCATGCCAGGACATAGAGATCTACTTTATTCTTTTTTCTTTTTTATATAGTATTACATAGGAATATAGGTTATTTAGTGTTCCTCTAGTATTGACCATGAAAGTTATTTCCTTTTATTTTGCCATTAAAAATATTGTATAACCCCCAAAATTTAAAACACACCCACCTTTTTACACAATTTATACTACAGATATGTTTGACATCTACAAATTATTCATTGCGTATGTATGTGTGATTTTGTTTAACTTTTTATTTTGAAGTAATTTTGATTTGTAGAAGATTGCAAAAATAGTACAGAGAGTTTCCATATGCCCAGCTTTCCCTAATGTTAATACCTTACATAACTATGGTACAACTATAAAAACGAAGAAATTAAAATTGGTACAATACTATTAACTAACCTACAGACTTTGATTGTATCAGTTTTGCTACTAACATCTTTTTCTTCAGTCCAGGATTCAGTCTGGAATCACACATTGCATTTAGAGCTCATACTGTTTTAGCCTTCTTCGGGCTGTGACAGTTCCTTAATCTTTGCCTTTCATGACCCAAGGCTTTTCAAGAGTACTTTTCAGTTATTTTGTAGAATATCCCTTAATTTGGGTTTGTCTGATATTTACTCATAATTATATTGAGATTATTCATTTTTGGCAAAAATACCACAGAAGTGATGTGCCCTTCTCAGTGTATATCATGGTAGAGTATATATGCTGTCAATATGTCTTCTTACAGGTGATGTTAACCTTGATCACTTGGCTAAGGTGGTGTTTGCCAGGTTCCTCCACTGTAAAATTATTATTTTTCCCTTTGCAATTAATACATATCTTGGAGTAAATACTTCCCTTATTCCTCCTATATTTATTAATTGGAATTTCTTTGTGAGGGAAGGGCTATTCCTTCTCTTCCATTTATTTATCTGTTCAGTTACTTATTAATATCAGTATGGGATCATTTACTTTTATTTTGTGGGTTATACTCAAATACTATAGTTATTTATTTTGTTTCTAAACTGTTCCAGTTTTGGCTGTTAGGAGCTTTCAGGTGTTACCTGTGCCCTATCTTTCTTGAGCTCTTCCTTACTTTCTGGCACCACAAAATGTTCTGAGCTTGCCTTAGATTTTCCCTGCCCCAACCAATTCTGGAATCAACCAATTCTCTAAGATGCCTTGGTTTCTTTTATTGGGAAATGGTATTTAGAAACCCAGATGTGAGAATTGGGTGTGCTCATTGCTACTGGGGTACCTTGCTTCTGAGCATTGATTGTTTTTTGTCATTTATACATTTCTCTTGGATCATGACATTCAGAATACCCATTCATTTTTTTAAATAAATGCATTTAAGACTGTAAGTTTTTCTCTGAGTACTTTGGTATATCATGTTTCCCTTATTTATTTCTAAATAGTTTATAGTTTTTATTTTTATTTCCTCTTTGGCCCAACGTTTGTTAGATGTATGTTTAAGTTTCCATGTATGTAGATTTTTTAATTGGCTTTTTGTTGTAAATGTTTTATGTAATTTTACTGTAAGCAATGAATGTGTGTATATGATTTTTTTTCTTTTTAAGAACATATTAAAATTTTAATTGTGGCTGGTTACATGGTCAGTTTTTGTGATTATACCATGTGCTTGAAAGAATGATTATTAGATATAACCTCTAATTATATCCATACATCAAGTTTGTTAATTATGTTATTCAAGTCCTCAGTATCTTTACTCTTTTTCATATCATTGTAACCATTCCATTTCTGTGAGAAATGTGTTAATAGCTCCCATTATGATGAATAATTTGTTCTCATTGGATTTTTAACAGATATTTCTTTATGTTTTAAAGCCATGTTTTGGGTATGTAAAAGTTCATGATTATTATTTTTCTTGGTAGATTGGGATTTTTATTAAAACTAAAGGGTTCTATTTATTGTATAGCTAGTTGTTAATATTAATGTATATCTTTTATCATTTTTAAAACGTCTGTCTGGTATATATTTTTCTAACCTTTTATTTTCTACATTTCTGTTAATTTTTTTTTTTTTTTTTAGATGTGACTCCTGAAAACAACATTTGGCTGATTTTTTTTCTCTTAGTATGCCAAAAGAAATACTTGTTGTGGGTACAAAGTGAGGCTGAAAATAGAATTTATTAAAAATATTTTAGAAGTGCATTTAGGCTTTCAGAACCTCTCTCCCACTCTTTCTCCCCAGACTTTTAATTACCTTGTCCTAACTCTGGCAGATGGCATAGGTACTATCAAAATAGCTAATTCCCCACATGATCTCCCCACAGTTGAAGCCCATCATTTAATAATTCCAACGCACACCACAGAAGCTTAAGGCATTTCAGTGTCTCATTCGTTAGATTTTTAAAAGAGAAAATACCATAATAAATATCCATTATTACAGATTCAAAAATTACCATGATTTTTGTCATATGTGTTTCATCTGTCCCTTTGTTTTTGTTGTTTGCTAAAGTAATTTAAGGAAGACCCAAGACTGCATGCTATTTTCATCCCTATTTACTTCAGGGTGATGTGCCATTTTGTTATATAACAACAGTATCATTATCCCCAAATTAGCAATAGTTCCTCTGTATTTTCTAATTCCCAGTTCATAATCAAATTTCCTTAGTATTTAAACAAATTTAGTTCATTTGTTTGAATCTGGTTCTGTACAAGGTCCACATGTCACTTTTGTTGCTTCTTTTTTATCTAGAAAAGCCACCCTCCCCCCCTTTCTCCCTTCATCATTATTAATTTGTAGAAATTGGACCAATAGTTTTCATTGTAAATATGAATAGATAGCAAAGGATCTCCAGACTGTAAGGGAGGCTTCAAATGTGAAAGACAAAGAACAAAGCAAAGAAAAAATTTAAAAACCTAGAGGAAACAGAAGCAATGCAATAAGCTGAAAAAACTTTAAAACACAGCGTAATTGATATCAAAATTATCATCAAAAGAATAAGAGAAGAAATTGTATCCATGAAATAAGAACAAGGGGTAATAAAAAAGCAACCTTTTGAGGAATAAGAAAGAATTCCTGATAATTAAAATATGATAGCAGAAATTAAAAAATTTATAGGCAGAATGGAAGATAATGAAATTAAAACAAAATGTCCAAAGTAGTAAGATGCCAAAAAAATTTAAGAAAATTAGATGTCTCCAGATGGTTCCACATCCAAATAGAAAGATGTTCCAGAAAGGAAACAGAAAATGGTGGGGAAGGAATCATTCTCCTTAGGGTAAAGTTCCTGGAACTAAACATCAGTTTCCAAAACAAATACTCATGAAGTGCCCAGCACAGAGAATGACAAAAGACTGACATGATAATATATTGTGATGAAATTTAAGAATACTAAGTAAAAAGAGAAAAATTTTAAAGCTTCTGAACCAGGGCAGGGGCAGAATGGGGAAAACCTACCATGTATCATACAAAGAAGTAGGAATTAGAATGGCATCGGACTTTGCAAAAAAGCACCGGAAGTTAGGAAACAGAGGACGGTACCCTAATTTTCGCATGAAGAATATTTTTCTCATGGATGATTCTATATTCAGCTAAACTGTCCAGTCTGATATATAGTAAAGATATTTTCAGATATTCACATTCTCAAATTTACTTCTCATGCACAAAATGCTCCTGGAGGATTTATTCCACCAATAGGAGTACACCATAGAGGAGGAAGACTTTAGAACCAAGATACAGAGGATTTGACATGAAAGAGAGCTGAGGACAGTTCCTGAAATGACAAGAAAGGAAAGTCCCAGAATGACAGTTGTATAGTCAATTGAGAGAATACCCACACTGGAGCAAGGGAATAGAGAGCTCTGGGAAGGGTATTTCCTAGAAAAGATATGATATTGAAGAGTTTTCTGCTGTGTCTGAAGGTGTTGAGAAAGAAGAATTACACCTCTGTCGGATTTGGAAGATGTATCAGTGATAGGTACACAGAAAACTAAGAAGAAAAGGGGATGGTTTTTTAATCCAGGGACAGCAAAAAGTTGTATAAGAAATGTGATCATATCATAACATGTGGCTCACTAGTGAAGAATAATGTAAATACTAAATTAAAAGGTTTATTTAAATAAAGGGAGGGTGAGATGAGAAAGGCATGTGTTTGTATGTGTGTATAAGAGTATAGGTATGTGTAGGAGGGTCAGTTCTTATTAGGATTGTGATATAAGCTGCTAGCTACCTACCCTAACATCATTGTTCCTTCTTCCTTAGTAATAGAACTGTGGATATATCTGCTTTACTTGAAATAGGTATGGCCATGTGTCTAATGTCTAAGTTCAGCAGAAGTAATCGGTGGTACTTCCAAGAAGTCTCCTTAAAACAGAGTGAGCCATTGTTCTCCTCTTGCTGCTGGTCTGGAATGGGAAAGGAGTTGTTGGGGTTTCTGCCACTATCATGGTCAATGAAAATAAAGAACACACACCGAAGGTGGTAGACCAGAGAGTTGTAAGGATCCTGGGACTCTGATGACTCTATAAGGCTACTATTATCAGCATTGGATTGGCTAACAATACATTTGTCTTATGCAATATAATATACTCTTGTATATTTAAGCTATCATGTTTAGGTCTCGGTTATATCTAGCAGAATCAGATCTTAACTGATTTGTAATTTACTAAGTAATATCTAAATATTAAGGAATACTGAAATATTAAGGAATAACAATATAAGCATGTTATTTATAGAAGGAAATACTAGAGGAATCAGGAAAAAAAGTTGAAAGTTGTTTTGGGAAGTGGAAATTGAGGTAAAGGCAATGATTACTGTTCTTTCTTTAGCTCTTTTAGTAATATTTGACATTCGAAATTGTATGCATATATTACTTTTAATAAAAATTGATATTTGGGTAGTTACATTTTAATTAGTAATTCAAGTGAAAATACATGTTCATTGAAAAATTTGAACAATACAAAAGATACAGAGTAAAAGTTATGCCTCCCTTCAATGTTCTTTGCCTTTCCCCTGCCCATCAGTTCCACTCTCCTCCCCAGGAGTGATGGTGTTTGATATGTGTCTCTCCATACTTTTTCTGTACATTCATTTAGCATATATAAAGGTGCATACTTTTTAACATTTATTTTTATTAAAAGTGTATTTAAATTTTAATTTAATAAAATTCTCAGGAAGGAATATTTGTAATGGATGTTGTTTGTTTATATTTTTAGAATTCAAGATGTAAGCATGCAGTTAAAAAGTCAACAATATGAATTTCAGAGAGTACAGAAAGAATTGAATCATTTGCAACATGAATTAAAAATTAAGCAGAGACAATCACAAGTATTCAGGTAAGATTATCTTTAAAGAATTGAAAATGATAAGGATTGAAAAAGTGCATTAACTTTATAAACATTCAAACAGATTTTAGTAATAGAGTTTCTATATTCGGTGTGGTTGGAAAAAAAGGAAACAACTTCTCTTGGGGTTTTTTTGATCATTATCTCAACTGAATAGTTTTAGCAATATATTTAAATCGGGCAAACACCTTGCTTTTATTGTGCAGTAACATTTAGAATGAAAGCACAGTAACTAATTCATTTTTCTCTTGACCAGTATTTCTTGGTGTATTCAATTCCCTGCCTGATAGTCCAGTGATACAAAAAGTAGAGAAGAATAGGATAACTTTTTAAAAAAAATTTATGTATTTATTTGAGAGAGAAAGAGTGTGCATGCGGGCATGAATAGGGGAGGAGCAGAGGGAGAGAATCTTCAAGCAGACTCCCTTCTGAGTGTGGAGCCCAGCTAGGGGCTCATTTCAGGACCCAGCGATCATGACCTGAACCGAAACCAAGTGTTGGTTGCTTAACCAACTGAGCCACCCAGGCACCCTAGAATAGGGTAACTTTCTAATAATAGTAATAGACCTCCTAAATTTCAAAATCTCCAACATAAATGGTGTTAATTCTGCTTTTATATAATCTTTGGAGGGCTTATAATACCTAAAGTTAAAACCCAATGTTCTAAATAAATTAGGAAGTTCATTTTCTTTTATAAAATTGGAATTGAATATATTGAGAATATCAGAAACAGTGATTCTTTTCAAAATTGAGTAACTTATCTTTAGAAAAGAGAAATAAGTTAAATGAACATTATAAATAGACACAGGTTCTGGGTTACTAAAAAAATATGTTGAATGAATATTTTGAAGGTTAGGTTCCTTTCTTTTCTTTTTCAATCTACTAGTTGTTGCCAGAGACATTGTTTCATTAAAAAAATTACCTGGGCTAATAATTTTTAGTATACTATCTGGTGATCATCTGCTGGTCAACTACTTTTCATAAATGCCTTGCACATAATGACGCTCAATAAATAATTTTTGAATTGATGAGTCTACTCATAAAACAGATGATCGTTTTTGTCATCAGAAATCTTTCCTGCCTTGTCCTAGAAATCTGGTATTGAACCAGGAGGTGACTCCAGTTCTTCACTTTAGTCAGGCCGACCAGTTGGCTCTTCCAATAGCTCTGGCTCAGGTCTGCTAAGAAAGTCCCATTTATTTTATCCATTAATGCCATTGTGGGTGGTAGGATTGACCGAATTTTAAAGGTTAGACCAGAACTAGATTAAATAATTAATGCTGCTTTAAAATATTAAGACTGGGGGCACCTGGGTGGCTCAGTCGTTAAGCGTCTGCCTTCGGCTCAGGTCATGATCCCAGGGTCCTGGGATCGAGTCCCGCATCAGGCTCCCTGCTCAGCAGGAAGCCTGCCTCTTCCTCTCCTCCTGCTTGTGTTCCCTCTCTCGCTGTCTCCCTCTCTGTCAAATAAATAAATAAAATCTTAAAAAAAAAAAAAAAAAAAAAAAAAAAGCTTTAAAAAAAAATAAAAAAAAAAAAAATAAAATAAAATATTAAGACTGATAAAATGTTCACATTTTACATGTGATTTGTAGCATTTTAAATTCTTGAAAAAACTGAGGCATATTGTTACTTTTATTGTGTTCTAGTTTTATCATTTTGAGTTATACTTTTAACTGCTTATTTTTTTAAAAAAATTTCAATAGATATGTGACTTTTGTTTATTTTTAGTTAAAAGATTATAAATTGGGAGTCTGGGGTCTGACATATAAAAAATATAGCATTTACTAAAAAGCAATTTTGGAAGTAACCATCTAACTAAACACTTAGTACAAATAAAAGTTTATAATATACAAATAGAAATGATTACTGGTTTTATTCCTCACTAGTAGTTACATTGCATAGGAACAAGCAGTCTGGTGAAAATAAAAGCAAAATTTATAGGGTCAGTGATTTTGTTGCATTACTAAAAGCTGATTTTATAGTAATTTATCTTAAAAATATCTACTAGAATACAGAAGAAAAGGAGCTTATCATCTCTCTAAATGTGGCAAAGAAAAGAAGCATGAACTTTAGGTGCTCAGATATAATCATTTTATTTGTGGAGCCTAAAAGGAACTTCCCCCTTTTTTTTTTTTTTAAGATTTTATTTATTTATTCATCAGAGATAGAGCACAAGCAGGGGGAGTGGCAGGCAGAGGGAGAAGCAGGCTCCCTGCCGAGCAAGGAGCCTGATGCAGCACTCCATCCCAGGACCCTGGATTATGACTTGAGCCGAAGGCAGACACTTAACCCACTGAGCCCCCCAGGCATCCCAAAAGGAACTTTTAATAGATCAATGAACTGTGTCTTTGAGTCGCATTGCTCTTTTAAAATTATTCTGTCATTTACTTAATTGCAATTGGGCTTAATCACCTAGCCTCCAGAAAAATGTTCATCATGCTTTGTTTTTCCTGACATCATTTCCAGCCTGTCTCTTGCCAAGGAGGTGATCAGGAGTGTGTGTGGTCTGCCTCAATTGGCTCAGCACATTTGCTATTCAGAATAAAATGCCTTTGAGAATGGGAATTAAGTTTAGAAGGCCTGTAAAATGGACACTAAAAAATAGTATGGAATATAAGTATACTTCACTTTATGTAAATCTGTATATAAATCCAGTGCTCCAAATCAATCCATATTTGAAATATTTTAGGCAGTGTTTACTTTTAGAGGATTCCTATTGTGAATCTTTCATAAATTGTTTGAAATATAAAGTACTTACTTTTTTTTTTTTTTTTTTTTTTAGAGATGGAAGGGGGAGAGAGGGAGAGGGAGAGAGAGAATCTTAAGCAGGCTCCACACCCAGCATGGAGCCCAATGCAGGCCTCGATCTCACAACCCTTAGATTATGACCTGAGCCAAAATCAAGAGTTGGACGCTTTAGTGACTGAGCCACCCAAGTGAAATTAATGTTATAACCACAGACATCATTTACTGTGAATGAAATGATGCTTAAATTTCAGATCCCTTCACTCAGGAGCCCCTTCTAAGGTTCTCAGAGGGCCCCTAGCAATAGTAAGGTGGCCTAATTGTAATTGGTTAAAATTCTTTCTTTTTCCACTCTGATTTCCCCTTTCTTAAACTTGTGATGTTGGTGTGCCATTAGAGTAGTCACAAATATTTTGGGAGTCTGAGTAAGGGAAAATTGAGTTGGGAATACACTGTTAAAGCTGCCATTTGGAAAGACATTTTAGAATGCTTCAATAATACAATCAAGACATCGGGGCACCTGGGTGGCTCAGTCGGTTAAGCATCTGCCTTTGGCTCAGGTCATGATCCCAGGGTCCTGGGATCTAGTCCCACATCAGGCTCCTTGCTTGGCAGGGAGCCTACTTCTCCCTCTGCCTGCCGCTCCCCTCCTGCTTGTTCTCCCTCTCTCTCTCTGACAAATAAATAAATAAAATCTTTAAAAAAAAAAAAAAAGCAAGACATCACAGACTAAAAATCTGTATGTGTGTGAATTTTAAAAAATTAATGGAATAAAAACAATAAAGATCAAGTTAAGCATAGAAATTATTCTCACATAAAAATTGTAACTTTTTTTCAGATTATATTACAGGTGAATTCATTAAGAGAAAGATTTTTTCAACAAAAGCTCTTGGATTATTTCATAATCTATTCAATGAAGTGGAGTTAATTATCCAAAAACATTGAAGAAAGATTTAAGCATCTGCCGATTTACAAAAGCTACTATCACTGAATACAACATAAAAATCATACCATTTCAAGGACATCTAAGATAAATTGGCTTATGAGCCTCCTCATTTCAAAGACAATTTAAGCCTAGTCATTTTCTGAAAACACTTGAAATGTTCCTAATCTTATAATCATATAAAAAAATTTGATAAGTTTTTTCCAAATTGGACAACGTATAATATTTACAATGTTATCAGTAATGAACCATAAAGCTGAAAGAATCTTTCAAAACTACCAATAATAAAAAACTAATGGCCATGCTAGATGAAAGGCTATATAATTTTTATATTTTCTCCACATAAAGTATTATATGAAATGGTTCTCATATGGACAAGTGGTTGTAGAACATGTAGACAAAAATTGCAAATAGGGTGCCTGGGTGGCTCAGTTGGTTAAGCCTCTGACTCTTGGTTTCGGCTCAGGTCATGATCTCAGAGTTGTGATATCAAGCCCCAAGTTGGGTTCTGTACTCAGCACGGAGTCTGCTATAGATTCTTTCCCTCTCCCCCCACCCCTCCCCACCACTCACGCATGGTGCATATGCTTGCTCTCTAAAAATAAATAAATAAATAAAATCTTCAAAAAATAAAGGTATTGTAGAGCTGTTACTTATTAGGAAGTTATATTATTTTCCTGTATTTTGTGAAATTGGTGGAATTCATCAACTTTAAAATTTTTATTTGTAATGATTTTTCTCATTCTATGGATAATTACACACTTTTAACCTAATTTTGTAGGCACCTTTTTTTTTTTTTTAGAGAATGGGAGAGAGAGAGTGGGGGTGCAGAGGGAGAGGGAGAGAGAATCTTAAGTAGGCTCCACACCTAGCGTGGGGCCAGAGGTGGGGCTCAGTCTCACAACCCTGAGATCATGACCTGAGCCTAAATCAAGAGTCAGTCACTTAACTGACTGAGCCACCCAGGTGCCTCATGTAGACATCATTCTTATATTCTTTTTTTCAAGGAAGCTGTCCTCCCACTCACCACTAATCATATAAGATTTAGACCCCATAGAACATGGATCTGCTCTTGGCTAACAAGCTTGAATTTTCTGTTTCCAGCCTTTCTCCCTACAGAAGCACTTGAATCCACATCCAGTCTTTTTTTCTGTTAAATATTCTTGTAAGCCCTGACTCCCATGCACATGGCTTACTCTCAGGAGCTGCCTTACACCAAACCATTAGCCCCTTGACCTTGGCTTAGTTCATAGCTCTTGTCTCCGTCTTACCAGTTTCTGGTTCTACATTCAGACTTCCCATTCTCACTTTTGGCCCCCTTGATTAAGTGATCTATTTGGACTCCTCCTCTGCTTTTTGAAATTAGCATCTCTCTTAGCTCCCAGCTCTGCAGGCTGATAGAGGCATTTCCTGTGGCTTTTCATCACTCAGGTGGACCTTAGTTACCAATAGAATGACACCACCCATTTTCCTGACAAAGGCTAATCTTTCAGCCTCTGCCCTACCTCTGTCCTTTCTAGGACTTTGCACAAGAAATTGACTGCATCTTTTTTCTGTGTTTTTATTTAGCCTCTGACTGTACTTGTATTGTTACTTAGCTGTTTGCACACTCAGGTGTCTCCTGTCTTAACAAACCATTCTACTCTGCATTTTCCTCTTTCTCCTCTTGCCACTTAAGTCAAGGTTCTTGATTGCTGGTATCACCTGTTTTGTCACTTCTGCTTTGTTGCTCTGTTCTTTCCTACCTAATGCCTCTCTCTGAGATCACCAGAGGCCTCCTTAATACCAGATACAGTGCACTCTGTTCAGCCTTTATCTGAAGGCTTAAACACTGACCACTACTTTTTTGTTTAAATTCTCTTATTTCCTGGATTTCAGATATTAATTCTTTTGGTTCTTCTCTTTTACTCCCTCGTCTTTTTTGAGAGATTCTTTTCTGTTTTAGTCACATAAAACATTAGTGTTATCCGGTGTCTTATCCTCAGTACTTCTCACTTCTTCATTCCTCCAACTGGGTGATCTATTATTTTTACTCATTCATTCATCAGTATTTGTTGAGCATATACTATGTGGTAGGTACTGTGCTAGGTGCTTGGGAAACTGTGTTGAATAAGACAGATATAGTCTCTGCATTATAGATTTAGTCCATTCAGGAAGATAATTATTAACCAAATAATTATAATTCCATGGCTTCAGTCATCATTTTTTGCTAATAACTCCGAGATCTATGCCTGAATCTTTTTTATTAGGTAAATTATAGCCAGGACATCTGAAGTAATAAAATCACTGAGATTGCGGAAAATCTGTGATTACTTTTGAACTGTGACATTTCATGAAGCAAGAGCACTAGATCAATCACTTTAAAAGGTATTCTTTATCACCCCAGGTTTTATACAACCTGGAGAACCATGGTATGTAGCAAGAATACTGTCTAAGAATATGAGATTCTCATTTTGGCTCTGTGATTAAGTCACTTTGACCTAATTTTCTTCACTAAGTATTTACTGTTGAATGAATTTAAAACATTAATTGAATTAATGTGTATGAAAAAGTTAGCTGTCTTTCTTTATATAATGGAAATGAGTTGGGGTGACCATATACCTTAGTTTTCCTGGGATAGTTCCAGTTTATATCTGTCATCTCAGCAAAATACAAATAGCACCTCCTTTTACATTCAAAATTGTCTCCATTTAGACAGTAGATTATATGGTCATTCTCAAACCATTTTTCAAAGAAAACCATTTTTTCAAAGAAATATTTGTTATAATGCTTGCTATTTTTAAAATTCCTAATTTTTTAAACTATTTTACAGTCGAAGATTGGTGGAGTACAGATATTTCTGGAATAAGACTCTTTCATTACTTACTTTTACTAAAAGAGAGCTAACCAGTATTAAAAATGAAGTATATGATAATTTTCAAAACTGGACTTCACTGAAAGGAGAAGTTTTTCTACAAATTAAATCCATAAGTGAAACAGCCTTGACAGGTTTGTTGTGTATATTTAGAATGTAATCATCTTTTTTTTTGCTATATGGTACATCATAAGTAATGAAATAATCCTTCATTTTATGTGATGGAACTTATGATCAACTTTTAAATTTGTTGTTGGTAAACTAGCTGACCATTATGACTTCTTTGAACCCTAAAATTCAATAATTATAGGCTGATCTAAAATAAACCATGATACATCTATCTTGAGCTGTGACCAGAAGTCTGTTTATTACTGTTAAATGTGCCAATTTGTATTTTAAAACTTTTTCTTCTGTTCATGATTTAGTATTTCATGTCGGATCAGCCTTCCCTCAGATAACTGATAAATTCTGGACAGAATAACTACTTAAAAACACTGGAGAGTGACCAAAACCAAGCACATAACAGAGGGAATGTCAAATATTGAAAGAATGCATATTACTAAGTGAAAGATGCCAATCTGAAAAGGCTACATACTATATGATTCTAACTAAATGACATTCTGCAAAGGGTAAAACTATAGATATAGTAAAGAAATATGTTTTTGCCAGTGTGGGAGGGGAAGAATAGGTTGAGCATGGAAGATTCTTAGAGCAATGAAAATACTTTGTATGATACTATAATGGTGGATACATGTCATTATACATTTATCAAAACCCATAGAATGTAAACACCAAGAGTGAATCCTAATATAAACTAAGGATTTGGGGGCGAATATGATGTGTGAGTGTAGGTTCATTGATTATAAGAAATGTCCCACTCTGGTGCAGGATTTTGATGATGGGAGAGGCTATGCATGTGTGAAGACAGAATTTATATGGAAATTCTCTGTACTTTCTGCTTAATTTTACTATGAACCTAAAACTGACATTTTTTTTTTAAAGGCTATGAATTTTTTTTAGTTAAAAGAAGAAAATGGAACTGGGTGAATTCCCTGGGGTTTGGTTTTTATTTTTGTTTGTTTGTTTAAGGCTATTAGGTTGAGAGCAGGGTACAGTGTGTTCCATGCAGGGAAGCTAAAACTCTGATATAAATCTATAGTCTTTTGGCTTGAAGATTGGAGGACATAGATTAAGGCAGCTTCTGAGAAAGAATATTCCAGAAAAGAGGTGATCAGAGAGGAAGAGCTCAGAGTTTGCATATAAGCTCTTTCCAAATCTTTGGCCTATTCCTGAAATACATGTGCACAGGGAAGACTTGAAATAACCCATCAAAGGCCAAAATAATTGATATTTTCGCTGCTGCTTACCCAAGGGGAGACATATTTTACAGTTTGAGTTCAGCCAAGTTAACTGCTTGTTAAAATAAAACAATGTCAAAATCACTACCCTTTAGAGGAACGTAACAGAATTCAGGGTCTCCATAACATAACATCCCCAATGTTCAGGATACAACCCCAAATTTCTTGGTATGGGAAGAAACAGGAAAACATGGCCCATACTCAAGAGATTAGTCAGCAGAGACCAACCCTGAGTTGATCCAGATGATAGAAATAACTAACCAGGATTTCAAATTAGCTGTTAACTATGTTTAATGACATAAAGGAAAATAAGCTAGTAATGAGTGAAAAGATAGAATATCTCAGCAGAAAACTATTAAAAATTGGATATTCAAGAATGGAAAAATACAATATCTGAAATAAAAATTTACTGGATAGACTTCTTTTTTTTTTTTTTTTTTTAAGATTTTATTTATTTATTTGAGAGAGAGAATGAGACAGAGAGAGAGCATGAGATGGGGGAGGGTCAGAGGGAGAAGCAGACTCCCTGCCGAGCAGGGAGCCCGATGCGGGACTCGATCCCGGGACTCCAGGATCATGACCTGAGCCGAAGGCAGTCGCTTAACCAACTGAGCCACCCAGGCGCCCCATACTGGATAGACTTCTATAGCATATTGTGATTACAGAAAAAAGAACCAGTGAATTTAAGATAGATCAGTAGAAATTATTCATTTTGAAGAACAGAGATAAACATTGAAAAAAAATGAACAGAACCTCAGGGCCCTTAGGATGGATTAAAATATACCATAAGTGATAAATATGGGTAAGAAAAAAGACTTTTTTCCTTTGAATTTAAAAAAAAATTGTATGTTCTTATTTAAAGTAGGAATTATATGTGGGTTTTATGAAGTATGTTGATTTAACTTATGACAGCTAGAACATAAAGGATGGAGAGAAGGAGTAAATAGACCCAAATGGTTGCACTCTTTTTGTATTTTATGTGATATGATGCAATATATATATGTAGACTAAAAATGATATATAACTCATAAAGCAACCACTAAAAAAAAAATACAAAAAGACAAAGCTAAAAAGATAATAAATAAACTAAAAAGTAACTCTTTTAAAAGTATCCAAACAGTGGAGAATTAATGTCACCTGTCTCTAAGATTTATATGCATAATGACATATGGATCATCAGTAGATCACTGGAACAAAATAGCCAGGTAAATAATCCTATTTGTATGATTATTTCACTTTTGACAAATGTGCCAAAACAATCCAATGGGACAAAGAAAGTCTTTCAACAAATTGTAATAGAACAACTAAATACCCATATGGGAAAATATACCTCAACTCCTTCATTACATTGTACATGAAATTAATTCAAGATAAATCATAAAACTAAATATAAAAGCTAAAACTATCAAAGAAGAAATAGAGCAAAATGTCTTCATGAATTGGTAGTAAATGAAGGTTTATTGGATAGGGCATAGAAGTAAGAAAAATACCAAAAATTGATGTGTTAGACTTTATCAAAATTAAAAACTTCTATTCATCAAAAGATGCTGTTAAGAAAATGAATAGGTAAGCCACAGACAGAAAAAATACCTAAAAAAAAAAAAAAATGTGACAAAGAACTGCTGTCCAGCCTACATAAAGAACACCAACAAGTCAGTAACAAAAGGACAAAAAATCCAATCAAAAATGGCCAAAAAATCCAATCAAAAATGGCCAAAAGCAGACACTTTGAAAGGAAACACATACAAATGACCAATAAGGACATGAAAAAGTGCTCAACGCTATTGCAACGTTATTGCAACGGAAATGCAAATGTCAATAGTACATACCCACCAAATTGGTTAAAATGAGAAAGATTTAAAACAGTGGATGTTGGTGAGGAAGGAAAGCAAGTGGAACTCTTCACACAAATAGGTGAGAGTATAAAATGTTATAGCCACTTTGAAAAAAGCTCTGACAGGTATTTTTTATAAAACTATACACATATCCAATGATCCTTGAAATTCTTCTCTTTGGTATTGATGCCCCCCTGCAAGTAAAAACATATGTCCACACATTTATCCTAAAGAAGTGTTCCTTGTGGCAGGCTTGTAGCCTTAAATAAGGGAAGAAAATTAATGTTCTTATAGTTTAAATATATTTATTAATATATAACTAATATAAAATATATTTCTTTTTTTTAAAAATATATTTCTATATATAGATTTAGACCCACATGCATAGGCTGAACTGATTTTTTATGGTATGGTATTCCATTTATTTATTTTTTCTTTTTTTATGTATTTTTAAATTTAAATTCAATTAATTAACATATAATGTATTATTGGTTTCAGAGGTAAAGGTCAGTGATTCATCAGTCTTATATAATACCCAGTGCTCATTACATCACATGCCCTCTTTAATGTCCATCACCCAGTTACCCCATCCCTCCATCCCCGTCCCTGCCAGCAATCCTCAGGTTGTTTCCTATGATTAAGAGTCTCTTATGGTTTGTCTCCTTCTCTGGGTTCATCTTGTTTTATTTTTTCCTCTCTTCCCCTATGATCCTCTGTTTTGTTTCTTAAATTCCACATATCAGTGAGATCATATGATAATTATCTTTCTCTGATTGACTTATTTCACTTATCATAATATCCTCTAGTTCTATCCACGTCATTGCAAATGACAAGATTTCATTTTTTTGATGGCTGAATAGTATTCTATTGTATGTATATATATGTGTGTGTCTGTGTGTGTGTGTGTGTGTATACATATATATATATATATATATATATATATACACACCACATCTTTTTTATCCATTCATCTGTCGATGGACATCTCAGCTCTTTCCATAGTTTGGCTATTGTGGACATTGCTGCTATAAACATTGGGGTGCACATGCCCCTTTTGATTACTACATTTGTATCTTTGGGGTAAATACCCAGTAGTGCAATTGCTGGGTCCTAGGGTAGCTCTATTTTCAACTTTTTGAGGAACCTCCATACTGTTTTCCAGAGTGGCTGCACCAGCTTGCATTCCCATTAACAGTGTAGGGAGGGTTCCCCTTTCTCCGCATCCCCACCAACATCTGTCGTTTCCTAATTTAATTTTAGCCATTCTGACCAGTGTGAGATGGTATCTCATTGTGGTTTTGATTTGTATTTCCTTAATGCCAAGTGATGTTGAGCATTTTTTCATGTGTCTGTTGGCCAGCTGGAGAAATGTCTGTTCATGTCTTCTGCCCATTTCTTGACTGGATTATTTGTTCTTTGGGTGTTGAGTTTGATAAGTTCTTTATAGATTTTGGATACTAGCCCTTTATTTGATAAATATATTTATTAATATAAATATATTAAATATATGTATAAATTTAGACCCACATAAGTATGCTAAACTGATTTTTGACAAAGGTAAGCAAGCAGTTCAGTGGAGGAAGGATAGCCTAGCCCCCCCCCCCTTTTTTTTTTAACAGATTGAAAGTAGTAACAGAGACAGTGGAGTAACTGGAGTAATTACTAGAGTAATTGGTTATCCATAGGCAAAAAAAAAAGAGAACGCTTGACCAAAACCGTTCACCTTATACAAAAATTAATTCAAAATGGATCATAGATCTAAAGGAAACTAGAAAACTAGAAAATCTTTAGGACCTATTATTCTCAGACTTGAACTAAAAGCGTGATACATAAAAGGAAAACTTGATAAATAGAACCTCAACAAAATTAAGTTTTGCTCTGTGAAAGACCCTGTTAAGAGGATGAAAAGGCAAGTTACAGATTAGGAGAAAATATTTGTGGACCACACAAAGGACTTTTATCTAGAATACATGAAAAGCTCTCAAAACTCTACGTTTTAAATAAACAGACTCATTAGGAAATGGGCAAATTATATCAGCAAAAATTTCATCGAAGATGATATGCAGATGGAAAACACATGAAAAATTGTTTAACATCATTAGCCAATTAGGGAAATGAAAATTATAACATTATGAAATGAAATACGCATCTATTAGAATGTCTAAAATTGTAGAGGTTTCCTAAAAACATAATAACCTAAAATAATTTTAAGTCCATGTGGCTAAGCTAACAGGACTAAGAAGAACAGAAAAATCTTAATCAAAATTTTATATAATCAATCAGAAATTGATTATATAAGATTAATACTAATAATTATACTTACATTAGCTAACATTATATAATACTTAGTCTAGATCTAAAAACCTATATTAGCTATAAACTTTGACAATATTACAGGCATTTTACATGATAAATACTTTTTTTAAAAAATACCAGCTTTTATTTGTGATCTACATGGATATATCCTTATGGGGTGAGTTGATTGTGCATGGCATAGTTCTTCAATTGAAAAGTTGATACAAAAACATGAAACATTTTTATAAGAAGTAAAATAACCTCCTAATTCATAGTCCTAATTCCTTTATCCTAACATAATTGTTTTCATTTTCCCACTTTATCTTCTAGTCCAACACGTGCTCATTTATTTTTGGCATATTTGTAATCACAATCTAAATGCCAATTTATATTCTAAAATGTAGTGTTATTGGCTGAATTTTGTCACTTCCCCAAATTCATATATTGAAGTCCCAATCCTTCAATATAACTATATTTGGAGTCAGGGTCCTTAAATAAATTTAAGTAGGTGGGCTCTAATCTAATATGATTGGTGTTTCTAAAAAAAAAAAAGAGGAAATTTGGAAACAGACACAGAGGGAAGAGTCTTGAAGACACAGGAAGAAGATGGCCATTTACAAGCCAAGAAGAAAGGCCTGGAAGAGATCCATCCTTCGTGGCCCTCAGAAGATACCAACCCAGCTGATTCCTTGATCTCAGACTTTTTAGCCTCCAGAACTGTGAAAAAAGCAATCTCTGTTGCTTAAGCTACCCAGTCTGTGGTACTTTGTTACAGCAGCCCTAACAAATTAATAAATATCATGAACCACATAAACATTGCACAATATTATTCGAGATACTTTAAAAGATTTGCACATTAAAATTTAGGTTTAAAATCAAAGTCCAAAACAGAAACAGTATTCCTAGAAAACGCATTGCTTAATATTTTCTTGCTGACAAAGTATGTTAATTATTGAATAGCAGATATGAGTGAAATACTTCTTACCCCTCTAATGAGTGGCTTTCTCTTTATGTAATCAAGACTTTTAAGTTCAAATGTTCATAGATTAGGTTTTCTTAAACCAGAGCACACCTATTTTAATAAGAGAAATTTCAGGAAAAAATATTTTTAGTGTAGAATCACCACACTAAAGGTAGAATATTTTAAGTGTATAATTAATTTGCTTCCATTCTCAAAGTAACTTGATTGAATAGCTCTTGAACTTTTAAAATTCAAGTTCTGAATTAGGTTTAGAAATGTAGTCCACATTTTTCGTAAAATTGAAGAAATTGGGGATAGAATAGGCCTATTTGCTTATCCTATTAAAACACACATTGCTTATGTGTTTTTTTTTGCCTTATCTAGTCTGACATTAAATAATCTGGGGCTCAAAATGCTTGCCTATGAAGTGAAGGTAAGGTAAGACAAAAAAAATATTCAGGATATTCAACTAGTATATCAGAAACTATTTAGAAGTTTTGCTCGATAATGACTTTACTCATTTGGTAACTATCTATTGAGCTTCTGTTATTTCTAGGACATCACTGGTAATGATTATGGGTGGAATAAAAATTAAGATATTATCTCTGACCTAAAATAACTTACGGTCTAATACTAGATCATATGTATACATATGATCAGTGCAGTAAAAATGGTGTAAATTGGAGCAAGTTCTAGGAAGATCTAAGTCACTTCCAGATTGGGTCAGAAAAGATTTCCAGGCCGTGGTAGCATGTGGGCAGTGGCAGGCCAAATGAATGAGGTTAGGAGGACCTTCTCCATGGGGGTGCTGAGACAGGGGAAACACAAGGTGGGTACAATGACCAGAATAGGTTAACCTGGTGGAGATCATAACTTCTGAACTCCAAATTGGGACACATGACTGACAGATATGAAGTTGTAGAATGATGAGTGTAGGATTGAATATTTGACAGTAGGATTGCCAAACAAGAAGGGATACGTAATTTGCCAAGGGTGAGTTAATTCTCTCCTAATTCATTGAGTTTACTCTCCTAATTCCATGATAGAAACACAGCTCCTGTTAGTTTGGAAATCTTGCTGTACTTTTCCATGTGTTAGAATATATTTCACAAATAAATTTGTATTGCAGATTCTTATTCTTTTAATGTCAGAAAGTCATGTTGACATGAGTAGTTATTTTAGAGACAGATAGTAGTGTACACTTACAGAGTCAGCCTGCTAACCTAAGCAGTATCATTCTGGCAAATGAAAAATAGGTGACAGCATGTGCAGGCTCCTCTGCAGTGTCATTCTGACTTAAATATAGACAGATATGATTAGGATACGATACAATTTATTCAGCACAAGGAGCCACCTTTATAGATACAGAAATACCCAAGACTCTTTAGGCGTGAAGAAAAACCGCAACCTCCATATTTTTTAAAACTCTCTTCTTTTAAAATTTTATGCACTAGTGTGTTATCTGTTTTCCTTGTACAAATGGGTACATATCCATAAGTATTTAGAAGCATATAGTTATTCCTAGGAAAAAGATTTCCATATAAAGTAATCATTGGAATATAGTAGAACCTTACTTATTTGGTCTCTGTCAATTTATTTATCCAGATTTTCCTTTTTTTAAAAAAAGATTTTATTTACTTGAGACAGAGAGCACGAGTGGGGTGGAGGGGCAGAGGGAGAAGCAGACTCGCCATTGAGCAGGGAACCCAATGTGGGGCTCGATCCTGGGACGCCAGGATCATGACCTGAGCTGAAGGTAGACATTTAACCGACTGAGCCACCCAGGCATCCCACCAGGTTTTCCATTTTGAGCAATAATTAAAAGTGAAGAAGATGCTAGACCCCTTGTGCTCATGCCCTAGATCTGTCTTAAAGGTCATGTTTTCTTCCAGACATACTCTTCACCCACAGAAAGACATTTTGCTTTTCTCTCCTTGGACCACATTTGTAATCCTATTCATCACCATCCTTTAAGGCATGTTCTCTTCCCTGTGCTCTGTCTAGCCTACCACTTTACTTCTCCTGTAACGACTTACCAGCCATATTGCCTCTGCTGCCATGTCTGTTTTATGGATCTCTGATTCTGGTTTTCACTCGCCCCTGTGGCTGCTATTTCTGCTGTGGTGGCTCCAAGTCCAAGACAAACTCCTCTGATACCCAATCACATGCTAAACCCATCACATGGCCCAGGATAAGCTAACCAAGGAAGGGGATTCCAAGTGAACTATCTGAAAAAGCGAACTATCCAGATTTGCACGTAGATCATATCCTCAACAATTCAAATTAATTGTGGTTGCACAAATTTTATAGTATTTTATCATTATTGTTTGGTTCTTTAAATGTTTTAATACTGGTTTAAGACAGTAGTGCTGAAGAGACTGATTAAGGGAGAGCTTGATAATTATTCTGAAGGATAATATGCTCCATGCATTTCTCACAAAATTATATAAAATTAGCACATTTAAATATACATAATGCTATGAAGGCATATTTTTATTAAGCTTAATCTAAGTAGATAGAATAATGACAAGTGATTGCTATAATGAAATTCCGGTCTCATTTTGAGGCCACAGAGTATTATTAGAATCATTAAGGTATATTAACTAATATTTTCTGCCCATAAATTTATTAGTTTTAGACACTGCATCATTTTATTCCTCTCCATCCCTACTGCCTTTCTTCATAATTTGTATAGAATGTACCCTAGTTACTCTCCTAGAAATGCCACCCAATCAGCTCATGCTAGCACATTTAAATTTACTTTTCTGAATCATGTTGCCAAGAAAACAATTTAATTTCAATAAAACTCAGAACATTATGCAGATATTGTGTTATCCATTTATGTGAATATTTGAAAAGCAAGATGGATTGCCATTTAATACAATTTAAAGGCTAAACTACTAAAAGTTTTCATACATCATTTAGCAATATAATTGTTTTTCTTATTTCTTTTTTCAGAATAACTACTAAATTTAAATTTTTTTGGTTAGGTGTCATTATGCTGACAGAAAAGTCATCTTGACTCTCAACTATTAATTTTCTAAAAGGAAATAATCATTCTATGGGGAAATGATTTATGATTCAATTTTGTCTATTTGTAAACTTTACATTTTCCTTACAGAAATAGAGATACTAAAGAAAAGTTTGACAGTGTCCCAGAGAAATAAGATATGCCTTGAAGAGGAAATGAAAAATCTGAAATTGTTGTCAGATGCAGCCATGTTGAGGTCTCAGCAGATTCAGACATCCAAACAACAGGAAGTAAACTTGCAAACCAGATGCCATGACTTGCAAAAAGAAGTACTAGGTAAAAGAGAATTATTTTTTGCTGCTGTTAGCAACTAGCCGTAATAAAATCTTGCTTTAATTAGTTTGTGTTGCAAATATGCCTGATTATTAGTAACTATGTCAATAACTGTGTCTGTGATCAATGTTTACTATCTTCCCTTCCCATTCTGCTATTTAGAGTGATGAGACTTAAGTGAATATACTCTTTCATTTTCCCAAATGAAAATATTAAAAATTGTGTTTTGGGCACCTTGGGCAAAGTTTTAAAAATTTCTACCTCAGATGAATAAGTGTCTTGGCACTAAGGCTATGGAATTTGTACTTTTCCCTAGAGGCAGTAGGAATCGTTGAAAATTGGTAATCTGGACAATGATATAATACAAGCAGTGTTTTAGCAAAATTGAGCTATTAGCAGTGATTGGAGGTGTTCCAAACATCAAGCAATTGGACCCAAGTAGCCATTTAGAAACTATCTTTGCTGGTAACCCAGGCCTAGACTAACTGTAAGAAACTGAAGTAGAAAGGGAACTAACATATTTTAGGTCCTAATGTGCACTGTATATAAATTACTTCTGTCAATTCCCACAGTGACCATGAAAAACGGGTATAATTATCCCATCTTGCAGAGGAGAGAAAATAGCCTAGAAAGGTTAACATGCCTGTTTTCACATAGCTGGTAAATGGCAGGGAGTGAAAGCAAACCTAGTCAGATTGCAGGACTCATGCTTGTCCCAGTATGTCTCCTTGGTCCTCTTTATGGCCACAATGGGAAAGCTAAGACAGAATCAGGATTGAGCAGACTACTCAGGACTAGGGAGGTAAACACCTGACTGAGTAGCCAGGGAGAGAAGGAAGTCACAGAGGACTTCTGAACCTCTTTTCTTGGGAGTGGGAACATACCACAGACTAGGAAATCTGGAAAGAAACTGGTGTTGGAATGGAAAATAGGATTCATTACATGAACTTGGAGCAGATACCAGACATTTTAATTTTCCCTTCTGTGGATTGCCTATTTATAGATTTTGCCAATTTTCTATTGCATTATTGGAATTTTCCTTGATAATTTTTAAAAGCAGTTTATAAGTATAGTAATTATAATTTATATTCTTTTTTTTCTAACATATAATTTGTCTATTGACTTTTTATGGTAAATTTCACCATATCAAAGTTTTTCATTTTGTTATGATCAAATTACTGTCTTTTATTATTTCGGGTTAGTTTTGGTTAAAATAGTGCCTCCCATTCTTAAATTGTACAGATAGTCTCCTGAGTTTTCCTACATTTAAGTCATTAATACATGTAAGATTTATTTTTTATATGGTGTGAGATGTGGGGATCTAGTTTTATTCTTTCCAAATGGATAACCAGTTGTATCAGTATTATATATTAAATAATCCATCCTTTCCACTGAATAGAACTATCATCTGTCATATGTTAAAATTTTATGTATGCTAGCATTGATTACTATGTTCTGTCTTCTGTTCCACTAATTTATTTAATATACCACTGATCCATATTCATTTGAATATAGTGATGTAATAGCATATTCTCAAAGCTGGTAAGTCTTTTCTCTCTCCGCTGTTCTTTTTAAATATATATTTGGAGGAGTTATTCTTTCATTTGAACTTTTTAAGATCTTTTATTTACTTCTAATCCAAAGACTCTAAATAGGTACCTAGTAAAGTTTTTCTCTACATATTCATAAGCAGTTATTCTTCCACATAAACATTAAGGTAATTCATTTAATTCTAATCCCAACAGGGATTCTAGCTGGAATTGCATTATATTTATATAGTAAATTTTGGAGAATTGACATTTTAGTGGTAGTAAGTCTTTTTAATATTATCAAAGTCTTCTCATTCAAGAATATAATATGTCCTTTCATTTCTTTAAATTTGTTTTCAAATGATTTCATAGTTTTATTTCAATATATTTCTTTGTCATTCTTGTTAAGTTTATGACTCATGGTTTTGCATCTATTATAAATGGACTATTTTCTCTATTTCAGCTTCTTGATATTTGTTTTTTTGTTTTTGTTTTTGGGTTTTTTTGGTGCAAAAAAGTGTTTTTATTATAGTACAGGGACAGGACCATGGGCAGAAAGAGCTGCACTGGGATTGTGAGGACTAACGGGTTATATACCCTTTAGTTAGTGGGAGTTAGGGATAGTCTCTAAGGAATTTGTGCATGTTAAAAGCAAGGTCTCCAGGATCTTGGAGGGCTAGCTATTATTAAGATAAGGTTGCTTTTAGTCTTCAATGAAACATCAACAGTAAGGCAGCCATGAATTCCTTGAGGAATGTCACACTCTGCATGTCTCGGATTTATCAGCGACCTGCAAGTTGTAAGGAGACTATTTTAGCTGCATTTCTCTTGCCTTTGTTCTCCTCATCATTTATCCCCTGAACAGTTTTGACTTAAATTTTTAAGGTTGCTGAGGGTGAAAGGTTTTTTTTTTTTTTTTTTTTAAAGATTTATTTATTTATTTGAGAGAGCGAGAATGAGAGAGAGTACATGAGAGGGGGGAGGGTCAGAGGGAGAAGCAGGCTCCTCGCTGAGCAGGGAGCCCGATGCGGGACTCGATCCCGGGACTCCAGGATCATGACCTGAGCCAAAGGCAGTCGCTTAACCAACTGAGCCACCCAGGCGCCCAGGGTGAAAGGTTTTATCTTCTATAACTTTTCCCTGATGAATAGGGGCATAGAGATGTCCCTACCTCGGGGTCAACATTAGTCAGTTGGGGATGTAGGTTTTATGAAAGGCAGAGACAGCTGAATCCAAGGTAGACAACATATATGAAATCTCCTTGAGTAGAAAGGGTCATCTGTCAGCTTGATCTTATGACAGTGAAGGAGTCTTGGCACCAGGTGGAGAGACATTGGAAAAAAACAGCGAAACATGATTAAAATTATTATGAGAAAAAGAAGCCAAATAAAGAGACCTTTGATAGTTGGCTAAAATCCTCCTTCAGTCCAGGAATTTACCCAATCTTGAAAGGAGAGGGAAGGATTGTTTAAAATGCCAATTTGAATATTTATATCTTTTAGCAATTCTGTTACATTTTTGTGATAATCTGTAATATATACATAGCATTCTGTTTTTATGTTGGCACGTGTTCACCCTGTGCAGCAGTTAAAATATCTAATGCCATTTTATTTTGGAGAACTGCTTTATGAATGAGTTATTTCAGTGTTTAATAATGTAATGCTATTTTGAGAGTCACTTAAGGCCTTAATTGTGGAGCAGGTGGTGTTAGCCATCATATAGACTGTTTTGTTTAGCAAGCAATCAGATAACAAGAGGCACTTTTATGGAAACACAAGAAAAATATAAGTTCGTGGTTGGAGCAAATTACAAACCCAGCGTCTGAGTCTCCAGTACTGCCAGAGAGATTTCCAGATCTCAGGTTTGAAGCATCCTCAGACAGACTGGGATCAGGCCGTGGGAATCAGATGAATTTTTCTGGTTTGTAATTTAAATGTCTCTGGTGATCCTTTTGAATGGCCCATAGTGCAACAGGCACAAAGATTGTCTATACATGAGTTTTGTGGCAGTTTCTTTGAAGCTACCCTCAAGTTGTCCAGCATCAGTTTTCAGGGCTTTAGGAAGAAGAGCAGTTTTAATTAAGAGGATGGAAGAAGATTGGAAATCTTGGTATTTGTTGATAGAATAAAGAAAGACTATTGGTTTTTGTGTATTTGTCTTATATCCATCGACTTTATAAAATCCTCATATTAATTCTAGTAGTTTTTTTACTAGTATCTCTTGGATTTTCTACAATTATATCACCTGCTCCAACACCCCTGAAAAAGAGTTCATCTATTTTTTCCAGGGTTTATATCTGTTATTTTATTTTCTTGTCTTGTTCATATCTTTTTAAATTCATTTGAACTGAGACTGTGTTAAATAATAATGATGACATTGAGCATCCACATCTACTTCCTGATTTTAATTGAAATTATTTGGTGTTTTGTCACTTGGGATTATATTTGATGTTTTTGGTAAATATTTATTTTTAATTAACCGTTTTACTTCTATTCCAATTTTACTTAGATGTTTTATGTGAAATGCTTTTGGATTTTGTTAAATGCCTTTCAGCATCTATTGATATAATAGTATTTTTTCCCCTTTAACCGACTGGTAAAATGGATTAGTATTGAATTCCCTGAATTTCTTTGGTCTCTTGGAATAAGCCCTACATCATTTACTTTTTAAATATATCATTTCCTACATGGTTATATTTTATTTATAAATTTGGTACATGTATATTAATAAGTGAGATTGGTTTATAAATGTTTCTTTATTAGGGGGCACTAATTTTATCAGAGTTTTGCATTAAAATTAAGTGAATATCATAAATGCTCTTATTTTTAAATATTTCCTCTATCTGTGGCTAGGCCTGGTTTCTGATTTTTAATCTTGTCTATTTTTGTTTTATCTTTTATTATTTATCAAGCTTGTGAAGCCTTTGTTTTTTTAGTCTTTTCAAAGAACTAGCCTTTGTATTTTTTTAATGCTTTCCATTACTTTTATTTTCCATAACATTAACTTTTTGCTTCTATATTTATTAATTTCCTATCCCTAGTTTCTGTTTTGTTTGTATGTTTTTATTTTTCAAACTTCTGAAGGGAGTACTTAGTTCTTTTATTTCTCATCCTTTTTTATTTAATAATAGAGACATTTAAGGGAATAAGTTTTCCCTTGAGTAAAATTTTCTCTGTCATATTTTTAATATGAATTATTCTCCTTTTCAGTGCTATCTAAATACTCTAATTTCTGATTTTTTTCTTTGGTGAAAGGGTTATCTAGGAGTATATTTCTTAATTTCTCAGTAGTTAATTATTTGGGGAAGGAGTTACTTATTATTTATTTAACGTGGGGGTATTCTGACTAAATGTGACTTATAATACCTTTTTGAATTTGTCAAGCTTTCCTTTATGTTGTGTACATGATCAGTGTTATAAATGTTCCTTAGAAATACAAAATGTAATTCTCAGCTTGATGGATATGAGTGTATCTCAGCTAAGTGTAAGATTCTTGGGTTCTTTCCTCTCAGTAGACTAGAGATGCTCTGACTTCTAGCTTTTAGTAATGCAAATGAGAAGTCTGCTGTAGCTCTGATCCTTTTTCCTTTAAAGGTAACTCATTCTTTTTCCTGAAAGCTTTTGTTAGATTTTTCTTTCTCTGGTTTTTTCTCTTTTTTTCATTGGGCCTCAGTTGGATCACTCATAATCCTTGGTTCATGACACGTATGTACTGGCTGGGACTTCATATATAATCTTGAATAGAAGAGTAATAGTGGGCATCCTTGTCTCATTCACAGTTTTACAAAAATACACTGCAGAATAACTTTTGGGTTTAAGCAGAAATTATAATGAATGTAAAATATCTAAAGAATGACATTAAAAACACTATATATCAAAACTCGTGGGATACAGCCAAAGAGGTGTTTTGAGGGAGATGTATAGCTTTAAATAGTCATATAAGAAGGAAAGAACAAACTCAAAGAATGTAGGACAAAAAATAATAAAAATAAGAGCAGCAGTCAGTGAGGTAGAAAACAAAGAGATGATAAAGACGATCAGCAAAATAAAGCATTGATATTTTTTTAAACCAACAAAGTAGACCTTTGGCTGTTTGATCAGAAGATGAGAGAAAACACAAATGAACAATATAAGCAATGAAAGAGGGGCAATGACTACAGATAAAGAGTAAAAAAATAAAATAAAAGTGGATGCTGTTAACAACCTTACACCAATAACTTTGAAATCTTAAATGAAATAGACATACTATTAGAAAAATATATCTTACCAAGACTCAAAGCAGTTAAATGGTCCTATAACTATTAAAGAAATTGGAGCAATGTCTTCTCACAGAGAAATGACCAAATTTTTTTGCAAGTAAGTTCTACCAACTTTCAAGGAATAAAAGATCTTAATTTGATACAGTATTTTCTAAACAACTGAAAACTGGGGACTATTTCCCAACTCAATCTACAAGGCCAAGGCAACACTGTTACCAAAATCAGACAAAGATATTAAAAGAAGGAAATATTATAGGCCTATTTATATTATGAATGTCAATGTAACAATTTCAACTGTATGATATTTAAAAAAATATTTTGAATCACCTAAGTGTATTACCTATTTATAAAATTAAATAAAGTTATAAATAAAATAAAACTCTAAATGCCATGCTACTTATTTTAGACTTAAAAGAGGAAGACAAATTTAAGATACATTTGCTAAAATATGCATTTCACACTTATAAATAACTTTCTTCAAAATGCAAGGTTTTGGGGCACCTGGGTGGCACAATTGGTTGAGCATCTGACTCCTGGTTTTGGCTCAGGTCATGATTTCAGGGTTGTGTGATTGAGCCCTGCATTGGGCTCTGCGCTCAGTGTGGAGTCTGCTTGAGACTCTCTCCCTCTCCCTCTGCCCCTGCCCTTGTTCCCCACACCGCCCCCCCTTCTCCAAAAAAAAAAAAAAAAAAGTGCAAGTTTTCCTTCAAAACAAAGATTATCATTCTTGCCTCTCTCTTATTTCATCCTTTTAACCTGGCTTAGAAAATAAGCAGTTTCTTTGACTATTATGATTTCTTAGAAGAACAGTAAAACATTAGAGAATGTGATATCTTATATTCTTTTAAGAAACTATAACATATATAATATTACCTAACCTCCCCACCTACTTCTCTGGTCCTGAATACTGGTTGATCTTGGAATGAATTCTCATTGCTTCTGTTCCTTGGTGTCAATTGTTCTTGGGTCAGATCTTGGGCAAAATATATTTTAAAAATAGTCTGAAAAGTAAGAACCACGTTTGGCCACCTAGCCCTAGCATATTTAGAATATGTTATTATAGGAGTATGTTGCAGTTTTAAAAAACGGCAATGTATATTTTTAGAACAGAATAGCAAATTCAAATCAAAACCACATTGAGATACCACCTTACACCAGTTAGAATGGCAAAAATTGACAAGGCAAAAAACAACAAATGTTGGAGAGGTTGTGGAGAAAGGGGAACCCTCTTATACTGTTGGTGGGGATGCAAGTTGGTACAGCCACTTTGGAAAACAGTGTGGAGGTTCTTGAAAAAAATTAAAAATAGAGCTACCCTATGACCCAGCAATTGCACTACTGGGTATTTACCCCAAAGACACAGATGTAGTGAAAAGAAGGGACATATGCACCCCAATGTTCATAGCAGCAATGTCTGCAATAGCCAAACTGTGGAAAGAGCCAAGATGCCTTCAACAGATGAATGGATAAAGAAGATGTGGTCCATATATACAATGGAATATTACTCAGCCATCAGAAAGGATGAATACCCAACTTTTACATCAACATGGATGGACTGGAGGAGATTATGCTAAGTGAAATAAGTCAAGCAGAGAAAGTCAGTTATCATATGGTTTCACTTATTTTTGGAACATAAGAAATAGCATGGAGGACATTAGGAGAAGGAAAGGAAAAAATGAAGGGGGGGAAATCAGAGGGGGAGACGAATCATGAGAGACTATGGATCCGAGAAACAAACTGAGGGTTTTATAGGGGAGGGGGGAAGGGGGATGGGTTAGCCGGATGATGGGTATTAAGGAGGGCACGTACTGCATGGAGCACTGGGTGTTATAGGAAAACAATGAATCATGGATCACTACATCAAAAACTAATGATGTATTGTATGGTGACTAACATAACAATAGAATTAAATTTAAAAAAAGAATAGCAAATTCAGAAGGTGAATCAGATTTTAAGGTAAGGATCATTATTAACAAATGGGGAAAAGAAAAATTATGTGGTAAGTGGTATAGGGATAACTAAAACAAAATAAATCAAATACTCCAAAATCAACCTCAAATTAAGTAAGAAAAAAATAATAGGAAAAACTAGTACCAAAAAAAGGGTACAGAACTTATCCAAAGCAACACTTTAAAAATTACAAAGGGTAAGATAGATTTTGCCTATAAAAAATATAAAATCTCTGACTTTAAAAACTGCCAAACAACCTAAAAATAGATGGACAAAAAATGTGTGTATCATATGTGGTATGGAAAGAGTTACTATCCATACCATATAAAGAATTTATTTAACTATGTGTGAAAACTCCCAAGACCCCACATAGGCAAATGGTTGAAAAACAGAAACAAACACAGGAAATATAATAAACAAGCACAAAATGCCTGATCACTAATAATTAAAAAATTTGCCTTTTTAAAAAACTAGTATAAAGACTTTAATGATAAAGTTTCCCTTCTCTTGATGACAAAAATTATGTATTTTTATAACCCACAGAAATGTTTGTGATCAAGTAATCTCCTTCTTGAGAGTCTATGCTTGGGAAATAGCAGAAGAGGAAAAATTATTTATATGTAAAGATCATTTCCTTACACCACACACAAAAATAGACTCAAAATAGATGAAAGACCTAAATGTGAGACAGGAATCCATCAAAATCCTTGAGGAGAACACAGGCAGCAACCTCTTCGACCTCGGCCGCAGCAACTTTTTCCTGGACACATCGCCAAAGGCAAGGGAAGCAAGGGCAAAAATGAACTATTGGGACTTCATCAAGATAAAAAGCTTTTGCACAGCAAAGGAAACAGTCAACAAAACCAAAAGACAACCAACAGAATGGGAGAAGATATTTGCAAATGGCATATCAGATAAAGGGCTAGTATCCAAAATCTATAAAGAACTTATCAAACTCAACACCCAAAGAACAAATAATCCAATCAAGCAATGGGCAGAAGATATGAACAGACATTTCTGCAAAGAAGACATCCAGATGGCCAACAGACACATGAAAAAGTGCTCAACATCACTTGGCATCAGGGAAATACAAATCAAAACCACAATGAGATACCACCTCACACCAGTCAGAATGGCTAAAATGAACAAGTCAGGAAACGACAGATGTTGGCGAGGATGCGGAGAAAGGGGAACCCTCCTACACTGTTGGTGGGAGTGTAAGCTGGTGCAGCCACTCTGGAAAACAGTATGGAGGTTCCTCAAAAAGTTGAAAATAGAGGTACTCTAGGACCCAGCAATTGCACTATTGGGTATTTACCCCAAAGATACAAATGTAGTGATCCGAAGGGGTACCTGCACTCCAATGTTTATAGCAGCAATGTCCACAATAGCCCAACTGTGGAAAGAGCCCAGATGTCCATTGACAGATGAATGGATAAAAAAGATGTGGTGTATACGCACACACACACACACACACACACACACACACACACTGGAATATTATGCAGCCCTCAAAAAAAGAAATCTTGGCCATTTGCAATGACATGGATAGAACTAGAGGGTATTATGATAAGTGAAATAAGTCAATCAGAGAAAGACAAGTATATGATCTCACTGATATGAGGAATTTGAGAAATAAGACAGAGGATCATAGGGGAAAGGAGGGAAAAATTAAACAAGACGAAACCAGAGAGGGAGACAAACCATAAGAGACTCTTAATCTCAAGAAACAAACTAAGGGTTTCTGGATTGGAGGGATGGGGTGACTGGGTGATGGACACTGGGGAGGGTATGTGCTATGAACTATGTAAGACTGATGAATCACAGACCTGTACCTCTGAAACAAATAATACATTATATGTTAAAAAAAAAAATTAGCTCACATTCCACTTCCTACATTAAAAACCTCACCAAAACATTGTAGTACTAATTAGTCACAGTTTTGATACTCATTAAGACCTCACCTTCATTTAAGTACAGCTATATTCAAATCGAAAGTGCAGCTGGAGACTCTGATCTATTCAGTACTTTATGTAGAGATTGTATAGTTATGGATGCAATATAAATTCATCTAAAGGACAGTGTAATTGCAGAGCAAAGTGGCACATAATTTCAAGACTAAATTAGGGTTTCATTTTTGCTGCTGCTGCTGAATAGGTTCACTCCATGGGTAACACCCAAACTATGTTATCAGAGAGAGAAAGAATTTTAAAAGGCTATCTGTTACATCTCTCTTGGTTGAAACTATTTAAAATTGGCAAGTCAGAGTGGACAGAATCATTAAAGCAAGTGATGACACTAGTGATCTCAACTAGTTATGACAAATAGCACTTCCTATGAGCCTACCTATGAAGGGCACTGGGTTTGGGGGATTTTGTTTTGTTTTATTTGTTTTTACCCCACCACAATTTTATGCCCATGTTAGGGTCTCAGTATAGGAATTGTCAGAACATTTAGAAAAAAGTTCATAAATGTACCTCTTGCTTTATCCACAAATACCCTTCTGGTGAACTAATTGTACCAATGTATCCTTTCTTTCTAATTCATTTTTCCAAAGTGGTTACAGTGGTTTAGGAAAACTACAAGTGCAGGAGAGACAGCAAAGTTTATGTCTCAGGTCTTAGCAGTGTTGTATCACAAATTTGGTAAACTTTCTTGGGGATTTTCTCAGGTGTTCTCACCTGCAGGGGTCCAAACCAGCCCTTCTGCTCCCCTCCTCTCACCATTTTCTACTTCTGATAATCTAATTTTATTTCTGCCCACTATCCATGAACCTAGTCATTAGCCTCTTCCCACACCTCATCTGTTCCCATCTCTTGGCCTTGGGCTGACCATGCCCCTGAGTTTAACTTCATTTTTTCAACAAGTGTTTATTGGACATTGACCACATGTGGCCAACTGGCCTCATCTTTGCTTTGACTTTGGCGTGTAGGCATTCTCCAGCTCTTTACGGGTCTTCACAGGATTTCTGACTTCCTAACTCCACACTTGTTGTATGTGCTGGCACTCTTTAACTTTAGCCATTCTTGACAGATATTTTTCTCTTTTATATTAAGAAGAGTCTACAAATTTCTTTAGCTCCAATTTTGTTGTCATTCAAATTATTTTTAGTTGTGCTTTTTCTGCCATTGCATGGCATTTACTTTCATAATTTTCATGAACTTCAACACTCTTACTTTCATTCTGCTTTCTTTTAAATGCATGCTTATTTTTTCTCTTACTAACCAATTAATATCCTTAAGATTTTCAGCTATCTTGATAATCATCTGTAGCTTTTCCAACTTACTAATGTCTTTTCAGAAATCATGTTAACCATTTGAGAAGAAGAAAAACCAGATGAATGACTTCCCAGATGAATGACTAGATTAACATAATGGGCATAGTGTTTTAGGTTTTCTTTGGGCAAATTAAAATAAAGGTAGACTGATACATCACTCATCTCAAAACTCTTCCTATGTCTTATTTTTAAGAAACATAATTATTCAAAGAATACAATAGATAGTATTTAAATTCATTTTGGATGAGTGCTGTAAATGGCTTATTATCATTTATAATCTTAAATCCAATTCTAAGCATTTGCATGCTTTATACTCCTTCCTATGAATCATTTTACTAGGCCTCCGTTGTTGCAGAACTAGCTTTAAATGATAAGCATCACAATAAGTCTTCCTTTCTAGTACTAGCTGAACAACTTCCCTTCTGTTTTCCTTGCCTAATTCTCTGCCCCACCTTCTGCCTTCCATTATTTCCTTCAGAGCATTCATTCAAGCCCTAAACTGTATATTCTCCCTTGTCCTGGAATCCACTTTTTATTTTCCATGCTCTTAATTGCTTCTTATTCTCTCTTAGATTCCTTCTCTTAGTAAATGAGCTAACATGTTATACAGTTGACCTTTGAACAACAGGTTTGAACTGCACGGGTCCACTTATATGCAGATTTTTTTTCAGCAAATATATTGGAAACATTTTTGGAGATTTGGGCCAATATGAAAAAACTCAGACAAACTTTATAGCCTAGAAATACTGCAAAAAATAAGAAAAAGGTATGTCATGAATGCATAATAGATATACATATGTAGATACCAGTCTATTTTATCATTTACTACCATAAAATATACACAAATCTATTATAAAAAGATAAAATTTATAAAATTACACATACAAACACAGACCATATATTATCTTTTCATTTTTGATGTCTAGTGTTAGTAACACCATATGACATCTACAGTCTTTTGTAGCATATAAGAAAATATTGAGGTGGGTACTGACAGATGACCATTTTGTAAACAAATAATATAAACCTATGGTACCAGTAAATACAAGTGCAGTACTGTAAATGTATTTTCTCTTCCTTATGATTTTCTTAATATTTTTTTCTTGCTTACTCTGTTGTAAGAATATAGTATATAATGCATGTAACTTATAAGATATATGTTAATTGCCTGTTTATGTTATAGATAAGGCTTCCGTTCAACAATGGACTATTCGCAGTTAAGTTTGGGGGGAGTCAAAAGTTATATGCAGATTTTCAACTGAGCAGGGGGTCAGTGCTTCTAGCCCCCATGTCAGGTCAATGTACTTTTTTGACTGACTAAATATATTCATGTATTTGAATATGTTTTAGATTCCACACATAAGTGAGATCATACAGTATTTGTCTTTCTCTGTCTGACTTATTTCACTTAGCATAATGCCCCCAAGGTCCATCCCTGGCAAGATTTCATTCTTTTTTTATGATTGAGTAATACCACATTGTATATATACCATATTTTCTTTATCCACTCATCCATGAATGGGTACATAGGTTGCTTCCATATCTTAGCTATTATAAATAATGCTGCAATGAACATTGGGGTGCATATATTTTTTTCAAGTTAGTGTTTTTATTTCTTCAGATAAATACCCAAAAGTGGAATTGCTGGACCACGTGGTAGTTCTATTCTTAAATGTTTCAGGAATGTCCATGCTGTTTTCCATAGTAGCTACACCACTTTCCCTTCCCATTGATAGTGCGCAAGGGTTCCCTTTTCTCCAGTCTTACCAACAGTTGTTACCTCTTGTCCTTTTGATAATAACCATTTTAACAGGTGTGAAGTGATAGCTCAGTGTGGTTTTGATTTGTATTTCCCTAACGATTAGTGATGTTGAGCGCCTTTTCATGTGCCTGTTGACCATCTGTATATCTTCATTGGAAAAATGTCTGTTCAGATCCTCTGCCCATTTTTTAACCTGATTGTTTGTTTTATGGCTATTGAGTTGTATGAGTTTTGGATATAATCTCTTATCAGATATATTATTTGCAAATATTTTCTCCCATTCGTACATTGCCTTTAAATTTTGTTGATGGTACCCTTTGCTGTCCTGAAGCTTTTTAGTTTGATATAGTCCCACTTGTTGATTTTTTTGCTTTTATTGCCTTTGCTTTGGGTGTCAAATCCAAAACATCATTGCCAAAACAGATATCAAGGAGGTTACCACCCATATTTTCTTCTAGGAGTGTTATGGCTGCAGGTCTTTTATTCAAGTGTTTAATCCATTTTGAGTTAATTTTTGTGTATGGTGTAAGATAATGGTCCAGTTTCATTCTTTTGCATGTAGCTATCCAGTTTGCCCAGCACCGTTTATTGAAGAGACTGTCTTTTCCCTACCATATATTCTTGGCTCTTTTGTTATAAATTAATTGACCATAAATGTGTGGGTTTATTTCTGTGCTCTCAATTCTGTTCTATATGATCTATATGTTTGATCTATATGATCTATATATTGATCTATATGTTTGTCTTTATGCCAATATGATACTGTTTTGATTACCACAGCTTTATAAGAAAGTTTGGGGGCGCCTGGGTGGCTCAGTCATTAAGTGTCTGCCTTCGGCTCAGGTCGTGATCCTGGGGTCCTGGGATCGAGTCCCACATCAGGCTCCCTGCTCGGCGGGAAGCCTGCTTCTCCCTCTCCCACTCTGCCTGCTTGTGTTCCTGCTCTCGCTGTGTCTCTCTCTGTCAAATAAATAAATAAAGTCTTTTTTAAAAAAAAAAAAAGAAAGTTTGAAATTAGAGAGCATGATGCTTCCAGCTTTGCTATTCTTTCTCAAGATTGCTTTAGCTATTCAGAATCTTTTGTGTTCCATGCAAATTTTAGGATGATTTGTTCTATTCCTGTGAAAAGTGGCACTGGAATTTTAACAGGGATTGCACTGATGAAGTTTTCTGGGGGTAGTATGGACATTTTAACAATATTAAATCTTCCAGTCCATGAACACAGAATATCTTTTCATTTATTTGTGTCTCCTTCAGTTTCTTCCATTAATGTCTGATAGTTTCCAGTGTACAGGCCTTTTACCTCCTTGGTTAAATTTATTCCTAGATATTTTATTCTTTTTGATGCAATTGCAAATGAGATTGTCTTCCTAATTTCTCTTTCTGATAGTTTGTTATTAGTGAGAAACACAACCAATTATTGCTTATTGACCTTGTATCCTCCAACATCTATTAGTTCTAAAAGTTTTTGGTTTAGTCTTTAGGGTTTCCATTATATATAATATTGTGTCATCTGCATATAATGACAGTTTTACTTCCTTTTTAATTTAGATACCTATTTCTTTTTCTTGCCTAATTGCTCTGGTTAGGATTTCTAATACTATGTTGGATAAAGTAGCCAGAGTAGGCATCCTTGTCTTGTTCCTGTATCTTACAGAAAAAGCTTTCAGTGTTTTATCATTGAGTGTGATGTTAGCTGTGGGCTTGTCATATATGGCTTTACTATGTTGAAGTATTTTTCCTCTATACCTATTTTATTGAGAATTTTTATCATAAATAGATGTTGAATTTTATCAAATGCTATTTCTGTATCTGTTTAGATGATCATATTATTTTTATCCTTCATTTTGTTAATGTAATGTATCATATTGATTTATTTGTGGGTGTTGAACCATCCTTGCATCCTTGGACTAAATCCCACTTGATTAGGGTGTATGATCCTTTTAATGTATTGTTGAATTTGGTTTGCTGATATTTCACTGAGGATTTTTGCATCTATGTTCATCAGGAATATTGGCCTATACGTTTCTTTTCTTATAGTGTACTTGTCTGGTTGATCTCAGGGTAATGAGGGCCTAGTAAAAGGAGTTTGTAGAAATATATTTCTTTATATTTGAAAGTTTAGACTTATGCTCACTGCTATATCATTATTGTGTTCCCTTAAAAATACATTTTAAAAATCATTCTAATATTTTATTTCCCAATTCTCTTACTTTTAGAATTCACCTTTAGAATAAACTTATCTTTCTCCATTTTAAACAACATAACTATCTCTTTGTTGTTTCTGTCCACCTACCCCCCACCCAACATTCCCCACTAATGTGGTATTAAATGAAAGCATGTTAGGCCAAGAATCAGAAGATGATGACTGTCCATACATTAGCCAGGTGACTCTGACATGCCATTTCTCCCTGATGAGTGTGTGTCCACATCTAGGCAATGGGTGGGTTGGACTAAGGCCTTGGAGGCCCCTCTGGGCTATAATGTGCTGTAATTTGATTCTAATTCTGATGCTGTTTGCTTGTTTCCAAAGTTAAATAAATGTTCTTATTTTTACATTTTGATTTTTTTCTTTTAAATCACCATTAAACAATTTCAACTTTGATTCAAGTTTATAGTTTTTATGATCTTTTTTTCTATCTAACAATGTTTAATCTTGTTTTTTCCACATTTCCCTTTATCTTTTAAAATATAGACATTCAAAAATTTAAATTCAAGTGATAACTCTGGTCCATATAGTTTAATAGTGGTTTAAGAGTAAAAAGCTATTAATAGCAGCCTAATTCTTTTTTTTTTTAAGATTATTTATTTATTTATTTGAGAGAGAGACAAAGATAGTAACAAAGAGCACAGGTGTGACAAGTGAGCATGAGCGGGGAGGAGAGGGAGAAGCAGGCTCCCTGCTGAGCAAGCAGCCCAATGTGGGACTTAATCCCAGGACCCTGAGAGCATGACCTGAGCCAAAGGCAGCCACTTAACCGACTGAGCCACCCAGGGGCCCTATAGCAGCCTAATTCTTAATGCCAGAATTTAATCTTTTTCACAGGAAAGTAAGCATATAAAATTTTGAAGACTAAATTCTTGGTTCTTTTTTAAAGATTTATTTACATAAGTTTTGTAATTTTATGTTTAGTTTACACTAATATAACCTCCAAAATGCACAATTTATCTAAATTGGTAGTACTCCTCTCAGAGGTCATTGTGACCCACAAATCAGTCCAATTAAATGATTTTCGTTTCACCTGGCAGAATAAAGTGTCCTTTACTTTTTGTCAGTAGTCAAATATTGGAAGACGGAGTTCAAATAAATCATTTCAGCATTATTGTCTTTCCTAAAATTTATTTGACCAAATTTCAAATTTATTCCAAGTGAAAAAACTTAAATTTTTTTTCAGTAAGCTTTTTGGTGTAATAAATAACACAAATATTTTAATAAAGTTATTTTGTATATATTTTAACATCTTCATTGCATTTTTAAAAAATAGCCTTATCAAGAAATAATTTAAATACCATAAAATTCACCCATTTTAGGTGTACAGTTTAATAGTTTTTAGGATATTTATAGAAGTATATGACCACCATCAAAATCTAGAGCCTTTCTATCACCCCAAAAAGAAACGTCATGGTCTTTAACAGTCACTACCCTTACCTTTCTGCCCTTCCCACATCACTCATTAATCTACTTTCTGTCTCCATAGATTTACCTGTTCTGGATATTTCATATAAATAGAACCATACAATATGTAATCTTTCATATCTGACTTCTTTGACTTAGCATAGTATCTTTGAGTTTCATCCATGTTGTAGCATGGATAAGTACTATATTCCTTAATTAGTAGCTTCTTTATTAAAGTGAAAAATAATCATAATGAGCAGTGTGGTTCAGTTGAAAAAAAAATAGTGATCCAGCAATCAAATATTCAGCTTTCTGGCTCTGTTTATGCCTTTTACAAGTCTTTGGACAAGTTATTAATTTCTTTGACTCAATTACTTCATCTGTGAAATGGAAATATGATAGTATTTCTAACCTATCTTAGAACATTAAGAGAATTAACAAAAAAAAATGTAGGAACCCCCAAAGAACTACACAAATACAGAATATTAAACTTCATTTTAAGTTGGTTTTCCTGGTCTAATAGCAAACCAAATTATTATATTTGGGATGAAGTATTAGAATTAAAAAAGCACTCCTTTAATAATAAAGGAATACTATAAATTTTAATTCCTGTTTGCCCAAAGGTCCATTTGCCTCCCCTAATTTATATACTAGTCAGCCTTGGTTAGCTTTAACAATACTAGGCACTCTTTCACTCATGGACTCACCCAGGCACACAACCTGCTGCTCGTAGACATTTACAGATTATCCACTTTCTGGGCCAATAGCATGAGTAATAGCTACCCTGTCTGAATGAGAAATAAATGACCACCCCACCCGCCCTGTGCCCCATTTCTCACCTCTTACCGGCATCCCTCTTCTACTTGCTAATCACTAATACTATTCTTACATCATTAAAAAACAAAAATCATTTCTATGAGTTCAGGTAGCTTTCCTACGACAGTCTAAATAATAGCTAACATTCACGAATTACTAACCACATGCCAGGCACAATATAGTCACAGCGTACTCATTTATCATTACCCTCCTGCCCTCCTAGATTAATCACTTTTATTATCTCCAGTTTACAGATGAGATTACCAAGGTGTAGAGGGATTAAGTCATTTGCCCAAAGCCACACAGTTACTAATGAGCACAATTGGAACCTGACTCTAGAACTGTGCTGCCAAAACTTGGCCTCTTAACCCTTAAATTCCACCACCTGGGAGCATTAAAACATATATCTTGTTATCATTAATTTATATTTCAGGAGAGCTACTGTGCCAGACCACTTCCAGTACTGGTGATAAGCACAAGTTTCCATAAGGGGAAGGCAGAAGAGGTCTGGAGGACAGTAGACACCTGCTGACAGGTTATGGGAACTCCTGATGGGTTATGTGATGGGTTATGAGATGGGTATGGGTATGTTTTAGGCTACTTTAATATGATTCTTTTGTTTTCTGTTACTCAAATAAGCCATGTTCACAACTGATTGGGAAATCTCAACATTCACAGAGAGTTCTAACCATCTGATGCAGATCCTCCTAGACTCTCTGTTTTGAATATATGTTTTTATAAGAATAAGATACAAATGTAGTGATCTGAAGGGTGATCCGAAGGGGCACCTGAACCCCAATGTTTATAGCAGCAATGTCCACAATAGCCAAACTATGGAAAGAGCCTAGTTGAATGGATCAACAGATTGAATGGATAAAGAAGATGTACACACACACGCGCGCACACACACAATGGAATATTATGCAGCCATCAAAAATTGAAATCTTGCCATTTGCAACGACGTGGATGGAACTAGAGGGTATTATGCTAAGCAAAATAAGTCACTCAGAGAAAGACATGTATCATATGATCTCACTGATATGAGGAATCTGAGAAACAAGACAGAGGATCATAGGGGAAGGGAGGGAAGAATGAAACAAGATGAAACCAGAGAGGGAGACAAACCATAAGAGACTCTTAATCTCAGGAAACAAACTGAGGGTTGCTGGAGTGGAGGGGGTTGGGAGGGATGGGGTGGCTGGGTGATGGACACTGGGGAGGGTATGTGCTATGGTGAGTGCTGTGAATTGTGTAAAACTGATGAATCACAGACCCATACCCCTGAAACAAATAATACATTATATGTTAATTAAAAAAAAGAATGGAATAATAGAATTTTATAATCTCCAATCCCCCATTTCCTCTTTTATGAAAATTTTCCAGGTCAGAAGTATCCATGGTATTTTGATTTAGGGTGAATCATAATTTATTTAATTGTATCCCAGTTTTGGACAGTTGTTTTCACTTTTTTTTCTGTTAAAATGATATTGTGATACATATCCTCATGCTGAATCTTTTCACTGTGTTGTTGCTGTGAGTGTTACTTTATGATCTCTTTCATCTTCAAATTATAAACTGTTTTGTTTTTCGTTTGACACTTTTAAATTATGTGATTGTGTGGTAGAATTTGTTTAATGCAATTAGCACAAAGTATGAAAGCAATCTTTTGAAGAAATTCTTTCCCTTTACCTATTTTACTGCCATCCCAGCACAACAAGGGGGGGAAGGGTATAACAAGAAGAATCAGAGCTCTGTGTGGCTGATGATGCACTTCATCTCCTTCACAGTCTTGCATAAAATTGTCCTGCATACAGAAATCTCTGTAAGCATTCTGATTGTAAAACACACCGATTCATTAAAGAAACTGATGTTTATATGGTTATGTGACTCTTTGAAAATGTCTTAAATATTTTTAGATCTAAACTTCTCTGTCTTCCATGTATTCATTTCCTTTATTATTAACCCTAAGTATTTTTCTTTTTATCCCATAAGTATTTTTAGCTAATACTCTGTTCATGGTGGGTCCCTGTCCATATCCATTACTAGTATTTTCCAGTCTTGAAAAATCTCATTATAACATATATGTATGATTTGTGAATTTATTTATATGTACAAATTTGTCAGAAAACAGAGTACTATTCTAAAGTATTCAGAAGTTTCTAAATCCATCAGGATTATTCCTGTGATATAGATGATGTATTATCTTCGTTTGCCAGTTGAGAGAGAATAGTTTTAATCAGGGTAAAAACGTTGGAATTTAAGGCTCCTCCTATCTTATCCATTCATAATTTACAATATTTCATAAGCCCCCCCATAAGTTAGAGTTATTTTCGTGTTATATTAGATTGGTTTAATGTTCAGAATAAACTACAGTGAAGGTTTAGAAGCATTTTTTTTTTTTTGCATTCTGAAGTAAATTTTTGATTCTTAATATTAGAATGTAATTCATTTCCAAATTTTAAATATCTGATTATCTCCTTAGCATGATTTAATGCATATCCCTACTCTCTCCTGCCCACACACACCTAGCTAAATAATTTTCTGGTTTTAATATAACTACATCTGGACTGAATTGCAACTTTTTAGCTGTGTGTCCACACCTGTTCTAGCATCTGTTGTATTAAAGTCTCCAAATGTTATTTCAGTCCTTTCTGGCATTATGTGGAAAATGTTAATGTACTTCAAGTATACTTGTTTCAAAATAGATGTGAATCAAACCTCTGAAATATAAACCCTAAAATGAATTTTCCAAGTGGCTATATCACCATCTGAGCTTTGTAAAATGTTTGCTAAAGTTAAAATATGTTAATTTGCAATTGATATAGTTGAATACTCATTATAGAACTTTCTTCTGTTGAGCGCCTGGGTGGCTCAGTTGGTTAAGCGACTGCCTTCGGCTCAGGTCATGATCCTGGAGTCCTTGGATCGAGTCCCGCATTGGGCTACCTGCTCGGTGGGGAGTCTGCTTCTCCCTCTGACCCTCCCAACCCTCCCCCCTCTCATGTACTCTCTCTCTCTCAAATAAATAAATAAAATCTTTAAAAAAAAAAAAAAAGAACTTTCTTCTGTTATTGGTATATATTCTTACATCTGCAAAGGTTTCCTCTGTTAATGCTCATTTTAAAAAAAAATTTAAGTGAGACATTACTTTTGTAAAAGTCGAAGCTCATTAAACTATGGTGTAATAATATATACATATAAATATTCTCTAAATGCAGCATACTGATTATGTTCATTCACATTAGTTATATCTGATCAAAAATCCCACAATTTCAGCCATATACTTAACCATCTAACTAAATAAAGTCATTTAAAATATTGGAAAAATAAAACAGGCTTAGGTTTAAAGGAGTTATTGATTTGTTATCTAAAACATAATCATCTTGAAAGCAAAATGAGGCACTTGGTTATAATTACTCTAATGACAAGGGAATATATTTTATTGGTATTTGTAGACTGAATCCAGTTTGCATGGACCCTACCTATAACAGAGTAGATGCTCAATGAGTGTCTAGTGAAGTAAAATAACCTATTTATAAGGAAGTTTGCATTTTAATGCCAAGACACATATTAGATATTATCAATGAAAACTGCACAACTCTTCTGTTCCATGCTTTTTAACCCTAGATGCATAAATATAAGCATTTAATTGCAGGCATTCTTATTCTACTATTTACAACATTTCATTTATTCATTCAACAATTATTTTTTTTAATACTTCCATGTCTCAAACACTATGAATATAGCAGATAAGGTTTCTGCTCTCGTGGAACTTACATTTTAGTGAGTTTATATTGTGAAGATTAAATTAGTGTAATGCACATAGAATGTAGTGCCTGGTAGAGCAAATACTCAGCACTTATTAGTTGTGATGATGATGATGGAAGACACCTTTATATCAATGCTATTCAAAGCCATGAAACTAGATGAGATCCACTAGAGAGAAAATGCAGGTAGAGAAAAGGGCTACAAACTGAACCCTGGAGTGTTCTAAGAATAAGGATCCTCAACAGAGACTGAGAAACAATTAGCCAACAAAGTGGGAAGAAACTAGAGTATAGTGTAATGGAGACAAGAGGAGTGTTTCAAAGAGGAAGTAAACAAGTGTGTCAAATGCTGCTAAAAGGTTGAATTATATAAGAACAGAGAATTGAATTTTGGAATTGCCAGGATAGCATGTCATTCTTAACTTTAAAAAGAGCTATTTCAGGGGTGCCTCGGTGGCTCAGATGGTTAAGCGTCTGCCTTCGGCTCAGGTCATGATCCCAGGGTCCTGGGATCGAGTCCCGCATCGAAGCTCCCTGCTCAGCGGGGAACCTGCTTCTCCCCTTCCCTCTGCTTCTTCCCCTGCTCATGTTCTCTCTCTCTCTCTCTCTGTATCTCTGTGTTTCGAATGAATAAATTAAAAAATCTTAAAAAAAAAAAAAAGCTATTTCAGATGAACATAGGGGAAGAGAAGGAAAAATAAAGTAAGTTTAAAAATAAAGAAGGAGGCAAACCTTAGGAGACTCTTAGCCATAGGAAACAAATGGAGGGTTGCTGAAGGGGAGGTCAGTGGGGGGATGGGGTAACTGGGTGATGGGCATTAAGGAGGACACATGATGTAACGAGCACTGGGTATTATATGCAACTGATGAATCACTAAATTCTACCCCTGAAACTAATAATACACTATATATTAACTAACTAGAATTTAAATAAAATCTTTTAAAAAAGAAAAAAAAAGCTATTTCTGTGGAGGAGTGAAGAAGAAAGCTCGATTGGAGTAGATAGAAAAGAGACTGGGGGAAAAAAGGCAAATCATGAAAAGAGAGACAGGAATGACTAAGAAGTGTAAAATGAGATGATCAGCTTCAATAGTGAGCAGAGAACTGCAGATTAAACCAACAATGAGACACTACTTTGCACTCTGTGGATTGGCAAAAAAAAAAAAAAAAAAGGAAATAGCTCTTTCTGATAAGTATTAGGAAAGCAGGGGCCTTCATTTAGTGAGGTGGAAATGTACAGTGGTGCCTCCAGCCTGGGAACCATTTGGCATTAGTTAAGTGTGTGTATGCCTATGACCTCATAAGTTTGCTCCGAGGACACGCTGCAGAAAAACTCCCCTGTAAGTACACAAGAAGATGGGTAAAAAGCTTTTGTCACAGGATTATCTGTGGTGACACAAAGTTGCAAGCAACTGGGTTCCATCACTATAGGACTAGATTAGTAAAATGTGACATGTACACACTTTAGATATTGTATGACAGTCCAAAAGAAATGAATCATATATATGGCTGCATGGGTAGGTCTCAAAAATAATGTGTAGTGAAGACAAGTAAGAATGAAAATGAGATGCATAGCTTAACACCACTTGTGTAGTTTTTAAAAACACCTGCAAAAAGTACTATTTTTTTCCACACATAAGCAAATTAAAGTGTACATCAAATTCACGAACACTCTAGAATGGTTCCCTCTAGAATGGATCATTCCCAAATCCAAATAATATGTCCCAATGTCTTAAAAATGAAGTTAACAACCTTCCTTGTTACTGTATACCCCTCTAGCTAGCTACTCACAGAATCAAATGCATTGTCTTTAAAGTTTCAACCTCATCCCCCACTTCCACATCAAGGTCTCTAACCCTGTTTTCTTTTGTACCTTGAACACACAGAACTGAGTTGATTAGACACCTTAGTACAGAGCATGCTCTCATCCTTGACTGTACAAGAAATAACCCCCTCCAAACAATATTTCTATAAAATATGTCAAACACAAAAATAAAGAGAATAATATAACAAATGTGGGTGAAGCCATCACCCATATTTAACAAGTTTTAACATGGCCATTGTTACTCTGTATATTGTTAAAGGAAAATATACAATTAAACCCTTCATTTTTACCCTTGCCCATACAAGGATAACCACTGGTGACACCTGGACTGACTGCAAGAACAAGGTCCTCAAGGTGAAAAGTGATGAGATTCAGAGAGGAAGTGAGCGTGGGAGCCAGGTGACCTCACTAGTTGCCACCAATGATAAGAGCTAGCAGGGAGTACTCACTATGCACCTGCCACTGTTCTCTTTATATATATTAAATCTCTTAATTCTCAATCCTATGCTGTAGTCACCATTTTATAGATAAGGAAACTAAAGCACCTAAAGTCACACAGCTCATAGAAGCAGAGCCAGGATTTGAAAATAGGCAGTCTGGCTTTAGAGCTCATGCATTACACCTTTATATTACCCTGTCATAGGAGTGTGTTAAAAATGGTGAACTTCTGTTTTTCCTCTTCCTCAACCATTTAAAAAAGTATAGAGCCTTCAATTTCTCATTTTAAAAAAATTCCCCTGTTTGGGATCTCTGGGCGCCAATTCTGCTTGGTTGTTCTTTCATTCTGCTTCTTGAACCTACAATCAGTTTCCTCCACTTTGAACCAGATTTTGTGTGTGTGTGTGTGTGTGTGTGTGTGTGTGTGTGTGTTTATCCAGAAAGCTTTAAGCTTGAAATATCTTTCCACTATAAAGGTTCTATTTATTGTTTTCTCAAACGTTATACTAAATATACTCTCCAAGTGACTTAATGTTTTTTTATCCTTCTATAAAATAGCTAACTATGAATACCTTTTGTATTTGTAGTTTCTAGAAACCTTTTGGAATAGCAGCATTCTCTTAAATGACTAATTACACCAAATCTGATGCCTGTGTAATGCTATCCAGCAAGCAGCTGGCTTCGTATGAAGAGAGGCTAAGAGCTCTTTTTTGTCTCGTTCATTTAAAATCATTTGCTTCTTATTTAATATCTGTAAAGAACGCAGTCACATCATAGTAGAATTTGCTGTTGTAAATTTTGGATTGTTTCCATGGGTTCCGCCTTACATCTGCATGGTGTTTAAAGCCAATGCTTCCTTTCTTTTTGTAGGCAGTTAGGGCCTTTTGCCTCATAATCCAATGTCATGCTGAATGACAGAAAATTGAAGTTGAATTTATTTAACTATAGAGAAGGACTGCACAGAACAATACACTTATTTAAGAACTCCTTGCCTCAGGAACTGAAGGAGCAGTCTTGTGCAGGTGGCTTAATCTCTCTGGTGCTTATCCTAACTGTGCTCCTTTATTAAGGACAGAAACTGGGCACTCTGCTTCCAAAAACAAAACGACCCTGCTAGTCTACCAGAACCAATAATAAACCAATAGCATGCTTACTCCTCATTCAGAACAGTAAAGAGAAGTTCTGTGTATTTTTTAAAATAATTCTTAGCGCTTCTTTATTAGAGAAAAATGTAACCAAAAGTAAAAACAACAACAACAAAAGAAACAGCCATGAAAATATGTTAACTCTTAATTATATACTGCTGGTCAATTTACATTATGGATTATTCATGATGAATCTTTTTTTTCCTCAATTCTCTGTGGTATCTTTTCTATTTATATAAAGTGATTTCTTTGTTGACATTACTTGTATTTTCTGTTTCTATTTACTTCACATGGCAGCGTTCAGTGGTTTCTGTGTGGTAGAGTAAAACATTTATTTTCTTTCCTTGTTTTGACTCAGAGCTGCTGTAAATACATAGTAAATTTTCTGAAGGAAGTGGCTTCTTCACTCATTGGGCACTGTGAATTAGACTAAGCTGTCTATGCTTATCTTGAACCAGGGAGAAAGGGATATTTGGGGTGGGTATGCAGAGAGAATAATACTGGAAAGTATAGTAGCTTTTCCTTTCTTGCATGGGTCATGACTGTGTAGTTTATTTTCCTTTAAACCTAGTAAATTCTGGGAATATAATGCACAAGTATATTCAAATGTGAGCTTAAGAATGCTTTCCAAAGCAGGGCGCCTGGGTGGCTCTGTCAGTTAAGCCTCCAACTCTTGATTTCGGCTCAGGTCATGATCTCAGGGTTGTGAGATGGAGCCCTGCTTTGAGCCCCACTTCAGGTTTCTTGCTCAGTGGGGAGTCGGCTTGAGGTTCTCTCTTTCCCTTTCCCTCTGCCCCTCACCACTGCACTCTCTCGTGCTCTCATGTGCACTCTCTCTCTCGCTTTCTCAAAAAAAAGAATACTTTCCAATGCTATAAAAATGGGGTTTTAAATTAGCTGCCATTTTTACTACCTACTATTGTAATTATCAGATGATTGAGAATTAATTGCATAAAATTCACATATCAAGTACCAATTATTTGGTCAAGATAATCAATTCTTCCTCTTAATAATAGCTGTATTTAGAAGTGATAACATGAAATTTATTACATAGGCTCAGACCCCTGCTTCATCTAGTTTAAGATTATGTTTTGACAAAAGCACCAAAGGACATTAATAAGAAGGCATAATTGTTCTCTCTGAAGTCAATGTCATAAAGTTGGTCACAATGATACCATATTTGTCTTAATATCTTTCATTAATTATAATATATTAATTTTTAAACTCTCAAAATTTAAATCTAAACCATCTCTTGGAGTTAGACATTCTGCTAATTTACTACATATTTTATGTAAAATACTTTTTATTCATCTTAAGTATACCCCTTTAAAGATTCTTAAACAGATCTATAGCTACACTAACCATACTTTCATGGACAAGTACCATATCCCCTTGTAGCTTTTATATCTTGAGAGCCCATGTAGGAGAGTTAGAAAGATAAGGACTTCGGGATGAGTCTAATCTGAGTTTGAATCACGGGAGCACTTCTAACTAGCTATGTCACCTTTGATAAGTTAGTTAATTACTCAGATCCTTAGAGTCTTCACTAGTGAAAATATGTATCTGTTTTTCATGGTAGTTGTGACTATAAATGAAATGATATAGGAGAAAACATTTTGCACAGTGCCACAGAGTGCACCATCAACAAACACTAATCTCTTTCCTTCCTTATTCTTCAGAGGATGGGTTGAAATCTTTTGGCTGTGCCTGTGTGAATAGAACCCCTCTACAAGTCCATATGAACTTAATGACAAAGCAATCCATTGTGCAACATTCATAAGAGATTGCTTTGTTTCAGAAGGTTGCACTCAAAAATAAATTATATGTATGTGATCTTTTCTCTCATATAATGATATCACTTGATAACTGGGGAAAATGGACCCTACAAATACTATCTATCAGTTAAGTCCTTATTGACTTTTACTTTGAGGGGCCATTCTTTCAAACTGATCCCTTCAGCTGAGTTAAAAACCTTCAGTCAGTTAAACTGTTGGCTAATGCATTAATTCATTGTAAGATATTAGGCAAGTGGTGCCTGGGTGGCTCAGTTGGTTAAGGTTGATTTCTGCTTAGGTCATGATCTCAGGGTCATGAGATCGGGTCCCACTTTGGGATCCACACCATGCAGGGAGCCTGCTTAAGATTCTCTCTCTCTGTGCCCCTCCCCCTCTCTCAAAAACATATAAATAAATAAAAATGAAAAGCATATTGTAAGATACCAGGCAAGAGAATCAGAGAGTATCTCCTTTTTTTTTTCCTCATCTGAAAAATGGGGCTATTTGCACCTAGATAGAAGTTTGAGGGATAACATTAAATAATGTATGTGTAAGTACTGGATAAACATGAAGATTTATACTAATTTCTGGCAAATTCTAATTAAAACATTCGTTTAGAGTGATTTTTGTCTTGTTTTGTTTTCTAATTTAAAGGAACTGGCTCCTCTTCATAAAACAAAGCTAAGAAGGCAGATTGACAATATATATAGAAATGTTATGTATTTGTATGGATGCACAAAGATTTTAAAGTTTACTATTAAAGCTGTGTAATTAAAACATATCTGAGCAGGTGTAGCATAGAAATTTTATAGTTCCAGTGTGTTAAATTATTTTCTCCATAGAAACCAGTTAGTCCATCTGTGTAAGTTCGTTTTCTACCTTTCTCTCAAAAAGCGTGCCAACAAGGGCTGTCATTGCAGTGGGGGTTCAGATCACAGTTCCCACACACAGGCTAATGGCAGGACCCACTTCATTCCAGCCATTTGTTCTTTCTGCTTTAGTTTCAGTTCTGCATCTGCACACGTTAGACACGGCTGCTTGAATAATCTTTCTCAAACACTGCTTGAATTCCCCAGACTATGGAAGCCAATTTCCTGCTTGTATTTTCTTGGCTTTGAAAGTTATTAAAATGCCTATTAGATGCTACCCAGAGTTAACAAATTCTATACCAGGAGCGTTGCACATGGTTTGTCTATTTCAGTTCTACCAGGAGGCCTCAGTGATACTTCTCAGTTCCAGGCCACAAGAGTGAGCTCAGGCAGTCAGGTGTTTCAGAGGTGAGCCACATGATCAGAAATTCATATGTGTGTCAGTGATATAAATTTCCTTTAAAAACATTAGTAAAATATAGCCTATTAGCTGTTTGAAAATTAGCAAGATATTGGTGGCAGAAAGAGGCCAATAAATTGGATCTGTCAAAAACCATTCATTCTGTGGGGTTTCGGAAGAGATGAGCTGCATATCCAGGCAAAGTGGAGTAAACAGCTGTAGTATGCTGCAGGAACTGAGTGGCAGTTCTAAAAGAATATGTTTTACACTCTGAAACTATCTGGACATTTTGAATGTACTAATCAGATGAATACACTGTGTCATTTCAGATTTACAATGTCAAGTAGAGGCACTTGGGCTAAATCTTCAGAAGGCAGTGACCAAGATTGACAACTATAAAGCAAAGCTCATGTAAGATGGTAAACATTGAACAACCTGTAGATTTTAGAAAGACCTCTCCCACCCTTACCATCTGTTCTCTGTGACTCTTTTAGCAGTGATTTCATTGTGTGAGTGTGGTCTGCTTTTCTCAGGCACTTTTCTGGCCTGTCTTGTATATTAAAGGACATGTAAATATTTTTAAATACATGAAATGTTTCTTTCACTCAATAAGAAACTTAACCTATTCATGTATTAAAGCTTTCCCTGGTTGTTCAAGTATAACTCAATGTGAAATATTCTGATTTTTTTCTCTTAACGTGTCTCTTTATTATCCATCCAGAAGAAACAACTTTGAAGTTGTTTCTTAAAATTACCAATTTTAAGTTCAAAAAGAGAGTATCTTTGAAAAAGTATCTTTGAGTATCTTTGAAATGTTGGAGTACTTACACTTTATACAAGTAAGAAAGAAAATATTGGAAAACAAATGACAAGAAAATGCCCTTGTAAAATATCCAGAGCACTATTGCTTTTAGAAATGAATTTACTTCAGAAGTTTCAAAAATTACTTTATGGTATAAATATCATACATCTATAATTATAATACTAAAATAGAATTTTTATAATCTTTGAAAAATAAATTTTTTTATTTTGTGGTATGTAATCTGGTAGCTCTGGTTTTCAGTTCCTATATTTTGGAAGAATGAACCTCACAAGAAATATAAATATTTAGAATGCTTAGCAACCAAATGTTGTGTTGACTATGGACTACTCCTAAGAACAATGTGTTTAATAAAATTCTTAACAGTGCAAGGAAGAACAAATTCCAAAAATGCCCTACCAAATTAATTTATACTTGAATTATTTGTAGCAAAATAATTTGTCTTTTAAAAACAAAAGAAAGCAAATATTCAAGCTTTGCAAAACTGTGGTTAATAGTACAGTAAATACAATAATTCAGCCGTCTGTGTATAATGGCCGAGGTTGAAGGAATGAGTGGATAGGGGGTCCTTGGATGACTCACTGGGCCCAGGAAGTAACTTTCTGGATGAAAACAAGCATGAAAGAGAAAAGCAAAATGGTGATTACCCCCCTCCCAAAAAACCCATTGTTCCCCACCCTCTAGTAACATTAGGGAGGGCTTTGGCCGTATGGATGTCTCATGTGGAGGGCAACCTAATCAGGCCACGGCTACTGTGTGACTTTGGCTTCTTAGATCTCAATAAGTGACAAAGGCACATTCCAGGAATAGAGGAGTAGGGCTTGTACTGACTAAACTAAAAGGGAATTTGTGGACCCACCAAGACTTAGCATATGGAGTGGAGTCCTGGCAAGTTAGGAGAGAGGCTAACCACAGAAATAAGCATTCTGAGGAAAAAGAATAAAGCTCATTGGTTGTGACATGAATTGATTTTTCACTTGATAAATTGGTACAGAATTTTCTATATATACAAGGAACATTCCCATTTAATATTAACATGCTTTGTGGTATTTTTTATTAAATATATATATATTTTAAAGATTTTATTTATGTATTTGACACAGAGAAAGAGATAGAGAGCGTGCACAAGCAGGGGGAGCGGCAGGCAGAGGGAGAGGGAGAAGCAGGCTCCCTGCTAAGTAGGGAGCCCCATGTGAGGCTCAATCCTAGGACCCTGGGATCATGACCCAAGCTGAAGGCAGACGCTCAAGCGACTGAGCCACCCAGGCTCCCCATTATTAATTATATTTTTAACATAATTTATAATGTGAATACTGAGAAATGACAAGAGTCAGAATAGATTGGAGTTGGAGTGAGAAATACCACCTCACTAAAGTCCATCAAACAAATTAGCTGGAGGAAATGCTTTTGTTTCAGTTTATAAAACTGTTGCTTCCTGCCCTATATAAGAACTTCTTAAAATTAGAAAATGGGCAGAGTATCCATTTTTAGAACGCTGAGTTATGAAAGAACTACTAAGTCCCTTGTGATTACGAGATGGTACCACATCCAAATGGAACCACCCAGAGACAGGAAGGGCCTGTTTTTCTGGTGTCTCCATAGAAATGAGGAAAAAATGTCCCAGAAGCCACCAAACAGCCCTCTCTTTACATCTCTTTGGCTGCAACCCTTTACATACCCTCTCCTAAATGAATCACTGGCAAGGGGAACAAGACTACCACAATTAGTTTAGACCAAGCAGGATTATGATAATGGAGCTCTGATGGCCAGGAAGAAAGCTGTGTAGTGCATGTCTAGAAGGTAACCAGTAATGCTTGTTAATGTGGTAGAGCATTCATGATGCTTTGAAAAGTTAGGACATGAGCAAGGCCAGTTGAACTTGATGACCAAGTTCAAGACATGAGGAAGGCTATTTGTGGTGGACAGAATAGTAGTACCCAAAGATTTTCATGTCCTAATTCCTGGAGTCTGTGAGTATATTACTCTATATGACAAAAGGAACTTTGCATATGTGATTAAGGATTTTGAGAAAGGGAGATTATCCTGGATTATTCAGGCAGGCATGATGTAATTGCAGAGATACTTATAAGAGGAAAACAAGAGGGTCAGAGTCATAAAAGTAGTTGTGAAGGTGGAAGCAATGTTTGGAATGTTGTGATTTGAAGATAGAAGAAGGGGGCACAAGCCAAGGAATGCCGGTAGTCTCTAGAAGCTAGAAAAGGCAAGGAAACAGATTTTCCCCTGGAACCACCAGAAGGAACACAGCCCTTGTGATATCTTGATTTTAGGACTTCTTACCTTAGAACTGTAAGATAGTAAGTTTGTGTTGTTTTAAACCACTAAGGTCGTGGTAATTTCTTATAGCAACAATAAGAAATTAACACACCGGTGTGTTCAGAACCTAATGAGGATTCTGGATTTATGTGGAGGGCAATGGGAAACTATTAGAGGATGTTTGACAAGAGAGTGAACTGATCTGATTTGTTTTATTTATTTTTTTATTATGTTATGTTAATCACCATACGATCTGATTTGTTTTAAAGGGTCAGCAAGGCAGCTACCTGGAGAATGGACTAGAGTGGGAGTACAAGAGCAATCAGGGAGACCGGTGGGAGGGTGTGAGTTCATGCAAGTCAGAAGTGACTGGTTGAGTGTAAGGCTGTATGTAGTGTGGAGATGGAGAGAAATATGTGTCAGTTCAATCTGACAGGATTTACTGGTAGAGTGGATGTGACTGGGGAGCAAGAAGACTGGAAAGGAAAGAATAAAGGATAGGATTTGGGGATTTTCAGCATCAGGGTAGACAGTCGAGAGGCACTAGAGCAGGTGACTATGAGCCTCGACTCTAGATCCAGATGGCTTCCAGCACCACTGTTTAGTAGTTATGTCACCTTAGGCATGGTACTAATCTCCCTAGTCTCAGTTTTTTCAACTATAAGAAGGAAATAAAGGCTACCTTGTCATTATGGTGTTGGTGTCATTGATTGAAGTGGGAAAATCGTAGAAGAGATAGATATGGGGTGAGGGAAATAAAAAACTATGCTTTTGATGTATTAGATTTAGAATGCCTTTTGGACAGCAAGGTGGAAGTATCAAGGAGACAGTTTGAAAATGGTTATTTCATATGAAGCAGTGGAATGGTATGGAAACTTGCCTTTTTTAAAAGATTTTATTATGTATGTATGTATGTATGTATGTATGTATTTATTTATTAGAGAGAGAGTCAGAGAGAGCACAAGCAGAGGAAGGTGCAAAGGGAGAAGCAGACTCCCCACTGAGCAGGGAGCCTGATGCAGGGCTCAATCCCAGGACTCTGGGATCATGACTTGAGCTGAAGCAGATGCTTAATGGAATGAGCCACTCAGGCACCCTGAAACATGCCTTTCAAATTAAGAAAAATATCCAATTATTTCACCTTATTTCCTTTATGTTTGTTTAGCAAGGGCCTTTCTAAAGGCTTATTCCAAGCAGTTGAAGAGAAAGGATTGACACTATTTGCTGAGAGTAAGGAAGGAATGTAGTGTTGAAAAAGATGTAGACTTTCTTTCTATTCCCTCCAATTCCCCTCTCCCCATCCTAATGAAGGTGAAGATAGCAATTGTGTCATGAGGGTAAACCATAGAAAGAGTGGTTTAACTGGCATGGGCGTGGGAGCTGACCATGGTGAGGGGGAATCCTTGGGACGGTAGGCACTCTAGATTAATTGTCCATATAGTTAGCAAAATAACCACTAAAAGAAGTTCTACTGTCCCTGCCTCTAGATTGGAAAAGTTGTATATGAGTCTGAACATAGAGTGAATGTCATGGTGAGGATGCTGTACCTCAAAGCATTTTTAAAAGTTTTTATTTTAATTCCAGTTAGCTAATTTACAGTGTTATATTAGTTTCACATGTATGATACAGTGATTCAACAATTCCATACATCACCTTGTGCTCAAAGCATATTTTTTTTTAGAGAGAGAGAGAAGTGTGCAAGCGGGGTGGGGGTGAGGGAGAGGGAGAAAGAATCTTAAGCACACTGAATGTGGAGCCCAGTACAGGGCTCAGTCTCATGACCCTGAGATTATGACCCAAGCTGAACTCAAGAGTCCGACGCTTAACCGACTAAGCCATCCAGGCACCCCTCAAAGCATTTTTTAGAGTAACATTTTTGTTTGATTTCAAAGCAAATATACAAAACTTGGAAAATACAGGAATATGCAAAATAGAACATCATAGTTGTATTTTGATAGATCCTTGTAGTCCTTTTTCTTTTTTTTTTTTTTTTTAAGATTTTATTCATTTATTTGAGAGAAAGAGAGTGAGAAAGAGCATGAGAGGGGAGACGGTCAGAGGGCGAAGCAGACTCCCCACTGAGCAGGGAGCCCGATGCAGGACTCGATCCCGGGACTCCAGGATCATGACCCGAGCCGAAGGCAGTCGCTTAACCAACTGAGCCATCCAGGCACCCTCCTTGTAGTCAGTCCTTTTTCTAAGAACTTTTTCTTAAAGTCTTCTTTTTATAAGTAATGTGTATTTTAACATGTTTTCACTTAGTGATATAATGTATCATTTTCAGTTAGTGATAAATATGACATGTTCCAAAAAAAATATTTTCCATGTCATTACATGATACATTTATAGATAACTATTAAATGGCTATATAGTATTTCAATTTGTAGATGAATCATAACTTATTTACTAAGCTTTTGTTTTTTTAGAATTTCTAAATTTTTCACTTTTATAAGTAAGGTACTTTGAAATTCATATAGATAAATCTACTCACACACAAGTATTTCCTTTGGATAATTTTCGCTAGAATCAAACTTAAATAATTTTAATGCTTTTAATACATAATGACTCATTGCCTTCCAATAAGATTATACTGATTTATAATCTCAGCAGTATTTGTACATACCCATTTCTCCACTTCCTAGCTAATAGTGGGTATAATAACTAAAAAAAAAATACTAGTTTGATTGATGAAACATTTTACTCCTGCATATTTGACTCTGAATTCTTTCTTTTGTGACTCACCTGAGCATAATCTTTGCCCACTTTTCTAATGGTATGTCAGTCTTTTCCTTATTGCTTCTTTTCTAATGATTTATTCAGAAATAACTTACAAAAAGTTGTAAACATAATGATAGTACAGAGAGCACCGAAATAGCTTTTACCCAGATTAACATTTCAACCCATTTGCTTTCTCTCTCATCCTTTCCCTGGCCCCCTCCTCTCTCTCTCTCTCTCTCTCTCTCTACACACACACACACACACACACACACACACACACACACACACACACACTTTTCTTTCCTGAATCACTTGAGGATAAGTTACATACAACCTGACGCTTTACCGCTAAATACTTTAGCTGCCTTTCCTCAGGATGGTGATACTTTACATAAGCACAGTAATCTGTGTCATAAATTTACATACAGTACTTTAATCTACCATCCATATTCTAATTTTGTTAGTTGGCCTTTATAGCATTTTCTCCTCTAGTATAGGACTAGTAGAGTCAGCTTGTTTGGCATGTCTTTTTAGCCTCCTAATTCTGGAATATTTCCAGTTTATCTTTTTATATGACACTGGCATTTTTTGAAAACCCCTCAAACTTTTTTAAATAAAAATTTTCATTTTATGTTGGTCTAATGTTTCCTTTTGATTGGATTAAGGGCATGTACTCTTAGCCAGAAAACCATATAAGTGAGGATGTGTCCTTCTCAGGGTATGACCATCTGCCTGCCTTTATTTGGTGATATTAATTTTGATCACCTGGTAAAGGTACTGCTCAATTTTTTTCACTCCCTTATTCCTGGGTATTATTTTGTTGTTGTTGTTCCTTTTCAACTAGTAAGCAGTCTATAAGAGGCACTTTAAATACACTTTAAATGCTCTCCTCCTCAACAAAATTTATCCCTCGATACAGCATCCATTAATGATTTTACCTTATCTAAACTTTGCTACAGTGGTTGCTAAATGAAGATTTTTCTGACTCCAGCCCTCCCTCCCCATTTATTAGCCCTCAGCATCCTACTTTAAGCAAGAGCCTCACTTCTTCTCATTATTTATTTATTTATTATTGGTATAGACTGATAAACTCTTATTTTTTCAATGGTTTATAATTGATTACTGTACTGAATTGTTTTGATATATAAATTATCTAAGCTTAGCCAGTAAAAGCCCCTTCAAGCTGCCTCCCGTGACATTGGAACATGGTTTCCTCATCTTTTATACTTCCTCACCTTCTGACATAACAAGATATCTCAGATATACTTACTCTGCCTAGTCTTGGAATCAGATATTTCTCTGAGTACTCTTAGTTCCTTTGAAAAGAATGGCATTAGAGACCAAGATATAGGCTCTGAGTATCACGCTCATGTGCTGCTTGATTCTGTTAATGGTTTCGTGGGCTTATATATATGGCAGACATATCAAAGTATATATGTACTTCATTGTATGTCAACATGATACCTTAATCTATTTTACAAAAAGTAGATAATAAAATAACATGTTTTAAAAAGACATTTTTTGCAAAAGAAAAAGTTAAACTAAAATATTGTGTTCAAAGATAAAACTTGGGTAATAAAATGCTAAAGAAAATCAAAGTAATAACAATAAAATTCATGAAAATGGTTATTTTAGGGAAGAGGGAGTTGGCTGTGACTGGGACCAGGGACATGAAGCTTCTAGAGTAGTTGGTCAGGTTTTATGTTTTTACCTAGATGGTAGTTATAAGAGTTTTCTCCTTATAATTCATTATATAATTGTTTTATGTAATTTTCCTATAGCTTACAATTTTATCATATTTTACAATAAAAAATGGTTTTAAAAATAAATGAATGTTTATGTTCATGATGCAAATAAATTATTATTTATAAAAAATTAAAGTCATTCTATAAGTAGGGCAAACTCATTGACAATCTAACATATAATTCATTGTACAGTTTATAAGCTATTTTAAGGTACTTTCAGATAATGACTTATTAATAAGCAACCTATACAAACTTAAACTGGAATATTACTCTTTCTTAATATATTAACTTTTTGAGTTTTGGTACAAAACCCAATTACATAAAATCAAGACATATGTTTATTTCAGTTTTGGAATTTCCATTTGGTTCATTTTAATGGTTTATTTTTCTGCTGAGATTTATCATCTTTTCACTAATTAGAGTGGATCTTTTTTTTTTTTTTATGTCTTTGAGCAGAGTTATAACTGCTCTTTGAAAAATCCTTGTCTGCACATTTCAGTATCTGGGTCATCTCAGAGGCAGTCCCTATTAACTGTCATTTCTCTTGAGAATAGGTCATGCTTTTCTGTTCTTGCTTGTGTTGAGTAATTTTTATTATATTCTGGCATTGTAAATGTTATATTATGGAAATTCTGGATTCTGTTATATTTCTCCAAATACTATTATTGGTGGGGGTGAGGGTGGTGCTGCTTTAAGCAGATCGTTAATTTGGTTGGCCTCGGACTGTAAACTCTGTCTCTGGGGCAACAGCTCAGATCTCTGTTTAATTCTTTTATCTTTAGCCTGCTTGGAGTCTGCCCTGTGCGTGTAGAGTTCAGGGCTCAGTCAGATGTGTGTGTAGGGTCTATCTGAGGTATTGGGACTCCTTTTTGACTCTCCTATTTTGAGTCACTCTTCACTTTTCAGCACTATGGTTGACCCAAACTGTGCTCTAGTTCTTTAGGCCAGACTATGTTTTCTTTCAGAATGTTAGTTCCCCTTCATGGTGCAGACTGGAGCCTCAGGTTTGAAATCATTAAAAACAACAACAACAAAAACAAAAAACAACACAAAAAGCCTGACCTTCATGCTGTCACCTCATTCCAAGTGTCAGCTTCCTTCCAGAAATCTTCTTGTTTTTGTTCACTTTCCAATGCCTTCAAATAGGGGTTTTTCTTTTTTTAATGTTCTGCAAAGTTTAGACTTTTTATTTATATGCAGATCAGTCTGATAGGGGCCTACTTAGCCATTATAGAAGTGACCTGAATATTTATTTCTTTAAAGAAATAATAATATAAAGATGCTAAGAAATTTCTCCTATGGATGAATAAAATAATGATATAGAAAAACACACTGTTGGACTAACAGATTAGGTTATTTTTTGGCAGAAAAAAACCCCTTGACTTCATATTTCTCATTTCAAGGAAGTATGCATATATCATCACAAATAGAATATAAAGGTAAGAAAAGTAGTAAAGGAAAAACATGTTTTTAAAAAGGGAAAACATTTATACTTGAACTATTTTGAAATAAAATATTTTAACCTCTTTTATATTATTCTAGGAATAAATCTAATGAAGCTGATGACTGTCAAAGAGAACTTAGAAAACTGAAGTTTGAATCCATTATTTCTGAGTCACGGTATACATTGCAAATTTTTAAATTAATATTTTTAGTCATTGAATTTGAAACCATACTCTAAGTAACATTTTATTTGTTATGTACTTAGCTTTTCTTATTGTATTATTTACATATATAATACCTAATTCACGTTTATAATATCGTGAAGTTGTTCATTGATTTTGCCTCTGCCTAGATGGGGCAGTTTTAATATCACAGAACTATCCATTTTCTTAGTATTTTAAAAATTGTTCTTTAAAGTTAAAATTATAGTCTTTAGCGTCATGTGAGATTTTCATATATCTTTGATAAACATAAAGTGTCTAATGTGTATTGGTGGGTTTTTTTTTTTTTTTATCCTGTTCCATTTTAGGCATACCAGATTGCTTAAAGAGAAAGAGGATTCTTTAATGGCTTGTCAACAAATATATAAAACTTTACAGGAAGAACTGACTGCAAAAGAAAGGCAGGAAGAAGACATAAAAAGAAGAATTAACCTTGCAGAAAATGAACTACAGATAACCAAAACTCTTCTGACTCAGACAAAGGAAGAGGTTGTAACACTGAAAAATGAAAGGTGCAGTCCCCAATAATTTCTTCCAAAAATATTTCATTTAAGTCAATATTCCATATATATTTGAAATACCAAGGTCTTACATATATTAATGACAGTGAAATCACGGCATTAAAGAAATATTTCACAGGAAAGGTCATCACATCCCACCACCTCATTTGACAATGATTAAACTGAAATCAAATTGGTTAAATGACATGCTTAAAGTCACATAGTTAGTGAAAGTGGAGATGGAATACACATTGCATTTGCTGTTAGATTTTTATTGAAAAGTATCAAAAAGACCATGTGTGATCTTATACTACTGAATTTCACCTCAGCCAATAATTGGTGGATTCTATCATTTTCCAACAGAAAAACATCTTTTTGTATCACTTTTTCCTTTTATTAGCTCCTACGTTTCTTCTCTGTTACTTATCAACACCTCTTACTGAGGGCTCTCCACAAAGATACCTCTTGCATTCAGGTAGTAAAGGGAAACTAAAAAGCATGTTCATTTAGCCTTCCTAGATATTGTCGCTCAGTTAATTTGTCTTTAAATTAACCTTACTTGTACTTAATTTCTCAACCCCGCTTTCTTTCTTTTTGTTTTCATTTGCCTGGTATGTGTTTACTCATTCTTTTTGAGTTCTTTAGTTTTAAAGGCATATCTGATATATAACACGCATTTGGGGCTTTTATTTTATTAGTTTTTATCAAATCTGGGAGTCTTTAATGGGAGATATTATCCCATTTACATTTATCAATATAACTATTATATTCCAGAAGAACACAAGTTCCATAAGGCAAGAATTTTTGTCTTATATTACTCTCTCTGCACAGAATGCAAAATTGGCTATTTGTTTTTCATTCTTCCCGGAATTTTTTTAGTTTATTTTTTATTTTGTTAATTTCATTTTATGAGTATTAGACCAGTTTCTAACTTAGAAGATTTATAAACTTTTTTTAGTTCTTTACAAAGGCAGCTATTTGCTCCCAGAGGAAAAGTCTGGGAGTGGGTAGCAAGCAGCTTAGAATTAAGTTAATTGTCTTAGAACTTTCTCATCAACTCTTTGCCCTGGGTTATATCTGTCTCTACTCCAGGCTAGAAGGAGTTCTGTCCAGTTCATAGGGGAACAAGTCTTATCTCTGGTCCATCCTGGGATAAGATGAACAACTGCAATGCTGATTGCCACCCATGATTTCCTGACTCAGCCATACCAACAACCTGCCTCTTGCAAAGATGGTATACCTTATAGTTACATGACTCTTCATTCCACCCCACCACCTCTGCCATTTCACAATTACATAGTCACTCAGCCCATAGCCTATTAGAAGCAGCAATTTCATAAGCATGAAATTTGCAAGGGCCAAGCTTACTAATAACAAGAAGGAATGGCAGCTAAAAGATTGGTCATGCATAAGAAGAAAAAAAACTATAAATCCAAACAAAAACTTGAAAAGCATTGCAATTTGACCCAATATGCAATAGAGACAGCCCAACACACATCAATAACTTTGAGTGTTCCTATATTTATAACATGGATTAATAACTGATGGCCATCATGATGACCCTGAGTGAGAAAAATAAAAATTAGCTTTATACTCTACATTAAAATGTACAGAATCATATGTACGAGGACACCAAGAAAGAAAGAAATTTTTAAAAATCTTCTGCTTATAACTTTGGTTATCTGAGTAATTTTCTTATATTCCTGTATTACCTAGAATACCCCACTTCTAATGGCGTCAGATTAATTAGGTTTACTTGTTTATCAGAATGAATGCCATCTTCTTTACAGTGGTCATTGAAAAGATCCTGTCTTTGCTCAAACATTTCTGGAACTCTTTTCTGAGGATTGACTTAAGTGCATATGTTTTAGAACAGTCTCTGTATGATGAATCTTTGCCCTTTAGGAATTAATTTGATTTTAAAAACCATCTCAGTAGGTTCAGTGAAAGCAAGTCCAGTGAACATGGTAGGAAGTCAATCTGGGAAATATTGTGTGGAATAAAAAATAAATTGTATTTTTTTTCTATGCTTAGTAAATTATCCCTTGCTGCAGTTTGAAGAAGGCAGTCTTATGAGTGTTTTGAGGATTGATGGCATCATTAGAATAAATATAGAACTTCCTTGGAGGATTGCTTTGAAATACATGCTCACCTGGATGTATATGTTTTGCCACATTTTAAAGACATTAAGTATGGTTCTAATCTTAACCTTCTGTTGTAACTGTTGAATGAGAAAGATAATTTCTTTAAGTTTTCAGAGAATAGAGACATCACTGAACTACCACCTTCTCTTCTTCTCCCCTTTTTTTTCTTTCATATACTTGCCCTGTTTCCTTCTTTGCTCTTTACACTTTAGTCTATCCAAAAGCAGGCATGGTATTACCTCGTCATTTGGTGACATTAAGTTTACTATCTGCCACATAACAAATAAAAATGTGCTTATGTACCAGTAAATTATCATACTATCATAGGATTACTCCTAGACATAACCCATTGTCCTAGGCCACCTTCAAGTTTTGTCTGCCTTGTCCTCTATTGTATCCTCAAAGTCTAGCATGTATCCACTCAATAAATATTTGTTGAGGGAATGAATGACTTGCTATGGGTAATTTAGTCAGTCAACAATTATTTGTTGAGCATTTACTGTATGCCAGGTACTATGTACCCTGGGGATATAATAGTGAATCTGAAACATCCCTGTCCTCAAGAAGCTTACATTCTAATGAGATGCATAGTTAAAAAAAAAAAGTAAAGAGCTAACTAGAATAATTACAGATTGTGATAACGGATATAAAATAAGTAAAAGGGTATTGTAGCAGAGACTGATAGAAAGGGGGCCTGATTTGGAAAGAGCAGTCATAAAAGTGACTTCCAAGATGATACACAAAGGAAGACAAGTAAAAGTAACTGGGCCAAAAGCCAGGAAGAGCTTTATAAGCAAAGAACAAACTTGGTGAGTTCTCAGAAATGGCAGTATGACTTTAGGCATAGCAAGTGTGAGTGAGACAGGCGAGGACCAAACCATGCAGGGTCTTCTAGGCCTTTGGGAGTTGGGTATTATATACAGTGCAATGAAAAGAAACCATTGAGGGGATTTAAGCAGAGGAGTGACCCTGTGGAAAGATCATTCTGATGCTGAGTGGAGAAGGTATGGCAATGGGCAGTGGGAACAACTCAGGTCATTTACTGTTTTGATATTAATGAAAGGACTTTATGTATGGTTAAGCCTAACAGACATGAGAAAAATGAAAATCTTCAGCTCCCACCCCTTGCCAGCTTGTGCTGGGTTATTTAAATGTCTGTACCAAGTGGATAGTGGCAAAATAGACAGGGTTTACTCCATTTTGAGCCAAAAGGGATATATGAAAGCCAAGTTAGGGGCACCTGGATGGCTCAGGCAGTTAAGCATTTGACTCTTGATTTTGGCTCAGGTCATGATCTCGGGTCGTGGGATGGAGCCACGCATTGCATCTGGCTCTGCTCTCAGCAGGGAGTCGTCTTCTCTCCCTCTCTCTCAGCCCCTCTCCCCATGCACTCTCTCTCTCTCTCAAATAAATAAATAAATCTTAAAAATAAAAGAAAGCCAATTTAAAAGGATATTTTGAAGAATAATGACCTTTTGGAAGCTTTTGACATTTCTGTCCAAACCTACCTGGAAACTTTTGTTGACAAGCCAATCAAAGAATCCTCTTTCTCTTTAAGCAATCTGGTATGCCTAAAATGGTACAGGATAAAAAAACAAAACAAAACAAAAAACAAAAACCACCAAAACACATTAGACACTAGATCTTTATGTTTATCAAAGATATATGAAAATCTCATTTGAAACTAAAGACTATAATTTTAACTTTAAAGAACAATTTTAAAACTACTAAGAAAATGGATAGTTCTGTGATATTAAAACTTCCCCATCTAGGCAAAGGCAAAAATCAATGAACAGCTTCAAGATATTATAAACATGAATTAGATATTATATATGTAAATAATACAAGTCTTCCTTTGACAGCTGGGGCAACCTGTTAACCTGCCCCCTTTCTGTCTCTGTTTGGTTCTTTTCCATCCCCTCCTGACCACAGACATTCCTTAAGGTTCATGCATGGTCTTGGCTTTCCTCTCTTCGCTTTCTTCCCTTTAGTAGTAACCTGTCTCTCAACTGAGCAAGTTTCCCTGTAAAGCTTTGCTTTGAAGTGCCAATGGGACCTCTAAATAGAGGTGTTCCTAAGCAGTTGGAGATGTGAAAAGTCCCTCCAAAGAAGTGATAAAGATACTGATAACACAGAGGTTCTTGTTCAGTAGCACTGGGTGGTGCCTGGAAATCTGCCACACAGCAATGTCCCAAACCACTGTCACAGAAGGACTTGCAACCAACCAGGCTGCCAGATGTGCTCTCCAAAGGCCAAAGCCCAAGTTGCTCCCAGGGACGGTGTGTGCTTCCGTAAGCTCAGGCAGTCTCATGTACATGCCGCCCCTCCCTCCCCTCTCCTGATACAGAACCCCCGCCAAAGCTCCACTGGGACCGTGATGAGAAAGGTGCAATTTAGATGCTATGTAGCTTCAGAAGAGGAGAAAAGGAAGATGTAAAAAGCCAAACCTGACCCTAGGAAAAAACTGGTAGAACTGAATTTGGGGCAGGAGAGGAATTGGTAACTAGGAAGTAGTTGAAGTATTAGGACAAATCTACTTAATGATGCATTGCTCTCTCCCCCACACTCAGGAAGCTCTATTAGGACAAGAGGCTCCACTGGACGGAGGAAAAGTAGGTCCTTCGAGATCACGGATGCTGAGGGTAGAGGTCTGGCCAGCTTGGTCAAGACACACTGAGGCTGGAGAGAGAGGTCTCCTAGGTGGATGAGGAAGGATGCAGCCAGGCACAGTGGCCAGCGCCAGAGAAAAGGGCAGCTGTTTTCTCAATCTATACAAAGAGCTCTCTGCTCTCCTGCTTCTGGGCTAGAGGGGCTCATCAGCCAGAGCCAGAACTCGGCCCAGACTGTGAATTTGTGACGGCGCTTTAGGCCTATAGTGGATTAAATAGGGTTGTGTGGGCTGGCCTGCAGGCCTAATGCCATTTTTATAGAAAAGTATTTCTATGGTAAAATGTGTTTGGAATTCCCTATAACCAACTTACAAATAACGTTTTATAAGGACATATGTGTTTAAGCTTGGAGACTGCCCACATATAACACTTAGAGAAATTTATGCGCTAACACATGGGCTACAACCATAGTGCTGAAACACGCAGCTGTCTGTAATAGCTCTCATACTCTATGCATTCCCAAGAGCTGTATTAGCACCATCTTGGTACATTCCAAGAAGAACTATAGGAAAATACTTATTCGACTGACTTGCCAATAACAGGATGGAATTAGTGAAGAGCATTGTTGGAGGAAAAGCTTAGTTGTAACCAAAGTTATGTGCAAGTTGCTTACATGTTATTTCTTCTGTGAAATAAATAATATATGTCTGTATCTCTTTGTCTGTCTAACTCTATTTTATTTTTTTTAAGATTTATTTATTTATTTATTTGAGAGAGAGAGAGAGAGAGAGAGAGCGCAAGAGTTCAAGAGCACAAGAGGGCGCACAAGCGGGGAAGAGGCAGAGGGAGGGAGAAGCAGACTCCCTGCTGAGCAAGGAGCCTGATGCGGGGCTAACCGACTGAGCCACCCAGGTGCCCCTCTTTATCTATTTTAAATGAAGTTTTCTTAAGTGCTCCCTGTCCCTCCAGAAGGGTATCTTATAGGCTATAAGGAAGGGTTTTATTCAACCTCCCTCACACATGTAACCTTAACTTCTTTTAAATTCCCAGGTCCTCTCCTTTCTCCCTTTGTCTTTGATTTTTGTTTGTTCGTTTGTTTTTAACTGAAAGCTACAACCCTCACCCCAGAAGAATATATACAAAATCTAGCAATTTATTTTTCAGGAGTTTCAGAGTTTCCTGCTTTCCTGTATATGACATGACCCCATAATTAAACATGCGTGCTTCCTCATGCTCTCTTTCCCCTTTCTCCTTTTCCCCCTACGCCGCCTCCCTCAAACTCTCTCACACACAATCCATAGGTATCACAGTTGTGGGGAGCACTCTAAGGGCTTCTGTGATCATGTCCTGAGTGAGATGCATCCTTTTTTTTTTTTTTAAGATTTTATTTATTTATTTGAGAGAGAGAGACAGAGATAGTGAGAAGAGAGCATGAACAGGGAGGAGAAGGAGAAGCAGGCTCCCCCCTGAGCAGGGAGCCCATATGATTGGGAGCTCGATCCCAGGACCCTGGGATCATGACCTGAGCCAAAGGTGGGTGCTTAACCGACTGAGCCACCCAGGCGCCCCATGAATGAGATGCATCCTTATGTAGCACTCAGTGGAAGGAGTAAGGGATCTGAAAACCAATCAGGACTCTGCTGTCCTTGCCACATGCCCCAGGGGAAGGAGCTCAGTTTTCTTGCATAAGTATGCTATTCCCTTCTTCCCTTATCAAGCCTTCTGTCTCTAGGTCTGACCCCAGCCAGAGGGAATATCATCTCTAATTTACCAACCCAGAGAAGTAATTTCCAGATTTGCCCAAAGGCACTGGTTAGCAGAGTTGGGAACCTGCACCTGTGAAGCAGGTCATTTTCCACATTTTTCCACATTTTCTACATAAGGAAAGAGGTTAAGCAAGGCTAAATCTCTCACTCAGGGTCACATAATTGGCAAAGACAGAACGCAAGCTCTGCTGTGTCTAACCTCATTACCCTTGTTCCCTCCACTACAGTTCACATAGTTCCCTCAGCATCTGTCTTGAAGGGCTGTTTTGTCAGCTCCTCTCTGTGTGACTTCTTTCTCAAGCAGTTGTAACACTGAGCTTTCAGGGGACTCTGAGCCCTGGGAGAACCCAGAGTGCTCCCTTTGTGTCTCCTCTCCCCACCCCCTCACTTTCTTACCCCACCTCTCTACTCTTTCAGGATTCTTCCATTCACTCAATAAATATAAGATGGTGACTTTTATCTTCTATTCTCTAATGTCTTGGTAAAATCAGAAGTGGAGCTATATCTTCAGAATGATAATAGAATAATAACATTTCACAGCACATTCTAGAAGAAGAGAAGCTTAGTGTTTAATTCCTTTAATGAGGCTTGCCATATTTTCAAGAAGGTTAAAGAAAATGAGAAATGTAGACTATAAAAAAGGATTCAGAAGCAGTGTATAAAGGGTCTGTTACCTCATGGTACTGTGGCTTAAGTATAAAAAAAACGGACTTTAGAGTTAAGCAAATAGGTTTAAGTCTCAACTTGACCAGTATCAAATTTGGACAACTCAGCCACTTTAAGGCTCATTTTCCTTGTCTGTAAAATGGGGATAGTAATAATAGCTATCTTCTCATGAAGACTAAAGATCTAATATTGTGCCTGGTAGGTTGTAAGTGCTTGGAAAATGTATTCCCCCTCTTTTCATCTTTTCTTAGGTTGCTAACTCCTTAAAGCATCCTATCTTATTAATGTTTATACCCTGCACTGGTGATGTAGCTATTTATTAAATGTCTGTCAAATTCAATATTATCTGCTTTACTCTTCAAGTTGTAAAGATTAGTTTGTGGAGTGATTCAATTTGGGTGCTATCCTATTAGTTGAAAGCATTATGAAGCAAAATGTTTTAAGTAACATCATTCTAAAATAACAAACCTTATCATTTTTTTTTTTTTCCAAGACTCACCTCTTTCTCTGATTTCCTATCTATCAACAGCTCTCAGAACAAGAGGCTGGCCAAACTTCTTATGATACCACAGAGTTAACTGCTTTTAACTAAGGCAAGAGTTGTGGCAAAATCAAAATTATCTCTTTGATTGACAATGTGAAGACATCTCTAAAAGAACAACTTGTGAAATAGAATTTAAAGCTGTCGTTTGGCATTATGGTTTGACATTTGTTTGCAGTTACGTTTTTAACTACAATTAAGGGAATCTAGATTTTTGCATGTATATAAGAAATTAGATTCTCATTTTCGTTTGGGTCTAAGAATCTAAAAGTTAAAATTTTTAAAATAAATACTCTTAATTGCGAGAGATCCTAATTTGCCTATTGTGCCAACTCCAGAAATGTTATTTTTAAACAATATTTCATGAAATTGCAGGGGAGAGTGCTGCAGATAGCCACACCTCCCTCTCAAATATAGAAAGCAAAGGCAGCATAGCACTGCAGAAAGCTCAAGGCTGGTATGAGCTTGAGCCATTGCTTATGAATTGTGTCACTTTAGATGGTCATTTTCTACTTCAGGATCTTGTTTCTTCTAATATTTAGGTAATTGCATTAGTGTATTACCCAAAAAATGGCAAGAAAGAACCACTATATCCCCAGAGACTAAAACAATGCCTGACACGTAATGGGCACTCAATAAATATTTGCTGGATAGATGGATGTATGGATGAGAATTTAATCTGAATGAAACCATGATTGCATGATTTAAAATTCAAAAGCTCCCAGTGTTTCTCTCAGGTCCAGAAAGCTTCTGACTTATCAAAAATCAGAGGTGGGAATACAGTCCAAACTCCTAGATTCTAGTGATAATCTTCTTTATTAGATTCTTAGTAAAATCCAAATTTAGGACCTAAATCTGGTTACAGAGTTTCCTGTAACTCTAAGGCATCTTTATCTCTAGAACTGGTTCTGAAGAGGAAATTAGATGTCTGTATGATATTAAAAAAATGGCTACATATTTTCAGCTTTTTATAACATGGAAAAACATGGAATATGCATCTAACAATGTTTTATTTCTTATCATTCCTCTAGATTTCTAGCAGAAAGGCTCACAAGAGTCAAAATTGATCCCTTTTAGTTTCTTTCAGCACAAGCTTTTTTTTTCATCATCATTGTCTTAAAATGGTTTTGTATTCCTGAACAATGTGTAAGCTCTTCCATGGGTATAGTATAAGTGTGATTTTTGTTTTTGGAATTGGGATTATCTTTTTCACACATATTATCATCTCTGTTTACATTACTCAATGCCCATTTCATGCTAATCAGGGGAAGTATTTGTATAACCACATATAATTATTCTTTCTGCCTTGTCCCACTAAAGAATCACACAAGAGTCTTAGAGTCTGGGTCAGAGGCTCAACAGGTATCAAAGAAATCTGAAAGTCCTTCTCATCTCTACACTCATGAATGTCAAGCAGACTTACCACTGCAGACTTTAAGTCCGTGATTTTTAAAAGAGTTCATTCAAAACACCTTATACTTTGTGGAAATGTCATAGGGAACTTCATAACTCTGAAAATTCAGTGAATAATTATCACTTCATTAACATTGTTTAAATCTTGGCCTACTATATTTTAGCATCTATAATCTACTAGACTTTCAGTTTTTGTTCTAAAAGGAAACATATAACAGCAGTGGTGTTTTGCACTCGGTCCATGAGAGGAATGTATATGGAATGGATTCCACTTTTGGTTGTATCTAAATTATATTTGTCTCCAGAGAGACTGAAATTTGAGCATCTCGAATACTCAGTAACACCCATTTTACAATAAAGGTAACTTCTAGTGTACTGACAGGCACCCATCTGGAAATGCTTGTTGGAGTTTTCTAATCAGTAAGACCTCTTTTCAAATAGGAAACCAGGCTTAAGAAATAAAATGGACCAAATTGCCAAGACTGTGCCGTCTGCTACCTCTAACAAGCGCATGGCCAGCCACATCCATTCTGTATACTAGCGTTTTAAAAACCAGGTCAAGTGCTCCTCAGTTTCCATCGACTGCTGTTCCGTATTTGATTAGGTTTACTATTATAAGATTCTAATCTCATACCTAAAGTTGTATAATACCACTTGAAGGTAGACCGTGGCATTAGTTTTCTATTGCTGCTATAACAAAGCGCCCCAAATTTAGTGGCTTAAAACATCACAAATTTATTACCTTATAGTTTTGCAGGTCAGAAGTCCAAACGAGTGTTAAGGGACTAAAATCAAGGTGTCACTAGGGCTGGTTCTTTCTGGAAGTTCCAGGGGAAAGCCCCTTCCTTGCTTCTTCCAGCTTTAAGAGGCTTCTGGCACTCTTTGCATCCTAGCCGCATGAATCCAATCTCTGCTTCCTTTGTCACATCATCATCTTCCCCCACATTAATGCTCTCGCCTCTCTCTTATAAAGGCCTTGGTAATTACATTTAGGGCACAACCAAATAACCCAAGATAATCTCCCCATCTTAAGACTCTTAACTTGAATCACATCTGCAAAGTCCTTTTGCCATATAAAGTAACATACAGACTCTGTAGATTAGGACATGGATATCTTTGAAGGCAATTACTTAGTCTACTACAACTGTGATAAGTTAAAGATGGCCCTTATTAATCCTATAGCAACCACTAAAATAAAACTAAACAAAAGATTTATAGCTAAACAGCCAAAACAGTGGATAAAATAGAATCATAAGACATATGCAAAATCTAAAAGAAGGCAGAAAAAAGGAAAAGGACACAACAGATGAGATAAATAGGAAACAAATAGCAAGATGATAGATTTAAGGCTAACCAAATCAACAATTGAATTAAATGTAAATTGTCTAAACATTCCAATTAAAAGGTAAAGATTATCAGATTGTATTTAAAAAAGTAAGATTCAGCTATAATCTGTCTATAGGAAGTTTATTTTAAATGTAATGACACAAATAATTTAAAAGTAAAACAATGAAAAAAATACACCAAGTTGACGCTAATCAAAAGAAAGCTGAAATACTATTGATATCATATAAAGTAGATTTTAGAACAAAGAATATTACCAGGAATAAAGAAATTCATTTCATAATGATGAGTGGATCGGGGCACTTAGGCGGCTCAGGTAAGGATCAGGCTCTTAATTTTGTCTCAGGTCATGATCTCAGGGTCATGAGGTGGAGCCCCATGTCAGGCTTTGTGCTCAGCTCCATGCTCAGCTCTCCCTCTTCCTCTGCCCCTCCCCCCACTCACACACACACACACACACACACACAAACACACACACACACACACACACTCTCTCTCTAAAAAAAAAAAAAAAGATTCAGTGCAATCACAAAATTCCAACACAACTTTTTATAGAAATTAACAAGCTAATTCTAAAATTCACATGGAAATGCAAAGGACCTAGAATAATCAAAACAACTTTGAAAAAAAACCTAAATTGGGACACCTGGGTGGCTCAGTACTTAAGCTTCTGCCTTCAGCTCAGGTCATGATCCCAGGGTTCTGGGATCGAGCCCCACATCAGGCTCCCTGCTCAGTGGGAAGCCTGCTTCTCCCTCTCCCACTCCCCCTGCTTGTATTCCCTCTCTCACTGTCTCTCTCTCTCTCTCTGTCAAATAAATAAATAAATAAATAAATAAATAAAACCTAAGTGGTCAAAAGATCAAAGTCAATACCTGAATTCAAGACTTCTTATAAAGCTACATATTTAATACAGTGTGGTACTAGTCTCAAGAAAGACAAATAGATCAGTGGAACAGAATAGAGAATCCAGAAGGAGGCACACATATATGGTTAATTGATTTTCTACATGGGTACTAAAATAATTCATTGGAGGGAAGATAGTATTTTGAAACCATTGGTATTAGAATAATTGTATATACATGTGTGAAAAATGAACTTTGATTCATACCATGAAATATATAAATTCAAAATATAGATCTAAATATAAAACCTAAAATCATAAATTTCTAAAAGAAGACATGGAAGAACAACCTTTATGACCTTGAGTTGGGCAAAGATTTCTTGGATTCAACACTAAAAGAACACTCCATAAAAGAAAAAAATAACCCTGATAAATTGGACTTCATTAAAAATAAGACTTCTGTTTCTTATAAAGACAGTTTAGAGAATGAAAAGACAAGCTGTAGACTGGAATAATATATTTACAAAATAAACATCTCATAAAAGACTTGTTTCCAGAATATGTAAAGAACTTTAGAAACTCCGTTATATGACCATAAACAACCTAATAAAAAAATGAATGAAAGATTTGAACAGATACTTCACCAATGAAGATATACAGGTGGTCAATAAGTACACAAAAAAGATGCTCAACATCATTAGTCACTAGGGAAATGCAAATTAAAGCCACGGTGAGATACTACTACACACTTTCATAATGTCTAAAATTAAAAAGTCTGAACGAGTGTTGACAAGGACGTGGAGAAACGAATTCTCATACCCTGCTGGTTGGAATGTAAAACAGTATAACCTCTTTGGGAAAGTTTGGAAGTTTCTTTAAAAGTTAAGCATTACACTTACCTTGCTACCCAGGTGTTTTACTCAGGAGAAATTAAAGGGATTATCTATAAAAAAAACTTGTACAGAGGTATTGATAGCAGCTTTATTTGTAATAGCCCAAACCTGTGAAACAACCTATATGTCTATCAACAGGTGAGTTGATCAAATAAATTGTGGTGTAGCCATACAATGAAATACTACTCAGCAATAAAAATGATGGGGCACCTGGGTGTCTCAGTCATTAAGTGTCTGCCTTTGGCTCAGGTCATGATCCCAGGGTCCTGGGATCGAGCCCTGCATCAGGCTCCCTGCTCAGCAGGAAGCCTGCTTCTCCCTCTCCTATTCCCCCTGCTTGTGTTCCCTCTCTCGCTGTGTCTCTCTCTGTCAAATAAATAAATAAAATCTTAAAAAAAACCCCATAATCTAAGCAAGGAATATCCCCCACCCCCAGGGTAGAGATCCTCACAGTGGCTTCCAGGGGAATTTCAGAATTTCAATGGGCTCCGCCCCATGCCAGGTGCACACCTCCCAGTGAGAGGACTATTCTATCCATGCCTGCCTATCATCAGACTTGGCCACTCAACTTGTTCTTGCCACTGAAATGTGAGAGAATGCACCAATTCTGAGTAGAAGCTTTAACAGAGCCAATGTTTTGGAGATTTTTCTTTTCCGTCTGCCACAAAAAATAGCATTCCTTGGTAAGAGTTGCTCCTTGAGCTACATCCTGGAACAAAACATGGGGCACAAAGCAGCAGATGACACATAACATGAGCAAAAAATAAACTCTGGTACTTTGAGCCTCTGAGATTACAAATATGTTAAGTTTGAGTTGTCCCTGAAATATAAAAGTAGAGCAGTCACTGAGTTGGATTCATGAGTCAGATACTCAGAGAACAGAGAATAGATCTGAGCCAGAGATAAAATTTGGGAGTTGTCAGCATCTAGATTGCATTTCAAGCATAGGAGTGGATAAGATCACCTACAGAAAGAGTAGAAAGGAAAAAGTGCTGAGGAACACAAACATTTAAATGACAAGTACAGGAAGATGAGTCTGCAAGGGAGACAGGAATGGCCAAATATTTGGAGGAAAGCCACAAATGAGGTTTTTAATGCACTCCCACTTTTGCTGTCCTCATTCTTTGTTTCTTCTGCTTCACTTACTTCAGCCTAGAGACTGCTAAGCAAGCATCAGAACCTGCTGGGTGCACCTCACACTCTGAAAGATAAATTTTTCTTTTACATTACTGGATTTTGAGCACCTTTTGGACAGGGATCCTGCCTTCCTAATTCACCTCTGTCCCTTCAGGGCCCAATGACGCTGCCTTGTCCCAAATGTGCATAGCTGACCGTAAACTCTACCCTACTAGTCATCTGCCCGGTTCTTCACCTTAGTCTTTCCCTTTGATTCCTTTTCCTCCGCATGCGTGTGCTCAGGCTTTAATCACTAATTATTTTTAAATAAATACTGAATAGATACATAGAAGCTGAACATAGGTGTAAAGTATAAAGTAGTACAATACAGTGAACATCTATGTGTCAACCACTCAGTTTAGGAAAAAGAACCTTACCATTAGCTTTGAAGTCCCTTTGTGTTTCTCACCAGTTCCACCACAGTGCCTCATTCCACAGAGGAAACCACCAACTTCAATTTTGTGGTTCTCAGCAAACTAGGAATAGGAGGGAACTTCCTCAAATGGATAAAGAGCATCTATTAAAACCTATAGATAACACCTGATGTTTCTTTGCTTCACTTTATAATCTTACCAAGTGGTTTACATTCCTTAAAAAAGTTAGAGTTTGCATATATTTTATCTTCATAGAAATAAAATCATACTCTAAGTGTTACCCAATGTTTTTTTTCTTTGTGCTCAAGATTATGTTTCTGGGATTTGTCCATTATGGTGCATGTAGCTGAAAAGCTTTCATTTCTTTATCTGTGTTGTATTCTAAACTGTACCACAATTGATTTATCCTTTCTGCTTTAACTGTATTATGTAAGTTTTGATATGTAGCAATTTCATTATTGTTCAATTCTAAGTATTTTTAAATATCAATTATGATTTTTTACTTGACCCATGACTTAGAAATACATTTTTTTAATTTCCAAATACATGGAGATATTTTACATATCTTTTGTCATAGACGTTTGTTTTCTGAGACTATGGACTCTAACAGTGCTGTTCAGTAGTATAATGTGAAACGCATATGTAATTTTAAATTTTTCAATTGCCACATTAAAAGAGAAAAATAAACAGGTAAAATGTGTAATATATTTTACTTAACTCCATATATACAAATTATTTAAATATGTAATCATCTTTAAAAATTATCACAGATATTTTAGATTTTGGGGAGGTACTAAGTTTTCAAATCTGGTGTGCATTTTAGATTTAGGCACATCCTAATTTGAACCAGTTACACTTTAAGTGCTTAGAAGGTACATATGGTTAGTGGCTGCCATGTTGGACCATACAGGTTAATCAGACAACAATTGTTTGTAATTTCCTTTCTGGCCTAGGATGTCCATTTCATGTGAGCTGGAAAATAATTGTGTGTTTTTCTACTAAGTGGGTACAGGGTTCTATATATGAACCTTAAATCAGTCGCATTGTTAAAATCCTCTATATTCTTACTGAATTATTTGTCTGCTTGACCTTGGGTTGCTGCATTATGGCTTTCTTTTTTCTTTTATAGTTTTCTGATTTTTAAAAAAATCAGGATATCATAGGTCTTGACTTTTTATCTGTAGAAAATCTTTGAGTCCCAGGTTGAAGATAGGTTGCTCCCAAAAATATTGTTTTTTCTACCAGGCATCTGGAGATAAAGTTAACCTATTACCACTTTAAGATATCTTTTCAACATGAAGCTATTCGAACCACTCAGGTTGTATGAATTCACAATAAAAATCTGCATTAGGGTTAGTTTGTGTTTACAAATTCCTGTGAGAGATTTATATTTTTCCCTCTACATAGCACCAAAGTGCAAAACCAGTAATTTTCTTTTGTACCTTGAGAGGTGTTATTTGAATTTTACACATACTAGGTGTGAATTTCACACATTTACTGCATGTGCAGCTCTTTGAGATGCAGCTTCATGCAGGTGAGTTTCCTTTTAGACTCTCTCTCCCGAGCCCTTCATGGCTATGAAATTTAAAGGTCAAGTTCATCAGATTTGGAAGGTACCTTCAAGGTGAGAATTGGTTTCAATGCTCTACTTATTATTGGGGGTTCTTCCTTTTACTTCACTTTTTTAAAGATTTAGTTTGAAATAATTACAGAAAAGTTACAAAGACAGTAAAGAGAGAGTTTATGTTCCTCTTTGGCCTGTTTTTAATAACAATGACACATCTGTAAAAACTAAGAAATTAACATTGGTATAATACAATTAACTAAACTACAGACCTTATTCAGATTTCAGTAGTTTTCCACTCATATCTTTTTCCTGTTCTTTCACTTGAATTTTGTTCTCTGCATCCTTCCCACTTTTTGTCCAGCTCACTGATGAATTTTAAGACTTTTTTTATAAGTTAAAAAAATGTTTACTTATTTTCAGTAGGAGAGTTGTCAAAGTACCTAGTCCCATACACTTCTGGAAGAGAAGTCTGGGGAGTTTTATTTTTTTTAATAAGTTTCCCTCAAATGATATTTATAATCCTGGTTACCAAGTCCAACATGTCTTCTTATGCTTGTGTCCTTAAATTTTTCTAGCCTAGAAATGTAGGCATTATTTTTATTATGGTAAAAAAATATTTAATAATATTTTAAGAGTGAGACTAGAAAAGAAATCAAGAGATAGATTGAGAGTCTATTTTAATACTATAGGTGGGAGAAAAAGTCAAGAGCTTTAACAAGGCTGTTGGTAGAGGGAAAGGAAGAGAGGAAATAATTTGGAGTTCACTCAGGAAGCAAAATAATAGAATTTGGTATTGAATGGATGTGGTAGGACAAGGAGAAGAAAGAGTCAGAGAAAACTCAGGGATTTCAAACCAAAGATTTTGACTCTTGAAGATTTTCAGAAGTCAAAAGGAAAAGCAAGATTGCAGAAGATGATAGTGAATTTGTTTTTTACTGGATCTGGTATTAATGGTTCTTTAGGGTGGAGATGTCTAACAGGCAATTATAATTGAAAGCCACAATTTTGAGAAAGGACTCCGAGCTAAAAGGAACAGGGTGGTGATAGAAAACAAGAGATTAGAAAGAGGAATAAGCAATGTAGAAGAATTACCTACACAGAAACTAAGGAAGGACGTGGTGATTACGGAAGAGGGAAGGAGCCCTGATCAACAAGTGTGCTTTTGCCACTACTTGTGATATTCAAAGGCTTAATTTCAGTACCCCTTTGAGATGCTGTTATGAATCTTCTGCACTTACCTCCACCCAGAGGATTACAAACTAAACTTTAAGATCCATTTATGTGGATTAAACTATTAAAATGTTCTTTGTGTTTTCTTTTCAATTTTCTAATATGTTTTGTACTATACCATACTTGAGACATTACCTTCTACTTAATTTGGTTTGTTCCTATCAGTACTTGAGACAAGGAAAAGAAAAATAAATCTAGCAAGAACCACAAACGTGTTGATTTTATGGCATATCCCAACATATTTTCCCTTTTTTTAGGAAAAAAATATTGTCTAGTGTTAGAATTTAGTCATAAACTTTGGAACCATAATGTGTAATGTTTTATGATATTTATGACTCCACATATGTTGTTGCTATTTCATGCAAAAGTAATACTTACCTTGTATGTAGTGTTTGTAAATTGCTGTTAATGGTAAAAGTAGTTATCTAGTGGCAGTATATATATTGCTAAAGAGAAGAAACAGACTAAGTTGTGAAATACTATTCTCTGAGCCAGGAACTGCAATTTAGGAAGAGTATCAGGGTCTTGACTCATTTGTTGGGTTTATGGTTTTCAGGGAATTAATGCTGATTTCACATCAGAAAAGCATCGAACAGCTGCAGGAAACCCTTAGACAGAAGCTGCTGAACGATGATAACTGGAGAGAGAAGGTAATGATAATGTAGCTTTCATCAGCATGTGTCTTATTTGCTTTTTAAAAATTCTATCTGTTTGGGGCGCCTGGGTGGCTCAGTCGGTTAAGCGTCTGCCTTCAGCTCAGGTCATGATCCCAGGGTCCTGGAATTGGGCCCCACATTGGGCTCCCTGCTCAGCCAGGAGCCTGCTTCTCCCTCTCCCTCTGCCTGCCGCTCTCCCTGCTTGTGCTCACTCATTCTCTCTGTCAAATAAATAAATAAAATCTTAAAAAAAAATTATATCTGTTTGCCAGGAGACTATTCCGGATATCTTGGCTTCTATGCACATTTTGATTCCTTCTGGAATTTCCTAGACCAAACATGCTTATAGTGTGTGTCTTTTCCAAAATATTATACAACATAATGGGAAATAAAAAGATAAGAACAGAATTTAAAATCTTGTAAAATTAAGATAGCCCTTAGTTGTCATGTAAAAGTATAGGTTTTATTTTTAAGTATTTACCTTTTTCCTGTAAAGGGACAGAATCCGCATTTGACTACATCCTTAAAAGCAGAAGAATATTTATTTATTCTCACAATTTTTCTGCTTTTAAGAAGATACTACAAGAGAATGTAAAATGACAAAATTACTCAGTTATGAACTTTTGGCAAAGTAAAATGAACAAGTATTTAGCTCACTGTTTACAAAGAAAATATTTTCTCTTACAGTACTGAAAAATGCATTAATTTTTGTCTTTGGATTTTTCTAAATCTTTCAAAGTTTCAATAATAAAGATGTATTACTTGCATAATTTTAAAGGATACAAATAATATTCTCAAAATTATTGGTCCCTACCTTCTCAGGCCTTGTACATCTCTAGTCATTGAGGCTGCAACCCATCATTTCCCTGTCATAAACTTCTGATACTCCTTGATTGATCCCTGGGCCTCATCCTGAACAATTCCCTGAAGCCTTTCCAACTCTTTCTCTTGCCCAGCTGATGCCTGCCCTAGCACTAGCCTTCATCCTTGGTTTTCTGTTAACATTGTAAATTTGCATCTAGAGGTGGAGCTGGCTACTGAAATTCAGATTGCTTGACTAAAGTCCTGACAACCTGTTTGGTTATTATCAGATTCTTCTCCATGATGACTAGACCCTATAACTTGTAACCTCAAGCAACAAGCAGTGGCCATGTCAAACTAACATCACCTGGACTCTTCCACCCTACCATCCACCAAATTGAAACCCTTTAGATACTGTTGCTGGCTCAGGTCAGTTCTAAATTTTTCACTTTCATTTCCATTCTTTACTCAGTTGGCCATACTCAGGCATTACTGGCTCTCTATAAAGCAATCCCACTTTCCTTGTCCCTCAGGGATAGCACATTCAGTCTGTAAGAGAAATGATCACTATAACAACAGTTCCATAGGGGCAACAATTAAACATTGAGAATACAGACTAAAGTTGCTCTAAGTGGTTCATTCTTATTTTGTTTTATTTTGAAGTATGGACTTTTTCTTTTCCTTCTTCTCTAAAGCCTGCATTTCTTTAATTCTTTCTAATTTTTATTAGCTTTGGGGTATTCACTTGGCTAGTCTATTCTTATTCACTTCCTCCATCCTTACCAATCCATGTTTGAAAATACAAAAAAGATGATCAACCTAACCAGCAATCCAAAAAGTGCAAATTAAAACAATGAGATTATTTTTTTAACCCATCCAGTTAACAGAGTGGTTTTGGCATTGTGGTAAGTTCTTGTGAAATAATCTTTCATACTCACTCTTTAAGGGGCTGGAAGTTACAACAACCCTTTGGAGAGCAATTTGGAAGTATGTATGAAGAGATATTGTAAACATTTCATCTTTTGATGCAGAAATTTCACTGATGGAATTAATGTGAATGGAGATTCACAGATTCTTCCCTTCCTTCAAACACCTGAGCTCCTCTTAGACTGGTAGAGTGAACTTTCCTGCCTTTGCTGTGTAGAAGTTCTTTATCTTCGTGGTCACACCCCATGAAGGACTTTCAGATACAATCTACTGGAAAAGTCTCTGCATTTACAATTTACTCTATTACTGCTGCTTACTGTACCCTGTCTGTGAGGTGCTAACACAGCAAGTGGACCAAGTTAATGTTAGCATTTGATCATATAAAAGCATTATGGTCTTGCTTCATGCTGTTAATTTGATGATGAAAATAAACCTAAGTAAGATTTTCTAAGTTCTTGCTAAGACCATGATATCATTCTAATAAATTAATTATATCATAGATGTATTTTGGCATGTATAATTTTCTATGATATAAATGGGCATTTCATTTTGTTGAGAGGATATGACTTCTTGTTAATAAATCTTATCATTTAGCTTAGCAGTAAATCAAGATCCAGACCAGTAAAGCCAAGGAATGATAATTATGTCTTGGCTGTGCTAGTTATTGAGACTATGAATAAAAAGTTCCCTAAAAGTCCTCTCATGAGAAAGGAAAATCACTAATATGATATTGTCATCTCTTTCTTGGGTCACTGTGCCTTTGTGTAGGAATGAAATGTTCCCTTTACAAATATATAATACACATATTAGAATAAACTTCATAACTTAAATGCTTTTAACATTCAAAAAAAGTAGATAGCAATTTGTGCCCGTACTTAATTATTTTAGAGTATGTAAAAAGCACATAATAGAATCAATAGTTGCTATGCAACAAGGATGGCACATTTTAAAATAAACTGCATATTTACTAATTGCCATGGATTTTTATTTATTTCAAGTATTCCTTTGATGTGAAAAAAATAATGTGCATACTGAACATTTAAAATTGGTCCCAAATACACATGTTGTTGCTTTTCAGTTAAAATTTTTGTAATTATAGAATTTCCCATAGCCAGACTGCTGACATTAAGTGATAGTCATGTGTTGACTATTACTTGGTAGTGTGATAAACAAATTCCAACCAAATATTTTGTTAGATTATTATTAAGATATCCTATTTAGGAACATTTTAGAATTGTACTACTATTGACCTCATTTTAAATAGTACATAGAACGTTTAAAAACCAATAGTTAAAACAAACAAACAAACTGAACATTACTTCCTGGCTGAGCAACTGGATTAATAGTGAAAATGCAGGGGGGCGAGGGTAGTTGGAGTTTACCTCAAGAAATAGTCAATTCCAGCACCAAAGGGAAGCAAACAGAACATCTAAAATTCTTCTTCAAAATAGAAGAGCCAAATGGCTGAATAATTCCTAATGTGTTTAAGTGTACTATTAATGGAATTTAGAAGGATAACTTGTAAAATAACAGAATTTGACAGGGATGAACTTGTCATAAAATAGAAATTTTCATTTATGCATATAAATGAATGGCTAAAAAGAATATTGAGAGCACACTTTAATTTATAAAATTATAATGTAATTTTCAAAATTGAACTAATAAAATCACAACATTTTAGATCTAGAATAGCCTGCAAATATCATCTGATTTAAACCCTTAATCAAGATAATAAGAATAGTCTCCATTATTAGTGTTTATTATATACCAGGCCTTGTGCTTAATGCTTTCCATAAATGTAATTTTAATTATTATAAAATTATTATTCCCATTTGCACATGGAAAAAAATAAGGCTCAGAGAAGTTAGGTAAATTGTGAAAGTTATATAGCCAGGAAATAACAACTGATACAAACCTGGAAAAAGAAGGAGAGCTAACTACAAAATCCAAAACTTCTGCATTTGGCCTAGATGGACGAATAGGAGCCAGATTTACCCTCTCTCCTAACTAACTAAGCCACTGGAGAAAAGATAGAAAACAATGGTTTCCAGACACTAGATATCAGACTACGAAGGATAATGATTCTTAGAGATAGGAGACAAATGGGGTAAACTCTGTGATTGCCCAAACTTAGTTCCTTGAAATAAACTTAAGGCCACAGTGCAGGAAGTGTGAATCTAGGTAGTTTGGCAGGTTCTTTGAGTTAAGGAGACCAGAGAGATCAAGATAGCTACAATTCACAGGATGGTGTTCTCAGGGAAGAGCTGCACACAGAAAGAATGCTGGAGATCTACAAAGAGTCCCCATTAAGTATATGTATGGTCAGTGCATATGTGTGGGGAAACTACCCAAAGGCAGGGAAAGACCCATCTGAAAGGACTAGAGAGGAATACCATATGCTCACACAAGGCCAGACTGGAAGACCTATAATTCACAGGGCACTGGGTAGATACTTCTCAGAAGGTTCTTGCATCAGTAGTAGGAAAACATTAGCGCTAGACTAAATGCTGAGCTGATTCTGCCTAACAAATTTTAAAAGGAAGAACTATAAAAATCAAGCTGATTCAAAGAAACTTAACAACATCCCAGAAGAGAGTTCAATAATACTCATAGGAATATAAAAATATCCAGCATCTAACAAGGTAAAATTTACAATGCCTGGCATTCAATCAAAACTTGCCATCCAAAAGGAAAAGGAAAACAAGGCTCATGATGAGAGAAAAATCAATGAATAAAAACTGACTCAGAAAGGCACAGATATTAGAATTAGCAGACAAAGACGTTAAAACAGTTGCGATAACTGTATTCCATTTGCCCAAAAACTAGAGAAAGAGGTGAGCATGTTAAGTAGAGATATGGATTATATAAAAAAGATCTAAAGTGAACTTCTGAGATGAAAAGTACAATATCTAAGATAAAAAGTACACTGGATGGGATTAGTGGCAGATTAGACATTCCAGAAGAAAAGTTTAGTGAACTTGAAGACACACAACTGAAACAATCCAAATGAAATAAAAATAGGAGACTCAAAACAAACAAGAACATCAGTGAGCTATGAGACAAATTCAAGTGGACTAATATATGCCTAATTAGAATCCCCAAAGGACAGGAGAGAGAAGAAAGGACAGAAAAAATATTTGAAGAAATAATGGCTGAAAAAAATTAAGATTTAATGAAAACTATAAACCACACATTCAAGAAGCTCAACAAACCTCAAGCACACCAAGGAGCATTCTAATCTAATTGCTCAAAAATAGTGATAGAAAGAAAATCTTAAAAGCAACCAGAAGATAACAGACATATAAAGAGGAACAAAGATAAGGATGACAGCAGATTTTTCATCAAAGACTGTATAAGTGGGGCACCTGGGTGAGTCAGTTAAGTGTCCAACTCTTAACTTTGGCTCAGGTCATTATTTCAGGGTTGTGAGATTAAGCCCTGCATTGGGCTCCATGCTGCGTGTGGAGCCTGCTTAAGATTCTCTCTCTCTCTCTGCCCCTCCCCCCCTCTCTTTTTCTCTAGAAAAAAAAGACAATATAAGCAAGAAGAATGTGGGACTAAAAGTACTGAAAGAATGAGGGGACTGGGAGTGCAAGCTGCCAATCTAGAAATCCACACAAAGTGAAAATATCTTTCAAATATAAGGGTGAAAGAAAGATTTTTTCAGAGATGAAAAAGCTGAGCAAATATATCACCAGCACATCCACACTGTGAGAAATGTTAAAAGAAGTTCTTTAGTCAGAAGAAAAATTACACCACATGAAAATATGGATTTATACAAAGGAATGTAGGACATCAGAGATGGCAAAAATGTGGAAAAACGTATGAGTCATTTAAATATTTGAATTTCTTTAAAATATAGTTAACTATTGAAACAAAAATATTAACAACCTAATATGAGATTTATAACATAGAAGCAAAATATATTACAAAAATAGCAGTGTCTAAGGGAAAATTAGAAGTATACTATTACGAGATTCCTATACATGAAGTGATCTATCACAGACTGCATTAAGTTAAAGATGTAGTCTATAAATTCTAAAGCAACCACAAAAATAGAAAAAGAATTATAGCTAACAAGCCAGCAAAGGAAATAAAATTGAATTTTTTAAAAAAAAACTCAGTTCAGAAGAAGACAAAAAAAAAAGAGGAAGAGGAAAAAAGATGAGATGGACCAAATAGAAAACATACAGCAAGATAGCTTTAAAGCTAATCATATCAATAATCTAATTAAATGTAAATCATCTAAACCAGGGGTCAGCATACTTTTTCTATAAAGGATCAGTTAGTAAATATTTTTGCTCTGTGGGGACACTGAGTCTCTTTTGGAACCACTCAGCTCTGCACAGCATAGCTTAAAATCAGCCATAGACAATAAGCAAATGAATGGGCATGGCTGAATTTAGTCTGTGGGCCATAATTTGCCAAGCCCTGGCCTAAATATCCCCATTAAATGACAGAGGTTGTCATGTTGGATAAAAATGCAAGATTCTACTATATGTTCCCTACAAAAAAATACACTTTAAAGAAATATTTTAACAAATAGGTTAAAAATAAAGGATGCATAACACAAAGTATATGCTAACACAAATCAAAGGAAAGAGGAACTAGTTACTATTAGAAAAGTAAATTTTGGGGCGCCTGGGTGGCTCAGTCGGTTGGGCAGCTGACTCTTGATTTCCGCTCAGGTCGTGATCTCAGGGTCCTGGGATTGAGCCGCGTGTCAGGCTCCGCCCAGCACAGAGTCTACTGGAGGATTCTCAGTCTCTCTCTCCCTCTGACCCTACCCCCCCCAGCGCTCTCTCTCTCTCTCTCTGTCTCTCTCAAATAAATTAATAAATAAATTTTTAAAAAGAAAGGTAAATTTCAAAACAAAGATCAAAATATTTAGAATATTAGCAGGGGTAATGAACATCATTTATTTCATAATGTTTAAGGGATCAGTTCACCAAGAGGACATAAATAATCCTAAATGTTTATTCACCTAATAACAGGGTTTTAAAATTGATAGACCAGCAAGGAGAAATAGACAAATCCATAATTAGAGTAAGAGATGTCAATAATAGCCCTTTCTCAATAATAATTGATAGAAAAATACCTAGAAAATTAGTAGAGATATATTCTGTGGAAAATAATAATTTTTTAGAACAACTTATTTTTAAGAAATATATTGGACAACACTATTAACTAACATGACCTAATTGATATTTATAAAATTCTCCATTTAGCAGCAGAATAAACATTCTTCTCAAGTGCACATGGGACATTTACTAAAATAGATCATATTCTGGAGCATAAGTAACTCAATAAATTTGAAAGGATTCAAGACATACAAAGTATTTTTTCTGACCACAGTGAAATTAAAATAGAATTTATTAACAAAAAGTTATCTGGAAAGATCCCCAAATATTTTGAAACTAAGTAAATACCAAGTCCATGCCCTTAATCACTATGCTATGTAGATGTATGAGGAGACAGGCTACATGGAAAAATGAAACATGCTGAGCCACTGAGATGAAACACTGAGATGTTACCAGAAACATCTAAGTGTGCACACCCCCTCCATCTCATAGTACCTCTGTGATCTTGGTGAAGGTACTTAACCTCTCTGAGCCTATTTCATAATCCAGTGTGAATAATAATAATTATTATTTTATTATTATTATATGTTATCAGAATTAAATGAGTTAATATATAAAATGTGTTCTGTACCATGCCATCCTACCTTGTATTGGTACCAAGTGAATATTCTCTCCTTTCATACTGAGTTTACACAGTTCTTGGCAGGACTTCAATACATATTCTGATCCCTTAGCATTGTTTTTTTTACTGCAAAGTTTATGTATTTGAATAATCGTCTACTTTTACAATATATTATTCAGCAGTTAATTCATAAATAATCTGAAGTATTAGTTTTCAACCAGCATTTTTTTAACTTTTGGAAAACAGTAAAATAAATTATTTTAGGAGATAATATTTTTTAAAATTATATACGTACATCAAATATAAACAAATGACCTAATTACTACTTCGACATCTGAAATTCCCTTGCTTTTATAGGGATTGTCATAAATGAATGATTATGTTACAACATGCTGTTTGGCTCCAAGACAGAAAATTATCACAGAATCAACCACAAATATCTCACTTGGAAAATAGTGAAAAGACAGAATTTTGCACATCAGTATTAGACACAGGTGTTATAAAATACTAATTATGCATTTCAATACAAATACAAAGGGAATTAAAAACAACATACTCAGAGTGCTCTAGAGTCATCAGGAAGCCTTCACCAAGGAGGGAGTTTGAAGTAATGGGAGATATGGATAAATAAAAAGCAAAAAAAATTTTTTTTTGTACACTGAAATGTGTACAGAGATAACAATTTATTTTACTTTGTGTAACTCCTAAGCTCATATATTATTCATGCTTTGGTTTTAGAAATCAGAATTTCCCCATGATTATTAAAATTACTATTAGTTATTATATAAAGTGGTTCATATTTTATATAAGCACCATCACCAAATTAATTTATTTTGCATAAACATAAGTTCTGCCATCTAAGATATTTTATTTTTTTATCTAAGGTATTTTATTTTATTTTTTTCAAGGTTTTATTTATTTCTTTGAGAGAGTGAGCGAGCAAGAAAGAGCAGGAGCAGGGGGAGGGGCAGAGGGAGAGGGAGAAGCAGGCTCCCTGCTGAGCAGGGAGCCCAGCTCCATACCAGGACCCCAGGATCATGACCGGAGCTGAAGGCAGACACTTAACCAACTGAGCCACCCAGGTGCCCCTATCTAAGATAGTTTAAAGAGTTTCTATCAACATATAAAAAACATAAACACAATAATTTGGCGTGAATTCATCTTCTCAATGACAAATAATATACTGGCTTAAAAAAAATCACTGTGTTCGTTGGCTCATCATTTTGTTCAATCTATTCAGATTATGAAGGAACTAGTGGTATCATCTTTCTATGCTACAGTGTCAACACATTTAGGTGGCCCTTGGCATCCGTTGCAGCTTCCTTAAATATTTACAAATCCCACCTGAAGCTCGTTACTTTGCTTCTCTTTCTCTGGTTGTGCACACTAAAAACCAACTCAGTAATAGTAAATCACTCTTCTCTCTTCTATTTACATGCTTTTTCTTTCCCACCTTCCTTCTATTCCTTTTTATTTTTAAGATTTTATTTATTTATTTGTCAGAGAGAGAGAGAGAGCATGCATGTGCACAAGCAGGGGGAGCAGCAGGCAGAGGGAGAAGCAGGCTCCCTGCTGAGCAGGGAGCCCCACGCGGGGCTCGATTCCAAGACCCTGGGATCATGCCCTGAGCCAAAGGCAGATGCTTAACCGACTGAGCCACCCAGGTGTCCCCTTCCTTTTCCTTCCTTTTTTTCTCTTTACCTACAGTAGTTCGTTCCAAGGAATAGTTTGGGGACAAGAAGGACTTGCTACCTGACTTGCTACTTGACTCGTTCAGTCCATCAGCTACCTCCTTTTCTTCCCTGAATACCTTCTGTGTTTCATCCTCTTCTAGGGACTCCACTGATTTCCTAAATGGCCTCTTCCCCGTAATAAATTTAAAAAAAAATTTTTTAAGTCCTTCTAAAGTCTTTCTGTCATCTAATTTACAGTTTGTCCTGTCCCATCTAGTCTGCATATATTCTTATTCTCTTAATTCAAGCAATGAAAAGAAATTAAAGGATTCAAGGCATCTTTGGGAGGCAAAGTGAATAGAACTTGGTGTTGGATTAGGTGTGAAGGGTAAAAATGATGTCCCAGTTGCTGACCTGAATAACTAGATGGATTGTGGTTACTGTGTCTTGACTGGGGAAGGAACAGGTGGGGAGGGGATTGTATCTAGGTTTCTGGTTCAGACAGTTTATTTGAGACACCTGTGGTATATCTCAATGGCTAGCAGGGATGGGTAGATGTAAGTACCTGGAATTCAGAAGAACATCTGTTTTTGGGGGGTTTTTTGTTTTTTCCTGAGTGCCCCTGAGGCTTCCCTTGCCTTTAGGAGTCTGAGAACAATACATTTGAGCAATGCTATCATGTTCCTAAATGATCCTTAGCATCCTTTTTCTCAAACAATCCAGAAACTTATTTTGAGAGAGCCAAAATAACTCCTTGCATTGAGTATAAACGTAATTGTTTTGCCTTGGAGGAAATGCTTAGTCCTATAACCAGTGCAACAAACTCGACTGACCCCACACTGGGGCTAGTCATTTATCTGTATTTTATTTAATTTAAAGGACTTTATGTAAACTTTCTTGGCAAATTTTCTGTTTCCTGGTACCCTGGTTTCAGTGTTTACCTGAGAAATTCATGTTGACCTCTTTCCTCCTCTCAGAGTGATCTGAATCACAGAGTCACAGTAAGTCAAGTTTGACAGTTTTTCTCCCAAGTTATCTGGCATTTACTCCCTCTAAGAATTTATAATCATGGCACAATGTAAATCTAGAGCCAGCCTGTCACTGAGATTCTCTAATCTCACTAGATGAATCAGGCCTGAATGACTCCAGTACTCATAGATTTGTTCTCTCTCTTGCTCTAGTAGGCAGAGCCAAAACCAATGGTTAAAAACCACAGGGAGAGAGATGTTGGCTCAACTAAAGGAAAAACTGCCTAATGCTTAGTGCTGTCTGAAAATGGAAATGCTTGCTGGGAAGGAGTGAGTTATGGTTTCTAGTGGTGTTGAGGCACAGGGCAGACAATCGTTTGGTGCAGATTCTGTGGTAGAGACTGAAGAGTCAGAGCATAGAAGTAATCTCCACTGACTGTTGAATCTCTGCTCGTGCTAGAGCTTTATACATATGTTTTGTCCCATTTATCCTCATAACAACTCCCAAGGCAACTAGTTGTAACCCCACCAGGAGAGGTTACAGTCACAATTTAAGATTATACAGCTAGAATGTGGCAGAGCCAGGGTTTAGAGCCAGAATTTAAACTCAGCTTCCTCTGAATCCAAAGCCCTTGCTTATTCTTTCCACAATTCATGGAAGCTTGAGAAATGGAACCAGGGGATTTCTAAGGTCCCTTGCAGTGCTGTGGTTCTATATAAGTACAACATGGATACAGGCATCACTGACTTGACTGTGTTTTCCTTAATCATCCTTCTGGCCTCAATCACATTAAAATGATAATCTGTGACTCCAAAACTTTCTGGGATCTCCATCAAGAAAAGACCATTAAAAAAAAAATCAACATTTGTACTTTGTATCCCCTCTGAGCTTTCAACAGAACGTAGTCTAAAGGCCTCAAAATCTTTTTTATTTTTTTCTTATAGGGTTTCTGGGAGGGACTGAGTTTATAATACACATATACAGAAGATTAAGCTTTTAATATTTCTGAAAACTGTCGTAAGATATTGTCCTAACTTCTCTACTCATTTTACAAGTCTTAGAAGGTCTTAGAAGATCTTAAAATATTTGACCCAAGGTCAATTTTTCTGGCCTAAGTTCTGAGTCAGATTATTTTTAAACATTAGAATTAAAAAGTTAGATTCATTAAAAAATAAATATTAGAATTAATTTTTTAAAAAATTAGAGTCTGAAAATAAGCTTAATTTACTCATCTTAAGGTCAAATGGCTTTGTATGTGTGTTAAATGCTATTTTCTAGATTGAAGCTGAGCTGGCCAAGGAAAGAGCCCGACATTTAGTTGAATTTGAGGAGCAAGCTCTGCTTTTTAAGGAAGAAGCTAAACTAGAACTTGATATTGAAAAGGAAAAACACCAAGAAATAATCCAAAAGTATAAGAAAGAACAAGAGGAACTACAAACGAAGGTCTGTCATCATGATGTTCCTTATTATTTAATGGGTTTGAAACTATAGATGTTGGTTATTTCCTTCTAAGAACACTGTACAGTATTTTTAACTCAAGCAGCTTTCCTCAGGGTCATTGTGCGTTGGTTTTAGCGACATGGGTGGAGTGGTTTAGATCATTTCCAGAATTAATAGCTGAGATAAATCATATAAGCATACAATACAGCTATGTATGGAATTTTTTTCTACTAAAATAAACTTTTTAAAAAGATTTTATTTATTTAAGAGAGAAAGAGTGAGAGAGAGAGAGAGAGAGAGCACGAATGGGGGTTTGGGGGGAGAAGAAGGCTCCCCACTGAGCAGGGAGCCCGATAACACTAGGGGCTGGATCCCAGGACCCTGGGATCATGACCTGAGCCAGAAGTCAGACGCTTAACTGACGGAGACACTCAGGTGCCCCAAAATAAACCTATTTTTTAAAACAGCATAATTAGGGGCATTTGGGTGGCTCAGTTCTTGGGGTCCCGGGATCCAGCCCCAGGTTTGGCTCAGTTCTCAATGTTTCTCCCTCCCCCTCTATGCCTCCACCACCCTCATGCTCCCTCTCTCAAATAAATAAAATCTTTAAAATAAATAAATAAAAATAAAAGAGCATAAATTATATAACTAATAATTAGCATGGTTAGATATTTTACCAACAACTAAAGCCTATCTCCTTTAATTGCAAGTATTTCCAATTCTAGATATTTTTTGAATGAAGGGAAATATTTTAAAAATGTAATCTACCTCCATAATTTCTGAAACAGTATGTCCTAAACACAATTTTTTTAAAGATTTCATTTTTAAGTAATCTCTATACTCAACATGGGGCTCAAACTCACAACCCCGAGATCAGGTCGCACGCTTTTCCAACTGAGCCATCTGGGGGCCCCCTAAACATAATCTAAGGTTTTGTTTAGGTTGTCTGTTATTATAAGACCTGAGTGTCATATATATGCATGTTTTTGTGTATACGTATATATTTGTGTTTGTGTATATGTATATGTGTGTGTATATTAACCAAGATTCAGCGGGGAAATCATACTTCGAATAAACTCACTAACAGTCTCTGTAAATTAAGTATCAGATGAGACTTAATGGCCTCTACTTCGGTGTACAGGAGATATGGTACAGACTTTTCAATAGCACTGTCAATGATAGGCAGGGCCAGCTACATGATTATGTGACAAGGACGATATCACAGGGTCCCACACTCAAAAAGGCTTCATACTACTTGGGTGTAATGCTCTGCAAATGTTGTCTTGAAATTCTTAGTAATTTTACCTTTGAATTTGTGTTTTGTAAGTAAAGTTCTATTGGGACAGTGGTGCACTTGCTGGGAGCTTGAAGTCTCAGCTCACCCAAATTTCTACCTCTCCTAGACTAGTTTGCTCCAAGAAAAGGCCTCTTAAGGCAGACCCCAACTTGCCAGGGGTTATGGTTTTTCAAAGTAAGTCATAAAAACAGATTTTGTAAATGAATTCTCTTGATTTTTAAAAGCTGACTCCCTTTTTGAAGAGATCAAAACGTATTTGTGGCTATGTGAGTCTCCTGTCCCGAGGATAATCTGGTCTGTTTCAGTGTTGACTCGCCTCTGGATGATGGAAACTACTGCTCAGACCTAGCAATGAACCTCTTCCTTCCTGGAGTAATTGAATATAATGGAATGTTAATTTAATTTTTAAAGTTACCAAGTGTGAATAGATTTCGTGCAGAAGTTATTCTTAATGTAAATTTAACATTTGAAACAAATTTTGGATATATAACTCTTAAGTAATAGTTCACAAAATCCTTGGAACTTTGGTCTATGAATGTTTTCCAGATTCTTCATGGACTGGTTTCTTGTTATACTAATATTTATAATATGACGATATCCATAGCATAAATAATAAGGATATGTTTCATGAGAAGCAGCTTTGCTCTTCCTGGTTTGTTTTCTTTTCTTTGTTTTGTTTTTTAAGGAGAAAGAAAAACAAGCAGCCTTTTCCGTTCTAAAGACTCCCAGGACTCTCAACAAAAGCTGCTTATCTTCTCTCATCTCTTTATCTCTCATTCTCTCATCTCTTTATCTAGAGGTGCCACCTACAGAGACAGTATATTTTCAAAGTGTTCTGGTATTCTCTAGAATTGCACAGTCTAATATGTTAGCCATGTATGGTGACTTTAATTTCAATTAATTAAAATTAAATAAAATTTAAAATTCAGTTCATCAGTCACATTAGCCACACTTTTAATGCTCACTAGCCAGTCCTGGCAACCCAGAGCCTATTGAGTGCATCTCTTTCCAACTCAGCAATTGGTGATGTCACCTTGGAATCGGCCAGGGTGAGAATATTTACACCACGGAGACTAGATACAAATCTGGCTTTTGTGTGTATATGAGTCAGTTGCTAAACATTTATTGACACACTACTGTCAGTAGGCACATGTGGCTAGTGGCTACCATATTGGATATCACAGAGTATCTCTATCATCTGTTGGGCAGTGCTGCTTTCAAAGTTGTAGTATCTGGGGTACCTCCAGTCATTGTAATAAGAAAGAAAAAAACATATCAAATGAAAACTTACTGCTATGGTATGAGTAGAATATAACTGTGGTGCTCCCCTATATGCACCCCCAAACATCAGGCATTTCTAGGCCCCAAAGCCACCTCATACTGAATCCAGACAGGTACCTGGATCAAGATTGAGCTGTCCTTGGTAGCTCAGTCCAGACATGGAGATTTATATATTTCCAAGGATGCCCAAGTCATTAATATGCAATTCCATTTAAGGTGGTAAAAATACATTTTAGTCTTAACATTTATTTATTTATTTATTTTAAAGATTTTATTTATTTATTTGACAGAGAGAGACACAGCAAGAGAGGGAACACAAGCAGTGGGAGTGGGAGAGGGAGAAGCAGGCCTCCCGCCGAGCAGGGAGCCCGATGCGGGGCTCGATCCCAGGCCCTGGAATCATGACCTGAGCCAAAGGCAGCCACTTAATGACTGAGCCACCCAGGCACCCCTAGTCTTAACATTTAAAAAGAAAATCTTGAAGGCCTACATAATATCATAGGATTTGTTTTCATTTGATCAGAAGTGTACACTGATTATTTAGAATAAACCTCTTAGAACCTTAAGAACTCTGTGGTTACCTAGAGATATTGCCTACAAATTAATAGAAGATTTATCTTACAGATATCTGACTTAATCACAAGCGCTACTAGAGATCTAAGGCTGGAAGTGACCACTCTTGAAGAAAAACTCCGTGAATCTTATATCCGGTATACTGAAGATTCTGAGTCAAAGGAGAAAGAAATCGAAAACCTTAAAAATGTGGTTGCAGAATTTGAATCCCGCTTGAAGAAGGAAATTGATAGTAATGATTCTGTTTCAGAGGACTTGAGGAAGGAAATGCAGCAGAAGTCAGATGAGCTAGAAAGAGTAATGCTGGCACAAACACAACTGATACAGCAGTTTAACCAGTCCCAGGAACAGGTAGGAAGCAGAGGATGGAGCCCTCACCATTAGTGAAAGAGCACACATTCTTTCCAAAAACGAGACAAGCAGACAAAAACATGAAAGGCAGCTTGGTGTCATGCAAAGAGTTGGGGACTATTAGTCAGGGACTTGGAATTACATCCTGGTTGTGTTCTTAACTAGGCAGTCACTTAACTCTCTGCATCTGGCTTCCTTTTCTATAAAATGAATTCACTGAACTACATAATCTCTGCAGTTTCCTGGCACAGAGTTCTACAATGTTGTAAATTACCATTTAAAACTTCTAAGACTAGGAATCTTTGTATATTTATGTCTTATTTGTTTTGATGTTAAATCTTTGCCAAAGAAACTTTTAGAGCACTTGCCGCTTAAGTTCAGAAAATAATTTGGACAATATATTTTATTTTATTTTATTTTTAAGATATTTATTTATTTGAGAAAGAGAGAGACAGAGCATGAGCAGGGGGAGGGGAGAGGGAGGGGCAGAGGGACAGGCAAACTCCCCACTGAGCAGAGAGCCCAGATGTGGGGCTCTATCCCAGGACCCTGAGATCATGACCTGAGCCAAAGGCAGCCGCTTAACTGGCTGAGCCACCTATGAACCCTGGGACAATATATTTTAAAAGTAATTTCTCTTTAGGGCTTTATCTTTCCGTCAACCTAAACTATAAGATAATTTACATGTGTTGGTCTTCTTTCTTATGTATGCATGATTATTTCAGCAATGTTTTTATTTAAACTAGAATGGACTTATTTTGATTTGAATTTTCTTTTCTAATAAAGTCTTATTTCTGAACTGCTAAGCAGTTTAGGGCACACAGCATGGAGGAGATTCATATTTGAATCTCCATGATTCGATGTTTCCTATTTCAGGAAACCCGAATTCTAGTGATTCTGCTTCTAAATTTCAAAGAGACCCTCAGGCTTAGCACTCAACATCTCCAGGCTTCCTTTCCTTTCCTTTTCTTTCTTTCTTTCTTTCTTTCTTTCTTTCTTTCTTTCTTTCTTTCCCTCTCTCTCTTTCTTTCTCTCTCTTCTTTCTCTTCTTTTTCTTTCTTTCTTTTTTTCTCTCTCTCTTCTTTCTCTTCTTTCTTTTTTCTTTTCTTTCTTTCTTCCTTCCTTCCTTCCTCCCTCCCTCCCTCTTTCTTTCTTTCTTTCTTTCTTTCTTTCTTTCTTTCTTTCTTTCTCTCTCTCTCTTTCTTTCCTTACTCCTTACTTCCTTTTAAAATAACACTAAGCACACTACTCACCTTTCCAGATATTTAGGGGGTCAGCTGAGTGTCTCCGGCAGACACACTGCAGCACAGCCTCCCTGATAAAGTGAGCTGCTTCACAGGCCAGGCAGGAGGGGGAAGGGAGAGCACACATGGACTCAGTTCCACTGAAGAAACCCTAAGGAGAGAGGCGATGCAGGTTTGCTTCAAATGAGACAGCAGTGGTGAAGCTCTAGAGAAGGGATGGTAGGTTAAAGGAAAGAAAGATCAAGGCAATTAGACCAGCAGGTTTTCTAACTCTTAAATCACCAAAGAAATGGCAATATGGAAAGTAAGGAGTAACCTATAAACTAGGACAAGCAGAAAAAGATAGAAGGGTTGAATCCAGTAAGTATATACTGAACCTCTATGTAGGGGCCAGGCGCTGTGCTAGGCCCTATCTGTGCAATTATGAACAAGACTGACAACTGCCATTTCCTGCTCTCAAAGAAGAATTTAAAGACAATCTTATGTAATTAAATTGACATCCAGGGGCACCTGGGTGGCTCAGTCGGTTAAGCATCTGACTCTTGATTTTGGCTCAGGTCATGATCTCAGGGTCATGAGATCGAGCCCCACATCAGGCTCTGCGTTGAGTGTGGAGCTTGCTTAAGATCCTCTCTCTCCCTCAGCCTCTCCCCCTCTCCCTCTCAAAAAAAAAAAAAAAATTAAATTGACATCCAGAGGAAAGAATGACATAAACAAAAACTTAACATATACTGCATGGAGCACTGGGTGTTATATGCAAACAATGAATCATGGAACACTACATCAAAAACTAATGATGTACTGTATGGTGACTAACATAACATAATAAAATAAAAATTAAAAAATTAACATATAAAAAGCATAGACTAGTCTTAAAAATTGGCCTTAAGGACCTGTATTGGTTATCCATTGCTGCACAATAAATTATCCTCAAATTCAGTGGTTTCAAATAACAAACATGTACTATCTCATAGTTTCTGTGGGTCAGAATGTGGTTTAGCTAGGTACCTCTGGCTTAAAACCTCTTGTGAGGTGGGTGTCAGGGGATTAGGGGTACAGTTTTGCCTAAAGCCTCAACTAGAGGAGGATTTGTTTCCAGGCTCACTTTGTGGTTGTTAGCAGGATTTATTTTATTATGGCTGTTGGGCTGAAAGCCTTAGCACCTTGCTGGCTATTGGTCAGAGGACTTCCTCAGTTCCTTGCAATAAGGACTTCTCCATAGAACAACTTACACGTGGAGCAGGCTTCCCTCAGAGCAAGCAAGTTAAGAAGACTGAGAGTGCAAGAGAGGGTGTCTAAGATAGAAGCCAGTCTTTAGCCTAATCTCAGAAGTGACATCCCAGTGCTTCTGCTAAATTCGATTCATTATAAATGAGCCAGTAAGTCCAGCTCATATTCAAAGCAAAGGGATTGCACAAGGGGGTGAATAAGCAAGAGGGCGGGGATAACTGGGGGCCATTCTAGAGGCTGCCAATCTCACTGCCGCTGGAGGTAACTTTGGCAAGAGAAACTAGATTAAAAGTGAAGAGTGAATTTCTTTTTCAGACAAAAGGAGCTAGATGTGAAGCTCTTCCTGCTCATTAGTTGTAAAAGGAAGCCACTTAGAGTTGGAGCTTGTTTGTTTGTTTGTTTGTTTTTTAATGCACACTCTTGAAAAATACAAGACACTGGTTTGGCACATAAACAATCATTGGTCATTACTAGGCAATAGAAAGGGATCATTCCAAAAGTAAAGTTGCCTAAGGACATGCCTGGGGACAGACTTCTTTTAGCTGGGGTGGGAGGAAGGGAGGTAGATTAGATTTTCCATTAGAAGTTAAATAATTACCATTGAACTGTAAGAGTAAATAATTAAGTCTCCTTCTCTGGTTAAGCATGCCAAAGTCCAGAATATTCTTATAAAAAGAGGAAATGAGACAATAACAGTGATAGGATGTATGAGCCAGAAAGAATAGAGGTGGTAGCATGTCAAGTGAAAAACACTATTATTTTGATCATACATTCCAGACACTTGAAATTTCTCAGATTCTAGAGAAATAAGCCACATTTAACTTAAGAACAAATTCTCATTAGAATAAAGATAAATTAATGGTCTAATAAGGAAGCTAATTAAGGTCAGGAAAGCCCTATTCTCTTTCAAGGGGTCAGAGAATGGGTGGACTTTGCTTTTAATTGTTTGAAGAATGTTCTCAAGGATAGGAGGAAAGCCAGAGCCTCTAAAGGGCAAATGGGCATTCCTTCATGGAGCAAAGATTATTGGAGAGTGTCCACAGAGACAACGAGGGTCAAGAAGGTGAAGCAACAAGAGGTGCAGGTGAATAAGAGGAGAAAATAGAACGTAAAACTGAATGGGAAATGTGAATGAGAAAAGAAGGCCCATGAAAATCTTCATAGGGAGAAGACATACATTAAAAAAATTGAAATATATTTTTTAAGGTTTTATTTATTTATTTGACAGAGAGAGAGAGAGCACAAGCAGGGGGAGCGGCAGGCAGAGGGAGAAGCAGGCTCCCCGCTGAGCTAGGAGCCCGATGTGGCACTCGATCCTAAGACCCTGGGATCATGACCTGAGCTGAAGGTAGATTCTTAACTGACTGAGCCACCCAGGCGTCCCTGAAATATTTTTTTAAAAGAAGAAAGAAGTCAGAAAAGAAACCTAATATGTTAGAGAACAGAACATCATCATTTAAAACTAGGTTAAAATAGATTCACATGCTTCTTGCTACCAGTTTTCCTTCCTACTAGCTTCATATGAGTCCTGTCAAGACAGTGTGGCCAGGTCCCACTGTCAGGGGTCTTGTTGTAATCCAGAGGAAGAATGTGGTAAACCCCCCCAACCCAAAAAAAAAAAAAAAAAAAAAAAGAAAGAGAGAGAGAGAGTTCACATACAACTATCAAAGGAAAACCAGTATGGAATGTTCAATATTTTTATTGTCTTAAGATTATCAATAAGGAAAACAAAGGGACAGAAGTTTTAAATTCTATCAGTTCCTCTAGCCATCTAATGAAACTCAAAGACATTCAAAGATAAAAAGGAATGCTCTTGGTTAAAGTAGAGAATTGAATACATATGTTTATCTATGTTTCATCTCAAAACAGCACTAAAATGATAGTAAGTTAATAAAAAGTGAATACATCCATAAGGAAAAGAGAACAGGAGAGGAAGTTGACACCAGATGAAAGAGATGTTGACCAAATTTTGGAAAATAATTCAGAAGTAATTAGTAGACTGTAGGATGTTGAAATCTAATGCCTGTGAGGATTGGGGGAGTGGGGTGGAACCCTAAAACGAGCAAATCCAATTATGTGACACAGCACTGGAAAGGCTCAGGAATTGGAGACACGAGATTCTTCTGAAAGAGAGAAGGGTGGATCTGAAAATAGGATTGTTTGAATGATTGTAAAAGGAACAGATAGATACTCAGATGCCCTCCCTAACCTCTAAGCAACCCTCACTCACTATTCTAGCAGGATTCCAAAGATTTACATTCTAGAAAAACTGCATGTGAGACTGCAGGCTTTGGACCTGAGGGTACAGAACAGCAGAATGTGGGAGAAGGCTGGAATGAAAAGTCTGTATCTTAAAGAGTGAGACCTCCTGGTCCACTTTACCTACTTACTTCCCAGAACACAGACAACTAGGTTTATATATCAACAGCTAGGAAATTGGAAGTGCTCTCTCTGGAGAAGTGAGGTGGCTGAAAAGAAAAGAAAAGACCTACGGATCCTGCTAATTGGGGTCTCCCAGTGAAATGGCAATAGTCATGTTGTATCTACCCATGAAGAAGTATACCAATCAATAAGCCCTCATGGAGGCACACAGAGCTTCCAGTAACATTTTAGAGACTCATATTTAAACATGAACAACCAAAAGATCACCAGACATTTTAGGAATACCTCTAATATGAGATAGAAACAAGGATCAAACAAGCAAAAAAGAACTCAGAAGAAAAAGATACAAAATAATACAGGGAGCAAATGTGAGCTTCAAAAAAGAGCATAATTAATATCCTCAGAGAAAAGAGAAAAGATATTGCATCCATAGAACATGAGCAGGAGGCTATGAATAAAGAATGAGAATAAATATTAAGATATAAGAGCTGAAGTAAAAAATTGAATACTTTGGTTAGATAATAAAGATGAATAAATCTCCCAGAAAGTAGAAGAAAAAAGCAGAGTTGGAGAAAAGAAAAGAAAAGAAAATTAGAAAAAGAAGATTAGAGGAGATTTGGAAATAGAGAACAGAGAAAGCGGAAGAAATAAAATTATCCAGAAACTAATCAAGGTCATTTCCACGTACTGAAGGACATACATTTATATAACGGATGGTAAAGCAACCACACCAAAGCACTTCATCATGAAATAGCAATACCTTAAGGATAAACATGAGTAGTTAGAAAGTTTCTGGGCTGGGGGTGGGGTGGTTGGGAGGGTCACTTAAAAAGGATCAGGAATCAAAATGGCCTCAGAATTCTTAACAACAGCAGTAGAAACTAGAAGACAGTAGCTTCCACATTCTGAAGAAAAACTTTTCAACCTAGAATTCTATAACCTGACAAATGATCAATCAAGCAAGTGTCAAATAAGGATATTCTCAGATATTAGAGTTCTCAAAAATGATACTTCCCTTTGCAGCCTTTCTTGGGAAGTTGTCAGATGATATATGACACCACAATGAGGGAACAAAATAAGAAAGGAGAAGATACAGGAATTGGGAAGTAAGAGTTCCAACACAGGAGAGAAGTGGAGAGAATCCCCAGGACGATGGTAGGGAGAAATCCAAGAATTACAGCAGGCACCAGATTTAGAGAACAACCAGCCTGGGGTCAGCAGAAGAATGGAGAGTTTTTAGAAGTATGTTTCCAAGAACAAAGAGAAGCTGATGGATTACATGGAGAGTTTGAACATGTTGAAAGAATATTTACATTTCTATAAGTGGGTTTAATGAAAAATTGGTGATCAACACCTAGAACCCTAAGCAGATAAATAGTGGGACAATAATTAACTCTGGAAGGATGCTATGCAAGAAGGGAAATGTAATCATAGTACACTGCATGGCTCAGGGATACATAATATTTATATACTATAATCATATAAAGTAAAATATAGATTTGACTAAAAATCGTGATGGAGATTGGGAAGATTTTCCAATAAAATTGTGATAGAAATTTCTCCTAGGGGAAGAGAAACATCTGCTCTGGGGCGTGGAGGGGCGGGGGTGGTGAAACATCTACTGGGAGTTGGAATAGGAAGCTAAATCTTCATTTTCCATTCTATGAAGCCGGCAGATAATGACTTCAAAACTGAAAAACCATGAGATAACTGCATAATGTTATTATTTAGGAATATGGAAATAAATATCACAAGAAACTGCTTAAAAATCTGAAAATGGTTATTCCTGGGATGTAGGACTTGGAAGTATGAAGGACTGCTTTTTTTCATTATACTATAGTACTGTTTTAATTTTTAAATATATGTGAGATATTACTTTAATTTTAAAAAATAATTTAAAACAATGGAAATGAGTAACTTATAAAAAGGGCCTAATAGGGTGGCAGAGGATAGGATAAAAGACAAGGTTTTAGAACATGTAAACAGGTTTTTAAAAAATAGATGCTGGGGCACCTGGGCTCAGGTGATAAAGCATCTGACTGTTGATTTCGGCTCAGGTCATGATCTCAGGGTCATGGGATCAAGCCTCACTTCTGGCTCTGAGTTCAGCGCAGAGTCCGCTTGAGATTCTTTCCCTTTCGCTGCCCTTCGCCCTCTGCCCCCTCCCAACTGACGGGCATGCCTTCTCTCTCTTTCAGTTTTTCTCTCTCTCTCAAAATAAATAAATAATAAAATCTTTAGAAAATAAAAAATAGGTGCTAAGAAAAATAGAGTAAAGGGATACTTTCTGAAAGAGAGGTCCTGTGGGAGATGGGGTGGTCAGAGGACTCTCTGAGGAGGTAATATTCAAGCAGACCTGAAGTGAGAAGATGAACATTTCAGGCAGAGGAAATGTGAAATGTAAAGGCCCTGCAGCAAAGAACATTCTGGGAACCTTGGAGAAACCACAGGGAAGTCAGCAAGCATTGCTGAAGCTTAGTGAGCAAGGAGGACAGTGGTAGAAAGCAAGTCTGGAGGGACCAATTCATGTGGAGTCCGTAGTCTGGCAGCAGGAACTTTGGATTGTTTTCTTGGTGTGATGGAAAGCCACCTGGAAATTATGAACAAGGCAGTGACATGATCTGATTTATTTTTAGAGGATAACTCTGCTGTGTAGAAAATAGGTTGAAGGGAGGCAAAAATGAAAGCAGGAGCAGCAATTACAAAGCCCTTGAAAAGGTCTAGAAATGCATGGATGGTCATTGTGCTAAAGAAGGCGAGAAGTGGCCTGATTCAGGATATATTTTCAAGGTAGAGGCAACAGAAATTACTGATGGGTTGGATGATGTGAGAGCAGAAGAGGGATCAAGGCTAACTCCAAAGTTTGGAATGTCAGCAACCGAGTGAGTGAAAGTGCCATTTACTGAGATGGGAAACACTAGGAAAGGAATACAACTGGGGAGGAATATCAAGAATTTGATTTGGCACATGTTAATCTCAATGTGTCTATTAGATATCCACATGGAGGTATTGAATGGGCAGTATGTTCAGGGGAAGGCTGACTAGAGATTGATTTTGAGACAACCACATGTAGCTGATACTTAAGCCCTGGTACTGAATGAGATCACCAGGGAATTGAGGTAATAGAGGGTTGAGAACAGGCACTCCAACTTTTAGAGGCTGGGAGGAGGACAATCGAGCAACAGTGACAGAGAAGGAATGTCTAATGAGGTAGGAGGAAAACTGGAGAATACTACCAAGGATTCTAAGGAGAAAAAGAATTTTTTTTAAATTTTATTTTATTATGTTATGTTAATCATCATACCTTACACCATTAGTTTTTGATGTAGTGTTCCATGATTCATTGTTTGCATATAACACCCAGTGCTCCATTCAGTACGTGCCCTCTTTAATACCCATCACCAGGCTAACCCATCCCCCCACCTCCTCCCCTCTAGAACCCTCAGTGTGCTTCTCAGAGTCCATAGTCTCTCATGGTTTGTCTCCCCCTCCGATTCACCCCCCCTTTATTTTTCCCTTCCTACTATCTTCTTTTTTTTTTTTAAATATAATATATTATTTGTTTCAGTGGCACAGGTCTGTGATTCAACAGTCTTACACAATTCACAGCGCTCACCGAATAGCACACACCCTCCCCAATGTCCATCACCCAGCCACCCCATCCCTCCCACCCCCACCACTCCAGCAACCCTCATTTTGTTTCCTGAGATTAAGAATTCCTCATATCAATGAGATCATATGATCCATGTCTTTCTCTAATTGACTTACTTCACTTAGCATAATAAATTTAAAGAAGGGAGCACACAACTTCTATGGAGCCACAATCCCTTATAGAAAACGTTGGTTTCAGATAGTTTTTGGAATTCAAATTATTTCATATTTTAGAAAATTAGTGAAGCACCTATGGCCCCAGAGATCTAGGGGAGGTCCTCCCATGCAATGACATCAATATTTCTGCAGTGAAGCATAGGAATGGCCCCACTGAGTGAAATAAAGATTATCAGTCCAGTCAGATTTTATTACCAAATATTATAATTTACACAAATTTTTCTTCTCAGAGCTTTGTGGATGTCAAAATTGTGGCTAATGGATTGTAGATGTGTACTTGCTTTCTTGACAACAGCTATTTTTGTCGGTTTTGTTCATTCACCTGACCGTCTCTTGGCATCTTGGATATGATTTTGTTTAGAAAACAAAAACTGAGAGTGCATGGGGTTGCTCTGTAGAGTTACAGACACAGAGAGGTGATAGGAAAAAGTGAAGGAAGAACTTTCCCCACACTATCTACAGTGGTTACTTTTTGGGGGGTAGGAAGAGATAGCAACGTTTTCACTTCCTATACTTTTAAAAAATTTGGGGATCATGAATGACTTTAAAACTTTTTGGTGTTTTTAAAATATTTTTCAAAGATAAAATCTATTAAAAAGGAAAACCCATTTATTTAGGAAAGTTTACTAATAAATCTGGCAACAATGGATTTATGTAAACTCAAAGATTAAATTTGAGGAATACATGGTGTTTGCAAACACAAATAGCTTTTTTTGCAAGAGGGATTTGCTTAGTTTTAGGATGTGCATTTTCTATATTTACATATTCAATCGATATAGATAAAATGGCACACATTTCTCTGGTAATTCCGTTTATGAGAAAACAAAGTACCAGTTAGTATATCAACAAATGAGTAGTTCTCAACTTTGGGACCAAATAAATTAGAACATCTAAATCTCTTCTCTAACCTCTGGCTCCCCAGGGAGCAGGGGGAGAACTGGGGAAGCTTTTAGGGGCCAGAGGCTATTCCTAGGGTTGGTTGGCAGGGAGGATGGGTGAACTGACAGCCTGAGAACCTTAATGGTGGGGCATGGGGCAGACAGGAGTGTGGCGGTTAGACTGAGAGCCTTCAGTAGAGGAGAGGGAGAGCCAAACAAAGCTGCCTTTTACATGTCGGAGACTGTTTGTCCTGATGCAAAGTGTAGATGCCAGAAAATTGACATAATGAGAAAAAATATGAAGAAATTGTTTCTGTTGTACTGAATTAATACCAATTAAATTCTAAGTAGATTGTTGACTTAGAAAAATGAATCCTGAACTCTGTGCCTTCATGGGCTTTTCCTCCCCATTCTGAAAATCTGCTCTTGAAGCATATTAGTCCAGGAGATTATTTCCCTGTTTCTACTTCTGTTTTGATCTTTCACAGTGCCCATTATGTTTGTGAGCATAGGGATACAATTTTAGAACAACGTGCCTAACATCCATCTTACTTCTTTCCTAGAAATATACTCAGAGTCTCATTCCTGTCTTACCAAAGGGCCATTTCCACTGTTTTTCTGCAGTGTTTTGGGCTGATCAGAATAGTTGACCAGAAGCATTAAATGGAAGGCTAGCTCCTACTCATCGTTCTGATTTCCAGACCTTTCCCACAGTTTCCCTTTGTTTCTGCTCCCCCCGTGCCCCCCCCCCCCAAGTTGTTCAGCCATCCACTCACCCTGGAACATATCTAGTTTGGGTGGATGAAAACTATAATCTGATCATTCCATGACTGGTTTAGACCTCACTGGGTATAAAGCACAAAGAAAGACACCCATCTGTACTTATTCTTCACTGAGGTCTTGCTTTCTTGGCATGTTCCCCCAATTGCCAAATTCAGGTGATTGCCATCACAAATGGGACTCTCACCTTCAGAGTGATCAAGTTAGCCGGCAAAGCCTTCTCTTGCTTCTTCCACTGTTTTTGGAATTGAAAGCAATCCAGCTGTCTCTAAGGATAAAAATGAAAACAAACATAAAAATAAACCACACTTACATTGCAAAGAGTGGGGGAAATTGGCCATTTTTTAATATTAGAAATTTCAAACAGATGGCGAGCTAATTTATATTTTCATTTTGACATTTACTTACCCATTGGGAGTGCAATTAAGCCATATTTTATTTTATTTTATTTTATTTTAAAGATTTTATTTATTTATTTGAGAGAGAGAGAATGAGAGAGAGCGAGTACATGAGAGGGGGGAGGGTCAGAGGGAGAAGCAGACTCCCCGCCGAGCAGGGAGCCCGATGCGGGACTCGATCCAGGGACTCCAGGATCATGACCTGAGCCAAAGGCAGTTGCTTAACCAACTGAGCCACCCAGGCGCCCCTTAAGCCATATTTTAAAACCACTCAAAGGGGCCTTCATCTGAAAATGTTATAGACGTATCTACAGATAATGCTCTTCACCATCAACAGAGCTTAAGGACCCAGAAACAGTAGTTCTTCCATGCCCAGCCCACCCTAATCAAGGGGCACATGGGATAGGAACCTCCTCTGTGAAAACGCTGGCCTCCTGCTATCCTCCCTGCTTCCCATCTTGCCCCACTTGGGGCCGTTTTCCCTAGAGCTAGCAAAGGGATCTTCCCTTAATGCAAATTTGACCATGCCAGCCCCCTGCTTGAAATGAACCTTTCAATGACTCCATATAGCCCTCAGAATTAAGTTAAAACTCTATTATTATCATGTTACTAAAGTCATCTTCAATCTGACCCTGCTCACTCTTCTCTGCCTCAGTCCTTGTTTCTCCTCCCCTTCTGCACTTTGCACCTGAGTCCTACTAAGCTACGTGTCGTCCCAAGATGTGCCTCTCCCTCTCACGCTGCCAGGCATTTGTACTCCCTGCCCACTTTGCCTGGGTAAACCCCACTGCCCCTTCTTCACCTGGCTCATGCCTCCCTTTTTGTTTTGACTTACAGTTTAGTTGCAATCCAGTGATACAATTTTACCATGCTAAGATATGGCCAAAGATAATTTTACCTGAAACATTTAGAATGTATGGCTTCACTGATTATTCTCATGTTTGCCCAGTGTTTTCAATCTTACTGTACTTCCATCTTACACATTTTCCTATGTTGTTCAATGAGAACACACATTAAAATCCTATAACAATACAACCTTCCCAAAACACAGCCCCCAAAGAGACATTTTGCCTAAATCACTGAAAGCAATCTAATCACAAGTGAATGATTCTTTTCCACACATGATGGAATTTTCCACTAATGTGCCTTACTGACTCTGGCCACATCCACGTGTGCTCTTGTCATGCCCTGTCACACACAGTCCACCCCTGAAATAGCAATCCTCTCAACTTGATGTGTTCTATTTCCATTTTGTTACTCCATAGTTGGATAAATTTAAAACATCTGAATTGCCTGTTGTACAAAACTGAGTTGTAATCTCAATTTTGAAAGAGGATGGTAGCAGGGGAGCCTGGGTGGCTAAGTTGGTTAAGCGTCTGACTCTTGATTTCAGCTCAGGCCATGATCTCAGGGTTGTGAGATCAAGCCCTGCTTCGGGCTCTGTACTGGGCATGGAGCCTGCTTAGGATTGTCTCTCCCTCTCTCTCTGCACCCCCTAAAAAGAAAAGAGGATGGTAGCAGAGGATATGCAGATATTGTGAGATTCACCTGAGATTTCACAGCATTTGTAGCAAAGACAAAAATAGAAGTTCTAACTCTACAGCTTGTTTTCAGTTCAGAGGTCCTCCTGGCTTGGAAATAATAGAAGAAAGAGAAATAGTCCTTTGTACTGGAAGCTAATAGCCTTGAAGAAGAATGAGTTCCAGAATAGTGGGCCCCAGACCAAGATCGTCAGCAGCCCTTCCAAAGTTCAATCTGGAGCTGGCAGGCACTTTGCTCCCATTATACTTGCTATGGGGACATCTTTGGGTTCACTCCACCTTTTCATTTCCTCCTTCAGTGGAGTGTCACTTGCCTAAAGTACCTTTTAAGTGACTTGCTTTATGGATGTTTTCCATAGAACACTGCTCCCTTCCTTTCAGACTTGAATTTAATTTTAGTAAATGGATTGAATTTTATTTTTCTTTTAATGAGAGCTCTTGTCATCACATCACCCATCATGTTATCCTTCCATATTGGTGGACCTATTATTCATGTCACCAATTTATTGACCTCATTAGTTAACTGCTATTCATTCTTTTCTTTTATGTATTCAAATAAACTTAAGTCTTTCTTATAGCTTTCTTAATCAAGGGAATTTTTTTATACAAAGTTATTGAAAGCCCCTTAAATCTAATCACTTCAACACATTTGCCAGCTAACTCAGTAGTAGAGAGGAAATAAAGCATTGATGGTTGTGCCTTTTAAAAGTTTAGGTTATGTTTAGAAAACTTGGGCAAAACCAAATGAAGTGTCTTTTTTTTTTTTTTTTTTTTACTATTGCTTCCATGTCCTAGAACAAAATGGTCCCTGCATGCTTGATATAATTAATTAGACAATTCATTTAGGCATGGGCATCTTGGAGCAGGGCTCTGGAAGCAGGAAGGACCCTGCCACTTCAGAGCTGAGTTACTCTCAGCAAGTTATATAAGCAGTGGGGCTTCGGTGTCTTTCTTTGTCAAATATAGTTATTAAGAGCAGGAAATGAGATGACACCTAACGTAGCAACTGATTAATCTTCTCTAGCCCTCCCTCCCTTACCTTTGCAACAAGTATTTTAGGTAAAGGTAAGGAAAACCAGAAGAGAAAGCCACAAACACCATCCTTGGTCTCCAGTTCCTCAAAAAAAAAAACCAAACCAACAACAACAAAACAAAAAAACAATCTAACTGGAAGCAAATACTTAACCCTCATGATTTTTAAAAATATATGATTATATGGACACATATGTGTGTTAATAATATATGTAAATGATGAGACTTTGACCCAGACATGCTGCTGATTTTATAGAAAATTATGGAGCAACTGTTAATCTGGAATTGTGCCATATTCTTCAATTCTGATTACCAAATTTGGAATTGAATAGAGTTCTGATCATAATCACAAGAAACTCAAATACAGGAAGATGCTACTTTCTCAGATGCTTTGTTATTTAGTTCCACTGACAGCAGATTAGTCAGTAAAGCCTTAGGAGGATACTTCCCACTGAGAGTCAGATTTGGGAAGGCCTTGGATAGTTTTACAAACAAACTAACCTGATGGAAATTCATTTTTATCTGAAGAAGCCTATGGCACAATCATTTTAATTGTGTACTACCTTGAATTGTTTACTTTTCAACCTCTTTTCTGATATCCTACACACATGAATGTCAGGAGGTTAGAAAGATCCAAGACCTAATTCTTACCATAGGCCTTGAAGTAATTTGGATGAATACCATAGATGAAAGATGGGTAACTCTTCAACTGAAACTGTAGAGTCTCAGAATTTGAAGGGGCCTTAGTGACCTCTAGTCTAGTCACACATCTGAAGCTTAAATTTGCTCCAGTACATCCCAGTCAAGTGAGAGTCAACCCTTCACAGTATCCTCCGGACAGCTCTGGCTGTTAAAAAGTTCTTCCTTATCTTCAACCCCATAGCTACTACCCTTGGCTCCAAATTCTGTTAGAGAAATAAAAAAATGTCTCTGCTCAAACTCACGAGGCTGCAGACTTCTTGAGGGCAGGTATTGTACCCACTACAGGTTCTAATGACTTGATAAATGATTGCTGAATGGAATTAAAAGCAAAAGATGTTGTTCTTTATTTTGATATATATCTTACAAAATGGCAAATGATCAGTATATTTAAGTTCTATTGAGAAAGCATCATATAAAGTAACTGATTTTATTGTTTAAATGTCATAGCTGATATGTTTAATTCTTTCAGTCTTATAATTCAAGCAATTTTATCTGTCTTATATATTGCAATTTACCTTTATTATAAAATAACATACTTGCCCCTACAGATATTAACTATTAGACATCCCATGTGCCAACAAGCTGAAACCCCACTAAAGTAGGCGTTAGAAGTTCTGGGTTCCAGCCCCAGCCCCCCACTACCCATCTGAGTGATCCTGGCTCTTGTTTCCTATTCTGCAAACTGTAAGGGTTGAATCAAATGTCCTCTTAAAGTTTTTTCCAACTTCACAAATCATTCGTCTTTTTGACTTGTCTGACCCATGTGGTAGAGTATCCACAAAGACTGTCAAAGACAAGACCTCTGATTTCTGGTTTAATTCTCCATTTATATTGCCAGTGACTTTCCATATGTACAGTGTAAAGCTAGGGATGCTTCCCCACTCCTTTCTCATTTCAGAACACTTTTCTTCAGGAAACAGTGCGTAGGGAGTGCGAAGAACGCTTTGAACTGACAGAGGCTTTGAGTCAAGCCAGAGAACAGCTTCTGGAGCTCAGGAAGCTCAATGGAAGTTCACCTTTGTCACCGTGTTCCCTTAACCAGGGCAGCCTAACCTCCTCTGCTGCCGTGGTCAGTAATCAGGGAGAGAGAAGCCTTACAAGACTGAACTCTGGAAAAGGAATCAAAATCCCCAGCCTGCACGGAGTGGCAAAACCCACTGCTTCCCCAACCTTGGCTCAGTCCCAGAGGCTCAGCAGCTCAGGTTTGCCCACTGTGCCCCAACCCCATCCTCCCAGGGGTCGAGCATCATCAGTAAATGAGACCAGACAAAGGCTGGCTGCCATTCTGCGGAGGAGACTGAGCCAGCAGTGATTGGTCCGGTCGGGAACAGCTCCACACAGCACACTCGGTCTTCCCCAGTGGGCCAGAGATGCACTGTGACTGAGGGTGACAAAGGCCAAATTATTATCACAGATCAAGAATGCACGGTTATAGATATTTTTAATAGCATAATTGGAAAAACTAGGAATTGTGAAGCCACATTTTCTAAGAGACCTTTGAAATTGCCACAGATAATGAAGTTGCTGATATTCCAGAAGGCAAGTTTCTATACTTCTATATTGCATGTTTAGATGTGTTCTATGAATATGCCCTTTTAGAGATCATAGGTAAAATTTTTCACTCATGGCATCTTTGCTATTTTTTTTGCACCATTACAAGCAGATATATTTCCACAAAAAATAGATTGTATTCGTTCTGTTTTTGTTCCTTTGTTTGTTGAGCTGAATAGGTTAAATAGATGTAATTCATATTCCAAATAGAAAATGGAAGTACTTTGGTCCTAAATGGGATAATTTCCAAAATGTTTAGTTCAAATATTCACAGAATTCATCATCATCATAGAAACCTTCTCTTTTTCATCTCACAATCTAATTGGTTAATCCAATTTCTTTTTAGGCCAGAAGTAAAGATAGGTACCCTTCAAGAAGGCAGTCTTCCCTGTGAACCTGGGACTTTCTAAGAAAAGGGACAGCAACTCCAATTCAAGGAAAAGGTGGTTTACTTTTCAAGCTATAGAGATTATTTAAAAAAAACAAAAACAAACAAAAAAAACAAAGAGCCTGGCTGACCATGAAAATATTACTTGGTAGAGATTTTCTACATTGACTGCTTTTTGGTAATCACTGTTGGATTTTTATTTGAACTTGTATCCTTCAACCATTGGGAAAAGAACTAATTCAAGATTGTTCTATAGAGTCACATAGTGCTAATTTGGGGTTCACATTTTATTACTCCTCAAGATAGGCAACTGGTTAACATATTTTCTATTTTCAGAGTGAAAAATTAAAACCAGCAACCAAGACCAACTATTTTAAGTTATAGAGCTTCAGGCCCCTCCTGTTTCTTAAAACACATCTCTTTACCTTAAGCTAAAGTTTGTCAGACTGAAATGTATTTTTCTTTCAAGACTGACTTTACTTAAATCCTTCATCTGACTCTATCAGGGACATCCAGGCTTCTTGCTCCCAGATGAGGATATAGTAACACATGTGAAATATGGCACGTAAAACTCTCCTCTATTTGGCTGTCATATTGATGAGAGAATCCAAAGGTACTTGGAATCCTTCCCATCTGAAAAAAAAAAAAAAAAAGTAAAGCTACTAAGTAAATTCAGGTTTATGTCTAATCTTTCAAAGGATTAGTCTAATCTACCAGTAGAGTGTTTTCCTGAATAAATAAATAAATAAGTAAATAAATTCCACATTAGTTCTGCTGATTTCCCTGACTAGTTGAAGTGAGTACATCTTGTGTTAAGTCTTAGAATGTTGCATTTTGCTTTACAGAGATCAGTATTCCTTATAATGGCATTTGAAAAGAGAACAAAACATCATAGAATGGAGACCCCCAACCATCTCTTTCCAAATAAGGAATAGATGCCCAAAGAAGTCTGACTTGGCTAAAGCAGCACAGCTAATTAGTGACAGCTAAAACCAGACCACTTTTAACTGACCCCAACTTTCCACCTCGTTTTTCCACTCATCACATTGGCCAGCCTCCATCATGACAGAAGCTCTAAATAGTATTTACCTAATATTTTCTTTAAATGCACTCACTTTTTAAATTTAAAGTTATATAAGAAGAAAACTTGACCCAAAAAAGAATAACTGTAGAGTAATGAGTTTGATTTGCTAGGTGTATTTTTTCTAATACACTAAAATAAATGTGTATCTATTAAAATACGAAATGTTAATGTCCCCCCGAAAATCATCTTGTATAATGACAGTAGTACTCATGCCACACTTTGGGAACCTCAGTGTTTCTGATCTGGTATTTGCATGTTTATTGCAAGTACCGGTGACATAAGGTAGATGGCAAAAGCTAGTGAAAACTTTAGTAAAAGTATACAAGAATATTTGGGGCAGCAGTCTTTGTCATCAGATGATACATGTTTTTCCAAGTCTCGCAATTTCAGCTATCTTCAGGAGCCATGGGGATATATTTTTCCCAAAATATGAACAGATTTAAATTTGTGAAGAAAGTCACACATAAGCTTTTCTAAAGTGATGTAAAGACCATCAGTGCAAAACCTGGTTTCTTGGTTTGCTGTTACATTCTTGCTTTATAATGAGTAATTATGTAAATAATCTTTCTGAGAATAGAATCAGGATGTGCAGTATGGCTGTGTTATATTCCACAAGTATATTAGAAAGGTAATTCCGTGGATAAACAGAGAGACAATATTTACATTTATTTCAGACTAGACCACTTGAATGGTGCCATCTAAGCTATGTGCTGGTATCTTTTAAAGAAAGACAAAGAAAAGAGAATCATATTAGCGTATGTAAAGGGGGAGGTTAATAACAGAAACTTTCCTTGATCTTCTCACTGATGAGCTAACTCCTACCATGAAACAGTATCAGGAATGTTAAGGAAGTAGTGACTACTATAGCAAACTAAAGCTCTCAAATGCATATAATGGATATTAATTTAAGTCTATTAGTTTTAATTTCTCTTTTAGTTTTAATTTCTCTTTATATATATGTTTTCCATGACCTCAATGGAAGGATTGATAGGTGCAAAAAGAAAAGAATATCACAGAAAATACTCCTCACAGAATTATAGCATATTTGTTTTTTCTTCTTAAACTACTATAGATAGACAAAGATGGGAGAATTCTTCTATAGTTAACATAGATTTCTCAAGTAATTTTTGAAAGTCTTATTGAATTAAATTACCATATTTATACTTAGTCAGAATTACTTAAAAGCTATATTTCCTGGCAATGGAATTGACTAGAAGAGGCATTAATGTTGAAAATTATGTAAAACTGGGGAGCCTGGGTGGCTCAGTCGTTGAGCATCTGCCTTCGGCTCAGGTCATGATCCCAGGGTCCTGGGATTGAGCCCCGCATCGGGCTCCCTGCTCAGCAGGAAACCTGCTTCTCCCTCTCCCACTCCCCCTGCTTGTGTTCCCTCTCTCGCTGTGTCTCTCTCTGTCAAATAAATAAATAAAATCTTTAAAAAAAAAAGAAAAGAAAATGATGTAAAACTAAGATTTTTTTGATGTTCTGTCAGTCTGAAAAGTTTTTGTAATATTACAGATCAATTATAGCTAATTTCTTTGATTATGGAACAAATTTTCTCAAGCTTTATCTTATAAGGTTCTTACGATTATTATAATGCACTGATAGAGCAACCTAGCAACCCAAAAGGGTTAGTGCACTGGAGCTGAAAATTCCTGACCATCATGTTGTATTTAATGGAGCACAGGAAAGCAATTTAATATGTGCCCAAAGTTCACAAATCCTACAATGATTATAGGTTTTTTTTTACTTTTTCACTTTCATGTTTTAAGAAAATAACATATGTGCGCTGTACCTTGCACAAGACACCTTTTATGGTCCCCAAGCCATGATAGACAATAATAGCAGCATTCCTAAGATGGTGTCTATGGTATCTTCAGGAAGAAATTCTACTTTTCCTTTTGAAAATATTAACCCTATATAGCGATAAATTGTGACGCCAATATAATGAGGTTGCATCTTTAGAATCTTAAATATAAGTTATGTCATCTTGGTTTATTCTTAATTCACACATAAAACTTTCTTGACAACACAGTAGTTGAATCTGAAACACACATATCCTATGACAATATTTACCATGATCCAGAAAGTCAAAGGATTTCCTTCTCCAGCATTCATATAGCATAGTGTTTTATATCCATTAAGTGAGTAAAAAAATTTACTGGACATCCTTTACACCCACCCCAAAATATATAAGGAATACTGTGTCACAGAGATTAAGTAATTTATCCAAAAGAAATACTAGTTAAGACCAAGGAATAGTTTTAAAACTTGTACAGTTTCTGAGCATCTTGATCTATAGAATAATAGTGAAGCTGTATTATACATTCACTCATTTCTTCCACAGATACAGAGAATTGAAAAAGCACTGTGAGAGTTACAATAATGAAGACAGACTACAGATTCCCAAGAACTGTATAGTAGAGAGTGAGAGGAAGCACATACAAAAATTGTAACATAGGGCAGTAGATGTTGAGAAGAGTCAAAAGCAAGGTGTTACATGAATTCAACTTCTTGCTGGAAGAATCAGGGAACATTTTAAGCAAGAATTTGTGTTTATCATAGGTCTTAAAGAATTGGTAGGGTTTTATAGAAGAAGGTATACCAGATAGAGGAGATGTATAAAGAGGCACAGATATGAGAAGGGTAGAAAATACCTGGTGAAGGGAAGTAGTAGGAACCCCATAGCATGAAGGTGTTGAATAAAGGCCTTTGCAGCATTTTGACTAGAAGAGGCATGCACTTTGTTGAAATCTGGCAGGGCTTGATAGGAATAATTGTGGAGTGGAAAGACTGGAGATGCAACACAAGTTGGTAGATTAGTACAATAGTTCAGACAAGAGTTACATTGAAGTTGTGAATTGATAACGGAAATAAACTGGAAGGAGCTGACTCCAAATCTAGTCAGAGAGGGGAAAGAATTTGTTCCCTGTTAAATATATTTTGAAACTGTTACTAGTGATTGCCCCTTAGCAGGGGTGCAGCGTATGAGATCAACTCCAATTAAAGGTTACCCTCTACTTAAGAATATTACAGCTTCTCTGAAAAATGTGAAATCATAGGAACTACATTTTCATTTGGGTGACAGGTAACTAATCCATAGACTCAGTATTCATAAGAATTTTCCTTAAAGTTAAAAGAAAATTCAAATCTGAATAGTGTTCTAAGAATTATGGAGGAAGAATGTAGAAATTGACATTTAAAAAAATAGCTATCATCTTGGCCTCAAAGAATGCAAAGCACAACTCATTGGTGACCTTTGGGGGTAATACAGTGTGAGAAAACTTTTTCTGATTTTTGTTAACTGTTTATGAGGGAAAATACAAGACATAGCAGCCAAAATAAAAATGAGTGTTATCTTAAAATCCTTAAATTTTATCGTTCTGAAACAACCTGACACATCTCCTAGATCAGACCTGTAATTTTACAGAAGGAGATAATGGGTCCCTTAGAGGTTAAATAATCTTTTAAATCCTTATAACTGCTTAACAGCTGACTTGATGAGAAAGTCATGGCCTCCAGCTCTTGGCCAAACATCTCATTTCTAGACTGGAAGAATAGTATAAATGCTGTGAATTTTTGCCACTCAAAGTGATCCAGCAGGATCACTGTCTCCAGGGAGCTTGTTAGAAATGCAGACTATCAGGCCTCACACCCAAGCATACAGAATGAAATCTAATTTGATGAGATCCGCAGGTGATTCTTATTAAAGTATGAAAATCTCTGCTCACAGTGGTGCCATTGGCCCTGCATATTGCACCTCTAAGAGCCATGCATTAGTATTGAACAGAAATAATATTCCTAGACTCAGTTCCTTTATGCCTAACTGAAACCAATGGTGCTCTGAGACCACCCATCCCCCCTGTTGACCCATCCAACACCTCAGGTCCCAATGCACTCCAATTCTTTTTTTTTTCCCAATTGATTGTGAATCTGGAAAACTCTCCAGGAAAACTAGTGAATTAAAGGAAATCAATATCCAATCAATATTCATAAAATCTTATGTCATGATCCAAGTTTCTGAGCCTGCAAAGAACTGAAGATTTGTTATTTAAAAAAAATCCAATAGAAATGCTTTTATTTTGATCATTGACAACTCATTGAATAATCTTAAATTTTAATTTCATAATGGTACATATTTGGATATCTGATCCCCCCCCCAAAAAAAGAAAAAAAACTGGTAATGCTGGTTGTCTTTTGAGACTTGTGAAATGTAGAATACTTAGATAACTTATTAGAATCATGAAAGAGTTACTAGAATACCATTATACCCCCTGAAAGTAGTTCTTAACCACTTAAATATAAAACTGTAACTTGCAGTATTATGCCTAGATCAATTTATTTTAAGTTAGAAATAACAGCATTAATAAGAATTTGATTTAGATTTAAAATTTCAAAATCTGTATTTAACACAATAAGGCATTACGGTCACTTGCCTGTGAGTATTAAGTCAACTCATGTCATTATACTATAGATTGGCTACATTCTTTAAACCTTCAATTCAGAAAATAATGAAAGGATTGACTTCATTTGCCATTAAAAAGTTTTTAAATATCTTTTATTAACATTCTTACTGCTGATATTCAGCTTGTATTGTTATTTATTATTAATAATTCTCATCAATAATAATAATTCAAACACAAGAATTAGAATATAATTGAAAATATTGAAGCATTTTAAAATAGAAACTTTTATAAGATTTAACACTGGAAATATATTTTTTTTCTGAAAAGTATGAACATCTAGCTTTGCATTGTGCACCATTGTCAGATATATCCACCTTTCTCCTAAGTAAGCTTGACATGGTCTAACACATTAATTTAAATAGATGCCTTCTGTATTTTGTCTTCTTAAAATGAATGAGTTCTACAGTTGTAATTTTCTATCTGGAACCTTAAATTTCTAGGGAATTAAGGTTACTGCCAAGATTGTGAACGGACTACTTCTTTTCAACCGATATAAAGCAGAATTTCCTAAAACCCAGGGTGGCCAAATTTCCATTCTCTATTTACTAGACTTTTCAAATGGTTGAGGTTTTAGCTGGGATCTCATAGGATCTCAAAACCACAGCCATTTTTATTTTTCCAAGGGGTACACAGTACTCAGTATAGAATGGAGGTTAGTGAGAAAAGGTGAAGTTAGGGAGAAAAGAATCCACTACTTTATTTAGTAGCAGTCATGAAGTAAGGACTCAATCCATATATTCCCTCCAGAATTTTTTTAAAAGATTTTATTTATTTGTCAGAGAGAGAGAGAGAGAGCACAAGCAGCGGAGTGGTAGGCAGAGGGAGAAGCAGGCTCCCCGCTGAGCAGGGAGCACTTTGAGGGACCCATCCCAGGACCCTGGGATTATGACCTGAGCCAAAGGCAGATGCTTAACTGACTGAGCCACCCGGGCATCCCTTCCCTCCAGAATTTTAAGTCAATGTTTTTAGGTATGTACCCTGAAAATTTGCTTTTAAAAAACTACATGCCTCTTGCATATTTTAAAATTTACATCTAACATATTTCATCATAAATTTAAATAGTTGCAAAGGATGTTGTAAAGATAATCAGTATATTATAAATAAGACATTTAAAAATAAAAAAATAAAAGCTTAAGATACTTTTATGATCACAAACCTTTTATTTAATAACATAGGAGTATGTTATTAAGTTACTACCAAAACATATACATAACTTTATAAAGTTCTTGTGGATTGATACATTATTAGTTATTAATATACTATTTTTTATTTTTTAATATTTCTCCTTTTATTACCTTTTTATTTTCTTAAGTTTTTATGTTAATTCCAGCATAGTTAACATACAGTGTTATATTAGTTTCAGGTGTACAATATAGTGATTCAACAATTCCATACATCAGTCAGTGCTCATTGTGATAAATGTATTCTTAATCCCCATCACCTATTTCACCCATCCTCCCATCCACCTCCCCTCTGGTAACCAGCAGTTTGTTCTCTATAATTAAGAGTCTGTTTCCTGATTTGTCTCTCTCTCTCTTATTTTCCCTTTGCTTGTTTTATTTCTTAAATTCAACATAGGAGTGAAATCATATGGTATTTGTCTTTCTCTGACTGAGAATCACTATGTATATATATACACACATATATATACATATATATATGTATATGTGTATATATATGTATATATGCATATATATATCAATCATATATATATATGAATATAAAATCACATCTTTTTTATCTATTCACCAATTGATGGGCACTTGGGCTGCTTCCAAATCTTGGCTATTGCAAATAATACTTCTATAAACTTAGGGGTGCATGTGTCCCTTTGAATTAGTGTTCTTGTGTTCTTTGGGTAAATACCCAGTAGTGCTATTACTGGATCATAAGAGTTTTACTTTTAACTTTTTGAGGAACCTCAATACCATTTCCTAGAGTGGCTCTACCAGTTTGCATTGCCATCAACAGTGCAGGTGGGTTCCTTTTTCTACACATCCTTCCAACACCTGTTGTTTCTTGTGTTGTTGATTTTAGCCATTCTGACAGTTGTGAGGTGATATCTTATAGTAGTTTTCATTTGCATTTCCCTGATGATAGTGATGTTGAGCATCTTTTCATGTGTCTGTTGGCCATCTGGATGTCTTCTTTGGAAAAATATCTGCTCAGGTCTTCTGCCCATTTTTTATTGGATTATTTGTTTTGGGGTTGTTGAGTTGTACAAGTTCTTTATATATTTTGGGTACTAACCCTTTATCAGGTATGTCATTTGCAAATGTCTTCTCCCATTCCATAGGTTGCCTTTTAGTTTTGTTGTTTCCTTCTGTGTGCAGAAGCCTTTTATTTTGATGTAGCCCCAATAGTTTATTTTGCTTTTGTTTCCCTTGGGAACATATCTAGGAGGAGACATATCTAGACATATCTAGAAAAAGGAGACATATCTAGAAAGAAGTTGCTATGGTTGATGTCAAAGAAGTTATTGCCTGTGTTCTATGGTTCCCTGTCCCACATTTAGGTCTTTGATCCATTTTGAACTTACTTTTGTGTATGGTGTAAGAAAGTGGTCCAGTTTCATTCTTTTGTATGTTGCTGTCTAGTTTTCCCAACACCATTTGTTGAGAGACTGTCTTTTCCCCATTGGATGTTCTTTCCTGCCTTGTCAAAGATCAATTGACCATATAATTGTGGATTTATTTCTGGGTTTCCCATTCTGTTCTATTGACTTATGTGTCTATGTTTGTGTCAGTACCATACTGTTTTTGATTACTACAGCTTTGTAATATAACTTGAAGTCTGGAATTATGATGCCTCCTGCTTTGCTTTTCTTTCTCCAGATTGTTTTGGCTATTCAGGGTCTTTTGTGATTCCAGGCAAATTTTGGGATTGTTTGTTCTAGTTCTGTGAAAAATGCTGTTGGTATTTTCATAGGGATTGCTTTAAATCTATAGATTGCTTTGGGTAGTATAGCCTTTTTTTTTTTTTTTTAAAGATTTTATTTATTTATTTGACAGAGAGAGACACAGCAAGAGAGGGAACACAAGTAGGGGGAGTGGGAGAGGGAGAAGCAGGCTTCCCGCCGAGCAGGGAGCCCGACGCGGGGCTCAATCCCAGGACCCAGGGACCATGACCCTAGCCGAAAGCAGAGGCTCAACCAATGAGCCACCCAGGCACCCCTAGTATGGCCTTTTTAACAATATTTTTTCTTCCAGTCCATAAGTATGGAATGTCTTTCCATTTCTTTGTGTCATCTTCAGTTTCTTTCATCAGTGTTTTATAGTTTTCAGAGTAGAGGTCTTTCACCTCTTTAGTTAGGTTTATTCCTAGGTACCTTATTATTTTTGATGCAATTGTAAATGGGATTATTTTCTTAATTTCTCTTTCTGTTGCTGCATTATTAGTATATAGAAATGCAACAGATTTCTGCACATTGATTTTGTATCCTGTAACTTTTATTGAATTTGTTGATCAGTTCTAGTACTTTTTTGATGGAGTTTTTTGGATTTTCTATATAGAGTATCATGTCATCTGCAAATAATGAGAGTTTTACTTCTTCCTTACTGACTTAGATGCTTTTTTTTTTTAAAGATTTTATTTATTTATTTGACAGAGAGAGACACAGCAAGAGAGGGAACACAAGCAGAGGGGGTGGGAGAGGGAGAAGCAGGCTTCCCGCCAAGCAGGGAGCCCGATGCAGGGCTTGATCCCAGGACCCTGGGATCATGACCTGAGCCAAAGGCAGACGCTTAATGACTGAGCCACTCAGTCACCCCAGATTTAGATGCTTTTTATTTCTTTTTGTTGTCTGATTTCTGAGGCTAGGACTTCCAGTACTATGTTGAATAAAAGTGGTGAGAGTGGACATCCTTGTCTTGTTCCTGACCTTAGGGGAAGGGCTTTCAGCTTTTCCCTATTAAGGATGATGTTAGCTGTGCATTTTTCACATATGGCCTTTATAATGTTAAAATATATTTCCTCTAAACCTACTTTGTTGAGGGTTTTTATCATAAATGGATGTTGTGTTTTGTCAAATGCTTTTTCTGCATCTGTTAAAATGAGATCGTTCTTATCTTTTCTTTTATTGATGTAATGTATCGTGTTGATTGATTTGTGAATATCAAACTACCCTTCCATACTGAGAATAAATCCTACTTGATCATGGTGAATGATTTTTTTAATGTATTTTTGAATTCAGTTTTGTAGTATTTTGTTGAGAATTTTTGCATCTATGTTCATCAGCGATATTGGCCTGTAATTCTCCTTTTTAGTGGTGTCTTTATCTGGTTTCTTTTTTAGTGGTGTCTTTATCTGGTTTTGGTATCAGGGCAATGCTGGCCTCATAGAATGAATTTGGAAGTTTTCCTTCCTTTTCTATTTTTTTAAATAATTTGAGAAGAATAAGTATTAATTCTTTTTTAAACGTTTGGTAGAATTTGCCTGTGAAGCCATCTGGTCCTGGACTTTTTTTGTTGGAAGTTTTTTGATTACTGACTCAATCAATTTCTTTGCTGGTTTTTGGTCTGTTCAAATTTTCTATTTCTCCCTGTTTTAGTTTTGGTAGTTTATATGTTTCTAGGAATTTATCTATTTCTTCTAGGTTGTCCAATGTGTTGGCATACAGTTTTTCATAATATTCTCTTATGATTCCATGTCTATGGTGTTGGTTGTCTTATTTCTCCTCTCTCATTTGTGATTTTATTTGAGTCCTTTTTTATTTTATTTTATTTTATTTTTTTATAATTCTGGCTAGATGTTTATCAATTTTATTGATTTTTTTCAAAGAACTCCTGGTTTTATTGATCTGTTCTATTGGGTTTTTTTAGTTTCTCTATCATTTATTTCTGCTCTGATCTTTATTATTTTCTTCTTTCTGCTGGTTTTAGGTTTTGTTTGTTGTTCTTTGTCTAGCTCTTTTAGGTGTAAGATTAGGTTGTTTGAGATTTTTTTCTTGCTTCTTGAGGTGGGCCTGTATTGCTATAAAATTCCTTCTTAGAACTGCTTTTGCTGCATCCCAGGGGATGGACCCTTGTGTTTTCGTTTTCATTTGTTTCCATGTACTTTTTTTATTTCTTCTTTGATTTCCTGGTTGACCCATTTGTTGTTTAGTAGCATGTTATTTAACCTGTATGTACTTGTGGCCTTTCCAGATTTTTCTTGTTGACTTATAGTTTCATAGCATTTTGCCAGAAAATATGCATGGTATGATTTTGATCTTCTTGAATTTGTTTGTTTGTTTTGTGGACTAAATATGTGATCTATTCTGGAGAATGTTCCACGTGCACTTGAAGAGAATGTGTATTCTGCTCTTTTAGGATGGAATGTTCTGAATATATCTATTAAATCCATCTATTCCAGTATGTCATTCAAAGCCATTGTTTCCCTTGTTGATTTTCTGTTTAGATGATCTGTCCATTGATGTAAGGAAGTAGAGTATTAAAGTCCCCTACTGTTATTTTATTATTATTGATTACTTGCTTTATGTTTGTTATTAGCTGTTTTATGTACCTGGGCACTCCTATGTTGGATGCATAAATATTTACAATTGTTACATCTTCTTGTTGCATTGTCCCCTTTATTATTATATAGTGCCCTTCTTTGTCTCTTGTTACAGTCTTCATTTTAAAGTCTAGTTTGTCCTATGTAAGTATTGCTACTCTGGCTTTCTTTTGACATTCGCTTGCATGATAAGATGTTTCTCTATCCTCTCACTTTCAATCTGCAGGTATTTTTAGGTCTAAAATGGGTCTTTTGTAGGCAGCATATAGATGGGTCTTATTTTTTTATCCATTCTGTCACCCAGTGTCTTTTGATTGGAGCGTTTAGTCCATTTACATTCAAAGTAATTATTGCTAGATACGTATTTATTGCCATTTTGTTTCTTGTTTTGTGGTTGTTTCTGAAGATTTTCTTTAATCCTTTCTTGTCTTTCATGGTTTGCTGATTTTTTTAGTGATATATTTGGATTTCTTTCCCTTTATTCTTTGCATATTTATTAGTGGTTTTTGATATATGATTACCATTAGATTTGTATATAACCTCTTCTGAATATAGTAGTCAATATTAAATTGATGGATGCTTAAGTTTGAACCCATTCTTTGCTCCTCCCCTCCCCACATTTTAGGTATATGTTATTATATTTTATATATATATGAATTATATGTTATATAATGTGAATTCCTTGACTGATTTTTTACAGAAATATTCATTTTTACTTTTTTTCCTACCTATACACTGTCACTTTTCATCTCTTCTTTCCACTCAAAGAGTCCCCTTTAATATTTCTTGCAGAGCTGGTTTAGTGGTCATGAACTCCTTTAGTTTTTGTTTATCTGGAAAACTTTTTATCTCTCCTTCTATTCTGAATGATAGCCTTGCTGGACAGAGTGTTCTTAGCTGCAGGTTTTTCCCATTCAGCACTTTGAATATCATGCCACTCTCTTCTGGCTTACAAAGTTTCTTTGAAAAAATCTCCTGCTAATCTTACGGTTTTTCCCTTGTAAGTTACTGACTTATTTTTTGTCTTGCTGCTTTAAAATTTTTTTTTCTTTATCACTAAATTTTGCAAATTTAATTATAATATGTCATGGTGTGGGTTTGATTTTTTTGGGAGTTTTCTGTGCCTCCTGGATCTGGATATATATTTCTTCCCCAGATTAAAGAAGTTTTCAGTTATTATTTCTTCAAATAAATTTTCTGACCCCCTTTCTCCCTCTTCTTCTGGGACTCCTGTAATATGAATCTTATTGTGTTTGAGGGAGTCACTGAGTTCCCTATGTGTATTCTCATTTTGCATAATTCTTTTCTCTCTCTTTTGTTCAGCTTGATTACTTTCCATTACTCTTTCTTTTAGTTCAGTGATTCACTTCTCTGGTTCTTCTATCCTGCTGTTTATTCCATCAAGTGTGTTTCTCATTTCATTTATTGAACCCTTTATCTCTGATATGTTATTCCTTATCTCTGTGTTAAGGGTCTCACTCATATCTTCCACTCTTTTCTCTAGTCCAGTGAGGATCCTTATGATCATTCTTTAAATTCTCATTCAGGCATGTTACTTATATCTGTCTCACTTAGATCTCTGGCTGTGGCCTTGTCTTGTTCTTTCATTTGGAATAAATTTCTCTATCTCCTTATTTTGTCTGCCTCTCTGTGTTTCCATGTGCTAAGAAAGTCAGCTGTGTCTTCTGCTCTTCAAAATAGTGACTTTATGAAGAAGAGGTACTGGAGTGCCCCAGTGCAGTGTCCCCTGTCCACTAGAACCTGGAACGTCAGAGAGTATCCTATGTGTGTTGCTTATGCCCTGCTGTTGTCACTGAGTCGCTTTTCCTTTCAGTGCAATCATTGCACTGACTCTCTGCCTGCTGTAGGCTGTGCTTGCTCTCTGTGGTGGTAATGGGACCCAGGCAGGCCAGCTCCAAGGGGGCATGCCCACTAGGGAACTTGGGAGCAGGGCAGTGATGTTAGCAAAATTTGCACTGGGCCACTAGTCCTATGCCAGATCCCCCTGACGTGCTGCGGTGGTTGGGGGCTGCATGCCAGGGTGGCTGGGGGCACACAGCTGGGTGCGGCACACAACAGTGGCTGGGGCCCATGGCTGCGCATGGTGCAGTAGATGGGTGTGGCATGCATAGACAGCTGTGTACCTGGCAGCCGCTTGGGGTGCACTCAGGGCTTTAACAAAATTCGCTCTGAGCCTGGGGCTGAGGCTCGCCGGCTTAGAGTGGGCAAGTCCTCAGAAGAACTGGTGGGCATAGCACACTGCTAGGGGGTTAAATAGCAAGTGTCTGTACAGCACCGCCTCCCACAGGTGCCTCTGTGTTTATGCTGGGGGCAGGGGAGGAAAATAGCACCTGCTAGCACCCTCATTTTCAGAGAAAGGCCCCCCCACACTCTGAAATCAGTATGAACACATCTATCTCCCATTTGCCCCTGGCGTTGTGAGAACTGCCATTTTTATGTTGCCTCTCTGCGCAGGCTGCTGTCTCTTTAAGTGCAGCAACCCAGCTATCACTCACCCTTTTAAAGCTTCAGGCTCCAGTCCCACTGGCTTTACAAACTCATGGAATTCAGTCCCTCAGGTTTTTAAAGCCAAATGTTACGGGGATTAGTCTTCCTCATGTGAGCCCCCTGGTGCAAGGACCCCTTTCTCTGCCTTCTCCACATGCGCAGCTCCCTCCCTCCTGCAGGCAGCCTCCCTCTGTCTTTCTGATCTTCCTAACTCTTCAGATGCAGCTTCTTCTCTATATTTACTTGTGGAGTTAGTTCTGCTACCCTTTGCTCAGACCACTCTCCAGTTTATTGACTTGGATGAGGATGGTATCTAGTTGAGAACATGGGACAGGGTAAGCTCAGGGTCCTCTTACTCTGCTATCTTTCCAAGGTCCCTCCAGGATCTCTTATTAATATACTACTATTTAAACAACATAAATATAGCACAAATTGTGATAAGTAATTATTAAGCATAAAAGTTCAATTTTATTTACATTGCACTTCTTGATGAAATGAATCAATATCTAATGTTTCCTTTTACATTTAATGAAAAAGAAAGTAGATACAGTAAAAGAAAATTGGTCTGTACACAGGATATTGTTTGCTTTTTGTTAACAGGAGGTAGAAAATATTTAAAAATATTAAAAATATTTAACTTTTATGATGAAAGAAGATGAGGGTTTTACTGTATTTTAATAAACATTTCAAGCAGTATCTGATAAAAATTAGTTTTAACTACCTGAAGAGTAAGTGCCAAGTGAAAAGATCTCAGAACTTTTATCTAGTATATCTTGAAAAGTTTGAAAATCTAAGAAAATATTCTAATTACATTTAAAAGAATTAGGGACACTAACCTATACTGCTTTGCTATTTGAAGTTTGTTTGTTTTTTCCTAGCTAATAATATGTCTGAGGATAAATATCAAGAAGAGCTGAAAAGAGCTGCTTATATTTAAATGCATTGCAGGAGGGGGCATTTTCAATAATCAACCTTTCTTATTCAACACTAGTTAACATTATTTTTGCCTTGCTTTCATGAAACTGTCCCTCAAATGGTATTTGACAAATACAGGGCACAGAAGAAGAGAATCAGTAGTCCAAAATTGTCTAACTCCCATCTCTGCAATCTACCAGAAAATCCCAATGTGTACTAAAATATTACATTTCTAACATGACACTTTAACAGCAATATTTATAAGTCAGGGAATTAGGGGAATCTTAAGTTCACAGTATCTATGAACTTAAGATCATCAACCCTTTCAAGTACCCCTGGGATACATGTTCTCCATGTAAAGGCCACTGTTCTAAGTTAGCAAGTCAAATCAACCAGAATCCTGTTTGCATCAGAGTATTAGACCTTCTGGGCAAAATCAAGTATAAAACCTCAGATCAGAGGGTTGGGCTCCCAGACTTCAGATCCAAGATGGAGTTTGTGCTCCCTTCTCTCAGCCTGCCTCCAACCAGGGTACAGAGTGTCAGGGAGAGGATCCTGAGAGCTACCTCATACTTCTTCTAGCCTTGGGCCCAGATCAGAGAAGAGGGAAATTTCCAAGTGCAGCATTGGTGCTGTCTTTGTGGTTCTCTGTGATCATGTCCCAGTGGAACTCTTTATAACATTCTTAACCAAAGGAACCCCCAAATGGACAAAGCCTATTCACCTTCTGCAGTCTAAGGCACACCTGCAACCGCCAAGAAGAACGTTCTTCATTTTCCAGTCCCTAGCAACAGTAGGAGAAGTAGTGAAGAGGAATGTGAGACATTAAAGTTAAGTTTGGGGTCAAGGAGGGCTTAAACTTTCCATAAATAACGTGGCTGGAACTCTGATCCAGTAACTGTTAATGTCGCCAAATTCTTGATATCTACGTAATTCATGTAGAAGTGGGGAAAGAGTTTCTTTTGACCATTTGTGACCTGGACATAGTACACACCTATTTGATGGAAAGAGAGATTTTTCCATGTTTTGATGTTATTATTCATGACTCAGATACAGTTTTACAACCAATATTAGAGTTTTTGCTTATGTTTTAAGGGGCCTTGAAAATGTTTGTTAAACAATCTGCAATTTCGTGCTTTACATTGGTCATGATGCATTTCGGTAGCAGGTGTGTAGATGCTGCTCTTATTTTAGTTACAATGTCCTGAATGTTTCTAATGCTAACTTCATAAGCACATTCTTAATTATTAATGGCCCCCAGATACCAAGAGTTTCTGCTTCCATCCCTACCCTCCAGAACTAGGATAGCTATTAGAAGGACACAGGGAAAAGTAGGTGTCCAACTGGGTCTGCGGGTACATGACCTGATTGAGTGTATGATCCTGACTATATTTCAACCACAACATCTTTGTAAACTATTTGTGTATTTATTTTTATTACGTATGCCTCTTCTGGCCTTTGTTAGTGTAAAAGCAGCCAAACTTTTAATGAAGAAACTATGTATTCATACATTATTGAAACTCAGTCACTACAGGTACGGGTTTAATACAAACCTGATTCCAAATGTAGTACCGTTGGGTTCCATATACAGAGCTTCTCATAAAGGCTCTGAATTTTCCTGGAAACATGAAGAGAGTGTTGTCTCAGCAGTTTTCCTTGGCCATCTTTCGATTTCGTCTTAGCACTCCTGAGGGGAAAATTTAACCTCAGATCTTCTAACTTCTCTAAATGTGTGTAAAAAGAGAGCTATCATACTCCCTTGGCCATCTCAGGTTAAAATCAGGGTCTCACCGCAGGTCAGACCAAGGGGTTTTCTTTCATCACTGAGAGAGCATGAATAAGAAAGGCCCGGATGCCTCGCCTGATGAAAGGGCCCCCTTCACGGGCATTGGGCTGTGCCTTCACTCTGTGTTCCCAGTTTAAAAGCAGGAACTAGATTTCTGGTGTAAAATGGTGGGATCGCCGGTTTGCAGACCCTGGTGCAGTCCCTCCCAATAGCTCATTAAAACCCCTGTGACAGAAAAGAAAAGGTCCCACACTCACAGCACACAGGCAACAAAATCTCGAGAACCTGTACGCCCACTGCTGTGCCACAGGGGTGCTGCCCCTCAAAGCACCCAGGCCACTCTGCTGGGAACACCCTGCATTGGAAACTCCTGGAAAAAAAAAAAAAAAAAGGCTAAAGAAGCAGCTGGTGCAAGTGGCAGTAGGGAGGGAGAGACGGGCAGCGAGGTCTTACATCCCAGAACGTGGAAGTCTCTCTGGGGCAGTTGTGGGGCAGCATGGGCGAGACTGAGAGCACGGGGAGGGGGGAGGTGTGCCCTGTCCTGCCCTACAGAACTGGCCGTAGGAAAGACAGCAAGTGTGGTGGGAGGAGCAATGGCGATAATAGTTCTATTTATTGCTTATGATGGGCAGTCCGCAGCGCTAGGAGTTTTAAAAGTATTTCATTTCATCCTCCTAAGAACTCTGTGAGGTTGGTATATACACTAGCTTCCTTTTCCAGGGGAGAAAACTGAGGCATGGAGAGGCGAAGCAGCTCACCCAAAGTCACACAGCTTGTAAGTGGCAAAGTCTGTATTGGCAAATAGGCACTGTAAGCTGGGAATTAGACTGGGGACGAGGCACATCACCTTGCCCTCCAGTTGTGTCTCTGAAAAGGGATAGGACCCTCACTTCAGAGCAAAGTTGAGTGACATCTCTAGACTGTGTCTGTTGACATAATGATCTAGCCTCATTTGAGGATGAGCAATTAAGAAGAGAGAGAAAGAGAGAGAGACAGAAGGAAAGAAAAAGGAAGAAAAGAAAAGAAAGGAAAGGAAAAAAGAAAGAAAGGGAGAGAGAGAGAAAGAAAAGACTGAAAGAAAAGACAGAAAGAGCTTAGAACCCATGGAAAAAGCATTATAAAACAAAGGGGAGAAAAGAGCAGGTAGGAAAAAACAAGCCAAAACAGATCTATGAAAAAGATCTATTGCAGAATCTTATAAAGACCCTTTAGGAAGCTATTTAGCATCCTGTAGAAGCAGAATATTATAGGTCTCATATTCCTTTTTTTAAAATGTGTCATTTTCTATATTAGGTCTTTAGGTCCTGTGCTTTCTGATTTATTTCTAGAATATGATGTCCTAGCTGTAGCCTTAAAAAAGCAAGTCCTTCTAAATACAGACAAAGGAGGAAAAGAGTGTTAAAACTGGTACAAAAGGAGAGAGATATAACGAATTATACAGCAGTTCACAAGAAAAACTCTCCAGATAAAGTCAAAGGCCAAAATTTATAAGAATAAAAACATGTTCTAAATTTAGTAATCATAGAGTGCTCATAAAAATTGTCTATAAAAGCCCATTTTTGAGACGCAGGTCTTCAGAAGTTAAAGTTTCTTTTGTGGAATAAAGCCTTTTATTCTCAAAGGTCATTTATGCCCATTTTTTTCATTGTTAATAACAGTATGAAATTAACACCCATCATTTTAGAATGTGTATAAACTTCCATTGTTTTGATTTGGGGCAGAGGATCTTAAGACTCTGTCTTTGCTCTTCTTCCTTTGATTTATTTCTATCATCTTATTATGTGCTCTCCATTTCTCTCTCTCTTTCTTCCTTTCTTGCCATCTTCTGAATAGATTTCTTTTTTCTTTTCATCTTTTGCTCTTCCTACCCCACCCCCTACCTCTCCTTTGGAATTAATCACTCTATGTCTATTTTTAAGAGTTACCCTAGGCATTTGAACACACTTACTTCATTTCTTGATGATCCATCCAAACAATGCAAGAACCTTAGAATATTTAGACTACAGTTTTTTTTACCCCATTCCAGTTTATATTATAGTTTGACCAGTATTTGAATTCTATCTTGTTTGTTTAGCCTCACAAATTAGACATTATTCCTACTATGATATATAGTCAGTGTTTAGATTTACCCAATGTAATTATCCATTTCTTTGCTTACCATTTCTTCTTGCAGACTTTCCTCCATTTGGTCTCATAATCTCTCTGCATAAAGCAATTTTTCATTTCAGAAAATTTTATTCAATTTTTCACCAATCTGCTTGATTTGTTTTTTCATAAGCCATCTCTTAGTCCTTGCTCAAAAATATTTATTTGTTCACCATACCAAACATGGTTATTTTATATTCTGTGTCTGATCATCTTTACTGATCTGATTTTGCTACCTGTTTCTGCTTGTTCTCACTCACGGTGCTTTATTTTCCTACAGGGGAGGGGAGAAGGCAGAGTATGCCTATGTGTGGTTTTATGTGAGCTTATGTTCTTTGGAACTTTATGGGAATTCTTTGAGACCTGGGTTGAGATTGCATTCTTCTAGAAAATATTTCATTTGCTCCTCCCAGTTGATTATATAAACATTCTGGGAGCACTTTAATTAAAATGCTCCTATTTTAAGTTTTCAGATACAGGTGGTATAACTTCATACAAAAAGCCACATGAAGGCCAGGCTGTAGTTATAAACTCTCAAGTGAGATTTCCTACCTCTCTCCCCCAGCATAAAAATCAAATCAGACGTATTGCTGTCCCCTTCTGCATAGCGGTTCATTTTTCACTCATCCTTAATTGAAGGTAAAGCCCTTTGAGATTCCAGCTTCACGTGGGAATCTTCTGTAAGACTTCCAATTTTGTAGGTGGGGGGATGGGTGAAATAGTTAAAAAGGATTAAGGGTCCACTTACCGTGATGGGCACTGAGTAATGTATAGAATTGTTAAATAATATTGTACCCCCCCACAAAAAAAAAGATTTCCAATTTTGCATGGGCCTAACACAAAGAGAGCTGGCTTTAGTTTTCCTCTCCCAAAGTAGTTACTTTTATCTTGTTTTTGATCTCTGCAGATTCTTTACTTTTGTGCCATCTCAGTGATGCCTTTTAAAAATATTTTCTTAGTTATTTTATCTAACATTTTGGTTGTTTTCATTGGGTAAACCTTTTAGCATGCCTAGTTCAATCAACTAGGGGCAACATTGTGTGGAGCTTCCTCCAGAATGCAGTATATATGCTGAATTGAAGACCTCTCTAAAGGACTGTGTTGAAAGAACACAGACGTCTTGGAACCAAAGATGGAACCAGGAGTGGCCCCACTTACCATCATTCCAATGACCCATTGGTATAAGTTTCCCATCCTGTTTCTACAACTCTGACCTCTGCAGTCCCGATCTCCAGAGGGGGTACACTCTCACCCCAACACATCAAGAGTCCCTTCGAATTACAAGCTCCAGATGCCACCAGGTTCTTTGGGTTCCTTTGTATTCTCTGTGCCCAAGTAGCAGTAAGTGAGAAAAGGTGTCATCATACTGGCAACCACAAAGAGCAGCAGAGGTAATAGCAGGTGACTGGGGGAATTTGGAATGGAGAGTGGAGGAGAGTGACAATGAGTACCAGTAATGACCCTAAACCCAACTGCTGTGGCAGGGGCTTTAGTTTGTCCCGCTACCTTCCCTTTTCCAAGTTTGCCTTCAGGAAGGGATGTTCATGGTAACTGCATTAGCTAGCTTCCAAGACAGCCCCAAATGATCCCTGCCCCTTGATACTCATACCCTTGTGTGGTCCCTCTCACATTATGTCAAGGTTGTTCTGGGCAACCAATAGAATATGGTGGAAGGGATGGTTATATAACTTCCAAATTAGGTTGTAAAAGACTATGCCTTCTGTTTTAGTCTCTCTCTCTCTCTTTCTCTCTCGTCCTTGCTCTCTCTCACATCACTTGCCAACTTGCCAGCTACAGTTGGTCATGAGACATTCAGGTGGCTTTCAGAGAGGCCCACATGAAGAAGAATGGAGATCTCAGACCAATAGCCAGCAAGAAACTGAGGCCAGCCAGCAACCACATGAGTGAGCTCAGAAGCAGAATTCTTTAGCCCCAGTCAAGTCTTGTGATGACTCCTTGTCTAGCCAACATCTTGACTACAGTCTCATGAAAGACCTTGAACCAGAATGATGCAGCTAAGCTACTCCCTGATTCCTGGCTCTTACAGACTGTATGAGATAATAATATGTGTTCTTTAAGCTGCTAAATTTGGGGATAACTTGTTACATAGCAGTAGATAACTAATACAGGAACCGTGGCAGATCTGTGCCCCAAATATATAAAGGAAGCAAATCCATGTGGCACAAGGAGTAAACTGTAGCAGCCACATAAGAGTGTGGCTTAATCTCCAATTAAGTACCTGCTCCAAGTGGTGTGAGTTCGCCAATAGCCTCCAGCTATGGGATCCTTTAGGATCTGCCCTTTTTTCCCAAGCTGAAGCCATATGCTTCCAGGAAGACCCTGGGCAATGACTGAACATTGTAATTTCTGGCCAGTGCAGGACTGCTCATGGGGACCCCCCCCACTCCCGTTGGGCCGGCTGAGACGTGTTCGGCTCTGCACCCCCAATCCTCCTTACTGCTTTCTCTCACTCACAGGTACCACACCTGCTTCGTGGCCTGAAGGATTTCCCTGCGGGCCCTTTCTCCCTCTCCTCTTTCCCCTTTAAAGGAATTTGCACCAATAAATTACATACACTTCTAATTCTGTCTTGTGTCTCCTTCCCAGAAGACCCAAATTTTAACATTATTATTACCTTTCTTTTATTTATTTTGTTTTTAAATTTTCTTCCCATTTCTGCTTGTGAAAGTACAAGTTTAGCAGAACTATTTAAAACATTTCTCTTTTTTTTCTAATATAAGAATTCAAAGCTAGAAAATTCCTTTGGTCATCTGTTTCTGCGAGAAGCAAATTGATACAGTGTTTAATGAAGAAACTATTTTTCTGTTTGGGAAAAAAAAAACAACAACCCAGGATATATGTTTTATTTCTTTTGATTCAGTGGTTAATTTTAGTCCATAGCAAATTAGAATAAACATTGCTATCTAAAATTAATCCTGAAAAGTAATGCTGATTTTTAAGTACAATGGTCATCCACAGTTTTTAATTTTATATCGTCTGTTCATTCATTTATTCATTCAACAAACATTTATTAAATTCTTTGTTCCAATCATTATGCTGAGATAGTAAATTAAGGAATATCTTTACCAGATGGTGAATTTTCTTATACTTAATACTGTAAAAAAAAAAAAAAATTAAAGAGGAAAGTCAAAACCCTGTGTTTCTACAGATCACAACTCAGTGTTTGACCATAAAACTACTTGGCCTGGCTTAAAATTGCTCCTCGATAATGCTCCAATTTGAATGAACCCCAGGTGCTCCGTTAATCTTGTCATTAATAAACTGTTGACCTTATAATTATTTTATAAAATAGATGAAATAAGAAATTTCTTTAAGAGATGAAGAACATACTGCCTGTTCAACCAATAATTCACTAATTCACTCAGTATTGATTCATGGCTTCAGGAAAAGGAAAAGAATATAAAAAATGACTTTAATCAAAAAGCCTATGTAAAAAGGACACAGATTTCTCTCTTTGCATTTTACTTACTGTCATCATTGGCCAAGGGCATGTATTGCACCGCCTTTCTGCTCTTTGCTTTTCCCTACTATGTGCATGGCAGAGGCCTGGAAATGTTACCTGTACGCGGGGCTGGTTGCAAGGGTTAGTGGAACTCTCCCTGTGGTACCCCAAATGATATGTAACTGTGCAGCATGTATTTCTCATTCAAAGTAAATTTCATATTAGTCTTGTTAAGAAACACCGTTTGAAGTTGCTGGAGAAGTATGGCAAAGCAGTGACAGCTGACCATCTAACTGTCTTTTTGTCTGACATTGGGATCAAACACTACATCTATCATCTGCAGAACCATACTATTTTGACCTTTATCTCTGTATACAGCATTTAGGCAAGAGGTGGACTGTGTAAAGATTTTTTTTTATCACACCTTGCTCCTTCTTGAGCTAGATAGTTTTTATGTCATGATACCAGTTTTACTTACTTACAATTATTCTTTTTAGGTCCACAATATACTCAAATATATCGAATCTCCTTCCATACTTAGCACTGACTGAATTCCACACCTAATGCATAAGTGACTACCTGGGGTGTGTTTTTAAGGAAACAACTCTGAATGGTCTGTATCTGCCATTTTGTCAGGCCTGGGAGAAACAGACTCTCCTTTATTAATTTATGAACAATTTAAAAGGAATAAAAATCAGAGTTTATCAAGTTCATGTTATTATCTTTATGTATTGGCATTTGGAAAAGTCTCTAGTCATTGTTTCTTATTATCACTATGGCTTTTAAAACCTCCAATATAGTCATTTTGGCAAAGGCGTGAATACCAACAACTGCAAGAAAACAATGGGCCTCGCTTTGTAATGTGATGTGGGGAAAATATTTTTTAATTTTCTAACAGGTGCTGGGCTATGAGTCTGACTGATAAAGATAGTAATTATACCTCTTTTCTGAAATGAAGCAATAGAGAGAGAGCATACTAAAATTGTTAAAGCATGACTTGGGTTCTCTCTCTATCTGGAGAATTCATGATCCTGGGAGGTTTTTTCAAATGAGTCATTGATTTGTGAAGTAGTGCAGGAGTGCATGTTTGTCTTTGTGTCAAAAACAAAGACTCTTAGCAAATTGAATCTCATCGTACCTTTAGACAATTCAAGAAAGAAAATCTTGAGAGCTTTATGGTGTTGAGCAGGGATAAAGCCTTCTTACAGCTTGGAACAAAATTCTTACCAGTTTCAACCAACAGATCAAATGCATTTCAGAAGTGATATTCACATAAAGAACTGTTTAGAATTCGAGCCCTCCGTACAGGCAGGGTGCTAACGGGCTATATGTGCTACCCTGTGTGAAAATTAGAGCCGGTCGATTCGTGTGGAGCACTGGTGATAGCATGGATCAGAACAAGCAATGCCTCCTCATCCCATAAGTGGTGAAAGTATGGTGGGCGGAGGGCTGGGGAATGACAACAAGGTAGTGTGACAAAGACCAGTTGAACACAAGGGTGAAAACGGCAAGATGGGTGCACTTTCATTTGAATTGCAAAGGGCAAATGTGTGATGTTGAGTATTTGCTCCATGCCTTATTTAGCACCTGTAGCTCACAGATCTGGGCATAAAATTGTCCCAGATCCAATTCTACTCAATAGAAGTTTGTGTTCTTTCTTTCTCTCTCTCTCTGTCTCTCTCTCTCACTCACTCACTTTTGGAATAGGATATAAGACAATAAAAACAGAGGCTGACCAAAAAGGAAATTGCTAGGAATTAATTTGAAAAGAAAAACTCCAGAAAATGGTTGCTGGTCACTCTAGCTCCTGGCCTTCCTGCATCTCCTTACATCATTCTCTGATCACTTCTGACAGTTTCCTTCCCAAGCCCCTGTATTGATACGCTTGATTCAGCGTCAGTAAACCGACGGGTTGCAGTGGAAGAACACCCACTGACACACGGCCAAGGGTGTGGATCACTCTGCAGTCTGCACTGTGTCACTGCTGACAGGGACACTGAAGATTTGTTGGAGGTTGCACTGGGCATCAAACGAAAACCAAACAAACAAATAAAACCTACATGGTATCAAACGTTGTCACTGGGTGTGAAGGACAAGTTATCACAGCCGTCCATCCCCTAAGCAGGCCATTATTTGAAAGGCTATGAGAGGGAGAATGGTATAAGCCTGGAACTTAAAACCAAGAAAGTGTTTATGGATAGAATTTGGATCACTGAGTTCATTAGTTCTTTTCACTGACACCTAAAACTACAGGGAGTGCAAATAATAACTAGGAATCCATTGTGTCCTTTGGTGTGCTAGCCTGAATTGTGTACCCCTCTGATTCATATGTTGAAGCCCTACTTCCTATCATGACTGTATTTGGAGATAGGACTTTTCAAGAGGTAGAGTTAAATGAGGTCATAAGAGTGGGACCCTAATCCAATAGAACTGGTGTCCTTATAAGAGGAAGAGACATAAACGGTGTGTGTGCATAGAAGAAAGACCATGCGAGGACACGGAGAGAAGGCAGCAGTGCGCAAGCCAAGGAGAGAGACCTCAGAGAGACCAAACCTGCCAACACCTTGATCTTGAACTTGCAGCCTTTAGAACTTAAAAAAATAAGTTCCTGTGGTTTAAGCCACCCAGTCTGTGGTATTTTGTTGGGGCAGCTCAAACAAACTTAAGACATTAGGTCAGTTCGCAGCTATAATGCCATCCCACTGTGATATTGAGTTGCAGCCCAGAAACAAGGAAGTAGCCAGAATTCCATGAAAGCCTGACGTACACACCGAATTTGGTTTCTGTGTCAATTTCCATCTCTCTTGTGCATTATACTAATAGCACGAGGCATAGAGGAACCATCCCTTCGATTCAGTGTGCTGGACACTGTGCTAGGTGTTCTGAAAAAGCAAAAATGACTCACAGAGTTGCTGCCCTTAACTCATCATCCATAGAAAGACAAGATGAGTCAGTTCTCTGATACAGGTATAACAAAGGGCTTTGGGAGGCAAGAATGACTAATTTTAATTTGGGGCTTAGGATTGTGGGAAGGACAGGAAAGAGCAGGGAAGGTTTCACAAAGAGGGAGAAGTTTGAGGAGAACTGTTTGGTATCTGTTGACGTCTAACAAAGCACCCCAGACTAGCAGCATAAAACAACCACCCATTTATAAGGCTCAGGGGTCTATGGGTCATGAATTGGAACAGGACACAATGTGGATAGACTGTCTCTACTCCATGCTGTCTGAAGCCCAGTTGGCTGGGAGCGACTCAAAGGACAGAGTGTGGAAAGCATCCGCTTCTAGGATGGCTTCTTGGGCCACATCCCTGGAATGAAGGACAGGCTCAGCTCGAATGTCAACCATAGCAGCCCGGATGGCCTCTCCCGTGCTGCAGCCTCAGGGTGCTGGACCTCTTACATTGAGGTCCAGGGCTTCCATATCAAGTGCTCCTAACAAACAAGGCAGAAACTACATAGCCTCTTTTGACCTGGCCTCGGGAATCACATAGCACCATTTCCATTGTGCTCATTGGTGGAAGCAGTTTCATTTAAAAGGACGGGACACAGACTCTACCTCTCTATGCAAGGAGTAATCAGATATTTATTGCCACATTTTAAAACTGCCATCATGACCTTGAAGCATGAATAGGATTCCAATAAACCTCATACGCCAAAGCTTTATTTCCTAAAAAATTTTTTCTGATTTTACACAGAATGCACATTCATTATTAAAAGAAAAGAAAACTGTGGAAAAGTAGAAGGAAACTCATTCATTATTTCAATAGGCAAGCTATGTGCCTGGACCTGAAGTAGGAATTAGAGCTATCACCATAATTAAGAAATAGTTCCTACCCTCAAAGAGTGTACAGCCTACTAGGCCACCCATGATCGCCCCATCAAGAGATACCACAGCTAATATGTTGGTGCAGTCCTTCCCAATTTGAATAAAACAAATTGAGATTATCCTGTACATACGTTTTTGTGTCATGGTTAGTTTGTTTCCCCTGACACACAAGATAGTATGGGAATTTTCCATGCTGTATTAAGTATTCTACAAAGCTGTGATCTTGAATGAATGTATCATATATCATCATATGAATAGGCCATCGTTTATTCAACCTTTTCCCTGCTGATGGACATTCAAGTTGTCTTCAAGTTTTTGCTACTACCAAATAATACTGTACTAAACATGGTTACTCATCTTTATGCTTCTCTGACAATTTTCATAGGATTAATCTCTTGAGTTAGTTGAATTACTAGTTCAATAAGAACTTTTAGAAGCTCTTGATTATAGTTTTCCAATTTGGTTTGCAAAAATGCTGTCCTGGGGGCGCCTGGGTGGCTCAGTCAGTTAAGCAGCTGCCTTCAGCTCAGGTCATGATCTCAGGGTCCTGGGATCAAGCCCCGCATCAGGCTCCCTGCTCCGCAGGAAGCCTGTTTTTCCATCTCCCACTCCCCCTGCTTGTGTTCCCTCTCTTGCTGTCTCTCTCTGTCAAATAAATAAATAAAATCTTAAAAAAAAAATGCTGTCCTGGTTTACATTTCCCTAGCATGTGTTTGAGGAGCATCAAGCCACAGACCACGTGGAAAGAAAGCCTGTTCCCCAGGTTTGGGGTAGAGAGATTTGGCGCAGTCTGAATTGAACTAAAAAAGACTGAAAGAAACCAAAGGCGGTTATAAACCATAGTCAACTAATAAGCAGCATGGGCTTGGCCGCTAAAGAGATGGATTCTAGGAAATGATTACTGCAGAGTCAGGGTAAATGTAAAGGCTTCATTGGCTTCTAGCATAGCTTGGGGGCAATGTTGTAACACTAAGTGTGACTTAAGGAACACTCAGAAACCTAGGTTCATTGTGGGCATGAGTTAGGACTCCTTCGGTGGTAAGCAATAGCGGCCAACCTCAGCTCATCTAAACCAAGGGGGAATTTACTGGAAAAACAGTTGATTTCTCAATGGCTGGGAAACCAGGCTCAGAAACCAGAACATAATGGACAGGAAGTGGGAAACTCAGTGGGCAGGAAGCCACATAGGATCGAGGGTCTAAGACACAGGACCTCTTAGCAGGGTTCCCTGGGTACATTGCTATGAATAATGAATAAGCTCCAACTGGCCTCTGTCTTTTGATGACTTGGCTCAAATTTTGAATTCCTGGGAAGGCAGATCCAACCAACCTCCCAAGGTTCAAGTGCCTCTCCTGGGGCCAGAAACAGGAAGGCACCTTGACTAAACAGCTTCCCGTGTATGGGGAAGTAACTACCAGAGGTAAATCCGGGCACAGCCAGCCCAAACCAAAAACTATCTACCATACCATGTTACCTGGCAGGGGAGGCACACTAATACCTAACCCTTGTTAATCCCTGAGCCCAAATTCATTTGCCACACTGAGCCTCTGCCTCTCTACCTCACCCCACCCCACCACAGCAAAGTAGGAATCTGTGGGAATGACAAGAGACCCGGGGCCTGTTAGGTTTTGATGAGGGACAAATGGGAAACTGTAAATATGAGCTACAATGTGTGAGGCACTGTGCTAGATGATGGGATGAATAACTAATTAAAGTAAATAATCCTGCTTTAATTTGAACTGAGTGTTAGCTTCTTCCCCTCCCCACTTCCTTTTTGTTTGGAAGTCTGGGCTTAGATTAAAAGCAACCAGAAAGCAAGTAGACTGGAAGCAGTCTTGAAAGAGGGCCAGAACCACGCCCTGCACGCTGCCTTTGGCAAGGCTCGAGTCCCTCCACCGCCTGGTAAGCCCGATGCAGAAGAGAGAATCCAAAAGAGATTGTCACATGGCTTCATTTGAGGGGGATGCCAAACATGGATCAGGGGTGTAAACTTAGGAGGCTGGCTCTCTCCAAGAGGACACCCTTAGGGCAGTATCTCCCAGACTTGTCATTCCCTGATAGCTGACAACAGATGAAAATGAGGCCATTGGCCCTGAAGTTACCTCTGGTGCTTGGGAACAGGAAGAAGAGACGAGATTCCCCCTCAGAGATCCCTGTTGTTTAGCCAGACAGTGGCAGCATGACAAAAGGGACAGGTAAGTTTTAAGGACGGAAGCAAGGTAACACGAGCCTCATTGCACTTAGAGGACATGAAAAGTCAGTGTCAGGGAGGGGTTCTTAGGTTGGGAGAGTGTTATAAAGGGGAAGAGGGGCCCATGAAGACGGGAGGGTGGTCTGGGAATGACAGACTCCACTCTCTGGAAAGAGGCCAAGAGCCCTGGTCTCAGATCCCCATTGCTTCCCTTACTGGGAGAATCATCTTAGGGTATGACAGATCAGACTTCTTAAAATATTCCCTTTGAGGAAAGGTAGGTAGGTAATTAGCTGCTCCCTTGAGACATTGGTATTGGGGTACAAGGTGGGGAGAGTGGTCCTGTACTGGTTGCTAGAGTCAACTTCTGTTTTCAAGACCATATTCTAAAAAAAACTACAGGATTTTTACATCTGCAGAACCATGGCAAGGTCTCAAGAGTTCCCAAGAAAACCTTCCCAGCACCTTGAAGGGGAGTGTGGAGATGGCCATTTGTTCGAGGGCCTTGCTGAGCTGAGGAGGGTGGTCTTGTCAGTCAGTGGGCCCAGGGTCAGAGCAGGGCCAGAGGGAGCCCTGGGCACAAGAGGGGTTACATGGGGGCACCTGGGTGGCTCGGTTAAACGCCCGACTCTTGTTTCCTTTTTTTTGTTGTTTTTTTTTTAGATTTTATTTATTTATTTGATAGCGAGATAGCGAGAACAGGAACACAAGCAGAGGGAGTGGGAGAGGGAGAAGCAGGCTTCCCGCCGAGCAGGGAGCCTGATGCGGGGCTCCATCCCAGGACCCTGGGATCATGACCTGAGCTGAAGGCAGACGCTTAACGACTGAGCCACCCAGGCGCCCCCGACTCTTGGTTTCGGCTCAGGTCGTGATCTCATGGGTTGTGAGATCGAGCCCCGTCTCAGGCTCCACGCTCAATGTGGAGTCTGCTTGAGGATCCCGTCCCTCTGCCCCTCCCCCCACTCTCTCTCAAAATAAATAAATCTTTTTTTTTTTTTTTTTTTTTTTAAAGAAGGGTTTCAGTAGCCCTGCCATATGGAGAATTTAGAAGCTGCCACACCACAGGATAAGTGCAAAGACATTTACATCGTGACTTTTCTCATGGGGAACACTTCAGTAATTTTTTTTCTGAAAGACCAAATTATTTCCAATGTTTTTCTCCATTTTCCAGTGCTCTGTCTGCTTAGCGTGCCCGGGGTAGCTAACTGCTGACTCCAAGAGGCCTGACCGGAGGGACTTGGCTAACCGTGCAGCGGCAGCCTGGATGTATCACAGCAAGTATGAAGTCTAGACGTGAGCAGTATCCTGCCTGGAACCTGTGAGTCACTGGGATCCCTTCCCAAGGAAGAGGATTTCTGTCCTGGGCAGGCTCTGTGCTCCCCGCTGGGATTCTCCAGGGGAACCCCTCAGCCCCTTCCAACTGGGCAAAGGCTGAAGGGCCGAGAAACAGCCAAATGTCTGAAGGGGCATCCAGGATGGACTATCACCCTGGGAACCTCCTCCTCTGAGACCCTGAGTCCCGCTCAGAGCACCCCGAGCCCCGAGTGTGTCTACCCTCACCCTGCAAGCTTGGGGGCGTGGGCTCTCCCTGGGGCCAGTCCTCCACGGAGGTCCTTCTCTGCCGTCACCTGCGCCCAGCCCTGCCCTCCTTCCAGGCCCTTTCCCACTTCTGAAATTACGTGGCACTTAAATTCCTCTGACCTCTCAGCCACCTTATTGATAGTTACCTTTTTTTCTTAATTTTTGATGTTTTGTTCCCCTGTCCAAAAATCTATCCAATGTTCCTGGAGGCCAAAAATCTTCCTACTTCTCTGTGTGTCCCACACAAACCCTAACACATAGTACGGTGCTCCTCTGGGTCCCTTTCTCCTCACTGATCACAGCTTAAATCTTCGCTGGTAATAGTTGTACATCACTTTCACGCATTATCCAAACCAATATTCTTAATCTTTTAAGAGTAATTCTATTCCGTGAGAATATAGTGAAAGCTATGACTCTCTCCCCAGGAAGATGCACATAATCATGTGTAAACAAAATGCTCGTGCTAATTTCAGGGCTCTGCAGCCCCCACGAAGCCTGTCAGCCATTGACCCTAAGCTAAGAGCCCCTGTTTATTTATTTATTTATTTTAAAGATTTTATTTATTTATTTGACAGAGAGAGACACAGTGAGGGAACACAAGCAGGGGGAGTGGGAGAGGGAGAAGCAGGCTTCCCGTGGAGCAGGGAGCCCGATGCGGGGCTCGATCCCAGGACCCTGGGATCATGACCTGAGCCGAAGGCAGACCCTTCACCGACTGAGCCACCCAGGTGCCCCTAAGAGCCCCTGGTTAAACTGGCTCTTTCGACCAAGCTGCCCGGGCAGCTGCCACAAGTGTTGTGACGTGTGTCTTGCAGGTGGGAAAAGTGAGGTTGGGAGAGAGGCTCCTCCAGGCTGCTCTGAGTGCCTCCTTGCCCGGTTCCCGTCTCCTTTGATATCCGTTTTTGCAGATGTGCCCTTAGAAGTGCAAAATCAACACGAGAAATACCTCTTCCATCAGTATCTGTGCGTCAGTGCAGAACTGTAATTCCTGTCATTCTGGCTTTTGTGACGATGTTTGGCTTCTAACGCAGCAGTGCCTGGCAGAGCCCAGCTGCATCCCTTGCCAGCAAGTTTCTCTCCTGGTGTCAGAGAGGAGAGTAGGATCTCAACAACCCGCCTGCTGCCTCGAATCTTTGGTTTTCTCATCAGAGCCCCCCTGCCCCCCACCCCGCTGGCTCCCCCAGGCCAGATGCAGCCAGCAGCAAGTCAGATGTGAGAGCAGCCAGGTGGCCGTGACCACGGCAGGCAGACCTCCGCATCTCGGCCGCTGGTGGTCCTCCGATCTCGGCCTGAGATGCTCCGCACCGATCCGCAGGCCTTTGCTTGGCCAGCCACACGCCACAGGCCTCGGTCCCCAGCAGGTGAATGATGTCGTGAGGAAGGAGACACGCACGAAAGGGCATCAAGCCCACGCTTTACGTAACAGCCCCAGTTTCCAGTGTCCGAGTGTGACGTGTGAAATGGAAGTCCCTACGTGGCCTTGAATGTGGAATGCCTCAGTCACTGCAACAAAAACCAATCCCAACTGCCTGGGGCAGGGAGAGAAAACAGTCCTGCAGCTCCTCCAGGGCCCTGGACCGCGAGTGCCTGCTGGCCACTTGGGCTTCCCCCGGACAGGACAGAGTGTAATAGCTTCAAAGAAAAGCGAGAGTGGTGTTTGTTCTCACACCATTTGCCGCCTCCGAGCAAATGCACTTCTTTGCAGCTCCGCCTGCCCATAGGCTGCCGTGCGATGGATGATGGATGGCCCCCCGCTCCCAGAGGCCGGGGTGATGATGCATGGGGGTTACCTCCCTGCACACCCAAAACGTTCAGACCATTCCTACCCCCAGCTCCAGGGCTTGTGCCAAAATAGCTGTGCACCTTCCTTGAGTTTGCAGGTGTTCACTTATTAAGCGGGGATGGTCCCCCACCACCTGCTCAGAAAAAAGATGTCTTTCATTTCATTTTCTTGTTAGCTTTTTCCTTTGTGCTCTTGCTGGTGTGACCCCAGGCACCTCCTGGTAGCTGCTGTGCAGTCTCCGAGGCTACAACCTCCCCCCAAAAACATTCATATTTCACAAGGGAAGAGCCTTACCTACTTCTCCGTTTTCCCACCTCACTTAAGAAAATTCCAGCGTTTGGGGAGCCTGGGTGGCTCAGTCAGTGAAGCATCTGCCTTCTGCTCAGGTCATGACCCCAGGGTCCTGGGATCGAATCCAGCATCAGACTGCTTGCTCAGCGGGAAGCCTGCTTCTCCCTCGCCCTCTCCCCTTCACTCGTGCTTTCTCTCTCTCTTAAATAAATAAATAAAATCTTAAAAAAAGAAAGAAAGAAAGAAAGAAAGAAAATTCTAACATTTGACTAGCTGTCAGGGCAAAATATTTGGCCAGAAGGCATAAGAAGCTGCCTGAGGCTGACGTATGAAAACAATGGTGATTAGAGGGGCACGGGGCAGGTCTGCGAGGGAGCCTCACCGGAGGGCCCCTCTCATGCCCCCTCTCTGCCTCCTCGGGGACTCTCCTACCTCAGTGGTTCTCCCCCAGGGACAGTTCTGCCCCCAGGGGACATTGCCAGTGGTGATGTTTCTGGTTGTCACACTTGGGAGGAGGGGGAGAAGCTACGGGCATCGCGTGGGCAGAGGCCAGGGACGCTGCCACTCACCCAACAGCACACAGCACAGCCCCCCACTCCGCCCCACGAGGAACGATCCAGCCCAAATGTTAGTTGCGCTGAAGTTGGGAAACCCGGACCACATCGAGTCAGTCACTCCCACTTTCATACAGCATTCCAAGGAATCTGTGCAATAGATACACACATCTGGAGATCCAGCCCAGACTTCCCTGAATCCAGACGCCCTGGGGACCCTCCCACCCTGCTTCCCAATCTCTCCCTGGGTTGCCGCTTGAACCTAAATGACCTCAAGTTTCCCTCAAAAATGCACCCCTCTTCATCTCGACATCCCCACTGCTGTATCATTTGCCCCACTTTAGGGCTGGCCCAACTGGGAAAAAGCCCTGGTTTTCTTTCTAAGGGCCTCCCTAGTTTGTAATAGCAAATGGATTATTTCCTCAATACAAGTCTACTCAGGGTGTGACTCAGAGAGCTGCTTTTGTCTGGTCATGAGATGGAGGAGGAAACATTGTGGGGAAATCCCAAATCCTTGGCTACCCCAATTTCCCAAAGTGAGCCTTTCCCCTGGTGTCACTGAAGGGCTTTGGCAGCCTTCTACCTGTGACAAATGAACGAAAAAGACAGATGTGTAAAAACCAGGTCCTTTTCGTGGGACAATAGAAATGCTTTACGAGATCCTTTTAGGGCATCCAGGAATCATTTACTCATCTGTTGCTCGATGCAAGGAGTAGTCTCCTTCTATTCAGAAGAAAGTCACCTTCGTATAAAACAGGCTCAGGCGGAACCCTTGGCAGGGAGAAGAGAGCAGTGAGATCATTCCCGGGCACGGCTTCTAGGGATTGATGATATCCTCAGAGATAGCCACAATCCGGGTCACAGCAGTGCCCGACGGCGGCCTCCCTCCCACCCCGAAGCAGCTCAGGCGGTAGGGACAGGTTTCCAGGCTCCAGGGCCCTGGCTCTCCGCAGGCAGCCGGTTGTGTATTTGCACTGGAGGTGAGGACTTGGGGGTGAGGACTTGGCGCCAGTGCCCTGGGCTCTCGTGGATTAATGTTTCTTCAGAGCAGATGCAGGTACACATCAAATCTGCTACGTGTTGCCTTGTGAAAACAAAGAGACATCTCTTGGCACATCACATTTACCCCGGCTTTCTAGCACTCCTGATGCCATGGGAGTGATTCACCAAAAACAGAGGGTGTCTGTGCTACGCTGAGGATCTATGTTCACCTCGGGGCTCCAGTCTCGTGGGAGTCTGGGCAGCCTGCGTTCTTGTTCTCAGAAACCATGGTCTCAGAGAGCACCTTCTTCCTCAGCCTGATCCTTTAAAGGTGCTTGACTGCTCTAGGGACCTCCTGTTGGACGGTGAGCATCACTCCTGGAGTCTGAACTGCAGATCGTTTGTCAGAATCTGTGGGTGCCCTGAGGGGCCTGGGCTGCCCCGGCTCACAGCTACCATTTACCGAGTGTTGACTCTTGCGAGGGGTTCACTTGTGCCATCTCATTGAATCCTCCCAGGGATCCAGTGCTCATTTTACAAGAAAGAAACTCCACTTCAGCACACCTGGGTCATGGAGACCAGCTAAGGATAAGAGACCAGACCCCCTCCCGCCCCCCTGCATCCGTCAAGCCTTTGCAAGTAAGAGACTTACCGGTTTGATTTTGCAAGGACATTGCTATTCGAAACTCTAGACCTCCCAGTGGGAAAGTGACACCAGGGAAGTGGGTGTGGCTGGCGGGGGTGGGGGAGGGGGGAGCGGGTAGTAAACAACCCAGGATCCGGACTGGGGAGCTGTGTGCTAGGAGAAACCCCACCAGCTGTGACGGCAACTCTGCTTCTATCTCCCCAAGGAAAGCTGAAATCTAGGATTTGGTTTAGTGGGTTTTTCTTTTTTTAATGGGAAATCCTCTAGTTTTACCTGCTGGCAGTTGATTAAAAAACAAACAAAACAAAACTTGTTTAATACCCTGCAGGTGAAGTAGGACGTTTGTGGGCTGGTTTGCAGTTTATGGAGTAGGCTTTCTGCTAGATACAAACATTCACACGTAGAATAAAATGGGACTCTTTTTTTTCGTGACACATACTCTTTATTAGATGCGTTAAAATTTTCGAAATTCAGAACAAAGTTCTAAAAATGTACTTGCTTTGGTATTTTTGTCACTGCATTTATTTTTCATATTAAGCTCACCTTCTACCCATGTGACAGTTTCCACAGTGCACTGAGAGAAAGGATATTATCCTGTCGGCTGTTCACAGGGCAGTGGTGATGTGGGCGCCATCCCTTCCACAGGTGCTCATGAGGACACTGAGGCCGAGAGAAGCCCAGTGACTAATTGGAAGCCCATGACCGTGTGGTGGCAGCCTAAAACCCAGCCAGGGCTTTCCGCCTCTGACAGTGCTGCTCATTCAGGAAGCCGTGAATTTTAGTTTCTTCCCCCAGTGCTTCTCTACCAGTGACCACTCTTCACTCCAGCCACATAAGTTTTTTTTCCAAGTCAGCTCTAGTCATTAAGCAGGAGAGAAGCCATAAAAGCTCCTTGAAGCTAGCACTTAGCTTTTCCTTTAAGGGGCCAAGAAGGCAGAAAGTGATGTCTCTTTACCTGAGCTTGGGGGACCTAAGAGTGAGTGGAAGGAGAAGCCTGAATGCCCTATGATTGTTTGCAACACTGGGGCATGTTTGGGGCAGGGGGCCTGTGGCTTTTTCCAGATGGTGCCCAACTTTCTTGGAGGGAGCAAGGTCCACACAGGTCTGACTCCAACACTTGATCTTTATCCATACTGACACATAACTTAGGCAACCGTCCTAGATCTGCAGACTGATTTCTCCCTGATACCTTTGTTCTATCAGGACAACGACATAACTCAGGCCATTTTGCGTCGGGCACAGGTCACCCCAACTAATTTGCTATAATCCCTTGCTTATCAATGCCTTATTACCAGGGACTGAGTTGAGTTCCTGTAGGACAGGCCTCCATAGTTGTTAAACCTTGATCAGCCCTCGGACTTTAATTGGTTTCTTCTTCTTTTTTTAAGATATATTTATTTGAGAGAGCGCACACGTGGGATTGGGGTGGGGTAGGAGGGTCAGAGGGACAGGGAGAGAGAATCTCAAGCAGATTCCACGCTGAGCTCTGAGCCAGACGTGGGGCTTGATCACACGACCCTGAGATCACAACCTGAGCCGAAACCAAGAGTTGGACACTTAACCAACTGAGCCACCCGGGTGCCCCCCTATTTGGCTTCTTCTTAAAAGGCCTAAGCCCTTTTATCCTGTAATGAATGTTGCAAAACACTTCTGAACAAAACATAATCTTTTTATGAGGTAGTAATTACCTCATGCTATCAATTACATGTTAATAATATGTAGAAAGAGTAAAGTGAAGTGGGCATTTCTTCTATTAAGAAGGTTTTCCAGGTAGTGCGAGAACCTTTCCATATAAGGTACTTCTCACTAGATGGTGTAAAGAGCATCCCGGGCCTAGAGGCCCACGCATTTCATCACCTCTACAACTGTTTGTAAGAGACGATGCATGGAGAAATTCTATTATTGGGGAGCTCCAAAAGATGACATCAAGGGGAACCACAGTACATATATGGAGTCAGATGGCCTGGTATGTGATATCCAGCCTTGTACCAGCTCACGGAGTGACAGAAGACAAATCGTCCTCCCCCTCCAGGCCCTGAGCAGGAGCCTCAACTCTCAGACAAAATGACCTTTGGGGGCAAGAAGGTCCAAGTGAAAAGGGCAAAGAAGAATAACATCTACTAAGAACCCAATGTGTTGCCAGGCCCCATCTGTGGTATTATTACACGAAGTCTCTCATTTAATCCTCACAGTGGGACATGTGGATCCACACCCACAGCCACGTGACCAGTAGGTCAATCCAAAACTGGGTCTGGCGGCCCCTAAAGTTGAGCTCCTTCCACAACACAGTTCAGTGCTTCTCAAACTCTGCCGGTGAAGCATCTTCAGCAAGAGAAAAGACTAATACCTTCGATTCAGTTGTTCAGAATGCCCACAACAAAGTACCACAAACGGGGTGGCTTGGGCAACAGAAATTGATCGTCTCACAGTTCTGGGGGCCAGAAGTCTGAAACCGACAGTCGGCAGGGGCAGCGTTGGCTCCTTCTGAGGCTGTGAGGAAGACTCTATTTCAGTCCTCTTCCCCAACTTCTGGGGGTTTGCTGCCAGTCTTTGGCATTCCTTGGCTTGTAGACACATCACCCCCATCTTTGCCTCCATCTTCACGTGGCATTCTCCCTGGGTCCATGTCTATGTGCAAACTGTCCCTTTTTCAAAGGACCTACCCTACTCCAGTACTACCTCCTCTAAACTAATTACCTCTGCAATGATCCTCTTTCCAAAATTAGTTCACATTCTGAGGGACTAGTGTTTAGGACTTCAAGATATTTGGAGGGCCACAACTCAATCCGTAACACTACCCACTTCAGGAGTCTGATGTCTTTGAAATGTTGTGCATTATCTTTAAAATTCAGGCAAATTGAGTGCTCCACTCCATTGTTACCTCACTATTTAATATAAAAACATTTTCCAAAAGCCTGTGAGTAAAATTAGTGATCCACAAAGCTGCTCCATATTGATCCTAGGAATCCAAAACCCCATTGCCAGGCCCCTATCCCACACTTGTTCATGTCCTTCAAGGAGGCTCATAGCAAGTGTGAAAGCCCCAAGAAGCAGAGACGCTTGGAAGGAGGCAAAGGCATATTTAACCTACACAAGCATGAAGAATACTGACTTAGACAGGGCTGAATAAGAAACCATGCAAATTAAATACACAGGGAAAATATGGACCATCCCTGACCAGAATCAACGATGAACCAGCCCAGTGTGGAAACGCTTTGCGGAGAGCCCTGTTGGAAGTGCACATCTGTTTCTCATTCCTTTTTAAAGGAAATCAGCGTCATATAAGCACTGTTCATCCTGTTTCCCCAGCACAATGGCTTTTGAAGAACATGCTTTTGAAGTTCAGGTACCGTGGTGTTTGGGGACAAAGATGACGGTTGTGGCAGTAATAGGCTTCATAACACACTGATCAGATTCATATTTTTCTATTACAGTAAATGCGCCTCAAGTAATAGAACTTACCAGCAACACTAACCACGGCCATACTGTTCTTTTATTTGCAAAGAAATAACATTTTCAAAAGTGACAAAGGACTCTGACAAAGGCCCAGCAGCGGGAGTGAGAATGACTCAGTGGCAGAAAGGCCTTCTCGGTGTGGCTAGCTAGCTTCTTGCCCCACTTGGTTCCTGCCTGGAAAGTGGGTTGAGCCGATGCTTGTCCACACCCGGAGGGCCCACTGCCAGCCCCGCGGGGCTGCACTCCTGCCCGGCCCCGAGCCAGAGAGAACCTCTGACGGACAGGGCTCAAAGGGCAGCCCCAGGAACCTCGACAGCATGGAAAAAGAGGCAGCCTTCTGCTTCCATCACTTGAAAACACGGAGACCACCCTGTTCCTGTCTCTCTATTAGGAGAAATATAAACTCTACAAAGGCATTCACTGTCCGCTTCGAAGAAATGTCCGTCAAAGTGAGGCGCCAGTCAAGGAGAGGACATCTCCGCAGAAGGGGTAGCCCACAGGGTCCGGCCAGCGGACAAGCCTGGAGAACACACCTAACCTGGGTTATTGCTCAGGGCAGCTGTGAAGCTGCAGCTCCATTCAGGAGAAATCCCTTCCCATCCCTGGGTTCTAGAAGCTATGCTCAGCAAGCACAGAATGCCAAGGGGCACGCCTGGGAGACTCCATGTTAGCCAATGTGGGTGACCCGACCCTTGGGTAAATCATGTGAGGACAGAAGAGGGTGGTCCGCAAGGGAGGGAGGGCCAGGAGATCTGAAGAGCCGGAGCCCGCTGGGGCCCTGAGCCCCCTTCAGCAAGAAAGCAGCGCTCCCGGGCCAGCAGTGACAGTTCCCATCTCTCGGGAGATGAGCTCGTCTCGGAAGCAAGACGATTTCATCAGGTTTTTCCACGGCCCAGAGAGAATATCTCATGAGGCTGCCCCACTCCCTCTGTCCTAATTCCTCATCTGCCAGAGCTATTGCAGTTTCCTGGTCATCCTAACGGGAGGCAACGCTGGAAAGGTGTCCACTGGGGACAGGCAACTGGCGCTGGGCCTCAGGACACCGACACTGAAATGAAGCAGAAACTGTAAATGATTTCTAAAGGTTGTGCTGTCTTTCAGTTCTCTCCTCTCAGATCCCAGCCTGCCCGCCCTCTCCCCAGCCAGCCGCAAGGGTCATCTCCCTGGCAGCTGAGGCCGACAGAAGCAGCCAGACGCCCTGCCAGGGCCTGGAGCCCACTGGCCCGGGGGCCCTGCGTGCACTCTGGACCCCATTTCATGCTGCCCGCCCTGCATTCCACACCCTGGTGAGAGCTCCGGGAAGATGCACATTTTTAAAGCAATAGCGTCTTCGGGTTTGTAAGCCTAGTTTCTGGTGAGTTCAGTTTGTGTGAATTATTGCCCCAACAGCTTATGAATTGCCAGGGAAGAGATAAAAATCTAGTGCCCGGATGGGCAAGGTAGAGGAGCAGGTCCCCAAGCACAGCGCCCCCACCCCTGGGCTCTGGGACAGCAGGTGGCCTTGCCGTGCACCTCTGACTGGCTGCCCCTCCTAACAGTTTCTCTTGTGCCCCTCAGAGTTTTCTGAAAGCCGGTGGAATTTCCAAAACAAGATGAGACAGAAAGCAGGACCCAGCCCAGTGATAATGGTGAAAAATAATGGCCCCTAAGGGGGAAAAGGGGGCAAAGTGGTGAAGTTCTGTATAATGTAAATGCATTTTGGGAAACGCCTGAAAATGACTAGGGCAGAACACCATGCTGGTTACGTTAAAAAAAAAACCAAAAAACTAAAAAACAAGGGGCACCTGGGTGGCTCAGTTGGTTAAGCTTCTGCCTTCAGCTCAGGTCATGATCCCAGGGTCCTGGGATCGAACCCCACGTCAGGCTCCCCGCTCACTGGGGAGTCCGCTTCTCCCTGTCTCTCTGAAGCTCCCCCTGCTTGTGCTGTCTCTCTCTTAAATAAATAATTTTTTTTTAAAAGAAAAAAACAAAAACAAAGCAAAACCTCCAAAGAGAGGAAGAACTCTTGGTTATGATGCTCATTCCCTTCCCTCCAGTCCTCATCCCTCAGGGTACTGCCTCCTAACCAGGCAATTAATATGAGGTTGGGGCAATAACTCACACAAACTGAACTCACCAGAAACTAGACTTACAAACCAAATGATACTATTTGCTCCGCTCCCCAGGGGGACATTTGACAAGGCTGGAGACATTTCGGTTGCTGCGCTAGGGGATGCCAGTCGGGCATCTAAAGGGTTATGAGGCCCCCGCCAACCCTCCCACAACACCCACAGCAGCCCCCACGGCCAAGCTGTCAAGCCCAAAGTGTCAGAGCGCCCCTTTTGAGAAACCGCAGAGAAAGATTCTCTGATCTCTCACCAACTCGCTTGCAGCCACACCAGACAAAGTGTATGTGGGCGATTCACGACGAGGGAAGGCTCAGTAGTGGCTGAGAACATGCACCAATTCCTGGACTGTTAAACATGAGTTCTCAGCGGATGGGCGATGGGCTCTAGTGAGTGAGCCCCCTTCCCCGACCACCATCTTCTGAAGTCCATTAAGCGGCTAGCCACTCGTGGTGTTGCTCTCGAGTTAGAGGCCAAGGGGGTTCCATGGACCCCGGGTCCTCCTAGAACTTACTGATTGAGATGGAGAGCAAGGACAGGCCAGCCAGGGAAAGACGAGACGGATAAATAACAAAACTGAAATACAGGCCACGCCGATTGCACAAGCCAAGCCGGAAGCTGAGTCCAATGCTGAGAAACGCGGAGGGGAGGACAGAGTGCTCACAGGTAAGGATGGTGGCATCCTAGGAATGTACGGGAAGGCCGGGGAAGGGCGGCCATGTCACCTCCGTCCCCCCCGCCCCCTACGTTCCCTGCAACACGCGCCGTGCCCTGCGCCCCCGAGGCAGGCCTTCACGGAGGGCACCGGCCCCGCGCTCCAAACACGCGCAGTCACGTCGGACCGAGGACTCGCGCTAATAAGCAAAAGACGAAAATGTCCTATGGGGAGGTACCGCAAGCCCAGGTTACGGTGTTCCTCGGCAGGAGCGCTGCCTGCACGTGCTAGAACTTGCACGTGACCTGGGCCTTGGAGCCTGGGCGCTGCCGGGGGAGCTGAGCTTGCCCGAGCCCAGCCCCCGGCGGCCGGCGGGGAGGGGCTTGTTGGTTGTCCTGCTGCCAAGAATCTCTGTAAAGGGGCTTCTGGCTTAAAGGATTTTGTCCTGGCTTGTGTTTTGGTCACTCAACAGAACCTTCCGTGCTCCGTTTTTCTCCCCCCTCTTTCCCAGCAGTAAGGCCGTACCTATGCTTACTAGGAATCACGCACCGTGGGCAGCCCTGCGGAGCTTAATGGCGAACCGGTCAACGTCGGTGCTGCCGGCGGTTATGACTCACAGGCTACCAGGTGTTGCTTCCTTTCCCGTGCCTCTGCCTCACTCAGAAACAGCAACTCAGAAACCTACCCAGACGGCAAGTCGTATGCTTTGAAGAGGCAGCCTCAACATTTCCCAGGACCAAATCTTTACCAGCGCTGCTAACGAGTAGTCAGATGGACTGCCCTGTGAGCTTTCTCCTCTGACAATGAACTCACAGAAAGGTCAGCAGCCGGACACAGAAAGAGGAGAAGGGTCCTGAATACACACAGACAGTTTAATCACCCGTGAAGAAATCCAAGAGTTGACTGAAAGTGCTTTGTCAGGGAGAGAAGGGAGGCCCCTGCCCTCAGAGAAAGGCCAGGAAGGCTGGAGGTCGCTTTGGCTGCCCAGACGGTGGCTGACCGCAGAGGCCGCCGTGGACACACCAAGGGCCTGCTGGGGATGGCGGTGCGGAGATTCAAAAACAGGAGGGCAAGGAGAGCCGGCACTTTCCAAAGGGCCTGGCAATCAAATGTTCCCTAGAAAGAAGACGAAAATTGAGCTCAATAGGAAGGGAAGACATTGTTTTTAAAACCACCACAATTACTTAAGACTTGGTTAGTCCTTCAAGCTTCTGTCCATCAGGTCTGTCATTTGATTCCAGACTCCTCAGAGCATTTGAAAGACTGGTTTATTCAGATTTCATCAATGTCCCTTAGTTGCATTTAAAAAATCAAGGTCAAGCTATGTTGATATGCGAAAGGGAATTTAGATGAATGAGGGCTGGCTCACAGGCTCTGGCCCTGTAATTACTTTCTTTGTAAGCCTGAATACCCAATCAGATGGATGCCTTCTCAACACTTTTTGTCATATTTATGGAACACCTTTAAACAATGGAATCTGGAAACTCCAGCAACATCTGTATCCAAATATATCCAATCCTGTTTATGTTTTTAATTGGAAATCAAACAATTTTAGATGAACTCATCTATGGTATCATTGCAAATGCATATTTTTCGGTAATTCTTGAGAGCATTTTGCAAACCATTAAAGTAACAACATCATGCTTTACCTTTAAAAGATATTTCTCAGCTGTGATTACTATTGGAATGAAATCCGGGGTGGCATTCAAAAAAGACTGCAGTATAAAAAGGTTTGCATAAGAATTCTGATTCCATTAGAAAACCATTCCTTAGGCCAGTTCTTCCATTCCTCACTGGCTCATGTAGTATGGTTGTTTTTTTCTCATTCCAGTTAAAGATGCAATTCATTAAAGAGTCTTTAACTTAATTAAAGCAAAGCTTTCTGTTAAGGTTATCAAGCATTGATGGGCTTCTAATCGGACATTCTCTGCGGGCTGGAGAATGCCACTTTCAAACCCTCTGATTTTGTATGAAGCCACTCGCCTTTCTACACAAAGACTTTCATTTCTGTAGTCTGGCCTAGTAAAATGTTAATTCCTTTACGCTCAGCTTGGTTATTTTAGGCCCAGATCTATGGGCCCAGTAATTTCAGTAAGAGGATGATGTGTACAGAAGGAAAGGTGTGCTGTTTTCATTTCATCCTTGGTGATTAGAAAATACTTAAACCAATGAAGGATTCCCATCACCTGGAGTTTCTTAGGAGAAAATGACTTTGCAAGACATGTGGGAATTGTCAAGAAAAGAGTTTTCCCTTGAAATGATGTGTTGGTACACAAGAGAAGTGCTGGGCAGGATAGCAAGAGGAAGTGGTAACCCGGCCCGTGAGGAAATGAGTAGATGTTTTGAAGGTTAGATGAACAGGAGACCAGTGCACATTTTCCTCATTTACCTTCTCATTTTAGAAAGTGGCGGAATTCGGGTACATCTTGATTGTTCCGGATAATAAAGGATACATGAGACATGAATAGAAAAACCACCAATGGTGAGTAAAATAAGAAAACCAGGGATCACTTTTTCTTTTCCCTGTTTATTAACATTCACACCAAACTGTATACTTTGTTTACCATGGTCGTGTGGTATCTGATGTCACAAGCCACAGCATATAAAATCGCAGAGGCCACGACAGGCAGGAAGAGAGGCCTGGCCTTGTTGTCTGAGTAATACAAACAGCCCAGTGTGCTGGATGTGAGCCTGGGTACTGCCGCCTGCTGAGCCCAGCTCTGGAGCCCTCCGGCCACCACCGCACTTCTTCCCCTGCCTCTGCCTGCCCCCTAGTGGACAAGCTTGGGAAAGCGCGGGATTCAGCCCGGGAGCGGGGGGTGGGGGGGCAGCTTTGTGGGGACTGAAATATGGTTCCCTGAGAGCGTGCCTCCCCCAACCCTCCTCCCAAGCGCTGTCTGTGGATTTCCTGGAGAATCAGAGCTCGGCCTGGATGCCCTGGGGTCTCCCTGGGATGGACACCTCCACTTCCTGTGTCATTTTCCTGGGGCCTTTGTCTATCTCTGCCCGCCCCGATCCCCAACTTGCAGTCGTCTTCCCTTGTGCAGTCTCCATAGGAGACTAATGATTCCTTCTCTGGGTCCAACCACTGTAGAGAACCACCAGGGTGCTGTACTATCAAACATGTTCCCACTATGGGAGCCTCTTGTGCCTCCTGTATGTCCAGAGAGGCTTCATTTATTTGTCAGAAACCTGCTAGATGCCCAGCCCTGGAGACATGGAAGAAACTAGGCCAAGGTTCCCACCTGGAGGAGCTCACAGCCCAGGGAAGGGACAGCTCATCCATCGATGGCCATGTGATCAGGTCTGTGCCACCAGGAAGGTGTAAGCGCTGTGCCGTGGGAGCAAAGGCGGTAGCGGAAGAGGCATTTGAATTTGTCACGGGTGCTCGCCACAGCACGGTTAGTCCAGCAACTGCTTTGTTCAAATGACTCAGGAAAATACATGAGGCTGGCACAGGCCGTCCTGATACCACCACACACCTCTAGAGTACCCTGGCCGCGCTGGGGATTTTCACCTCGGCCCGAGTCACAGTGTCCGCAGAGGCAGATGTGGCCGGGGGCTGCCTTAGATGACGCACTGCATGATTTTCCCACTGTGGCAGCCCTCGGCTCCTGCCCACACTCTGCTCTGCTTTGCTCACTTCAAGCCTTCCTTAACTTTTCTGAAGCTCCCCGTTGTCCACGTTGGTGATTCACAGATACGGAAGACCTAGAAAGAAAGAAAAGATAATTATCTCAAATGACTCAGGAGCCCTCCTAGACTCTGTGATCTCTGTGTAGACTTTCACTTGAAAAGCCTGAGGGTAATAATATTGTCATTTGTGTAGGCAAAGCTGGAAGGAAACAGATGAATGTTCTAAACTCCTGCCTCTTGGCAGAAATTAGTGTAGAGAAGACAGACTCTCAGCCCTGGCCTGACAGCTGAGGTGAAGGCCTCTCAACCAGAGGTGAAGGTACCTGTAAAGAGTCCCAGAAGATGACAAGTTCCTGGGGTGAGGGCATCACCTTGCTCCTCTTTCTGTCTCAGTTTCTGTTTCTGTCTCTGTCTCTCTCTCCCTCTGAGGCAATAAATGTTTATGGGAAGAATGGCTGCCACCCTGAGTCCTGTCAGGCTACCTGGGAAAGGAACAGGGGTTGGGAAATGAAACCACTGGCAGGCCTTAGACTTGTCGGCTGAAGATTCATGAACAAACAAGGGGAAGCGACCTACCTGCTACAAAACTGCTAAGAGAGATGACACTCGAGGAAGGGTGGGAATCCCCGAAGGGAGAGGAGAGGAGAATGGATTATGCTCCATTGTAGGCTGCCTGACAAGTTGTCCACACTCGGAGGAAAGCACATGCCCCTCCGTGGGGCAGGAACAGCAGCAGGGGCAGCCAGAGCACTGTGGGCACCGCGCCCCTGCGGGGAGGGGTGAGGCTGAGGCAGCAGGCGGTGCCCGGGATAAGGACTGCAGGGCAGTGCTGGGTGCGAGGGGGCAGACACTGGCCCCCCTGAGAAAGGGGTCAGGGGGTTCTCTGCCCAGGTCAGCCCTTCACCCTGGCACAAGGCCCCAGGGGGGCAGAGCTGATGTGGCTGGAGAGTGTGGAGGAGGTGGGAAGGCAGAGCCAAAGAGCTCTGGGGACAGACCTGAAATCTGTGGCTTTCCCTGAGGCTGTTGGGGCCTGGAGGAAGGGAAGCGACACACAACTATACATGTTGTGCATTCTGCAAACTTTATAATGAGTCTAAAGACATTCCACCAGCCTGTTTTAGGATGGTGTACATTCAGATTCTCTTCCCGTGCCCCAGTTTAGTTTCCATGAAATCCTCATTCTCCTCGCATTTCTCCCCATGGACCCTCAAGAGCACTCCTAATTCCTTCCTTCTCTCAATACATACTAACTGAAGGCCCGCCCTTTTCCGGGTCAGGCTAGGTACCAAGAATATGATGTCAGCGGAAACAGACACAGCCCTGCCTTTATGGCACTTCCACGGTAGAAAAGGAGAGACCTTGATCGAATACCCACACAAGTTAATGTGACACTGCAGTGCGTGGAGCTCTGAGGCTATAATAAGGGGTTTGGTTTAATCAGAGATGTCAGGGAACTCTCTGAGGAAGCGATGAGTGAAATAAAATCTGAAGGAACAATGGGATTAACCAGGCCAGCTGGTCCTGAGCCTCTCTGTGGAGGGACGCTGTCTGTGTCTTCTCGGCCATGGAGAGACTCAAGTGTGACCAGAGCACAGACAACAAGGCAGGCAGGAGGCACGACAAGGCTGGCCTCGAGACGTGGCCTGGGGAGCCACTGAAGGGTTTAAGCAGGTGGGCCATGTGATCAAACAGGCACTGCAGAAGGATTGTCCCAGCTGCCCTGCAGAGAAGAGCATGGAAAAGGCCACAAGTGGATGTCCATGAGACCAGTTAGGAAGCCGTTACAGGTGAGTTCGAGACCAGGAAGAGAGCAATCCTATTTAGGATGCACAATTGTCAAAACATGGTGATGGAATAGATAGGCTTACAATGTACTCTATGCCTGTGCGATCTTCCAACCTCCCCTGCAATAAGCCCTCTCTTCATGGCTAGATGACTATCTGAGACACAAATACAACATTCTCTTTGTCAGGTTGTCCTTAGGGATGCCTTCATGATTCCTCGCTAGTTTTCTCTAAAAATGAAGTGAGGGAAGGTCCATGATGCCTGGAACATATCAATTCAAAGGTCACGAGGTGAAATGATGATAACAACTCAGATTAGAGGACTGTCAACTTCCAAGCTCCCCTGACCTTAGCGGAAGGGCTGAAGGGTTGGGACGAGACCAAGAGAGCTTAACAACACCAAGGGCATCTGTAGCGTTAGATGGGCTGATCAAGTGCTTGAAACTCATGTACTGTCCAATTAATCGAAGAATTCTTCTACGACACACTTAGGGGATGCTTTCATAAGATTCCTGCATCAGCTGGGAATGCACCTAGCTACCAGATGCCCTCCTGCTAGGATCCTTGCTTCTACAACACAGCCATGGATCCATCTCAGGAATGGTGTTTTATCTCTGTGCTGGGCTAGGCATCAGGGACTGGAAGATGAAGAAAAGTGTCCTGCCCTCTAGGAGTTGCAGCCTCACAGGTCCATCAGTCAGGACAGCACGGTGTGGCGTGTGACAGCACGGGCAAGGGGTAGGAGCTCTGCCCGGAGGAATTAGGGAGGTTTTCCAGAGGGCACATCTAAGCCAGATGTCAAGGGGTGAGCAGGAATTTATCTGGAGAAGCGGAGACTGGTTGTTTCAGGCAGAAAAAAATAGCTTATACAGAGACAGCTAAGAATGAGGTGTGACCAAAAAGTGACGGCCCAGGGCTGATAGTAGGGCTGTAGCAAGAGGTGAGACTGGAGACCGCACTGGTGGGTCACACGGGCTCTGAACTACCTGCTTTGGACGTTAGTGTTAGCATTTCTATTGCTGCATAACAAATTACCCCAAAACTTAGGTGTTTAAAACAACAAACATTGGGGCGCCTGGCTGGCTCAGTGGGTTAAGCGTCTCCCTTCGGGTCAGGTCATGATCCCAGGGTCCTGGGATCAAGTCCTGCGTCGGGCTCCTTGCTCAGCAGGGAGCCTGTTTCTCCCTCTGCCTCCCTGCCCCCCTGCCTGTGCTCTCTCCCCCCTCACCAAGTAAATAAATAAAATCTTTAAAATAAATAAATAAAACAACGAACATGTATTATCTCACTATTTCTGTGGGTTAGGAATCCAGGCATAGCTTAGTGGTCCTCTGACTCAAGGTCTCACAGGCTGCAATCAAAGTGTCAGCCAGGGCTGTGGTCACCTCAAGGTTCAGCTGAGGGAGGGTCACCTTCCAGGCTCACTCACGTGGCTGTCGGCCAATCTCAGGTCCTTGCTGGCTTCTTGCTGAAGACATCAGTTCCTTGCCACATGGGCCTCTCCATAGGGCAGCTCAGAACATGTCAGTTGGCAGAGAGAGAGAGATGGAGAGAGGTTGAAAGACATAGTCTTTTTTAAACCTAATCTCAGAAGGGACATCCCATCACTTTTTTTATTCTATTTGTTTAGAGTCACCAGATCCAACCCACATGCCCACAAGTGAGGGGGGTTACACAGAGTGTGAATACTAGCAGGTAATGATCCCTGGGGTCATTTTAGAGGCCACCTACCACACAGAGGAGAGCTATTTAAGACACGATCCCAGCATCATCCCATTCTGCATGAATTATATAGGGAGACATATAATTTCACTGCATATTTGTTTTTGTTGATGGGTACACTCTGGTCCCTAGGAGCCCTGAAGAACAATGTGCTTCATTTCACGTCTCTCTCTAAGGATTTTATACAACCTACTTGGCACTCACGCTGTTATTATTAGATGGATTCAGCCAAAAGCTGCCTGTGTGGGTAGAGATAGGTGGGAAGGTAGGGAGGCAGAGAAAGGAAGTGATCAGGACCCCAAATTGAATCAAGAAAAAGGTCACACGCCAACTGAAAATTAGATATGAATCTGAGTGGAACTAAGTATCGTGGTTGACAGCTCATACACGACAGCTCGTACACGCGATGCCAACTTGCCACAGCTTGGCAGCGGACCTTGGTTTTCCCATATGCAACTGAAAATAACTAACATTCATCCTGGGGGAGTGCCGCTGAAATAAGTAATACTGGGAGCTGTACCTCACTGCTTATTCAAGCTGGAAGCAGTCTGCAATTACTTAGCTGAAATTAGACACAAATTAAGTTGCCACTTCCGGAACCCTTTCTCCTGTACTATATCACAAAACAGAAACTGATTTTTGAACTCTGACAGTTTCAATTTTGTTTCTTTTCTTGCAAATAAACGTGCTATCCCACAATATCCACAATGGCAGATTATTGACACTAACCTCTTCTGAGACCTCATCTCTTCAGAAGTCTGGTTTTCTGATTTTCAGCCCTGGGTGTAATTGCTATGGACAGAGTGACAGGCTGGTAAGAGTGACTAGAGGGGAGAGCAACTTGCCCACATTTGAAGTATACTGCATTGGGGTGGGGGGGCGGGGTGGAGGAAAGAGGACTAGCACAGAATTATCCCCAGAGATGTATGTGGATGGCTCTGCTCCCACTTTTTTTGCTCGTCTGAAAGCTCTCAGGGTCTGCATCCTTTTAAACACAGAAGTTCTCCTATGTTTTTAAAAGCAAAACAAACGTACATGAGAACAAATAATAATAATGATAACTTGAGGGTCTCCCCTCAAACTTGGCTAAAAGGGAACTGGCATATAGATAATGTAGGTGTTTGGAGGTTTTCTGTTATGAAAGAGCCCCTGGATTGTATTATCTCCTTAATAAAACACCATCTTCCTTGACCTGCCATTGGAAGAAGCGAATGAATATCGAAGAGCCCAGCTGTGCTGGAACCCAGGAGGCTGTGGCAGCTTTCAGGGTACATTGCTTCTCCATAACTTTGAAGTCCAACCTCCCTTTGCAGAAGGCAAAGAGTACTTTCTTCCCGTTGTTGGAGACATTAGTCATGGATAAAGCTCATTTAAAACTACCCTGCACCTCTTTCACCAACCCCACACATTCCCACCCTATATTCTTATCATGATCTGGTGAATCTTAGAAGTGACGAATTAAATAGTTTCCAGGTAAACTTTTTGCCTCCATGAAGGTTTTCTTTTGCTTTTTTTTTTTTTTTTTTTGTCTCCGTAAGTCTTAAAAAAGAAAGCTAAAAGTCACCTAAGCAAACCCTTAAGATGGTGAATCTCGACAGCCTCACTTTAATTTGGGGGGTTATTTCATGCCTAGTTTAACTTTTTAAATTATTTTTAGTATCTCCTTTTCCAGACTTCTTTGGGCTTGGGAAAAAAATGGAATGAAGTTAAATGAACTCAAAGTAAATTGAGTAATCCGAAATGAATTGATGTCAGCAATGATTCTGCAAGCAGCTCTCTCCCACATCACATCTCCTGGGAGTGGTGAGCTCAGCACTGCATTTATTCTGACAGAGGAAAGCACACACACAGACTCTGGCTGGCCCAGACCAGCTGAAAATTCAAGGCAATCACCCTCTCTGGACAACTTTCTGCCTTCCCAGCATTTATGCCCTGAAAAATCCCTGTTTGAGGAAGGACTTTCCTTTAAGTCCTAGCAGGACAAAGTCATACCCTTAACAGTGACAACCTGAATGGCAACTTGGCAGAAGGGCTCCATTTTCCCGGTTTCTCCAGCCCACTGATCCAACCCTCCGAAAGGCCATCCCACGTTAACTCATTTGGAAAAAGATAACCTCCAAGTTGAACATTCAAAAGATGGCAAAGTGGAGGAAGGACTGAGGGGATCAAAGAGGCAAAATCAAAATGCTGAGATCTCATTTATTTTCACCATCAGGGAATTTTTGATTAGCCTCCTTTTTTCTTCCCAGATTTCAAAAAAATAAAAATCCTTAAGTTCTGAGGAGGGACTCTGCAGCAGGAAGAGGAATAAGATCACAGGATGAGAAGAAAAAAGGCTGCACATGTTCTCTCCCCACGTCCTCCCCCCCCCCCCCCCCCCCCCGCCGCCCATCACAGCCCCAACACGCACACACCAGGGCGGGCTTGTACTAGCAGGTGACGCCTCACACCTCCCATTCCCCACCCCTCGCCAGATACAGGTCTTCAGTGACCTTAGAAATTTTCGTTTGATCGGGAGTGTCGTTTTTCAGAGGAAAGCCCGCCCCCGCCCCGCTGCCCTCGTCCACGCCGGGAGAGCGCTTCCATCTGCGCTCGGACAGAACCGCCTCTCTGTGCCGCCCAGCACGTCCCGTCCGAGGGCGCCCGGGCCGGGACACGCCCTCCCGCGCGGGGAGCAGCTTTCCCAGGGGTCTTGGGAGAGGCTCTGGCCTTTCCTAATGAGGGCCGGGAGCCTCCCCTGTGGGCTCGTTCCTGGCAGGCGCTCCCCCTCCCGGCGGGGAACCCCGATTTCCCCACCGCGGAGGGGAGGGACTCGCTTCTGCTCCCGGCACAGCCGCTCAGGCGGCCGGGGCCAGCGCATGCGTGGAGAAGGCCGCGTCCGCTCTGGGCTCCCCGGCTCCCGGGCTCCCGCGGCCGGCGGGCGGCGCATGCGTCAGCGGTGGGGCCGGGGGCAAGCCCGCGGAGAATGGAGCTGCGTGGGTCAGGCTCTCCTCCCGTTTCCTGGCTTCACCTCGGGGACGCTGCACCGTTGGAAGAGAGCCACAGAAAGCTAAAGGCACAGGCTCCTTACAGGGCATCTGCTTCATGCCTCCATTTTACAGATGAGGAAATTGATCCAAAGAAGGGGTGGGAAGTGACCAAAGCTGCATTTCTGAATTCTGGCACCTGGGACCAGATCCAGCTCTTGTTGGCATGGTTTAGGTACTCCTTCAGTGAGCATTTATCAAGCTCTTGGATGCGGTGTACTAAACGTATGTATGGTATGAAAGATAACCACGGATACATCAGAAGCAGTGTAACCATGGGTGCCCCAGACTTGGGCATAGAATGAACAGCCCTGGGTTTGATTTTGATGATTTGCCGGACTACACCATGAGCTGCTTGGCCTTAGTCAAGTGGTTAACCTCTCTGAGCGGTAGTTTCCTGGCCTGCGTAAAGGAGATAAAATAGGACCTACCTGCTGGGTGGCAGAGTTTAAAAGATTTAAGGTGCACATTGCTTAGCACGGCCACTGCGCGGGGAAGGCACTCAAATGAGTGCTCATGCAATATTTTGAGAGGTAGCAGTGGTAGGCACTTAGGCGTTCATGAGACCATGACGATACTCGTTTCCAGACAGAAGTCATGCAGAACAAGAGGGAAGGTACTTTCCCCTGTGCAGCACTCGGGGAGACTCACACAGGGTGACATGACCTGGCATTACAGAGACAAGAGGAAATGGGCTCTGTTTATCTTTCCACCAGCTGCTCCCACCCACCCTCTCCTCTTCCTCTGTTTCCAACTCTCACTGTGACTCATGGTGGCTACAGAGATACATCAGGCCCTCTTATCAGAGTGAAATGCGTTCTGCAAAGGTGGTTTAATTTATGCTTGAAGTCCTATTTTATTACAGGGGCCTCTCTCCTCTTTTTGCAGGCAGGGTAGGCGCAAGAAGGAGCAATCGATTTGAGTGAAGAAGAAGGAACGGTGTTTAAGTACCTAAGGTGTCAGATTGAAGGAGTCTAGGATCAGAGATCATCAGAGTTGAAGATCATCTGAGACAATGCCCTCATGTTAATGAAGGAGCCTTGAAAAACTGTAAAAGGTAAAAAGACATCAAGCTTTAGATTCAAGTTAGAGAGCCCTCATTTTCTGTGTCCTCATAATTCATTCATCCATTCATGCTCACTGCTTTAGGGGTACATTATATACTGCCAGGTACAAGGTTCTGTCTCAGTAAGCAGAGAAAGGGAAAAGGAAAATAGGAACCCAGAAGGATTCCCAGCTTCTCTGTGCAGCTTCATGGATAGTGGTGCCATTTACTGTGATAGTGACTGGAGGAATAGAAGCTCCTCTGAGACGAAGATGGCATGTTTTGAACACATTTTTTTATGTGCATGGGACTTTCAGGGATGACCTCCAGAGTGCAGTTAAGAACATGGGTGCCAAGCCCACCAGAGAGAGGCCTGAAAGTGTCCCCTGGGAAATAGTCAACACAGAGGTCGTCACTGAGGCTGGGGCTGGGCTGAGATGGTCCGGAGAGAGCAGGCCCAATGGGAAGATCATGGGATGGATGAGAAGTGAACCTGACAGATACCAGCTCCTAAGCGTCAAATAGGGGTCCTGAGGAGAGGGCAGAAAAGTGAGAAGAAAACTAGAAAAGAAAATGGCATCAAGCAGTCCAAATGAAGAGGTTCTCTAGGGTGAGGAAGTGATCAGGAGTGGGAAATGCCACAGAGATGCCCAGCACATGAACACTGGAATGTAACCATTGAGTTGGATAATGAGGAAGTCAAGTCATTGATGACTCGTGTGACCCCGGTTTCGGTGGGGTCATGAGAGCAGAAACTGGGTCACAAGGGGTTAGAGGCAAATGGAGTCAGGGAAGAGGAGCAGCAGGGAGAGTGGGTATAGCTCACTGCTTCAGAGGAGTTGGTTGGGCAGAGAAGGGGAAAGGACAACCGGGGAGGCGGGTAAGTTTTTTGTCAGTGTCTTTTTACTATGAGAAACTGAAACATGCTGACAGGGTAAAGTGAGGCAGGACGGGTCAGTAGGGAGAAATAGAATTAGGTCTCAGTACAGCCTCCACAGAAGTGAATGGGAGGAGAAGGTATTCTGTCCCCATGTAACCCAAAGGAAGGATTCCTCTTCCTTCTTTTACTTCTACCATGTGAGAGGAAGCAATGCACTTGAAAGGTTTAGGGATGGACTTGAGGAGCTCTTCAGAACAAGCTTTGTCTGAGTCATGGATCTAGCCATGGCATCAATATGACTGCCAAATGCATTTAATTAACCTCATTTGCATGTGGAGCTGTGCTCAACGCCACCACAAATAATGTGACATAGATCCTATTATTACCAGGTCTATCAGGACTCTGGGTAGCAAGTGACCGAAACCCAACTCTGACTAGCTAAACCAAAAATGGAATCCATTAGTTTGCTAAACTGGGTAGACTGGCTTTAGGTATGGTTAGATTTTAGGTGCTTAAAAGATGTTGTTAGGAATAATAGGGAATAAGACTAAAATTGGAGTTTTATGTATGAGAGGTCTAGAGAGGAAGAGAAGGGGGGGCTTGTGGGGGGACAGAAGCAGCAGAACAAGACAAGAAGGAGGCCCAGGAGGAGCAATAGTATTGAGAAAGTAATGACTAACCCCACAGGCGTAAGAAGACCTTCTCCCCTGTTACCCCCTCCCCCCTAGAATTATGAGAGGGAGACCCTGGGTAGCCTTGCACTGGTCAGGCAGAAGGAGGCCCAGCATGGACTTCCCAACCTATGCTAGGCCCCTTATAGCCTAGACCCTACCCAGATGTAGCAGCAAGTCTGTGACCAGTTTTCCAGAGGTGAGCACTGTAACAAGGGGACTCAGTGATGTGGACTGCCAAGGAAACCCCTAGGTTCAGGACAGTTAGAAAGTCATGGCCAGAAGTCAGAAGCACCTGAGAGAGCAGAGAAGAGGCCAAATCAGCCAGGGAGTACCTTTGGGAGCAGTATCTCAGAATAGAGGATGGACCACCAACTCAACATCCACAGTCATCCACATAGAGGCTGGCAGGCCACCTAGGACAGGAAAAGTGGCCACTGAGATGGGCAGACACCAGGCAGCTATGCTCTAGGACCATACAAGGCCAAGAGTTCCCTTTCTCTCAATACCATGAGGACACAGAAGCCACACACCACCCTATCTCTACCCTTTAGACCCTACAGGGTGATCAAAATATTTAAAAGTCCTTATAGGCTCAGGCATCAACCAGTCTGAATGGAGGTGGTCTGCTGTTCCAGCATTAACCCTTTTGTTGACAGATTGTGAGGAGCTTGGGGAAAAGTCCCAGACGAGGGGCACTGGGGGTTGCTCAGGGAACTCAGGGTGGCACCTGTTTACCAACTGCCCCGGGCATATTTCAGTATTGTATCAATCAGGTCAACCATAATGGTGGGTATAGGTGAATATGAGCCAAACACCATCATCTTTACTGGCGAAGCAGGAGAAGGGCAAGGCCATCTGAGAAACTGAGCATGTTCTCAAAGGGGATATTGAAACTATTGATTGGACCAAGACTTAAACCAGTGTCTCCTCCTACTAACCAGTGCCTCCAGATTGAGGGGGGCAAATGAGAAAAATCACATCTTATTGATATATCCACGTTGCTGTGTGTGCTGGATTTACCATCCATCTGCTGTCCTTTATGTCGGCTTCACTGTCAGGCAGGGGCTCCCAGCGTTAGCAATCCCAAAGGGCAAAGCACGTCTTTCTCAACAGTGCCGGCAACAGGCCCAGGGCATGTGCTCATTGGTCCAGCTTTATTCACGTACCCATCTCTGAACCAATCCCTAGTTGGCCAAGCCCAGGTTACATGACTATTTCTCACCTCAGGGACTGAGAGTGGGGGGAGGCCTGGCTCCTCAAAGAAAATCAGGATGCTCTTAGTAGAAAATGAGGTACCGGTTTTGGGGCAGGCAGGAACATTGAGGCACACACCACTGTTGCCTTCTGGGATTTAACTTTCTAAAACTCAGGGAGAGTGGGGTGTCTCCACAGCATGAAATGAATTGTTACTTGAGCATTTATCCATAAATTGATCCATGTAGATAACTAATATAGAAAAACAATAAATCAAAGCAGAATTTTTCCCCTCTTAAATTTTTTTTAGGATACTGATTAAATTAATTTTTAATAATTGAATTAGAGGAATATAATCAACTAAGTGTCCAGTATGGTTTAAAGCATAGTGCATTTCATAAATCCATTTAGAAAATTGTCTCTTCTCTTGTGAATGTGGAAACAACCGTCTTACTTTTTCCTCTGTGTATTATTTTCTCTTTTTAAAGCAAATCACCTCTCCTAAGTCCTAGAGAAACTAGATAATTCGTTATTGCCTGTAAAAAAAAAGTTTTTTTGTAATAAATAAAAAGCTTAATTATCCAAGAAGAGATAGTAAAGACAGCATCGGGTTTTCTTCACAGACTTTTATTTTCGATATCGTAAAACACTCCACTCCGTAATTTTTTTTTAAGTCGGCTCTAAGTAAAAGGAGATAATTAAGTTTTCAGGAAAGGAAAAATAATCATCAGTTTTACTCTAAAACTTATGCTGTGTCTTTTTGGAAATAGTATTATTCCATAAGGGATATCTTAAAATTCACAATTTAAATTTACATCTCAGAATTGAAAAACTCTCTGGAGGGGCGCCTGGGTGGCTCAGTCAGTTAAGCCTCTGCCTTCGGCTCAGGTCATGATCCTGGGGTCCTGGGATGGAGTCCCACGTCAGACTGCTCAGCGGGAAGCCTGTTTCTCCCTCTCCCTCTCCCTCTGCCTGCCACTCTGCCTACTTGTGATCTCTCTCTATCTCTCTGTCAAATAAATAAATAAAATCTTAAAAAAAAAAGAAAACAACTCTTTGGAAAAAAAGTCATTAATCACACTAAGTAGAAATAAACTCATCATGCCCTGGTGTTTGAGTCACATAATTAATTCAGAAGGGGCTGGCTTTCTCTGCATGTGGAATCCTGGCATTCATTTATTCATCAAGTATTTATCATACCCTTATAGCTCCCCTGCTCTATGCGGGGCACTGGGGATGCAGAGATGAGTCACACAGGCTCATGTCTGGGAAGGAAGGAGACAAGCGAGTAACAGGGAGGTCCACAGAGGTGTGCAGGCATGCTGAGGGCTTGTAGGAGGGAAAGTCGATTGATTTTTCAGCGGAGTGGATGGCTCAGAGGCTAGCTGGAATAATAAGCTGTCTGAAGGCTTTGCATTTCTCACACTGACCAGAGCTGTGCTGGGGAAGTATTTATAGACCTTTTTTTTTGGCCCTGGCTAAGATGGAGGACATTTGGAAATCCTCTTTGGCAGCCCTGAGGCAGCTGGGCTGTGTGTCAGCTAAGAAATGAGAACTCCTGGTCGTCCTAGCACCTCAGTATGTGTGCTCTGGCCTTGCCTGCCTAGGCCATGGGAGTTCCGGTCCCCCATTCAACATATTCAACGTTCCGTCATCATTGAGCCGCCCCCATGGGCTAGACCCTGTTCAAGCGAAGCGGACTACAATCTCAGGTAGCTTACTTCTAGAGGAGGGGAGGGGGACAAATAGTATATCAAAGTGGCGATAAATATACTATAAGGAAAAACAAAGCAAGAATGACAGGACAGGGAATGTTGGGGATATATAATACAAAATAGGGTCTTTAGGAGATTCAGCCTAAATTCAGTTTGCCCAGTTCCCTGGACCCCCAAGAACTGTGGCTGGTTGTACATTAGGAGCCCACCAAAGAAAGTGGCAAGCTGCCTGACCCCAGAATTCTTGAGAAGTGGCCAGCTCAGACTAACACAGGCTGGTATGCGTCCCCACCCTGTCACCAAAGAGTTTCCTCATCTGGCGAATGGATCTGGTATAGCCAGAGCCTGGCAGCTCATGCCTGGGGAAGTGATGGGATATTTATTCTAGAGGTGAGAGGAAGGTTTGTACCTTGATAGTGTCTAGGGGAGAAGGGCCATCCAGCTCCCCAAAAAGAACTTTGGCAAAGAGAAGATAAAAGGTCAAGGGCTGGGCCAAGAGTGCTGGGGCCCAGTCTGGTTGAAGGCCCCCACTCGAAAGGAAGTATCAGTCAGGAAGGGGGCAGACGCCAGGTCATTAGAATGGGCTAGAAGGGACACCCGTGTTGGGGCAAGAACAAGGAGGCACAGACCCCACCATACTGGTTATCAGGCTAGGGGGCAGAATAAGAACTCAGGGTCAGGACCTTTAGGCTGGAGCAGAGAGCTGGCGTAGGGTGGCCAGGTGTGGAGGCCTTGGGAAGAAGTCAAGGGTTTTGTGTTTATCTACTAACACTGGCTTAGGTGGCTCTTGGTTATAGCCAAGTCTTGCTTATTCCGTCATCTGTGTAAGCACCACAGTGCTTTTAACCATGAGCCAGATAACACTGAAATAAATTGTAGTTCTGTTGGGAGGGCAGCTAGGGAGAGAAGGAAGGTGAAGAGGCAAGGAATCTCCAGTATTTTGTGCCTAAAGCATAACTGCAGTAGAAACCAAGTAGGAAGAGACTTAGGCCCCTAGGGAGGATGAAAGTACGTGCAATAAACTGACCAGCACAGCGTGCTCTCCTGTGTAGGCGCCAGGACCAGAACAACTTGTCATGTTGCCACCTTGATCATGGGTTTTGGATCAAAAAGAACATGGGATTTGGACTTTGCTCTGGGGCTTGGCCCTGGTCTCTGCCACCTGTCAGCTGTATGACCTTGGGTAAGTGACCTGATGCTCTGAGCCTTCGTTTCTTCATCTGGGTAGTGGAAGGGGACAAGCTGGAGCCTGTGCTAAGATTCAGTCATGTCTGGCGAGCCAGTGGGAAACCCCACAGGGATCACGCAATCTGCCTTTCTTGAAGAGCTGCAAGGAGCCAAGTCCAGTGAGCTCACCAAGTGGAGAAGTGTCCATGTCGGAGAAAGGAGTAGTTTTGAGAACCCCGTGGTAACAATGGCTGAATCTCTCCCCGGCCCTCCCCATGCTGGATCCATGGGATACCTGGACAGAGCTGTCACTAAAAGCTAACGGGATTACTTACTACATACTCTATAAGACACTGAGATACAGGGTCACTGTGATGAGCACCCCCATAAAGGAGCATAACAGGAGAGAGAATCATTTCCATGGGCAGCTTTGCCAGAGAAGGACGGCAGAGCAGGGAAGGGGCCGTGCCTGGCACCTGGGCACGGATTTGTTAGTGAGTACATGCAAGGTGCCTCCCCCCAGGGACACCCCAAAAGTACAGGGGGCAAGATACTTTGCTGGGATTAAGTCCTAGCTGAGAGATGGTGGGAACAAACACTTGGATTCTTGGTCTTGTGGCTTCATTTGCCCACCACCAGGTGAGAGACTCTTGGTTGAAAGTAAGGATGTTCCCACGCATGAGCCTGGACGTGGCAAGAACACAGTAAATGTCAGATCCAGATCCCCTTCAGAAACCATGTAAGGGACCCAATGGAGCTCTTGGGGGACTGTTCAGGACATGTCCTGGTGAGTTTGGGGATTAAAACAGCATTCCCACGGCAAAGACTGTTAATCAAAAAGTAACCTAGTATGTATGTTCGAGCACTTACTTGGTGCCAGTAAGGTGTACATGCTAAGAGGGAGTTGAATTATCCTTTTCTCATCACTTGGCAGTTTACAAACTACCCTGATATGCATTTTATTCCCATTAGTCTTCACCACAACCTAACAATGTAGGATCCCCATTTACAGATTGGGAGATGGAGTTTCAAAGAAGTCAAGTAATGTCTCCATAATAATCTAGCCAATAAGGGGTGTGACTGGACTCTCTTTCTTTGGAGACCAACAAATGAAAGAATGAGGGGGAAACCCAGCAAACACTGAAACCTGAAGTTCTGATTGCAAGAGCTGGAGAGAAAGACAGGTCTTTGTGGCTGGACATCCGCAAGAGGTCAGCTGGGACTGGAGCTGGATCTAACCAGGGGGTGGAAGGCACTGGGGGGGAAGGGGGATAGGACATGGGAGACAGGATGTAGAAAAGGAGGCAGCATGCACATGGGGGAGGGCAGGCTCCCGGTGCTGGTCCTGGAGCTGCCCCGGCTCATCCCATTTCAGAGACTTTTTAAGGCCTTTCAAAAAGAAACTCCAACTTACTCCCCCAGAGTCTTTGGAAGTCACACCGGAGGCTTTGCCCCTATTGCAGTGTCTGGACCATCCAAATCACCTCTCATGACTTCGGCGACTGCTGGTCTCGGGGTCTGTATCCCTGTCATTTCTAAGTCTTCTTGGAGAATTACTTATGACATTCTAAAAGTATGCAAAGCCACATGTGGAAATGTGCCAATATGAGAATATTAGCCAGAAATTATGCTCATTCCAAATTGCAGAAAAAAACCCAGGAGACAGGAAAAGGAATGAGCCTTTATGGGCCAGACTTTACTGGTACCTTTCATGTTCACGATCCCTTCTAATATTCATTACAGCGTAATGTGGAAGATGAGATCAATTCCATTTGGCAGTGAAGGAAATGGATGTTCAGAGAGGTAAAGTGACTTGGCCAATGTCACACAGCTAATAAGTGGCAAACCTAGGATTTGAATCCAGGTCTGACTTCGGAGTACTATATTTTCCAATATACCACAATGTAGAGCTTGTGGAATTCAGGTGGAACTGAGGGGACCAAGAAACACAGTTTAGTTGACAGTACAATTTTTTACCCTATTTTTTTTTATTAATTCAAGTTTAAAGACCATGCAGTTTCCAAATTACCAGCTTCAGAAAGTTCTTACGTCATTGAGGTACTCAGGATTCAAAGACAGTGCCCTATCAAAAACGGGGCCCACCTTGCACTGGGTAGAGAATGAGGAGGAGATTTTCAGGGAAACCTATCCCATTTCCTCAAACTCTGTGTAGTACAAATGCCAAAGTTTGACACATCCTGACCGCTTTACTTTCCTTGGCAGCTCCAACTCTGATGAAGGAGTAAGAAATATGCCTCCCCCTTGACAGGAAGAATGTGTGAAATGAAGGACCTCAGGTGCTACGCTGGTTTTTGACAGTCCCTCAGAAGAAAGCACTTCCTGCCTGTTCTGTTCAATCCCAGTCCAGGTGAGTCACCACATTTTCAGTCAGGCGAGTATTTTAAGGCATGAGAAATCTAAGCTGGAACCAGCAGAGAAAGCTGAGGGATGGATCATCACCATTAGCTTTGATGATGACTTGTTGTCATGGTGCCAGGAAGATCATCTCCACCGAGAGTCCCACTCCCCGCTGTTTTGCTGGCCTGTTTGACGTGGGAGACTGGTGGCCTCCCTGATGCAGGCATGGGGCATGGCCACGGGCCTGGGCACATGTGTGCTCCTAGAGCGGACACCCCCCCAGCAGGCTCACGTTGGCTATCTGGGTCATGGTTAAAAGGCTGCGCTCACATGGATGGCGAAACTGTGCGCTCTAGATGAGCTGGTGGGGAGCCAGCAGGACCCCTCCCCCACCCCCTGTGACAACGCCTGACGTTTTGGAGCAGACTCCGCAAGGGCCTGAACCACCTCCACCTCTGCCCTCTGGTTCAGCATTTGGCTCTGCAGAATGCCGCCCCCGGCAGCCTCTTCTGCTGGTATCTACACTGCAAAGCTCTGCGCTATCTCTTCTGATGGGGACCAGGCGACTAGCTTTGAGCAGAAATGCAGGTTGTGTCGTAGCCCTGTGGGGTGAACCACACGGTAGGAGCCATCAGGATGAGCTGTGCTCCTTGCTCAGACTTTCCACTGGGCTGCTTCCCTGTCTCCTGCCCTTACCTGGTCTCGAGACTGCAGTGACGATGGGGTGGGGATGGGGAGCAACCTCGCTCTATAGTTTCTCCTGAATCCCCTTAATTAAGCTTTCACATGGATGCAAGAAACAAGCAAGCTCCATCCCCGGGCCCAGTGGTCATCTCCCCCCAGATTCTGACTCAGAGGCGTGGGGCAGGCTTATTTTTATTAAGGGCCCAAGTAATTCGATTGCAGGTGGTCCCAGACCACACTTTGAGAAACACTGGGGCAGAAATAAGTCAGCAAGTGTATGAGATACATCTGGTGTGAGTGGTAATTCATCTAGTTTCTTAAGATAGTATTATAGGCTAAATTGTGACTCCCACCCCCGAATTTGTACATTGAAGTCCTGCCTCCCAGTACCTCAGAATGTGATTGCATTTGGAGATAGGGCCTTTCAAGAGGTAATTAAATGAAAAATAAGGTCACTGGGATGGACCCTGATCCAATATGAGTGGTGTCCTTACAAGGAGAGATTAGGACACAGACACCCACAGAGGAAAGAGCATGAGAGGACACAGTAAGAAGACAGCCATATGCAAACCAAGGAGAGAGGCCTCAGAATTTGGGAGCTTGAGAAAGATAATACAGTGCGTGTATTCCAGCTACATAATATCCTACAGCATTTGCAACAGTATCCTGCAATCAAACACGCTAATATTTCTGTAGGGAAATGTGTATGTTGTATAAATAAAGACCATAAGTAGCGTAATATCGACTCAAGACAGGTTTTGGGGCCAAGTGAATTTATTTCAGGTCAAGTTTTGTTGTCAAATGAGTTATAAATCCCATTTTTGGTATTTGGAGCTTATAGGGTTTTGAAATTGTGGACCCATATTGTCCCTGTCCTACAGATGAAGAAACTGAGGCACAGGGAGATAAAACAACTTATCCACATTCATTAACTCATGGGAGGTGGGGTTGGGCTCCCACCCACATCTGCCTGGCTGTGCCCCTCAGTACTGCCCACCTCTCAGGGCATGCCATGTCTGCAGAATAGTCCACCAGGCTGGCAGCCTCGCTGTGAGGACAAGATACAGTGTAGGTTGAGTTCTGTGTTGGGTGGAATTGTGTTTCCTCCCCAAAGTCATATGTTGAGATCCTAACTCTAGTACCTCAGAATTTAACCTTATGTGGAAATAGGGTCATTGCAGATATAATTAGTTAAATTAAGATGAAGCCATTAAGATGAGCCCTAATTCAATATGACTGGTGTCCTTATTAAAAAAAGAAATTTGGACACAGAGGGGTACTCAGGGAGAATGCCATGTAAATACATAATGCAGAGATCAGGAAGATGTTTCTACAAGCCAAGGTGTGCCCAGGATGGCCAGCAACATGCCAGAAGCTAGGAGAGAAGGGTGGGACGTTCATCTCACTGAGCCTTCGGAAGGAAGTTACACTGCTGATACCTTGCTCTCAAACTTCTGGCCTCCAGAACGTGAGGCAGATTGGTGTTCAGGGCCCCCAGTGTGTGGAACTTTGTCATAACCACCCTAGCAAACGAATATACATTCTTTACACAGGTCCCAGATTTCAAGTGGGAGACCAATAAAGGGTAGCTAACCCAGTTACTACCTTTATTATGGAGGCTGCAGGAGATAAAGCCCGTGAGTGAGATGAGTTCTAAGGCCTCCTCCAAGTTTTGGGTCTAATTTTCTATGTTGACACCATGAGGATAGCCCAGCTCCCCTTGCCACTTGCCCCAATGGTCCGGTTCTTACGGCATTTCTTTGCTTTTTTAAAGGATGGGCTCATGTAAAGGTGGTCCTAAAAGCAAAACAAAACAAAGCAAAGAATGTCTTTTACGCCAATGTGGGTTACGTCTGTGTATGTTAAAAATGAAACCATGTGGGCCCTAATTTCCCTTTGGATGTTCCTACTTGCATCATGAACTCAGTCAGACGTGGGTTTTCTGAATCCCTTACACTTGTGCCTTCAGATCTGCCAAGTTTAACCCACAGTATGTGTTTGGGCTACAAATTCTGCAGGGGAAAGCAGAAAGCTAAGTTAGAGGTGGTTTTCTGTGAGTTAAGAGTGTATCGCTGAAACCCTACGTTGGCCTAGAAATGTGGGTTCTTTGTGTGGCAATGTGTCCCCTCATTGCCATTTTACTGAACAGATAAAAGCTGCTTTAAGAAAGTATAAAAGACTGATGAATGCTTTTTCCATTCGTAGAACAAGGTGTGGTTGGCCCAGTGTAGAGAAGAAGGTAAAAATGCTAAACTGTTTTCTTCAGGCTTTAGTGATGGGATCCCCCATTGTCGAGCTGGTTTGGACCTTTAGACCGCTGCCTTGAAGATGTCTTTTCATCTTTATGGCATGTCAATTTCAGGAAATGATCTGCTGTAGGTGGAGTGTGGCCCCCAACTCCCCATCCATGGAAATAGGACCTTAATGGCGTGAGCATTCAAAGAATGAGCTTCAGGTTTTCTTCTGACATCCATTTGCAGCTGTTTTGCAACTCCCTGTCAGCCCTCAGCCTTTGTCCAGCAGGCTGCTTCCAACGGCTTTCCTCAGCAAGCCCAGGGGCCTCCCTTGTCTCCCTCAGCCCCGGCCCAGAGCCAGAGGTGTGTGAGCATTGGCTTAAGGCTTTCCATCTTTGCTCCTTGTTCCTGGTTCTCCTTCCACCAACTTTAGGAGAAGTAGGCCTTTTCCTATCACAGATGCAGCCCCAGTGGAATTCTGTTAGGATACCAGTATGGTTGCAGGGTGGGAGGTGACACTTTGGGGATTTCATGGTTGGCGACTCTATCCAGTGTTATCAGGAGAGATTTAATTAAGCCAGAGTAACTGCCTAATAGATAGATGCTCCGGAGTAGAGACCACATCTTGTTCATTTGTGAATCCTTAGGGCCTAGCTCCGAGCTTGGCACATGGTAGGTGTTCAATAAAATTATTTGTTGAATGAATGAATCTTGATTTTCTTTCTTTATCAGATAGGTGTCTGACACGTGTTAAGTCCAACAATCATGGCCACAAACAAGGTTAGAGAATGCTTCTGTTACATCATAATAGCTCTCATGGGTCATGTCCAACGAAAAGGTCCTGAGGCCAAGGGGCAGAGGACAGAGGCCCAGGTCTGGCTCCACCATTGTCCTTGAGACCCTAGGATCTCAGCCTCCTTGTGCCTCAGTATCCTCCACTGAAACACAGACATTGTAATATCTGCTCTGCCTGCCTCACTGGATGATTATGAGAACATGACAAGAGAATGGATATGAAAGTTTTCTGAAAATTTCAAAGACCATGCCAAGGATATTATTTTTATTATCATTTCTTTTATTACAGATATTTGTACAGTTGTGTTGCTCATAATTATTTTTGATTTCTTCAGCTTCCTTTCTACATGCTCGTGTTCAAGGATCAAAGTCCGGATTACCTCCTACCCCAGATAAAGGGATACCCATCTTGGTAGTCCAGGGACTGCCAAGAGCCAGCTTGCTTGGAGCTCAATTGTCTGCTGGGTCAGCAAACATTCCCGCATCACAGATGGCAGGTGGCAAGTTAAGTCACTGAAGACTAGTTGACATAGAGTTGCCCCCTGATGCCATTCCCATGCCCAAAGCCACAGGAAACAGAAATAGTAGGGACTTCTCCCCAGAGGACTGTGCTCCTTGACATTACCACTAGCCCATCAGAGAACCCTCAGTCCCCATTCTGTCTAGAATAGGCCAGTGGGGAGGTGACTTGTGGGAAGCAGCCAGCCAGTGGCCAGCAGAGCCCAGGTGGGAAGCCTAGCCTCCAGACTTCATTCCCCCTGCCTCTTGATGGATGGATCGAGGCCCTAGTAGAAAGTGCTGTGCCTCCTCTTGTTTCCTGTTGCTAAGGCAACTGGGTGAACATAAAACAGGAACAGCCCACATGGTCTTGCTGCCTCTACCCACACGGTCATCTCATCCAGAAAGCCACAGTCAGGCGGATCGATTTGGGCCAACCATGTGTTTGGGGGTGAGGAACCCCTGGAGGAGAAACACCTGAGCTGTGTGGCAGTCGATACTCTCTGAACGCTCTTCCCGGGTAGACAAGATGTTGAAGCCAGGAAGTGGTGGGGTGTAGAGAGTGAGGAGTTGAAATGGCTGGAGTGTGCCGGTTGGCAGAATGTGACAAGGGCTGAAATTGTCCTAGGCCTGGGTTCTAGCTGCCTGTCCTTAGTTACAGAATGAGAGAGCAGGGGGCATGACCACTAACCCTCATCTCTGAAATCTGTGCCTCTAGCTTTCCTGCTTTCCCCCAAGAGAGGCCCTTCTGAGCTTTTAGACAAGGGTCTTTCTTAAGGAGCAATGCAATACTGTAGGGATAAGGGCAAGGCCATCTGAGAACCAGGCAGCTCTCAGCACGGGGCCACAGAGCTGGGGGACAGTCACACGAGAGGAGTGCAGGGCAGACCATCCCACAGATATCCACCCAAGGACTCCCTCCAACTTCAAGTTTCAACTCAATGATGACCTTCTCCAAAAGCCTCTTCAAATCCACCCGGACAGGCAATAACACTGTCATCCTCTCTATTCTCCCATATTTTCATCCGCACCTCCCTGTGCACTCAGCACCTGTTTTGACCACGTACTCACCCTTTGAATGACTTTTATTGCACACATACTAATATATGCTCAGTGAAGGAAAAATCAGAAATGCAGATGCCCACAAAGAAGAAAATAAAAACCACTCTTAAACCTGCCACCTGGAGATCATTACTGCTGATGTTTGGGGTGTTACACTGTTCAGGCTCATGTCTTTTTTTTCTGTCTACATTCAGCTCATCAAAAGCCAAGTCCACACCTGGCCCCCTCTGTAGGCTCTCAGCTGCCATGATGCTTCCCATTCAACAGTGGGTGAATAAACAAATGGAGGAGTGGACAGAAGGACGGAGAAAAGGTTCTCCTACCCAACAAAGGAACTAAAAAGGGAAGAGAAGGTCACATGCAGCCCCCTCCCCTCCCCTCCCCTCCACTCCCATCAGAGCGGAATCAATGCCAGGAAGTGAGCGGTGCACAGAGAATGGGCCGGACCTGCACAATGATCATTAGTGGAAAGACAGAGATCTCTGCCGTGTGACTTGGAAATGTCGGCCGTGGCTTAAGGGAAAAGAGGATTCATGGAAATCGCCAAGTCAAGGTCGCCACATGTGTGCAGTATTTTAGGTTCAGCAAGCAATCTGGCAAATTCAAAGCCTCTCGTAAATGACTTCCAAGAAATCTGCTTTTAGCCCCGCCATTGACAGGGGAGCACATCCCTATGACTTGCCCCTCACTGGGTGGAAGATGATCATTGATTTATCTGGAGCAGAAACAGCAGGATTCCACATCACCGCTTAGAAGGCAGCCGGGGCCAAAGCAGAGAATTAACAAATCTTTATTATTAATTCCAATACCACCACACCCCATGGGTCCTGCAGCAAATCACGGGCTCTCTTAACAAGAGTTTCTCTGTGTTTAAGTGGAGCTAATTTTTTTTTTTTTTTTTTTTTTTTTTATGGAGCATGTCCTCATTCTTAACTATGAGGACAACCTCAAAATATTCGTTAATCATGCACAAGCCCAGAACATGCTGGGTGCTGCAGGAGATGCAAAATAAGTAGGACAATCCCTATATTTCCATTCATTCAAGCATCAGACATTGATTGAGACCCTTTGATGCGCCAAACACTGTGCACAGCACTGGGTTTTATAGCACATTGCAGTCATTATCCTGCTTTAAAAGTGCAGAGATGAGCCTCAGGGAGCTTATAGGACTTCCCCAAGTTGCCCACAGCCACACGGTCTGTGAGAGACTTGGGACTAGAATAAAGGGAACGAATCTGACAGTTTATTATTTTTATTATCATTTAAGTGCCACTTAAGGAGCCTTGGAAATGTTAAGCCAAGGGCGCCTGGGTGGCTCAGTTGGTTGGGCGACTGCCTTTGGCTCGGGTCATGGTCCTGGAGTCCCGGGATCGAATCCCACATCGGGCTCCCTGCTCGGCGGGGAGTCTGCTTCTCCCTCTGACCCTCCTCCCTCTCATGCTCTCTGTCTCTCATTCCCTCTCTCGCAAATAAATAAAATCTTAAAAAAAAAAAAAAAGAAAGAAATGTTAAGCCAACATTTGTGTAAGCCTCCCTCTCACTAACCCAGAACCAGCTATAGTTCATGCCAGGGGAGTAGGAAAGAGGTTTGGGCTCATTTCTTCCCCCACCGGTGAGCCTCTGGGGGAGGCTGCAAAACCAAAGGTCAACTGGTCCTTGCTCAGTACTTATTCTCGGTGGTCTGTTGATGCCTGCCTTCCACGCAGTGCCAAGAGATGCAAGGGTGATCACAGGCCCACGACCAAGATGAGCAGGAGGAGAGGAAGTTTTGGTCCCTGACAGTGTTTTGCTTCTGACCTCCATGTTTTTTCCCTCAACCCAAAGCAGCACTTGGGTGCTAAGAGAAAGGAGCCTGAACTCAGGAGTGGTGCAGACAAGGGTTCAAACCCCAGCCCAACCCCTCACAAGTCGTGTGAGCTCGCACCAGCCTCTCTGAGGCTTCATTTTCTCCCCACTAAGTGGAGGCAATACCCACCGTGCAGAGAGGTTCCACGGGGTAACAAAAGTACAGGTTGCTCAATCAATAGTCATCATTTACTAGTGTCCAAATTAAATTCCACCCAAAAGCAGAGTTGTTATTTTTTAAAAAACCATGAACTAACAAGTGTTTATTGAAGATCTATTTTAGGCAGGAAGATGGAGAGAAACCCTGCCCACCTACTTCAGGAGTGAGGGGCCTAGGCAGGGAGTAAATAAAACCCATGGTAATGAGCGACTTCCAACAGCTTAAGCATCCAAGATACCGGAAGTGAGACGTACAAGTCTCCAGGGTGTCTGCAGCTTTGGAGGTATAGGCTGTGAGTGTGGGCAGATGAAGGCCCTTAGGAGACCCCCGGCTGAGACCCCCCAAGGCCACATCACAGGTCCTCCTCAGAGGCTTTGTTTCCATGCCTTGGTCCTTGCTCTCCTTTCCCCAGAGTTTGCTTTTTTGCTCGGTGCAGCTACTGTCCTTCCTGAGAGCCACCGAGGATCCAGAGCATCCTCAGGTTATCTGTGGCAGGCCTGGCTGGCTCCTCACCAGGCTCTGACCTCACCTCGGCGTCAGTCTTATCAGGTGTGGACAGAATTGTCTCCCTGCTCGGGGAGCTCCGAGCCCAGGATTCTCTTCACACCCGGGGAAGAGGAGGGCCGGGCACCTCGGAGACTGAGCGAGGCGGTCACGTGCCGGACCGGGAGCAGCCACAGAGGTCTGCGAGCACGGCCCTGGGGCCCAGACTCCGGCAGGAAAGGGAAGGTTTATGTAAGTGTTGACAAGGAACAGAGCCGATGCTGAACTCTGCCAAACAGGAGAGAAGGGAGGAGGGCGACGGAGAGAGACAGCAAGTCCCCAGTTCAGGCCCACATGGGGACACCAGCAAAGGGCAGCAGGTCACCATGGGGATCCAGTCTCCTCCAGAATGTGCTTCCTCCGAGGGAGCAGGGAGATCCAGCTCCGCCCTGTCATTGCAGAAGCCGGCCTTGGGCTGGCAGAAAGGGAAGTGAGGGAGCTGGCCCGGACCCAGGGAGTGGGCGTGGGCCCTTTGCTCCCGAGTCCCCAGGCACGGTACCAGGTGCTTGTGCCAACTCCTATTCCACAGTCGCCAAGGACACTTCATGGTGACCGCAGCTCTGTTGAGGTTTGCGAGCCTGAGTGCTCCTCGGAGTTAATGGCCTGGGGGCGAAGTGGGGAGCGGGGTATTTAATTAGAATTCATTACATACAGGCTCCTTTGTCCCTCAGCTCCAGCCACTTGTTTGTTTGCGCGGAGACCCTTGCCTTTATTGGACTTGTTAGTGTCTGTCAGTAAATGATAACTGATCTGAACTGTCCCCAGAATCATAGTTATGCAGTTCCCAGAAGCTGCACACATCAGTGTTTGCAAATTCTAGGGCTGGGAAGGGAGGCAGGGGTCAGAAACCCCCTCACCACTGGAGCACCAGTCCTCGCCCGGCCTCATCCCTGGGCGGTAGAGGGCGGGCTGAGCCGGAACTGGCAGCTTTGTCCTCGTTCGGGCGAAAGAGACAAGTAGGGACACTGGAAATATGCAGCTGGACAACTGCGCCCGAGAGAAAAGGGGAGCCCGAGGAGCAGAAAGCGTTTCCTTCCCCACAGGTTATATTCCATGCGTGGCCCTGTTGCACTTACATGGTGCAAGGCGCAGCCAGGAACTCACCCTGCAGAAATGCTCACGGGTGTGCGGGTGATGGAGTGCGACGTCGTTCACTGCAAGTGTTGCTGCAAATCGCAGAAGTCTGGAAACAATCTAAATGCTATCAATAAAGCCCTGATTAAATAATTCATGATCTGCGTCTATGATGGCACGCTATAAAGCTCCTCGTGCACTAGGAGGGAATGCTCTCCAAAATATATTATGTCAAACAAGTACAACTGGGTTAAGAGCTGCGTGTTTAAAAAAGGGGAAGTGGGGGAGGGAGGAGAATATGTATTTATACGGAGGCTGTCTTTGGAAAGATTCACAAGCTGGTAATATCATATTCCCCCGGGAAGCAGTGTCCCCAGGCGGGTGTGGGAGCTGGGAAGGTATCAGTTGACCCGTGGTGTATACCAATCCAGCTCAAACTTAGTAGCTGAAAACACCCATTTTATCCAGCTCACAGTTCTGTGGGTTGTCTGGGGTTTCTTCACATGGTGATGTCAGAGCCCCCAGAAGAAAGAGAGCAAACCCAGTGCACTAACACTTTTAAGCCTTTACTTGCGTGATGTTTGCTAGAGTCTCTTTGGCCAAAGCACTTCACACAACCAAGCCCAAATTCAAGGAAGAGAAATAGGCTCCATGTCTTAAAGTATAATGGACATTAGTTTCCATCTACCACATGGTGGGGCAGAGGTGAGGAGGGAGGGAGGGACTTTTCTCTTTTAGCCCTTTGTACTTTCTGAATTTGAGTCATGTCAATATTACCTATTCAAAAAAAAAAAAATACAGGGGCACCTGGGTGGCTCAGTCATTAAGCGTCTGCCTTCGGCTCAGGTCATGATCTCAGGGTCCTGGGATGGAGCCCTGCGTTGGGCTCCCTGCTCTGCGGGGAGTCTGCTTCTCTCTCTGCCTCTCACTCATGCTCTCTTTCTCAAATAAATAAATAAATAAATACAATTTCCTACAATAGAAACTTGAAAAAAATAAAAACAACTACTACCAAAAGCTCAAACTTACTGAGGCTTACTGACATGGCAGGTGCATTGCCCGCATCATCCCCTTTTGCTCTCCCAGCCACCCTGGAGGGGGGCGCAGTTTTGGCCTTGACAGTAGCCTTCCTGAGGTTTCTGATACCACAGGGTCAGCCGCAGAGGTGCTGGCCTTGAGGAATCGCCAGAGAGCGGGGAAGAAAGGAAGCTTAGGGCGCTGCCTCCACAGTGTGGGCAGGCCTAGCAGCTGGAAAATCCAAGGGTGGCGTGCTATGGGTGATGGCAGGGGAGGTGCAAAATGCTTGACTGTTTCAGAACACACAGAGAGAGTCTGAGGGTGGGGAATAAGAAGGAAGACTTTCCAGAGATTCCAGACAAAAGTTATAGCGCTTACGGGCACATCTGAAGGAAAATAAGTCAGTGAGAAAGAAAGAGTTTCTTGCCTCTTCTTTATTATGCAAGATAGCCACATGTGTGCACAGGCCATGGGCCAGGGCAGGCCTCGCTCGAGCCACCCACGTGGCCTGGACCCGGCTCCGCGTGGTCCCACTGTGGAGCAGCTCTGAGAATGCTAAGCACCTGGGTGAGCCCCGCTGTGGGCAGACAGGGAAAATCCTTCATCGTCTCCACCCTGTACTTAGGGCCCCTAGCTAACCCTGATGACCTTCTCCTCTCTTCCAAATGTCTACTGAGAGCTTTACCAGAGGCTGTGCCCCCTGAGGCCATGCTCACTCCCTTCATGTGCACAGTAGTGCTATTGTGGTTATGTTTTGTTTTATCTTTTTATTGAAGTATAATGTCTACACTGAAAAAAATCATAGGTACACAACCGATGAATGTTTTAAAAAGGGGAATTATCTATCTGTATTGCCAGCCTGCAGATCAAGAAACAGACCATTGTAAGCATGATAGTATGTTCAAACAAAAAAAAAGAAGAAGAAGAAGCAGGGCACCTGGATGGCTCAGTCGGTTTAAACGTCGACGCTTGATTTTGGCTCAGGTCATGATCTTGGGGTGGTGGGATCAAGCATCATGTTGAGCCCCACATGGGGCTCCACTCAGCGGGTAGTCTGCTTGAGATTCTCTCTCTCCCTTTCCCTCTGCCCCTCCCTATCTAAAGTAAATAAATAAATCTTTAAAAAAATAAATTAAAAAAAGAAGCACTCTTTTTTTAGTAATATATTCTTAAACATTTACAGATGAAATGATGATGTTTTGGGTTTGCTTCAGAATCATTTGGAGTTAAGGGAAGTTACACATTAAACAAGGTTGGTCATGAATTGATAATTATTGAAGCTGAGTAATGATTACATAAGGGTTCTTTGTATTCTCTCTCTCTTCGTATTTGAAATTTTCATGATAAACTTTTTAAAACAATCAATAGGGAGCCCTGGCTTCACCTCAACCCAGTGACTCTGAGACATGAGGTAAAAGCTGAGCAGTATGGTGAAAAATGTCTCTTTGGTATATTACTTGGTAATGAAGAATCTGAGAGTCTAATGGACTAAATACACAAATAATTAACTTTTTAAAAAAATTTAAAAATTTTCATGTGCCTATCTCCTGTGTAAACTCCCTACAGGTGCTGGGTTTTATTCGTATCTGTATCCTGAGCCCATAGCACAGGGTCCTGCACATTGTAGGTGCTCCTGAGTGTTTGTTGAGTGAATGGATGCTTGACCGCTATATCCTATCCTACCCAAGACCTAATACAGCACCAAGATAGCACAGGTGCCTCAAACTGCTTCTTAACTTGAATTGAAATTGATACTACCAAGTTCTTCTTTTCTCTTTTGTAGCTGTTTCCAAACAATAAATTGTTTAAATCCTGAAATATCATAATTGAGAGGGACTTAAAGGTCACTTTGTACAAAATTCTCGTGTTATTGATGAGAACACTGAGAAGTGACTTTTTTGAGGTCACACAGCTGGTAAGGGACAGAGCCTAAGGTGGAACTCAGAGCCCCTTTTTGTTATAGCACCCAGCTCTGTGGCTGGGAATTTGACACATATGGGCAATCCTATCTTCCAGGGTAAAGAAAGAGAACTTCAAAGAAGTGAATAAAATTGTCCCATGGTCTTGGGTCATTTTGACTCCCTAGTTCTCTCTCAAGAGCAGTGTTTCCCACACTGGGTTGTGTCCCTTACTTCAAGAACCTTAAAATTCAAAAACCTTAATTTTCAAAACAAACAGAGGGGTGATTATTCTCATTAGAAAGGGCTTTGGTGTGTATTTTTTTAAAGTGAACTCTCTCCAGCTTCTTTGAAATATGAGTCAGTTTTTAACAATTCCATCTGCATCCAGCTTGTTAGGAACAAAGTGACTGAATAAAATCAGCGCAGTCCAAGCTATGGCCCCATAGTCCTATCATGTCAAGTGTCACAAGGGTGCTTTCAACATTCCCAAGCCAAAAAATAAACAAATCAATCAAAGAGTGGAAATAAATGAAAAAAAGAAAGGGAAAGAAATTAAAACATTTTGTAACATTATATCTTTTTAAAAAACATGTTCTGATTTTTTAAATTTTTAAATTAAAGTGTTAGCATAACTGTACCTTATAGTTTACTTTTGTTGGCACGCAAAGCAGTATAACTCTAGTGGTCTTTTGTGCCATTCATGTTCTGGGCTTTTCCATGCAAAGTATTTCTGCAGCTTTGTCCAGTGCTTCTTTCAAGAATCTTGTGACACTTCCAACCCCCCTACCTAACAGGGGTGGCCGGATTTCTTTGCTGTTAAGAGGATTACCGAGACGTTCCCCTTTATATAACCCAGAAGACTCTGGGAATAACAGGAAAGAGCAAACAAGAGATGTCAAGGAGAGAGGTTACAAGCAAGGGCTGCACTTCAGGGAAGCTCCTTAAGCAAGGAGAGGTCAAAGAATGTTCCTAACGGACGCTGATAAAGCTGGGGCTCGGGAGGCAAGTTATTGGGCGCCATTTTCATAGGCGAGCAGAGGAATTAGCTTACATCCATCCATCAAGGGTTAAGCTTTAAGCCCGAGAACTTCGGGTGAGTCAGGGCCAGAGCACGGTGAAGAAAGGAGACACCTTATCTCTAATCAGCCCTGCCTCAAAATAGCTCTCTTTTCCCTGAGGCGGAGACTCGTCATCCTTCCCCTGCACAGCAGCATGGAGGTGCCTGAGCCCCACTTAGAAAGTCAATGAATATGCTTCCTTCGGCTCTTACACAGTTAGATCTCTCTAGACAATGCATAATTTAGCAAGCCTCAAGATGGCTCACATAGAATCAGGATGTTCCCGTCAAAAAGGACCTCACAATTTACTTAGATCAACCCGTCATTTTACAGATGGATAAACTGAGACCCAGAGAGATGAAATAATTTGTGCAAGGACACACAGGGAGTCGGTGGCTGTGCGGAGGGCTAAAACTCTTGCGAGAGCAGACGTTCGCTTTCTCTTGGCAATGCCGCAGTACTCATCTGAAAAGTGAATGAAACACTCATGGCCCTGATCAATTTTCCTTCCGTTGTTAAGGAAATCATTTCCAATGCTCCAAGAGTTTGCGAATCAACACTTTCACAGGCAGCTCTTGTTAAACCCTTTCATTATGAGTCTCTCAAACTTCCTCTTCCATCTTCATAATCCAGACAGCTTTACTTTTGAGGTTCAATATATGGGCTGCCACTATTATTATTATTTTTTTTTTCCCAGCTGCTGGAAGAGAATGTTACAAATGGGTAATTGAAGTACTCAGAACATAGCTTAGAATGGGGTCAGACAAAAATGCCCACCCATCTCATCAGCTGCTCACCCATGCCAAGGGTTGTGACTCACAGCAAGTACTTGCTCTCCCAGCGGCCATCTGTGAGATGGCACAGCTCAAACATTCCTGCTGCCACACTTCCTACACGGCTATTTGCAGACTGTGTCCCCTTTGTGCATCCGCTACACAGTATGGGCTCTGTCGAAAGCTGTATGAGGCACACAAGGTCTAAACAGGGGTGGGGGCAACCCTAGGGCTTGCAAAGTCTGCAGAAAACCAGGCAAAGTAATGGGGGTGAAGAACATAGACAAAGGGCTGGAATGTGCTATTAGGAAAATGTCTGGTTCCATCAACTTGAAACAGTTTTGTTTCAGGTTATTGCTATCCATGACTTTGTGCAAGAGACTGAAGAGAAATAAAGAGCTAAGAGACAGAAATTGAATTTCAACTCCCTCTCATTTCTCCATGACTGTCATCTCTTAAATGTTCCCATTTATTTCTTGCATGACTCACTTGGGCTAGACTTACCACAGCTCTTAGGTGGAAATTGGTCCTTAGCTATTCCTCATATGTGGGATTTTTCTCTTCTAGCTAGACTCCAAGTTGCCCTCCAGAAAGCCAAGAGCTTTGTAATTCCCATAGGGCCTCCTACCATAGAATAGGGCACACAGCAGGTGCTTAATAAATATTTAACAACTATGTCCGACTGGGTCAGCATCACAAGTCTCACTTTGTGCTAAAGACAGATCATGCCACGATGGCATTCATTTTACTCATGAGAAGGCAAAAGGGCAAAGAAAAATGATCATCTAAGGTTTACACACAGTGAATGACAGAACCAGGCCTCAATCCTAGGTCTTTTGAAACTAAATTCAGCTGTATTTATCTACCTATTATAAAAAATATGATAGAAAATATGCTAAAGACCTTTAGGCTAAAGTCAGTGAAAGATGAAATAGTATTTGCTCATTGCTTGAGGGGTCTTATAATATTCATGTCAATTTTTTTTAGAAGGACATTTTAACTGATCTATCCTTAGCTTAAAACACGAGTTACATAAACATTCTCATACATCTATGTAATTATAAAAATATGAATTCTTTTCTAGCAGTTCAATTATAATCAATTGTTTTATCAGAATAAAAATAGATTCCTTTTTTAGCTGAAGAACTAAAGGTAGAATGTAAATTAATACCTAGTAAATGAGATATCTCTCTCTGTGAGGTAAGACCTTGTTCTAATATCAACTCAACACAGAGTTTGGAAGTCTCAGTAACATGCATATTGATGTTCAAAGATTATCCTATCAAAGGAACATCATTCAAGCATTCATTAAGTGCCTTATTGGGTGCACAGCTTGGTTCTAACTGGCCTTCTAGTTTTGCCATTAACTAGCTATGGGATCTTAGGTATATACTAAAGGATATTTTAGGATGCCATTCATGTGCCAGGAACCTTGAAATACACATTACATATGTTATTTCATTTGGTCCTCATGTAATCTTATGATTTACAAATAAGGACTCTGAGGAGGAGAGAGATCATTAATCTATTCAAAATCACACAGATAATAAATGGCAAAGCTGGGATTTGACCCAGATGTTAGTGACTCTAAAGCCCATTCTTTTCCTGCTCTACCTGAGCCTCTCAATCCTAGGTTATATTAATATTACCTAAGGAGTTTTTATATAATACTGACGCCTGGGTTCCACCTCAGACCAATGACATCAGAATAGCTGGGGGTAGTATTTGGAGTTTTAAAAACCTTCCTATATGATTATAACATGAAACCAGGGTTCAGAACCACTATACTAGGTGTGCTGTGCTTCAGTTTCTTCAACTGTAAAATGAGGAATGTAGACAGACATCTCTAAGATCCTTTCTACTTCTGTAGCCACCAGAACTGTGATGACAGTGGTATGGGGACAGTTGCTGCTTGAGAAGCCCCAGTTTGTACTTGGAGTAATCAGTTATCTTACCACACCGCCGATACTCTCTCAACTTTCTACTTAAGAGTGAAGCTGGTTAAACACCCAGGGATAAGACTCTCTAAAGCATAGAATTATTTCATATATTTATGAACAAGTTCCTAAAGCTCAAGAAGATTCCACATGCCATCCTTCTCTCTTTCTGTATTCTTTTCAACTATCAATCATAGTTATTTGGTGAAATTCCTATTGCTCCAAACTATTTTAGCACTACCCCTCTATACCACTGCATCAAAGTCTTTTGAAAATGTTCATAGCCTTTAACCCAAAATCCGTCTTGTAGAAATCTACTCTAAGGAAGTAAATAGAAAGCAGAAAAAACTTTATGAAGAAAGATGTTCATTGTAGTATTATTTATTACAGTGGAAAACTGGAAACCACTCATATATCTAACAATAGGGAAATGATTTAGTAAATTATGATATAGCCTACTAACTGGAGAAATGGCCATTATGAATAATATTTACATACAGACTTTTAAGAGACGTGGAAAAATATTAACACTTATATTGAATGAAAAATGTAGGTACAAAATTACATAAAGTTAATCTATTAGTAAAATTGCATAGTTATGTCACTATGCACTTGCTTCTGTACATTGAAAAAAGAGGAAAAATGCTATTGTGCAAAGGTTAAAATACCCGAAATTGTTCTCACCATTAACTCAATTCTCAATGTTTGAAGACTAAAATAGAAAAGTGGTTCTGAAGCAGGCCCTGTCCAGAAAAATTTTATACATGGCCATAGGCTTCCAGGACTGTATAGGACTTAAAAACAGCAGAGTAGAAACAGGAAGCCACAGGTCACGTGATTCTTTTAGGTGTGGGAAACAAAGGTAAATTTACAGAGTCCGTGTAAGAGAAGAGAAGCTAAGAAAAGCCGAAGGCCAAAACCAACTCTCCTTTAATCTAGAAAGGCATCAGGGAAGGAAATGCGATTCACGAGGGTTAAGTTAGCGAGTTAAGGGCCTTTCACATTCCGTGGTTCGCAGGGCCCTCCCACGCGGGGCCGCGGCAGGTGCTCCGCGCCGTCACCCCACCGCGCAGAAGCGGGAAATGAGCCTGCGGCGCGTGGCGTGCCTGCGTGCTGTAATGGCGGCACCTGCGTGCTGTAATGGCGGCGGCAGTGCGGCCCGGAGCCCGTCCGCCTCCTGCTGCTGCCGGCCCTGCCCTCAACTCTGAAGGTTCCTTAAGCGTCCTTAGGCCAAGTTCCACAACGAAGGGTGTCCTGGGCCACAATTCAGTGACTAGCCCTCGGCAGGAGGGCCGGAGTCCCCCGGCCGCAGCAGCGCGGGACGAGGCCCTCCAGCGCCAGCTGGGGCTCGGTGCGTTCGGGGTCACCGGACCGGCAGGCTCCAGGTAGGGACCCACTGCGCTTCCGGGAAGCGGCGACCCGGAACCGAGTTCAGGGGTGCTTGGCAGCCTGTGGCCACAGTCGTGCACAGGCCGCTTGTGACCGCGTCTCTCCGCGAAGCCCCAGCTGGAAGCTGGCGCACAGCACGGGGGAGGACGGGGCTCTGGGCCCGCCGGCCGCGGCCCTCCCTCCCCCCGGGGCCCTGCGGACTTGCCTCTGGCCTTGGACCCCAGCGGACGAGCTTTCCCGCCCGCAGCCTCGCCGAGGCTCGTGGGCTCGTGTGTCTGTGCCTGTGCTTGGGTGTTGGGTTTGCCCTGTCTTACAAAATTGAACCTTGTACTTTTGCAAACAGCCAGTGTTTGCTCAGCAAGCTGAGCAGCGTCAGGGGGCTGCAGGTGGCAGGCTGCAGGCTTGTGGCCGGCGTGGAAGGCTTCGCATTCCAGATGGGAGGTGACCCCGGACGCACCAGGGGATGCTGGCCACTTGGGCTGAACCCCTGGGCCCTGCCCTCAACTCTGAAGGTTCCTTAAGCGTCCTTGGCCGAGTTCCACAACGAACGGTGTCCTGGGCCACAATTCAGGGACTAGTAAGATTTGACCATTCCAGAGCCCTCTTTACCCTTAAGAAGCTAATGTATTCTGGGTATTATATAAGACTGATGAATCATTGACCTCTATCTCTGAAACTAATACTACATTACATGTTAATTAATTGAATTTAAATTTTAACATTTTTTTTTGAATAATTTTTTTAATTTATTCATTTGAGACAGAGAGCAGGAGCAGTGGGGAGAGGCAGAGGAAGAGGGAGAAGCAGACTCCCTGCTGAGCAGGGAGCCCGATGTGGGGCTCGATCCCAGAACCCTGAGATCATGACCTGAGCTGAAGGCAGACGCTTAACCATCTGAGCCACCCAGGCGCCCCAAATTTTAACATTTTTTTAAAAAAAGAAGCTAATATATTTAATAATAATGATAATAAATTTAGGAAGATATTTAATAATAATAATAGTAAATTTAGGAAGACTATAGTAATTCTATTGTTTTTAGCGCTGTCCCACCCAGATTCTTTTAAAATAAAAAGTGGTCCCCTTTTTGCTATCGTTAACTCCAGAAATGAAAGCAAGCTATTCCAGCTTTTGTTTGAAACACAACTTAGTCCATAACTGAGGTTTTCTTTCTCTAGATTTGAAAATCTATTTGGAATTTGCACAAATTCCTTTCACCTCAACACCTTTTGTCCAAATAGAAGCACAAAAGTGTACTTCTCTTTTCCTTCCACAGACTGCATTTCACGTATCTTACGTACACATCAGATTGCTCACTGTTCAATAGACTCTTACTGAGGAGCTATTAAATGGTGCTCTCAAATGATGTTTATATTTGCATTTAAAAGGGGGTTAAAGGAGTGCCTGGGTAGCTCAGTCCTTTAAGTGTTGGACTCTTGGTCTCAGCTCAGTTCTCCACCTCAGGGTCGTGAGTCCAAGCCCCACACTGGGCGTGGAACCTACTTAAAAAAAAAATAAAATGGGGTTAGATGTTGCCCAAACAGTCAGCATGGTAATATGTAAGGTCCTTTGCAATTTTCTAAACTTTTCCTTCTCTGGAGTCACAAGGCTCTCTTCCTGATTAGATTACTCTGGTGCTCAATAGAGATGTTTTCTCAGATAATTTAACATTAGGCCCCTAAACTTTAATCCAGCATCATTTTAAGAAATGTTCGGGTGAAGAACAACTTGAAAATCTCTGTAAAATTGCCATAGACATGATACTGTCTAATATAAGAAACGCTTGCCACTAATTTTCACTTGGACTTCAGTACTAGGATAAAGTTGGGCTATGCTTTCTTTTATCAATTAACGAAGGCCACGAAATGCCTTGTACAGTACTTTTTGCTTTCACGACCAGGAGTCTCAGAGCTTCTGAGCTTTTCCGCTCAGTTTCAAGAATCTCCTAGCATAGGCTTTCTGGATTAGTTCCCATTCTGTATCCCTTATTTTTCCCTAGCCACCACCAGAGTTTTCTTTCTCTGATTTATTCATCTCATCTTTGTTTGAGGTACTACATCTTCTTTAATGATTCCCCTCAAAACTTCTCAGAAGTGAGAGGCTATAAAAATTAGTTATTCTAGATTGCCTCAAAATGTTCTTTCGATCTGCCTTAAATGGCATATGCAATCATTTTTAGTTTTGGCATCCGTTTGGGTGACATTCACTTGCAAGGCTCCCAAAGGCCCACCCAGAATTGTGTACCATCCCAGTGAGCTACGCTCTGCTCCCGCCCTCCCCTCAAGAAAGCCTATCTAGTTGAATGTATTACTGTTTGAGTGAGTCATGAGCTTCAGTACTTTCTTTATTGGTAACAACTGACTCGAAGCACACCTTGCAGCTGTGGGTGCCCCACCCAGCACCCTGACCCTTGGTACAGTGCAGCTGCTCTGGGATATGCTGGGACTCACAGCTTGTGAATCATTCCTGACTTCCCCTCAACTAGCAGCACAGATTTCCTCAATTTCAAGTGCTTTGAGTGCGCAACTCATTGTTCAACAAAGCCTAACATCTGTGCTTCCTTCCATCCAGCAGGAAAACTTCTCATTTCCCCCCAAATTTATTTGTTCAGTCAGTTTGAGGAAAGTCGTATTTGCAAAGTCACTCAAGGAGCGATTGGGAAAAAAAACTCTTTTGGGTTCTTAGGACCCTTAGAGGAAAGGCTGACGGAGAAGGGAAAGGGAAGAACATTTCTTGCAACTCCGCTAAGTGTCAGGCACTGTACGGAGTACTTGGCAAAAATTTTTTTAGCCTTCCCAGCAGGCCTATGAAGTAGGCACATTATACCCATCGCTCCCAGATTATTTCCACTTCCCATTTTTTCTGTAGAGAGCAACTCTTCAGAGCGCTCAAACTCTCCTTCACGTGTGTCTTGTTCCTACTCCTTTAGCCATCATTAGTCTCTTCTGAAAATAAAACATGTTTGTGTTAAACGTTCGCCTTCGTTGCTTCTCCAAATTCTGTGGAACTTGTGATCAGAAGATGTTTCTCTGATGTCATACGATTGATCTTTCATCATCCGATTAAAGAGAAATGCTGTCGCAGCCGCTAGCAAAACAAATGTCGTCTGTGCGTTTGGTGTTGTGACTTCTCACAGGGAAGAATATTCATGTTTTTCCCATGCCTTCATGTAACCATCTGCTGAGAAACTTACAGTAAAACTTTATAACTTTTAAAAAATTATTTACTTCTAGATAACTTTGCCTCAGCTTTAAGCAAGTGAGCAAACATCAGAGTCGTTAAAGCAAGGGCAAAAGAAGAGCAGCAGAGAGCGACACAGGGAAGAAAATAGAAGGGAGAAGCTGTGAGTGAGTTAGCAGGGAGGAAGAGGGAGGGAGGCAGAGGGAGAGCTGGACCCCCCCCCCCGTGGGGGTTTTGAAATCTAGGCTGAGGAGAAGCTACTGCGAGCAGGTATCAAACTCAGCCTTGACAATCAAAGTAAAAAGGGAAACAAGACAAATCCCATTGCCCTGTAGCAGGACGTTAAGGGGCGGTGGCGGGCGGGCAGGAGGCTGTTCTGTGACTACAGAATTTTAGCTCATCCCTCAAAGCTAAAAACAGGGGAATTATGTGGCCCTTACATATTCCCTGGAGGGGAGCTAGACCCTCACACAAAATTTGCTAAGTAGTGACTTATAAAACCCAGCCCAGTGACCCTGAGCCTATCACCTATACAGGGGTGTGGAGAGAAGAGGAGGAAGTTGATGGGGAGGAGAGCAGTGGGACTTCTTTGAGGAGAGTCATGGGTGTGCTGAGAACATGAATCTCCACCGCGAGCCAAGTGCAGGGAGGGGCTTTGAGAAAACCACTGGGGGAAGGTGGGGTGTCTCCCAAGAGGGAAACCGACATCTTGCCTCCTGGCTGATCAAGCAGAGCTGTGGAAACTGCCCAGCCCCATGCCGTCACAGTACTGAGACAGAATGTGGGGAGAGGCTTCTAAGGAGGGCTTGACCTGTGTCATCAGGAGTTTAGGGAAACAGACTGGAGCCTGGCCCTTATGATGTCTGTAATGTAATCGGAGTGTGGCAGATATTCCTCGGGGAGCGTTCTGGACATGTCCAACCTCACAGTCCCCTGACGAAACATCCCAATCGCTGCTTCAACACAGGCAGGGTGACACCGTGTGTGTGTGTTAAGCTCTAGCCTTACCCACACTCCAGGGGCAGCTACCACAGATTACATAGTTACCTTATCTTTGAGCAATGCCAGGGGCTTTGCTAATTAGCATAATGAATGCTTAAAATGGGTTTTATTTAGTGAAATTAATATTATTCAAGTTAGGTGGATTAGCCAAATATTTAAGATCCTCCTCACACTTGCATGGACTGAGCCTAGGTCTGGGGGGCCTATGACCTGTGCTTTTAAAGGCACTGGAAGCTTGATGTCTAATGTCCTGTAACCAGCAATTGGTTTGAAGGAATCTGGTTGTCTAATGCTAACCCTATAGTTTATTTGAATCTTGCCTCTGCAATATCATGATGTTTCTCTTAAATGAATCTTTTGTGCAAAAACAAGAGCTTTCATGATTAGCTAGTGACAAAATTGTGAAGGAATAATTAATCCCCACCTACCTCTACATACTGATGGCTACTGTTACTTCCCACTGCCCAACTGCCTAGGACAGTTCCTGAAACTGCAGCTTACCTGGAAAATCTAAGCACGAGGCTCTGGCTGGAGCTGCCTGGGACAGGAGAGTAGAAAGGAAGGGCTGTGTGAGGATGGCATGCAACCCCAGTGCTGGGCAAAGCAAAGAGGCGCATTCACATGGGTCCAGTGGAGACTGTGGAAGGTGTCATCACGAAAGAGACCCCACCCCACAAGACGGAGGAGTGAGGGGTTCCTAACAGAGCTGGGTTCTTTCCGGAGTGTGCTGTCGGTGGGGACTGAGGGAGGGGCTGTTCGGAGGCAGCCAGCGATTGGGATGTTTCCTCAGGGGACTGTGAGGTTGGACATGTCCAGAATACTCCCTGAGGAATATCTGCCACACTCCAAGCCAGGACAGTCCTCCTGCGCCTTACCTCCCCACCAGGAAGGGGCCGGAGCCAGCAACGTGAGCGGTGGAGGAATGGGAGAACCCAGTGGGAAACTGGTCAGGAAGCTAACCTTTCTCCCCAACACACCCTCTGCACTTGCGCAGGCTTCAGACTCTTTCTCAGGCCCCAACTAGGGCGGGGAAAAAGCTGTATCTTAGATCAGAGACTAAAGCTTGGATGTGAGACTAGCCTGGACTTTCTATACCTAAAAATGAGATGCTTATTAATACCTTAAAGTGACCAGGAAAGCTTGAGGATATGCCCAGCATTTCACCCAGGAACGTGGAAGAATAATTCAACAGAGGGACCTAAAAGGATGATGATGAGAGAAATACTAAATTGTTTATTTTTTTATGTCCAACTGAGTCCAACTTGATCAAGTATCTACAGCTTTCATTATTGAATGAAAGGGACATGGTATTTTTACTGTAATTTTCCAAATCATTTATTTTTATATCTCACTGAGTAGAAATCAAGGGGTGGCAAATTAGTTTTCAAGCCTATTCTTTAAAGCTGCAAACGAAATATCAGTGGGATGGAAAGGTGGGAAGATGTGTATTAGTTACTTATTGCCACGCTAACAAATTACCAGAAACTTCGTGGCTTAAAAATGACACACATTTCTTCTCTCACGGTTCTGGAGGTCAGGAGTGGGTTTTATTGGATTAAAGTCAGGGTGGAGGCAGGGCTGTGTTCCTTCTGGATGCTCCAGGGAAGAATCTGTTCTCTTGTCTAGCTTCTCGAGGCTGCTACACTCCTTGGATTGAAACCCCTTCCCCGTCTTCAAAGCCAGCAGCAGAGGGAATTCCAATCTCACTCTCCAGGGCCTCTGTGTAATGCCATGCCCCCTTGCCTCAGCCCTGGCCACACTTTGCCAAGGAATCCTTATTCCCAGAACCCTCTTGGCTCCTTTGAACCCACAGAGGTGCTCTCTGGAACTCAACAAACCACCCTAGGATGTTGGCTTTTGCCACATCCATTTCAGTTGGGTTCTCGTGTTTCCCCTGGAAAAGTGAGCAGTCCTTTTCTGCTCGTCCAACGAGGAAGTCTACCTTTTATTATCACATGGGCTTAGGCACCACCCTCACCTCGAAAGAAGGAAACTGGACATGAATTATCGGAGTTGTAAACTAGCTTCCCCTTCAGTCCAGTCTCCAGCACAGAGTTGGCCTGTGTGAGCCCGGCTCTCTTCCTGCTGCTGGAGGAGAAAGGCCTATTGTTCCAGCCTTGCAGCGCACTCCACCGGGCCGCATGCTGGGTGTTCCCCCTGGGAGGTAGAAAAGCAGCCTCCGAGATCCCACCATCTCCCGCCCGGGCTCTATTTGCTTTTGTTTTTGGTCTTTCCTTCTTCACTGTGTGCCTTTGCCAGGCACTCGGCGCCCCTATAGAGCTTATTTCTTCTTTTAGCCTTTGCACAGTGAATGCCTTTTGTATGCTTCGGATGTTGCTGGCCCTTCAGGGAGCGGAATGAACGTCTCCCACCTACAAGGCTCGCTCTGGGCTGGCCAGTGGTCGGGCGGGAGGGGGCGGGGGTGAACAAAGGCACTGTTTGGCCCCGAGGGAGGCTGGGGGTAGGGCCTGGGTCTGGAACGTAGGGTCCCTTCTGCCTGGATTCAGAAGGAGGGTTGCTGCTTCCCAGAGAGTTGGGGGTGGGGGGGTTAGGCAGGGGAGGCTTGGTGGAGTTGAGCCACCAGCATGAAGTATAGTTTGGCCTCCCAGTCCTACCCTTGTCTGCTCAGTACCCAGCCTGGCTGAGGCTCTGAGAGCGAGGCATGGCAGGAGGAGCCAGGAAATTCTGGTTGGGCCCGCCTCTGCCACCGTGTGACCCAGTGCCACACTGGGCCTCCTGGGGTGAGCCTCCCTTCTCTGTCCCAAGTGAGGCAGTAACTCCTGCCCCACCCGGCTGCTTCCTGGGGCTGATGTGAGGAGCTAACACAACACTCTCGGAGGAGACGCTGTGAGAAGCAAAAGCCCTTTGTGAGTCAGCGGTGGGAGTCGTCGTCCTGTCTTTCCCCACTGTTTTCCAGGCCACCCCTCCACCCCAGTCCCCGTAACCATCTAGCGAGCTCGTGCTGCACCCTAGTGGCCAAAGTCCTTCTCCGACTGCATTTCTTGTAAAGTAAATTTCTATTAAAGTCATAAGAAAAATTAATCATGATGAATATGCAATAATGAGCCCAGCCTGGATCATATCCATTTTTGTATCAAGTCAGTCATAAAATTTAATATTAAATACCCTTTTAATGGAGGAAGTGGCCCACGAAGAAAAATGTGCATACTGCAGCCCCAGACGGGAGGAGGGAGGCATGTGTGGGCTCTCTATCCTCCCTCCCCCTCTCCCCCCCTCCCCAGTTGCTCCCCAGTGGCTGGTTCTGCTCTGAGCCTGCAGGGGGCCTGCTTGGGGCCTGACAGTGGCCTTTCCCCAAAAGGGCCCATATTCCCCTCAAGATGCTGGGGATTGGAGGGAGGAACAGGTGAGAAAGCAAAGTACTTGGCTTTTCTTCTTCAGCCTTTAAAGCCTTTAAATCCCCAAAGATTATAAAAGGCCTTGATAAATCGCTGTCTTTTTGCTGATACCGAGACAGCGCTAGTTGGCATGGGGAGAAGTTAGAGTTCCTACATATTAAAAATGACGAGTGACCAATAACTGCAGTGTTCCCTTGTTTATGAGAAGCCTCCTCGCGTATGTTCTCACAGACTGCTCACCACAGCCCTGAGGTAGCAACTGCTTTTATTTTCAGGTGAGGAATTTGAGGTCTCAGGGTCACGTGTGGGTCAGAGGGGAGCAACAGCTTGAACCCAGGTATTCAAACCCCTCACCTTGAACCCAATGCACAAAAAAGTAACAAGCATTTTCCCTCTGTACCCGTGAAAGAAATCATCTGGTCAATAGTCACCCTCCTGTCATGATGAATAGTAGACTGAAAACTCATGCCCTTTGACCTGGTTAACTACTTTCCTTTTCCTTTCTCATCTGACAGATTTCTTCAGAGCATTCAACATTCCAATATCTCTTTATTCCCTTCCTGGCCTTTTGCCAGGCCTCTGAGGAGTTTCCTTTCAGACTCAGCTTCCTGGCGTTGGGACAGGGATGAAACGTTGCTGGACTTCTGGAACTTTCACCCTGAGTCCTCCCCTCCTACCCCATGCCCTCTCTCTCCTCCTCCTCCTAAGCAGGCAGGATGGTAAGCATCTAGGGATTCACTGCACAACTGAGAAGAGTTTTGTCCACTGGTGGTAAATACCGTCCTGCTTTGAGGAAACCGGTAAGCACAACACTGACAAGCCTGGAGGGCCTGACAGTGGCGGGGCAGGTGGACAGCTCGTCACAGAGGCCCAGGGGACCCAAGAAGGCCGTGGGCAACCCGTCACAGGCACTGCTGGTTCCAGGCCTGGATTTCCTGAGAAGGGCCTCTTGACACCCACAGTGCCATGAAGTGACACGGAGGCTTCTCTACCCATTAGAGATGGGGACGTCCGAGCAAGTGTGCAGAAAGCCTTCTTCCAGATCCTCTGTCTCTGGGGTGGAACTAAGTGAGATTATACCTCGTTTCTTACACAATCTGGGAGATTTCACATTTTCTAACTATCTCTCTTGTGCCAGCCCCTGGCATTTTTGCATATGTCACTGCAATTAACCCTAGCAAAATCCTGTGAAGTAGGGGTGATTTGCCCTGTTTTTATATATCAGTAAATCCAGGTCCAGAGGGGTTCAGAAATATTTAGCCAAGATCACAAAGCTAACGAGGAGAGTATCAATTCAGGGCATAATCTAAGCTCCAGAAAATGCTGCACCATTGAGACTGTAGTTTGCCTGACCCGACACACCTCTGGGTACTTTTCTGCTTTGGGGCTGAAGGGAGGAGTCCCTTGTAGCATGTTAGGTGAGTGCATGTGATTTTCCCATCGACTGGATTTATAAATGGAGTGATCAGATGACTTAGTTACGCATGCATGTGCCTGCCACGGGCATTGGCCTTTGTTCCGGTTTCCTGTCTCCTCCCTCCCCTGCGCATGGAGGCCGAGGCATGACGGTCAATCCCTGTGGCCTCATTTGTCTGACGAGCACAGATGTCTGGGCAGCTCTGGGGCAACTGACCAAGATAGGAATGGAGAGAATATGTGCTTTGGAGCAGGTGGGGTTGTGGGTTTAAACTGAACATCTGCCATGTCTTCAGGAAAAACTACCCCATTTCTAGGGGGGTGAAGATGGGGCTGAGGAGGAGAGTTAGAAACACGGGGTCTCAGCCTGCTTCTGAGGAGAGGAAGGAGCAGGTGCCAGGGCCAGCCGCCTCCAGAACCACAACCAGTCAGGACCTTCCTGCCCAGAGATGGGGAACGGAGCACTGCTGGTCACTGGTAACCCTCAGCTCATGGGACACAACTGCAGGAGCCCAAACAAGACTCAGGTGGCTCCTGTTCTCCCAATTTCTCTCCCACACTCACTTTTAAGGCTCTGGCCATTGGCCAAATGGAACTCTCCCTGGAAGGGGATGACCCTTTACAATGTTAAAGCGAAGCAGCATGTAATGAAGGGAGAGGCTGGTATGGGGCCCACCAGAATCTCGGCTTTACACATGATGGTGTGGCCTGTTTTGTCATCTTGAACATATAGTAGCTGATATTATTATATCATGGGGACTAACACTTCCATAGGGCTGCTCTTAGTACTTTTTACATAAGTTAACTCATTTAATGTTCACAATAGCCTGATTCTCATTTTCCTGGTGAGGTGGCGTAGGTCAGATCACCTGCCCAAGGTCACATAGAGAGTGAAGAGCAAACCTGGACTTTGAACCCAGGCAGTTAGGCGGCACCATCCCCGCTCCTGACCTCTACACTGGGCGGGCTCTTACGGTAATAATGAGGCCTTCCTCTGAGGTACGAGCGCCAGGTGAAGAAAGATCGTGTATCTGAAGCTTCTGGCACAAAGCAAGGACTCAGTTAATGCTCTTTTCCTTCCCTGGAAGGGAAGAGGGCCTACCTCTCTCAGCAGGGGTCTGTCTTGCACATATACACGTTCAGGCAGTATCTGCGGGACAAATGGAAGGGCAGATTTTGATAAGGTCAGAGGTGGTCGTTGGGGCCAGGGGCGGGGGGCGGCACTAGAAATAGCGGCCTGTATGTGAGGCCAAGGTCAGAGGGCTAAAACTGTGGTAAGTGAAGTGGTTTTCCCAGGGCCTCCCTGCCTGCTCAGGCATCTGACCACGCTGACTCGGGGGTTGATGCCCTGATGTGGGCTTCAGCTGTTAGCTGTCCTCATGTAGGGATGTGTGTGTGTGTGTGTGTGTGTGTGAAACTAGAGCCAGCGCAGAGGACTGGGGGAGCCATTGAGAGGAGAAGGAGGCACTCACCCCACCACCCCTCTGTTGCTGAGAAAAATGTGAGGCTACTCGTGGTGGGGGGAGGGGCAGCATGGTGGTGGGGGATGGGAGGCTGGTGTAAGGAAACAGAGCTGTTCTGTTCCAGGCCTAAGATAGCTCAGGCCCACACCCAAGCCGTGGCTGCCCCACCCCTGCTCTGGCCTGAGTCAACCAACCACTGACAAATGGAGAGTGCTTCTTAGAACCCAGAAAGAGGTGTGTGTAGGGGCAGACAGTGCCCAGCTCTCTGATGGAAGGTCTCCAAGCCATCCTGGTACAATTCAGCCAGACCCCGGCTTCACCAACACAGGCTGTCTGGGCAGTGGTTACTGAGGTGTATACATTTCTGTTTATCAAGATGACACTGGCCAAGGCCAGGTGTACCCAAGCCAAAACAAGCAGACCTTGACCGAGCAACATACCGATGCGTTGGTTTCACCATGTTCTCTCTGAGTGTCCCTCAGCTCAATTGATACATCATGATGGGGATGGTTTAGGATGACTAAAATGAACGGCCACCCCCTGCGCCAGCTTTACCCATTTCTGTTCGTAGGCGCAGCCTGCGTATCCAGTGCCAAGTAAAATGAGGTGGTTTTTTACCTACAAGGTGGAGACACTGAATCCCAATTGCTTGGGATGTTTTGGGAGGAGTTATTTAAAAATCCTACCCACTGCTTCAGTTTGCTCTGCTCTTTGAAAATAGTCACAACCCCAGACTCCAGGAGAGATTAATCCACTGTGCTTGTTCTCTTTTGTTCCACGTGACCAGCTGAACTGGGCTTTTCTTGTTCAAGATTTGCAAAGGATAATCAAGACCCTGCTTCAATCACTGGCATTTCAGAAGAGTTCTTGAAATAACAAAATGGTTTCTTTGCACTGTCGACATTTTCGTTGTCAGTGAATATTTATGAAGTGCCCACACTGAGGTTGTTTGCCAGTTCTGAACCCGGATAAGAGGGAAGGTTCTTTTTTCCGTTGCAGAGGGAGGCTTGGTCAGTAAACTGCATTTCTTTTAACTTCTGAAGGCCTTCCTCTTCCTGGGGGGTGGAAAAAGTCGTTTTTGCAAATGAAAGAGTAAAGCTTTTGCTAATGCATAGTATTTCTTCACTTATCATTTGGTTTTCCAGATGGTGCTTGTTTTCTGAAACCCTCAAATTACCTGATGTCTTTGCACTAAAAATAGTCAAACGTGGTTTCAACTCATGACTGTTAGCAACTTGTGAATTCAACAGATAGTTTCATTTTTTCCAACCCATTCTTTCCCTTTTCATCTGCTCCACCCAAGAACAAATCATTCAAATACTGCATGGCTGGAATGAGTCCCGGAGAGGGAGTCCGTCACTGATCAACTTCTTTAGCCTGCGTGGTCTTGCACTGACCCCTTGTGGTGAGGAGAGCGTGGGCTGTGTCCTGTGCTCACCATCTCTTAACCCCAGTGAGGGCAGAGGCTGCTGGGCTGGTCTTAAGGAGTAGGTGGCAAAAACAGCTTGTGAGGTCCCGAATGGCCCCGGGGTCCTTGGGCACTAAATGCCATCATATGTACTCTCCACAGTGAAAAGGCTCTGGGCTGTGGACGTGGCTTTACCTCCTTGTTTGAGACACAGTAAACCAGACCGCATCAACAGGGAAAGTCATTCCCTGGGAACTGGGTGCTTGGAAAGGTGCGTTAACTGTACTAGGCCTTAGCAGGAACTTCTAGCCAGAGCAGGAGCTCCTTTGGCTGGGTTTTAATCACCTGGCTCTTCTCAGAGCCTGGCCGTGACACTTGGTAAATATTCCATAAATCCTTGTGAAGGCACTTCCGTTAGTCTCTGTCATCAACAGTCATTTACTGAGCACTTACTGTTTGGGGTCCTTGGTTAAGACTAGCGATGTGAAAAGGTGTAAAGGACGGTCCCAGACTTGACTGAAGTCTAGTTGGAGAATTAGGCCAGGCCCAAGAGATGACACTTGCCAGCATCGAGTGATGTGTTTTCATTGCTCAAGAAATAACACAGGCAGTGAGAGGCACTAGTGTTTGGGGAAAAGGACAGAGCCACCTAGGACACGACATCAGGGTCAGCTACTCTGATTGGGGATAGGGCTCTACCTTTAAGGAGGTGATAGTAGTAGAATCTGCCAAGTACCTCCTACCCTGTGCCAGTGCCCTTTACGTACATCATTAATTCTCACAACATGTGTGCCGGGGAAGTGTTATCATCGTCTACCTGCGGATGAGGAAACTCAGGCTCATGGAGTCAAGCAGTTCTGCCCAAGGCCACACAGCACTGAGCAGGAGCACCAGGCTTCTAATGCAGGCCAGTCTAACACCAGAACCCATGCCCCCTTTCCAGCCCCTGCCAAGGTACCTCGGGGGATTAATTTGAAGCATCTTCCAAAGCAAGCTGCTACTGCTTCTAGGAAGCAAAGGCCAAGCAGGGACAAGCTGGTGGCCTCAGGTCGTCTCAGTACAACACTGAACAGGGTGGTGATGAAGCTGCCGGGTTCCTGGGGTTGATCCCAGGGCCTGGCCAGCCTGCAACCACGGAGGTCAGGCGGGGCTCAGGTGTGGGCATAGGCATGCCTCCACTGGACTGGTTCCCAGTGACACACAGCTGATGAGAAGCAACCACCACTGACCTCCAAAAGACCTCTGATGATGTTAAATCTCATTACGTGGATGCTTTATAAAGAAGCCAATGATTCCAGGCTTGGATATAGAAAGATTTAATTAAAATGGGACTCTAGAAAAGCCATGCAGGTTGATGCACAGTATAGTGGTTAAGGATGTGGACTCTGGAACAAAGTATTTGGGTTTGAATCATGGCTCAACCACTTACTAGCTGTGTGAAATCACCTCTTCATGAGATCCCCCCAACACACACCATAGGGTTTTTGAAAGATGTGAGATGACTTAATGTATGTGAAACAGGCACCTGAAACATAGTGCTTACATAAATAGGTGTCTCTGTCTTTATTTTTCTTCCAGCAGAACTTAGCAAAGGTATGTACCCTTTGAGTTGTCATCAAGGATTCAAGTCTGGATTAAGGATTTAAATGAGGCTTAAGTGGACACATCTAAAGATGCTAGTGTTCCTTTGGAAACAGACAAATCCTTATTGTGTTCAGAATATGACTTGCCAGTCAGCTGGTAAGAGATTTAGAGAGAAATCATCTTTCACATCTAGCCAAAAGTGACCTCTAATGGGTGGAAGTACTTATTACTAACTCATACTGCAAACTAAAAGGTTCTTGTAAGGAAAGAACAGATTGTTGGAGTATGGGAACTGATCATGGGTGAGGAAGGTTGTCATGGGCCAAAAGGAAACTGTCGTGAGAAGCCCTATACATTGCCATTGTGGTGACCTTGACCTTTAAAAGTCATTCTATCTCCTTTAAAGCCAGTGCTGATGAGAAAGCCCAAGGGCTTCTCATAACACACTCCGAGAGAATGTACAAATGTTGTGAATCTTTTGGAAATCATATATGTGAAGAAAAGTCTTAAAAATATTCATCTCAGGGGCGCTTGGGTGGCTCAGTTAAGTGGCTGACTCTTGATTTTGGCTCAGGTCATGATCTTGGAGTCGTGAGATGGAGCCCTGCATTGGGCTCCACCCTCAGCATGGAGTCTGCTTGATTCTCTCTCCCTCTCTCCCTGTCCCTCCCCTGCTCGTGCTCCCTCGAGTGTACTCTCTCTTTCTCCAAAATAAATAAAATCTTTAAAAAAAATATTCCTCTCAAAGGACACAGAAACTGGTTTAAAAGTGATTCTTACTGGCCAACATCTGGGATAATTATAACAAAATAAATGATAGTAATGGATTATGACTCACAAGATGAGTACATACTGATACACATAAACAAATGAGTAACTGAAGAAGGGAACGTTCTTCCTTACAGTGGGATTCCAACTAATAAATGTGGAAGGAATGCTGGAATTAGAAAATCATTTTCAATAAATGTTTCAGGCTAAAATCAGTGGATGCTAAAATTAGTAGGCAGAATTATGATGAAAAACAATATTTATGTGATCTCAAAGTACCTCCTCCATAAGATACTATTAATTACAAAGGGGGAACTAGTAACATTTAAGTAGAGAACACTGGCAGACACCACCTTAATCAATGACCAAAGTTAACACCATCAGTAATGGAACCAATCAACATGTGCCTCCTAATCTGATGCACTGAGAAAGACACAACCTCACTTCTGTTGTACTCCTACCAAAAACACAAAACCTGAGTCTAATCATGAGAAAACACTGGGCAAACCTCAATTAAAGAACATTCTACAAAGCTACTGGGTTACATTGGGAGGAAGGAGCAAAAGAACCCCATAGTGATGGAGTAGAATCGGAGGTTTCATATGAAAGGATGTAGAAACACTGATAACCGAGTAGCAATGAGCATACCTTATGCCAGAATTTGGTCCCTCACTAACAGGAACTTGTACTTCTTAGAGGAATGGCTTGTTCTGGGGTTGAAGCAGAGAAAGTACAAGGTGAGCCTGGATTATCTTGTTGTACAAGAAAGAAACATAATGCCCAAAACTAATGGGGACATTTTGAAAGGTCAAAGGAGCTAGCTTACAGGAGTTTCCACTGGCCTAATTTGGGATGATGTCAGCATCACGATGAATAATGAGAGGAATGAATTATAACACATGGAATTTTTTAAAATCTATGAGTCTATAGATGAAATAATAGATGAAGGGAAAGCTCTCTTCATAGAAGAATGCCAACCAATAAATATTTAGGCAGCTATAAATAGAAAAATCACCATTTTCCAACTACTTTAATAAAAAACAAACACAAACAAACAAAAAACTTGATTCAGGTAAGACCATTAATGGATGCTAAAGCCCATTGGTGAAAACTGTCAAGGAACAGGAAATTCACTCAAGACTTCATTTTTAACCCCACAGAGTACAGATTAAAAGTACCTTTACAAAATGGAGGAACCTGGTAGACAACACCTTGGTCAAATGGCCAAACTTAATGCGACAAATTGACATACGCCTACTTAGTGATACACTGAGAACACAGTATCAACTATGTAATGTACCTACCAAAAATGTTTAACATGGATCTAATCACAGGGAATTTTCTAGATTCATGTAGCCTAAGAGATATTAAACTAAATACAATATATAATCTTTGGATCCTGCATCAAACAAACAACCCCCAGTTATAAACAACAACAATTACAACAATCTGGAAAATTCTAACATAAACTGTGTATTACATTAAATTTCCTAAGTGTGATGACAATTGAATTGTGGCTATGGGGGCAAATGTCCTCGATCCTTGGTGGTACATGTTAAAGTATTTAAGGGTGAAGTAACTTAAATGGTTCAGAAAACAAAAATATGTGTCTACATATATACCTAGAGAGATGATGCATGTGTAGCAAAACATAACTATTAATGAACTTCTGTTAATGAATATAAAGGTACTGGTTGTACTACTCTTAATTTTCCTTAAAGGTTTGAAATTTATCAAGCTATAATGTTGGAAAAAATAAATCTCCCCAAAACAAAAAATGTCAAGGTCATTAAAGACAGACTGAGTAACTATTTCAGGAGAAAGGAAATTAAAGGCAATATGTGATTCTAGACTGGATCCCGGACCAGAAAAGGGCATTAGTAGGAAAACTGGCAATATTTGATTAGATCAATATAGTTTTTTGGTTTTTTTTTCAATTTCCTGACTTTGATAATCATGCTATGGATATGTAAGATAAATGTCCTTATTCTTAGGGACTATACACTGAAATACAGGTAAGGGGACATCATGACTGCAACTTACTCTCAAACATATCAGAAAATCCGGTACACACACGTAGAGGGAGAGAGAGTGATAAAGCAAGTATGGTAAAATGTTAACATTTGGGGAATCTGGGTGAAGGCTATACAGGAATTCTTTGTACTATTTTTGCAATTTATTTTGTAAGTCTGAAATTATTTCAAAATGAAAGTTAAAAAAATGTTCAGTTTCTTTCAACTTGTTTTTCTTATGTCACTGTAGTGGGTTGAATAGTGTCCCCCACAGCCCCCCAATTCATGTCCATCTAGAACCTTAGAATGTGACCTTATTTGGAAATAGTGTCTTTGCAGATGTCATTAGATTAGATGAGGTCATGCTAGATTAGGGTGGGGCCTAAATCCAGTGCCTGGTGTCCTTATAAAGAGGGGAGAGGACATACACAGAAAAAGGCCATGTGAAGATGGAGGCAGAGAATGCAGCGACACGGCTACGCCAGGGATGGCTGGGAGCCACCAGCAGCTATAAAGAGTCAGGGAAGGATTCTTCCCTAGAACCTTCCAGGGGAGTAGGGCCCTGCCAACACCAGAACTATGAGAGAATACATTTCTTTTAAGCCCCTCAAGTGTGTGGTAATTTGTTACAGAGACCCTAGGAAGTTAATAGTCACCCACCTGCTAAACACAGTGGCTCCCTGGTCTACAAGACATCTCAGTCTGGCATCCACAAGCCTCGGATGATGCTAATAATGGTAATACCATTTACTGAACCTTCACTAGAGCCTAATACTGTGCTAAGCGCATTACATACGTACATTACGTCTTTTAACCCTGAATTCACAGCAGACTCAATGACGAACTCTTCAGATGGGAAATGCAAGTTTGGAGATGTTAAGTAATGTGTACAAAATTATATAAAAAGTGGAGGAGCTAAACACTCACCCCCAGCAGTCCACTCCCTAAGTCCACTATTCCCTACACAAGCTTCTCTGGCCACATAGGTCTGGTGTTTTCCTAGCACGCACTCCAGAGTCCACCTCATACGCTGCCTTAATATTACATTGCCTTTCCTTCTTGGCCTTTCCAAACCCTTTCCTATCCCAGGCCAGACCGTGTTCCCTATTCTCTCTGAAAACTTTCCAGGGTCCTCTAGGCCACAGAGGTCCCTCTTCCTTCTTTCAACTCAGCACTCATTATACTGCTTGCTTGGCCCTAAACTATAATGAAGATTATTTTGGATATTAGTTGGATTACTTTGGATGTTATTTGGCTTTTTAAAAAATTGCCTCCAGGGTCGCCTGGGTGGCTCAGTCGTTGGGCATCTGCCTTCGGCTCAGGTCATGATCCCAGGGTCCTGGGATCGAGCCCCACATCAGGCTTCCTGCTCCTCGGGAAGCCTGCTTCTCCCTCTCCCACTCCCCCTGTTTGTGTTCCCTCTCTTGCTGTGTCTCTGTCAAATAAATAAATAAAATCTTTTTAAAAAAAATATTGCCTCCAACTGGAAAGCAAGTACCCAGCAAGCAAATATTATTATGTAGATATTTGCCACAAATCTAGCCATCAAGACTTTCTCTACCTTTATTTCTCTAGGTAGAAACTTATCATGGTAGCCCTCATCAGGTTAAATGTAATTATGGCAGACACTTGACAGTTGCAATGACTATTTTCAAGTAAGTCTAAAATTCATTTGCTGACTCTTAATTTCACTTGTGTGGAAGATATTGTCTGCCAGGACTAACCAGTTTCAACATGACATCATTGTACATTGTTTATCCATGTTGCAGTAATTGTTAAATGAATAAAACTTGGTTTGCTTGAAAAGATCCAAGAAAATAATACATTTTGAGCAGAAAATTAGTTTTGTAACTTAGGGTGGAAAGTATTGAACCTCATCATGGCTTAGATTATGATGTGCCTTGTGCTCTGTACAAAGATCTGATGTGTCAAATGCTCTGTATAAAAACAGGAAGAATCCACTTGTGGAGTTTTTCCCCAAGTGCTCCAGCAATGCAAAAGTTCCTCAAATGAGAAACTGCAGTTTGAAAAGGTTAACTGTATAATAGTGGTTAGCCAGTAAAGAGAGGTTGGGCACAGTAAACAATCTGATTTTTCAACTGACCCAGGATCCTATACAAACTCACACATTCACAGGTGTGGGGATTTGTGTAGGTCTTGGATTAGTCTCTGTGATGTCAGGGGTCTACTGCAAAAAGACCAGGCAGGGGGCACCTGGGTGGTTCAGTTGGTTAAGCGACTGCCTTTGGCTCAGGTTATGATCCTGGAGTCCCGGAATCGAGTCCCACATCAGGCTCTTTGCTCGGCGGGGAGTCTACTTCTCCCTCTGACCCTTCCCCCTCTCATGCTCTCTCTCTCTCTCAAATAAATAAAATCTTAAAAAAAAAAAAAATACCAGGCAGGTAACATCAATGAGCAAAAGGAGCAGGATTCAAGAAAAAGACCACTGTCAGCACACTGATTAATGCAAGCTGACACCTGGCTTCAGTCGCTTCAGTGTTGTAAGAGGGAGTAGAAGGAACTATAATGCACTGGAGTGTGCGCACCCCAACCGGAGAGCTACCTGGGGCCAGTCAGTTGCTGCCAGGGATTGTGGATCTCATGTATTTTTTTAAAAGAAGCTGGCAGTTTAGGTTTTTATGTGAATATTTCCAATAAAAAATGTGGCAGCTAGTTCATTTAAAACTAACATTGCACAAACCAGATACATGTGCAAGCCAGGATTTGGCCATGGCCTACCAGTTTGCTACCCCTAGGCTGTTTTCAGGTCTCTCCCCCTTTGTGAGATCCAGGAACCTAGAACCCTGTGAAAGGAATATATACATTCATAGTTAAAGAACACATTGAAAGCTGAGGGCTTAAAAATGTCAGAGAATCAACAGAAGTGAAATTCATTCATTCCTCAGTATTTACTACATGCCCTATTATGGGGTCAGGCACAGTTGTAGGATTAGGTGAGGGGCATACGATAATGAATAAACCACTTTTTGCTGCTCTCTTGAAGCTTATATTCTTATGAGTAAGAGAGTCAATGATAAAGCAAAATAAGGTAATTTCAGATAGTGGTATTAGGAAAAAATTAGTGCTAAGGAATAGAACATGATGGGAGTGGTATCTAGAGATGCTTATTTTAGATAGGGTGCGAAAGAAGCCCCCTGTGGAGAGAAGGGCACGCGGATGATGAAGCCTATGACATAAGATTTGGGAGAGCATCCCAAGTAGGAAGGCCAAGTGCAAAGGCTCAGGAATAGATGTGCATATTTGAGAAGGACAGAGGTTGGTTGATGAAGAGGCTGACAAGGATTGGATTATGTACAGCCAGAGTCAAGGGTTTATATTTTATTTAAAGTGAAAGGGGAAACCATTGGAAGCATGTGTTAGAGGAACATGTGATGAACGTTTTAAATAGATCATTAGCTGCTGTTTGAAAGATTGTGGCCAAGGCATAGACAGAAACGCTGCTACTGCATAGTGTTGAGGTGATAGCTGATGTAGGGATAGGAATGGGGTGACATATAAAAGCAGGCAGGCTAGCAATTTCCTCTGTACTTGGAACTGGGTTAGAAGTACAATAAGCAGGGGTGGCAAAAACAGAAGGGTCAAGAGAACACCTGGAGTCAGAGGGCCCAGTGTTTTCATGAAAATCTTGTCCAGAATCAGATCTAATTTCAGTGAAGTAGCATTCTGAAATTACTGTATTTTGAACTGTCTTCATAGGAAATGTAGAATTTAAACTCTTCTAAATAGTTGGGATGCTTTCTTATAAGAATTGTTTGAATTGCAGAGCTAAAAAGAGAACCCTATATTTGCCTAATATATACTAGAACAAAATGCTGTGAGTTAAGGCCAAGTCCCCTTAGTAGAGGAGTATCTCAGATTCAGAGATGACAGGGAAGTCCATGTTCCTTTCATTCAAGCAATGAACAAAGTCAAGCTGTGACTTCCAGCCACACACATAGCTACTCTAGGGGACATGCCAAGGATCAAGGCCCACACAATGAATACTGCTCCCCTCCCAATTTTCCCAGTGGGGGAAGTGATGGTTTTCCTTATCAAACCACATGTACATTTTCTCTCTCCCAGCTAAACTAAGCTCCCAATATGCCTATGCTTTTAACATGAATTCTGGAAAAATCTGGTCTTTAAAAAACTTCACTGTTATCTATTACAGCCCTAAGAAATGGCTCTTAGGACGAGTATTATTATGAGATTATCTTGTTTTTGGAAACCTTCATGAGAGCTACCTTTACATTTTTAAAGATGGCTTTTGATGCAGGTTGTGGGCATAATAATGTGGTTACAGATGGTTAACAGTGACAATATTTAAAGCTTTATAAAACAGCAAAACTTAAGAGCCTCAGTAAAAAGGTAGTAATTTTGATGATATGGAAAGGTGAAAAGAGTTTCACTGGTCTTCCTTTAGGGTTAAGATACCAATCATAAAGGACAAATGTAATACTCCATACCATGAAAGGACTTAAGTATTAAGAATCAGGATCATTAGAACAAATACTAAACAATTCATCTGCATTAAACTTATGGCTGTACAGAGGAAACACAAAATGAGAGAACATGTACACAATTGGGAAATATGCACAAAGCTGTCAAGGTGCAGGCACTAATGGATTAAGAATCAGGAACTCAGTGAAATAGCTAGTGAATGAGGCAGCAGTCTAGTAACAGTTCTAGAATAACACATAGCCGGGATCCCCAGACTTCTAAATTTCAGAATAGTAAAAAAAAAGTTATCAAATTTGAATCTCAAGTCTTGAGATCTATTAAGTTTACAATACAGGAGACAGAAAAGTATGTCCAGGGATTCCGCAGGGTTACAATGAGCAAACCCAGAATACAAAAATGTCCTCAACAATTTTAAGGGAAAAAGGATGGGAGAATCTGTGATTAAAACCAATGTAACATATATGAACTTCACTTGAACATCCCAATTATAAAAAAAATTAGAGATAGTAAGGAAAATCTGGATATTGACTGGGTAGTTAGGCAGTACTGTTAATTTTTTTTAAGTATAACAAAAGTATTGTGGTTGTATTTAAATCCTTACCTTTTAGACTGAAATAGCTGGGGATGAAATCAGTTGTCTGCGATTTTCTTCCAAATAAGCGTGGGAAGTGGAATGGTGAATTGGTAGGTGTGAACAAGGTAGGCTGACCATGAATTGATTATTTTTGGAGCTTAGAAATGGGTATCGTACTACTTCTACTTGAAATTTTCCTTAATACAAATTCAAAAATTGATATTCATTTTTAAATTCAGGTACAGCAGCAGCAGGATGTCAACTTCTTGACAAAAACCTAGAAAACGGAGTGGTTTTTTTTTGCCTGTTGCACAAGGCAAAAATTAGGGTACCTGAAAAGAGACATCTTTGCAAAGCCATCTCTGACATACAGATCTCACCCCCCATGCAGTGTATTCTCTGCATCTTCCATCTTCACAAACCTCACCCGTGGTGCTTTTTCCAAACAATGTAAGTAAAGTAGGTAAAAATTTAAGCACTATTAAGAATTCAAGACTAATCTGTTAAACAGGGCCTTTGTTGACTTCTGCCTTTGCCTTTTTTCAATGCCTGTCTTGTAAAGGAAATAAACGGTTTCCTGTTTATAGTTTAGGCTTTTAAGAAAGTTACAGTTCAGCAATATGTATTACAAGATCATATATAGAAAGAACGTTCTTAATACTGTTAATCCCCTTTCAGAAGTTACTCTTTCATGCTAGGCCATGTTAGTTTCTAGTTAGAACTGATTTAAGTAGCACACTGAACATTTTAAAACCCAAGTGAGTCTTGTCTCCAATGTAGTTGCCTTGTTTTTCTTTTTCCAGCCCCATTGCCCACCGCTGGTGAACATGTTTGTAAGTCTTTGGGATCATCTTCAGCAGCTTTTTTTTTTTCTTCTTTTAAACATCCTGACAGGAAATGTTCCTGTCTCTGTGGGTGTATTTCATTTTTTGATACAGCAAAAGAAATCATTTGGAGCCAAGTCTAGTGGACTAATAATCAAAAGTATCAAGGTATGTTAAAAAATGGAAAACCTATTTTAACTGTAAAATAATGAAATCATATATGGCCTTTTAAAAGAATTTCTGAATTCAGGGGCATCTGGGTGGTTCAGTCAGTTAGCATCTGATCTTGATTTCAGCTCAGGTCATGCAGGATTGTGGGATCGCCCCACATCCGGTCCCATGTGGAATCTGCTTGAGTTTCTCTCTCCCTCTCTTTGTCCCTCCCTGTTTATGCACGCTCTCTAAAATCTTTAAAAAGACTTCTAAATTCACTTCCAAATTATTGGGAAAATAACTCTCAAAGTGAATAACTTAAAAAGTATTCATTTGAATATAAGGACTTGTAGCTTTTTCAACAAAATTTCCTTTTCTTTGTGGTCAGACTTTATCAGCCCCAGCCAAGTCTGGGGGAGCCTCATTTTATTACTGAATCCTCCTAGCCTAGATAAAAACCATCACTAAATAGCTAAAGAAAAACTTTAAAGGTCAATAGTTGGGTCTGATTTACTGTCCTTTTAAAAGTTTTGATTTGTTCAAGAGGGTAGCTCACTTAAAAATAACCTTATGGTATCACTTCTGAAGTTAATTTTCAGTACTATTTATGTGGCAAATGGATTTCGATTTGAAGACTGGTTTAGTGCTACAGTATAATATTTAATATTACATTGTTGCACAACTCCATATACATTTTTTCCATATATAAGGCAAAGACTTACAATAGCTCCCAATGCAAATATGAACTGCATTTAGTAATCTCAAACCATAGCTAATGGAAGAATAGGTTTGTCAGAAAATCAGTACAGGCACTTTACTATTAAAGTTTTACTCTTTTTAATAATTTATTTAAATAAGATATTTGAAGCAGTTTAGAAAAAACAAGATTTTGTATTTTATTTCCTTGTAAAAATCTTTACACATGCAGACAAACCAGTGTTAAGAAAGTATTCACCATCATTTAAACAAATAACCACTTAAATAGAACAATGTCTGCAATTTTATCTGTATAAAAATAAGATACATTTTTACAGAATTCACGCTCCAGTTCTTATAGCAATAAACAATACACAACTATAATAAGTACAATTGAACCTGACCATGGTTTTCAATTAGATACTGCTAGGGCATTTTAATGTGCAAAAAAACCCCCAAAAACAAAAACCAAAAAGAAAAAAAAACAAACAAGAAAACAAAACAAAAAAAAAACATAGTTCTTTCCAAAAGAAAATGTCCTCAGTGTTTCTAGAGACCTAGAGAGTTTTAAGAAATCAAATCCTAATCAGTTTGCTTTTAATGTTTTTGATTATGAGTCCATACATCACACTGTAGATAGGCAAAACCAGGAAGTGATGCAGGCTCAAAGGAAGGAAGTCAGCGCCTGTGCCTGCTATGTCCTGAGCGACTGCCACCATGGTGCTTGCCTTTATGGGACCTCTCAAAGGAGCGAGACCTTTCACGCCTGTCCCTATGATGTCCCCTTTCATGCCTGTGTTTCTTGGCAGCATCTGAGTGATCCCGAGACTTGCTCTGAGATCGAGAACGAGATTTTTTCCTTTTATGACCATGTCTATTTGAACTTTTTAAATCATCTCTGGTATGCTTGGCCTTAAGGTGAGGAGAACCATGATTATGATGTCTTCTTGGGCTTTCACTGTGACTGCGTGACCTGCTTCTTGATCTTGAGCTGTATGTTCCAGATCGGCTCCGCCTATTATTATAACTTAGATAATAAAAATTTGAGGTTTAGATTCAGTTTCTGCTGGGAACAGATTATTTTGGTGGTGCTTATAACAAGTTCAAAACAAAACTATTGACCTGTAGCAGTACAGGCCAGATGGAAAACTTTCATTAAATCTCCCTAACTCCCATCCAACCTATAGTAGACAAATCTTAAATGTACTGTATGTCTCTATATGCCAAAGAGAAGAGTACTTAGTAATTTTTACAGTGTCCTGGATAGCTATGCTTCTTATTGAGTATTTCACACATGCTCAAAAGAGCCACTGAATAGGTATAAGCAGTTAGCGATCTAATTACAAAGCTACTAGGAAAGACTCTTTGGCTATGATCAACTTGAGTTTTGGTTGTTAATTAGCAGTTAATAAAATATTAATATTTTCTAACTGATATTTTCACACATTATAAGCAGGATATTATAGCTTTCCATAGCACTTTGTGGCCAGCCCGTACACTTCTTCAAAAAATGGGCAAAGACAGAATAGAATGCTTGTAAGCGACACCACACCAAAATAAAAAAGCCACATATAAGCAGGACCTATTTCCAAATTCATTTCTCATAATTTACCTCATGTTAAAAAACTAAATCTAACCCAACTGTGAAAACATCTACGTTCAATTTTTTTAAAAAGCAGGAACCTTACTCCAAATAAGACTGCTTTCTCTTAGAGAATATTTACTTACTGTCTTCTTGGAGTATGTGATCTAGAACGTGATCGCGTTCTTGACCGTGATCGACTAGCACTTCTGCTATTTCTACTTCTCTTGCTGTCTTTTCTTACACTTAAAAAAAAAAAAAAAAAACCAAAAAACCCATTATTTTAGATACATGTTTAGTATGTTAGAAATTTAACACATAAAAGATTCCTTAGACCAATTCTAACTCAAGTATACTCACCCATTGTAAGGGCTTTTGGAAGCCTGTTGTCTGTCCTCAGGTTCTTTCTTGACAGTCTTCACATTAACGGAGATTGGTGACTTCTCTTCAGCTTTCACTTCTCTTGGAGATGCTTAAAAAAAAAAAAAAAAGACATGTTACCTATTGGGACTTAACAGAGGGCCAAAAAGTTGTTTCTAAATGTAAATCAAAGTACCATGCTTTCAAGTATTAGTCTTAGTCCTGAGTTGACTATCATGGGAGAAAACAGTAACAGCTTCTCTTATCATTGTTTATATGCCACTATTAAATACTAAAGCTTTTTTAAAAAAACAAATTTATTTTATTTATTGGGGGGTGGGGCGCGCAGAGGGAGAGAAAATCTCAAACAGACTCTGCACTGAGTACAGAGCCTGACATGGGGCTGGACCTCATGACCCTGAGATCACGACCTAAACCGAAATCAGGAGTCGGATGCTCAACTGACTGAGCCACCCAGGAGCCCCTAAGTGCTAAAGCTTTCTAATAACCACACACCTGCAGTGCCCAAATCATTTCAATTCTGAATATATCTTACATGGTTTAGAGGCTGGAGAAAATCCACCAAGGGTTGAAAGGGCTGGAGTTCCATCGGGATTCAACCCCTTTGCTTTTAATTTGGCTTCTTGTAAGGCTACTTTTCTTTTCTCTACTTCTTTTTCCAGCAATTCATAGTTTGGCTGATGGAAGAAAATGAAGTTAGTATTTTTCCCTTATATTAGTTTAGACTCTTAAGTACTTAAAAAGTATTAATACAAACATGAGTAGACAACTACCTTTTTTCTGGTATAAAGCCTAAGCGTTTCTATGCAGATTTCCTGGATCTCCTCTTCTGTAGTACCAAAAAGAAGAAACCAATGGGGACGAGTTGGTAATGGAATCTAAACCATAAAAAACAGAATGGTTTAGATCAAATTTCAGTTTTTATCAGGACTGCTAATTCTTGTGATTTATCCTATAGAACAAAACAGGCTATATATACCTACCTGAAGAGCTCTAGCCGCAAGGTAGATACAAGCACATGCTATAGTCTCTGGTTGAAATCGAACAAATACATTGGTTCGAAGACTGTCATTCATATAATTCCTGAAAAATATTTCAACCATAAGCTTTGTACATAAACAAAGTCCTCCTGAAACTCACATAAAATTGGAGACTCAATCTACTTTATTCTTTTTTCTTCTCATATTTATATTCATATCCTCATATTCTAGCATACAACAATTCTTAACTCAAAAATCAGTAAGAGATAAGAATTTAACACTAGAACCATTCTTCAGTTTTCCTATATATGACCAAAGTCCTTTAAAATAATTCCATATTATTATTCCAAATAGAAATTTAGAAATAAGTTATGTTTTTCTAATTTTGACATAACTAGCTTCAGAAATAATAAACCACTCCAACAATACTTCAAGCCATTAATTATTGACCAACTCTCCTTTATCCACAATGAAAAGCAGTGTCAACCAAGTTCTTTCAAAAACTCAAAATACTGTGACGGGTAAAAAAGGCATTTTTGGTAAGCACTCACCAAGTTATATTAAGAAATCTCAGCTACTTCAGAAAATTTAGGTAGGGAAGAGCAGTAAATATACAAAACAGCCTTGTTTACATACCTTTTTTGTGACTAAGTATAAACAAAAGCAATAAACTACTTCAGTTAATGAACTGCTGGACTTTTTTTTTTATTAGTGAACCCTCCCCACAATATCCCTATATTAAAGAAATTTCACAAATTGTTTAAAAGGTTAAAAGACTATTTCTTAAAAATCCTTACCCACGAAATAACTGCGTAAATGTTTTATAGAGCATATTATTAAAAATGTCATGCATTTTATAAAAGCAATTAGACTTTTCTAATATTACTAATATTTACTGAGTCCTAAAGAAGCATGGCAGTCATTAAGTCCAGAACATAAAAATTACTTAAGTCCTGCACATCATCAACAGTCTTGAAGAAGTAGCTGTAGCTGGACCAAATTCCTTGTTTTACCTTAAAATAAGCCAGCCCTCCAAATCAAACATCTTCATGTCAAAAGTTCAAGTTCTAAAGTGCTTATGTTAATATTAACATCTCTTTTAAAAATGTACTTCTATTATTATTGCTTCAATAGTCCAGCAGCTGTAATTCATCCAGTATGGGAATGGTGCCCATTTTAAGCTGCAAGTTGTAGTTTCCTTTGGTAGAATCCATGGTATACATACTAAAAATAGAAATCTAAGTCAAACTCCTAACAAAAAAAATCATTTAATTCATAACGGCTGGACAACAAATCTATCAAAAATGAACTATTCATTTTGATAGTTACAGGTATACATTATACACATAGGCATGTTGAATAGTTACTTCTAGAAGCAAATATACAAATCCTTTTGACACCCCGACAGAACTAGAAGATGCTGCCAGATGGATATGGACCACTTCAGTGAATCTCGGATCAGAGCTTGCACTGGATTGGCTGGAGAGCAGGGCAGCCAATCAGGCCATCCTGAGGTCATGGGCTGAAGTGCAGAGGGCAGAGTTCTATGACTTACCATCATGGACTACCCTTTAATTAAAGAGTAGAAAAAAGAACAAAGTTAAATTGAGTTCTCCATTGAAAGCAATTAGTCAAGCCAAGAAAACAGGAAGCAGAAATAAGCATTATTTACCTTTTGGTTAAAAAACAAAAAAAAACAAAAAGCACCAAAACAAACTCTTCTCATTATTTTGGAAAGGGAAACTGAAACTTACTTTATTTCTGCTTCTGTTTTCCTGGCTAGGAAAGAAATGTAAAAATGTAACTTACCAGGCAGTCTGAACCAGGGTTTGATTACGTTCACATTCTAAGACTTGTAAATACATAACAATGATCTGAAGGACAAGGGAAAAAAACTCAATTTAGCATATCAGTGGGTCTTTCAGAGTTCAATGAATATAAGTAATTGAAATGTTAGGTGCACGTTTTAACTCTTCTACGAAACTGTATAGATAATACAGACCAACCTAAAATGTACATTATAGGCAATGTGGGTTATTATGCTACTAGATTCTATAAAAACTTTAAATATGATCCAAAATTGCACAGGAAAAAAATGAGAATTAAATCAATTAAAAACATACCTAATTTCTCATGAACACTTTACTATGTGACAGGCACTGTGGTAGATTATTTCACTTAATTTCCGAAGTCCAATTCTCCATGTCCCAAAACCGTACAGACTATGTTTAAAGTTACACAAAGAGTATGATATTATGTAATATGGTGGGCATTAGAATAAGTAAACACTACTCTTTCTGCAGTGAAGCTTATCATGTTTAAGTGTGATAAATAAATACTACACATGTAAATAGCTTCACAGTTCAAGTCAGAGCTTTCTGGACCTGTATAATCAATCATTCCCATTTTACAATCTTGAAAATGTGGAATCTGAGAAAGAGATATTTGCCAGTTACAGAGCTAATGGCATAGACAAGTTTCTATCGCAGATAGTCCTGTCCCTACAGCACTCATATGGTAACCACTGTGCTCTTATGATGATCGTATGTAAGCCAAGAGATACTGGAGAAATCTATAAACGTACAATAATGGTAACAGAGAGCAAGCAGCCACCATGCTTTGAACATTTTACTGTGCGACAGGTAGCATGCCAGGTACTTCTGCAGATGTGTATTATTTACTCCTAGGAATAAGGTACTTCACTGTTTTCTAGGTGGGGAAACTGGGTTAACCACAGAGGAAAAAAAGAACTTCTCTATGCCCACACAATGAAGAGTGAAGATTTGAACCCAAGTCTTTTTGACTCCTATTTTAGTGGTAAGTTTATAAAGAATGCTTTTTAAAACCAAGGTTAACTCTCAAAAATAACCGTAATATAAATTCATGTAAGATACAATTTTAAGAAAAACCCTAATACTTACGAATATAATTTCTGCACTCTACAACTCACCTTATGGGGATGCTTGACATGAACACAAAATCCCAACTCCTTTAGCACCCTCCTCTCTGCCTTGATAACTTGATTTTTGGTGTTAATGTAGTTCTGATCAAGGATCAGGGGGCTTGGAGTCCTATAGTTTGTAAGAAATAAAATCAAAACTGTTTTGCACATCCAAAAAATTTTATTTGTGGCATCTCCATTTTCCCTTCCAACCAACTATTGGCAACAGAAACCAGCTTTTTAAACTCCTGCAAACAAGTTAAAGCATTAATCTTGTGCTGTCCAAGTTATGCTAATTAAACATATACTTAACTAAACTAAGTTTCTATAAACACTAACTCAACCCCCTGTAGTGAAAAATTCACTCTAATGCTTCTATCTAGCCTTTGTTGATCTTTTTCATGATTATCTTTTAGGTCTGTATGTGTATATATATAGATAATCTTATGTGATCGTTGCTTTATCATCACAAACCCCATTAGTCTCCAGACTCTTTCCAATGACAAAACTAATTTGCTCTTGAAAATATTTACTATAAAGTCTTATAGATGACAGTGATTTTACTCGTTCTCTAAAATATCAACTCTCGGCTAGTTTATGGCCAAAGTAAAAATCAGAGGAAAAAATGGTAGGTAGCTAATCCAGATTCTCCTAAGTGGATAATCTGCTTAAACAAATTGTTGTAAGAATCCACCACTGTCAAAAAAAATCTGAAAACTAAAGATTCAGCTCAATTACAAAAAGAAATGTTTTAAAAATCAGATTCAAAACTAAACGTGACCAATAAAAACTAAGTTTGAATTTGGTCTGAGTTGTCATTATTAGGCAGAATAACTTTTAGAATGCAACGTAAAAAAGAAGGAAGACCGTAATGAGGGAACCAGAACAACACTCAAGGTCTGTGCCAGACTAAATTCTGATAGCTTCTAAAAAGCTGTAACGCAGAAAGCTATCAATGGTTCAATGCTTTGGAAAAAAAGACTATCTGATTTAAATCTTAAATTCAAAACGTTTCTTCCTGAGAAGTTTGTTTTCAGTCAAGACTTTTGGACTTTCATTTCCCAATGTCCTTCATTTGATATGTTTTTAGATCCAACCACCAAGAAGTACATTTTCATTAAAACATGATTATATGGTGTATATATATGGGGAGAACATTTAAATATTTTTCCCCATACTGAATTCATTTGCAGCCAAAATATTCAAGAGTTTTTGCTCTGGACAGAACACAACATCTATTTTTAAAAGATAGTCATTCTGAGTATTACCCCAACTCACAACTCATTTTACCATGCACACCAAATCCAGAAAAATGTAAGCTCGTATTTAAATACATCCAGTTGAATATTAGAAAACAATCTGAAATTAGCTACAATTAATTAGCCCTGCAGTGACATATTATCTAAAAATCTGCTTTCATTTATTTTCCTTCCTAACATCCATCTAAAATTATAGCAACTGGAATTCTTATTAGACTATATTTCAAATTATTTCATACAATGATTTTTATCAATTTAAATAAATTTGGCAAATTTGGCAAGATGGAAACTAGCTTACTTAAATTAACAATACTGAAAATTAGCTTCCCTCAGTTCAATTCCTATTACAGCTATGAAAAGTGTGAAGAATGAGGCCACCAACTGGACAGGGGACTGATTTCTAACAAAAATATAACAACAAATCTATCTGATCAGAACAACAGACTACAAGTTAAATGCTCTCTGGGAAAAAATTAATTTAACTTCAGAGCAATCAATGTTCACAAGAAATGTAACCCAAAAATCTTAAGGTTTATAATTTTTCAGGGTTTCTCACCGTAACAGGAAATTTGGAAAAAGTCAAATCCACATCTCAGACTCTCAAAACTAGTTATTTGATGGCCCTCCTTCAACATGTATTAAGAGACAGAATCTATCTCCAGTGTCATATTTGCCTGCCATTAACTCTTTACCCCTTGTAATTCAGACCGTAAACTGTACCATTACAGTCCTAAAATTTTACAAAATCAATTTTCTCATTTCCCCCCTTTTTGTGTTGAGCCAACTCATCTACACCTTTTATTTACTAAGCCTGCTTTCAGAGTTGCCTTCAAATTCTGTTAACATTCATTTTTTCTGCAATTAACCAACTAAACACTTGTTTGAATAATGGCTACCATCTGATTCCCAAATCAGGCTTACTCATTCATTAATTCTGCTTAAATGAACTATTTTTCACTTATTCTGCCACAATATTCACTTTCCCTTCTTTGTGTATCAAAATCCCAGTAACACCAAAACCCAATTAAATAAACGACAAACTCATTATTTACTATAATGCAACTGTATACTCAACTTCTTGCTTAGGCCTTCTATTACCTAGTTTTGAAAGTTAACAACTTTGTAGGTATGTAATTTACTATCTTCATTTTGTTAAGAATTGGTTTTAAATCAAGGAAGGCTCAATGAGCATGTAATTTACAACTGCCTTATGAAGGTTATGTTGTATCAGAAAAAGAAATGTGTCCCCATAAGTCAGCAGTATGAAAAGGTTAAAGAAAACCATCTACGCAGGTGGTTTCCTTACTTATGTAAACAAAGTATCAATTAGTACTGCCTATGGGAGCAAGCATGTAACACTGAATTGAGGCTTGCTAGAATTTCTTCATCTCTAATTCCGTAAACTTTCCAGTAAGTTTTAGGAGATGACATTCTTAAATCTCTTAAAAAGAGAACTTTCATCTACTCAGAGAAAAAGTAATTTTCAACAACCAATCAAACCTAACTCTACCGTCTCCCGCTTTTGAGTTTGTCAGATTTTTCAAATTAAATTTAAATGAAAAGAACAATTTTTAAATTTTAGTCCTAATAGGAAATCTTGGACTTTGATCACTGAAAGTTTATCTGGTCTCTCAGAATAACTGTTCCTTTAGCATAATTGATTTAGTTGAAATACAACTTAACAGAAAAAAAAAAAAGAAAAAATTAGGAATAGGAGATCCAAACATGGTCACTCTCACTCACGTGGTACAAAGACCTAGAAAATTTGGAACTAGCTCTTCAACAGACTATACTAAAAAACGAGACTGAGTAGTTTACAGAGAGCAGACTGTTGTTCAATATAGAAAAATGTGTAAGGCCTACTCCAAAGGAATGTTCCTTGTTTAGCAGTGTTTAAACAAACTTAAGGCCACCACCTTTAGAGCCACCAAAATAAACTGAGAAAGGTTGGGCTAAATGACAAGATCACTTAATACCCTTCCAACTTCATCTATGATCTATACACATGTTGAAAATACCACACCATATTCATCAATGAGTGGTTGCACCAGTCTGAAGATCTGTCTTCCTTTAGAGAAGCCTTCAAAGATGCAAGCAGGCTCCTTACAATTACAGAAAATGCTTAATTTTCTGGAAATATGCTGCATCTCAAAAGCAAATTAAAATTGGAAACTGCTAAGAAGGCAATTTCCTCTTTCAATTCAGCCATTTATTCCAAGCTTAATTATGAAACTACATAAAATTTGGGGAGGGAAGGGGGGGAATCAAATAATCCAGGATAGGACTTGGGCATTGGTACTTTCTAAAAGCTCCTCTGGTGATTCAAAAGTGTAATCAGGACTGAAAAATGACCAAAAAGCTACAAAAATGATACGTCCTCTGTAATTACCAAGATCACACTACAATTTAAAGCTATGAATAAACCAGATTAAAACAGCATCAAGATAAACCGATATGCTATTAACTGAAGTGTAATACTGATAGTACTTTCTAGTGATATTACTCTACATAAAAATATATCAAGCTATAGTTCTAATAACTTGGACAGCAAAGACAAAAGCTTGTAACAAGAAACAGGAGTTTTTCTAAATGGTTCACCAGTGGCCAACCTGTTAGTCCCCGATTCCAGTGACCTATTCTCAGAGCACTGGCTTCTCCTTGGGGATTTTCGATACTTCACTCACTGTTGCCATGACGACAGCTTCATCTCTATGTACCACTCCACATCACCCAGGCTTTGGTAAATGTAGCTGGTCGCTGTATAGTCGGTTGCAAGGGAAAAAAGAGTTGAAGTTAATAACATATACAAGTTACGTGTCTGAGTAAACTTGTAATATGCATAGAAACACTTTTACATCCTGCTTTAAAAAAAAAGGCTTCCATGCAATTAACAACTCCTTTTAAATTTCATGCTATAATCAACTTGTAAGATTGAGACAAAGTCAAATTCTCTGTAATAATGACCAAAACACACTATTACATCAGACACAGCAGTCAGTCAGGTGAGATGTTTTAAATTCCAAGGTTTTTATGGTTAAGAAGACCTACTCTGACATCAAGGAAGAATACTCTTAAGTCTCATAGAAAAACTTCAAAGTAGATAATCATTATTAAGTGATAATACAATAGTTGGCTCAATGATTCAAAGAACACGGACAGAAAACTCCTTTAGGCAAACACAGAATCCTTTGACTAAGGACAAAAAGCCTTTTTATTACTGTCATTTTGTTTTAAACACCCTGAACAATCAGCTAGATATCTAAAAACGAATTTTATTCAGACCATACTAAATACCAATTTGAAATCTTCCCAATTTCCAGGGATTCCTCACCAAGAAGCTAAAAGATACTTTAAAATGAAATAAAAAATTAGTCTATCCCTGAACATGGTTAGGATGAAGGAGAGAAGATGGTGGAAAAAGAATTTAAGAAAACTGAAAAATGCTGTGAAAACTATCTGGGTAGCAATGTTTCAGACTTTGTAACTAAACTAAAGATTACTGTTTGTCTCTGAATAGGTCCATGACTGCCAACTTATAGATTCAGCCAATAACGACCACTCACGTAGGATACTAATTTGGCACTGACACCCAACCCCAACAACTTAAAATCCTTTTATAACTAACTCCCATAGTGTAAGTTTATCTAACATCACCACAATTAATCTTAACACAAAAACTAACCTACGCCAAGAATATCCTTCTGTAGCATGTACTGTAAGTCACCTCTAGATGCAGGAAGCCCTGCAACTAAACTTTTTGCACTGCCTCACATGAACACATAGGTCCACATAACGTGTTGTCATGTAGCCACAAAATCTGTAAAATATCACTACTTGGTCTCTATTTTCTTACTTCTTACAAGATCAAATAAAATGGGCCTTATCTAAATGTAACCCAATCAGTTAGTTATTTCTCTACCCCACTCACTGATACTGTATCTGACCAAAACAAAATACCTGTTTAATCCCTTTGACTTCAAACTTCAACCATTATCATCCTGCAGTCCTTTCAGATCCGGTATTATGCGATATATCGTAGTTCAATGTTGAGAAGTATTCTAACAAAAGCCAACCTCAATTGATAAAGAATTAACTGGGACTTCGAGTAGAAAAACATAATCTACACAAAACTTTGCCACAATATTAACTTGAACTGCAGTGTTCACACTTCCAGCCTTCAGTCTTCCAAGAGAGGGGAGGGGGGAATAACTTACAGAATACACTCACACTTGAGCCAAACGTATTCCCTTTCTTGTTTAATCTTAAGCCACAGGACTGGCTTCACAGCACTGTTAGGATTGTCCATAAATGCAACTGCCTCTACAAACTTTAGATAGCTGGTTAATTGTGGTTTGTTTCAAATTAATTTAAGTATTAGTGAGCTCCTATGTGAATTTTAACACCTAAATTAAAGCCGGTTTTCCTTTGCATCAGTTTTGAGAGGAAAGAATGTTTTGATGATTGGTGCACAATACAGTACCAGCAAGAAATACTGTGTTCAATAATGCCAATCTTACCTTTTTCCTCTTAACTGGCGCAGATGGTGAAATACATTAATCACATCTCTTATTCTTCTAGGTGCTTCTTCAATTTTTGATGCAAGATTAATACAAGCCATGGCAACAATCTGAAAGAACGCACAATCCAATGAAAGATTGTTAGATTATAGCATTATCAAGTAAAATTAGGAAAAAGTGACCCCCCCCCCCAAGTTTAACTAATTCTGATGAAAAAATTTTAGGATACAACTGGGACAACTTTTGGTGAAATAGAAGTACGATAGACCTTTCTAGGCCATAGGCTTAGCAGATATGCTAATACTACGTTTTCTTTTTTAAGTAATCTTAATTTTGAATACAGAGTCAAGCTCAAGTCTCCCCGGAGTTTTGAATTTGGTTAAAATGTTAATTTTTGCTAAGGGAGCACCTGGGCTCAAGATACGCTTTATAGCTTTCAAACACATTCCAAAAGTCTTTGCTTCTCGGTTGGTGAGAACTAGGTACAAAGGCCTAAACTAACCACTCCCTTTCTAGAAAAGCTGGCTGGAGACACTACCCCCTCCTTTCCGTTTCCGGATGAAGAAATCCCTCACACCCGCCCCCGCGATGCTTACCTCGAAACTGTGTTTGACGAAAGACTTGGAGTAGAAAAAACGATGAAACAACACCTGCCCCGTTGCCATCGCCACCTGCAGACAAGAGACAAGAACGGAGGCGCAGGGGTCAGGCGGGCCCGCACCAGGCGCCGCCGCCATTTTGTGCCGCCGCTCGCTCCCCCTCCCCCTCCCGCCGCGAACTGCTCGCGGCCCGGTCCTCCCTTCGCCTCCGCGCCCTCCCGCCCTCGACACACCCGGGATCCGGCTGGGACCCGTGGCTGGAGAGCCCGAGAAGGCATCTCCACCCTGACGAGACACGGTGATACCGGGATGCAGCGGAAGGGACACCGGAGAGGAGAGGCGCGCTCTGCCGGCCCGGGGCCGGCGCACTGACCTGCGGCAACCGGAGGAGAATGCCGGCGGCTTGGATGAGCTCGCAGCCCAGGATGCGCAAATCGGTCTCGCTGGGCAGGTCGAGCCCGTCCTGCATGGACGGGGTAGGGGAAAGCCGCTCCTCCGGAATCAGCGAGTGATCGATGGTGAGCGAAACTTCCGAGTAGAGGCGGTCGCCGATCAGGATCCCTCCCGTCGTGGTCGTCGTCGTGGTCGTCGTCCCGGAGCTGGAGCCGCCCGCGCTCGGGGCGGCCGACGAGGCGGCGGCGGCAGCGGTCGCGGTTGGGTGAGGCCCGGACGCCATAGTCTCAGCGAGCTGCACGCACGCCCAACGCAGCCGGAACCCGGAGCGAGACTAACCAGCGTCCTCGGCGCGACGGATATTCCCGTGACCGCCGGGTTCTGGGCCGCTTCACGCAGCGTGCGCTTCCGCCCTGACGTCACCACGCCCCGCTGGTGCGCGCCAACTAGTCCCTTCAGGCCTCGCCTAGGCCTGCGCCGCGGGTGGAGCCGCGGGCTGCAGTGTGGGACCCTCCTGTCACCTGGAGACCTCTCGGCTGGGGCCCCGGAGAGGTCGAGGAGGCCGTCTCTTTAGCTAAAACAGGTTTTAGCCGCCGCGTTTTTAATAGTATTTGCCACAAGTATAAAGAAGGGAGCTTTACAAGCTACTTTATCCCCAAGGTAGTGTTGGCAGAATTTGCTCTAATCCCTGCGCGATTTCGGTAGTTTGTCTAGAAGGTGCGTCTCTTTGCTTCCGTCTCTCGCCCTCTCCTAACTTTCAGCATTTGCGCGGCGCAGTTCAGCGGGTACAAAGGGAAACTTAGGGCCGACCTTCGCCCGCATTGGCGGGCAGAAGCAGTTACTCTGCTGTCGTGCTCGGACGAATTTGTAATTTAAAGTGACCCGCAAGGAATCTGGAGAGGGCTGGTTTAACGGTATCTTTAGACAACACGAATGTGAACTACATTGGTTCCCCCAAAAAAGCTCTCTGATGAGCAGGTAATTCCCCGTGGTATCGAAGTAAAGCGAAGGCTTCATAATGACCGGGAGAGAGGCTGCTTTTGCCTGTTCGCTTGCGAAACTCAGGCCTGAGTCAGTGGCATGGCCACAGTTCACAGTAATCTGGAAAACCCCTAGTTTCCAAAAATAGGGCGAGAACTTTCCAGAGGTAATTGGATTATACCCGGGGATCAATGTATTTATATTGGTTACCACAATTAGGCAGAATGGGAGAAATCAGTCTCCTTTGTGTTTTTTTTTTCCCCTCTGGGATGTTAGCAATTCCCAGAATTTCCTCAAATTTGAAGTAAAAATAACGATACTGATACAAACTACTAGAGTCTAGAGTTGGAAGAAAATGAGATCTTGGTTTACTCCAGCTATCTTTTTATCGCGCACTTGAACCTCAGAGATGGTTGGCTAGGGATGAGAAGTCCCATTATCTTTCCATTACATAGCTTGAACCCAGGGCTTACTTTGTTTAATGATGAAAACTGCACTGAACCTTGGATCTTCAGAGCAAAGGAAATTTGAATGCATTTTGATATTTGTCAGTGATGTGAGGAAAGCAAAACAAACTCAGAAACCTCATTTTTTAAAAAGCATTAAATCAGTTTTATTTAGTAAATCCCTACATGAGTAGTTCTGAACCCTGGCTGGGAATTAGAATCTTCTGGGGAGTTTTGAAAACATACTGATGCTTGAGCGTTACCTGCAGAAGTTGATGTAATTAATTTAGGGTGGGCCCAGCCAGTGTTTGGATTTTGCCCATCCTCCAGTGATTCAAATGTTCAGGCAGGGTTAAGAAATATTATTCCAAGAGAGTGTAATTCTGGTGGTGGCTAAAGCAGTTAACCTCTCTGCCCATCATCTCCTTGACCTTTCTAACCAGGCTGTTTCCAAGGAAACCTCCCTTCCCAATATTCATAGGGATTTAAAAATACTATTAACTTTGAACACTTGGGAATCTTCAAAAACTAATCGATGATAGGCTATTTTCCTGATTCTCATAACCTGTGGTTATGTAAAATAGTAGTGTTGGGGAAATTTGGATCAATGATACATAGGAATGCTGCCATTATTTCAAACTAAAAAAAAAGGCAAATTGGTAATATGCTTCATTGAAACATTGAGTTTCAATGAAATAACCGCCTGTATTTTTAATGACCTGAGAGTAATATAATTTAACTTACTTTTAAGATACTTCTTAATGGAAATTTTTTTTCTCTTTAGGGGCTCTTCCACCCTGCCCCTCCAATAAGCTGACTTGGTGATGTTTTGATATATTTTATAATATATTTTTACTCTCTAGGTCCTTGATACAGTTCACAAGCATAGGAGTGAGCTCTGGGAGGAGGAGGGGTTCCTTGCTGTGTTCCTGATATCTTTTCCCAGTAGACTTCCCTGCTCACCACCTCCTGTGTCTGACATTCATTTCCACAAGAGCAGAAACACCCTGACTATTCTATGCTTTGGGCCTATTTCCAACTCCTTCTGACTATACCCCAACTTATATCCAATAGATAAGAGTATTTTCACTCTTCATCCCTTCAGCTTCAACAAAGGTGGTAGAAGAAGTGGGCCAACATTTTATTTGTTTAGCATTAACTCATCAAACTGATGTTACTTTTACTTTTAACTTAAAAAAGAAAAAAAGCCACGACTAATCCAGAGGATGGAATGCAGTAGGTCTAGTGGTTCTGCTCCACAAGGTTATCTAAGGACAAGGGGTAAAAAAAAAAAAATTATGATTATCCTTTTCAGGGTCAGATTCCAAAAAAATCATGGTTTAGAAAATTGTTACATTATTTCTAAGTTACTTTGAAGAAAGTTGTTTTTCCACATACCTACTTCCAAAACATCAACATTAAAATGTAGAAAGACTAAGACCTATTCAGTGTTGTAATTTCCAGAACTGGGAAGAGTAAAGCACACGCTTTAATTGTATAAAAGCGTTAGTAGAAATGTATTGAGGCAAGTGAGAGAGTTCCATTAGGAAGGTAAATGTTTGAGTTGTCACTTAAAAGAAAAATGGAATGGTGTGTCTGTAATAAATTTTGTATATTCTTTCTCAAAGAACAAATGTCCTGTTAGTAGACCCTGAGTTCACCCACGTCTAAAAGTGATAACTTTTAGTGATAACTAGAGTAAGGTTGCCGTTTTTACTGTTTTAAGCCTTCCACGCTTCAGATAATGACTGGAGAGACAAATGGAATATCATTGGCCTTCCTGTGACTACTGAAGAATCACATTCTTGATGCTTTAATCAGTTCTCATTCCATTAAACTGTGTAGCCTCCCTGGGGATCATGTTTTTCATTATCATTTAAACTTTCAGGTTCTTTAATCCTAAAATCATAATTGATATAATCTCATTAATTTCTTCAGCAATTGGTATTCATCAGTAGACCACCAGAATTTAATAACAACACTGTAATTTAGGCTAAATGCAAATGAAGTGAAAGTCCCCACCAGAAGAAGCTACACTTAAAAAAAAAAAAAGATTTATTTTTATTTATTTGGGGGGGAGGGACAGAGGGAGAGAATTTCAAGCAGACTCCCCACTGAGCGTGGAGCCTGACAAAGGGCCTCAGTCCCAAGACCCAGGAGATCATGACCTGAGCCAAAACCAAGAGTCAGATGCTCAGCCAACTGAGCCACCCAGGTGCCCCAAGAAGCTACACACTTAATAAAGGGAATGGTACACACAAAGATAAATGTTAGGGTGACCAGTAAGTGCAAAAAGCAGGCAGAGAAGGGATAAGTCATCATGGTTAATGTGATCAGGGAGAATTCATAACCTTAGGAAGCTGCTAATCAAGTTTCTGTTTATAGCAGAAATCATAGAATACTTGACTTTACACATGAACTGTTCATGTGACTACATGATTTGTTTTAGTCTTGTGGTTATATGACAATAGATTCTGGTCTGGTTGCTGTCATCATTAAATAGTTATTCTGAAGATGATTTATATGTAATTAACCCTTAGGCATATACTGCTTGGTCAATCTCGTAATAGCACTGGCTTGGGCATTCTGCTGCTGGCTCTGCTGAGCACTAGTTCTGAGATTTTAAGCAACCATAGTTTTCTCATTTCTTAAAGTGAGGGAGTCCAGCTGGACCCCTTGCATGTCTAAACTTCCATGACTCTGCTTATCCAAACATCTTGAACCTCAGACTCCTCTTTGGTTCTTAATTCTTCTTTATTTTAGTCACCTAGTCCTGTTGTTCCTTCCTTCAAGGAAGGAAATTGTTCTCAAATCTGCTGTTCCTCATGCCTGGTCTTCTTGGCTCCATTCTCACCCATTCCTCATTCATCCAGGTAAATTTCTAAATTAATCTTTGAAATTCAAATATCAATTTCCTCACCTCACTTTCTCAAATAAAAACTTTGGAAATAAAGGCTGTTGAGGCTTTATACAATATAAACTTACCAGGGCACCTGGCTGGCTCAGTTGGAAGAGCTTGCAACTCTAGATCTTGGGATGTGAGTTCAAGCCCCATGTTGGGTGTAGAGATTACTTAAATTAATAAAATTTAAGAAAAAAAGTTTCAACTTGCCTTGTCACTCATTTCCTTATCAAATTACCACCTTGCCTTATTCCCTTCTATGTCTCTAAACCAAGACCAGCTGCACTTGTCTCCTAACAAATACATAGTTTACCTTCCTCATTTCACACTTTCTATTTCTCAAGCCTGCAACATTCTTACTCTTTTCTCCGTGAATTAAATCCTTCCCAGTTGCTTGAGATCTAGATGAAGCTCTACCTCTTGCCCGAAGCCTTTCTACCTGATCTGGCTTGCATTACTTTTCCCCTTCTTTGGGTTCCCTCCTAGCATTTATGACCTCTAAAATACATTTTGACACATGATTTTATACTGTTACGCATTGTTACTTGATAACTTCATGAATGGGTGTCTTGACTCCTTAAAAATAGGACCATTTTTGCATTTATTTTCCATTGTCCACAGAACCTGGTAGACACTGTGCCTATGGGAGGTAGTTAATCAGAACTTATGGAACTGAATTGCCTATTTTTTTTCCCTAGTGCCTGGCATAGGAAGGCTGGTCTTGCCTTTTCCTTTCTGTCCAGCAGCCAGTTCTATCCTCAGGTGTCTGTCCTACCACCACAGCCATCTCTCCCTAATTGAGAGCTAATGTACTGCCTAATGGAGGTCCCCATTTGTCCTGTTCACTTTGCAGCACTCAGCTGTGTTTCCACTTCTACTTTTCTGTATCCTTACGGTGGGCTACTTTTGTAGCCCACAAGCTATATAGGCATGAGCTGCAGAATAGGAGGCCTGTTGGCATTGTTATAACCAGAGTTGTAGTTCAGGGACAGGAGCTCACAGCAATACAGTGGAGTAGTTTGATGTTTGAGTGTAGACAGAGGCTCTGGGACAGTTTTTGGAGGTGTGTCCCGAAATCGGTCAAATGTGACTAAGAGTTAGGCCAGTGCCAGTTAGATAAACTGAACTGTAAAGCCAACAAAACCATAGGTTTGCTTTGGGAGCTAGACTAATGTTAATATCTGGTCTGATCTCTTTTTCACACAGGAAATTAAGGTCCAAGGAGGAGGCTGCAAATAGTAGCTACTCATTAGTATTTGCTGATTGCAAATTATTCAGTGCAGGCTATGTTTGGATGGATTCATTCTTTATGGTATTAAATGTCAGGAATTGGCCAACTAGTCTTGGTATTAGTCACTTATTCAAGAGTAGTAAGAGTTTGTTGGTATGACTTCCAAACAGATTACATCAAGGGAATGTGGCCCTGCCAGCTCCTGGATTTTGGCCCAGTGAAACTAATTTGGGACTTCTGACCTATAGAACTGTAAGATAATTTTTGTTGATGTAAGCCACTAGATTTATTGTAATTCTTTATAGCAGTTATAGGAAACAAATGCAGTAAGATTAGCTATTTCCTGATACTATTTTTTTTAATATTTTTTATTTATTTGTCATAGAGAGAGAGCACAAGCAGAGGGAGCGGCAGGCAGAGGGAGAAGCAGGCTCCTTGCTGAGCAAGGACCCCGATGCGGGACTCCATCCCAGGACCCTGGGATCATGACCTGAGCCAAAGGCAGACGCTTAATGACTGAGCCACTCAGGCGCCCCTAAACTCTTACTTATATGTTGACAACTAAGTACTAGGCTCTATTACAGGCATTGGGGATATGGTGATGAATGATAGATTCTGCCTTCAAGGAGCTTGTAGATGATACACAGATATACAAGTGTGATAATTTTGACTAATTTTTTTTTAAATGGAAGGATCTTTGAGATAGTAAGTGAACGAAAGAAAGTTCCAGCTTGGGCTCCTGGGTGGCTCAGTTGGTTAAGCAACTGCCTTCAGCTCAGGTCATGATCCTGGAGTCCCAGGGTCGAGTCCCACATTGGGCTTCCTGCTCAGCAGGGAGTCTGCTTCTCCCTCTGACCCTCCCCTCTCTCATGCTCTCTCTCTCTCTCTCTCTCATATAAATAAAATCTTTAAAACAACAAAAAAAGAAAGTTCCAACACCATACATGTAGTGTGATACTTTTTATATGAAATTAACTACATATATATGAATTACTAGTGAAATGAATTTTTAAGTGTTGAAACAATGCATATCTGAATTGTTTATTAGATTCAACAGATGTAAAATTACTTTGTCAAATTGCCATAACAATTTCTAGACACTCTCAGTTTCTGCACTTATTAACTACCCATAACGAACAGTTCAGAGTTTGGTGCCAGCCCATGGGCCATTCTTTGGTATTATTCTTTGAATTTTTTAAAATAGTGAACATTTATTTTTTGTATAATTGCAATTGTTTTGAAAAAAATTCCAATTCAGTCTGATAATTGACATATAGGTACAAGGTAGAGAAGTGGTTCCGAGGATGGGGTAGTTTTATGGACAAGCAACAAAGGTGGCAAAAAGGAGATGGATTTTAAAGGGTACATAGGCATTTGTCAGAAAGGTAAGTGTGGGAGAGTGTTTTAAACAGGGAAAACAGGAGCCATGGTAGAGAGGTATGAAATTGCTAGGTGTGTTGAGAAAGGTAGTGGACATCTTTCCCTTAGGGACCCACAACTTCTCCATTCTCAGTGTAGGTGGTTTGGGTAGGGCTGACCTCCTCCCTAGCTCACAAACTAATCAGCATTTCTCACCCCTCTTCACTTCCTCCCAGTGATTGGTTCAGCACGTCAGTTAAGTCCAGGACTTTTACTGTAACCCTGGCTAGGGAAAGAGAAAGAAGTATTTGTTTCTTCTGGGATTGTCAAGAGGAGAGATGTAAGCCCAGACCTACAGAGTGCCATCTTACTACTGGATAGGGGAACCAGTTTGAGAATGGAGTTAGCAGAGAAAAAGAACAGAGGCCAGAGATAGAAACCCAATCCAAAGACTTCATTTAAGGCTCACATGTAGCCATACCCTATCTTCTACCCCTGGGATTTTCAGTTACATGAACAAATAACTTCCTTTTTATTCATTTAATCTTAAATCCTCTTAACTGAAAAGACCTACATAAAGAATATTATGGTGTGCTAGAATATTGTGTGTGCGTGTGTGTGTGTGTGTGTATGTGTACACTAGGGACTAAGATGCTACAGGGGTGGGCAAGGTCTAGAAGGGCTGAGGAACAGGTCTTCACTTTTGGAGGCTCCCAGAAGCTCTGGAGGATCTAAAGCAATGGTAAAAGGGAGTCACTAGTGCTAAGCCCACATCACCAAACCAAAACTAACATCTAACTTAATTGCATTTTTAGCCTCCTCCAGGAATGTAATCTTAACCCTTCAGTCTAGGGTTTCTTGGTTGGCAGTAGGGAGGTAATTCGTTTAATAGGTCCATTTTGTCCCCCAGAGGAAGGTGACCTTGCCTGAAATAATCCTTCCTCCCCACCCCACCCCCACTTATGACTTCCTTGTCCCATTCCTTCTCTGGCTTTAAAGCCTTTACTTTTCTGGAGCTCTTTGGAGCTCTTTTCTATTTGCTAGATGGAGTACTGCCCAATTCATAAATCGCTCAATAAAGCCAATTAGATCTTTAAAATTTACTCAGTTGAATTTGTTTTTTTTATTTAACAGCAGTGATTACCTCAAGAAAATGAAGAGCTATAAATCAGAAAGTAATATTAAGAACAGTTACTTCCTCAAGTTTTTCTAGTAGTTTCATTTTTCTTCTGTTTCTTTACTTCTGGTTGGGGCTAGGCAATTAAAAATGGAAAGGACCTAGCAAGTCCTTGAAAATTACATATTAAAAAATACTGTTTTCCTTTTAAGGATTGAGAGTTATACTATAATTTACAAAATTACAATTTTGAGCAATGAAGTAGGTGACTCCATTTACTAGTGTTTTCTGTTTCCAATAAGCATTCAGCATAAGCAGACTTTCACTGAAGAAACTTTTAGGAATATTAAGAATCAGCTTTTCTGAAGCACCCTACTCAGTTAATTAGTTTTCTTAGCAGGAACAAGAAGTAACTGGGAATCTCAGGAATGCTTTGGCCGTTTTGGACATTATAACAAAAATAAATGAGCTTCACATCAAGTTCCCTACATATAATTATCATGCCTCTTTAACCTAGAATAATTACCTAGGGTTTTTTGTCTTTTATAGTATTTTTCATGATTCCAGGCCAGTGGTTTTGCAGCATGTTCCTCAACTTGGATTTGTCTGATTGTGATTAGATTCAGGTTGAACATTTTCCCAGGAATGCTCCGTAGATGATGTATCCTCCAAGTTTCACAACAAGGGGCGTACGATGTTAAATTATTGTCCAATTTTTGGTTACTTTCAATGATTTGGTTAAAGGTGGTATCCACCAGATTTATCCATTGTAAACATACCTTTACATTTTTGTAATAAGTAACCTGTGGGATAATTCTTTGGCAATAAATAACATATCTTATGTACATTGTTTCAAAGAAGAAAAATGGCCCAGTTGAAACCTTATAGAGTTGGAAAGGATTATTTCAACAAACTTCTAGTGAGTACCCACTAATTATGTCATGCTAGGTGCTAAGACCACAAAGTAGTGAGACTGACCAGAGTAAAACAAAGAGCAAAATACCACAGGAGAATTTGGGAGAAGGACAAAGACCACATTAAAAGTGAGGAAAGGAAAGTTCAGAGATATAAAATGACCAAAATCGAATGTCAGAAGTGAGATTAGAACTCTGGTTTTTCTAATGCCCAGTACAGTGTTCTCTCCATGACAGCCTCTGAAGATTGTATTGTAAAGCTGGTTCTCTGGGACAGATACAACATTTGTTCTTACAGTGAAAAAAGTTCATGACACCTTATTGTGTAACTAAAAGAACAAGCTTTCTCCGGGCCCACCATAGGGTGCTTTAGAAGAAATGTTTTTTAGATTGATTTAAATTATGTACCTCGTGACATTAAACTCCTCCTTGGAGACCTAGTCGAGTTTTATATCAGGGAAAGTTTTTCTCATAGTGACAAGGACAGACACACAGGTGCCACACCGTAAAGAGACACACACACACACACTGTTGCCACACCGTAAAGACACACACACACGCACACACACACACACACACACACTGTTGCCACACCGTAAAGAGACACACACACACTGCTGTCGGGAAACTAATTCAGAGGTATTTACATCCTACATCCTGGGACTACTGAACAGTCGACACGTAATTCCCGTAATTGCTTTATGAAATACGGAATGTTTGCATATATATCACTGGAATCTCAAAAATAACCCAGTTAACTCCTTAAGGTGGGAAGCACGGATCAGTAGATATAGGCTGGATTGCTAATTATTTTGCCTTTACATTTAAGAATCTCTCGTGTATAATTAATTTTCAGAACAGAAACATAAGGGGGAATAGTCTCATACATTCATTTATTCATGTATGTATGTCATACATTCATTCATTCAGGACTACCTCGGCTTCAAACTTAAAAGCTGGTTCTGGAGATGTGCTGTTTTAGGCATGCGATTTCTTTTGAGCTCAGTTTTGAATCTATAGACGCTGCAATCCCAACGTGGTCTTTTCCCTGATGGGGAAGTTCAGGGAGAAATAGGTGGCTTCAGGCTACAAACTGGAAAAGCTCAATTCTACCCCCTCAGTAGTTTCAGGAATTGTTTTTAAACGTGAAGGCCAGGATATCAGTTGCCCTTTGCTCGCTCTTCTCAGTACGGAACTTCGTAACGTCCTGCGTACTTGGGATAAATGAATTTATTTGAACAGGTAAGTATTTACAATTTTTTACATTAGGACTGTAGTGAGAACTCCCTCCGCCAGCAGCTGAAGGGCCCTCCCTAATCTAGAGGAGGCTGGGATCCCCAAGGGCTCTACCGTGGGGGAGGTGACTTAAGTGGGCTGGTCAATTGGAAAGTCCTTTTCCCCTTGCTACGAACTTGGCGAAAACTGTCCACACCCCGTGAGACAACTGACCTGAGTGTATCCCCACTACCCCAGGCCCCCAGGCCCTGCGAAGCCTCACGGTCCGCTCAGGGACAATCGCGCTCAGCTCCGTCCCTGAACTCATGCAAGGCCGGACTGGGCTATCGTAGGCGTCAGGGGAGAAAGATTTCTCAACTGTCAAGAGGCAAGAGCACGCCCGAGTACTCCGTCATTTCTAGGAAGCCTGGAGGCCGCCAGGGTGCGGGGGCGGACAGGAAGGACAACGCACAAGCCAGATCTGCCAGCCTAGAGCCAATCCGCGCAAGCGCAGCGCCCTTTCCCTTCGCGTCGCTGCGGTTGACCGACTCCCTCCGCCAATTGCCGGATCTAACTTGGTGGCCTTCTCCGCGCGCCTGACTTCCGTCCCTGAGCGGCCGTGACGTAGCGGGTCTCCTCCCCTCGCACCCCGCGGCGCCGGTCTCTTGTGACGTAAGCAGCAGAATCCTCTCAGTCCGGATCTAGGGCGGAGAATGGGGTGGGGCGGACGGGAAGGTCGCCTGCTCCTCCCGCTGACCTGAACGTGTTTTGTAAAGGAAACCTCTCGTAATTTCCTAAGACCTCAAATTAAGTCTTTAAACTGTTCCCGTTTCCTAATAAGGGAGAAAACGGCCCCTCACCTTAGTTCCAGCTCCTTCCAAGCGGAGAGTTCTGTTAGACGTAAACTGCAAAATGTGTCGTTATTTGGATTTATTTGCATCTTTTGCTTGTTATTTTTATGTATTCTCTTAGTGTGTAAATTGGAAGAAAGTGACATCCATAAAATCGTAACTTTGTATATGGAGGCAGGGATAAGCCGTACATAGTTTGGCTTGATGAGATTAATGTAATTTTAATTTAGTTTAAAGTTAGTTTCCATTTGTATCATCCAGGAGTGGCATCAAGAAAGGCTGGGCATAAAAAACTGTTAAAAAGCTTTCAGGAGTGTTTAATCGTTTTGTAAGCTATTTTTTTTTTTTTAAGATTTTATTTATTTATTCAACAGAGAGAGAGAGACAGCGAGAGAGGGAACACAAGCAGGGGGAGTGGGCGAGGGAGAAGCAGGCTTCCCGCCGAGCAGGGAGCCCGATGCGGGGCTCGATCCCAGGACCCTGGGATCATGACCTGAGCAGAAGGCAGACGCTTAACCCACTGAGCCACTTAGACGCCCTCGTTTTGTAAGCTATTTAAAGCCGAGATAAAAATCAAGGTGTATTAGAAATAAAAAGACCTTAAACTTACAAAGGGTGAAGATTTTGTTTACAGATAGTGAAATAGACAACAGAGATTTCTGTGACTTGCTCAAGAGGGATGGAATTCAGGCCACTGCTTTCACAATGCCAGTACTCTCGCCAGTTTGACGAAGGCTGTCTTCAGAACCCCCTGCTGGACCTGGGCATCTGTTGCTACTTTTCTTGCCTTCCTCCCTCACTTGTCTTTTCCCCTTTTCCATGATTCTGGTTCCCTTCCTGAGTTCTCCTCTTGTTCTCCCCACCCCGTTTTGCATTCTGTTTGACTTCCTTTGTTTTCTTCGTAGTTTAGCCAGCCTTTCCTTTCCTCTCCTTTAAATGCCTCTTTTTAAAATACCTGTAAAAGGAAATAGAAGAATTTTTAAAGTTTATTTTCTTGTTTTAAGGGAGGTTTGGGGGGGCGGGTAAGTTTGTGTATAGATAGATGTAAAATTTCCTCTGGTGAAAGCTGCCTTCTGCTTTCTTCCATAGCAGTACAGTGAAAGTAGGAGTGTGTGTGTGTGTGTGTGTGTAGTGAAGAAGAGAGAGGAGGGAGTGTGTAGTGAGCTGTTTGGAATCAGAAACTGGAGAAAAAATATATAAATAGGTGCTCTACTCAATTCAAAACAACATAGCTGTAGGTTCTATGAAACAAACACATCATTTCCAATCAGTCCCTGCACATTGCCTCAGTAATGCATTTCTTTAGATGATTTGTGTCATTTATAGAATAAACCTGTAGCTGTAGCTGCCCCAGAAGTAGTAGTCACAGGGATTCTGTTTATCTATTTATTTCATAAATAATGAAATAATATATCAGTGTTTCCAGACTACATGGCCACCCTAGAGGCTTCTCAATGTGGTGACACCTGTTTCCAGTTCTGCCAGTGGATGCTGCTATCCTTGTTCTACACTTGGGGAACCTAAAGCAGAGTCACTTGCCTGACATTACAGACCTATAATGAGGCAGAACTTCTGCTGCTTTTCCCAATTCTCTAGTCTCTGTGTGAACATGTCTAGTAATAATATCTAATTTTGAATGAGTAATAGAATTCACTAAAATATGCTTATAGCAACTGAATGACGTATTTATTTACCAATTTATTTCTTTGGTGTTTGTCTTATTCTGCTTGGTCAATAGTAATTTACAGAAATTGATTGGAAACCTATTTTGTATATTGCTAAAGCATTTGAGGATAGTCCTGAAGTTTGGTTTATGTTTTAGTTCCCTATATTGAAAGAAAATATGCTGCTCTGTATCCCATAATTTAAAAATAATTGGAAAGTTGAGTGCATTAAACTAAGTGAAACGGAGAAAGACAAATACTATACTATATTCACCATCACCCAGAACTTATTGCTCTTATAACTGGAAGTTTGTACCCTTTGACCAATACCCCCTCATTCCCCACCCGTTCCTGCCAACCACTGGTAATCACCACTCTACTGTTTTTCTGAGTTTGGCTTTTTTAGATTCCACGTATGTGAGATCATACAGTACTTGTCTTTCTCTGTCTAACATTTCACATAGCATAATGCCCTCAAAGTTCTTCCAAGTTGTCTCAAATGGCAGAATTTCCTTCTTTCTCATGGCTGAATAGTATTCCATTATATGTATACTCCACATTTTCTTTATCTATTCATCCACTGATGGATGCCTACATTGTTTCCATATCTTGGCTATTGTGAATAATGCTGCAACAAACATGGGAGTGCAGATATCGCTATGGGATCCCGATTTTAATTCCTTTGGATATACATCCAGAAGTGGGATTGTTGGATCATATGGTAATACTATTTTTAATTTTTTGAGGAACCTTTATACTGTTTTCCACAGTGGCTCTACCAATTTACATTCCCACCAATAGTGCACAAGGATTCCTTCCCATCCAGGACCTCACCAACACTTGTTATCTCTTGTCTTTTTGATGATGGCCATTCTATCAGGTATGAAGTGATATCTCATTGTAAAGGGAGGGATGTGTTGACTACCCTTACTGTGGTAAATGTTTCATAATATATATGGTGTATCAAATCTTGTGCACCTTAAACTTACATAATATACTATTATAGCTCAGTACAATTATAGCTCAGTAAATCTGGGGAGGAAAAGAAAACAAAGAAAATAAAAAGAATTGTTGATTTCAATGAAGAGTGAAAACAGAAAAAATGATATGATCTATGATATTCAACCCAAACATTTATATTAGAATAAATTATTTCCATAATGTCTGTGTAATGTTATTTGTCTATCCTGAAGTTTACAATTCACAGAAGACTCTTATTCTATATTATTCTTTTTTCCCCCAAAATTCTACCTTCCAGAGTAGTGATTCTTTAACTTTTATATCTTATACCTTATCATAAAGTTAGGAACCTGGATCCCTGGATGGTAGAAACACAAAGCTTGCTTATTCCAAAAAACTTTTTTATATATTGATAGGACTTTATTATTATCCTTACCATATACACTATTTTAAAAACAAAGCAGAAACATCGATCGTTGGGGGTTAATTTTATTTTTGTGGCTTTAAAATACAAATAAAAATGATTATATTAGTCTTTAAAATGTCAGCAATGGTGTTGACATTTTTACTGCTAGAACTGTAAAACATATCGACATGAAATAATATCATCACCTGAGAAATTATGCTGATCAGTTCTCTTATTGGAAAACTTGAGGATGCCATGGGATATAATTTGAAATGGGGGCTCAAAGAGCAAAGTCTACTAACTTTATTCTTCTGTCTTAGAACTCTCACAATTAACATGTAGTCTGAACAGAAAGCATTAACAAGGGACTAGGCTTTACATGTTTCATTGCTCTGAAGCTCTCAAGTGGGACAACACATATGTAAAAAAATTTCTTTAGATTATTTGGAAAAACTTTATTCCAAAGTATTGTGAACTTCCATTCTGCAGATGATTGGAATGTTTTTGGATAATGAATCTATCCATTTATACTGATATGTCCTTGACCCTCACATTCTTTTGCAGTTACTTTTGCTGCATAAACAATTGACCTAAATTTGCCATCTTGAAACAACCGTTTTACTATGTTCATAGTTTTTGTGGGTCAGAAATTCAGACCAAGAACAGACTGGTTGATTCTTCTCCTTGAAGTCCCTTGGACTGGTCTGGCTCAAAGACTAGGACTGCTGAGGGGAGCAACCACCCTTGGCTATTTTGTGTGGGTTGCCTTCCTTACAGCTAGTGTCCTCTGGGTAATTAGACTTTTATGTGGCAGCACAGGGCTGCAGCCTTAAGTGTTATAGTGTATAAGGCTGGTACTGCATTGCCTTTTACGACACAGCCTCACTGTTGTGTCCACTGTAGTCTATTGGTCGAAGGAGTCATAAGCCTACCCAAATTCAGGCAGTGTGCCCATTGATGCCCCCCACCCCCATGCCATGGAAGGAGCATTGAAAGAAGGGGCACATTCTAAGACTGCCATTTACTCTATATCCAACTCTCTCATACTCCTATTCAATGGTAAAGGAATTCCTTTAGCTATTTTCACAAAGTGAAAACAGGCATATCTCATTTTGTGTGCTTCACTTTATTATGTTTACAGATATTAGGCTTTTTACAAATTGGAAGTTTTGTGGCAACCCTGCCTTGAACAAGTCTATCGGTGCCATTTTTCCAGCAGTGTTTGCTCATGTAATTTCTCTGTGTCATATTTTGGTAATTCTTGCAATATTTCCAACTTTTTCATTATTATTATATTTGTCATGGTGATCTGAGATCAGCAATTACTAATTGCTGAGAGCTCAGATGATGGTTAGCATGTTTTAGCAATAAAGTATTTTTAAAAATATTTTTTTTATTTAAGAGAGAGAGTGCAAGCAGGGGGAGCAGCAGAGGGAGAGGGAGAAGCAGGCTCCCCACTGAGCAGGGAGCCCGACGTGGGGCTCGATCCCAGAGTCCTGGGATCATGACCTGAGCTGAAGGCAGACACTTAACTGAGCCACCTAGGCGCCCCAATAAAGTATTTTTTAATTAAGATATGTACATTTTTTTAAGACATAATGCTATTACACACTTAATAGACTATAGTGTAAACGTAACTTTTATATGCACTGAAATACCAAAAAATTCATTTACTCACTTCATTGCAATATTTGCTTTATTGCAGTGGTCTAGAACCAAACCCACAATATCTCTGAGGTAAGTCTATACGTGTATTTGTATAGGTTAGCACTTGGAATTAAGCAGATGCCTGTACCCCCAAAACCTTACTCCTGTGACCTGGCCTCTCCAGAGACCAGTTTCAGGCCCCTAGCTACCCGAACTTTCACTGCCCACATGTGTGCAGACTGCACTCTGTCAGCTGGCCTTTGGCTGTTGGCATCCTCCAGGCCTGTTGTGCTCAGGCTGGTCTCCAAAAGCTGCACAGGCTCCAGGGTGGAAGGTGCCCACTTCTCCAAAACCTTTCTGAGTTGGAAGCTTTAAACCAGTGACAAAAGTGCCCATTTGGACTAGCTGCCTGATGTGGTCCTGGGCTTATCCGATCATCAACGCTCCCAGGTGTCTATATTGGAGAGTACCCAGCCACGCTGGCTGCCCCACCTGCCTGGGCAGGTTAGTGCACTTTCCTCCAGCTCTGCCCTCAGGAGGAATATGCACATTGTGTAGAATAAGGCTTGGAGTTAGGCAGATGCTGGGTACCAGAAAAAGACTGCTGCTGTGTCCCATGTTCCTGGCCACCCCAACTTACGTGACATATACATAAGTAGTACGTACCCCGTCATCAACCCTGGGCAGCCAGAACCCTCCAGGCTAGGGCCTGGAGCTAGGGCCCATCCTTAACCACTGGCACATCCAAAAGAATGGAGGGAACCTCCCCCCGGAAACCACTCTGACACAGCCACTGAAGTGGGTGGCTGGGACCCCATGTGGATTTACTGTCTGCTGGAGTCCCAGGTTTCTGCAGCAATCAAAGCTTCCAGGTGTCTCTTCTTGGAGGAGATCCTGGCCAGACCACACATTCCATCCCTGCTAAAACAACCCAGATTATTCGGGCTCTGCCATCAGTGGGAATATGCACATTTGTGTAGATTATGATTTGGATTAGGCAGATGCCTTGTAACCCCCAAAGCCTGCTCCAGATACCTGGCCTCTCCAGATGCTTTCCCTGTTTAAGTCCTTGGCTACCCTGGCCTATGCCCCCTGTGCATGCTCACTTTTTTTGCACCCACTTTTTTGCACTCATAAGCAGGCCTTGGGTAGACCTGGCACTGAAGCCCATGGAACTCTGACCCTAACCACTCGCATACCCTCTGGCGTGGTAGAAGACCACCTCCTGAAAATCGCACTGGATTGGCAACTGAAAATGACTAACAGTGTTTATATGGACTTGCTTCCCTATCCCACTATAGACTAGTACTCCCAGATGTTTTCTAATGGAGGATACCCTGTCCTGCCTGCCTGGCCCCTTCCTGGCAAGGAAGTTGAAAACCTTCCAGCTCTGCCTTGGACAGGGAGAATGTTACACAATGGTGGGCAGGCCTTGCAATTAGGCTAATGTTTTGTACCTCCAAGAACCCACTCCTGTGACCTAGCCTCTCCCAACACTCACCCTTTTCCAGGACCCTGGCCACCAGGATCTGTGAGTCTGGTACACGCACAACACGCACACTGTCAGCTGCCCTTGCGCAGAAGGGCCCTCCAGGCCTGTGGAGCTAGAGCCCACCCCTAACCACCTGCATTGCAAAACGTGGAGGGAGCCCACCCTCCACCCCCCAAAGTTGCTCTAAGGGGTCTGCTGAAGTGGGAGACTATCAGTCTCCCTGTGGACTGCTTGCCAGGTGGGGTCCTAGGCTTCTGCTGCAATCAGGCTCCCAGGTGTCTCCTTTTGGAGGATACTTTGGTCAGCCAAACCCCACAAATGTGTGTATTTCCTCTGAAGGCAGGGCTGGAGGAATCTGGACTGCCTTGCCAGGGTGGGTCAGCACAGGATGGTTGGGGCACCCTCCAAGAAGAGATACCTGGGAGCCTTGATTGCTGGGAACCCCAGGACCCCATCAGGCAGCCGGTCTACAGCGAGACTGATTGTTACCAGTTTAAATCTACTGCCTCAGAAAGAGTTTCCTAGTGTGGGCTCCCTCCACCCTAAGGCAATGCAGATGGTTGGGGTCCTCCTGGAGCACCAGGGGCCTGGAGTACCCCCTTCAGCCAAAGGCCAGCTGATGAGGTACAGACTATACATGTGTAGGCCATGCGGGTTCGGGTGGCCAGGGACATGGAACAGGGCAACTGTCAGGAGAAGCTGGGTAACAGGAGTAGGCTATTTGGGGTACCTGGAGTCTGCCTAATTCCGAGTCTTACTTTAAACAAATGAGTATATTCCCCCTGAAGGCAGAGCTGGGGGAAAGTGGACTGCCTTGCCAGGATGGGGTCAGGCTGACCGGACAGGAGCTCTTCTAATAAGAGGCACCTGAGAGCCTTGATTGCTGGAGTGCCCAGGGACCCCACTGACAGCTGCTGCAAATGAGGACTGTTAAAGCCTCTGCCTCAGAAAGAATTTCAGGGGTAGGATTTCTTTGCCGAGGAGACTATGCAGGTGGTTCGGACCAGCCAGCTCCACGGGCCTGGAGGGCACCAGCTGCCCTGGGTAGGTAGGCTGATGAGGTGCCTACTACGCATGTGGAAGCTTTGCAGGTCAGGGTAGCCAGGGACCGACAATAAGGCGAGTGTCTGGAGAGGCCAGGTCACAAGATTGACTCCCCCCTGTTGGGGATGCCAGGATCAGCTTAATTCCAAGCCCAACCTATGCACATGTGCATGTATGTTCCACCTGAAGGTACAGCTGGAGGAGTCCGGGACTGCCTTGCCAACATGGCGCCTGGGGTGCTGCCGTGGACCCTCCAGTAAGAGACGCCTGTAAGCCTTGATTACTGGTAAGCCTAGGACCCCCTCAAGCAGCTACTCCAAAAGGGTCCTGACTGTTGACAGTTTATTTTTATTTTTTTATTTTTTTTTAAGATTTTATTTATTTATTTGAGAGAGAGAGAATGAGAGACAGAGAGCATGAGAGGGAGGAGGGTCAGAGGGAGAAGCAGACCCCCTGCCGAGCAGGGAGCCCGATGCGGGACTCGATCCAGGGACTCCAGTATCACGACCTGAGCCGAAGGCAGTCGCTTAACCAACTGAGCCACCCAGGCGTCCCCTGACTGTTGACAGTTTAAAGCTGCTGTCTCACAAAGATTTCTGGGAAGTGGGTTCCCTCCACCTTGGAGACTGGAGGTTTGGGGCCTGACCCAAGCTCTACCAGCCGGGAGGACCCAGGATGCCCTCAGCAGGCTGACAGGGTGTGTATTGCCCATGTGCAGACAGCACAGATTTGGGGAGCCAGGAACCCGGAACAGGCAAGTTTCTGGAGAGACACAGGAGTGGTCTGTTGGGATTCCAAGGCATCTACCTCATTCTAAGCTTAGCTTACACAAATGCAGGTATTCTCCCTTAGGGCAGAGCTGGAGAAATCTGGACTGCCTTGCCAGGGTGGGCCTGCGTGGGATGGTCTGGGTACCCTCCAGTAAGAGACACTGGGGAGCCTTGATTACTGGAGAAGCTGACATCAGGGAGCCATCCTAATGGGGACTGACCATCCCCAGTTTAAAATGGAGCTATAGAAGTATGATCAGATTGTGGGCTTTCTACACCCAGAGGCCGTTCATTCTGGGGCTTGGGGCTCTGCAGAGCTCCATGGCCTGGGTGCCCCCTGCAGCCCGTGGGATGTGATGATTTGAGCATGCACCACCTCGGCAGGCTGACAATGTAGGCAAGGCCAGTTCACAGGAGCGGGCTATTTGGAGTACCTGGCATCTGCCGAATTCCAGGCCTTAACCTACACAAAGGTGCATATTCCCCCTGAAGACAGAACTGGAGGGCCCTGAGCTGCCTTGCCAGGCCTGGGTAGAGAGGGATGGGCATCTACTACATCTACTAACAGATGCCTGGGAACCTTAAAGGGATGGAGAAGCCAGGGACCGATCAGGCATTCAGGCCAGTGAGACTGTCACCAGATTAAAGCTGCAGCCTTGGGAAGATTTACAAGGAGGGGGCACTTGCCACCCTGGAGGCTCTGCAGGTTTTGGAGAACAGCCTGAACCCAAAGGCCAGCTGACAGTGCAGACCGTGCATATGTGGGTGGCCCAGGTCGGGGGAGCCAGAGACCTGAAACAGGGCAGCTATAGGGAGAGGCTGGGTCACAGGAGCAGGCTACTGGGGGTACTTGCATCTAATTCTAAGTGCTAATTTTCACAGATGTGCATATTTCCTCTGAAGGCAGGGCTGGAGGAATCTGGACTGCCTTGCCAGAGTGGGTCAGCACAGGATGGTTGGGGTACCCTCCAAGAAGAGATACCTGGGAGCCTTGATTGCTGGGGAACCCTAGGACCCCATCAGGCAGGTAGACCAAATGGGGACTGACTGTCACCAGTTTAAATCCACCTCAGAAAGATTTTCCTGATGTGGACTCCCTTTACATGAGGCCATGTAGGTGCCTGGGGTTTTTCCAGAGCTCTAGGGGCCTGGACTACAGCAACCTATGACCAGCTGAAGGAAGGTGGACTTCCTTGCCAAGGTGGGGCTGGACCCACTGGTCAGGGTCTCCTCCAATATGAGACACCTGGAAGCCTTGATGACTGGTAAGCTCAGGACCCCCATCAAGTAGCCAGTCCAAATGGGGATGGACTGTCACCAGTTTAAAGCTGCCATCTCAGAAAGATTTTGGGGAGGTGGGCATCTTCTGCCCCGATGGTGATGCTGGTGGTTCAGACTCACCCAAGCTCTGCTGGCCTGGAGAGGACTGTACTGCACATTCTCAAGCTGTTCTGGTCAGGGTAGGCAGGAGCCTGGAACAGGGTAAGTGTCTGAGGAGGCTGGATCATGGGAGTACATTGTTGGGTATCCCAGGCATCTGCCTAATTCCAAGCACTAATCTGCACAAATGTGCATATTCCCCCTGAGGGCAGAGCTGGGGTAATGCGGACTGCCTTGTCAGGGGAGGTGAGGCAGGATGGTCTAGGAACCCTCCCATTGCATCAGGCAGCTAATCCAAATGGGAACTGACTGTTGCCAGTTTAAATCTGTGGCCTCAGACAAATTTTCCCAGAGCGGGCTCCTCCCACCCTTTCAGCTGGTTGGGGTCCTCTGGAACATAGGAGCCTGGACTGCCATCTGCCGCCCAAGGCCTGCTGACAAGGTGGGGACTCGGTGGGGGATGGGTGGGACAGGCAGGTCAGAGTAGCCAGGGACCTGGAATGGGGCGAGTGTTGGGAGAGGCTAGGTCACTGGTGTGGACCATTGTAGGTCCAAGTCATCTGTTTACTTCCAAGCCCTCACCTAACACAAATATGCATGTGGGGGCAAAAGGCAGGTGCCCCCAAATGTGCCATTTCAGCATATTATTTTGGACTAAAGTCACTTAAATAGCCAGTGCAACAATACCACTCTGACCCCTTCGTCTCTAGAAAGTAGGAAATAAAGCTCTCATGTGAAAGGTACCCTCCCTGTACCAGGATGTAAAGATAAATTTTAATTGCCAGATAAGGAATTCAGAGCTAAGAAGGCTGTGTAAATACCTTGTTACTTTTACTAATTTTACTACCCCAGCTCAAATTCTGTTAGAATTTCTTTAAAATTGAAGCTTGCAAATGTAAGTTTTCTTTGTACTGTCAATTCATCACAGATGTATTGTTTCTATGTCTAAAAATGCCTCAAAGCTGCCCGCCCTCGTTGTTTCCCTGATCTCAATTTTAATATCAGGCCTCTCTGTGCACGGAATTAAACTTTGTTTATCTCCTGTTAATCTGTGTCTTGCTGATTTGATTTTTTTTTTTTTTTTAGATTATTCGACAGAGAGAGTACAAGCAGGGGGAGCAGCATACGGAGAGGGAGAAGCAGACTCTCTACTGAGCAGGGAGCCTGATGCGGGGCTCGATCCCAGAACCCCAGGATCATGACCTGAGCCAAAGGTAGACGCTTAGGCAACTGAGCAACCCAGGCACCCCATGTGTCTTGTCAATTTACTTCTTAGATCACCTGGGAGAATCTGGAAGGGCAGAGCGTAATTTTTCCTCCTCAACAGCTGTTAGAGTCGGCAGGATAAACGCTAACTGGCCGGACTGCTGCAGCTGAGAGATGGTGGGACAGCCGACGAAAGCTGACAGAAGGGAAGAAGCCTCACCACCACATCACCTACTGGATCTCTGCCTGCACGGGCTCAATTTAGGTTAGCAGGAGAAAATATTTGTGGAACTAGTTCCTTGGCTTTAAGGACTCTGGTGACGTTGGTAGAGCTCCCGTGGCTTGAGAGGTCCATTTCCATCCAGAGATGGCCACAGTTTTCCTTTATCCTTGTCTTTTGTGTCATTTGTCATAAAAAAAAGAATTACTGTAGAAAAGAACACAGGCATGGGTCCAATCAGCCTGTTGTTTGAGTTGGCCTCACAGACTGGTGAGTTCACAGTCCTCATCATACCTGCATCTGTTTAGACAAACTTTGCTGTGGGTCCTCTATGTAAAAGCTAGAGGAGGTTTATATTTTTGTCTTGTTTCATGTCCTAAGAGCTTTGGTTTGTGACCAGTGAGAATATTCTCTCTGGTCTCCATACTCCAAGGGTTCACTTACCGGGGTGCACCTTGGTGGCCTGTCAAGTCGAGTGGGGTTCTGAGACTCACACTTACAAGCAGTACTCTCATTGTCCGCCCATGCCAGCTCACAAGGGAGTGTGTTCTAGGAGGTCCCAGCCCATAAGGGACCTTTGTCATCATAACCTCCATTAGTGCTGGAAAAATCTCATTACAGTAGTGTCTGCCCCATGTCACACATTAGTGGGTCTATGACTACAGATGTCTCACATTTTTGTAGGAGACCAAAGGTACTGTTTTCTCTACATTATCTTTACTGTCTGTGCAATGGAGGCCTTTGCTGTCTTAGACTTTTTGGAAGTAAAATTTTGGGTCATGGGGGATGCATCGTCTATGCTTTCCAAGGATGCCTCTTGGGTCCATGGTCTAAGCCTGGAAAGTTGCCTCTGTGTCTTCCCATAAAAGTGCTTATTGATTTGAGTTACTATTGAGATTAATAAGATCCTATTCATCATTGCCAGATGATGGATCCTTTACATTGGCTATATTTGAAAGAAAAAAAATTCTTTATAGGAAGTTTTCAGTTGTCTTATGGCTAGCTTTTGGGACCCTGTTGAAGATACGAAAAACAAAAACAAAAACAAAAATTAGACTGAAGACAAAAACTAATGTTTATATCCAATGTAAATTTCCCTTCTCAAAATCTGGCTCCATTTGCCTATTTTAATTTCCCTTTCCCAACAAGCTGTACAGAGAGCACACTGACCTAATCTCTAAGTTCAAAGTATGTAGGTTATTCATGTAAATGCCAAAAGGCAAGAAATAAATTTAACAAAAGCACCCAAGACTGGCAGCAAGGCTTGCTTTGCTCCTACTTTCAAGGGCTCTGTAAATTTTTTTCTTACTTACGTAGAGCCACGCGTAAGTGAAATCTCATGGTATTAGTCTTCCACTGTGAGATTTGCTTCTCTTAGCAGAATAGCCTCTTGACCAATCATGTCGTCATTAATGGCAAGGTCTTATTCTCTCTTGTGGCAGAGTAATATTCCATGTAATATATACCACAGCTTCCTATCTATTCCTCTATTGATGGATACAGAAATTGCTTCCATATCTTGGATATTGCAAAAGAAAATGAAGTGATAAACTTAAGAGTGCGTATATCTTCTTGAAGTAGTGGTTTTCCATTCCTCTGACTAAATACCCAGGAGTGGAATCACTGGATCCTGGGGTATGTACTTTTTCACTTTGTGCAGAATTGCCATGGTCTTTTCCCCTGCAGTTGCACCAATTTACATACCTGCCAGGAGAGAACAAGGGTCCCCTTGTGGATATCCTTGCAAACACTTTCTATTTGTTGTGTGTTTGATCCTATACAGTGTGCTTGGTGTGAGATGGTATTTCATGGGGTTTCCTAGTGGGTCTTCTTGATGATATCTGATGTTGAAGATCTCTTCCTAGGTCTGTTGGCTAGCTGAATCTCTCCCTTGCGGGGCGGGAAAAAAAAAAATACTATGCCCAATTATTCACAAAGTATTTGGGTTTTTTTGGTGTTGAGTTGTACTAGCATGTTATACAGTTTGGATATTAACCCCCTATGGCATGTATCAGTTGCAAAGCACTTCTGCCATTCAACAGGGTGTCTTTCATTTCATTGATGTTTCCCTTTGTTGGGCAAAAGCTTTTCATGCCAGTGTGCTCGCATTAGTTTATGTTTGCTTTGGTTTCTCTTGCCTGGGGAGACCTATCTAGAAAACTATTGCTCTGGCTGTGTGCAAGAGATTACTGCCTACTTCTACTTGAGCAAGTTTGATGGTTTCCAGGGTCACCTTCGGGTCTCCTTTGCATTTTGGGTTTGTTCTTGCACATGGTGTAAGAACATTGTCCACTGTCCTTTTGTGTGAAGCTGTCCAGTTGCCCCAGCACCACATAATGAACATGCTGTCTTTTCCCCCTTGTCTATTCTTGTCAATTATGCCCTAGACTAATGAACAATATAATGGTGGGTTTATTTCTGGGCTCTTTAGGTGGTTCCAGGTATCCATGTGTCCACTTGTTTGTGCCAGGACCATACTCTTCTGGTTATGTACAGATTTTTAGTATATCAGGAAATCAGGGACTGTGATAACTCCCACTCTTCTTCCTCAAGATTGCTTTGGCTCTTTGGGGTCTTTGGTAATTTCATACTCATTTTAGGATTATTTATCTAGTTCTGTGGAAAACATGATTATTCTTTTAATAGGGATCACGTTAAATCTTTCGATCGCTTTGGGTAGAGAAGACATTTTGACACTATTGATTCTTCCACCATGGGTGTTCTATCTCTCTCCATTGATTTGTGCTATCTTCAATTTCTTTCATCTGTGTTTTATGGTTTTCAGAGTAGAGTTCTTTCACTTTCTTGGTTATATTTCTGCCTTTTTTGTGTTTTTGGTTTTTTGGGTTAATGTAAATGGGATTGTTTTCTTTCTCTTTTTCCTACCTCCTTATTCTTGTGTAGAAATGCAATGAATTTATGTGTATTAATTTTGTGTTCTATATCTTTATTGAATTCATTTATCAGTTTAAAGAGTTCTTTGGTGAAGTCTTTAGATTTTCTGTATATAATATCATGTCTTTTTAAATATGACTTTTCTCATTTTTACTTTCTATGTCTTTTATTTCTTTTTCTTGTCTGATTGCCATTGCCAGAACTTCCAGCAATCTGTTGAGAAAAAAATTAATGAGTGTGAACATCTTTGTCTATTTCTGATTATTTCAGTTCTTTTCTACTGAGGGCAATATCATGTGTGGTTTTGCATATGTTTCCTTCAGTATGGTGAGGTATGTTTCTTCTAAATTTAGTTTAGAGTTTTTATCATGAACAAGTGTTGAATTTTGTTAAATGTTTTTTTTTTGCGGGGTGCCTGGGTGGCTCAGTTGGTTAGGCGACTGCCTTCGGCTCAGGTCATGATCCCAGGGTCCTGGGATCGAGCCCCACATCAGGCTCCCTGCTCAGTGGAGAGCCTGCTTCTCCCTCTCCCACTCCCCCTGCTTGTGTTCCCTCTCTCACTGTCTCTCTCTCTCTCTCTATTAAATAAGTAAATAAATAAAATCTTTAAAAAAATAGGGGTTTTTTTTTGCATCAGTTGTAGTGATCCTGTACATTTTATCCTTCCCGTTTTATGTTTTGTATCACACTGAATGATTTGCAATATTGTACTCTCTTTGCATCCCTTTAATAAATCCTCCTGTTTTTTTAATGGTTCTTTCAGTGTATTGTCGAGTTTGTTTTGGTGAGGATTTTTCCATCTATGTTCATCAGGGATATTCGTCTGAAGTTTTCTGTTTCTGTAGTATAGAAATAGAAAACTTTGTGTGTTTTTTTGTCTTTATAGACAAAATTTTGGTCTAATTTTGGTCAAGGTGATTTTGATCTCTAGAGTGAATCTGGAAGTTGTCCTTTGGCTTCTATGTTATATACTGATTTAAAAGTTAGGTATTAATCTTTTTTTTTAAAGATTTTATTTATTTATCTGACAGAGAGAGAGCACACCAGAAGGCAGAGGGAGAGGGAGAAGCAGGCTCCCCACTGAGCAGAGAGCCCGACACGGGGCTCAATCCCAGGACCCCAGGCTCATGACCTGAGCCGAAGGCAGATGCTTAACGGACTCAGCTACCTAGGTGCCCAGGTATGAATCATTTTTAATTTAATGGGTTTTTGTTTATTTGTTTGTTTGTTTTTACAGTAATTTTATTTTTTAATTTATTTTTTACATCATTAGTTTTTGATATAATGTTCAGTGATTCCTTAGTTGTGTATTGTTATACACACCCAGTGTTTTTATTAACATTTGGTTAACATTAATGTTAAATTAGCTTCAAGTGAGCAACATAGTGATGTAACAGCTCTTGACATTACACAGTGCTCACAAGTGCATCTCATCTGTCATCACAGAATGCTATTTCAGTACCATTGACTATATTGCCTCTGCTATACTTTAGTTGTCATGACTTTTTATATCATAATGGAAGTTTTTACCTCACATTTTCTTCACCCATTGTTCCCTTCTCACTCTCCTCATCCCAGTCCACCACCAGTTTGTTCTTTGTGTTTATGGGTTTCCTTCTGTTTGTTTGCTTTCTTGTCCATTTGTTTTGATGTTGAGATTCCACATATAAGTAAAACCACATGGTATTAATCTTTGTCTGATTTATTTCACTTAGCATCATACCCATCCATGGGTCACAAATGGGGCATTCTCATTCTCTCTATGGCTGAGTTATATTCCTGTGTGTGTGTGTATATACATATATATATACACACACATACATAAAACATCTTTCTCATCCATTTATCTATGGATGGACACTTACGTCACCTCCATATGTTAGCTATTGTAAACAATGTGGCAATAAACATAGACATTCCTATATCTTTTTGAATGTGTGTTTTTGTTTTCTTTGTGTAAATACTTAGGAGTGGAGTTGCTAAAACATGGTATTTCTCTTTTTAATGCTTTTGGGGAACCACCATACATTTTTCACGGAGTTTCATAATGTACACTCCCATTAAATGTGCATGAGGCTTCCCTTTTTACACATCCTGGCCGGCACTTGTTATTGCTTTTTGATCCCAGCTAGTGTGACTGATGTGTGATTATACCTGATTTTAGTTTCATTTTGCATTTCCTTGATGATTAGTGATGTTGAGCATCTTTGCATGTTTCTGTTGGCCAGTTGGATGAGTTCTTTGGAATAAAGCCTGTTTAGGTCTTCTGCCCATTTTTTAATTGGAGTGTTTGGTTTTTTGTGTTGAGTTGTATAATTTCTTTACAGATTTTGAATATTAAGCTTCTCTGATATATCATTTGCAAATATGTTTTGCCATTCAGTAGGTTGCCTTTTGTATTGTTGATGGTATCATTTGCTGTGTAAAAGATTTTTTTTTTTTAAGCATACTCCCAGTTTTTTTTTTTTCTTTTGTTTCTTTTGCCTAAAGAGACATACGTAGAAAAATGTTGCTAAGGCCAATGGCCACGGATTACTATGTATGTTTTCTTTTAGGAGTTTAATGACTCCAGGTCCATTTTGTGCTTATATTTGTTAATGATATAAAAAATGGTTCCATTTGATTCTTTTGCATTTGGCTGTCTAGTCTTCCTTGCACAATTTATTGAGGAGACTGTCTTTTTCCCATTGACTATTCATGCCTCCTTTGTTGCAGGTTACTTGATCATATAGTTGTGGGTTTACTTCTGTGCTTCCTCTCCTGTTCCATTGTTCTATGTGTCTGTGTTCCTGTACCACACTCTTTTGATGGCTATACATTTGTCATACATTATGAAATCAGTGATTGTGTTACCTCCAGCTTTGTTTTGCTTAAGATTGCTTTGGCTCTTCAGAGTGTTTTGCAATTTCCATACACATTTGTAATTCATTTATTCCAGTTCTTTGAAAAATACTATTGTATTTTGATAGAGTTGCATTGAATCTGTAGTTTGCTTTTTGTAGTGCGGAATTTTAAAATTATTTGTACTTGTCAACTATGGGCATGTTATATATATATATATATATATATATCTCCATTAGTTGTGTTCTCTTGAATTTCTTTCATCCGTGTTTTATAGTTTCAGAGTAGAAACCTTTGTGGTTAAGTTCGTTTCTAGGTCTTTTTGTCTTTTTGGTGCAATTGTAATTTTTGTGTGTATGCAATTTCTGTTTCCCCTACTTTGTTCTCAGTGTATTTTGAAACAACCAATTTATGTATATTAATTTTGTATCCTTTAACTTATGCATTTGTTCATTCTCATGGTTTTTTGGGTGGAGTCTTTGGTGATATATATATATATATATATATATATATATAAATTGTGTCTCCTGCAAATATGACAACTTCTTTCTTACAAGTCTGGATTTTTTTTTTTTTAATTTATTGTATGATTGCTGTGGGTAAGAGTTCCAGTACTCTACTGAATTAAAGTGGTGAATGTGGATATACTTGTCTTATTTCTGATTATAAAGAAGAAGCTTTCAGTTTTTCTTCATTTAGTATTATGTTTAGTTGTGTGTTTTTCTTATATGACCTTTTTTATGTTATGTTTCTCTATACCCATTTTTTTGAGAATTTTTTATCTTGAGCAAATGTTGAATTTTGTCAAAGATTTTTGTGCATCTTGGGAGATGATCATATAGTTTTTATCCTTGCTTTTGTGTTAATGTGTTGTTTTAGATTGTTTGATTTGGAATATTGAATCTTTTTGTGTCCTGGTAATATATATCATTTGATCATGGTGAATCATTTCTTTAATATAATTTTGAATTCAGTTTGGTAATAATATTTGTTTGGTAATATATTTACATCTGTGGTCATTAGGGGTATTGGCCTGAAGTTCTGTTTTTCTACAGTGTGTTTGTCTTGTTTAGGTATTAGGGCAATGCTCACCTTGCAGAATGAATTTAAAACTTTGCTTCCTCTTCTGTTTTTGTTTCTTTTTTAATATATATATATTTTACTAGCTTGATGAAAGCATGTATTAACTCTTCTTCAGATGTTGGGAAAATTCACCTGTGAAGTCATCTGTCCTGGACTTTTGCTTCTGGGAGTTTTTTTGTTTTTTTGTTTTTTTCTCTACTGATTGTATTTCCTTTTTTGTAATTTGTTAAATTTTCTATTTCTTTCTAATTCAGTTTTAGAAGATTGTGTGTTTATAGGTGTTTATTTCTTCTAAGTTGTCAATATTGTTGGGATTTAATTTTTCATATTTTCTTACAATCCTTTTTGTCTCTGTGTTGTCTGATGTTATTCCTTCCTTCCTTCCTTGGTGATTCTTGCTAAAGATTTATCAATTTTATCTTTTCTAAAAGCTCCCCTTTTTAATCAGACTTTTTTTTTTTTAGTATCTTTTTGTTTCTGCTCCAATCTCTATTATTTTCTTTTTTCCACTAACTTTGGGACTTTTTGTTTTTCTTTTTCTAGTTCCATTAGGTGTATGGTTCAATTGTTTGAGATTTTTTTGTTTCTTGAGGTAGGCTTATGTTGCTATTACCTTTCCTCTTAGAATTACTTTAGCTGTCTTGAAAATATTTGTATCATTTTGTTTCCATTTCCATTAGTCTCCATGTAATTTTTAATTTCTTCTTTTGATTTCTTCATTGACCATTTCTTTTTTTTTTTTAGTATCATGTTTAACCTACATGTGCTTGTATTTTATGCAGTTGTTTTGTAATTGGTTCTAGTCATATTGCTGTGACCAAAAAAGATGTTCGATAGGATTTCAGTCTTCTTAAATTTTTTGAGGCTTGTTTTGTGGCCTAATATGTCATCTATGCAGGGGAATGTACCATGTGCACTTGAAAAAAATGTGTAATTTGTTATTTTGGGATGGAATGTTCTGAATATACCTATTAGGTCTTTCTAGTATAATGTGTTTTTCCAAGCCACTATTGGCTTAATTTTCTGTTGGATTTTCTGTCTGGATGATCTGTCCTTTGTTGAGTATTAAAGTCCCCTACTGTTATTATATTACTGTCAGATTCTCCCTTTATGCCTCTTAATATGGCTTTAAGTTTTTAGGTGCTTCTGTGTTGGGTACATATATATTTATAATTTTTATGTTCCCTTGTTTTATTGATCATTTTATCATTATGCAATGCCCTTCTTTCTCTTTTGCTACCGTCTTTGTTTTAATGTCTATTTTGTCCAATAAAGTATTTATCTAGTATTTTTACCCTAGATTTTTTTCCCTTCCATTTGCATGAAATATTGTTTTCCATGCCTTTACTTTCAGACTATATGTGTTTTCAGGTTTGAAGTGAGTCCCTTGGAGACAGCATATAAATGGGTCTTGTTTTTTTAGCCAGTTACCCTATTTCTTTTGATTGGAACATTTAGTTCATTTACTTTTAATGTAATTATGGATAGGTATGTACTTATTACCATTTTGGTGATTATTTTCTGAATTGTTTCTGTAGTTCTTTTCGTTCTTTTTCTTGCTCTCCTTTTTGTGGTTTGATGGCTTTAGTGTTATGCTTTGATTCCTTTTTATTTTTTTGTGTATCTATTATAGGCTTTTGATTTGTGGTTACCATAAATAACATTGCATGTATATAGCAGTCTATATTAAGTTGATGTTGCTTAAGTTCAAACACGAACTAAAAGCACTAAATTTTTACTACCCCCCTCAACATTTCATGTAAATGAGGTCATATTTTACATCCTTTTATTTTGTGTATCCCTTGTCTAATTTTACTACATGTAATTGATTTTACTACTTTTGTGTTTTAACCTCCACACTGGCTTTATAAGTGATTAATCAACCACCTTTACTATATGTTTTTTTTTTTTTACTAGAGATTTTTTTTTCTTTCATAATTCTCATTCTCATTCTTCAATAATTCCTTTTAACATTTCTTATAAGTCTTGTTTGGTGGTGAACGCCTTTCTCAAACTTTTGTTTGAGAAACGCCTCATCTCTCCTTCAATTCTGAATCATAACCTTGCTGGATAGAGTATTCTTAGTTGTAGTTTTTTTTTTTTTTTTTTTTTTTTTTTTGTTGTTGTTGTTGTTTTCCTTTCAGCACTTTGAATATATCATGCCACTTCTTCCTGGCCTACAAAGTTTCTGCTGAAAAATCCATTCTTCTGCATCTTCTAATCTGTGGTTGATTCCCTCTAGTTTAAATTTTATTTCATTTATTCTTTAGCTCTAACTGGTCCTTTTAAAATATTTTTTATCTCTTTGTTGAAGTTCTCAGAGTTCTTCCACTCTTTTCTCAACTCCAGTGAGTATCTTTATGACCATGACTTTAATCTCTTTGTCAGGCATATTGCTTATATCCATTTTGTTTTGCTCTTTTTCTGTAGTATTGTTTGGTTCTTTCATTTAGTCTTTGTTTCCTCATTTCTCTCTGTGTTTGTTTTTATGTATTAGGTAGAGCAGCTATGTCTCCTGGTCTTGACAGTGATGACCTTGTGTAGAAGAGGTTCTGTAGTACCCTGTAGTGCAGTTCCCCTGGTCACCAGAATCAGGTGCCCCAGGGGCATTCCCTGTGCGGACTGCCTGCACCCTTCTGTGTGGCTGTGCTGTGATTGCTGTGGACATGCTAGTGGGTGGGGCTTGTCTTCAGCCCAGCTAGCTGTACTGACCCAATGTACTTACTCCCGGTGCTATGGGCAGGGTTTGCTCCCTGTGCTGATGAGAGGCCTAACTGCAGCCACTGTGGAATCTGTCTGGTGGGGCTGGTGCTCAGCCTGTCTGTAATTAGCCTCTACAAGAGCTGCAAGTAGAGCAATGGCAGGGCTTCATCCCTGCACAGCCAACAAGGAGGCCCAGCTGTTGGAACTGCAAGTGTGCTGGTGTGTGGGGTTATCTCTTCTGCCTCAGAGCAGAAATCCCTTTGGAGGGGCCCTGGTTCCAGCCAGGGCTACCTGCCAGGTATGGCCTGGCAGGAGCTGATTTGGAGAGGTGTATTTTCTAGGGCCTCATAGAATGTTTAGATGAGCCTTTCAATTGGTTGATGTATGTTCTCAGACAATAGGAACTCCATAGTGTAAAGCCCAGTCAGGTAAAACTTGGGGTTCTGTGGTGTTTCAGGCCACAGTGATGCTGCTGCAAACTCTCTTGAGTATAGGCACTCTAGTTTATATTTAGAGTCCTCATTAGCTGGTGCCCATGTTTAAACATTCTGACAGCATTTTTCAAATAAAGGCTGCGTCTTGAGTCTCTATCTAAATTCCCTGCTCTTCCTCTTTATTTCATAACTGTGTCTTAATATTATCCCCATAGATGGTATGTGCTGTGGCCAATATTCAAACAGTCCTATCAGTTTGAGCTGCTGTTTTTGTGGTAGGAGTTGATATGCAATCTATATTGTTTATGACTGGGTGTGGTATTTTTATGCCTTCAGAGAACCAAATTTTGCCTAGGACTTTTACTGTAGCGTGGGGTCTTTGGATCTCACCTGGGTCAAGTTTTCATTTTCTGAGTGTAAGGAATTCAGTTAACTCTTTTTTACTAGTCTGTTTTTCCTAGTTATCACCATAAATAAGGATGTCCTCAATATATAGGAGATACTGGGTTTTGTGTGTGTTTTCATCAAAGGTCTGGATGTCTTGTGTTGGAAGGTTGTGGGCCATTACTGGGCTGCTAAGGTAACCTTGTGGTAGCCCAGCAAACTGATCTCCTCTGCCTTCCCATGGAAATGCAATCATGGGTTGGCTCTCCTCATCAATTGGAATAGCAAAGAACATGTCACATAAGTCTCTCACTGTGTTATAAAGTCTGGATCCAGTGGTGATATTGGTTATGATAGTGCCTATATCCCAGAGTGCTCCCTCATTTTGGGGAGAGTGTTTCAATTCCTGTAATCTACTGTAAAATGATATGGCCTGTCTGGCTTTTTAACAGTCCAGATTGAGCTATTATGTAATGAAATAGTAGGCACATTAATTTGTTCCTCTAGGAGTTCCTGAAGGTTTTCCTCATTTTGAGTATGTTCTATTACATCCATGCCAGGAATGTTTTCTGTACTGGGAAACTATAAGGCACTTAACCTCAGTGGGTGGTCTATCATCTCTTGTTAGGAATCTCCATATCCATGTCCCTGGGGATAATTTTCCTCCTACCCTTCCATTAGTCCTTTGTTGTTGTTAAGTTTTTTGTAGATTCGTGGGCTAGCCTCGTATCATTGTTATGAACCCTATATCTAGCAACATGGTAGTGTATGTCATATTCTTATTTACCAAGGTGTGTCTACTGATATGGCCAGCACAAACTATGCACCACTGTCTCCAGTATGGGCCAGGAGGGCTCAGCGGTGTGCTCTACTTCAGCTATCAGTGACTTGTCTAGTAATGGATTAGGTTTTATAAAGGGGTTGGTATTGACAGTAAATGGGTTAATGGGTCTATGCGTTTATTTTCTGTAGGTCTATTTACTCTAAAACATTGGTTGTTTCCATTTCTCTGCCACTGTTAGGGTTTTTGGGGTGTCTATTTGGGTTTCTGTCTTTATAATTTTGTGAAAGTGGGGAGGTCTCAGTGGTTTATGTGGCCAAAAGGGCCTTGGAGATTTAGGTCTCTATGGTCTATTTTGATGAGGTCTATTTATATTAGGTGTAGGCCTGTTTTGTCTCTATACATGCGTGTTAAAGAAAAAGCTTTTATCTTGACTTAGGTCCTCAACTGTTCTTATCAAGTCATTCAGTTCTCCAGTGTTTCTGGTCCCTGCATATACTATAAATAATGCTTTCTTGTCTGTGGGGGTTCAGCTTTTAGGATGACTTTTAAATTTGTTCTGGAGCAATGAGGGTGTCTGTCCTCTATTATAAATCATAGTCAAAGGCCTATTTCATTATTGTCTTAGCTTCCCATGCTGTTTTCCAAAGAGATGTTTGGAAGAATAATATCTTACATATAGGCCATCTTAATCTTTAGGTGGCTGCTACCCAGCCAAATCAAATTCCTTGTAAACTAGTAGTATCTTCTCCAAATGCTTGAAGGTTTTGATTAAATTTACCATCAGTACTAATGGGCCCAAGTTGCACAATCTCTGCTCCTGTAAGGATCAGGTTTCGTCTTCTTTTGGGCCCTTTCATAGCCACTGGATTTCTGGGTCCAGATCCGTTTGTTGGAATTAGGTTTTAGTTTTTGTCATTTCTTACCTGTTACAATCTCTCCCTTCAGTCACTCTGATTGGTTTCATAGTATCATTTGTTGTCGTTTTGCCTATTTTCCTGGGCCTAGCCTCTAGTAAGTTAGTTACCAGGGTGAAAGGGTTCAAATATTCATTGTCCTTAAGGTGTGGATTGGTGCTTTTAGGAACAAAGGACCTGGGTTTCTTCCTTCTCTGGAGATTACTTTTGTTGCTAGTACTTTTCTGTCTATTGGCATGTTACTTCGTGCTTCTAGGAAGTGCACTGAAAAAAAATTTTTATTGCTTTTTTAAAATACAGGCTGTAACTCACTGCATTGGGTGATCAGGCCAACATCTGGAGTTTCCTTAATTATAAGTTTTGTCTGGACTAAGTCTTCCATAGGTCTCCAGGGATCCTCAGAAGATAATTTATAATCCATCATACCCCTAAACCACCTCTTGGGCAATTTCGGTAGGGTTAGTGAGTGAGGCCCATTTGCTACTGCCCTCCTATATTTCTGTTTAGTGATCAAGAACATATTTTATCATAGAGAGACCTCATAGAGCATTCCAAGTGGTTTATAGTATGGTAAAGCAGTATTAGTTGTTATGGCGGTGTTAGTATCCAAACTGTAACGGTTCCATAAATTGTGTCTATTCAAAGGCTGTTTGTAATTTCAGTAGAATGCCATAGGTGGTAAACAGTGTATTAAGTTTGTCAGTCCCGTTTGGGCTGTACCATATTTTGGTCAATTATATATTTAGTGTAATTTGTCAACCTGTATTTCAAATTTGGCACAGAGTACCCACCAGTGTTAATTATTATTTGAGGGAGTGGGTTGCCATTTCTGTTGTTTTGTTTTGGTAGGCTAATAATGCTCAGAGACTGAGTTTGTCTTTGCCAACAATTTATTTAACAGAGGTTCACTGTGGAATTTCACAAGCTAAACACATACAAGATAATGTCTTTCAATAAAGCCAATGAGGAAATTACAGACTCCAAACCAATGACAGATGAATCAAACTATTGTTCCAGGCAAGGGGAGATGAAAGGAATAAAGTCCAAATTTAGTTGAGATGTACCTTTATAGGAGATGGTACTTGGGAGAGGTGGCTTTGCCAACTGCGGCTGACGTCCAGCGGCCAAGGGAAAAGTAGAAGTCCTGGTAGCTAGCGCACGGTGCTGACGGTGATGGGCGAGGGGCTGGCTGACAACACAGCTGGCGAATCTCTCCCCTCAGTCACTCTGATTGGTTTCATAGTATCATTTGTTGTCCTTTTGTCTATTTTCCTGGGCCTAGCAAGAGCTGTTGCAAGAGCTAATTTTCCCAAGGTCTTCACAGAGCTATTTTAGATCGGCAAAGCGAAGCCTTGCCCAGACTGAACACTCTGGATGAGTCCTCACACACTGTCAGTATTTACAGTCTACACGTCTCCTTGCCATAGTTGCTTCTCCAAATATGAAGGGGGCCCCTCAGCAGCTGAGCTACTCGTTGTTGTCAGAATGGATGAGATGATTCCTGACCAGCTTACTTCATTCTTAGATGAAAATAACTCTACTTCGAAAAACATTGTTTTCCTTTTTCATAAAACCAGTACACTTAAAATTAGATCAAACTAATACACAACACAGGCAAACTTGGAGGGATCTGGACTGTCCTCCCAGGACGGGTCTAGTCTGGCTGGCCAGGGTATCCTTCACTAAGAGACACCTGGGAGTCTTGATTGCTGGGAAGGCCAGGACCCCACTGGCACCCAGTCCAAATGGGACTGCCACCAGTGTAAAGTTGCTGCTGCAGAAAGATTTTTAGGAGGTTTCCTTTGCTCTGGAGGCTATGCAAGTGGTTGGGGACTAGCCTAGCTCTACAGCCCGGGAGCACCTTGGCTCCCCCAGCCTGGCTGAGCAGCTGTGTACGGGGCATGTACCAGTCATGCGTGTCCAGGAAGCCAGGGACCTGGAACTGGACAGTGTCAGGAGAATACAGGTCTCTAGAGTGGGTTCTTAGGGGTCCATAGCCTCTGCCTAATTCCAAGCCCTTACTTAAACATATGAGCATAATAACCTTGAAGGCATCACTGAAGAAAACTGGATTTCTAGACCAGAGCCAGTAATCAAGGCTCCCAGGTGTTTCTTATTAGAGGATGTCCCATCAGTCCACCAGGCCCCACCCTGGTAAGGCAGTCCAGTTTCTTCTATCTCTGACATACACATTTATGTATGTTAAATCTTGAATTGAAGTGGAATCCTTGTACCCCTAAGGGCCTGTTCCTGTGCTCCAGCCTCTCTTGACACTTGTGCTTTAACAGGTCTCTGGCTACCCTGAGCTTTACACCCAGCATATGCACCCTTTCAGATGCCCTTAGGCAGCCAAGGACCTCCAGGCTCTTAAGCTCAGGTTGTTTGAAACCACCTGCATAGACTCCAAGGCAGTGAGAACTCACCACCCCCCCAAAAATCTTTCTGAAGCAACATTTTTAAACAGGTGACAGTCCCCATTTGGACAGGCTGCCTGATGGGGTCCCAGGATTACCAGTATTGAAGGCTCTGAGGTGTCTCTTAGTGGAGAATGTCTAGGCCAATACCCCCCCGCCCCCCAGCCCAGTCATAGCAAGGCAGTCCGTATTCCTGCAGCTTTACCTTCAGGAAGGTTATGCACATTTGTGTAGGTTAGGGCTTGGAATTAGAGGAGTTATACCCCCAAAAGCCCACTCCTGTGACCTGGGCTACTGCAACATTTGCTCTGTAGTAGGTCCCTGGTCTCCTTGATCTGCATGGCCAATGCACCTGCAGTACATGCCAGTCAGCTGGTCTTGGGCAGCTGCGCCCTCCAGGGCTTGGGAGCCTAGGCCAACCCCATAAGCCTGCATAGCCTCCAGGGTGGGATGCCAGCCCCTTGAAAATCTTTCTGAGCCAGCTTTAAACTGGTGACAGTCAATCCCCATTTAGTCTAGCTGCCTGACAGAGTCCCAGGTTTACCAGTATAGGGGCCCAGGGATGGCTGCTCCCCAAATTTTCCACAATGGCATATTAGTTATTTTGAATTAAAGTTACTTAAGAAATGGGGTAGTAAGTAATCTCCTGTGTGAAATAAATCCCCTGTGTGAAAGGTACCTTTCCTGCACCAGGAGGTAAAGAAATCTTTTTCTTTTCCAACAGTTTCTGTAGTGAGCAGGACAAACTTTCCTGGCTGGACATTGCTCATTGATGAGCTTTCCGGATCTCTGTCTGCAGAGTCTAATGGAGTGAGAGCCCTTTTTCTCTTTCTAAATTTATATTAGCTATTCCTTTAGGTGTCACGACTCTGGTAAATTTGGTGGAGTACTCTTGATTTAACTGATCTATTTCCTCCCAGAGATGGTCACTTTTTCTTTGTCTCCATCTTTTGTTTCGTTATAAAAAGGAACTAGCATAGGGAAAGAATGCAGGGGATAGGCCCTTATAAGCCTTTTGTTGAAGACAGCCTTACAGACTCATGAGTTAATAGTTCTCATCAGACTGGCATCTGTTGAGATAAACTTTGCTTTGAATCCTCTATGTTAAAACAAAAGAAAAGGGTTTTTTCCTTTCACATTTTTAATGTCCTGAAACCTTGGCTTTGTGGCCACTGCCATCTGGAGGGTGCCCTCACTGTGGTGTACTGTGGTGGCCAAATGGACGGTTTCTGAGGCACAGAGTTACCAGCAGTACTCTCTTTGTCCAGCTGTGCTCAGGGGAGTTTCTCATGCGAGGTCCCAGCACATAAGGGAACCTTGTGGCCCCAACCTTCCTTGCTTCAGCGGTGCCCGCCTGGTGGCACAGGTCAGTGAGCTGGTGCCTGGAGGCATGCCACGTATTTATGGGAGACCAGAGGTACTCTTCACTACCCTAGCCTTACAACCCATGCAAAGAGGGCTTTTGCCATCTTAGATCATTTTGGGGAGAAAACTTTTGGATCATTAGGGCTGATCATCTTTGTCCTCTCCAGAAACACCTCTTGTGTCCATGGTCTAAGCCAGGAAAGTTTCCACTGGGTCTTTCCATAAAAAGGCTTATTTGGGGAGGGTGTGTGCTATGGTGAGTGCTGTGAGTTGTGTTAAGATTGATGAACCACAGACCTGTACCTCTGAAACAAATAGTACATTATATGTTAATAAGAAAGAAGGAAAGAAGGAAAGAAGGCTTATTTGAGTTGGTATTGAGATTTAAGATTCTACTCATGAATGGCCAAATGATGGATCCTTTAGATTAGCTATATTTGAAGGAAAAAATTCTTTATGGAGAAGACTTTTTTTTTTTTAAGAATTTTTTATTTGAGAGAGTAAGAGAGAGCGCATAAGCAGGGGCGAGGGGCAGAGGGAGAGGGAGAAGCAGGCTCCTCGCTGAGCAGGGAGACCGATGTGGGGCTTGATCCCAGGAACCTGGGATCATGATCCCAGGGGATCATGATCTGAGCCGAAGGCAGACGCTAAAGTGACTGAGCCACCCAGGGGCTCCTCTTTATGGAGAGTTCTTCATTGTCTTATTGTAACCAACTCAAGTTCATGTGCCCGATGTCCATCAAAGTCGATCACTGAGGCATTGAGCATGTGGCAACAGTTTATTTGAAAGGCTGCCAAATGAGGAGATGGGAGAACAGCTCCAAAACCATCTCTCTGAGAGGGAGACTCGAGGTTTTTTTGTTTGTTTGTTTGTTTTAAAGGAAAGCAGAAAAGAGTCTGGGTAAACGGGAAAGGAGCTATGCTACTCAAAATCAGATAAAGAAAGTAACCAAATCAAGGAGGGTTAATTTCATTTTGTTGTGCTCAAAGAGGAGTTCAGTGGTCCTGACTGGTTCTGGCTGGCTTCTTGATGAAAACTTGAGTTCCTGCAAAACAACTAAATTAACACTCAATTGTTTTGGCATCAGGCGAGGATATAATCTTATAGGAACTTGGGGGCAGACAGCATTCCAAGAACAAGCAGATATTTGCTTATCTGCCTGGTTAACTCCTTGGTTACCAGTTTTATTATCAGTATAATGGCTAGCCTTAGGGACTTTCTTGACAAGATGGAAAAACAGAAATTAGATGGACTTAAGACAAAAATTAATGTCCACATCCAAAGTAAATTCTCCTTCTCGAAATCTGGCTCCCGACTGCCTGTTTTAACTTGCATTTCCTTACAGAGAGCCGTCTGGCCTAATCTATAGGCCCCAAATACACAGGTTATTCCTGTAAATGCTTAAAAGCCAGGAAGAGAACTTAGCAGAACCTGTTCCTTACATTTTTTCCTACTTTTCAAGGCTTTGTAATCAGGCTCTGTCAGCTTCAGACATTTTTTTTTAAAGATTTTATTTATTTATTTATTTATTTATTTATTTATTTATTTATTTATTTATTTATTTGAGTGTTAGCACATTTGGGGGGCTGGCAGAGGGGCAGAGGAAAAGGGAGAAGGAGAAGCAGGCTCCCTGCCCTGCCCTACGTGGGGCTCTAACACAGGACCCTGGGATCATGACCTGAGCCCAAGGCAGACTTTTTTTTTTTTAAGATTTTATTTATTTATTTGACAGAGAGAGACACAGCGAGAGAGAGAACACAAGCAGGGGGAGTGGGAGAGGGAGAAGCAGGCTTCCCGTGGAGCAGGGAGCCTGATGCGGGGCTCAGTCACAGGACCCTGGGATCATGACCTGCGCCGAAGGCAGATGCTCAACTGCCTGAGCCACCCAGGCTCCCCAGTTTCAGACATTTTTATGCAATGTGTTTTGCAGATGTATCCTATACCCCTCACTGAAAAAAAAAATAAGTCCCCTGAACAGCAACAGATCTTTAAAATTATAAGACCCTTTTACCTCCAGTTTAAGAAGATCCTACCAAATTTAGAGAGAAATTAGATTACTAACCATTCACAACCCCTCCCTCACAAAGAAAAGAGATGATCAAAATTTCTCCTAGGCCCTCCTATGTTAATCAGCTAAAGGCCAATATTCAGGGGCTGATAGAAGCCAAGGTTGAATTTTATACTAAGAAAGAAGGCTTTTGTTAAAACACTTTATACAGTCTTTACAAAGACACAAATTTTGATTCTAATTTTAGTTAAAATTTTCCCAGATATAAAGTAGCAAACTAAATTAGAAAAGTGGGTTAGTCCCTTGATTTTCAGGATGTAATCCAGTTCTTGGGGGAAATTAGGAACAATGGTCTTTTTCTTGCAAATCCTTACAAACCAGAAATACAACTCTAGAAACCAAAGCCCACTATCTTTACCAATCCCCAAAGCTTGCCTATTCCTTTCAAATGTTTCTAGATATTATAGAAGATCATGATATAGGGCGAAAATTATCCTGTACTTTGGAAAAGAAAAAAAAAGGAAAAAATTAAATAGCAAATACGCCAAAACTCTTGAGAAAAAAATTATATTTTTTCTTTTAAGTTTTTCTTTTAATTCTTTTAAATTCTTAAAATTTTAAATTCTTTTAATTCTTCAAATTCTTTTAATTCTTTACTTTAATTCCAGCTAACATACAGTGTGAGTTTCAGGTGTACAATATAGTGATTCAACACTTCCATATGTCACCCAGTGCCCATCACAAGGGCCCTCCTTAATCCCTATCACCTGTTTAACCCATGCCCCTTCATTTCCCTTCCAGTAACCATCTCTTTAGTTAAGAGTCTGTTTCTTGATTTGTCTCTCCCCTCTCTCTTATTTTTCACTTTGCTTGTTTATTTCTTGAATTCCACATGAGTGAAATCATATGGTATTTGTCTTTGACTTATTTCACTTAGCATTATAGTCTCTAGTTCCCTCTATGTTGTTGTAAATGGCAAGATTTCATTCTTTTTTATGGCTGAGTAATATTCTATTCTCTCTCCCTCTCTCTCTCTCTATATATATAACCACCTCTTCTTTATCCATTCATCAGTTGATGGACACTGGGGATGCTTCCATATCTTGGCTATTGAAAATAACGTAGCTATAAAGATAAGGGTGCATGTATCATTTGGATTAGTGTTCTTGTATTCTTTGGGTAAATATGCAGTAGTGAGATTAATGAATCATAAGGTATTTCTATTTTTAACTTTTTGAGGAACCTCCATACTGTTTTCCACAGTGGCTGCACCAGTTTGCATTCCCACCAACAGTGTACGAGAGTTCCTTTGTCTCCACGTCTTTGCCAAAAACCTGTTGTTTCTACTGTTGATTTTAGCCATTCTGACAGGTGTGAGGTGACATCTCATTGTAGTTTTGATTTGCATTTCCCTGGGGGTAAGTGATATTGAGCATCTTTTTATGTGTCTGTTCACCATCTGTGGGCTGCAAGGTAGCCCATCCGTGGGTTTTCTTTGGAGAAATGTCTGTTTATGGCTTCTGCCCATTTTTCATTGCATTATTTGTTTTTTTGGTGTTGAGTTGTTTTTTTTTTTTGTTGTTTTTTTTTTTTAAAGATTTTATTTATTTATTTGAGAGAGAGAGAATGAGAGAGAGCAAGCACATGAGAGGGGGGAGGGTCAGAGGGAGAAGCAGACTCCCTGCTGAGCAGGGAGCCCGATGCGGGACTCGATCCAGGGACTCCAGGATCATGACCTGAGCCGAAGGCAGTCGCTTAACCAACTGAGCCACCCAGGCGCCCCGGTGTTGAGTTGTTTAAATTCTTTATATATTTTGGATACTAACCCATCAGATGTGTCATTTGCAAATATCTTCTCCCATTCAGTAGGGTGTCTTCTGGTTTTGTTGATTGTTTCTTTTGCTGTGCAGAAGCTTTTTATTTTGATGTAGTCCCAATAGCTTATTTTTGCTTTTGTTTCCCTTGCCTCGGAAGACATATCCATAAATACGTTGCTAAAAGCAGTGTGCAAAACGTACTGACTATGTTTTTTTTAGGAGTTTTATGGTTTTAGGTCTCACATGTAGGTCTTCAATCTATTTTGAGTTTACTTTTGTGTGTGGTGTAAGAAAGTGGTCCAGTTTCTTTCTTGTATGTAGCTGTATAGTTTTCCCAACACCATTTGTTGAAGAGGCTATCTTTTTCCCATTGCATATTCTTGCCTCTTTTATCAAAGATTAATTGATCATATAATTGAGTTTATTTCTGGATTTTCTATTCTGTTCTATTGATCTATGTGTCTATTTTTGTGCCAGTACCATAGTATTTTAATTACTACAGCTTTGTAATATAACCTGAAGTCTGGAACTTCCAGTTTTGTTTTTCTTTTTCAAGACAGTTTTAGCTGTTTGGGGTCTTTTGTGGTTCCATACAAATTTTAGGATTGTTTGTTCTAGTTCTGTGAAAATTGCTATTGCTATTTTGATAAGGATTGCCTCAAATCTGTAGATTATTTTGGGTAGTCTGGACATATTAACCATATTCCTTCAGAACATGAGCATGGAAAATCTTTCCATTTGTTGTGTCATCTTCAATTTCTTTCATCAGTGTCTTATAGTTTTCACAGTACAGGTCTTTTAAGTTTATTCCTAGGTGTGTGTGTGTGTGTGTATGTGTATTGGTGCAATTGTAAATGGAATTATTTTCTTAATTTCTCTTTCTGCTACTTCATGATTGACATATAGAAATGCAACACATTTCTGCACATTGATTTCGTATCCTGCAGTCTTACTGAATTCATTTATCAGTTCTGTAGTTTTTTGGTGGAGTCTTTAGGGTTTTCTATATATAGTATCATGTCATCTCCAAATAGTGAAAGTTTTACTTTTCCCTTACTGATTTGGATGCCTTTTATTCCTTTCTCTTGTCTGATTGCTATGGTTAGGATTTGCAAGACTATGTTGAATAAAAATGATGAAAGTGGACAACCTTGTCTTGGTCCTGATCTTAGAAGAAAAGCTCTCAGTGTTTCACCATTGAGTATGATGTTCACTGTGAGTTTTTCATAGATGGCCTTTATTATTCTGAGGTATGTTCACTCTAAACCTACTCTGTTAAGAATTTTTATTATGAATGGATGTTGTGCTTTGTCAAATACATTCTCTGCATCTATTGAAATGATCATATCATTTTTTATCCTTCCTCTTGTTAACATGATGTATCACATTGATTGATTTGTAAATATTGAACTACCTTGCAGCCCAGGAATAAATTCCACTTGATCATGGTGAATGATTTTTTTAATGTATTCTTAGATCTGGTTTGCTAATATTTTATTGAGGATTTTCCATAATATGTTCATCAGAGATATTAGCCTTTAGATTTCTTTTTTTTTCTGGTGTCTTTATCTGGTTTTGTTATCAGGGTAATGCTCATAAAATGAATTTGGAAGCTTTCCCTTCCTCTTCTATTTTCTGGAAGAGAGTATCGTCTTTAAATGTTTGGTAGAATTCACATGTGAAGCCATCTCATCCTGGATTTTTGTTTATGAGGAGTTTTTGGATTACTGATTCAATTTCATTGCTAGTAATCAGTCTGCTCAAATGTTCTATTTCTTCCTGATTCAGTTTAGGGAGGTTATAGGTTTCTAGGAATTTATTCATTTCTTCTAGGATGTCCAATTTGTTAGCACATCATTTTCCATAACATTCTCTTATAATCCTTTATATTCTGTGGTGTTATTTTTCCTTTTTCCTTTTTGATTTTATTTAAGTCCTCTCTCCTTCTCTCTCTCTCTCTCTCTCTTTTTTTGAGTCTGGTTAAAGGTTTATCAATTTTGTTGATATTTTCAAAGAACTATCTTTTGGTTTCTTGATCTGTTTTATTTTTTTAAATCTCTAATTTGTTTCTGTTCTAATCATTATTTCCTTCCTTCTGCTAGTTTTGGGCTTTGTTCCTCTTTTTCTAGCTTCTTTAGGTCTACAGTTAGGTTGTTTGAGTTTTTTTTTCTTGTTTCTTGAGGTAGGCCTGTATTACTATAGACTTCCCTCTTAGAATAGCTTTTGCTGCATTCCAAAGATTTTGGACCATTATGTTTTCATGTTCATTTTCTCCATGTTTTTTATTTCTTTTTTGATTTCTTCATTGACCCATCTGTTGTTTAGTAGCATGTTATTTAATCTCCATGTATTTGTGCTTTTTCTAGATTTTTTTCTTGTGGTTGATTTCTAGTTTCATAGCATTGTGGTCAGAAAAGATGAATGTTGTGATTTCAGTCTTTTCGAATTTCTTGAGACTTGATTTGTGACCTAATGTGATCTATTCTGGAGAATTTCCCATGTTCATTTGAAAAGCATGTGTATTTTGCTCTGTTGGTGTGGAATGTTCTGAATATATCTGTTAAATCCATCTGGGCCAATGTGTCATTCAAAGCCATTTCCTTGTTGATTTTCTGTCTAGGTGATCTGTCCATTGATGTAAGTGTGGTGTTAAAACCCACTACTATTATTACATTACTATTGACTTTATGTATTTGGGTGCTCCCATGTTGGATGCATAAATATTTACAATTGTTATACCTTTTTTTTTTTTTTTAAGATTTTATTTATTTTAGAGAGGGGGAGGGAGAGGCAGAGGGAGAGAGAGAATCCTCAAGCGGACTCCCCACTGAGCACAGTGCCTGATGCAGGGCTCCATCCCAGGACCCTGAGATCATGACCAGAGCTGAAATCAAGATTCAGCCACCCAACTGACTGAGCCACCTAGGTATCCCCACAATTGTTATACCTTCTTGTTGAATTGTTCCTTTTATGATTATGTAGTGTACTTCTTTGTCTCTTATTACTAGTCTTTGTTTTAAAGTCTATTTTGTTTAAGTATTGTTACCCCAGCTTTCTTTTCACTTTCATTTTCATGATAAATGTTTTTCCATCCCTTCTCTTCCAATCTGCATATGTCTTTAGGTCTGAAATGAGTCTCTTGCAGGCAGCATATAGATGGGTCTTGCTATTTTATCCATCTGTCACCCTATTTTTTGATTAGGTAGTTTAGTCCATTTATATTCAAAGTAATTATCAATAAGTGTGTATTTATTGTCATTATCTTACTTGTTTTATGCTTGTTTTTGTAGTTCTTCTCTGTTCCTTTCTTGCTGTCTTGTGGTTTCATGGCTTTCTTTAGTGATATGAGTGATATGCAAAAACTAAAAAGAAAGGAATCCAAGCATATCTGTGACAGGTTACCATTAGGTCTGTGGTTTTATTTGTGGCTACCATTAGGTTTATATATAATATCCTATGTGTATGGCAGTCTATATTAAATTGGTTTGAACTAAAGTTTGAACTCATTCTAAAAACATTTTATTCCCTCCACCCCACATTTTCATACTTTACATCCTTTTATTTTGTGAATGCCTTGACTGATTTTCATAGATATATTTGATTTTACTGCTGTTGTGCTTTAACCTCTATTGGTTTTATAAGGGATTCATATACTATTTTTATCATGTTTATATGTACCTGTGAAGATTTTCCCTTTCCTACTTTTCATACTCCTGCTTATGTTCTTTCCTTTCCACTCAGAGAATCCCCTTTAACATTTCTTGTAAGGCTCGTTTAGTGTTCATGAATTTCTGTAATATTTTTTTGGGGGGGGTCCTGGGAAACTCCCTTTCAATTCTTAATGATAGCTTTGCTGAATAGAGTATTATTGGCTGCAGATTTTTCCCTTTCAGAACTTTGAATATATCGTGCCAAAAATCAGCTGATAGTCTTGTGGGGTTTCCCTTGTATGTAACTGTTTTCTCTTGCTACTTTTTTTTTTTAATAGAGAACATCTTTTTAAAGATTTTATTCATTTATGAGAGAGAGAGCATGAGCAGGGGGAGAGGGAGAAGGAGAAGGAGACTCCCTGATGAGCAGAGGGCCCAATAAGGGCTTGATTCCAGGACCCTGAGATCATGACTCAAGCCAAAGGCAGATGCTTAACCCACTAAGCCACCCAGGCACCCCTCTTGCTACTTTTACAATTCTTTATCAGTATTTTTTGCTGTTTTAACTATTATGTGTCTTGGTGTGGACCTCCTTAGGTTGATTTTGTTGGGGGCTTTCTGTGCCTCCTGGATCTGGATTTGTTGTCTTCCCCAGATGAGGGAAGTTTTCAGCTATTTCTTAAAATAAATTTTCTGCCCCCTTTCTCTCTTCTTCTGTGATCCCTATAATGTGCATGTTATTATACTTGATGGTGTCACTGTGTTCCCTTAACCTATTCTCATTTTCTAATATTTTTTCTTTTTCTCATTCCATTTAGTTTTCCATTACGCTGTCCTCTAGGTCACCGATCCATTCCTTTTGCTTCCTCTAGTCCACTATTTATTCCATCTAGTGTATTTTTAATTTCACTTATTGAGTTCATCTCTGAGTGGTTCTTTTTAATATTTTCTGAGATTCCCCCACTCTTTTCTCAAGTCCAGTGGGTATCTTTATGACCATTACTTTGAATTCTCTATCTGGCATATTGCTTATCTCCTTTATGTTAAGTTCTCTTTCTGTGAGTTTGTCTTGTGCTTTCATTTGGAACATATTCCTCTGTCTCCTCATTTTGTCTAACTTTCTGTCTTTCTATGTGTTAGGAAATTCAGCTATGTCTCCTGCTTTTGAAATCAGTGGTCTTATGAAGAAGAGGTCCTGCGGTGCCCTGCAATGTGATATCTCCTAGGCAGCAGAACCTAATGTTTCAGGGTTATCTGCTATGCGTATTGTGTGTACCCTACTGTTGTGGTTAGGATGCATTTAACTTCAGTCCAGTTATCTGCAATGTCTCTTTGCCTGTTATGGGCAGGGTTTGGTTCCTATGTTATAAAGGGGCCAGTCTGGGGCCACAATGGGCTTGAGTTGGGGCAGACCAGATGCCTGCCCTCAGCTCATTTGCCAGAACTGTGGCTGCACTGAACTGCAGGGTGCTCTCCCAGCATTGTCCCCTGAGAGGCGTTTGGTGGCGGGTGGGACCTGCAGTCGGACCAGATATCTGCCCCAAGCCCACTGCTGGGGCTGCAAACTAGTGTGTATGGTTATCTTCCACTTTCCCTAAGGCACTTGGGAGTGGTGCTGGCCCCTCTCAGGGCTGCTTGCACACTGCCATGCTTGTGGTGCCACTTTGGATGGATTCTTGGGTGGGTCGGATGGGACAGTCTGCAGGAGAACACAAGGGCGGGATGTACAGTGTAGGCAAAGTTTGCACCCATCTGCTTGTAGGAAGAACCCTGCTGTGGAAAAATGCCTGTAGCTGTTTTGGAGGAACTCCTGCCCAGTGTGGCTGGTTGGATGGGGGCAGATTCATAGGAGAAAGGTGGGGGTGGGGTTTGGGCTTGTCCCCATAGGTGTCCATGTATCTAGGCATTCTTAATTTGGCTTCTTATCTAAGATTAACTATGAAAAGTCTGTTGTCAGTCCTTGTGTGGTTTTCTGGGGTATTTACAGTGATGTGTGTATAATCCTGGTATATCCAGGGGTTGACATAAGCCTAGGATCCTCCTACTCTGACATCTTCCCTGGAAGTTTGATCAGGTTATAGAATTTTTCTATAACAACAGAAAACATGAAAGAGTGGCTGACTTTGTAAATAAACTTTTAAAATAGTTTCTCCACAAAGTCTTTTTGGTAGCCTGAAACCTTAAAGCTTTGCCAAGTGATGAGTTCATCTAGATATTCAATGAATTAACTTATTTCCCAATAAGATAGAATAAAACATTAATTACTGATGATATGTTAATCTATTCTTCTTTTGGTAGAAAAAACTTTTATTGGAAGATTGTTATGAAGAAGCACATATTTCTAGAAATTTATGAATATATTCATAATTTGCCAATCTAAAATGCACTAAGTAAATGTAACAGTTCACAATTGCTTACAACTTATTTTTCACTATAAAGTTTTTAAGGGTTAAAAATTCTAATATATGTGGTTTAGAACTACTAAAAATAAGGGGAAGCTCTCCATATGCAAGAAAAGTAGGACATGTGTTTTTGATAAAGAGATCTGAAAGTGAGACTATTTAAAGAGGAAAAACAAAAGATCTAAATGTGAAAAAAAGTCTTAAAACATTTGTGAACAAGGAATCTTTAAAATGAATTTTAACATATGGCCATGCTGGATAAGATTAAAATGATTTATTTAAATTTTAATATAAAAAGCTAGTACAAAATTTATTCTGCTTTTAATAAATTATAAACAAAGGGGTTTAACTTTTAATGTAATCTATCTAGAAAAAGTCTGTTTTATCTTCAAGTCTTTGATTACTTAGGAAAAACTATAGTTAAATGGATAACTGAGTATTATTTTATAGTGATCTGTGATTGTTTAATGAAAAGTCTGAATTTTGTATTTTTTTGACAAACCTCCCAAAATGAAATTTTAAAATGAAGTCTTATTGAGTTTGCAATTTCCCAGAGGATCCCTGGAAGATTTTATTTATTTATTTGATAGAGAGCACAAGTAGGCAGAGGGAGAATCAGGCTCTCCACGGAGCAGGGTGCCCAACACGGGACTCAATCCCAGGACCCTGGGATCATGACCTGAGCTGAAGGCAGACACTTAACCGACTGAGCCACCCAGGCACCCCCCCCCTCCCCCGGAAGATTTCAAAGCTTTGTCCTCCTCATAAAAGAAAGATGTTAATTATGTTTATTTGGTATGTTAAGTTACAGGGGACTCATTGTCAAATAAGTGATGCTAAATTTTCTTAGATTATATTTCCATAAATATAATTAAGTATTCTAGAAATGTCTGGGTATAATATATAATCCTATGTTGTATAATTCTATTATCTTGAAGTGCTGAGCATCATAGAAATAACCCAATTTCTTTGTCAATTGCATTGTAATGAATGCTAATCAGATCTTTAATCATTACCATTTCTAAGCCTTTTTGTCATTTACAGACAGCTGTTTTACCTTGATGCTTTTGCAAAAGTGCTTCATCTTCAAGGAGATTCAGGGGAAAGACTGATGAATCTCTAGACTACAGGTCTCTAATAACTTAAGATCATACCATTTGAACTGAGTATAGGAATTTAGAGAACTCTAATGGAGAAACCCATAGCTTTATAAAACAGAAGATCAAAATCAACAGAATTACAAATGGGACTGAATAAATGGAGAATTACAATTTTTTTTTTTTTGGAGAATTACAATTTTTATGACTTTTTGTTTGAAATAGTTTTTTTTTTTTAACCTTCTTTTCCAGATGTAGGAAAACCTTTCCTCAGCAATTTGGTAAATTATACCTTTGTGAGCAAAACTGAAATAATGATCTTCTGCCTACCTGATTCCCCCAGAATTTGGAAACTCTCAGTGAGTCATTTTATACACACATGGAAATATATGTATTTATGCTCAATTAGAATCTGAGGTTTTGACAGGAATGTCATATTTGAGATCTGCATAGGCTCAGATATGACCAGACAGCTTTAAGGAACTAAGGTTAACTTTATGGAGCCAATGACATGCCTTGGAAATATCAGTGTGATACCTGGCTGACAGGGATTTCACCATCCTTATCAGGTAAGTAAAGGAAGGCCACTTCCAGGCAGGTGCAGAACCTCAGGATATTTTGGGGACCCTGTTAAGAAAGGAAGTAACTCAAGTCAGTAGGTATTGCAGGCAAAGCATGACGGCATTATGTCTTAGCCTCAAGAGGCTGTTAAAAATTCAATCTGTGCTGCCTTATGAAAATTTCCAGCAAAGCAGATTTAAAAGAGCCCGCATGATCAGTCACTACGCTCACTGTACTAATGTATGTAATCAAGCTAAATTCACTGAAATTATTTGCAAACAAATTATCTTACTATGGTTATAATTGATGGGAATAATTAGAGAAAAATTGTTGTTTTGTTTTTTTTTTTAAAGATTTTATTTATTTGAGAGAGAGAGAATGAGAGACAGAGAGCACGAGAGGGAAGAGGATCAGAGGGAGAAGCAGACTCCCTGCTGAGCAGGGAGCCCGATGTGGGACTCGATCCTGGGACTCCAGGACCATGACCTGAGCCGAAGGCAGTCGCTTAACCGACTGAGCCACCCAGGCGCCCTAGAGAAAAATTGTTTTAACTGAAACTATGAACTTTTAGATATTAGATTCTAGTTCTGTTACCAGTCTTTGAGGTTTTGTTTTCTTCCTGTAAGCTAGATCCTGAATCCTTCTAGTTTCTCAAACATCTGGTTACATCTTTCCAAAGTAACGTTTCTGATAATCTCACATTCTTTTGACTTGAAATCATTGAAAAATAAAATTGCTCTTTTTTTTTTTTTGAAGCATTGAAGAATGACTGCGCGGGACCAGAGAAATCACAACAGTTTATGTATGGATAATCTTTGACCACAGAGCAACCAGTACAGAGATCACCAGAGACATTTAAACTGCAAACCAGAAAAATCTGATTGTGACTCCCTGCCCTCACTCTATCTAAAGATGCTTTGAAATGGACATCTAGAAATCTTCTCAAGTGGCTACCCTCAGAGTGGAGAAACTGATTTATAATTTGCTCCAATTATTAACCATTATTTTATTCTCTCTATAGAAATGACTTACTGAGGGACGCCTGGGTGGCTCAGTTGGTTAAGCAGCTGCCTTTGGCTCATGATCCCAGCGTCCTGGGATCGGGTCCCACACTGGGCTTCCTGCTCAGCAGGGACCTTGCCTCTCTCTCTGCCTGCCGCTCCTCCTGCTTGTGTTCTCTCTGACAAATAAGTCATTTTTTTTTTTTTTTTTAAAGATTTTACTTAATACTTGATTACTTGAACCACAGGCCTAACTTAGGCAACATACCTGTGAGACCATCTCCAGAAGTGAGTTTAACTGAACTGATTCCTTGTCAGGACTGAGACTGGCTTGACAAGATGGAACAATCTCCAGACTCAGGTCCCTCTTCTGAAACTTTCCTGGAAGGTTCACATATTATCAGGACCCAGGACTGGCCACCCAAAATGTGCCACGATGGCATATTAATTATTTTGAATATAGCCAGTGTAGGAAGAACTGTCTGACCTTCCTTTGTCTCCAGAAAGTATGAAATAAATCTCTCATGTGAAAGGTAGTTACCCTCCTGGGGCACCTGGGTGACTCGGTTAAGTGACTCTTGGTTTTGGCTTGGGTCATGATCTCAGGGTTGTGGGATTGAGCCTCAGTGCAGAGTTTGCTGGAGATTATCTTCCCCCACTGCCCCCCTCCACGGGCACACGTACATGCTGGCTCTCTCTTAAAAAAAAAAAAGTTACCCCTCCCTACACCATGAGGTAGAGAGACATTCTTATCAGAGACAGGGAATTCAGGGCCAGAGAAGCCTATATACACAAACCTTGTTACTTTTACTGATTTACTACCCCAGCCCAGATTCTGTTTAGAATTCCTTACTAATGTAAGTTTTCTTTATCCTCTAAATTCCTCACAGATTTAGGTTTCCTTGTCTAAAACATTACGAAAGCTGCATGCACTGGTCATTGCTTTGGGTCTCAATTTCATTTTTGAGCCTCTGTATGCACATCATAAAACTTCCTTTCTCTTGTTAAATTGCTAGACAATCTAGAAAAACCTTGAAGGAAAGAGTAAAAGTTTTCCTTTTCCAAATCAGTGACCAAGGCTCCTAGGCCTATCCTAGAGGCCCCACCCTGACAAGACAGTCCAGATTCCTGCAGGCAGATGCCGTGAAGCCACTCTAAACACCTGGACATTCCGGACACCCTGTTCCAGATCTCTGGCTACCCTGATCTCCATGGCCTGTGCCTGTACGGGATGCACCCTGTCAGTTGGCTTTGGGCCGCCAAGGGCCCTCTAGGCCGGTGAAGCTCTGGCTGGTCCCCAGCCACCTGCATCACCTCCTGCAGAGTGGGAGTCTATCACTTAAGATAGTCCTGAAGTGTCAGCTTTAAACTAGTGCTATTCAGCCCACATTTGGACTGGTTGCCTGATGAGGTCCCTGGTGTCATCCGTAATCCAGGCTCCCAGCTGTATCTCATTGGAGGATACCTATGCCAGTCAGATTGGCTCAACCCTAGCAATGTGGTCCAGTTTCCTCCAATTCTGCCTTGAGGGGGAGTATGTGCATTGGTGTAGGTTAGGGCTTGGACCTGGGCAAATGCCAGGTACCACCAATAGCCTGCTCCTGTGACCTGGGCTGGCCTGACGTTGCCGAGTTCTGGATTCCTGGCTATCCTGACCTTGCTCCCCTGCACGAGCAGTGTGCACTCTGTCAGCCACCCTTGGCAGCTACAGCCTCTCCCCAACCACCTACATTTCTTAGGGTAAAGGGAGCCCACTGCCCCCAAATCACTGAGGTAGCCACTGAAATGTACACCCCATTGTACTTACCGGGGTAGGGTTCCTAGGTTTCTGTACCTGTCAAGGCTCCCATGTGTCTCTTAACTGAAAGGTACCTCAGCCATTTCATTCAATTTAGCTCTGGTAAGGCAGGCCAGATCCCTCCTGCCCTGCCTTTAGGGGGAATATGAACATTGGAATAGGTTAAAGCTGGGACTTAGGCAGATGCCTTGTACCCCCAAGACCCATTCCTGCGACCAGGTTTCTCTTGACACTTTCCCTGTAACAGATCCACGGCGACTCTGACCACTGTGGCCGGCATATGCACTATATGCATCTCATCATCAGGCCTCCATAAGAAACATTTGGAAAAATACTTCGAAAGGCAGGAGATCAATTACAAACGTTCCTCACTAACTCTACCAAAATTGCCCAAGAGGTGGCTTAGGGGTACAATGGATTATAAATTTCCTGAGGATCCTTGGAGACCTATGGAAGACTTAGTCCAGACAAAACTTATAATTAAGGAAACTCCAGATGTTGGCCTGATCACCCAATGCAGTGAGTTATAGCCTGTATTTTAAGAAGCAATAAAAATTTTTTTCAGTGCACTTCTTAGAAGCACGAAGTAACATGCCAATAGACAGAAAAGTACTAGCAACAAAAGTAATCTCCAGAAAAGGAAGAAACCCAGGTCCTTTGTTCCTAAAAGCACCAACCCACACCTTAAGGACAATGAATACTTGAACCCTTTCACCCTGGTAACTAACTTACTAGAGGCTAGGCCCAGGAAAATAGACAAAACGACAACAAATGATACTATGGAACCAATCAGAGTGACTGAGGGGAGAGATTGTAACAGGTAAGAAATGACAAAAACTAAAACGGAACTCCAACAAACGGATCTGGACCCAGAAATCCAGTGGCTATGAAAGAGGGTCCAAAGGAAGACAAAACCTGATCCTTACAGGAGCAGAGATTGTGCAACTTGGGCCCGTTAGTACTGATGGTAAATTTAATCAAAACCTTCAAGCATTTGGAGAAGATACTACTAGTTTACAAGGAATTTGATTTGGCTGGGTAGCAGCCACCTAAAGATTAAGATGGCCTTCGGGCACCTGGGTGGCTCAGTCAGTTAAGCATCTGCCTTCGGCTCAGGTCATGATCTCAGGGTCCTGGGATCGAGCCCCGCATGGGGCTCCCTGCTCAACAGGGGGCCTGCTTCTCCCTCTCCCTCTGCCAATCCCACTGCTTGTGCTCTCCTGCTCTCTCTCTGCCAAATAAATAAATCTAAAAAAAAAAGAGGTTAAGATGGCCTATATGTAATATATTATTCCTTCAAACATCTCTTTGGAAAACAGCATGGGAAGCTAAGACAATAATGAAATAGGCCTTTGACTATGATTTATAATAGAGGACAGACACCCTAACTGCTCCAGAACAAATTTAAAAGTCATCCTAAAAGCTGAACCCCCACAGACAAGAAAGCATTATTTATAGTATTTGCAGGGACTGGAGAACTGATTGACTTGATAAGAACAGCTGAGGAACTAAGTCAAGATAAGAGCTTTTTCTTTAACACGCATGTATAGAGACAAAACAGGCCTACACCTAATATAAATAGACCTCATCAAAATAGACCATAGAGACCTAAATCTCCAAGGCCCTTTTGGCCACATAAACCACTTAGACCACCCCACTTTCACAAAATTATAAAGACAGAAACCCAAATAGACACCCCAAAGACCCTAACAGTGGCAGAGAAATGGAAACAACCAATGTTTTAGAGTAAATAGACCTACAGAAAATAAACGCATAGACCCATTAACCCATTTACTGTCAATACCAACCCCTTTATAAAACCTAATCCATTACTAGACAAGTCACTGATAGCTGAAGTAGAGCACACCGCTGAGCCCTCCTGGCCCATACTGGAGACAGTGGTGCATAGTTTGTGCTGGCCATATCAGTAGACACACCTTGGTAAATAAGAATATGACATACACTACCATGTTGCTAGATATAGGGTTCATAACAATGATACGAGGCTAGCCCACTAATCTACAAAAAACTTAACAACAACAAAGGACTAATGGAAGGGTTAGGAGGAAAATTAACCCCAGGAACATGGATATGGAGATTCCTAACAAGAGATGATAGACCACCCACTGAGGTTAAATGCCTTATAGTTTCCCAATACAGAAAACATTCCTGGCGTGGATGTAATAGAACATACTCAAAATGAGGAAAACCTTCAGGAACTCCTAGAGGAACAAATTAATGTGCCTACTATTTCATTACATAATAGCCCAATCTGGACTGTTAAAAAGCCAGACAGGCCATATCATTTTACAGTAGATTACAGGAATTGAAACACTCTCCCCAAAATGAGGGAGCACTCTGGGATATAGGCACTATCATAACCAATATCACCACTGGATCCAGACTTTATAACACAGTGAGAGACTTATGTGACATGTTCTTTGCTATTCCAATTGATGAGGAGAGCCAATCCATGATTTCATTTCCATGGGAAGGCAGAGGAGATCAGTTTGCTGGGCTACCACAAGGTTACCTTAGCAGCCCAGTAATGGCCCACAACCTTCCAACATAAGACATCCAGACCTTTGATGAAAACACACACAAAACCCAGTATCTCCTATATATCGAGGACATCCTTATTTATGGTGATAACTAGGAAAAACAGACTAGTAAAAAAGTTAACTGAATTCCTTACACTCAGAAAATGAAAAATTGACCCAGATGAGATCCAAAGACCCCACGCTACAGTAAAAGTCCTAGGCAAAATTTGGTTCTCTGAAGGCATAAAAATACCACACCCAGTCATAAACAATATAGATTGCGTATCAACTCCTACCACAAAAGCAGCAGCTCAAACTGATAGGACTGTTTGAGTATTGGCCATAGCACATACCATCTATGGGGATAATATTAAGACACATTTATGAAATAAAGAGGAAGAGCAGGGAATTTAGATAGAGACTCAAGACGCAGCCTTTATTTGAAAAATGCTGTCAGAATGTTTAAACATGGGCACCAGCTAATGAGGACTCTAAATATAAACTAGAGTGCCTATACTCAAGAGAGTTTGCAGCAGCATCACTGTGGCCTGAAACACCACAGAACCCCAAGTTTTACCTGACTGGGCTTTACACTATGGAGTTCCTATTGTCTGAGAACATACACCAACCAATTGAACGGCTCACCCGGACATTCTATGAGGCCTTATGAAATACAGAACCACTGATAGAAAACAAACCAATTATACTTTAACAACCCCTTCTGGACTAGGTAAAGCAGACCCCTGACAAATAAATGAGAACTACTCATGAGCATAAAGTCCTAAGACAAAAATAGTACATATCTGAGTGGGGCATCCAGATGAAAGGTTCACCTCTGTATTAACTGAAAAATGTCTCAGCAATGCCAGTAGTGGGCTTGCTGGATTTCAAGGCATAAGGTTGAACAGTTGGACAAGAGGGACCACCCTGGTCCACATCAGTCAATGAATGTATGGTTTTAGATGGATCAGGCTCCCTGCTGTTATCCAGAGTATGCTGGCAGTCTGTGGCCTTGAGAACTAAGAATGGTCTATCAGAATCAGGCTGAAGGTAATCAGTACAATAGACTAAATTAGTAGCCATAAAACTGGTAACTGAACATTCTGTTAAGGAAAATCAGAATGAGGTATATAAATATTTTTGGACCCACGGCCAGTAGGTAAATGAATAGCTCTTTGTTCAGGTCATGGCAGGAAAATGGGAAATAGGATATAAGAAGATATGGGGTAAGGACATATGGCAGAAAATAGCACTGGATGACATCTCTATAATGATTATATAGGTCTCTGCACATCAGAAGGCCAACTCGGAAGGAACCAATTTTAATAACCAGGTAGCATATCTAAGCAAGAAGGACAACAAAACATAAAACATGGACTCCCAGATACGCCCACGGAGAGGACCACTGCTTGGGCACGTGACCAAACAGGCCACGCAGGCATACATGGCACTGGAACACTGCTGGCAAAAAGACACACGAATAGAACTCCCAGATAGCTTCAATTTTAAATTAGGAAATGTGAGAAATATCAACATTTTGAAGCTTATTCATTTATTCATTCTTCATTACATTAATGAGTCATCTGGGTAAGGTCAAAGATAACAATCTTTCCAAATTACACAAACTAATTACATGGAACCCTGGCCTAAATCAGAGAATAAACCATATGCACGCACCACTGTAGGCACATAGGAATAGGATTACCCTATCTTTGCAGGAGAAATGATCAAAAATCCACCATCGAAGCCTTAGGAATCTGGATTTTTTTGCTCTGGTTTTCCAACCATCATAAAATCAGATCAGGGCCCCCACTTCACAGGAAAGCTAATACAAGAATGGGCTAAGAAACAAGACATAATATGGAACTTCCTCTTACCCTGTAACCCAACTGCCTCTGCATCAGTTGAAAGGTATCATGGCTTGCTTAAGCAAAAGCTTAAGTTACTTACTAACAATCTAGAATATGAAAGCTTAGACTAAAACAATCTGAGAGGCACAGATATAGAAGGGGTGGAAAAACCTCCAGTGAATTAATATTGCAGGCACCGACAGAGATGGGAATTAGTATTAACAGCACTCCAGAATCTCAGTTGAAAGTATTAACTGAAAAACATAAAAACATATATGGTACTGGGGACATACCACCTGCCATAACAACACCTACTGGGTGACCAAAAGAAAAGGCATACTACAGCAAAATAAAGACCACAATATGCCTCTATAAAAGTCTCAGCCATGTAGAACACCATTCTATATTTTGTCAAAACTAGACTAATATTTAGCATAGTATAATGCAGAGCGATTATGCTTGCACCAAGATGGTCAATAATGACCATGACAACAATAGAATTCCTTAGATGGCAAGAACAACAAGGAAGAATTACAAATTTGTAGGACATTACGTTTTGCAGTCCTGACTCCGCTATGCATCTTTAACCCTATAACTACTAAACAGGTCAGCATACCATGCTGCCTGCAGGCCATCCTTTTTTGCCTATTGTTCATGAAGGGGTTCAGGACAGTCACCCCAGAATGTACCACTTTGGCATACATACTATTTTGTTCTGAAGGCACTTGAAATCATGTGGACTCAAGAGAAACTTTTGTCCTTCCTTAACCACCCAGAAGAATCTAAATTGGTGGTCTTTGCTAGAATAAGGGTTATTAACAGAAGTAAATTTTATCTGAGCACCCCATCTGCATGGAAAGGCAAACATCTAATTACCAAACACCCGCTCTTCATATTGCCCTGTGAAGTGCATTCTTTTCCTCTGAAACCCCACACACCTGCCCCCTTCTCCTCAGTTCTGAATGGCATATATACTTCATTTTGCCTAACTTTGGAATTTCCATGTCTATGTGGATTCCCATACATATGCAATTAGATTCTGTTTTCTCCTGTTAATCTCTCTCATGTCAATTTGATTCTTAGTCCAGCTAGAAGGACCTTTGAGGGGCCAGGAATTCTTGCTCCCTGACAGTCACTTTGTATATCATACTCAGTAAAGCTATGGATACTTCTCTGATATCTCCAGCAATAGCAGTCATGCCACTGTTCCAAACTGGAACATTCTGCTCCAGATACACCTCAAGTCTGTGACATCCTCTTATTCCTCCATGGATCGCCATTTTGGTCACCTTATTGTGACTGAAGACTTAACTGCATTACCAGGATCACCAAGCTCAGCCTTTTCACCCCTCCCTTCACTATCAGCACCATCTACTTCTTGGGAAAACTTCAATCAATGGAGAAACCAAATACTAAGAAAAGCTGATGAGGCAGTGATAACCTCCGTTTCAATCTCCACAAGAATCAATGAGGATCCTGATCAACACTTCCTATTTGATAACGCTGACTTGGATCATAAAGATTGACATGAAATACTAATTGTCTCTTGGTAATACAACCCAGCATACAGGCCACGTCTGGTTAGTACAGACTTACACTTTTCCCTTATCTTACTGAGTTGAGTGCAATATTGGATACATGGCAGAGACTCTGGAAATGACCCCAATTTAATTCCTGATTTAGTTTGTGTGGCAGCAGTTTATTCTAAAAGAGTAGCAGCTGAATATCCTGAATGGGTTATTATATATTTAAATATGAATAGGCCAAAAAATGATCATTTACAACACTCTCAACTTACACTGTATAATCCATTGTCCCCTATCAGAAAATTAACAATAGATCCAAGGTCACTGTTTCCAGACTTTGAAAAAAGAGACAACTTGTAAGGTGTATAGAGGACACATAGGAAACTTAGCATATAACATATCATTATCCTTGGTGGTACACATCAGGCTTCTATCTCACACCGAAGATTTCTACTCCAAGAATATGGGAACCCACGTTAATAAGACCTCTCATGGTCATACTGGAACTGATATAATTGCCTACACCCTGAAATTTTATATTCAAGACTTTCAACCAGATACAGAGCCCCAAACTGTCCTCAGTTGTGTGCATCTTTGCTACTGTGCAATTTACCACTATGCCAATAACAGCTTCACTAAAAAGAAACCCTTATAATTCCTTATCAGACTGGCAAGAAGTTTACCTGAGGAAAAACAGTAGCTGCTTTTTCTCACTTCCAAATTAATTAAATCACATTGTTTCAAAAATTTTGAAACCAGGGGCGCCTGGGTGGCTCAGTAGGTTAAGCGTCTGCCTTCGGCTCAGGTCATGATCCCAGGGTCCTGGGACCGAGCCCCACATCAGGCTCCGCATTAGGCTCCCTGCTCAGCGGGAAGCCTGCTTGTCTCTCTCCCTCTGCCTCTTCCCCTGCTCATGCTCTATATCTGTCTCTCAAATGAATAAATTAAAAAAAATCTTTAAATAAAAAATTTTGAAACCAATCTGAATTTAACACACTGGCAATGGCAGCTTTGTCACTGTTGGGCACATAAGTGGATCAAATTAGCAATATATTAAAAAACAGAATTTCACACGGAAATACAGCAAAGGAAATTTGACATAAAGCAGAAAATGCTAAAACTAACATAATACTAAAAAAGACATAAAAGATATATATTTTTTTAAAGATTATTTATTTGAGAGAAAGTAAGAGAGAGAACATGAGCCGGGGGAGGGGGAGAGGAAGAGGCAGGCTCTTCCTTTTCCTGGCCTGAGCCGCCCAGGCGCCCCAGATGTTTCTCTGAATGTAGATGGTGAATTGTTGCCATTGAGGTTGGCTGATATGTGGAATATTCTTAGAACAGCTATAATCTTGGGGTAATAGTGGTCACCTGAGATAAGAGACAACCCAGGCAGAAGTAAAGTAGATACCATACATTCTAGGGGCTGTGATTCAATGGGTGACTGTGAAAATACAATATTGGCTCTTAGAGGCAGGTGACATAGGGGTACCACACTTTTGTGGCTTCTCAATATCAGAATGCCACAGAAAGCCACCTTATGATAGAAGGAAACAATGTACTTAAGGATATGCTGGTGGAATGGATCCAAAATAACTTTATTAGTACAAGACCTCTGGACATACGTGTAGTACAAGTCCTGAGGACTACGGCCTTGACGCCTCCTCAACTAGTTACACGTAATATGGGAAAGTGGACCAGGATAGTATACTCTAAGCCCAAACTCACCCTAACCTATTGGGAGTCAAGGGAAAAATATGAACCCAACACCGTGGGATGCGTAAAAACAGAACAGGTAATGAATGTGACAACAGGAGGAAAAAATATTATTTGAGGCCAAGATAAAGGGCCTATTAAAATAACTGGAGAAATATTTCACATTGAACCTCTTAAAATTAATAGATGTAAATCATGCTTTAGAAAACTTAAGTAAAGGAACATTGGGAAGATGGGACTAATAAAGTAAAAATAACTTTGCAAAATTGGACAGAGAACAAAAGCATGCCTTCCCTAGAATACTGACAGCCTTGAATTCTGATGTTCTGCAGTCGGGCATGTGCCTGATGGGGCCATGCAAGTGCGTACTCCCTGGAGCTCGGTAAAAATGATCTTTCCTTGGAAATGTCATTGTTAAACTGCCTGGTTTAAGAAACTTATCTTTTGGTTGTTTGAAGATTGGATATGGTATCGTGGTAAAGGGTTCCTTGTTAGGCTTAGATTGGTCATAATTAGGAATATGGTTGCTTAAACTGTTCATTAAACTATGGTGTAAATGTGTCTGTGTCAAAGGAAAAATACTCCCCAAATATGTTTTTTTGTGATTAAGAATGTGATGTAGAGTCCCAGGGTGGGTGGATATTTTTGTGAACTTAGGTTTTTACAGGACATTAGGCCCTGAGTATAAATAAGCATGTGAGTGATTTGAAATCACTGGGTGGATTATTGTATATTGGCTTGATTTGATTTCAAATCTACTAGTTTATGACAAGAACTGAAAACGGTTGTTTTTAGAAAAAAAAGCGGTTTTGATAGAACAATGAAGAAAATTGTGTCAGGATGTCATCATCTCATCTGTTCCTACCCATAAGAACTTGGTACATCAGCTGCTGAGGGACCCCATGGGGGGGCTTAACAATAAAAACATAGGAAGAAGCAACTATGGCAAGGGGACAGAAGACTGTAACTACTGAGTGTGAGGACTATCCAGAGCGTTCAGTCTGGGCAAGGCTACGCTTTGCTGATCTAAACAGGTCTCTGAAGACCTTGGGGCAATTAGGTTCTTTTGAGATAAGGGGACTCTTACTGACAGGGACAAAAGCCATGCGGAGGTGAGAAGATCATCTTGCTGGTCATCACCAGCACCCTTGTTCTCTAACAATGTGCTCTATCAACAGAGGCTCTTACCTTTGTACTGGTCGCTGGCCATGTCCACTCTTGGCTGGTTAAGCTTGCTCTTCCGAGTGCCCGTGCCTCTGAAGGCACACCTCAGTTTATGTATTTAAAAGATTTTGTTTATTAATGAGAGAGAGGGGGCAGAACACAGAGGGAGAAGCAAGCTCCCTGAGGAGCAGGGAGCCCGATGGGGAACTCGATCCCAGGACCCCGGGATCATGACCTGAGCCGAAGGCAGATGCTTAACCGACTGAGCCACCCAGGCGCCCTACACCTCAATTTAAATTGGACTTTATTCCTTTCATCTCACCTTGCCTGGAACAACAGTGTCATTAATCTAACACTGGGTTGGAGTAGGTTATGAATTTATCGGCTAACAGAAGACATTATATTGTGTGCTATTGGCTTGTGAAATTTACAGTGGACCTGTGTTAAATACACTGCGCAAAGACAAGATCAGTCTGTGAGCATTTGTCTCCCACCACAGAACAGCCTTCGGTGGGAGTATGTGCATTTGTGTGGTTGGGCTCAGAACCCAGGCAGATGCAAGGTACCACCAACAGCCTGCTCCTGCGACCGAGCCTTGGCTGACAACACCCGGTCCCAGAATTCCGGCTCCCCTGACCTGGCTGCCCAGCAGGAGTGGTCTGCACGCCCTCGGCCATGCTTGGCAGCCGGGGCCCTCCCAGGCCTGTGGAATCAAAGCCCAAACCCAACCACTGGCATCGCCTCAAGGGTGGAGGGAGCACCCCCCCCGCCCCCGCCCCCAATAGCTCTCAGGCATCCACTGAAACGGCCAAAAGTCAGTCGCCATTGTACTTCCTGTTTGCTGGGGTCCCAGGCTGCTGTAGCTGTCCAGGCTCCCAGGTGTCTCTTATTGCAAGGTACGTCAGCCAGTTCACCCGGTTTAGCTCCGGTAAGGCAGGCCGGATTCCTCTTGCTCTGCCTTCAAGTGGAATAGGTGCATTTGTGGATTCCAGGTACCCCCAGTAACCCCCTCCTGGGACCCAGCCTTGCCTGACACTGTCCTGTTCCAGGTCCCTGGCCTCCCAAGCATGTGCAGTCCATACCCTGTCAGCCGGCCCTTGGCTGCGGTGCCCTACAGACCGTACCAGACCACCTACTTAGCCTCCAGGATGGAGAGCCCACCCACTGAGAGCTTTCTGAGGAGGCAGCCTTAAACTGGTGACCGTCAATCCGCATTTGGATGGAGTCTGAGCTTCCCCAGCAAACAAGGCTCTTTTGTCTCCAAGGAGTTTGTTATAGGAGAGGACCCTAGCCAGCCCTCCCGGTCCCACCCTGGCAAAGCAGTCCAGATTTCTCCAGTTCTGCTTTAGCAGGAACATGTGCAATTGTGCAGATTCAGGCTTAGAAATAGAAGGATGCCAGGTACATGCAATAGCGTACTCCTGTGAGCCGGCCTTGCATAACATTGCCCAGTTCTAGGTCCCTGGCTACCTGGACCTGTGCTGGCCTATGCATGTGCAGTAAACTCAGTGCTTGCCACCCTTGGGCTGCTCGGGCACACCTGTCCTGTGGAGCTCCTGCTAGGCCCCAACTTTCTGAATGGCCTCAGGGTGGAGAGAGCCCTCCCTTCAAAAATATTTCTGAGGCAGCAGCTTTAAATTGGTGATAGTAAGTCCCCATTTGGACTATCTGATGAGGTCCAGAACATCTCCAGGAACCGAGGCGCCCAGGTATCTGTTATTAGAGAAAACCCCAGCCAGGATTCCCAGCTCTGCTCTGTCAAGGCAGTCCAGATTCTTCCAGCTACACCTTTGGGGGTATATGCACATTTGTTTAGGTAAGGGCTTGGAAGTAGGCAGAAACCTTGTATCTCCAACAGGCCCCTCCCACGAGCGGACCTCTCAAAACACGTGTCCGGTCCCAGGTCCCTGGCTAACCTGACCTGCATTGCCCAAGCATGTGCAGACCATGCCTGGTCAGGTGGCCTTGTGCAGCTGGGCCCTCCAGGGCTGTGGAACTCAGGCTACCCCCAACCCCCTGCACACATGTCAGGCTCGAAGTACTTTCAGATGCAGTGAAGACAGGCTGTGGCAGTCGGACAAATTTTTCTGGTTTGTTGTTTGAATGTCTCTGGTGATTTTTTTGAGTGGCCCATAGAGTAACAGGCACAAACATTGTCTATATGAGTTATTGTGATTTCTCTGAAAGTTACATCAAGTCATCCATATTCGGTTTGCCGGGCTTGAGGAAAAAGGTCAGTTTTAGTTCTCAATGATTCCAAGTCAAAATGATGGGGGAAATACTAGAAATATTAGTTTGGAGAGTTGTAGCCAGACGTTGGAGGAAATTAGAATTCAGAATCTAGTTTACAGGTAGAAAACAAAATCTCAAAGACAATCAAGAGAACTAAAATCTAATAACCATGAAAACGTTACTGACACATAATTTTTCTCTGAAGTCATCCTCATTTTCTAAGTTAGCCAAATTAAGACTAATTTGTTTATAAAATAAGTTTACTTTTAATAAACTTGGCCTGATTCTTTACATAAGGACACCAAAAAGAGTGATGGATCCTACAGGCTCTTTTAAATTTTCTTTGCTAGAACTTTTCATTAGGAATCTGCAGATTGAACTTTAACGGCCTCTTAAGGCAAAGAGGCCAAGCCAAGTGTTTGCCCATCAGACTTCACTTGCAATACCCACAGATTAGTGTTACTTCCTCTTTTCTCAAGGAACTCCCCCAAAATATCCTAGGTTTTTGCACCTCTCAGGAAGTGACCTTCTTTATGTACCTGGTAAGGCTGCTGGTTACCTGGTAAGCAAGGCAGCAGGCTGATACTTCCAAGGCCCTTTATTGGTTCCATAAAGCCAACCTCAGTTCCTTAAACTTATACAAATAAATATAGTGCCATAAAAATATAAAAATACAGTTTCCAAATTCTGAAGGGATTAGGTAAGGAGAAGAAGTGTTTGAATTCTGTTTGCAAAAGTGTAAATCAGCTTAAGAGAAAGTTTCTTTAAATCTGGAAAAACATTAAAAAGTTCAGCAACATTTCAAACCAAAAGTCATATAACTTATAGTCCCCCTCAGTTTATTCAGTCCCATGTAATTAATTTTTGTTTGGCTTGAATGCAGTGTTTTAATTAATTCTGGAATTTTTTTTTTTTACCAGTTCAGTTTTATTATCTTAAGGTTATCAGAAATTTGTATCCTAGAGATTTTTTATAAATCTTCTTGAAAATGCAGCATTTTTGCAAGAACACTTTTGTAAAAGCTTTTAAGTACAGCTATCTGTAAATAACAGGCCTTAAAAAGGACAATGATTAAATATCTGATTACGAGTTAATTATAACACAACTGAAAAGAAAATTTGGCTATCTGTGACATACACTTCAAGATAAGTAACATTACAAGTGATAACATACCAGGATGTATTGGATTTTTAGGAATTTTATACCATTTCTACAACACTTGCTTTAACAACATACATCTACACAAATGTAATCAAAGCAGGTTTACCATTATTTATTTGACAATGTTTCCCACGTAATTTAATATACCAAAGAAGTCTAATTAGTTTCATCTCTCTTTTCTGAGGAGGACAAATTTTTCTAAATGTATCATGGACCCTCCAAAAAACTTCAAAGTTAGTTTGTGGTCAATAGACTTCATTTTAGAATATGATTTGGGGAAGTTTGGCAAAACATATCAAAAGGTGTGGGAGAGTGGGGGGACAACGGCAAAGTAGGAAGATCCTGAGCTCACCTTGCACCACGCACACACTGAGGCATCTATTACAACGAACTCCGAAAATGACCCAAAGACTGGCAGAAAAGATCTTCCACAGCTAGTCATAAAGAGAGGACCACATCAAAAGGGGTAAGAGGGGTAGAGACGTGGTCAGGAACCAAACCCCAGCAGGACCAACCACAAATGGGAGAGACCGCCTAAGCACAGAGGAGGGTATCAGAGGCCACATTGGGCATCCCCACCCCCTGGGGACCTCCTGGGAAGATGACTCCCCATAATTTCTGGCTTTGAAAATCTATGGGGCTAATTCCAGGAGCTTTAAAAATCAGTGGTGCTTAATTCTGGGAGAGCCAGAGGAGGACAGGAAATCCAGTCCCTACCCTTAAAGAACCAGGACAATAAATAACTTGGCCTGAGACAGCAACAAAGTAGCAGTTTGAAAAGTGCCTGGCGTATATATGAAGGAGATTCATTTATTCATCTTAGAACATGTGCCGCGGAGGGGCAGGATCTGTAGTAGATTTCTCTGGGAACAAAGGTGTGGGTGGGTGCCATTTTTCTTGCCCTCCTTCAGCCTAGAGAGCTGGGCACCTGCAGGAGCCAGTTCTAACATCCTGCATCTACCCTGCTAGCACTGCATGCCCCACCTCAGCATTCCCCTGCAGATCTGCCCCACCCAATCCAGGGGCTTTGGTAGACACCCCTCCAAAGTGGCTCCTGCCCTACCACACCTGGCAGGCAACACTGGTTGGGGCCAGCGACCCTCTAAAGGGACTCCTGCCCTGGGACAAAGGGGAGATAACCACACCTACCCTTACACCCACAGTTCCCACAGCTTAGCTGGCCTCACAGGGAGCAAGTCTTCACTGCCAAGACCAGGAGACATAGCTGATCTACCTAATACATAAAAACAAACAGAGAGAAAATGAGGAAACAAAGATCTCCCAAATGAAAGAACAAAACAGTACTACAGAAAAAGAGCAAAATGAAATGGAGATAAGCAATATGCTTGATAAAGATAAAAGTCATGGTCATAAAGATACTCCCTGGACTTGAGAAGAATGAATGAACTCAGTGAGAATGTCAATTAAGAGATAAAAAATATATTTAAAAAAATGAGTTAGAGCTGAAGAATAACTGAAAAATATAAATAAAATAAAAATTAAAAAATCAAACAGTTTAGATTATAAAGAATGGATCATTAATCTGGAAGACAGGGTAATGGAAAACAATCAAGCTGAACAGTAAAAAGAAAAATAATAAATGAGAACAGGCTTAGGGACCTTTGCTATATCTCAAGCCTAATAACATTCACGTTATAGGGATCCTAGAAGGAAGAGAATGAGAGAAGTGGGCAGAAAACTTATTTGAAGAAATAATAATGAAAAACTTTCCTAATCTGGGGAAGAAAACAAATATCCAGCTCCAGGAAGCAGGAAAAAAAGAAAAAAAGATAAACCCAAGGAAGTCCACACCAAGACACATAATAACTAAAATGGTAAAAATTACTGATGAGGAGAGAATCTTAAAAGCAGCAAGAGAAAAGCAAACCGTAACATACAAGTGAAATCTCATAAGGCGATTTTTCAGCAGAATCTTTGCAGGCCTGAAGGGAGGGGCAGGATATGTTCAAAGTGCTGGAAGGAAGAAACCTACAACCAAGAATACTCTATCCAGCAAGCGTGTCATTCAGAATTAAAGGAGATTAAAAGTTTCCCAGACAAACAAAAGTTAAAGGAGTTCATCACCACTATACCAGCCTTACAAGAAATGTTAAGGGGAATTCTTTAAGTAGAGAGAACAGGCCATATGAAAGAAAAAAAATTTCACTTGCCATTTGCAACAACTTGAATGCTCCTGGAAGATATAATGCTACGTGAAAGAAGTCAGACAAAGAAAGACTAATACCATATGATTTCACTAATATGTGGAACCTTAAAAAAACAAAAGAAACAAATGAACAAACAAAATCAAATCCATAAAACCAAAGAACAAAGTGGTAGAGGCCAGAGGGGAGGGGGGTGAGAGGATGGGCAAAATGAAGGGAGTGGGAGGTACGGGCTTCCAGTTGTGTAGTAAATAGGTCACAGACATAAAAGGTACAACATGGAGACTGAAGTCAATGGTACCGTAATAGTGATGGGTGTTGACAGATGGTAGCTACAACTGTGGTGAGCATCATGTAACATATGGTTACTGATCACTCTGTTGTGCCCCTGAAACTCATACAATATTGTATGTCAAGTATATTTCAATAATAATAAAAATATATTAAAAGGTTTGAAAATCTGTTTAAATAGCATCACAGACCAGTATGGAACAATAGTTATGTTTCCAAAGTGACAATAAAATATTTCAAAGGCAAAAACAGAAGGTGTATAGCTGTGAGCAAAACTTAGCTTGTGGTATTAAGAAGACTCAGCATTCCTTGAAAATCACAGATCTCTTGATAAAGATATCATACAGCACAGGAAAGTATTTTGATAAAACATAACATCCTTATTTTCTAGGCAGATAACTTTAAAAGGTAAAAAAAAAAAACAAAAACACACAAAACCTTTTATAATCTCTTATCTAAAGCAGACCAATTGTTCAAGAAAACTTCATCCTTTTAACAAAGGGAAACCCAAACTTTAGTTTTGCACCAGTGTACTTTTGACATTAAAACTCATTTACTTAAATTTATTTCAATCTTATTCAGTCCTTATCACACATAAAATTCCTTTTTTAAGATTCATTTTTTATAAACCTTTTACAACTTCATTTTTTACATTCAGATTTTGTCTTATATTTTCCTTTTCAGTCTTCTTTAGGACAGAATTACTTTCCTTTCCTTCAACAAAAAAGCATTTCTCTTCCTCATACTTTCTTTTACCAAAAGCATACATCCTGCTTTTCCTGCATATGGACATGGTTCCCTTATTATATCTAGTAACTTTAACTACATATATTACTTACTATTCTTAACTCTTAGAAACCTTAATTCCTAGTGAAAATCAAGTGGCAAGCAATTGTGAACCATTATACCATTTTTTTTTTAATTTGGCAAATTTATGAATACATTTTATAATTTCTAGAAACACATACTTCTTCATAGTACAATCACTCAGTAAAGCACAAAATATGTTACTAATAGGGAAGCCAAAAGTAGATAAACTATGTCTAGTAATTAATGTTTCATTATGTTATTTGGAAATGATCTGGATACTCAATGAATTCAACTTAAAATTTTGCTAAATTAAATGAGTTAAGATTTCAGATTACCAAAAAGTTTTGCAAGTCTTTTTTTTTTTTAAAGATACCATTAAATATCATTGTTGCTAAAAAGTTTATAAACTCTTATTCCACTTATCTATATAATTTGCTCCCAAGAATTATGTTTAGATTACCCAAGAAAACTTCAGGAGATATTAAACAAAATCAGTTATCATTCTAAGTTCTTTTGCTGACAAATTTTGTAACTGGGATAATAACTTATTTGATTAGTAAACTCAGGTAGGATCAAAAAGTCTTATATTTAATGCTGAAAACTCTAAAGACATGGCTATTCTAATTAAACCAATAACCCTACATTACCTTTAATACTAAATATTTTCTCAGGTCACATGAAGTTGAAATTCATTTGGATTATTTCTATTCTATTTTTGAGAGTTTTTATGAATACTAAAGTTATACAAGCGCTTGACTTTTTTTTTTTTTTAAGATTTTGTTTATTTATGAAAGAGAGAGAGAGCACAAGCAGGGGGAGCAGCAGAGGGAGAGGGAGAAGGAGGCTCTCCACTGAGCAGGGAGCCCGATGCGGGACTCGATCCCAGGACCCTGGGATCATGACCTGAGCCGAAGGCAGATGCTTAACCAACTGAGCCACTCAGGCACCCCTGTGTTTAACTTTCTTTAAGCCAATTAAATAGAGCTCTTTTGCAAGTTACTTTCGGTAATATTATCTGGAGGTAGAAAAAAAACCGTATCTATAATGTACATACATACACATAAAGCCAAGATCTTATACCTTCTGCTTAAAACAATATAAAATGCACTACTTTCTATATACTAATTGGAATAAATTAAGTTTATTCACTCAGATGGCTAATGTCTTTCACTATTTGTGGAGAAGACTTTTAAGATTTGTATTGCCCCTTGCAATAAATTTAAGGAAGCTGTGCTAGAGTTTGGTCACAAAAGCCCTTTTAACAGTTTGTATTTTATTTTTATTTTATATTTTAAAGATTTTATTTATTTATTTGAGTTAGAGTGAGAGAGAGAGCACAAGCAGGGGGAATGGCAGGCAGAGAAAGAGGGAGAAGCAGGCTCCCCGCTGAGCACGGAGCCCGATATGGGGCTCCATCCCAGGACCCTGGGATCATGACCTGAGCCGAAGGTAGACACTTAACTGACTGAGCCACTCAGATGCCCCAGCAGTTTATATTTTAGAAAGGCCTTTTTCCTTTTATTGTTTTATTCAGTCTCAGGTAACTGTAGATGGTGTTACATTTCAAAGACACGATAAAATTTATAACTTAAAAGGACAGAGAAAGAAGGCAAAGTTTTCTTCCTAAGAATTTTGGGGCAATTGCAAGTTACCTTCTTTAAGTATAGGATAATTTTGTTCCAAAATTATGATCTTTTATAATACCTACAAGCATTTGAGGGGTCCTGGATAGCTCAATCAGTTGATGGTGGACTCTTGGTTTTGGCTCAGGTCATGATCTCTGGATTGAGCCCCGCCTCAGGCTCCATGCTCAGCGGGAAGTCTGCTTGAGATTTTCTCCCTCTGCCCCTCCCGCACGCCCCCCCCCCCCAAGCTCTCTTTCTCTAAAAAAAATCTTAAAAAAATATATACCTATAAGCATTTGAGAAGACAAGGCCCACTTTGGGGATTGGTAAAATAGGTGGGCTTTGACTTGTTTCCACAGTTGCATTTCTGGTTTTGTAGAGATTTGCAAGATAAAGGCGGCTATTTTTAATTCCCACAAAGAACTGCATTACAACCTAAATATCAAGGGACTGACCCACCTTTTTAAACTTGCTTCTTTATATCAGGGAGATTTTTAACTAAAATGGGAATCAAAATATTTATGCCTTTGTAAAGTCTGTACAAAGCATTTTAACAAAAGCCTTCTGAGTACACATACCAACCATGGTTTCTATTAGCCCCTGAACATTGACCTTCCGCTGATCCTTTACAAGAGGGCCTAGGAGACATTTTGGCCATCAGTTTTCTCTGTGAAGAAGGGTATGGTGAATGGCCACTAATCTTTCTAGTTCTTCTCTAAATTTAGTAGGAACTTCTGAAAATGGAGGTAAAGGAGCTTTATAATTTAAAATATCTGCTGCTGTCCAGGGGACACAAATTGTGTATGTGTGTCTGTCTGTCTGGTGGTGTGGGGAGTAGGCGTGTCCTAGGATACACCTACAAAAGACACTGCACAGAAATGCCTGAAGCTAGCAGCCTGATGACAGAGCCCTGGAAAGTAGGAGCAAAGCAAGTTTTACTGCCAGTCTTTGGTGATTTTTAAAAAGTTCATTTCCTGCCTTTCAGCATTTATATAAATAACCTGTGTGAATATTAATAAAGGGAAACCTCACCAGAATGGAGTTACAAGATTTGGAAAGGAGAGCTCTCATATCCTACCACTCCTGGATGTCAGTTGCAGACCCAACAGGAAAAGACTAGACCTTGCTCAGGGATAGGACTTCACATTCCAAGCAAGAGGAAGGAAGGCTTTCTCCTCCCCCCAGCAACAGCCCAGCCAATAAGAGGCCGTCACAACTCAGCCGATGAAAAGCCATTATACTTCCAGCACCAAGTTTACTCCAATGGACTTTTTGTTTTCAACAGCCATCCCAATTCCCCACTTTGCTCTATAAAAGGTCATTTTTCTCCTTTGTTCCAAGGACTTGCCTTATGCTTGCCCCAGGTTGGAAGTTTTTGCTACTTCCAAAAAGACCATCTTTTGATGCTAAAATAACTGGCAATTTAATTTTTATTAAAAAAAATTTTTTTCTTGCAATTTATTTTTAAGTTTAACACCTGTATACTTTACACCTTGAGATTAGAACAGAGTACTCTCTGTAATCTTGTTGGGAAAGGAAAATTAAAATAGACAAATGGGGCCAGATTCTGAGAAGGGGAATTTACATTCCATGTGGACATTCATTTTTGTCTTATATCTAATTTGTTTTTTTTTCATTAAAATATAATTAATTTAAAGCCTCCATTATCTGGCAATGATGAGTAGGATATTAATCTCAACAGTGACTCAACCAATAATTGTTTTTGTGGAAAGACACAGAGGCAACCTTCCAGGCTCAGACCATGGACACAAGAGGCATGCCTGCAGAAGGAATAAATGATGCATCCCCCATGACCTAAAATTTTACTCCCCAAAATAGTCTAAGACAGCAAAGGCCTCCATTGCTCAGGCAGTAAAGATGGTGTAGAGAAAATGGTAGCCTCAAGTCTCCCACAAAAATGTGAGACACCTGTCAAAAATCAGTGACATGGGACAGGCACTAATGTAATGAAACTTTTCCAGAACTAACAAAGGTTAAGATGACAAAGGTCCTTTATGGGCTGGGACCTCCTAGAACACACTCCCTTGTGAGCTGGCATGGGCGGACAATGAGAGTACTGCTTGTAAGTGTGAGTCTCAGAACCCCACTCGACTTGACGGGCCACCAAGGTGCACCCCAAAGTATACCCTTAGAGTGGTGGAGACCAGAGAGAATATTCTCACTAGTCACAAAGCTAAGCTCTTAGGACATAATAAAGACAAAAGGAAAAACTGTGACCATCTCTGGATGGAAATGGAGCTCTCAAGCCACAAGAGCTCTACCGACGTCACCAGGGTCCTTAAAGCCAAGGAACTAGTTCCACAAATATTTTCTCCTGCTAACCTAAATTGAGCCCGTGCAGGCAGAGATCCAGTAGGTGATGTGGTGGTGAGGCTTCTTCCCTTCTGTCAGCTTTCGTCGGATGTCCCACCATCTCCCAGCTGCAGCAGTCCGGCCAGTTAGTGTTTATCCTGCCGACTCTAACAGCTGTTGAGGAGGAAAAATTACGCTCTGCCCTTCCAGATTCTCCCAGGTGATCTAAGAAGTACATTGACAAGAGACAGATTAACAGGAGAAAAACAAAGTTTAATTCCGTGCACAGAGAGGCCTGATATTAACACTGAGATCCAAGGAAACCACCAAGGCGGGCAGCTTCGAGGCTTTTTTTAGACACAGAAATAATATATCTGTGATGAGTTGACAGTACAAAGAAAACTTATATTTGCAAGCTTCAATTTTCAAGAAATTCTAACAGAATTTGAGCTGGGGTAGTAAAATTTGTAAAAGTAACAAGGCTTGTTTACACAGCCTTCTTAGCTCTGAATTCCAGATCTCTGGCGATACTGATGTCTCTTTACCACCTGGTAAAGGGAAAGTACATTTTACATGGGAGATTTATTTTTTGCTTTGTGGAGACAAAGGGAGGTCAGGGTATAGGGTATTATTCTTGCACTGGCCATTTTATAAGGAACTTTAACTCAAAATAACCAATCTGCTGGGGGGCATGTTTTGTGGTGGCCTGCCCTTGACCCCATGTGTGCATCTGTGAAGATTAGGGCTTGGATTGAGGCAGATGCCTTGAACCTCCAGTAGCCCACACCCATGACCCAGGCTCTCCTGACTCTTGCCAAGTTCCAGATTCCCAGCTCCCCTGAGCTGTGCTGTCAAGGCACCTGGAGTTGGAAGCCCTTCAGCCAGCCTCAAGAAGCCAGGGCCCAGCAGGCCAGGGTAGCTGGGTCTTGACCCCAAATACCTGCATAGGTTCAGCGTGGAAGGTGCTGCCCCCAAACATCACCCTGGGGCAGTAGCTGCAAATTAGAGACAGTCCCCTACCATTTGGACTTGCTACCTGTGGGGTTCCAGAACTTTTCCAGAAGACAGGGCTCCCAGGAGTCTCTTCTTAGAGGATACCCTGGCAATGCCTGGCCAGCCCTCCCAAGGTAGTCCAGTCACCTGGAGCTCTGCCTTCAAAGGGGTTATTGCCCACTGAGTAGGCTAGGGCTTGTGGGTCCTCATACACCTTTTCCCTGTGAAAATGAGTAAAGGAAACCTCATTTAAAATGGAATCAGGAAGCCCTGAAAGGGGGGCTCTCATGTACATACCACTCCTTGCAGCCTGCATAACCAGCAGAAGGGAGAGAATTCTTATCTTGACAAGGTAACACATCTTCACAGGAATTTTATCTCCTGCTTTTAAGAAAAAGAAGGAAGATTCCATTCAGCCCCAGCAATAAGAACTAACCATTGCTTGCAGCCAGTGAGAAACGGCCACACCCTCAAGTTCTTATTCTTTTTCAATGAACTTTTGTTCAAAAGAACCCTCCCCACTTTTCTCCTAAAACCTAATAAAAGCTGAGCTTCCTTTTGTGTCTTTGGACTCACCATTGGTTTGCCATAGTTTGCTTGTCCCAAATTGCAATTCCTCTGCTATTCCTGAAGAAACTCATTTTGCTGGTAAAATAACTGGCTGTGAGTCCCTTTTAGGTTTTGAGCTCTGCTCTCTTTGTATTGTGTGTGAGCTCTCTGGGTTTATTTGGGATCTGTTTTTGTTTTTATGAAGGCATCACCCTTCCTGGTGAGTATGCTTTTGTTTCTGTTGTTTGAAGCTTCCTGGTAAGTTACTCATTGTAGTCAAAAGGGAGGAAAACACGTGACTCACATCGTTTTAGAATAGTTGTTCAAAAATAAGGCCTCTCATACTTAAGACATTTTAGGGAATCCAAAGGCAGGTTAGGGTCCACCTGGCTCTTCAACCAGCATCTTGTGCCTTTCTTGAAAAATGCATAACCTTTTGAAGAATTTGGAATTGTAATGGCCATTCTGGTGAAACTTTTAGATAAATCCACCTTAAGGAGCCCCCTTGAAAGAGAGGATTACAAACCTCAGAAAGACAATGAAATGCATTCTTTGATTTATGTGCAGAATATTCTAAAGACAAAATGACTTTTAAAAAAGTTCTGAAAGGATCCTTACAGTATACAAATAAAAACTTTAATAAAAGACTTTGGCCATCTTAGCAGGAAACATTAACTTAGTTGACCTGAACAATTTGGATCCCATTAAGTTGAACCCCTGAATAATGCAGGGGTTAGGGACACCAACCCCCACAGCACCACAAAGCCATGTATGACGTTTGACTCCCCCAAAACTTAACTACTAATAGCCTACTGTTGATGATGTAGGAAAAGTGTTGGGGTTTGGAGCCCAAGGCCAAGAAAGAATTCTTGAGACATCTTTGGTGCAAAAAGGTGGTTCTATTAAAGCACAGGGATAGGACCCAAGGGCAGAAAGAGGGGCACTGGGGTCATGAGGAGTGACTGATTATATACTTTCAAGTTGGGAGGGGGTTAGGGATAGCGTAATTCTCTAAGGAATTTTGGAAGCAAGGTTGCCAGGACCTTGAGGGACTAACTATTGTTAGGAAAAGGTCATTTATTACTGTTTTATAAAACCTGAGTCATGATCCTTCAGATGTACATCAGTGGGTCATATGCTTGGGGGATAATTACCAACATGTATCTTGGGAGATAGAGATAAAGGAAATTTCTAAAGGAATGTTTATATGTTATAGTAGACTCAGAATCCTGGGGGTTGGGCTAAGATTGTCTTTTGCCCTTAACAAAGTATTAACATGGAGGCAGCTGAGCTCCTAGAAGAATGTCACTCTGCCTGTTTGAAGGACTGGTCAGTGGGCTGTAGGTAGTAAGGAAGGTTAATTTTTCTTTTGGCTTTGTTTTCCACATCATTGACAATAAGCCTTACCAATAACATAAGCAGTCAATTAACATTTTGTATATGTATTATATACTGTATTCTTACAAAAAGTCAGAAAAGAAAATATCATTACATAAATCGCAAGGAAGAGAAAATACATTTATAGGGGCACCTGGGTGGCTCAGTCGGTTAAGCGTCTGCCTTCAGCTCAGGTCATGATCCCAGGGTCCTGGGATCGAGCCCCACATCGGGCTCCCTGCTGGGTGGGGAGCCTGATTCTCCCTCTGCCTGCCACATCCCCTGCTTGTGCATACTCTGTCAAATAAGTAAAATCTTTTAAAAAAGGAAAAAAAATTTATAGTACTGAGGAGGGAGCAGAAGGCTAGTTAAGGACAAAGCACAAAGGGACACCCTGCAGCCTCCCCCCACCCCACTCCTGGGTGGGATATGTGTGACATTCTTCCAGGAAGCTCCCAACTATCTTAATGCCTTGCTAGAGGGAAAACAACCTTAACTTGACAATGGCAAGGCCTCCTGTAGCTCCTAGGTCCTCTTTAGCATATGAAAGTTCTTTTGAAAAACCTCCCTGGGCGCCTGGGTGGCTCAGTTGGTTAAGCGACTGCCTTCACCTCAGGTCATGATCCTGGAGTCTCAGGATCCAGTCCTGCATCGGGCTTCCTGCTCAGCAGGGAGCCTGCTTCTCCTTCTGACCCTCCCCCCTCTCATGTGCTCTCTCTCTCTCTTTCTCATTCTCTCTCTCAAATAAATAAATAAAATCTTTAAAAAAAAAAAAAAAACCTCCCTTTTTCCTTACCTCCCCCACCCCCACAGTATATAATCAGCCACCCCCCACAACCCCAGTGTTGCAGCTCTTTCTGCCCATGGGTCCTGTCCCTGTGCTTTAATAAAACCACTTTTTGCACCAAAGATGTCTCAAGAATTCTTTCTTGGCCCTGGGCTCTGGACCCTACCCCAGCGAACCTCACCTGTATTCCAAAACCACATCAGTACTGTATTGTATTTATTGGGGAAATAAAAAAAAAAATCCACATGTAAGGGAACCTGCACAGTTCCAACCCACATTGTTCAAGGTCAACTTTATTGTCTCTTGAGTTTTGTACCTGAGACTTGGCTAAAATTTCTAAACAAAAGCTACAATATATCTGAATCTATATGTTGTGTATGTCTATGGTATATGTTACAGATATGGGATATTTTTCTACCTCCAGATGGTATTACCAAAGTTAATTAGTAAAGAGCTCAATTTAATTGGCTTAAAGGAAATTAAGCATTTATATAAATCAAATATACTTTCAGAAACATATAAACTCAAATGTTTTTCAAGTTTATATCATCTGAAATAATCTCTGATAAATTGGTAGTTTAAGTTTATTGGTTTAATTTTTTTTTTTTTTTAAGATTTTTATTTATTTGAGAGAGAGAGCACAAGCTGGGAGAAAGGCAGAGAGAGAAGCAGGCTCCTCGCTGAGCGCGGAGCCCAATGCGGGGCTTGATCCCAGGACCCTGAGATGATGACCTGAGCTGAAGGCAGACACTTAGCGACTGAGCCACCCAGGCACCCCCCGTTGGTTTAATTTTTAAAAAGGCATGTCTTCAGATTTCTCAGCATTAAATATAATGCAGATAAACAATTTTTTCTACCTGAGCCTACTAATCAGATAGCCCAGGCTATATATTACAAACTTGTCAACTTCTTGTTTTTCAAAGTATAGTCCCAGGCCATTGATGAATTATGATTAACACTTATATAAATAGAAAATATATGTATTGTCAATGTCTACATAGATATCTTCTATTTTATCTATAATTTATAAATGGATTCACTATAGATTATAAACAAAGTAATTTCATAAATCCTATAAAATGCAAAAGAGTAATGCATGGCATATACTGGAAATAGAAAATACATGTTAGTTTATTAAACTTATTTCAGCTACTTATACATATATATACACATATGAACACATGTACCAGGCCAAAAAACACACTTTTGTACTGTAGAATGACAGCATGTTTGAAAGTCACTGCTCTTATATCACAGTAAATTGTGCAGCAAAAGTCTGTGTGGCCAGCTCAAAAGGCCAGCATAAGAACCACCATTTCTGGGACACCTGGGTCTGCCTTCGGCTCAGGTTATGGTCCCAGGGTCCTGGGATCGAGTCCCTCATCGGGCTCCCTGCTCTGCAGGGAGCCTGCTTCTCCCTCTCCCACTCCCCCTGCTTGTGTTCCCTCTCTTGCTGCCTCTCTGTCAAATAAATAAATAAAATCTTTAAAAAAAAAAAAACCCACCACTTTTTCCATTTTGTACATACACAGCGATAACTCCTCAAGATCAAGCTGTAATCACTGTTCCATAGGCTCATGCTTCATTGCCAGGCAGCAATCTATTTGAAAGAACTTCTTCCATTTCTTAGAACTACTTACAAAGCTGTTAATTCTGGTGGGGGCTCCCAGGTATTTATAACTCTGCCTTCAGTTTAGAAGTTGTTTTTCAAATCTTTATTCTCCCTACTTAACTTAGAGCAACCCTCTTCATCAATAATGAGGGGATACTGCTGCCCCTGCCTGTTCTGTCTTCCCTAGTCTAACACAGATAGGTCAGGATGAGCCTGTCGACCTGAGTAAACCTCATACTGTCATTTCCAAAAAGTGTATGGTTTAGTTATATTATAGAGGAGTTTATGTTTATTAAATGTAATGCATAAGCAATCGCACTATCTTCTGAGAGTAAATCTGGAATTATTTTGGGACAACTGCCTTATATTTTTTAGAAAAGCTTTGTAAGTTTTTGAAATTGAGAAAATAACATTTAAACTAATGAAGATGAAAATTATCAAGTTTTTTTTTCTTACAAAACTATTACAAATAATAATGAAAGAAAGGGACTATATGAAAAATACATAAGGAAAACAATGTGGTGAGGTTTTTTTTGGGGGGGGATAAGGAAATGTGTGAAGAAAATGGTTGTTTTGGTAAAGGGAAAAAAAAATAGTTTTGTCCTCAAGTAAAATGATTGTTCTGGAATAAGGAAAAAGAAAAGTGGAACCTAAATAGATACAGAAAATTGTTGAAGGTTTATGGAAAAGAAATTTTATGTATGGGTAAGCTGGCTGAAAATTGAATTGTTATTATAATGGTTTTAAAACTGACCCTTAATACCAATAATGTACTTTTGTAAAACCAACTTTCTTATGTGTTAAAAGGACAAAGTTTTCTTGGACTATTGGTCTGCTGTTGAAAAGATAGTGTGAATGATTTTTTTTTTCCCTTTTAAAGTAATCTACTTGGAAAGCAAAGACTTTATGTTTTATCAAAATAATTTCCTGTACTTCATCTTTATCATCAAGTAAACAGTCTTTTGGAGATTAAAAAACCTAAGTTTTGCTTACAACCACATGACCCATTGTATTTTTTTTTTTTTTTTTTTTTTTTTTGTAGATTTTATTTATGTATGGGAGAGAAGGAACAGAGGGAGAGTGAGAGGGAGAAGCAGACTCCCGGCTGAGCAGGGAGCCTGATGCAGGGCTCGATCCCAGGACCCTGAGGTCATGACCTGAGCCAAAGACACACACTTAACTGCCTGAGCTACCCAGGTGCTCTGACCCTTTGTATTTGCCTTTGACATCTTTTATTGTTGCTTTGCTTGAGTAGACAATTAACTATTATTTCATAATGATCTGTGATCCTATTTGGTCAAGTGTCCAAAACCTATTGATTTTTTGTTTACAAATTTCTGAAAATCAAATTCTAAATAGTCTTTTTTGACCTAAAAGTAACTGATAAATTTCAGAGTCCCTGAAATTTTTCAAAAGATTTATTCCCTTTCCTTGTAAAAAGGGAGAGGTTTTACTAATTAGGATTAGTTGATATGTTAAATTACATGGGGAGCATCATCAAATGAGAAGTAGTATTATGCTTTGTGGTGTATCTGTATGGGTATACATTATAAGTGTCCTAGGAATTACAAAAAAATCCCCAAAATTCTGTTATGTCCTGGTATAATGTTATCAGTCATAATTGTAATTACTATCTTGAGATGTTGTGTCACAGAAATAACCAAATTTCCTTGTCAAATACATCATAATGAACTCATTAGCTCTCTAACCATTTCTATTTTTACATCTTTTGTCATTTATGCCCAGTTATTAAGTGCTTCATCTTCAAAAACATTCATGAGAAAGACTTCGACAAGTACTCTAGAACTCAGGTTTGATAAATTTAAGATCATAACACTGAGAATTTCTAAAACTTAATAGAAAACTGGTTGCTTTAATGTTTTGTTTTCCAGACTTCAAAAACCACCTATTCTCCTCTCCTTTAAGCTATCCATAATTTATAGCAATTTGGTAAAATGTTCCAATTTTAGTATACGTGCTGCCAAAGCAAACACACAATTTGGTAAAATGTATCTTTACCACGAAGGTTGAAGCATTTATCTTTTTCTCCCTGATCCCTCCAGAATTCTGAAACTCTTTATTTTTCATGACAATGTACATTTTTTGCGTAAGTTCAATAAGAATCGGTTTTCCTTGTAACAAAACTCAGTGCACCTAGCCCCTGCTTCTTTGACCCATGGCTGATAAGAAGAGATTTTCTCAAATACTGTAATGGCCTAATTGCTTCTATTAAAATATCCATGCTCGTGGTAGAGCATTCTTCTCCCGGAGTGCTCCCAGGAGATGAAGACCTTAAACATCGCACCTTACAACCTGGGGACTTCACCCATTGGAAAAGACATCTCTACAAAGACTCTGTTCCACCCCTTTGGAAGGACATCAAGTACTGTTACCGAACCCTTGTACAGCCAAACCCCAAGGAAGAGACACTTGGATTCATGTGTTACATCTAAAGAAAGCACCAAACCCATTCTGGACCTACAAACCTACTGGTGACCTGAAAGTAAACCTGAAATTTCCAGGAACTGAAGCAAGTGACAGCTGAAGGAGACAGCTTTTCCTATAAGACCAGGCCTTTATACCCTTTTCCTGCTGCTGCTTTTTACTTTGTCTGCCCCCCACCCCTTCCCCCTGCAGCCCCTTCTCTTGGAGAGGGCATGGTCTTATCCACATTTCTTAGTGTATGGCAAAAGTGGTAAACCTCTCTGTTGGCTCTGTCATCATAGACTCCATTCTGCTCTCAATGTCAGAGACCACTTGGTCTTGTAACTGATTTCTTTTTAGTCCCAAATACCACTGTTGATTTTACCCACAAGCCTATGGATAGTACCCATGTGGTTAGGTTATTAAGACCTGGTGGTTTGTTGTTGTTGTTGTTGTTTCAACCTTTCCCCAGTCAGAACCGTGCTAACTAAACATTTCCACATTTGTCAATTGCACAACGGTGGCTCCCATCTATTTTTCCTTTTCTAAATATGATCTGTTCCCCTACACCCTAAGAAAATACAACAGAGTTTATACCTTTTCGTGAGGTTTTTAGAAAAGACCCCTTTAGGAAGGGATCACCTCTCACCGAATGTCATCCTAATTATTCTGACCCATGGCTTAAAAAGGTCAGTCAGGAAATTCCAACTAATAAATCTATCAATAAACAGACCTTTGCTGGCATCCGCTATGCTCTGCTTGGGTTTATTTTTGTTTGCAGTGGACAGCATTTCCCAGGGAAACATGAATGCTTAGAGAGCTGGTAAATTGGAAGTCAATGTGTGTTGGGGCATTTAAGGGTCCCTGGTAACATCTATAACAAATCAGGAGCCTCCCACAGGTCCACCCCATTGAGCCTCCCTGTCTGCCATTAACAGGATCTTCCAGGAGGCACACATGATTCTGTATTTGGGGAGCCTTTCTCCCACCCATGGATCGGAGTACAATCCAGTGGATACATGGTCAGAAATCTCTTCCTAAATTTAGGAGACCTAGCTGACTCCACAACCAAGGCAGTAACAGCCCAACAATGATCACTTGACTCACTGGTTAAAGTAACTTTGTATAACTGCATAGCCCTTGATTATTTACTTGCTCAACAAGGTGCTGGGCAATATCGAGTACCTGTTGCACCTGGATAAATTCCCCTGGGAAGTAGAAACCCAACTTCATAAAATTAGAGAATAAGCACATTGGCTATAACAAATTCCACTTAATGATCATGGTCCTTTATTTAGCTGGTTACCTGTTTGGTTTGGGCCCTTGGTTTTGATTATAGAAACTAGAGTCATTATATTTCTCTTTGTCTTATTCTGTATAATCAATTTTAAACTTTGTACCTATCACCTGTCTAATCTCTGAGAAGTGATGCACCCAATAGGGTGAAGCTGGCTCAGTGCTGTGAGACGACCTCCAATACTTACACCCTTAAGATAATAGACTTTAGGTGGAAGATGCCTGAAAGTTCTCCCTCCTACCCTTCCGTGTTGGTAGGGACCGTTGTTCCTGGCACTGGGGGGACAAAACCACTACATGCAGAGAACCGGACTCCTGACCAGCAATGCTTTCAGGAAAAGATCTGAATCAAGAGCAGGAAATGTGAAAGTGAGTAAAAGAAACCTCATTGAAAACAGGGTCAGGAAGCTCTGAAAGGGGGAGCTCTCATGCACATACCACTCCTTGCAGCCTGCATACCCAGCGGGAGGAAGAGAATTCTTATCTTGACAAGGGAGGACACTTTCACAGAAGAATTTATCTTCTGCTTTTAAGAAAAAGATCTCTCCCTGTCCCAGTAACAACGCACTAACCACTGCTTACAGTCAATGAGAAATCATCACAGCTTCAAACTCTTGTTCTCCTCCAGTGAACTTCTGTTCAAAACAACACTCCCCATTTCCTCCTAAAACCCAACAAAAGCTGGCCTTTTCTTTGTCTCTTCAGTCTTGCCTGTGGTTTGCCATAATTTGCTTGACCTGAATTGCAATTCCCCTGTTTCCAAATAAGCTTATTTTTCTGGTAAAAGAACTGGCTATTTTAAAGTGTGACATCCCCCAAGAGCCACTCCTCTGAGCAACCTCTTAAGACCGGTGCCCTTTTCCAGGTCCCTGGCTACCCTGAACTGTGCTGACCGCGTGTGAGCAGTCTGCACCCCGTCAGCGGGCTTGGGGCAGCGGAGGCCCAGCTCCAAACACCTGCATCGGCTCCAGGGTGGAGGGGGCCCACCCACGAAAGTCACACTGAAGCAGGAGTTGCAAAGTGGCCACCATCCGTTCACGTTTAGACTTGCAGCCCGAAAGGGTCCTGGGCTTCAGCAAGCAGGACTCCCAGGTCCCGAGCTAGATGATAGATACCCTAGCTCGCCTGCCTAGCCCTGCCCTCCATTATCCTCCAGCTCGGTCTTCCTGCAGAACATGCACGTTTGTGTCCCGAAGATCCTACTTCCGTGACACAGCCCCTCCCTGCACTTGCCTGTTTCAGGTTCCCGGCTTCGAAGTGGCGCAGCTCACGCCTGTGAGTACGCACCCCGTCCGCAAGCCTCGGGCGGCTGGGTCCCTCTAGCGCTGTGGAGAATGGGCCGGTCCCTAACCACCACGTAGCCTCCTGCGTGCAGGACCCCACCCTCTCAAAATCTTTCTCAAGTGGCAGCTCGGAAATGGTGCGAGTCTGCACTTGGCCCGGCTGCCTGGTGGGGGTCCTGGACTTCTCCGGCAGTCACGGTTCCCAGGTAGTTCTTACTGAAGGACACCTTGGCCAGCCCGCCATCCTCGAAAGGAAGTCCTGATTGCTGCACCTTTGCTTTCAGAAGGAAGGAACAAATTTGTGTAGGTTGGGGCTTGGAATTAGGCGGATGCCATGGGTCCCCAAGAGTCTGCTCTTGAGAGCTGGCCTCTCCTGACCCTTACCTAGTCCCAGGTTCCTTGCCACCCTGAACTGCGCTGTCAGGGCATGAGCAGCTCCCACCTTCGGCTGGTCTGAGGCAGCTGGGAGCCACCAGGCTGATATACCTGGGGCTTGACCCCAAACACCTGCAGAGGTTTCCTGTGGAGGGGCTCACTTTCAGAAATCACCTGAGGCAGCAGCTGCAACGTGGCCACTATTGGCCCCCATTTGGACTTGCTGAGTGGGTTGAGGCTTCTCCAGCCACTAGGGCTCCCAGGAATTTTTTTCTTTCTTTCTTTTTTTTTTTTTTTTTAAGAGAAAGAGTGTGTGAGAGAGTGGGGATGGGAGGAGAGGGAGAATCTTAAGCAGGCTCTACCCCCAGTGAAGAGCCCAGCACAGGGTTCGATCTCACAACCCCGAGATCATGACTTGAGCTGAAATCAAGTCTGACGCTTAACCAACTGTGCCCCTCAAGTGCCCCCCAGGAATCTCTTATTACATACATAATACCCTGGCCAGCTCTCCTGGCTGGGTCCTGAAAAGGCAGTTCAGTAAGCTAGAGCTCTGTGTTCAGTGGGGATATTGTCCAGGCTTTCCAGGATGCATACACTTTGTCCCCAAGAGCCACTTTTCGGACCCAACCTAGCAAGTCCAGGGCTGCATTCCAGGTGCCCGCTAGCCTGAAAGGCGCTCCACGCTCATGCACAGGTCATCCCCTTCATACAGTCCGAAGCCACCAGGGCCAATCACAGGGGTGGAGCTGGGACCAGACTGGGTACCTGCGTGGGCTACAGTGTGGAGAGGGGCACACTCGTGAAAATTCACCCCGAGGTGGCAGCTGCAAATGGGTACCATGCAGTCCCCACGTGGACACCTGCCCCCCGGAGTCCTGGGCATCTCCAGGAACCAAGACTCCCAGATGTCTTTGAATGGAGGGTACCCTGTCCTGCCGACTGAGCCCTTCCCTGAGAAAGCAGTTGAAAAGCCTCCAGCGCCGCCTTTGGGAGGTTATTCCACAATAGGGAGATAGGCCTTGCAATTAGGCCAATGCCTTGTACCACAAAGAACCTGCTCCTGTGAGCTGCCATTGTTCGACAGCGCCCTGCTCCGGGTCCCTAGGCGCCCTGGCCTGCAAAGCCCGGGCCTGTGCCGTGTGCACCTTCTCAGCAGGCCTCTGGCTGGGAGGCCCGGCAGGCCTATGGAGCTTCGGCCTGTACCCCGTCACTGCAGAGCCTCCAGAGTGGAGAAAGCCTACCCACTGAGAACCTTTTTGAGTTGGCCAGCATTAAACCGGAGACTGCCAGTCTCCATATTGGCCGGATGCTTGACGGGATCCAGGCACTCGCAGCAATCAAGGCTCCCAGGTGTCTCTTATTTGAGGCCACCTTGGCCAGCCCGCTGGGCCCCACTCTGGAAAGGGGGTCCACTTTCCTCCAGCTCTGCCTTTGGGGGGAATATGCTCCCTGGTAGAAGTTAACGCTTGGAAAAGGCAGTTGCCAGAGTACCCAAAACAGCATGCTCCCGGGACCCGCCTGGCCCCATACTGCCCTGTTCCAGGGCTTTGCTACCCTGACCTAAGCAGCTTGCACATAACTGCAGGTAACCCATCAGGCACCGTTGGGCAGCTGGGGCCATCTAGGTCTATGGAGCCTGGGCCTATCCCCAACCACCCTCATTGCCTTAAGGGTGGAGGAAGCCCACCCTGGAAAACGGCTCCGTGGCAGCGACCGAAACGGTCAGTCCCCATGCACGCTTACTGTTTGCTGGAGCTCCAGGCTGCTGCAGCAATCCGGGCTCCCGGGTGTCTGTTACTGGAGGATCTCTCAGCTAGCCCTCCTCGCCCAGCCCCGGGGCAAGGCAGTCCTGATTCTTCCAGATTCTTCCAGCTCCGCTTTCAGAGGACATTTGTATAGGTTAGGCATGTCATCAGGCAGATGTCATGTACTTCCGGTAGCCCCTATCTGTGACCCAGTCTCTCCTGACATTGTTGCATTCCTGGTCCCTGGGCACCCTGACCTCCATGGCTCAGGCACGTGCAGTTTACCCTCTGTCACCCGGCCTTGGGCTGCAGGAGTCACTCCAGGTCTGGAGCTCCAGCTGGACTGCAGCCGCCCGACCAGCCTCAAGATGGAAAGAGCCCTTTCCCCAAAGCTTTCTGAGGTGGCAGCTTTAAACCTGCACCAGTTAATCCCCATTTAGACTCGATGCCTGATGGGCTCCAGGGGTCAGCAGTTGAAATCAGGTGTCTTTTATTGGAGGGTGTCCCGCCATCCTACCCAGTCCTGCCTTGTTCAGGGCAGTCCAGGTTCCCCCTCTGCCATCAGGGGTGATACGTGCATTTGTGGAGGTTAAGGCTTGTAGTTAGGCAGGTGCTAAGTACTTCCAATAACCTGCTTCTCTGACCTGACCTCTCCCAATACTTGCTCTGTGCCAGGACCCTGGCTACCCTGACCAGTGTGTCCAGTGCATGCACAGTATGCACCCTGTCGGCCATCCTTGGGCAGCCAGGGTCCTCCAGGTCTGCGGAACTTGGGCCATCTCCAACCACCTTCTATAGCCTCCAGGGCAAAAGAAACCCGCCTCCTGAAAATCACAATGAAGATGATCAGTTCCCATGGGGGCTGGCTGCCTGATGGGGTCCTGGGCTCTGCTGCAAGCAAAACTCCCAGGTATCTCTTATTAAAGGGTGCCCCACCCTGGCAAGGTGGTGCACTTTTCTTCCTACTCTGCCTTACAAGTACATGCTGGCTCAGTCAGAAGAGCATGCAACACTTGATCTTGGGCTTCCTGAGTTCAAGCCCCACACTGGGAGTACAAGTTACTTGAAACAAACAAACTTCAAATATGTGCATTTTTGTAGGTCAAGACTTGAAATGAGGTAGATGCCAGTAAAAGATGAAATAGGGTTACTTGTGTCAGGGAGTTTTAAAGTGGAGTTTGGCAGCCATTAAGGAGATGAACCTTATGCATGTCCTTACCGGTGGGACCATAAATTTTTTTTTTTAAGATTTTATTTATTTCAGAGAGAGAGCAAGCAAGAGAACACAGGCAGGGGGAGCTGCAGAGGGAGAAGGAGAAGCAGGCTCCCCACTGAGCAGGGAGTCTGACGCAGGGCTCCATCCCAGGACCCTGGGATCATGACCTGAGCAAAAGGCAGATGCTTAACAGACTGAGCCACCCAGGAGCCCCAAGACCATGAACTTTTTAACTGGGCCAAACTGCACATATTCCAAGGGCTCAGCCTGAACACTTGCACCTGACTACAGTAAGGGACTTTGCTTTGTGATAGCCTTAGCAACCTGTTATATTCAGTCAAGATACTAGTCACTGGATTCAGGGCCCACCCTAGTCCAGTAATCTTAATTTATTATATCTGCAAAGACCCTATTTTCAAATAATATTCTGAGGCTCTGGGTAGACATGAATTTGGGAGAGACACGATTCAACACTGCAGACAGCATTACTGATTTTTCCTTTCTCCTCAGGATCCACTACGGCTCAGCATGGCACCTCCCATTTTAGTAGCAAGCATGGCCACTGCCAGGTGAATCCGCCAGGCCATCGGCTCTGGGGCCCCAGACTAGGAAAACTCCATGCATTCTTCCTGAGAAGTCTCACCTACTCACCTCCTTCAGCTTCCACATACCTATAGGATGACTCCAGAATCCCTCCCTCCAGCCTCACTACTTTTCTGAGTTCCAGAACTCCTTTTTCCAATGGCTCCTGGATATTCCAACTTGTTAGCCTGTAGGCATCTTAAATTCAACTTGTGTCTTACTGAAGCTCTTATGTCTGTCCTTTTTGTCTGTCTCCTTTATTGGCGTGATTATCTACCCTGCCTCCTCCCCTCATTCCCCCCTTGCCCAAACGAACCAACCAACCAACCATTGAGAGTCACTTTCAACTCTGGTCTCTCCCAGCCCCAATATCCCCTCTGGTTCCATCTCAGAGGCGATTCTGGATCACCATCCTCTGCCATAGTTCACAGGTCTTTATCAGCAGGCATCAGCCTGGATATGGAGATGTTCCTATAGATTATTGTGCAGGCTGTGATCTGCTTAGAAAAAAAGAATTGTTTTGACTTTGTTACAGGTTTAGATATTACGCACATTTTGGCTCCGAAAGTACAATGAATCATAGATAATTTTGTAGTTGTCAGCATGACTTGGACATTGTTTTGATGTTTGGTATTGCTAAACTTGGTCACCCTAGGCAAATTCCTTCTATCCTTTCTCTCATCTATAAATGCTCCCTTCACCTTCTTGTTCTCACAGAAACCCTGCTGTCCCCGAGCACACTGGTCTCTGCAACCCACTCTAGCCTGGCTGATCATAGGCTTCCCCCTGCCCCTGGGTCTGCAGGGGGGGTGGGTGCCTTTTCGCCTCCTGGTTACTTCCAGACCATTTCTCCCCCTCCTCTCTGCCTCCATACGCAGTTTTTAGTCTTATTCTATGCCTCCATAATGCAGCAATTTATGGAGTCCTAGGTCCTTCCCCTTTATTTTTGGAAGATTTTTATCTCCAGGCTCACTGCCACTCTCCTGATTTTGAATATCCAAGTGGATGATCTTCCAGTAGCCGGGCCTCATGATTCCTTTGACTTCTCCAATAATCATGTCCTCTCCCCTCCCCTTAACAGCTACTCAACTCCCATGGGCCCGTCTAACGTTGGTTGTCACAGCACATCCTAGCCATCCGTAAGTCTCGCCCTACCTCCGCCCGTCGTCACAGCCAGCTCCTAGCCGTTCTCTCTCTGTCACATTCTCACTCTTCTCTCTGCCTGGCTTCACTTCCATATTAGTCATTATAACCACGGCCTTGTGTAACTCTCCACTCCCAAACTGAACCACTCAGCATAACACAGCTGCAGAAACACAAAACTGTGCCAACTGGGCTTCCTCTAAATGCACAACTCCAGCCCCAAGAGAACCCTTGATTCTGTTGGGCAACCACACAGTTCTCTGGAATGTTCACCCCTTCGTATGTAACCCTCTGGATAACATGTGTACTCTCCTAGGTCACTAGTTTTTACACCTTCCCTTTTTTCTTCTAACTTCCAGTACCTCTCCCATCCTTAATCTTTTCCATTTTCTTAAGAAAAGAGAAGCAATCTGAATAGAACACTATGGCTCTCACCACCACAGCTACTCACCATCTGCATCTGAGTTGAAGCTCTGCCTTCCCTTCTGTTTCTGTGGGTGGACTGTCCATGCTCCTAGCTGAGGATAGGGCTTCGCTTGCACCCAAGAGCTATAGTTATCAATCACTTAATAACATTATCAACTGATGGATTATTTTCATCAGTACACAATCTGTACTTTGTCTCATTGAAAAAGAAACAAACCTGTCTTTTGATTTCACATCTCCTCCAGCTACTGCTCCATTTTTTCTGCTCTCCTTCATAGCAGATACCTCAACATCCCTTCAGCTCCTCTCCTTCCATTCTTTCATGGACCCAGCTCAAACCGCGTCTCCCTCTGCCATGTACCAAACCTGTTCTTGTCAAGGTCATAATAACCTCTACATACTGGTTAATTCTCACATCTCACCTTTCTTGACCTATCAGCAGCAATGACACAGTGGCTCCTAAATGGTTTCCCTGCTTGTACCCATATCCTCCTATAGTCTATTCTCAACACAGAAGCCACAGTAATCTTTTTAATACCTGAATCATATTATTTCATTTCTCTACACAATAAATTCTGAATAAGAGCCAAAATCCATACCATGTCCTAAAAGCCTCCCTGTATTGACCTCTCTAGAGCTCTGGAAGCTTCTCCTGCTTCTCTCTCCTTGACCACTCCTCACCAGCCACTCTAGTTTTCCAGTTGTTCTTTCAACAGACCTAGGTGTGCTTCTCCTCAGAACATTTTTGCAGGGATTTTTTTGCTGTGCCTGGAGGGTTCTCACTATTATTATCTGTTCCTTCTTTCCCTTCCTCCTTCCACATCTGCCTCTAGAATGTCACCCCTCAAAGGCTGGGAGGCTGGTCTCTTCATTTCCTGCTGTAATCTCACTGCTAAGAACTGTGCCAGACACATAGTGGGCCTTCACCCAATGTTTGTTGAATGACTGGAAGACGGTCATGCTTCCTTTTGTCCCTGTGCCTTCCAACATGTGGCATTGGCCTCGAATGCTCTTCTTTCCACCTGGAAATATTAATTTCTTCAGACTCACCTTTTTTTTTTTTTTTAGGTGGAAAGTTTTTTTCCTTAGGCAGCCTCTTTTCTCTATCACCCATACTGTTGATTTTAAATACACTTAACCACAATAGCACACTTAGCCTTTATCGTACTTAAAAATTTTAACATTGACACAATAATATTTTCTAATATATACTCCCTATTCAAATTTCCTCAACTGTTCCAGTAATGTCTTTATGGCTTTAAAAAGTTTAAATCAAAGATTTAATCAAGGACCACACATTACCTTGTTTTTAAAATTTGCTTGGTTTTCAATGTTTCTATTACTAATTCATACACATAATTTCCAAGAGAAGAATAAAATGCCTCTCAGCAAGGTCAAATAAATGAGAAAATTTCTTAGTGCCATTTTTTTGTTTTTTTTTTTCCTCCTGGAGGTGCTATTAGAACCTGGCCACACAGCTTTATCCTGGCACTTCCTGTCACCACCACCAGAGAATTGCCATCACCTCTCTCCTAGGTTGGATTCCATGTGTCCTAGATCTCAGGTTTCTTCTGTCTTGATTTATTCCCTTGTTTTGGTAGAAAACATCTTCCAGTAGCTTCTTGTGGAAGGGTGCATTGAAGGTAGGTTCTTTGAGGACTTACCTGTCTGAAATTACATATTTTACCTTCAAACTCAATTGAGAGTTTGGATGGGTATAGAATTCTAGGTGTAAAAATAATTTATCCTTAATATTTCAAAAGCATTATTCTATTGACTTCTGTTTCCAATGCAGTTTAGATATCTAATATATTCTGATTACTCCTTCTTTGTATATAACTGCTCCCCCAAGGCTTTTAGGATTATTGCTTTATCCCTTATGTTCTAAAGTTATACAGTGATATGCCTTAGATTTTTAAAAAAGATTTATTTATTTAAAAAGAGAGAGAGAGAGAAAGAGAAAGAGAGAGCAGATGGGGAAGGGCGGATGGAGAGGGAGAAAGAGAATCTCAAGCAGACTCAGCGCTGAATGCGGAGCCTGATGCAGGACTTGATCCCAGGACCCTGAGATCATGACCTGAGCCAAAATCAAGAGTCAGACACTTAATTGACTGAGTCACCCAGGGGCCTGTAGATTTTTTTTTTTTTTTTAAATTCAATAACTTGGGTACTACGTAGATGCTTTCAATCTGGAAACTCATTCCTTTTACTCATTTCTTTCAATCTGGGGGAATATTCTTTTATTATTTATTCAATAATTTCCTCCTTTTGGTTTATTCTCATTTCTCATTCTAGAACTTCTATTAGTCTCATGTTAGAGAGCCTAGATTTACCTCCTAATGTTCCTACCACTTTTGTCTTTTCTTTCTTTTTTTTTTTTCTTTTTGTGTTATTTAATAGGCAGTTTCCTTAAAATTCTCTTCTAATCTTTCTATTGAAATGGTTTTCATCCTGGTTATTATACTTTTAATTTCCAAAACCCCTTTCTTTTTCTCTGATTGCTTTTCTTCTCTAAAAAAAAACCCCTTTTAATATCACCTTATTTTTGTGTTATGGGTCCAACAACTTTTCTTCTTTTTCAAAGGATACTAGTTAGTTTCTTCAAAAGTTTCTTTGTTTCTGTTGTCTGCATTGTCTCTGTTTCTTCTAAGTTCTGCTCCCCCCCCCCCCCAATTTGGTCTATGTCTCTTATGTTGGAAACTTTCCTTAAGTGTCTGGTGATTCTTGCCTGTCTATCTGTATCTAAGAGTCAGGATGGAAAAAATTGATTTTCATCGGAAAGGGGAAGCCTGATGAGTGGTGAGCTTTACTGGAGGATTAATAAGCCAGGAGTGAGCCAATTTCTAGAAGGCTTGCCCCAGTGTTAGAGCACAGAAGGACCCATTACTCTTTAGCTTTGGAGAGAGCAAATCAGCCTGGTCTGACAGCTATCTGGGAAATGAATGGGCAAAAGGGCTGGGAGGTCTTGCAGATAAGTATGTATATTTCCCCCAGTTTTATTCTGTTTTCAGTTCACCCCTAGCCTTCCTAGGGCAGGGCAGGGGAGCACATTCGATTTCTGAGAACCCAGGTTTCTAGGGTGGGATAGGTTTACTTCTCACTGGTTCTCCCTCTCTTGGTGCTTGGGTTTCAGCTTTTTCCTGGACTAGTCACATTAAGCCATTGGGTTGCCACCTTCCTAAAAATGTGACTTGGTCTGCTTATCTTATCTTTTCTATTTTTTATTTCCTTGTGAATTTAGGGTTTTTTTTTTTTTTTTTTTTGTCTTTCGCGGGGGGAGTAGGTTGGGAGACAGTAAAATAAAGAATGTTCAATTCTCCATCTCTTTAGATAAATTAATAATTTGTTATTAAACTTCTTAGACAACCACTGCGCAGTTTTCCCTTCGAAGAGACCTTCTTCAATCACATATATAATTGAATATGCAGTACTTTATTTCATCACAGGAATAAACGGTCCACCACTTAAAGGAACTCAGGATGTGTTAGGGCCATCTAGTGGACAACTTGAATTAGTGCCATAGGCTTGAAATCTGACAAGGTCTTTTTGAAACCGAGGAGAAGAGCTAGAGAGGATCATTTACTACCTCCTCCGTGTCTCTATGCAAAACCTTCCCAAAGAGAAGTGTCTCCTCTATTATATAGAAAGAACAGGCGCATATTTATTTTGTAGTTTATTTTAGTAACCATTTTATTTCATCTTCATGGTTATCTTGAAGTCTTACTGTTGAAATGTTTCTCTACTAATATCCTCGTGGAGATGAAAAAAATAACTGACCTGCTCTCCTTTCTTTTAGCAGCCTTTTTATTCAATGAGGATTAGATTCTATTTCTTTCTCCTCTGGGATGTTTCACTGGTCCATGGCTGGCCTTTCCTAGGAAATAATTGAAAAGGAAATGGCAAATATGATTAGGCTTCTAGGCCTGGTAAAATGGTGGAGGCCAAGCTCGCAGGTACCTGGGGCTGGCGGAGATGAGTGGCCCGTGAATTATGCTGCTCTGTGGTTATAAAGACTTCCCATTACACAGGTGAACTGAAAAGACAGAAGTTATCCAGTCTCTCAATCTTACCCTCAGTGATTTACTTAGGAAACAACAACAACAACAACAACAACACAAACAAAAACTGAAGATTTCAGGCAGAAACTTAAAACTACTTCTCTTTTCATAACTCCAAAAGAATTTCATGTCTGCATCTGCAGGACCTACTGGAGATATTCCTAAACCTAGATTCAGCCAACTCCTGAGAGTTCCCACAGTGTCAAAATATATGAATCGCCAGTGCTTGAGCCAAGTGCAAGCCAATTAAGGTTTTAAATAGATCAAATGTGAGCTGAAACAGGCTACATAATTTAAATGCTATCTAGTGGCCAAGTGTAATTTTTAGTCCTCAATCAAAACAGTTCTGGTGCCTTCTAATATTTTTCTTAGGGTGATTTACTAGATAGTGTTGAGTCAGAGATATTATAGCTGCTTCTGCTCTTGGAGTGAAATGGAACTGGCATATTTTCACATCATAAAAAAAAAGTTTAACAGCTTGAGATGTGCATAAGTCCCAACTCTTAGGCCAGTGGCATCTGTTTGTATGGCTGCAAAACAGAGCTGTGGCTTGGTTTGGCTACTTCGTCATTAAATAGTACCAGTAGTTATAATTTATCACTTTGTAATTGAAAAATAAAAAGAAGTATGTCGGTAATGTCAGGTAACTAATATAAGAACAAAATTCTAAATATTGATGGCCAGAGAATTTAAGAGATCAATCTTCAGTCTCAGAACATTGAAGAGCTATGAGAGAGACACATCATTTATTAATGAATGAATGCCACAGACATGCAAATTAGCGTGGTAATCATCACAGCGGTGGGAGTAACAGAAGCTGACAGGTATTGACCCCTTGCCTGCTAGACACTGTTCTGAGTGTTCTGCTTACATTAACTCATTTGATTTTCACAACCTAATAAAGTAGATATTATTTTAAGACCCATTTTAGGGACAAAATTGAGGCACAGAGTGGTTAGATTGCATACCTACTAGTGAGAGGCTGACCAGGAATCAGAATATTTAGATTGTCCTTTGGTCTCTCAGTTGGGTTGGATTTTGGTTAGTACTGTTTTGGTTGAAGCATCCTTGGAGAGTCATGAACGTCCCTTTAATAAAACCAGGGCACAATTAGCCCTTGACCATCTTGGGCTAGGTTTCCAGGTAGAGTTGACTCAAGGATGAGGCTGAGCTCTGGATTCCTGACCATATCATCTTTGGATAGACCCACCCACTCTTTTGGCAAGGCGGGAGTTAACTGTCCCTGGAGAATGGACAGTAGAATTCACTTTTGTGTAAGTGTGGTCTGGGGTTATTTGTAACCTTGTTTTCCAGCTCTGTACTCCGGATAGTAGAGAGTTGATTTATTTGAATGTCACCAAATTAGCTGTGGTTATGCAACAAATAGGACAACATTAAGCGTTTTTCTTCTTGTTGGTTACAAATCCGGTTCTATTCTTTCACTTCAGGCACGTGACCATTTAAAACCTTAAAGATAACCAAATGAGTTTAATACCTCACACAGTGCCTCCTTGATTTCAATGAGCCTTACAAAGTGTTTTTGACGTTAATAACAATGAGTTTATTATCCTCAGTACACAGATAAGGAAACTAGGACTCAGATTAAGTCGCAAAATTCACATGACTACTGACCATAGAATTAAGACTAGAACACTTAGGTATTTTATTGCATTCATTCCCATCCACACATGCGCACGTGCACACACACAGCTCATACTGCCAAGCATACACATTTTTCTAAGTATGTAGGATGAATATGTGTGCATGGGTAAATGACCATGCCAACTGAATGTTAGGTAAGGTAGCCTAATGTAAAAGTGAAAATTATGCTACTTGCAAGTTTATCATCTATTTTGTCCTTTCTCAGTTACTGTTAGAGATCTTTAAAAGAAAGTCAGATAACCAAATCAGCTATATAGGATAAGTAGTTGAGGTGTCTTATAGCCCCAAAGGTAAAATCTAGGTAATCTTTCAAGGTCTACTCAAGTCCTCTAATTTTGTTTTTTAATTTAAGAAAGTAGCATTTTAATTCGTTAAAAGAATTTGTGTTCGTAAAATGGCACACCTCTGTAACAGTTTTACAAGCTTATCATGCCTAATGCAATTTATCCAGAAGGAGGCAGCATTTTACTATTAAATTGATGCTTCTGCAAAGAGTCTAACAAGTTGTTGTTTTTTTTTCCCCTCTAAAAATATAGGCTACCTAATCACACATCCAAAAACCTTTCAGGGTGAAGATTCCTAGATATCACTAGAGCTTTGCATATTGAGATAGTTATAAAATCCAAATCCTACTCAGATCAAATGCATCTAAAATTACAACTAGCATACATGGAGGCCGAATTAATTGGCAGGAACTGTTTTTGCACTAAAGACACTGATCAAAATACAGAGTTGCAAAGAAGATGGGAGTAGAAGAAGGGTGAAACGAATGATTCAATCGTTGTCAACTTGTAGAACTTAAGTATTTGGTCAATAAGAGATCAACTTTAGAGAAAAAAAAAACCCTTAAATTCACTCAGAAATAAGGATAATGAAATAGTTTTAATCATCTACCTAATTTCATAAATGTAAATTGCTTCTTCTTTCCTTGTTTTCATAGGATCACAGGGTCTTTAGAAGGGACCTTGAAATATCATGTGGTACAGCTCAGTGATTGCAGATCAGAACCCATTTCATCCATTTAGGGAAGTGAGTCTATCTGCTTTCAAAGAATTAGGGAGAAAGGAATTCCAACATGATACGGGAAATTCAATTATAAGAAAGATGGCATGCTAGGGGGACTTTTCTGTTGCCCTGTATTTGACAGAAGGGCCCAGAACTAAAAGCAGCAATTGGGGTCTGACACTTTCTCCAAATTTGCTGAAGAGGCTAAAGAACTGGGTGTCAGTCCCCGCCTCCATCGCCTGCCCCTTAATACCCAGTTACTGGTCTATACAAGAAGCCAGGGAAGGAGTGGGGTGGACAATTCTCCCCCTTCCCATTGGTGAGAGTCTTCTGACTGGCATTGCCAAGTGAAGAAAGAGGCTCCAAGACCATGGCTTTTAGGGACTGCCTCTGGTGGCTTCTGCTTAGGCAGCAGATTTGCGGGGCTACCCATTCCTCTCCGAGCAGAGAAGATGGAAGCTGGGGAGAGCTGGCTGGCAAGGTAGAAGAGGTGACAGTCGAACAGTCAGCTTGCCCACTTATTATGTCATGGCCAGGGTGCGAGAAATTCCTTAGGACAAGAAGATAGCTATTCTTTAATCACCTTACTGTACAATTCCCTTCCCTAGCCCCCTTCCCCCAGGACTGTGCACCATGACTTGGGGTATATTACTGGGATAGTTGAGGGGGTAGGTAGAAGTCCAGTTAGAGCTGAATCTTTCCTATGGGGTACTGTGTTGTGGGAAGACCTCTATGACTAAGTTTCACATGTGCTCCCCAAGTGGCAGACTTCAGATACTAGCATACACACTCAGATTCACTGGAGAAGCAGAGCAGCCAAGAGAGAGAGGGTTACAGCTCTCCCCTTCTTTGCTTCTTCCTGATTCCCATACTGGAGAGGAGCCAGGCCTGGGACAGGGAGGAAGGGGTGTTTCAGAACCAAGACTCCTTCCAACCCCATCTCACTTCAAACAGTCAAGGTCCCAACTCATGCCTTCTCTGGAGTGGTGGGATATGGAGGAGATGGAATTTACATAGAGCTTGAAAATGAAGTTTTAGATGATCTCTTTTTTAATAACCAAAAGTTAATAGAAAGTGATGCAATCTGCACAGGATGCAATGGAGTGATAGGGAAGGAAAATGTGAAGGTGAAGGCAGGGACAATTCTGATCACCAATTCCAATGTGTGGGTTTTTCCTCACACCGCCAGGCAATGCTCTGGACACCAGTTAGGTGTCTTACAATTCAACTCAATTGTAACACTACCTGGAGATAACATCAGATTCCACAGGCTCATTCCTATAAGACTGCCCCCACTTCAGAAGCTAATCACAAGTCCAGATTGTTCTCTGTGCTTCTGACCAACTGGCTATAAATCATAGTTTTTCACAAGCCCCTCCTTGGGTTCGATTAATGTGTTAGAGTGGATCACAGAACTCAGGAAATCTGTTTGCTCACTAGGTTACTGGTCTATTACAAAGGATATTAAAAGCATATGAATTAACAACTAGATGAAGAGATATATAGAGTGAGGTCCCAAACAAAGGAACTTCTGTCCCTGTAGACTCTGGAGCCCAGTACAGTGGCACAAGGAAGCATTCTGGTTCACCAACCTGGAAGCTCTCTGGACCCCATTCTTTTGAGTTTTTATGGAGGCTTCCTTACATAGGCATGATTGACTAAATCATTGGCCATTGGTGTTAGATTCGATCTCCAGTCCCTCTCCCCTCTCCGGAAGTGGGGCAGGGAATGCTAAAAGTTCCAATCCTCTAATCACGTGGCTGGTTCCCTTGGCAATTAGCCCCATCCAGAGGTGCTGTCCCAAAGTCACCATTAACGTAATAAAAACACCTTTGTGGCTCCCATCATTTAGGAAACTCCAAGGGTTTTAGGAACTCTATGCCAGGAATTAGACAAGACCAAATTATATATTTCTTATTATAAATCACAATATCACAGCAGGGATTAGGAAAAAGATTATTTCATATTTATGCCCCACTGAGTAGAGATAAATTGACCTCATAAGTCTGTAATTAATGGGAATGTTATTTAAAAAATGATATAATTTTAATTTTTCCACCCTTCACCATTAAGGCTTATTTCCCAGGGAGGGAAAGGACAGTATCAAAGAAGTTCTGAAGGAAATTGTGACACTGTTTCCCACCCAATGGGAAGAGAAAGTAGATAATACTTCTAATTTCTAGGAAGCTATGTGTGGTCGGAGGAGGGTGGGAGGAGAGACAGACAGACACACGCATGTGTGCTCACACTCAACACACCCAAGACAAAGAGAGAAAGGAGAGCACAGGAGGAGGAAGGGAAATAAAGGGTCAAATAAGTGGACAAATGAGAAGGCTTCATACCTTCATGGCCAAAGGAGAGAGGGAGTTAGAAATAACCCTACCTTTTTTATCATCGTGTGGGGGCTATTATTCACAGAGCAAAGAGTTTTGTTTCTAGTGTCCCTGGATACAGACTGGGAAAATTTCAAGCCTTCTAAAAGAATCATCATATCCAATATGGAACCATCCAGGCAGCTAAGTAGAAATGGCAAAAGATGGAGTATTTAAGCATAGAGAGAGGGAAATATAAAATCCTTTGGTTTGTGTGTGATGTGGAAAGATCCAGCAGTTCTTACATGCTTTGATGCAGCAATTGAAACCAGAGGCCTGCACTTACACAATTTACTATAACAACAACAACAACAACAACAACAACAAAAACAACAAAAAAACAACAACCCAGTTAAAAAATAGGCAGAGGATCTGAATAGACATTTTTCTAAAGAAGACATATAGATGGATAAGAAGTACATGAAAAGATGCTTGACATCACTAATCATCCAGGGAAGGGAAACCAAAACCTCAATGAAATATTACCTCACACCTGTCAGAATGGCTATTATCAAAAAGACAAAAACAAATAACAAGTATTGGTAAAGAAGATGTAGAGAAAAGGGATCCCTCCTACACTGTTAGTGGGAATGTCAGTTGGTGCAGCCAATATGGAAAACAGGATGGAGGTTCCTCAAGAAGTTAAAAATAGAACTACCCTCCGATCCAACAATTCTACTTCTGGGTATTTATCCAAAGAAAGTGAAAACACCAACTGAAAGAAATATATACACTGTAATGTTCATTGCAGCATTGTTTACAATAGCCAAGATATGGAAGAAACCTAAGTGCCCATAGACAGACAAATGGTTAAAGAAGATGTGATACATATAATGGGACATTACTCAGCCACAAAAAAGAATGAAATCTTGCCATTTATGACAACATGGATGGACCTAAAGTGTATTAAACTAAGTGAAATAAGTCAGACAAAGACTAATACCATGTGATTTCACTTATATGTGAGTCTAAAAAACAAAATAAATGAATAAACAAAACGAAACAGAACAGATACAGACTCATAGATTCAGGAAATCAACTGTTGGTTCCCCGTGGGAGGAGGGATTGGAGGGGCGGGCGAAATAGGTGAAGGGGATGAAGAGGTACAAACTTCCAGTTATAAAATAAGTAAGTCACGAGGATATAAAGTACAGCACAGGGAATGTTGTCAATCATATTGTAATACTGTTGTATGGCAAGAGATGATAACTAGACTTATCATGGGGATAATTTAGTAATATATAAAAATATTGAATCACTATGATACATATCTGAAACTAATAGGATATTATATGTCAATTATACTTCAATTAAAAAACAAAAAAATGAAAAACAAAAAACCATAGGCCTGCTAGGGCTGTGGTAGCAAGAAGTGGGAGGACCCCCAGCATAGGCCTCTCTCGGGCACTGCTGGATGAAGAGGTAGAAACAGACTCAAGAAGACTTACAGGGCCAACCTGAGCTAAGGTAGAGCCAGTAACAGAAGAAAAGACCCTGAGAACCCCATTTTGCCAAAAGAACTGATCATGGATGTCACCAGCAGGGTATGACCAGGGAATGCAGGGGACATCTCTGAGGAGGCCAGCCTTGGGCTCAACATTCCCTTTCACTGTCCCCAGAAATATGTAATCTTTGTCCTACCTTCAAGTCCCCATCTTGGGAGGGAAGTGGGAGGAACAGGAGAGGAGCGACAAATCTTAGAGGGAGTTTGAACTTCAAACTGGCTGCATATTTACCTGGAAGGGACTGTTTAAAGCCAAGTAGCTGACTGATTCTTAACTGGCAAGTTGTACCTCCTCTTATTCCACCCATCCTACAACCTCAAGAAGTGGGAATGAAATGTGTTAGTCAGGTCTAGCTGCCATAACAAAATACCATAGACTAAGTGGCTTAAACAACAGAAATCTATTTTGTCACAATTCTGGAGATGGGAATTCCAAGATCAAGGTGTCAACAGGCTTGGTTCCTGGGGGGAACCCTCCTCTTAGACTGCCTCCTTTGACTGTCTTCATATGACACAGAGAGAGAACTGTGGTGTCTCTTCCTCTTTTTATAAGGATACTCTGGATAGTAGAGAGTTGATTTATTTGTCACCAAACTATCCTTTTATAAGGATACTTTTAAAAAGAGGAAGAGGTTTAGATGAGGTCATGAGGGTGGAGCCCCATCATCCAGCATCATCCATTCCCGCCCATAAGGGGGCTTCACCCTCATGACCTTATCTACACCCAATTACCTCCCAAAGGTCTCACCTCCAAATAAGCATCACATTGAGTATGAGGGCTCTGACATAAGAATTTTGGTGGGGACACACAAGTCCAAAGCAGGGGGCTTGGGAGGAAGTTTATATCATTTATAGAAAAGCACGATGCCACAATCTTTTGGTGTGCATAAATTACAGCGTGTCCTGAAAACATCAATCCTACTACAAGTATTTCCAGTGCCCCACCTCTCCAGCCATGGGAACAAGGGGTGTGGGCAGAGAAAGAAACTGAGAGGGTATAGGGAAGGGGGAAGGAGGAAGTAAAAAGAGGCTTGAAGGAGAAAAAGAGAGAGAGAGACATGAAGAAGGAGAGAGGGAGTGCCCTGGAGAGGGCAGAGAGAAGGGAAGGAGGGAGGCGACAGGGACTCAGATCCGCTAGAGCAGTGGCGTTTGCCAGAAGGACTGGGAATTGGGGGGTGGGGACTGGAAGTCAGGATTCTCAGGTTGTCTTGTTCTGCAATGTCTGCTACGACACCATCCTAATCTCCATGAGATACCTTCTGCAAGAAAGACATTCTTTTTGCACCCTTGCAGTTGCTTTCCTGTGTTCATTCTGATAACCTCCGTGTTGGTACCTGGGGGCCTTCAGGTCACACACTTTCGGCGCAGTGTTGGCCCAGGCCACAGTTTAATAGGCTCCCATTATGACGAAGTCTGTCTTGTGTCTACTCTCTTACGTTGGCATTTATGACATCCCTTCCACTGGAGAGCAGTCTGCCCCTGACCTGCTTACAGTCATCGTAAACTGAAGTCTAATAGGGAATCAGCCTCCAGGTTTCTCTGGCTGTAATACCCCCAGTTTTTTTATTTGTTTCTCTTAGGTTGCTGTAGGTTTTCCTTCGAAGTCAAATTTTAAGTATCTTTAGCTTACACTGGATTTGCCACGTACCTCTTATCTAATTAGCCTGGAGTAGGATTAGCAAACACCACACACAGTGCTTGGCTCCTATACTTGGGAGTCATGCTCAATCTCTTTCAATGACTTTACATTTATTTCTTCAGACAATTTGCTTGGTTAAATAAAAGGTCAAATTTTAGTCATAATGGTCCCAGTGATTTCAAACTATCTGCTGTGTAGTTCTGACTCCTTTAGACTTAAATCTCACTGCCTTTTGTGACAGCATTGGCTAGAGGACATTGGTGTTATATGATTTTTTTTTTTTCTGATAGTCTATTTTCAGTGTAAAACTCTTAGTGAATACTTAGAAGTTTGGCTTATTACAGAGTTTAGAGTGTGTGTTTACTTAAAACAAGAGAACTCTAAATCTATCATAAATGTCTATTTTGGTTGATTACTTGCCCAATGAGGCATGATATAAAAAAATGCTGAACATTCCGTTCAACCACGTGGGACAAATTGGGAATTCTGAAGGATTAAATGTCAGCATAAGAAAATGGGAAAATTCCATACAGTTAAAAGGGGATGGGAAGAAGGAAATGGTAAATTTGTAGCTTCCAGGGAAAAAAATTAAAGACGATTTTTTTTTCTGCATAGAAAAGTAGGAGAAAAAGTTCCAGAACGTATAAAATACATTGCCTTATGTCTCAGAGTAGATTTTGTGGTCCGCTTTAAAGCTTTTACATAGTGTTTGCAAACAAAAAGCTGATTGGATTAGCTATACTGAGGCATCTTTCATTGTTAAAGACTATCTAGAGATGATAAGTCCTGGGATGTTCAAGAATATTGTCAAATGCTTTAGTACTCATGATCCCAGGCACAAAGACTAGAAGTAGTTTAAGAGGCTTTCTGGAGGCTATGTCAAAATTTTTTGGACAAGGTCAAAGGTATTTTGAAATATCAAGTACATTATTTTATTGTGACTAAAAGAATAGAAAAGTAAAACCATGCTTAAGAATGTGTTACCAGTGCAAAGTAAAGTGAAAATTTGAGCTGATTATCTAAGTAATGCAACTATAAAAGTCTGAAGTATTCATTTAGAAGCAAAAATGAGTTGGAAAGAACCCTTTATTGAGTTGACTTAGTTTACTTTGGGAGACTCAGTCTCAAAACTGGAAAGTGATAGGATATTTGTTTGTGAGCACCATTTTGGTAGATTATTTGACTTAGTTGAGGAGTACCTAGGCATTAGGAAATGTTTTCTCTAAATACCGACTTTGGTTATTTTAATTTCTTCGTCTCTTGTCTTATTCCTTTCCATTAATTCTCTTATTCAAAATTGAAAGAGAATGGTCAAGGGTATGCTTTAGTTCTCAAGTTTGCCTATTTATTATCGGAATGTCAGTGAAATCACTAATTGTAATACAATCCTTGGTGAGAGAGAACCAGAGATATGCAGTGTGAAAGAAAATAAAAAGATGAGGACACAGAAGGAAGACTGGGCAGATTCAGTCTCCAATGCACGGTGGTGATATTAGACTCAGAGTAAAATTAACATGCTTGTGCCCAGATCACACACATCTACACATCTAGCAGCATACACTTGCCAACACCCAATCCCACAAATTCATTAAATCACATGAATGATAAATTACATCTTGAAAAGTATGACACAGTTCCACCTACCTGGAGTCCTCCTATCTCTTCTGGCATGAAATTGTGTCTTTTCCACCATTCTAAGCAGATCAGAGGTGACATCACATTTGAAGTATAACCAACGTGATTGGTTAGCACTGAGGTGGGGCACAGTTCTGGAGAGCTGGACCTGAGGTCAGGGGAGAGCAATCTTGTAAACACAGAGGAAAGCAGTTTCAAATGGTGCATCTATTTTGGGGACCTTGACCTTGCAATAAATCTTAGCATAGCATAGCCACCACTATAATATTTCACATTTGCATAACAATTTTGGTCTAAGTATCTTAGAAATTTTTCAAGAAATAGCATTGCTATTATAGTGCTGTTTTTATGTAAGTAGAAATAGTGAGTTGCAGGAATTAAAGTAGCTTTTAAGAGCATTTTTGAGTACTGAATGAGACTGGTAGTTGGTAAGAAATATAGAAATCAATGAGAAATGTATGTAAATATAAAGATATTAGCCAAATAAATAAATCTGGAAATGTGACTCTAACAAGTCTTTACCTTATTTCATTTTGGCTCTTTTCCCTTCCTACCAGCTCAAAAATTTTGTATTTCTTTAAATCTGTTCTTAAGAATGTTCTAGAATACAATTTGTAAGTTTTAGCATATTACCCTTTCCAGAGGTATTTATATTTTAAGCCTTCCCTTTCTTTGTGAAAGATAAGCTCTGTCCTTAGTAAAAGGAATTTCAAAGTCAGAGAGAGTAAAGAAGAACTTTTTTTTTTTGGAAATAGAGTCCTTTCTAGTGCAGTTCTGCTTGTTTCATCTGTAAGTATTGATGGTTTTTGTCTGTAAATATATCTTTGTATAAGTCAGGTACAAAAAAAGTAAAGAGTTTCAGTTGATCAAGTGGAAATTCATCCATTAACTTTGAGATGATCAACTATTAACAGAATTTTTGTCTGTTCCACGACATAAGCCAAGAAGTCTTCACTAGCATGTCTTCTGGCAATATTGCAGAGAATAAATTACTGAATTAGCAACACAACTCCTCCTCAGTATCTCACCTCAAAAATATTGGGAGAGGCATTTAATTTAAGAAAAAAGTAGCAAATTTGGAAAATAGAATACGCTAAATGTCTGGGCTAGTTAAGAACATTGTTTTAAAAGAATGAATGGCTCTATTATACCTGTGAAACATCACCCATACTCTTTGGTAAAATTAAAAAGGAAATACTTGGTTGACGACAATAGCAAAGTTTATGTTTTCATGATCACATATCTCAAAATCAAAATATCAATTCATTAAATCTGTTCCAAGGATTTGTCAGTTTCCATTATGATTTATTCTTGACAAGGGTAAATATATTGAATTAAAGTTTTGTATCAAACCTATGTCCTATAGGATTTAAAACAAACTAGCCTGGATGACACATGGGTATGATGCAGAAAGTCACTAAGGAAACTAAGGCAGGATACCAAGGGTATCAGATGTCCATGTTGGTGTATATGTTAAAAAATGGACTTGTGATTTCGTAAGTCTAAGGCCTTGGCTTGGGTTTAAATTTTTGATATTTTAATTACCATCCAGAACCTTTCTTCATCATTCTTTGACTATTCCAAGCCTCTATTCCACTTCTTCCTACTCTTGGTATCCTCATACGCTAGACCTTGTCATCACCTGGAAATACTTCACCCCTGCATTTTTTTTCCTTTGGCCACATAGTCTTTTCTCCTTCAACACCCCCACCCCCCTCCTCATTTCTCAACCCCTCTGAAATGGTTCTTCTTTCCATTCACCCCTGGCACTTCTCTGTGTAGCCCGTGGAAAGTCTGTTCCAGCTTCTCTCTCTCTCTGCTCACTTGGGGTCTAGAACCTTGTCTGGGCCAGACTTGGTCCTTGAGAATGTGAATTTAGAAAAATGAACAGCCTGGATCCCTCATTGTGATGTCTTTTCCCTTAACACCTCTCTCTTCTTCTAGTCTGTTGGCCCACCATTTCCTTTGCTTCCAACTGCATGTTTGGGAAAGAGAGTGCATGGGGAAGGTACATCATCTACTTAACCACCTCTGCTCAGAAGTGACTCACACAAATTGCTCACATTCTATTGTCCAGTAGAGCTGCAAGGAAGGCAGGGAAATATAGAGGTACACAGAGATATTGATGAGCATTAACAGTTTCTTCAATATCTACCTTGTAAGATTGTTTTGAGAATTAAATACAATAAAATTTGTAAAGCTTGGTAGGTAATTTTCTCAGCAATTATTTCATATTCCAATTTGATTAAAAGTTGTTTTTCTCATGGTCAGTTGATGAATTAGCATTCCACTTGATATTTAGATATTTCTGTGAGTTTGGTTAATGCAAGCCAAAGTCAGAGAGGTCACCTCATACTCAGAGTATTAATAAAACCACATTTCTGGGTCTGTACAAAGACCATCTAGAAACCACCTAGAAACACCACCTAGTGGCGTCATGTCTTGGGGGCAGTCAGCTCTGAGGTGAAACTGCTCAGTCACAATTGGTACCATTTTAGAATTGCACCAAGTTCTGTAATGTAATTTTTCTTTCTAATCTTAGCCTGGTTTTCAATACTAAGAGCCTGGGGGCAGAGTATTTATATGGATTTTTCAAATCATCCTTAGTTATCCCTAGCAGCCTTCTTTGTCCTTGCCCCACAGCAGTTACTGAGCTTCTGGGAGGATGCCTGCTATGGAGTTTCCTGCTGGTGTAACCAGTGGCATTGGCCTGGAGGTCCTGCACTCACTCCATAACCATAAATACTCCAGCTGGCTTACCCTCTAATACTCACTCTGAATGTGTCACCCTTTCTAATAATTCCATACTGTTATATCTTCTAATCTTTCTGTCACTTGCTTCTCAGATCAGGGCACATCTACCCCCAGGAGAGGCATGGCAGCTCTGCCTCAAGATCAATTTTACTCACTAGTAAGAAATAAAAGCTGAGGCACTTGGGTGGCTCAGTCGGTTAGGCGTCTGCCTTCGGCTCAGGTCATGATCCCAGAGTCCCGGGATGGAGCCCGGGTCCAGCTCCTTGCTCAGTGGGGAGCCTGCTTCTTCTCCCTCTGCTGCTCCCCCTGCTTGAGCTCTCTCTCTCTGTGTCAAATAAATAAATAAAATCTTAAAAAAAGAAATAAAGGCTATTATTTTTATTTTAGAACAAACATAAATATGTTAGGGAATAGGATGTAAAATCCCCTTAAATTTTAGGTCTATAACCACACGAAAATTTCGTTTGTAAACTGGGTGGAAGTATTGCTCTGTTTCTAGTTTGGCTTCCTTTGCTGTTTCAGATACACTGGAGGAAGATTTAAGAAGGACCACATGTCTCACTTAACTTGGACTTGTTCTTACTGAGTGCAATATAGACCCTGTTCCAGCCTGGTATCTTCTGAGAGGCCATTCCTGACGTTCTCTTCCTGGTAGAGATACCTGTTTTTCATTCTCGGAGCCATGCATGGTTCTCTTATGTACCTTGTTTAAATTGCATTACTGGGACGCCTGGGTGGCTCAGTCAGTTAAGTGTCTGCCTTTGGCTCAGGTCATGATCCCAAGTCCTGGGAATCAAGTCCTGCATCGACTCCTTGCTCAGCAGGGAGCCTGCTTCTCCCTCTGCTTGCCACTCCCCCTGCTTGTGTGCACTCTCTCTCACAAATAAATAAAATCTTAAAAAAAAAAATAAATTTCACTACTTAGTTATTTAATAAACATATATAGCAGTTACTAAGGGCAAGGCAACCTTCTAAGTGATGAACATATTTTATTTAAAAATTTTTTATTTTAATTTCAGTATAGTTAACACAGTGTTATATTTGTGTACAACATAGGGATTTGGCAATACCATACATTACTCCGTGCTCATCAAGATAAGTGTACTCTTAATCCTCATCACCTATTTCACCCTCCCCCCACCCACCTCCCCTCTGGTAATCCCATTTGTTCTCTATAGTTAAGAGTCTGTTATTTGGTTTGTCTTTTTTCCCCTTTGTTTGTTTTGTTTCTTAAATTTCCCGTATGAGTGAAATTATATGGTATTTGTCTTTCTCTGACTGATTTATTTCACTTAGCATTATACTCTCTCGATTCATCCATATTGTTGCAAATGGCAAGATTTCATTATTTTTTATGGCTGAATAATATTCCATTATATATATGTAATATGTATATATATGTATATGTATATATATATACATAAAGTATATATACTTCTTTATACACTTCTTTATACATATATATGTATATACACACTTTATACACTTCTTTATATACACTTCTTATACTCTGGTTTCTCTTCAGATCATATAAATCTTTCGCCTTTATATACATTTCTTTATTCATCTATTAATGGGTACTTGGGCTACTTCTATAATTTGGCTACTGTAAATAATGCTGCAATAAACACCGGGGTGCATATATCCCCTAGAATTAGTGTTTTTATATTCTTTGGGTAAATATCCAGTAGTGAGATTACTGGATCATATGGTACTTTGATTTTTAACTTTTTGAGGAACCTCCATACTGTTTCCCACAGTGGTTGCCCCAGTTTGCATTCCCACCAACAACGCACGAAAGTTCCTTTTACTCGGCATCCTCACCAATACTTGTTTCTTGTTTTTGATTTTAGCCATTCTGACAGATGTGAGGTGATATCTCATTGTGGTTTTCATTTGCATTTCTCTGATGATGAGTGATGTTGAGCATCTTTTCATGTGTCTGTTGACCATCTGGATGTCTTCTGTGGAGAAATGTCTATTCACGTCTTCTGCTCATTTTTTAATTGGATAGTTTGTTTTTTTAGTGTTGAGTTGTATAAGTTCTTTATACATTTTGGATACTAACCCTTTATCGGATGTCATTTGCAAATGTCTTCTCCCATTCAGTAGGTTGTCTTTTAGTTTTGTTGATTGTTTCCTGCAATGAACATATTTTAATTCTCACAACCGCCGTGGGAGGGAAGTATTGATGTGTGTGTATAGCTGAATGTATGTATGTATGTGTAGGCATAAGACACTGAAGCACGGAAGTTAAACAACTTTTTCAAAGTCACACAGTCAATATAAGCCATAAACCAGAGTCAGGATTTGAACTTGGTTATCTGACTTTTACATCTACACTCTTAGTCACTATGTTTGTTGTCTCTTGCATTAATTATTGGTTAAATTGTCTTTTTTTCTCTAGACTATGAGGGCCTTGAGGACAGAGTTTTACTTACCTCTGTGTCCCTCAAGCTTGGACCGGGGCCAGGCACACAGGAACAGCACAGCAAATGGTAGCTAACAGAGCGGGAGGAGGTGCCTAGGACTGTGTGCTAAGCCAGGTGATGCCGCATCGAATCACCCCATGACTTTCTCTAGGTACGTAGCCTGTGGCCTCTAATTGCTAGCGGAAATCTGAACTTTTTCATTCTGTGCCTTGCGGAACAAGTTGTGAAATTTTTGTGTAAGATATCTTTAGACATTTTCCTGGAATATTTTTAACATTTTCTTTGAATGACAAAGTGCGGATTCTAGGATTCCAATTTCCCTCTGCACCCTGTTCTTATGATTCTAGGAAATACGATTTAGTTGTGCCTATTCAAGGTTTGCCTACTCATGCTAACCTCTGAGATTTCAGTTGTGCTACCTGTCCTAGAGCCCTGAGGTCAGGGGCAGATGCCACCAAAAAAAAAAAACCCAAAACAGAACAAGACAGCTTTCGAGGCTTTGGAAGTAGAAGCAAATGCCGCTACCTGCAATGTCAGCAGTTTGTCTTGGACTCTTCTCTCAGCCACATCTCAGGAAGGTGGGTTAAGATCACAATTTTATATTCCCTGTGAGCTGAAGCATTTCAAAAAACATTCATTTTAAGTGAAGGCTGGTTAGAAATAAATCTACCGAGTGTTAGCTCCATGGAGGAGTCATCATCAGAGCTTAAAAAAATCAAAACCATATTTTTCTTAGGAAACATTTCTTCATGAACACCGAGCTGGGGATCTTCCTTATTTTGTTTATACTCAAAAAGGGCTTTGCGTTACAACAAGTTTTGACTGTCTTGTGATCGTCGTTTCCCCTGGCTGGTTCTGCCCTATTACACACCCACCCACCCCCCCCCCCCCCCCCACACACACTTTTGTGTTGTTTGTTTCTGTTTGGAATATTTCGGGAAAATGCCAGTCTCCTGCGGTCAGTCCCCATGTCAACACTTACTGACTCACCAATATGGTAAACATGCTTTTTCATTTTACTATTACCTAACTTGCATCCGATTTTCTTTTTCAAAAACTGGGAATAATTACACATGTCTTTCTATGATTAGATAGAATTATAGCAAAATTACTCTCTCTCTCCCTGTTTGCCTCCTGTGCTTGCCCCCGCTCTCCCCCCACTTCCAACTTTGGAAACAAACCATTGATGTTTTCATAGTCAAGGAGTACCTTGAGGGAGGAAATAGTTCTATTTCCTCTTGAGGGCAATCTAGTAAATTCTGCTAACACACTCATAGGTGTGAATCAGTACAGCAAGGCCAAAGGGATCATACGGTTGAATTCAGATCTTGAAGTAGTTACTCTGATTATAAATGACTTTGCCCACTAATTGTATATGACATATTAAGGGCTATGGACTACAAAGATGATAAATAACAAGAATTCAGGCTACTATATTTGAATTACTCGTTGAGCATTATCTATGGTAGGTAGACACAGTGTGAAAAACATGACTGACGCAGCCAAAAGTAAATGCTTCACATATTCACAATTAAAACTTGAGTTAGAATGTGTACCTCTATTTATTTATGGCCTTTCATATCCCAGAAAGGATTTCAGATTCTCCAAAATATACACAATACAGAGAGATTAAAAAATACAACACAAAAAACCAAAAACAAGTAATGAAGGTACCAGGTCCAACTGAGGGTAGGAACGACCCAGCTAAAGATGAGCGTGGTCAGCCTACACAATGTGTGCTGTAAGGATGGGTCTCTTTGCTCGTGTTGGGCTACAAATTCTGCTCTAAACTTCTCAGCAGCAAATAGAGAGACATGGGCCTCATGCTGACTTAGCTGGAGAAAAACCACTCTTAATTCTAAGAACAGTGAGGAATTCCTCTTAAAAGGGTGTTGTAGAATAATAACAAAGTCCTCCGCACTATTTCCTGCGGAAGCACAGTGATGAGGCTCCTGCGGCTGTCCCACAATCATGCGCGCCCTGGGGCTGCTCGATACTCCTCCCCACGTAGCTGTTTTCCATTTGTGGAGCTGCTTATGGTTTACCAGGACTTGGGAATCTTTGAGGGAGGGAGGATGGCAACATACTGTCTTTCTAGATTAAAAGAGGCAATAATACTTTGCCAGCGGATGTATAGCCGATGTCTAACCAGAAGAATTGCGTTTATATTTTAATCCCAGAAATAGAATTTTTCTTAACCTTACTGAGTACCTTTTGCTTGTCACTTGACGTTATTTATTTGAATATTCTTCTTATACCATCTAGTATGTGTATAAAGGAAAGAGGGCAGAGGTTAGAAGTTTTTAAAAAATTCCTTTCCTGTGTTTGCTTTAGAATCTTAAAAAAATTGTGAAAGTGATCCACATTCAGCGCGGAAGATATAGAAAATACAGACAAATGGCCTCAAATCTCACCACCTAGCAATAGCTTTGAAATGCACATGTATATAATATATGTGTTTGTGCAGTGTATGCATTGGCTTACTTTCTTAATTTTATGAGGGTCACCTAACCACAGCCATAGAAACTAGCACTGCAGTTTCTCTGCTTATGATTAAGTAAAACTATTAATTTTCTCTGAAATTAATTTACTTTGAATACACAGAACTCTCTGAAGATACTGTGGAATGGAAAGAAAAACACAAAAACAAAGCTTTGCATACGAGGCCAGAGACCTGACCTTCACAACTGGCGCTTCGTCCTCCCCCGTTTTTAAAATTAAATCCCTTTAGGTTTCCGTTTCCACAAAGTACAAATGGTACCAAAGCGATGGTGTTTCAGGAAGAGGGATGCGCTGTGCAGATGCAACTGCTACTGTCCTCGTTCGCTAACACGGTGGCTTGAAAACTGGACAAGAGCCTATTGGCTGGGGACTTGCCCATGTACCCTTGACCCTTTAATACCGAGGGAAAACAGGAGGAAAAAAGAGGAAAAATTAGAAGGCACTCTCCAAATGGACAACAAGATCTAGACATTATGTAGTTAGATTTGTCCTCCTCCAAGTCAGTCTTCTTTTCTATCCTTATCAGCATGTCTCTCCTCTTTCCTCGCCTCCACCTCCAATTTTCTCTTTCTTCCCCTTTTCTCTCTCTTCCTCATCTCCCTCCTCTCTTTCTTCCCCCTCTTCTCCTTCCTCCCTCTGTTCCTTCTCCTCTACCTTAATGTGCCCTGCATTCTAGACATGTTAAACTGGGGAGGACAAAGGTAGGATACAGCCCTGAGAGTGGAGTTTGAGTTTGGTATCCCAGTGAAAAACTTAGATAAAATCTTGACAATCTTGGTGTTAATCAGGGCCACAGCTAAAATAAAAAAAACAATGGTCCTTTTTCTGGACACTTGTCTGTGAGATTTATGGGTGGATGGGTGATCTATAATTCCGTGTCACTGCTGAGGGTGGGGGTGATCATCTTGGCCACCTCAGTGATTGCTCTCAATTGGCCCTCTGTTCCAATTCCATTGCTGCTAAATGTCCCAAGGCCATTGCTGCTAAAAATTACAACCTTGGAAAGTTGTCTGAATTTTATGAGGAGTGGACCTTGTTCTCTCATGAACCTGCTACTTTTGTATATATAGTCTTCCTGAGAGCAGGAAAGAAAATGGGCTATCAAACATCCATTATAAGTCTAATTATACCAACTTAAATACAATCTTCAAAGATGTATTTCTAATATATCATATATGTGCTCAACTTTTATCTTGTTTTTCCTCCTATAATAAAACATGCTGTTACCTGGGTTAGGTCCAATGAACATCTGAATAAGGTTGAAATCTACAGCTTTTGGCATGTCTACTGATTTCCATCTTTGTCTCAATAGTATTACTTTTATGAAACCTATATTTTTCACTAATATCAACCATTCCATTTTCTCATTTTCCACTACTTTTTGTAAAATACTAATGGCAAAATATAATAAAATGGTCAAACTCTTTTGAAAGCACTCTCCACTGACAAATGCTGGCCAGAGTGAGTGGCTGACTGGCCTCAGGCAGCTCCCCATAGTATGGTTCAAAATGTTTGTCTGGAAGCCAAGAAAAAAAACTCAGAATGTGGCCAACAATGCTCAGTTTGAGGGCCCTAATGTATAATGTATGTTAAAAAAATGTGAGTTATATGGAAGTTGAATTTAAGAAAGTAGAGGACCACATGTACAAGAAGATGGATTAGGGGGAACCATAAGAGCCTAAAGGTGAAATCTAACCCACCACCACAACAAAATGATTAAGTTGTAAGTATAATAAAGACTTTCATTGTTTAGGATATGGGCTATTACCTAATTTAATTTTATTTGGGGTATGAGACATCTATTGAGGCAATAGGAGAAAAGTGAGAAATATTTCTCAGAACATTGCCATTTTAATATATTTTTCCTGAAGCATTATTAAAGTTGACAGGAAAAAGCAACAACAATTAAAAGCATAAATAAAAGTGGTCAATAGAGAGCTCTTCATTCTCAGTCCAGGCAATGCTACTGAGTGTCTAGTATATTCCGGACACTTTGGGGGTGACATTGACTGAGATGCTGTCTTTACCATTGAGAAGTTCCAGGTGCATTGGGCATAATACTGAGAGTACAAAAATAAAATGTGGGAACAGTCCAAATTGAATGAGATTTATTTTATTTTTAAAATAAATGTTTTATAAAATTTTATACATATTTTATTTAAAAATTTGGAACAGTAAGAAAGAAACTTTAAGAAAAGTTGCAAGTACAATACAGGACAGAAAACTCTGTTTTCCTGAATAATTTGAGAGGAAGTTGCTGACCTGATGTTTCATCATCCCTAAATACTTTAGTGTACATTTCCCTACAAACACATTATCCTACATAACCACAAAATAACCATCAAAATCAGGAAACAAATGCTAAGTCATTGCTAACTTTTAATCCTCAGGCCCCATGTAAGGTTTACCAATTGTCCTAACGATGTACTTTAGAGTAAAAGGCTCTGGTTCAGAATCCCATGTTGTATTTAACAGTCACGTTAGTCTCTTTAGTCTTTTTTATTTTATTATTTTTTTAAGATTTTATTTATCTATTTGTCAGAGAGAGAGAGAGAGCACAAGCAGGGGGAGCGGCAGGCAGAGGGAGAAGCAGGCTCCCCGCTGAGCAGGGAGTCCGATGCGGGACTCAATCCCAGGACCCTGAGATCATGACCTGAGTCAAAGGCGGATGCTTAACCAACTGAGCCACCCGGGCATCCTGAGTCTCCTTCAGTCTTGACAAAGCCCTCGATCTTTCTTTGCCTTCCATAACATTGACACTTTTCAGAATCACAGGCTAATTATTTTATAAAATGTCCCTTAGTTTTGTCTGATGTTTCTTCAAGATTACACTCAGATTATGCATCATTGGTAGGACTATCATGGTGTTCTCTTGCATCTTATCGGGTGATGTACAATTTAGATTTGTCTCATTACTGATGAATTTCACTTTGATCACCTGATGACATCTGCTGGGCTTTTGCACTGAAAGTCACTCTTACTCCTTTTGGCACTTTGAAACTATGTTTCTCATCAGACTTTCAATTCATTCATTATTTAAATCTGTTTGGATTCATGGTTTCCTATTTTATTCAATAGGTTATGGTTTTTTTTTTTATTTTGATGCTCAGATTATCCCTGGGCAGTGGGATATTTGGGCAGTGGCAGCTCCTCCAAGCTGGCTTCTGTATCCTTTTGTCATTTCCCCATCATTCTTTGCACATCTCTTTGCTTTCTGATATAATAAGATGTTATAGGCTCATCATATATTCTCCCCACTCCAGCTCTAGAATCCTTTGTGTCCCCAAGAAATCTAGGTTGCTGTTAGTGGAGAATCATATTTATAACCCAAGATCTGGTTGCTGGGTGTGTTCATTGCTATTAGAATTTGGCTACTTCCCAGGCCCTCTCACTAGACAGAGCTAGCATATGTATGTATGTATGTATGTTTGTATGTATGTGTACACATTTGAGCACATATGATACGTTAGAAATACATCCTTTAAGATTGTATTTCAGTTGGTAATTAGACTTACATGTTTGATAAAGTATACATACAAAGTATAAAGATGTGTATAGACACATTTGCATCTTTACATAAAGACAATTTGCATGCATCTATAGGCTTTTCTGTATCTCTATACCCATATATATATATATTGAAAATTATGAGTTCACACTGATATCCTTCAATTCCAATCCAACACCATGGGTTTCATTCTAGTTTTCTCCCTTCTCTGACAATGAGGAAGCTGACTCTTAGTATCCTTATTTAATTATTCCATCAACCTCCTCATCCGCTACCCAACTCTGCTGCCATACTCTGGCCCACAAGGGTGCTCACCTCACTCTATACTGGGCTGTCACCACCTCGTGGACACCTGTTGACTCCGCTTGGGCTTCAGCACTCCGTGTTGGGCAGCCCTCATGCCCTGGATGCCTTCTTCACTCTGCTTGCACTGACAGCCTACACCAGGCTGCCCCTTTCCTATGGACACCCTCCTCACCCAGCTCTGACTCTGATACCCACATGGGGCTGCCATCCTGTGCGGTCAGTCTCTCGTTTGACTTGAGCACAGGCACACCGCTCTGGGCGCTGTGGTTCTCCCCGCCAGGCGCAGGTGCCTACTTGACTCTGCCCCACGTCATGGCTTCAGGACTGAGTCGTCACGCAAGGGAAAGGGGGCGCGGCAAGGAGGAAAAGGAAAAGTAAGTTCTATTTTAAATTAGAAAATGTGAAGGAAATAAAACAATGAACACTATTTGTTTGTTTTCCATGCCAAAGAAAGTGTGGTTTTCTCTAGGTCTTCTAAAAAAAACTAAAAGATTAAAATGTTTTTAAGCTTTACATTTATTTTTTTTCTGGGGACTCATGTAATGCTGGATAATTAGACTCAGGTTCCTTATTTATATTCTTACTTGGGGCCAGAAGGGAAGTCTCTTTCAATATATAGCCTTTCCTTTTTTTAATATGCCCAGAAGGATTGGAAAATGGTGGGAATTAACAATTATTGGTGAAGAGACTAGATTGTAAAGCTATTATAGTTTAAAATAAGGGTCAACACTGCTCCCTTTAATCCCTCCTGCAGTTTGCCCCAAAGGCATTTATCCTTGTCTTTATCTATTGAAATGCATTGTAAACCCTATTGATTTAATCCAGATGAAGTCTAACAGTTACTTCTGACTCCATTTTGCCATTCTACTGAGGTAATTACTACCAAGGGATCAGTGATTGAGTCTGAAAAAATTCATTTAGTAATTATTAATTGAATAACCACTGAGTTAATAAAACTGTTCTAGGATATTAATTGAATAGGATATAAATATCTACCTTCAAGAAATTATATCTGGAGTGAGATAATAAAGGAGGAACAATCCTTTCCACCTAAATAAAAAGACACTTAATAAGTGTCCATTAAATAAAATGTTTTTCTAAATATTTGGGAGCTAGGGGGCTTTAGGAGAAATAAATAACAATTTTATTTATGCAAATTCTTAATATGGCAAACATCTCAAATTAATTTTTTAAAAAGTTGAAAAATCCAATGCCTTGTCTGAGAATTTTAATATCCAGCTAATAAACTGGATTTCAAAAAAATGCATCTATATACCCAAGGTCTATTTTCTATATAAAAAGTAGTAACAAGGTCAAATTAAATTAAGTTGAATGTCCTCAAGCCAAAAGGCTTAAAAATGGCCACAAGCCCATTACTTTCTTTTTCTTTTAAAACTTAAGAAGCCAAGCAATTTCTTAAATAATAACATGGCAGAAAATACAGGCTTTCTGTCTCTGACTGGCTTAACCTTGCAATGTTTTAGGATTCTGGCTCAGGATTCCTACTAACCATAACATGGAAGAATTGCAGGGCTTTAATGCAAGACATGATTCTGGAATTGTTGTCTCATAAATTCACAGACCAAAAAAGAAGTGAGATGTTATGCACTTGGTAATGCAATGAGAGGGTTTGGAGGGGTCCTCACAAGTAAGTGCTTCTACAGAATACATAGCATCCAGGAAGCTAAGATTTCTGTCTGAAAAGGAAAATGACTAAAATACCTACAATAAGTTTAGTGATTCATCATCAAAATACATTTCACTTTTCTTTATATGAATGTGTGTATTTAAAAACATTAAACAGCATCGGAATATAGTTTCAAGGATCCAACAATCCTTGAAGAGCATCGAATAATAGAATCAAAGGAAATAAAATGAATGAAACTATGCACAAGGATGAAAAGATCACGGTCTCTGGAAATAGTCAAGAAAAAAGATTACTACCCCCTGAATGAGACCCCCATTTGAGTTCTGGGGAGACAGAAAAGCAACAAAGTGATGAATGGATAGGAAGAGTTCTTTGCTAAGAGACGAGAATAACACTTTGGCTTGCAGAAGCAAACACCTCTGAGACTTCAAAGAAAAAAATTTTCCTTCTTCCTCTTTCATTTCTTTTTGTTTAAATCATTAAGAACCCGGTGACAGAGCTGTATCTGACAATGGCTTAGTGGACTTTGGGAGCCACTGCCTCATGCTCAGTACTGTAAGTCAGTCATTTGCAACATTCCTTGTGAGTCCCTGTTCCCCCACCACCCCCACTACCTCCCCCCCGCACCTCCTGAACCATGTCCAGGCAGACCCCATTCTGAAACTGTGTCTGAATTAAAAAATGCTTGCCTGAGGAAACTGAGTTCTTTTAAATTTATAGAGCTTAAGGATCTTAAACAGGGAATGTTTCCAAGCACAAAGCCAGACCGGGGTGGGGGGTGGGGGTTGCCTGGGTGGCTCAGATGGTTGAGCATCTGCCTTCAGCTCAGGTCATGATCTCTGGGTCCTGGGGTTGAGTCTTGCGTCAGGCTCCCTGCTCAGCAGGGAGTCTGCTTCTCCCTCTCCCTCTGCCTCTCCCCCTGCTTATGTTCTATCTCTCTGTCTCAAACAAATAAATAAAATCTTAAAAAAAAAAAACAGATTAAGAAGGAAGAAAGGGTTGCCTTTGTGAGGGCCAATTTTTGTTCAGTTCACAAATATAAAACCACTGGGGCCCATTTGATAATACTTCAATATCAGTTTAGGAGACTGAGAAAGGGATAGATGGGGGTTCAGACCACTAATCATTCTGAACTCAGAATGAGATTTCAGATAGACTATATCACAGATAATATCAAATTCTCATACATATGAAACCCAAGTCACGTGTCTATGAAGTTTGTGGTTCCCAATGACAAGAAGTCATCCTATAAGCAGTAATAAGGATTATTGTTCTCAGCTCTGCACTCTCTCCTATAGTAACATGATATACCTATGTCATCTGCCATTGAAATTTGAAATGCTTCCCACAGATTATATTTTTACACCTTATTAATGTTAGGCTTGGCTATGTGACTTCCTTTGGCCAACAGAATGTGGGAGAAGTGAATGGATAAAGAAGATGTGGTACACAAACACACACACACACACACACACACACACACAATGAAATATGACTCAGCCATCAAAAAGAATGAACTCTTGCTATTTGTTTAATGATGTGGCTGGAACTAGAGGGTATTATGTTAAGTGAAATAAGTGAGTCAGAGAAAGACAAATACCATAGGATTTCACTCATATGTGGGATTTAAGAAACAAAATAGATGAACATAGGGGAAGGGAAGGAAAAATAAAACAGAGAGGGAGGCAAACCATAAGAGACCCTTAACTATAGGGAACAAACGGAGGGTTGCTGGAGGGGAGGTGGGTGGGGGGATGGGGTAACTGGGAGATGGGCATTAAGGAGGGCACTTGATGTAATCAGCACTGGGTGTTGTACGCAACTGATGAATCACTGAATCCTACCTCTGAGACTAATAATAAACTATATGTTAATTAAATTAAATTTAAATAAAAAATAAAAAAAGAATGTGGGAGGAGGTGACAATGTGCCAGTGGTGAGCCAAGGCTTTGAGGGGTATTGCATGCTTCTGCCCCACCTCTTGTATTCTTTCACTGCCATGAGAAAAACATACCATACCTGGCGGCAGCCCCTTCAGGCTGAGAAAGAAGATCTGAGGAGCACACCTGAACCAACTAAAAGACCCCATTTCAATCTGCGCCCCCCGCCCCCACTTCCGAGCTCAGCCACATTGCAGACCAATGTAGGGATATATAAAGGTTTGTTGCTAAGCCACTGACTAACAAATTACTTCATAAGCTTGTTTTCAAAATTTACTTCTTAGAGTACACTTATCTTGATGAGCAGTGAGTAATATATGGAATGATTGAATCACTTATATTGTATACCTGAAACAGATATAACACTGTATGGTAACTACACTGGAATTTAAAGAAATTTAAAAATTTACTTGTTAGTATAAATCTTAAAAATGAAATGATATAACAACGACATCATCAACCTTACATATTTCTAATGTTCTTTCAAAATAAATGGTCTCAAAGCCTCTAAATATAAACATATAATTGAGTCCTAGGTTAAGTTATGCTTAATATTGCTTAAACATTTCAGTTCACTTTCTTACTATGATGGATAAATAAACCATAACTGGACTCCCGAAGTCAAAGCTTGAAATCATTTTACACACAGAAAGAAGACTCTCATGAAGCCATTATAAAGGGAAACACAAAACCCTGGGGCAACTCATTTCTCTCCCTTGGCCACACCTGCACCTGAGCAGCAGCCTGTGGAGAGAGGGAACAGGTGGAGAACTTGTACTCTGCTGGCTGGCCTCGCTTAGTACTTACTGTTACCACAGTCAGACAGTCGTACCGCACTGGGATGGTAAGTTATCTTTTCTTCCATCCAGGTCCAGGTCTCCTCTCAGACCTCTAACATCTTCTCCCCAGCCTTGTTCTCAGCTGATGATGTTGTTTCTTAGCTTACTGAACAAATAGAGGCAGTCAGGAGAGATCCAACTTCTCTTCCGACTTCCAACTCTACTTACTTCTTTGTCTATATCATCTTCCCTCTTGTCCTATCATTCCAGTAGTCTCTGTGCCTGTGTGGACAACTTTCCCACTGTGTACAGGGTCACTGTCCTGCCTCCTTGACAACTTTGCCTCTGCAATCATGCCCTCTCCTTTCCGCACTATCAATTTTCACCTCCTCAACAGATCATTCCCATCAGCATACAAATGTGTGATCTCTCATGTTAAAAAACCTTCTATCCAAGTTCTCCTCCGTTAGAGTTCTCCATTGTAAAACTTCTTTACAACAGTTGCCTGTAGTTGCTGTCTTCACTTCCTCACCTCCCCATTCTCCCTAAAACTCTCTCCAATCTGGCTTTCATCCCCTCTGCTTCCGTGAAAATATTCTCATCAGGGTCACTGGACCTCATCAGGTCACTTGTCCCCTGCTGACCACTCCTTTCTTCTTGAAATACTCTCTTCACTGGGTTCCAGTTCACTTCTCTCTCCCAGCTTCTTCTCACTTTACTGGACACTTCCGCATCTCTGCTGGTTCCATCTGATCTCCTGGACCTCTAAACGTTGGAGGACCCTAGGGACAGTGCCCTTGATTCTCTTTATCTGTCATACCCTTTCTAGACAATCTTAAACAGCCCCATGGTCATCTGTTTGCAGATTATTCCCAAATTTACATATTTTCTAAACTCTGAACTCATACACTTAGCTGCCTACAAGCCATCTCCACTGTATATCTAATAAGCATCTCAAATCAGACATGTCCAAAACCAAACTTTTAACTTCCATAATCTGCTTCTTCCCCAGCCCTCCTCATCTCAGCAGTAGTATTTCTATTCAATCAGTAGCTTGGGCCAAAAATCTTAGTGTCACCTCTAGTACTTTTCTTTCCTTCACTCCCCATATCCAACCAGCAAAGCCTATTGGCTCTACCTTCAAATTATCTGAAGTCGGATTACTGCTCAGCATTTCCCATGCTCTCCGGGTTCCTTCTGGGTTAGCTAATGGGTGGCCCCAGCAGGATGGCAGTGAGTGGGAAGAGAGAAAGGCCAGGGTATTTCTTCCCCACTCCCCGTTTGCTTCAGGCCTGTATTTCTAGCATAGCTGCATCCCCCCAACTCCAGAGGCCCCTCCTCCATGCCCCAGTTGCCCTAGGCTCTCCTGTGACTCTGTTCCTTCTTTTCCTCTTGGGATAGTGTCATCTTCCCTCTTTTGCCTTGTATTCCCCTTCATGCCTCTGTACACAGTCCCTTTGTCAGTCAAAGGCTCTATTTGAATCATCTGAGGGTGAAGTTCTTCTTCCTGCTGGCATGCTGATCAACACACTACCCTGTCTAAAATACCATTCCTCTCCACTTTTTATCCCTTTAACTATTTTTTTTCATAATACATACTATTAACTGAAAGTTATTATTATTACTATTATTTTGCTTTTTATTTTCTGCCCCCTCCTCTAAAAACTACACTTTTCAATGGCTCTCCTTTTTACTTTCACTTTTATATCCCTAACCCCTAGAAGAAGGCCTGGTATTGAGTTTCATATAAACATGTTTCTAGGGAAGATGTTCTTGACATATTATTTTTTTTTAAAAGTAAATTGAAGGAGACTATTTTGGTATGGTTCTATTAAAAAAAAATCTACCTATTCAGATATAATAATTGAGTAGTAAAAAGAAGACCTGGAGGCACATACACAAAAGTATTAATAGGGGATACTTCCTGAGGAATGGAAGATGGGATTTGGTTTTCTGCTTTGTATATATCTGTATAGGTTGAATCTGTAGAAGAAGCAAGCCTATATGGAGTTTTTGGGCAAATCAGAAAAAGTCATCTACATACCGTAAGGTAAACACAGCCCCACTGGCACCAGGAGAGTGGATTTTATCCCTTACTTGTCACCATTTTGAAAACATAATTGTACAACTTTACTTGTTGGCTTGGAGAATAAATATTATTTTTTAAGATCAGAATAACATTGATTTATATATACTTTCCCCTCAATTTCTTTTCTAGCCCATCTTTTACATTTTTTTTGAAAAATTCTTGACATTATAGAACCAAAGCAAAATATATTAATAGTCCCTTATCACCTTTTTATGACAAAACAGAAAAAATCATACTCATGGGCAAGAGCTAAAATAAATGACAAAAAGGTTATAAAACTAAGCAGAAAGTTGGGGCACCTGGGTGGCCCAGTTGGTTAAGCAAGTGCCTTTGGCTCTGGTCACAGTCCCAGGGTCCTAGGATCGAGCCCCACATCTGGCTCCCTGTTCAGTGGGGAGCCTGCTTCTCCCTCTCCCACTACCTGCTACTCTGCCTGCTTGTGCTCTCTCTGTGTCAAATAAATAAATAAAAATTCTTAAAAAAAAAACTAAGCAGGAAAGTAAATGTTAGTTAACATCTGAACATAAAAAGCTATTACAATAATTTAATTAAAATATCACAAGTTGGTAATAATGTAGAAACTTAAAATTTATAAACTACTTAAAATCTGGAATTGCTGACTCTTCAGAAATTCTACAGATAGATTTTGAGTGGTAATCAGCAGAAGGGGTTCTGGGTGTCCCCTATGGGTCAGGTTAATGTTGACAACAGATTTATGTGTGTATGTATGTATGTATGTATTTAATTTTTTTAAAGATTTATTCATTTTTTTTTGAGAGAGAGAGAGAGAGCACACATGTGCGCCTCCCAACATGTGAGTGGGGAGAGGAGCAAAGGAAGAGAATCTCTAAGCAGACTCCCTGCTGAGCATGGAGCCCCACACAGGGCTCGATCCTAGGACCCTAAGATCATGACCTGAGCCGAAACCAAGAGTCAGAAGCTTAACCAACTGAGCCACCCAGGAACCCCTGCTGGCAGCAGACTTAATTTGAAACTGTTCCTCAGGTATTTGACAGATCTCACTGAATTTTGATAATCTGACTCCTGATTATGCGGCCAACTAAATATTTTGGAAAAGTGAGTTCATGGGAACTCAAATGCAGGAGCATCCAATTAGACCCAATAGCTTTTTATCCCTGGTGAGCTGAATCAGGCTCCACAGTTCTGGTACAGTCACATAACACAGGGAAATAAGACTTCTGCATTTCCATTTGGTGCAGCTTGGTCACCCCTCCAGGTCAGGGTTGAGGCACATGGATGGTGCCTCACTGATGGTGTGGGGAAAGTCTTCATTGTTACCTGGACTACCTCTGTCCTGACACCTGCAAAGATGACCAGAGCTTGGGTTGATACTGGATAGTCATGCCTGCCAGGGAGACTGGAGAAAGTCTCCAACAAGACCACAGAATATCTGGTCCACAAGATCAGTGATGGATGGTGTCATGGGAGCAGTAGTGATGGCCTACTCACTTGAGTTGTCTCCAACCTGCCCTGCCACCAGGTCCTGAGTTTTGTACACTCTCATATTTCCTCCATCTCGTGTCCACCTTTCCCAAAGAGAGAGCCACACTGGTTAGGAGAGAGAAATATTTTGGAAAAAGTGATTCATAGAAACTCATACGCAGAAGCACCCAGTTGGGCCTTAGGCTGAACTGATCAGAGTGGGTATGTACTCTTTTAGGTTTTCAATGATAACAGCAAACATTTTATGAATGGTCATTGGTGGGAGTAAATGTCAAAACTATGAGCTCACGGTGACTGAGAGGAAAAGGGGACCAGTTGGGAAGGAAAATTTAGGACTCTAGAAATGGATCCATGGGACGGTGGAGCAATAAGGGCAGGGAGAAATCCCCTGTCAGAGGGGAGAAAGGAGAGGAAGAGAATGGGGAAGGAAGAAGCGAAAAAGATAGAGCGGAAGCCAGCAAGTGGAAGGAGGTGTGAGATGCAACAACTTTAGCTATTGTTTTTACTGTTCTAGGCCAGTCCTGAACACTTGAAGCCAATATTTATCTCAGTTCAGTAGGAACATTTTCTTCTCACTCCAACTCAATTTAAATTGTGGGCTCTTTGAGAGCAGGGACCATTTAAAATAGGAAAAGATTGCTTAGGTATATTTTGACCCAGTGGTTCTCAAAGTGAGGTCCCTAGACTAGCAGCATCAGCATTTCCTGGAAACTTGCTAGAAATGCAAAATTTCTGGTCCCAACCCAGACTTCCTGAATCAGAGACTCTGGGGATGAGGCCTCGTGATCTCTGACTGGACAAACTCTGCGGTGATTCAGACACAAGCTACAGCTGGAGAGCAGCTGTATTGAACTCTGATTCATTGACTAGCCCACTGTTCTCATTCCTAATGCATCAGTCCTCTGGTTCTTCTTCCCTTCCTGGACAAGTGGGAGGATATCTCTTCTTCATTTCCTTGACATTGGGCATAAGATCTGCTTTGATTAATGAAATGTGAATGGAGATGCTGCGTGTCTCTTCCAGGTGCAAGTGTGTAAGAGCCAGCATATGATTTTCCATGCTGTTGTTTCTGGCCATGGTGATTGTGGAAGGATATTTTGATATGGACATCCATTGAATTCAAGTATGCAGGAATCCCAGGACACCCTATGGAAGGCAGTTTCACTGAAGGTCACCTGCCCAGCTTTGTGTGAGCGATAAACATACTGTCTGTGAAGCCACTGACAGTTTGGGATTCTTTGTTACCACAGCATCAAGTGGCCTATCCTGATTAATATGCTTACTCATTATAAATACTGTGTAATTATAGTGCTTGTATAGTTTCAGGCACTTTGACAATAAGTATTAGTTAAATGAATTGAATGAAGAATGAATTGAACATTCAATCAACAAATGCCTATAGTTGTGGGAGGACATCAGCTATATTAGCTCAGTTCAGCAAACATTTATTGACTGGGACTGTGATTTACATGGGGGATACAAAGATGAATCAGACATACCTTCTAACCTGGAGGATTTTAGTTGGAAGGCAAAATTAGAAAGGTTGATAATTGTTGCATGTGGAGGACTTTGAATTAAAGACTAAAGAATTTTATTTCATCTTGTAGACAATGTTGGGGGGCAAGAGTGTCAGTGGATTTTGAATAGGACAATTTAATAGGACAATTATTAAATTGTCATTTCAGGAAAATTAATCTGTTGATGGTGGAAGAAGACCATCTGAAAGGCTATTTCAGTAATCGAAGTGTGAGAAGATTAGGACCTAGGCCAGAATGCTGGTCACTGGAAAGAGAAGGCATAACCAGAAATAAGAGAGATTAGAAAATAAAACAGGATATTGTGTATGTGAAGGGCAGGGAGTTGTGGAAGAGGAATGATTTAAAACTGACTCTGAGATCCCACACCTGTGATGCTCCTGGGGTAGTTTAGAGGAGGTAGAAGATAAGATCCTTTTGTTAATGAGTTGAATTTGAGGGAGGACAGCTCATTCAGGGAGGAATGTGCTTAAGGGCAGTCTGTGAAAGTGGGACTGGATGGACCTTGGCAGAGAAGTCACGCCTGAACTAGAAGGTTATAGTGTAGTGGTCATACTGGAAACAATGAGGAGATGGGGTATCTAAGGGAGAGCTTGTAGAGAGAGGGCAGCACAAAGCTTTGGGAGAAATCCACATTTAGGGACAGAGAAATGAAGAGGAGTCAGCAAGGAGACTAGGGAGTTGTCAGGAAGATGGGGTGAGTAGTAGAGGTAATCTTTATTGAGTGCTTACTGTATACTGAGAATTTTACATGTATTTTCTTATTTAATCCTCATACCTTACCTAGGAGGAAGAGTTACTTAATTTTACAGATGAACAAACTGAGACAGAGAAATTTAAGAATTTCCCCCAATGGTTAAAGAGCTACAAAATGGTGACGTCAGGTCTCCCTGACAACAAAATCTATGTTCTTAACCATTGCAAAAACTCACGTGATCTGTTTTACACCGATCCATGCATGGTAGCTTGTTATTGAGGAAGGGCTGGCCAGATAGTAAAGAGCTCAAGAGGAATGATGTTTGAGAAAAGTCCATTGATTTGATGAACAAATTTGTGAGCAGAATGGCGGACAGGAGCTTTGCAGCAGGAGCTAAAGGCCTGAGTGCATGGCACCGACAAGAATGGAATTGGTAGGACAGCCAATCAAGAAATGTTTGGTGAAAGGAACAAGAGAAAGGAGGAGATCCCAGAGGGATGGCAGGACTACATTCACAGGTGTATTTATTTCCAAGACAGAGAGACCACTTACAGACAAAACTGAAGGATTCGGTAGAGCCAAAGAATGAAGGTGTCACAAAGAGGATGCCAATGGAGTTGGTAAGTTTTTGAGGAGGATGGAAAGACTGGATCTAAAGTCTGGGATCTGAAGGCCTAACTCTAAAAGGGAGAAGGACAACCGCTTATTTCCAGACCAGAAGGAGAAGCTGAGTTAAGGTATTATTCAATGTATTTGAATTTACTGAAGTTTTCTTTATTACGCTGATAGCAAATAAAGTCAATTCTAAATTAGATTAGCTCAGAATTAAATTTTCTAGTTATTAAAGTATCTGACAGTTTGTGAGAATGTGAGGACTATTCCTTATAAAATTGGATTTATAAAACAAAATTATAAAAGTTCTCCAAGTTATGCTCTCGAGTCCTTAGTACTTTTTTTCAGGAAACAACTATTCCTTCACCTGCTGAGCCTGGTTTCACTTCCAGTGCCTGCTTTACATTCTGACTTAAAAAAAATACTGTTTAATAAATACATCTTATGCAGCTGTTTTTAAAAACATTCTTTATTAAAAACATCTTTGCATCTTAAGTTTATTTGTTTTGGCAACTTTAAGACAATATACAGGTTTGAATTGTTTTTGTAATAACTCACTGGTTTCTTATATAAATTCCAAGGCATGTCTAGGAGTCTGTCATTGCAATCTAAATCATTTTTTTTTTCCAAGCAATTAATCAGAAGGGCTTTAGGATTAATTACATGCTTAAACATTTAGTAACACTCCCAAAAAACTCAATGAAGTGAAATGTCTAGAAATCGTCCCCTAGGTAGTTCTAACTAAAGCCAGCCTTGAGGAATGTCCTTGGCTTTGTCGGGATTTAAGGAGCATAAAGATTGCTGGGAAATTCTTAGAATTTTTAAAAAAGAACAGGAACATTATGCTATAAAACCTAGGAAAGGAACTCAATATTCTTGTCAGAAGGAAGTTTTCTTATATGGAAAAAGAAATGTAATTCAATTTGCATGACTTTCTGCCGACTCTGGTGTATTTTGTTGCTTCTGTTTGTTTATTTGCTTGGAAGGTTTTGGCTGTTGGGGCCTTGGACTAAGTAAGGCCTGAAGAACTGTGAGCTCCATTGCCCTTGACTTGCCTAGAGGTGTAAGGAAATTGTATCTTTTTATATTTGTGAATCCTGGGACAAAGGGGATTACAGCACTTGTTTTTTAGAAAATGTTTGAGAGTTTTTATATAAAAAGCTGAACAATACAGTGGTCCCCCTCATCTGCCTGGGAAACATTTTAAGACCCCCAGTGGATGCCTGAAACCACAGATAACACTGATATATATGTAGATATGATATTTATATATACTATGTTTTTTTCCTATGCACACATACCCAGGATACAGCTTAATTTATAAATTAGGCACAGTAAGAGATGAACAACAATAACTAGTAATAAAATAGGACAATTATGACAATGTACTGTAATAAAAGTTAGGTGGATGTGGTCTCTCTCTCTCTCAAAATATCGTATTGTTCTGTACTCACCCCTCTTCTTGTGATGCTGAGAGCCGACGAAATGCCCACGCGGCGAGATGAATGAGGTGAAGGACGGAGGCAGCGTGCTGTAACATTAGAAGACACGTCAGGAGGAGGATTATCTGCTGCCAGACCTCAGAAAGCGAAGCTGGAGAAGCGGCGACTGCTGTACTTTAAACTTCAGAGAGCAGCTGGAGAGAATTGGAGTGGGGCTGGGGGCAGCTGGAGGAGCTGAACTTCTGGGGGGCTCTGCGCGGCTCCCCCTGCAGCTCGGCATTCACGGCTGCCTCCACCTGAGGCTTTCGAAGCACTACTTTTTCTCTAGGGGCTCTGACCGTTCCTCCTCCAATCCCTTTGCTGACTCCCCTTCCTTGACCCAGCCCTGAAATGCAGGTATTCTCCAAAGTTCTACCTCTACTCTCTTCTCTTCTTGTGTTCCCCATGGAGCAGTCTTTTTCGCTCAGGAGGTTCCGACTATATTTTCCAAATATCACTCAGACATCTGTACCCGGGCAGCTCATAGATACCTCGAACTCAATACCTCCAAAATTTAGCGTGTCTTCCAGCCCTCAACCAAAATGCCTTTCTTCCCGGCTCCTTATGTTGTTTAACCAGATCAACTTTTCCTAGGCTACGAAATTAGAAATGCTTTCACCTCCTTTGCCGCCCATCTCCAATCGACAACCAGGTTCTGTTAATGCTATCTCAAATGACTTCACTTCCTCCCCTTCCCACGTCTGATAAGTAGCCATCTTGTGTCTAAACCATCTCTAAGTTGTTTCCAACCCTCTCAACCTTCTCCATTCTAACTTCTCTTGACCTCGTTCTGACTTCATGACCTATTGCCTCAACCAGCTAATTAGCTTCCTTGCCTCCTTCCCTCTTCATTCCACCCTGCATTTGGCTGCCAGAGTTGTTTTGCAAAAAACACAAATGTAATAATAACGATCATTTGCTGATAAAGCAATGCTCCTGCAGCACAGTCTGGCCACACGCTTCTTTCTTTCTTTCTTTCTTTCTTTCTTTTCTTTCTTTCTTTTCTTTCTTTCTTTCTTTCTTTCTTTCTTTCTTTCTTTCTTTCTTTCTTTCTTTCTTTCTTCTTTCTTTTTAAAGATTTTATTTATTTATTTGAGAGCGTGAGAGAGAGAGAGAGAGTACATGAGGGGCAGAGGGAGAGAAAGAGGGAGAAGCAGACTCCCCTCCTGAGCAGGGAGCCCCACATGGGACTCAATCCTAGGACCCTGGGATCCTGACCTGAGCCAAAGGCAGACGCTTAACCGACTGAGCCATCAGGTGTCCCCATACAGGCTTATTTCTAACTATACTCCTCCTCTTCTCACATTGCAATTCAGATGTGCCATATTTTGCTCATCAAGCACATCATAAACTTCCATGGCTCCGCGCTTGTTTCCCCTCCTAGAATGACTTTCCTGCCTTTTCTGCTTGTTCAGATTATACCAATCCCTCAAGCTCCAGCTCCATGATAGACCTAATAAAATATGTGTAGAACATAGTAGGACTCTAATAAATATTTTTAGGGCTGAATTAAGTGAAGAAGAGAACACAAAAACTTCATGGTACAAATAAAAGATGGGGGACCATTTCATTAGCTGAGAAAGAGAACTGATTTAACTTTGATGTAATCAAGTTTCCTGTCCGTGACCCCTCCCCTCGCCCCAGGCTCCTGCGATGGTGTAGCCTGCTTTGAGCAATCACTTCCCTAGATCCCTCCTTAAAGAGAATTTCCTTTTTGTTTTATTTTTTTAACTAAAAACAATACTGCAATGAACATATTCTGTGAACTTTTTCAAGTGTATCTGTAGTGTAAGTTTCTAGCACTGAAATTCCTGAGTAAAAAGGAAGGGGAATTAAATTGCTTGATATGTGTTGACATAGCAACTATTCTTATACCAAAGGTGTATGAAGATGTCTGGTGTCCGTGACCTTAGCAAAAGTATTATCAAGCCTAGGTTTTTGCCAATTTCATAGATTAAAAAGTGTTATTTTGGCTCACTAGAATTAAGGATTTTTCTGCATGTCTTGCAGAAGGAAATATCAATGACCTAGAAGTAAGACCCTGATGATTTGCCTAGACACACAAAAGAAGGCAGGAGGTATTTCTGAAAGAACTGCTGGTGTATTGTGTGATAGCATCCAAACTGAGAAGCATTGCATTGACTTGTAATAGCATTGTGAAATTCATAGTAAGCAGATTATTTTTAAATATGAGTTCATTCATAATATGCTTTTTGAAAATGTAGTGTAACCCCATTTTGTCAAAAACTGTGAGAAATTCTCTTTAATTCAAAGATCTGTAAATCTTTACTCAGTTTTTACAATCATTTGTGTTTGTAAGCTTGCTTAGAGTGTTACAGTTGTGAAAATTAGCAATAAAAACTTCTGAGTTCTCCATTTCCTCTTAAGTGTCATCATGCACACACGGAATACTCATTTGTGCCTACAAATAATAAAATGATCACTGTTGGGAAAAACTGTTATTTTGGTTTACGTTTCCTTACTCGTTAATGAGGTGGAGCATCTTCTCATCCATGCGTTAGCCATTTATATCTTTTTCTGCCTTCCTTGTTCATGTCTTTTGTTTAATGCTTTGTTGGGTCGGTCATCTTTTTCTTAACTGGTTATACCTGTTCTTTGTAAGTTTAGGAAATTAGCCCTACAATACAGATTGTAAATAGTATTCCGTGTTTACCAATTGTCTTTTGATTTTGTTCATTATTCTTTTTTATTGTAGAGAAATGTAAAAAATCTTTGTAGTCAAATTTATCAATCTTCTTTATACTTCTAAGTTTTGTGTCATTCTTAGAAAAGTCTTCCCCATTCTAATATTACAGATAAATATACCCAGTTTTCAAGTGTTATCATAGTTTTGTGTGGGTTTTTTTCTTGTTGTTGTTGTTGTTGTTGTTGTTGTTGTTGTTGGTTTGCAGAGTTTAAATCTTTGATCTTCATGAAATTTACTTTGGTATAAAGAGCAAGATGGAGATTTTCCTTAATTATTTTCCAAATGGTTCCTAGTTGTGCCAATTCCACTTACTGAATAATCTTTTCCTCACTGGTCTGAAGTGTAGTTTTTATGTTAAATTCTGATGTATGGTTAGGTGTATGTCCGAACTCTGTACAATTTAATTAGAGACAATGTGTAGCTCCCTAAACACCAGTTCAGGAGATCCGGCATCAGATCATTGTTACTCTGGATCTGGATCTTTTAACAGGTATAAATACCACAGTCACAAAAATCAGGTGGGCAAAGATGTACCTTTATTTCTCTGTAACTGAATCTAGTTTAGCCCTTGAGCGCCATGTCCATCCTGTGGCAGAACACTGGATTCAGCCAATTCAAGGTATCTCTGTCTCCTGTAAGCGATCTAAGCTCTCAGTGTTGGGGTGAAAACAGCTTCTCTTTCATCCTGGCTCTGCTGAAGGGAGTGAATTTTCTGACAGCCATCTTCTTCGTCTGTCTTCTGCTGGCATCTCCAAGATATAACTCACTTTGCCTGGTCCTTATCGTTGTGCACTGGCAGCTGCTTATGATCCTGCCATGGGCCTTTGTTTGCTCCGTGTCTCTGAGCTACTGCCTGCGAAGTGAGACAGAAGTTTCTTGTGCTTTCAGGTCCTCCTAAAAACCCATCTGGGATTTCTCTTAGAGGTCCTGACTCCAGCGCCATGGATTTGAACCTGGGATGTGTAGGATATGGAGGCCCCCTTCTCAGGAATTCATATCAATTACTCATATCTTGTTCTCTTTCCCCAAACATCTTCTTACCTCCAACCTGTGAGATTTTCTGCTGGTCTTGGGGGTGGGGACAATGGCTGCAGTGGGAGGAGGAAAATGGCTTATTCATCACCCTGCAATCTCTCCAACTCTGTTGTTTATAGTACGAACTTTGACTATAGTATAAACTTTTTGTTCAGGCTGTTGGATCCTGATATTCAAAGCCACACTTTTGGAACCAAAACAATCTTTTGTCTCTCAAAAGTCCAATTCATACAAGTAAAAATATTTTGGCTTTTAATAAGATCATTTCTGTTACGAATTTTAAGAGCCTATTTTGGAACTCACGGACAAGAATTTGATTCTTTGTTCTTGCTGAATCATAGAGAGTAATGGGCAGAAAGAAGCCCTGGGGAAGGATGCTCAGGAGGAGTCTTTGTTAATATCACGGAAAGTTACCTGCAACACTGAATCCTTGATCTGGCATCTAGACTGCTGTCTCCATCCTTGTGATCACTCCACTGGTTAAGGGATCTATTTCAGTTAATTGCCTTCTGGTCCTCCCAGTTCCTTTCCTCTGCTCTTGCTTAGTCCCTACTGTTTTCTGAACGGGGGTTCTGCCAGGCTTTCCCTACCACCAATCCTCCCAGGGAGCAAAGTCTCAGAATCTACTCTCTTTGGCTGGGCCATCATTTTGATTGCAGAGCTGTCCACCTTTCAAATGTTTGCCTACTCTCCGTTCTGGGAGCCTCCTGATAAAGTTCTCCATCTGCCTCTTGTTGCAGCTGCTGGATTTTCCCAGATTATCTCCCTAAATCATTTAGCACCTCTGCCTGTCAGGAGGGCACAGTGTTCTAATGTAGCAGGAAGGCATGTGGGATGGGTGGGTGGGGGCAGGAAGTAGTATGTGAGGAGGACACCAAGGAGAATTACTGCAAGAAACTCTGCATGGGCAGAGGTGGATCACTGAGAACAAAGCATCATAATGTTACCCAGTTGAGCCCGGGGTAGTGTATGATTTCTTACAGACTATTGCTTTGATGTAGTCTGTGGTTAGTGACTCTTTTCATGACATTACTCTGTTTCCTCCCATTTCATCTCCTACGCTTGGATATTCTTCAGGTCTAACCCAGTATTTAGTTGTCATAGGGATCTTCCTTCCTATCAGTAAGTAGCCGCTGTCACAGGTTTTTGTTGTTTTTGTTTTTGTGCCCTGAATGGCTTGATCTTATTCTCTAGACCTGTGTAAATAAGACTTTTAAAGACCATTCTTCTCTGACCACTTGTTTTTATGCTTGTTCTCTTATTTGCCATTTCATAAAAGGCCTTTAACACAGAAGATTTGATTTTGAAACAATAATTAGGAAAGAAAACATGTCATGTGGGGGTGGGAGATTATAGGGAAATGGCACAGTCTTCTTCCTCAGACCAATGCATGTTGCTAAATGATCAAGTTCAACAGGGCACACTTTCTCCAAAATAATAATATTCTCTTTCCCAAATTTTGTCTCATGAGATCTACTAGGAAAATTCTGTCTTTTTTTTGTAAGTCTAGGATTTAATCTTTTCTCCTTTTTCTTTTTGGCTCAGCTGCTTCTTTGACTCAAAACAAAACAAACATGGAGTATAATCTTTAAGTGAGTGTGTTCTTACATTGAAAGAACATGGAACTTGCTTGAGAACTGGGATCGCTTCAAATGGCTCCATATTTTGCTGTTCCCAATTAAACTTCCTGGAATGTTCCCAAAGGATGCTTTCCATATTTATCAACTTTTTCAGTAATCCAGGAACCCTTAGAATCTGATAAAGTAAAGGAATTATGCAGGAGCTTCTCAGATATGAGGAAGATGTATGTCTTTTATCAGGATAGTATGCCTTTCCTAATCACAAAGCAGTTGATTTCTGACTTGCAGAAATAATGGTGGTCATTACTCATTGATGACTTTGGTGGGAGGAAACAGCAGCTTCAGGACTTCTGTTTCTGTCATCATAACATACTAGGTACCCTGAAGAACCTCTCAATACAAAACACCTAGAAATTATGGATCAAATGTAACAGATAATCTTTAAAATATCAAGCTCTCCAACAATACACTATATGTTAACTAACTTAAATTTAAATAAAAACAATTATCAAGCTCCCAAGAAAACAGGAGAAACTTCCAGACACCAAAAGTGGTGAGGTGGTGCTAATTCTAGCCCCAACCCTGCTTTGGGGACATTTGGTGATCTTGGCATTGGATTTCTGACATGTGGGGACAAAAGGCAAGGCCTTGAACCATGCTGGGGAGGTAGAAGTGAGGCTCTACATAATTGCTGGGACTCCCAAAGACCTATACCACCAGAAAAAAGATGTCTAGGCAAAGTGAAATAACAAGAAAACTTGTCTGCTTCATCTGGGCTCTAGGTCCAAAAAAAAAAAAAAATTCAGATGTGCCTATACATGGTTTTGAGATTTGAATTTATACACCCCGAGTGGTCAGAAATCCTGAGTTAAGATACTAAAATGAAGTGGTTCTTGTTTGTTAGCTCCTCTGCCAATTGGTAGAACTTGAAAGTGAAAAAAATTTCTTCTGGCAGCCATACATGTTAACCAAGGGTTCCCCGCCCTGTTCTCCACCAAAACTCCACCATAAGGCTATTCTGGTCACCTCTCACCCTGAGGAAGCCCCATGAAGACTGGAGTGTGGTGATCCCATGTTGTGGATAGAGAGGAAGGGGAGAAGGAGTGCACATGGGCTTCTCATCCCCAAGCTCAAATCTAGGGGCACCTCCACCCTTAAAAAGGCCAGATCCCAAGCTTCCCTTCTCTCAACAAAGAAATCTCTCAGGTCCTCAGGGAATCTAGGTTAGGGCAGAGTCCTAGTGTTCAGAATGGGGGTCAGCTACTATGATGGGTACTAGCACTGTCAAAGTGACAGTTTGGTCTCCCCACTGTTCCCCTTTCCCTGCCTACCAGGGACAAAGCTTCCAGGATGGAGGGAACCTCTAGGAAATCCTGCCTGTTGCTTAGCTTGAGACCTTCCTGTGGCAGGTTCCAAGCCTCACTTTGCATCTCCAGTTCCAGAATGGGGTGGAAAAACAGTAAATTAAAAAAAAATGTAGATAGATAGACAGATATGTATACACACACACACACACACACACACATATACATGATCAAAATAACAGCATAAATCCCACAGATAAACTTTACCAACATGAACTTATGTTCCATGAGGAAATAACCTACTAAGACTGAAAGTTAATAGAAACAGTAACAATGTGATGAGAGCTCACCCCAAATCAGAAAATGAAAACATTGAGTACAGATATTTTATTTTAAATAATTAAGGCAGTGAAATATGGACTAAACAGTAAGAGAAAAGAATAAGATACTACTTAAAAATACCTAGAATATTCAAGAAATAAATGAAAGAGAAATCCTGGAAATGATAATATAAACATTAAACGAAAACTTGGTATATGCGATAAGCAACCAGGAGATAAATCTAAAGAGCTTCTGTATAACAGTACAAAGAGGTGGGAAAAAAAAGAAAAATCAAAACATATGGAAGATAACATTTGTAGGTCAAACATCTATTTAGAAGGTGTTTCATTCCATTCCTCAGTGTTTTACCCAAAAGGTATGAAAACATGTTACAAAAAAACCCAAACTAAACCAAAACAAAAGTGTACAAGAATGTTCATGGCAGCTTTATTTGCAATAGCCCAAGACTAGAAACAACTCAAATGTGTATCTGCTGAATAATGGATGAACAAAGTTTGGTGTATTTATACAACAGAACTGTATTCAGCAGTAACAAGGAATGAACTACTGATACACATACCACATGGGTGAATGTCAGAACATACTGAGAGAAAGAAGCCAGACACAAAGGAACATGTGCGGATATGATCCTATTTATTTGAAGTTATAGAAAAGACTAAGCTAATCTATAGTGGTTGCTTCTGCAGAGAAGCATGAAGAAATTTCTGGAATGAGAGTAATATTCTATATCTTGTGCTGGGTGTTGATAACATGGGCTTATACAATTGTCAAAGCTCATGAACTCAACACTTACAATATGTACATTTTATTGCATGTAATTTATATCTCAATAAAAAAATTAAAAACTTGAAGGTGAAAAAAGGAGAGAAACCAGCTAGGATACATGTCTGGAAAATGTGAATTTTTTTTTCGAAAATTAATGTGAAAAGACAATTCAATAGAGGAATGTGCAAAAAAATAATAAGCAGGATTTTCAAAGAAGAGAAAATCTGTAGAGACAATAAATACACAGAAAATGCATAATTTCTCCAATAATTGGAGAAATACAAACTAAAACAACACTTTGACTCCCATTAGGTATAAAAAAGATTTAAGCCTGAGCCAATTTCAAAATGCTGGTAAGGATGTAAACAATGGGCATTCTCATATAGTGCAAGTAGGAATTTAGATGCAATCATTATGAAAGATAATTTGGAAATACTTAGCAAAGATAAATTACAACCCAGCAACTCCACTCTTGGGTATATCCTACATCAGTTCTTAAGCATTCTGGTCCCAGGACCCTTAGACCTTTAAAAATTATTAAGGATGCTGAAGAGATTTCATTTATATGAGTTATATCTATCAATATTTACTATACTAGAAAATAAAATCAAGAAATTAAAAATACATTGTCATTTAAAAAACAAAACAAGCCTATTACATGTTAATAGGGATAACATATTTTTATAAAATAATTATATTTTCCCCAAACAAAAATTTTAGTGAGAAAAGTGGCATTATTTTACATTTCTGCAAATACCTTTATGGCTAGCTTAAGAGAAGACAACTAGAGTCTGTTTCTGCATTCAATCTATTATAGTGTATTGTTTTGATTTAAGTATGTGAAGAAAATAGACTCACACAGATATGGAATCAAAGAAGGGAGTAGTATCTCAATAGCCTTTTTTATTTTTCTTTGATACTATACCCCAAACTCAACAAGTGGTAGTTTCTTTTCTTTTTTTTTTAAATTTATTTATTTCAGAGAGAGAGAGATGGAGATAGGGATGGGGGGGGGGGCCTGAGTGTTCAGGGAGGGGCAGAGGGAGAGGGAGAAGCAGACTCCCCGCTGAGCAGGGAGCCTGAAGTGGGGCCTGATCCCAGGATGCTGAGATCATGACCTGAGTCAAAATCAAGAGTTGGAGGCTTAGCCGATTGAGCCACCCAGGAAACCTAACAAGTAGTAGTTTCTTAAAGGTTAGTTGAACTGGAATTTGAAATCATGTCAATGAACTTTTCATACTCTGTTAAATTAAAATCCATGATCTATCTTGCACTTTGAATGGATCTTTGTACTCATGCATCATTTTGTAACATTTTGTAGTGGAAACAAATGGTGTTGGGAAAATTGGACAGCCACATGCAGAAGAATGAAACTGGACCATTTCCTTACATCATACACAAAAATAGACTCAAAATGGATGAAAGACCTAAATGTGAGACAGGAATCCATCAAATCCTTGAGGAGAACACAGGCAGCAACCTCTTCGACCTCAGCTGCAGCAACTTCTTCCTAGACACATCACCAAAGGCAAGGGAAACAAGGGCAAAAATGAACTATTGGGACTTCATCAAGATAAAAAGCTTTTGCACAGCAAAGGAAACAGTCAACAAAACCAAAAGACAACTGACAGAATGGGAGAAGATATTTGCAAATGACATATCAGATAAAGGGCTAGTATCCAAAATCTATAAAGAACTTATCAAATTCAATACCCAAAGAACAAATAATCCAATCAAGAAATGGGCAGAAGACACGAACAGATATTTCTGCAAAGAAGACATCCAAACGGCCAACAGACACATGAAAAGGTGCTCAACACCACTTGGCATCAGAGAAATCCAAATCAAAACCTCAATGAGATACCACCTCACACCAGTCAGAATGGCTAAAATTAACAAGTCAGGAAACAACAGAGGTAGGTGAGGATGCGGAGAAAGGGAAACCCTCCTACACTTTTGGTGGGAATGCAAGCTGGTGCGGCCACTCTGGAAAACAGTATGGAGGTTCCTCAAAAAGTTGAAAATAGAGCTACCCTATGACCCAGCAATTGCACTACTGGGTATTTATCCCAAAGATACAAATGTAGTGATCTGAAGGGGCACTTGCAGCCCATTGTTTATAGCAGCAATGTCCACAATAGCCAAACTATGGAAAGAGCCCAGTTGTCCACCGACAGATGAATAGATAAAGAAGATGTGATACACACACACACACACATACACACACACACACACACACACACACTGGAATATTATGCAGCCATCAAAAAATGAAATCTTACCATTTGCAACAACGTGGGTGGAACTAGAGGGTATTATGCTAAGCAAAATAAGTCAGTCAGAGAAAGACAATTATCATATGATCTCACTGATATGTGGAATTTGAGAAACAAGGCAGAGGATCATAGAGGAAGAGAGGAAAAAATGAAACAAGAAGAAACCAGAGAGGGAGACAAACCATAAGAGACTCAATCTCAGGAAACAAACTGAGGGGTTGCTGGAGGGGAGAGGGGTGGGAGGGATGGGGTGGCTGGGTGATGGACATTGGGGAGGGTATGTGTTGTAGTGAGCGCTGTGTATGGTGTAAGACTGATGAATCTCAGACCTGTACCCCTGAAACAATAATACATTATATGTTAAAAATAATAAAAAAGAAAGAAAATATTGGTTTACTGAGTTATACAGATTTTCTAAATGTTGATATGTTTAATTACATTATACAATATCGGAAAATCACCACCATCTCATTAGAGAATTTTTGAAATATTGAGAAGCTGTGAAGCTCACATTTGGATTCAAGTTTTCAAAAACTCTAATTTTTGCTTGAAAGCTCATGTCATCAATATTTTGAGAAAATGTCTGCCAGATACCTGAGACTGAAAGAATTGTAGTTTGCCTGCCAATTGTTCTTCCAAATGAAAATGCTGTTCCATGACAAAGTGGTAGTTCATCTTGCAGCTCAAACAACTGCAGTGATTTCTGAGCCACTATTGCACTTCAGTAGGCAATAGGAATACTTTGTGCTTACTTCCCATTTGACATATGGAATATTAAATAGATGAGTACATAAGAGTTGAATTCTAATAAAATTAATATTCTTAAGTGATTTATTAAAATCCCCAGTGTGCAGTGGTAAAGAATACAACGACCACGAGTACGGCTTGGTGCCATTGTCTTGATTCGTGTAAGGCATTAGCAGCTTTGCTTACCATTGCTTTAATATCATCAGTACAATTGACAACACAATGAAAGTGGTAAACAGGTCTTTGCGTTATTAGGACAATGGTTTTGACCTCATGGATTGCCTGGGGGTGGGGGCAAGGGGTCTGGGCCCATCAGGGGTCTTTGGATCACACTTTGAGAATCACTGGCCAAAGAAATATTTGACTTTGCACACAAAGAACTGGCATTTTCATGTATTTTCATATTTTTGGTCATTGCAAAGACCAGAGACAGCCACCACACAGAAAATGAATACAGAAGTGGAATGGTATGCAAAGGAATAATGAAACTGAAAATCTGTTAGAGATATATCAAGATAGGTAAGTCTCACAAACATGAGACTTAAAAATAGAGCAAGTTTCATGCAATATGACACCATTTATGTAAAGTCTAAATATGTATAAAACAACACCATGTATTTTTTAGAAATGTATACCTATGTAGTAAACTTGTATAGAAATTCATTGGAATGATAATTACCAAATTCAAGACAGTCGTTACCTGTAAGGTAGGGAAGGAATTGCATTTAAGGAGGAGATACACAGAGGGCTTCCAAAGCATTTTCAGTGCTTTTTTTTTTTTCCTGAAGCTGAGTGGTGGTTATAAGGAGTTTATTATATTATTCTTTATAGCTCTCTCTATTTTGAAGAATTTCATAATAAATAACAGGCTATCTACAATCATATTCTTTCTTGCTGTGGAGTTAAGTGATCACATAGGTGAATGACAATTCCAACTTTGGCAAGCAGATACGAAGTCAGGGGCGAACTTCAACAGTAATGGTGTAATTCTCTGTAACAGCACCTTCCCCCACAAAATATTCAGCTATATGGATTTGCTTGTTGAGATAATGACTAGCAAACTCATTATTTAGATAGTTTAAGATTACCTTCAAGGCATCCATTCTCATCCACAGAAAGCATCTCTTAACCTCTCCGTTTGGTTACAGGTATTAGCCTAATGTGTCTGCTCCCACCATGTTCCAGAACATCAACTTAGTCTCTTCAGGTTTTCAGCATTCTCAGCAGAGAGAGCTCTGTGTACATCTGCTATTTTAATTCCATCTTCAGGGGGCCCCCTGCCCTCTTGAACTTTGCTCTGTTACCGTCAGCGTAACCTCGGCAGCTCTGGACTTTCACCTACCACTGCCCCGTCCCCCCACAGCCTGTCCTCTCCTGTGGTTTGAAATTTAAAACAAACTGGCTGGACTTAGTTAGCAGAAGCAGAGAATAAAATAAACAAAATTTTCAGGATGACTTTTTCATTTGTGGGGACAACCTCACATTTCTTTCAGGGGCTTTTATTTAAAACGACAAAGACAAACCTCTATAATTCTTTGCTTTTTTGAAGCAGATACCCTAAATATGGAAATATTGTATAAATAAATAATAGAGAATCCTCACTCCACTTGGATGGTCCTTGTGAAAGGTTGCTTGGAAGTTGTACAGTGTGTCCGTTCCTCTTTTCAAAAATGTATTCCTGCCTTAATTATGGCTTACAGATGCTGTCTGTCTGGGTTACATAGTTCTGAGCCCACACCCAAATTACTTTTATTTGTTCCATATACTAGTGTTGTGCTATTGGTTTTCACTGTAGAATGTTATTATTACTTTTTTTAATGGTAACAATCAATTAACTAATATGCTTAAAAAAAAAAATCCTGTAGACCATTTTGTCTTTTCTGTCACCCCTACCCCCTCATTCACCCTAGACTGGAGTTATCCACTGCCTCAGAAGAGGGGAGTTGAAAAGGAGTTAGAGAGAAGAACAGTGAATTGTCAGCTTTTGAATTTCAGAATAGATTTCTGAGACTCACGGCCAAGGTAATACTTGGAGAAAATGGGATTTTGTCTCAGAAGGAAAGATTTTGAGGTTAAAAATATTCATGACCCTGAAGAACAAGGGTATGAACTTTGTGGCACAAATAATACATTTGGGAGTACCGTGGAGAAGGAGGATGAGGAAAAACCCGAAAAAGTGGAGAAGCCTCTGAGTTTACCGAATTATTTAAATTCGAGTTAGTTAACATATAGTGTATAATTAGTTTCAGGGGTAGAATTTAGTGATTCATCAGTTGCATACAACACCCAGTGCTCGTTACATCAAGTGCCCTCTGTAATGCCCATCACCCAGTTACTCCATCCCCCCACCCACCTCTCCTCCAGCAACCCTCCATTTGTTCCCTATAATTAAGAGTCTCTTATGGTTTGCTTCCCTTTCTGTTTTCCTCTTATTTTATTTTTCTTTCCCTTCCCCTACGTTCATCTGTTTTGTTTCTTAAATTTCACATATGAGTGAAATCACGGTATTTGTCGTTCTCAGATGCACTTATTTCGCTTAGCATAATACCCTCTAGTTCCATCCCCATCGTTGCAACTGGCAAGATTTCATTCTTTTTGATGATTGAGTAGTATTCCATTGTGTGTGTGTGTGTGTGTGTGTGTGTGTGTATACACACCACTTTTTCTTTATCTATTCATCTGTCGATGGACATCTCGGTTCTTTCCATAGTTTGACTATTGTGGACATTGTTGCTAATAAACATTGGGGTACATGTGCCCCTTCAAATCACTATTTTTGTACTCTTTGGATAAATACCTAGAAGTGAGACTGCTGGGTTGTAGGGCAGCTCTATTTTCAACTTTTTGAGGAACCTCCATACTGTTTTCCAGAGTGGCTGCACCAGCTTGCATTCCCACCAACAGTGTAGGAGGGTTCCCCTTTCTCCGCATCCTCGCCAACATCTGTTGTTTCCTGACTTGTTAAGTTTAGCCATTCTGACTGGTGTGAGGTGGTATCTCATTGTGGTTTTGATTTGTATTTCCCTGATACTGAGTGATGTTGATATTTTTTCATGTGTCTGTTAGCCATTTGTATGTCTTTTTTGGAGAAATATCTGTTCATGTCTCTGCCTATTTCTTGACTGGATTATTTGTTCCTTGGGTGTTGAGTTTGATAAGTTCTTTATAGATTCTGGATACTAGCCCTTTATCTGACATGTCATCTGCGAATATCTTTTCCCATTCCATAGGGTTCCTTTAGTTTTGTTGATTGTTTTCTTTGCTGTACAGAAGCTTTTTATCTTGATGAAGTTCCAATAGTTCATTTTTGCTTTTGTTTCCCTTGCCTCTGGAGATGTGTCTAGCAAGAAGTTGCTGTGGAGGCCATTGTTAATGTATTATGGTGTTCTTTTTGTGAGGCCCTATGGGAAAAATTTCTTGGGTGTCAGTATTGGGAGTATTTTCTTCCTCTGGGTAACTGGTTTATATTTAGTCTGGAAAACTGTGACTCATGAATCTGACTGAACATCTCTCAAATTTGCTTGCACGAAAGTATGGAGTCAGCTGCTCTGAACCTTACCTACCTTTTGCTAGTGAGTAGAACCTCATGGCATGCATTTTACCTACTTACCTCATTCTGGTGACTATTCTTCCTGTCTTGTTTCCTTTTGCCCTAGGCCTTTATTTACTTTCAGTATGGTTGGACTTTCTGGGAACCAGACTCAGAGACAGAATTTAAGGTGCAGAATGTTTCTTAAGGAGTCCCTTTAAAATCAACACCTATGGAAGGAGTGAAGAGGAATCAAGATTGGGGATGGGAAGAAGTTGAGCTTTGATGCTGTCCCAATAGTAACCTCAGATGACCTCAAAGGGATCTCTGGAACTAGAATGGCCCCTCAAGGTTGTTCTAAATTGAGCATGAATAGCCAGGTCTTTATATTCCTCCAGCAACCATTCATTAGATGTCAAATGCTCTGGGAAGAGTTGTGACATTGGCTAAGCTGAGGCAATCCTTGAAGGGAATGACAGCGAAAGGGTGTTTACCAAAAGTACTCCTTGCAGCTAGAGCACTAAATTCTTCATTGGAGGGGTGGTTGGTGATACATCAGTGCTATAGACTGAATGTTTGTGTCCTCCAAAATTCACATGTTGAAACCCAGTCTCCAAAGTGATGGTATTGGAGGTGAGACCTTTGGGAGGTGATTAGGTCATGAGGGTAGAGCCTTCATGAATTGGATTAGTATCTTTATATAAGAGACCCCAGAGAGCTCCTTCATCCCTTTGGTCTTGTAAGGACCCACGGCAAGAACACAGCCATCTATGAACCAGGAAGCAGGTTTTACCAGACACCAAATCTGCTGGCACCTTGATTTTGGACTTCCTAGCCTCCAGGACTATGAGAAAGAAATTTCTGTTGTTTATGAGTCACCCATTCTGGAGTAATTTGTTATAGCAGCCTGAATGGATTAAGATACTCACTTATTTTTTAAATCTAGTATTTATTTTAAAAGAATGATAGATAATTTTTGGAACTGGGCACGAATAAAATAAGTAGCTAAAAATGAGTGACCCTTGTTCTCATCCTCACCCATTTATGTTGTCTCTTAACTTTGATCCTGAATCTTTGCATATGCTGTTCCCTAAGACTAGAATGCCCTTTCCTTTCTTTGAGAAAGTGCGAATGTATAAAAGAAGCAAAGTGGATTCCTTCTTCAAGGCCCAGAATATCATCACCTCTTCAGTGGAGGGTTTGATGATTCCCTCCGGGCAGGGCCATCTGCTTCCCACTCTGTCTCAGCCATGGCCCCCACATCACAGTGCTGTGATGCTTTCTCTACTGGCAAGCCTTCCCCTCAAACCTCACCCTCTTTGGTGTTCTCTTTATCATGAACAGTGCCTCTACAGTGCCAGAATCCTGAGGGTGAGTTCCCACCCTTCACCTGAGGGTGAGTTCTCATCCATCACCAAGTCCTGCAATATATATATATATATAAAGATTTTACTTATTTATTTGACAGAGAGAGACACAGCGAGAGAGGGAACACAAGCAGGGGAAATGGGAGAGGGAGAAGCAGGCTTCCCGCGGAGCCTGATGCTGGGCTCGATCCTAGAATCATGACCTAAGCCGAAGGCTTATTATTTAACCAACTGAGCCACCCAGGTGCCCCTATATTGTTTTAAATATCTCTCTGGCCTTCCATTTCTCTCCATTTCTGATGCCACTCCTTCCTTTCAAGCTTTCAGTATATCTCTTGTCTGTACTATCTTAATAGCCTTCTATCTTTTTCTCAGTTTCTAGTCTTGCTTTTCCAACAACCCATTCTTGACACAGCAGCTAGAGGGCTTACAAAAATGAAATAGATAAAGAAGATTAAGAGGTATAAACTTCCAGTTATGAAATAAACAAGCCACAGAGATGAAAATTACAGCATAGGGACCATAGTTAATAATACTGTAGTAACATTGCATGGCAACAGATGGTGACTTCACATACCGTGGTGAACATTGAGGAATGTAAAGAATTGTTGAAATCACTATGTTATAAACCCCAAACTGATATAACATTGCATGTCAGTTATACTCCAGTAATAATAATAATAATAAATGCTGATCAAATTGTGTCACTCTGTTTTAAGCCTGTCAATAGCTCCCCCTCTGGGCTTGCATGACTTGTCCACCTCCTTAGCCTCACTACCCTCATCAGTTTTCTTCCCCCTGCTGCTGTTTTTTGGACTCAGTGGCCTGTTTTGATTTCTCTGATGGTCTGTGCACCTTTTCTCCTTGGGATTGTCTCTCGTTGTGTTCTTTCTTGTCTGCTTTTCTGCCACCTCTCCCACAGATTAGAAACTCCTGTTCATCTTTCAGATCTCAGGTCAGCTGTCGTTAACTTCCTGACTAGGTCACGTGTCTCATTTCATGGATCTCTATCCATTGTGTTTCTTTGTTGTACTGGTCACATGGCAATTTCATAGTTAATTAAGAAAAGACTTTAACATCTTTTTCTTCTAGAATATAAATTCCACAAAGGTTGGGACACCTGGATCACCTTACTATTCCTAATCCCTAGTCCAGGACATAGGAGGTGCTTTATGTTTTGATTTAGTTACTGGATAAATATGTATTTATTTACTGAGTTTCTTAAAGGCATGGACAATTTATTAGTCACCTCTGAGCCCTGATGCCCTAGCATAGTATGTAGCATATGTTGGATGCTCTAAGTATTTGTTAAATGAATGCCTGAATCTAACTATTTAAGGGGTTGTCAGGGGCAGGGGGTGGGGAAAAGGGAACAGACATTTTGTGTGGCTGCAGGGGAAAGAACCAGGACTTAAGGTTAAAAATTAAGGAAAGGCAGATTTTTTTCTAAAAACTAATACTAATAAAAAACTAATAAAATTATCCTAATAGGAATCACATCCGAACACTTCTACTGAATGTGTTTGGGTTCTGGGATTATGGGTAATAGTAGTCTTCTTGTGTTTTCTAAATTTTTCTACAATATTATATTGTTTTAATATACAGTAAATAGGTAAATTCAATAACTAAATCAGACAAAATTATTTTTAAAAGATATGGACAGGTGACAAGATAATGGGCTCTCTGTCCCTAGGAGTGTTTGAGCAGCCAGGAATGACACCTGCCAATGATGACAAGGAAGGGACTTCTCCATTGGGAAGGGGGAGATTGGAGCTCACATGCTCTAAGATTCTTCTGACACCAATAGCCCGTGATACTGTTTTTTTTTCCCCAAAGATTTTATTTATTTGTTTATTTGAGAGAGAGAGAGAGAGATACTGCAAGCGGGGGGAGGGGCAGAAGAGGAGGGTGAGGGTGAGAATCTCAAGCAGACCCCGAGCTGAGCATGGAACCTGACTTGGGGCTCAATCTCAGGACTCTGAAACCAAGAGTCAAGGAGGCTTAACCAACTGACCTCCCCAGGCGCCCCAGCCCATGATACTACTGCCTGAATGATAGATGCTGAGTCCCCTTTCTTGGAAGAACTTGGTCTAGTGTGCTTGGCTGTCTTACATGCTTCCAGTATTTCCTTACATTGGAACCTCACCATGACAGGATAAGCGGCAGTGGAATTTGATTTGTATTCAACTGAGGCTGATATACAGCAGGATTTAGTGATGCCAAGAGCATGAATATGGAGGTGAGGGGTGTTGAGAAGCGTTAGATTTCTGTCTTAATTGTTTGAGTGAATCCTGATTAAAATGTTCTCAAATCAGCACTTGGATCACACGTACCCTAAGTATTATATTTAATGGTTAATTTTTTTAAATAGACATTTCCAAACTGTGGTTTTGGTTAAATTAAAAAGATGGGCTCCATTCTGATTTTTGGGTTTATAGGTTAGTTTGGCAAACAGGACCGTTGTTTTTCTCTCTCAAGAGAAAGGGCATTTAGACGATTTCCTCCATATTACAATAGTTTCAGAATTAAGAGGGAACAGAATACTCCCAGAGGAAATCTGGTTTGTAGAAGTGAATCTCTGTCCAGAAAACAATGGAACACACATAAAGGTCTTCTGATTACATGAAATCCCAGCCTAGACAGACAGAGAGAGAAATTTGAGATAATGAAATAATAAGATTGATTTCTATAACGCATGTGTGAAAACCATTGTGTTATTGTCATCACACCAGTGTAAAAGAATTTGCGTGTGTATATGTGTATCAATGTGTACTATGGACATCACTGATGTGAGCGGACTGGTAGTCAAAGAATAAAACAAGGCAAAGAGGAATTCAAAAGGGAAAAATTAGAAGTCACTGTTATTACCGCCCCCTACTCCTTAATTTCCAGTGAGATCTTGAGGAGCACTGTTATTCCAATGAACAAAAGGGTCTGTCACTTGTATGAGTACTTTCTATTTTTACATTATTTGACTTCTTTGTAACTCTTCCAGGTTCTCAGTACCAAAGTGAATTCTAATCATTTTATTGATTGAAAGAGGAAAGGCATTTTCTTTCTATTGGATGCAAGCTTTTAAAAAGGTTTGCCCACAAAGCCATAAGGAACCATGTAAACACAATGTGTCTGATTATCATCTTACAGAAAAATGTGCAAGAAAGTTTCAGGATTTCCAGCTCCCCCTCATCATACCCTCAGAAAGTTTTTCTTTGAAGTAGACAAGTTCAATATGTACTGGGTTGGGGGTATAGAATGAGAAGAATGTCCATATGGAAAGTGCTCTGCAAGGCTGGAGTCTCATGGTGGGACCCAGGCTCCCTAAGGCCTCTGGGGGAGGGGCGCCTGTTCTGTCAAGTACATGGCTATGGGGCCTTACATAACCTGGTAATTGAAAAACACACACAGGGAGGTAGAGAAATGTCTCATCAAAGCACATTGAATAGAACTCTCCTCGCCTGGGCAAGTACCTGAGAACAGCCAGCCCTGGGAATTAGCGTGCTCCCTTAAGGTCCTACAGACTTCCTCAGTTCCATCTGCTCTGCCCTGTGCCTCCCTCTGCTCTTTCCTGGTTCCCCAGCTTCCAACCTGGCTCGAGGCCCTGCCTCCCTCATTTTGTCTCTGGTATGGTTGACCTTGAGGGCCTCTTCTGGAAATGCTCCTCCTACTCGGTCTGGAATTCCTCCTTAGACACCATCCTAATTTCACCTCCAGGCTCTCCAATCTGTGACAATGGCTAAAAGACATACCAGTGCCCCCTACCCTCACTCCTGCCACCTTGGCCCATTTCCTATTAGCTTCCCTGCCAAAAAAGAGAATTTGGATAAAGGAGAACACAGGAAGGCAGAAATAGAGGCATCGGGAACATGGCTTGTGTGCGGATATTAACCATCTTTATTTCCATCAAAAGAGAGTGTGTGATGGTTAATTTTATGTGTCAACTTGACTGGCCTAAGGGATGCCCAGATAGCTGGTAAAATATTATTTCTGGGTGTGTCTGTGTGGATGTTTCTGGAAGAGATTAGCATTTTGAATCATTAGACTGAGTAAAGAGATCCAGCCTCACCAATGTGGGTGGGCATCATGGATTCTTTCTCTCTTCTTGAGCTGGGATGTCCATCTTCTTCTGCCTTTGGACATCAGACCTCCTGGTTCTTGGGATTTCAGACTCTAGGACTAACACCAGTACCTCCCTGGTTCCCAGGCCTTTCAACTTGGACTGAATTACACCACTGGCTTTCCTGGGTCACCAGCTTGCAGATGGCAGATTGTGGACTTCTCACCCTCTGTAACCACACAAGACAATTCCTATAATAAATCTCCTCTTACATATCTATCTTTATATATCCTGTTGGTTCTATTTCTCTGAAGAACCCTGGTAATACAGAAGGTAAGCGTTCACAGAAATGGCTGATCCCATACCTTTGAGAATGGATACATTGGGCACATTTTAACCATTTTAAAATATTTTAAAATTTCTTACATATGCAATATGCTGTATTGTTCACAAAAACATTTGCATACAGTTTTGATTACTATGAAACAAATCCATGTAGAACTCTTAAATTAATACTTACTTTTGCTTATTTACTTACATTTTTTTTTCTCCCATATTTTCAGTTCTGAAACTGGGAGTTGTCTTATAATCAGTGGTGTTTGGCAGTTGTCATCCACTAGGAATGACTGTGACCAAGTGTCACTCAAACTGGGTCCCAGTTCTTCGTGTTGTCACTTCAACTGAGTTACCTGTATGGTCGACACTATATGTGTTAATTACTCTTTAGTATGTCTTAAAAACTATAATATGATTGGACTTTGAGACAAAAAGTTACCATGTACACAGAGAAGCAAAGAAAGAGTGGGATGAAATGTGACATTTGGGAACCAAAGAGCCATCACTGGAGGAATGACTGCAGGTCCATATGACTTGCAAAGCAGCCACTAAATGTTTTACCTAATGAAGGAAGATATCAACATGTAGAGAAGGCTGGGTTTCATTTTGTTGCTGAAATAGATACAAAAGAGTTACCTATCACACATCACTCAAGGTACCCAAAGTCAGAAGAAACTGCCCAAACTCTCAGAATAGATAAAAGACATTTGGAAGTAAAACACCACTGATTAGACTATTATTAAGACATGGCATCATAATTTCATTTGTAGGATTTTTTCCTCCTTTGGTGTTGTGTAAGAAACAGTGTGCCATCAAGTACCTATTCAATTAAAGATTCTCTGCTGGATGCTTTTACTTGACATTTAAGCCTCACACCAATTCTGCTCCATCAACATCATTATCCCCAACTTAGAGATAAAAGATGAGTCATTTACTCAGGTGGCTCATTTAGTTTTGGTAGAGATAGGACTTGAATCCTCATGTGCTCATGACCAGAGCCTGCGCCACCTTCTCTAACCTTCACTGCCTTGGTAGTAATCATCCCAATTTTCCAACTCCTCTGTCTTTCAGAAGTACCTTTGGGGAAGAATGGTCTCAAGAAGCCTATAAACTTGAGCTATTCTGGAACAAGATGACATTTTGGGTTTTTCTTGGTTTTTCATCTAAAAGCTTAGATTTTGGGACTGGGAATCCTGGCTTGGGCTTTTAAGCCTAGGATTTAAAATCTTGACTAGGGTACTATTGGCATTGACTTTTCTGCAATGTACCATGAATTCCTCTCACATATCCTCTTACCTCATCTTGCAATGGTTTCCTAAAGGCAATTTGTAAATGTAAATTTACCTTTAAATTTAAAGATAAATCCCTCAAAGGTAGTTTTTCAACTGGGTCTTCTTTATTTATGCCTGAGAATAAAGTTACAATAATAGGCCCAAAAGTGCCGACAGAAAGTAGGTGGATTGAAGATAACCCAATATATGTCTCTCAACATCAACAGCCAAGGATTTTCCAGAAAACTCCTGTTAGAAAAGTACTGAACATTTATTTTTACCAAACTCCAGGTTCTCAAGAAATAACCAGATGAGAGTCTCACATATAAAAGTTTGTTTCCACGGCTCTCTGAGAGGGGAAAAAAGAACCAAAATAAAATAAAAATGAAAACCACTTGAATTTCTAACCATGATTATAATTGTATTCATCCCAACATTTTTAAAGGTTTAAACATGTTTAGAAAAGCAGTTTCTTCTTAGATCAGGATCAGGAACTGCAGTCCTCTTGGGAAAGGCCAGTCTGTGGTAAGCTAGCTGGCAACAGGGATGGAAGTGCCAGAAATGTCAGGGGGAAGCTGACGAGTCTGAGATTCTTGTGTGATTCTAAACCCAGGAGAATTTGCTTGCATTTGGAATGACTACTACCGCGGGGAATGAAACCAGAAAAGTCATTATTCACACTTCATACATTTATTTCTTTTTAGATTTGGTTCAAAGGCTCTGAGAGTGGCATTCTAAACTAGAGGCATCCAGTTAATTAAATCACAAGGACTTTGTAACAAGTAACAAAAATAATTCATTTCTTCCAAATTGAGCTAGTAGGGCCATTCTCTTCTTTCTTAGGACAAGCATTCAGTGAAAACAGAATTGGTATACAACCAGGTTGAGTTTTACTGTAATCTCTCTGCTATGAAAGATTTCAGCACATTGTTGGCATTTAAATGATTAATAACTAATGCAGTGTCATTTAATATTCTATTTGTCTGTTACCAGTTTTTTCTAATTAACAGCTAGGGTTACTCAAGTGACTCTTAAGAATGGGCTGCTAGATTTCAAAATAATATTTAAAGACTCATTTACAACTGTACCTATTCTTGCCTTTTCCTGCCTGACTTCATAGAAGGAGATGTCTCTCTAGTCCAAGATGAATCACCAATCTATACTCTAAGTGTATACACTGAAATTGAATTTACCATTTGGCTCACCTCTTAAACTGTTGCTTTAGAATTTTCTTTCTCAGTAAATGCTACCATCATGCATCAAGCTTTGCAAGAATGCACGCAGGGATCATCAGAGACACTTTCCTTCCCATTCCTATACCTAGGCTCCATCCAATCCACCAGTGTTTTACTAATTCAATGTTTTTCCTGCATTTCCATTCCCTTCTATCTCCTCTGCTACTAGTAGACCTCACCACTTCCAAGAACCTCCCAAATGATCTCCCTGATATGATTTTTTACATCCATACAATCCATTCTCTATACCACTATCAAAATTATTTCTCTAAATGCAAATCTTAAGACCTTTAAAGGTGCTTCATCATCTTAAGAAAAGAGTTCAAGATCCTTAGCATAGAACCAAGCCCTTTATGCCGTGGCCCTGTAAGCCTCTCCGGCATCATTCTGCACCATTCCTCAACAGCCCCTTTATGTTCCAATCCTACATAAGGACTTGCTGTTTTGCAAATGGACCAGGTTTTGTTCCCTTTCCTGCCTGTGCTTTTGCAGCACAGTTCCCTCGACTGGCCATCTTCTCATCTGCCCACGACCCTTTTACTTAGTTCTTTAGGACAAGTCCCTTCTCTAAGAGCTCTGAGAAACAGTGAGGGAGCCCATGCTTTGAGTTCCAAGTCAATGACAGTGGAGCCTTCTCCTGCATTTCCACAGGCCCCTGGGCAAACCTCTATCCAGGCACTTGCCTCTTAGCATTTCAATCTTTGTTGCACATGATTGTCTCCTCCAGTACCCTGTAAACTCTTTGAGGGGAGGAGCTGGGTCTTTTATTTTTGTATCTCCAGGCCAAACATGGGACCTGTTACTTGCTAGATGTTCCATAAATTGCTGTGGCATGAATTTTAATCCTTTTCCATCACTTCTAGAAACTTTGCTCAAGCAAAGTTATTTTTCTTCTTTCTTTCTGTATGTTAGACTCTTCCCCCTTAAGTCTAATACATCTTTAAAACAAACAAAACATTTTCTGTATCTTAGCCCCAATTTTTTGAAAATATTGTCCAATTATTGCTTTAAACTCCTAACCTCCTTTTGATTCTTCAACCCACTGAAACTTGACTTTTACTTCATCATTCTGATGAAATTGTTCCTACCAATGATACAAATTGCTTCCTAACTGCAAAAGTCATTCTTTATCTTAAGTGATTACTCTAGGGTTTTACGTTGTTAATCTCTCCCTTCTTCCTAAACCTTATTTTTGGTGTTTGTGACATTGTTTCCCCTGGTCTATAACATCTCTGAACACTGACCAGCCAATCTAGCGGCCCATTGTTTAAATGTTGGGTATCCCAAGGAAGCCCTTATTTGTTCTTTTGTCTTCTTCTCCCTGAGTAACTTCAGCTAGTTCCATATCTTTAGTGACCATCTATACATCCAGTGAGGCAAAATCTTGATCTTCAGAACAGTTTCCAACTTGTAATAAATTTTGTTACTCACAATACCCTCAAACTTTACATGTTAAAATTCAATTGTTTCTCTCCTCAAACTTGGCCTCTTATATATTTCCTATCCTAGTGAGTTGGCAGTAGAGTCAAGGTAGAATTAAGAATATTGGCTACTGGGGCTCTTGGGTGGCTCAGTCGTTAAGCGTCTGCCTTCGGCTCAGGTCATGATCCCAGGGTCCTGGGATCGAGCCCCACATCGGGCTCCCTGCTCAGCGGGAAGCCTGCTTCTCTCTCTCCCACTCCCCTGCTTGTGTTCCCTCTCTCGCTGTCTCACTCTCTGTCAAATAAATAAATAAAATCTTAAAAAAAAAAAGAATATTGACTACTTAGATTTTTTTCCAGGTTTCTATACTAGACTATATGGTCAATAAATTTTAAAAGAAAAAATGACCCTTTATATGTATACCAAGTTAGTGTTTGTATTATCTATTGCTATGGAACAAATTTTCACACATGTGGCAGCTTTAAACAGCATGTATTTATTATCTCAAAGTTCCCCTCGGTCAGAAGTCCAAGCACAGCTTAGCTGGGTCCTCTGCCCAGGGTTTCACAAAGGTGCAATCAAGGTGATGGCTGGGGCTGGGATCCTCTTCCAAGCTCGCTGGTTGTTGGCAAAATTCATTCCCTTGAAGCTATAGAACTCGTGGCAGCTTACTTATTCAAGGCCAGTGGAAGAGAGAGTCTCTGACTTGTTCACTCTTTTTTAAAGGGCTTATCTGATGAGGTCAGGCCCACCCAGGGTCATATCATTTTGACTTGCTCAAAGTCACCTGATTAAGAACAGAAATCTCTTCACCTTTGCCATGTAATGTAACATAATCATGGAAGAGACTATCCTATTCTTTCTGCCATATTCTATTAGTTAGAAGCAAATTATAAGTCCCACCACACTCAAGGGGAGGGTCCGGGTGTAGGCCATTGGGAATCATTCTGTAATTCTGCCTGCCACAGCTTAATTTTTTTTAAAAATATGAGTTATGGGAAAATCCATTAAATGTAATTTTGAGATATTAAAAGATTGAATATAAAGAAGAAAGGTATAGAACTTTAACATCTCAAAGTTTAATGGAAATGGCCCATATTTTGAAGATGGTGAAAATGGTTTCTATGTTTATCCTAGCTTACACTTACTGCCTTAGGCAGGAGATATATCCAAGAACCTACACTTTAGATCATATTATATGAACCTAAATGGAATAATCAGAGAAGTTGTTCTGAAAGACAGACATTTAATTATATAACTGTCTTCACTTGAGGACCATTTTACCATGTGTTCGCCTCATTTGCATTAGAGAGAAAAAAGGCAGTTGTATGTCTATGTAAGTCAGTTATATGTTTTCCCTCAGGGTCAATACTTTTGACTTTTCCCAATAGGGCTTTTTTTTTTTCTTCTAATACTTTTGGCAGACTGTGGTTTTCATCAGAAGTGCTTAATCTTTCCTCAGGATAGGTATTTCAGGTATCTTGTAAAGTTGTGTTCTTACAACGTACAATGGCATATCTACAGAGGTTCCTAGATCCTTCACTCTCCCCTTTCTGCCCCATACCTTCTGTAGCTCCTTTTCCTGTATGCATCACACAGATGTTCTGGAGTTAACGCAGGTGCCATTAGAATATGAAATACATAAAAATCTTGCCACTTTTAGGTCCTGCTTCTTAGGGAAAACAGTTCCACTGGTACTTAGAAAAACACAACGTGACTTGGTGAATTTATCTCTTTTTCTTGACATTGGCAATGATAATGCAATGCCCATTGTATACAGTCAGTGTGAGGTCGGCTTGCAAATCCCTACAGATATGTGGTTACTTCTCTACTTTCCCTCTCTTTTGCTTGGGCAACTGCCACATTGATGCACTGGAGCCACTCTTCTGCATTCTTCTCATCCTTGGCCTTGAAAACATAGGTTTTATTGTCTGTGAAGATTTCAAAAGCTCGAGGGAGGGAGCGGTCCCTGCGTTTTCTGGCCACAACTTTCACACTCTGTACTTTGCTGAGTTCTATTGGAGAGTCATCAGGATCATCTTTCTGAAATGCATATGGGAAGGAGAGAACATGAGCTGGCTCCCAGAGCATGAAAAGATCTCTGGCAACTGGAGAATTTTCCAAGAGGATCAGAATCTTTTCACTGCATATGGTTCATAACTTTTGTTATTTTGAATGCTAAGGCCTCAGTGAGTCATTAGAACAATGGAAGGAGTGAGCAATTGGCCCTATGTTACAGTATATTAAGTTGGCACAAGATGGCCAATTTATAAGAAATTATTATTCGGTGGGATTTGGGAAAATGTTTAATTAATATTTCTTTGATTTCATGTCATGTTCGATTGATATCAACACTGTATCAATAGAGCAAAATGCAATAGTACAATTGGAGTACTATTAACTCAGGATCTGAAATAATTTGGGAAGCATGAAATTGAATTTTCCTTTGTGTTATCTCTGAGAAAGATGAATTAATTGAATAAACAGCATCCTAATGTTTAAGCAGATCAAACTGTTTTTGAAACACAATGGAGCTTTGGAAGTATGATTTGTCTACAAACATTAAGTGAAAGAATACTTAATGATCTACATTTTTCTGGCATCAAAACAGAGGCTTACAGATCACCACTGCAACATGAGGGTCATCCCAATGGGCTAGTATGAATAGTTTCAAAAGATCAAATACTTCTTTACAGCAATTTCTTTAACATCCCTGAATTCTTTTGTCTACTGGAGGATGTGCCTGTGCTTGAGGGTCTTGCCAACTCTCCTTTTCCATCTCCCCTACACAACCCACTCTTCTTTCGCTCTGCAATGGAAAGGCACCCTTTTCACTCATCCTGAAGTTACATGGTGTATCATCCAACTTGGAAAAATCTCAGGAGGATCAAACAAACGAAAAAAGCAACTCAAAATATTGATGCTAGGGAAGTGTCCTTCAAACAAAGCAACATACTCACTCCCCAGCTATTTCATTAAGAGACGCATTTCCAATAGCATTTCACTTTTTAGTGTTTAGTAACTATTTATTACATTTGGTGTTATACTTATGACTTTTCATAAATGATATAATTTTAAAAATATAATAATAAAATATCTAACATTTAGAGACTGATAGTCACAAAATATTAAAATAATTAAATTTCAATTTATATACATAGTTTTATTGCAGTAAAAAATGATTGGGTGATCAGGATAAAATGCTGTGGGACTGGTAGAAAACAATATGATTTCAAAGAAAAATGATACCATGTAAACATTGTGATGGGTATTAAGTAGGGCATGTGTTGTGATGAGCACTGGGTGTTATATGCAGCTAATGAATCACTGAACACTACATCAAACACTAATGATGTACTACGTGCTGGCTAACTGAACATAGTAAAAAAAATAAAGATGAACTAATTTATGTATTTCTTTAATGGATGGTGTTAGATGTCAAATTGCTACGGTATCTTATTCCAATGGTTATACTTAAAGGAGAGGTGTGAACTTCTTATTTTAAAATGATAATATTTTCAATTCAACAGAAATTACAGTTTGTGGACTGTTTAAACTTATGATAAACTTAAAATGCTGCAAAGGTATTACACAGATTTTCAAAATTCTTTTAGGGAATAGACAGAATAAAGTTTGAAGATACCTGCACAAGATAATAATTTGCTAGCTTAATTTGGTTTATGGTAAATATCTGACAGTAATAAGATTGTATTTCTTTGAATTAGTCTATAGAACAGAAATTGATACATAGAGGAACTGATCAAGAAAACAAAAAGTTACCATAGTTCTCTAAAGAGGGACAGTGAATTACCCAAGAGAGGTGGACAGGAAGTCAAAGGGCACCATTGCCTAGCTGGTTGGTAGAGATCAAGACCTTACGAATGCGAAAGTAAAAAAATAACACCATAGTCTTTCAGTCCTTATTAAAAATGCACATTTTTCTCATTTACAAGAAAGGGGTTGAAGCTTCAGCTGGACTGATGACCCCTGCTAGGTCACTGCGTCCCTGGGGATGAGAGGGAATTTGCTGTGGTCCTTATAGTACATTATATATTTCTCAATATTTGAGCCACATGTTCTGTCAGATCTCTGAAATGTCAAACCATTATTTCCCTATAAAGATATCAAACAAGTTAGCCAATTATAAAATAGCTTACTCTAAGCTTTATTAAAAAGCTCTGAATCAAGAAGTATAAAGGTCATTATTTGAGCTCAAGAAAAATATTCTTATGCACTAACTCTGCTCTGTCTCAAGGGATCTGAGAAATCATTGCATCTTAACTTCTGATTTCTTTAATAAAAACAGGAAATTCAGATGGTCATTTTAAACACTTTAAAAATACTTCAGTGTGGAGCTATGCTAAGGAAAGTTTCTTTAAACCTCCAATAACTGTCTGAATTGAGTCCAATAACTGTCTGAATAACCATTATGCTTCCCTTTCAAAAAGATCTTCAGCCACAGAAAAGTCCATCTGTATATTTAATAATACACGCAGATGAAGAAAGTAGCATGAGCTTAGGGTTTTTTTTCTTCATTCAAAAAGTTAACATGACGTTTTATTAATTAAACAAGCGTTCATCAAAATTTGTCATAATTCGGATATACCATACTTTATTCCTGTTGAGTAAAAAGTTCAAATACATTTTATAATGAGCACTCTAAAGATACAGTGCATATGTTTTCAGTGACTCATAATTTTTAAATAATTTAAAATCTTTCGTTAATTAATTCAAACACAGTTTGGTTTGCCACTGGTCTGTATTTTCAGTATTCCCGGGAAGCAGGACAGTACACTCATTTAACAACAAGCTTTGATATCACACTGCCTGTGCCCGACTCCAGTTTTATCCCTTTTTACCTTACTGGCTCTAACTTTGGTCAAGCCAATCAAAGTCTCTCTCTCTCTGTCTCTGTCTCTCTCTCTCTCACAAGGGGAAGGGAGTGGGGAGGGTCTGATGTTACATGATGTAAAAGTACCATATGGTGGAACAAGTTTGAGATATAGTAGTTAAACAAAATTAAGTGGGCTCTTTCCTGCAAGACTTGTCAGAACCTTTAGTTCCTTTGTATTTCCCAGATGTCTTTGATATCCTGGTAATGACTGACAGACCCTGGGTCCCAAAGTCCATGAGTGGGGCACAGTGGGTGTAAAGGCATCAGCAGGGTGTTGTATGCGTGTTCTCTGGGCATCTTTCCACAGGAGTGGATGGATGACCATGTGTACATATGCACATATTTCCCCATCACTCTGATTCTGGGGCTCAAATAATACCTGTAAGAGTGGGACAAGACAGAAATCCAAAGGCCAGGGTCTTGCTCTCCCTGGCTTGCCTGGCAGGTGAGATAAAGACCGAAAGTGCCCCCACTTCCCACTCAAGTCAGATTCCACAAGGCTTTCTTTCTGTCAGACCTAACCTGGTGCCTGCCCATCCTGGGAAAGACACCAGCTCTCAGGGCCTGTGCACTGTGCAGAAGGCCACCGGGATCACCCAGCCCAGAGGAATATGCTTCCATCTGCTGGCAGGGAAGGAGAGAGGGAGGGAAAGGCACCCCAGATTTACCCATATGTAACATGACAAGAACAATAGTGCTGACCTCAAAGGACCGTTTTGAGGATTCTTTAAGGCAATCCAGGGTGGCATGTGATAAGCTATTATTATTATATTCAAAATATCCAAGAGGTAGGTCAAGATTGCTTTCTCCCTGATCCTGAATGAATAGAATTTAATGACAAATAAAACTGACTTGAGAAGAAAGGAATAACTTTGCATTGCTGATTGGAATAAAATGCTATTTCAGAAGTTTCTCACTGAAATTTCAGAGTACAGATATTTACTGAGCATCCTAGTTCAGATTGAAAATTACATTAAATGAATATTTATTAATTCTTTTAGAATCCTGTTCTATTTAACTGAGTATTAAATGACTGCAAGATGATAGTGGTTTTCCCTAACCAGCACTGAACTTAGTTGACTATGAAAAGTACTTAAAATAAATCAGCTTTTTTCTTTCTCCCAGCCTGCTGTCTCTCTTCCCTGGGTCCCTGCCTCCAAATATAACCTTTAGTTATAAAGGAAGTCAGGGTCAATATCATAAGCTATTAATTTATGTAGGTGATCTATAAGGGAACAAAAGGCACACGGTTCAAATCAAGCTCACTGGGTAGTCCTTTGGCAGTTCATCTTCTAAACTTAAGTCAACTTAAAAAAGATCTCCTGTAATAAACTGAAGAGAGACAGTAAACCAACTAACATAGGACTGAACAGAATAGACAGTCCAAGGGACATATGCAAAAAAAAAAAATGACACTGTGAAATTATTAATGGAAAAGGACAAATTATTGGCGTTTTAACTCAGGACAAAATGCCTACCTGGTTAATGTAGGTCAAGACCTTAAAAATACAAGTGTAAAAGACAAGGGGGAAACTTACAGACTTTCCTTTTTGAAACAGAAGTTGATTTCCAGCCAGTGTAAAATAACGAGTTTTCCACCTTTTGATGAACTTCCATCTGACTTGCTTCTCTTTAAGTTTTCCTTCTATGAGAGGCTGGCCATCTTGATTTACAACTGTTGAAGGTAAGAGAATGATCAAACCATTTATTTCCCATTATTTATTTGGCAAGCAATCAAAAGTCAGAATTGTACAATGAACGAGAACCCAGTAGGCATATTTGGAAAGTGTGCTAATAAATTATGAATTTGGTTAAACTTTCCCCCTTTGTCCCTAAAGGAATGCACAATTTAGATATGATAATGGGAACCTGTTGAAAGCCCTCACTGAGATTTTCAAAAGGAATATAGTTCACAAAAAGAGGATCTGGTTAGCAGTTTTTAAGGTGTATCCAGATATCCAGCTTTCTGTGCTTCTTAACTCTTTTGTTTCATGATAGTCTGTACAGATGAATTGCTTAGAAGCACAGCTTTATGACTAATCACAAACCAAGTGTATTTAACTATTTGGCAGCAAAAGTCAAAGGAGTGCCCCCAAAGATGTATTTTTCCTGAAGACACAACATTGCAAAGGCAAGCCCAACTCTTTTGGACATGGTTATTTCCACTCTGGAACACACATACTCCTTCTCCATTCTGCATATGCCCATCTCTGCCCAATCAACAACTAATCATTCCATGAGTCAACTCAAATGTTGCTTCTTTTGGGAGAACTTCCCCAAACTCCGACCAGAGTGGCTTCACTTGCCATATGTTCTCATAGCATCTGGCATATTTCTTTTACATCAAGCATCATTGGTAGATAGTTATTGGTGTTTATCTGATTCATGTCTGTCTTTCCCATTGAACTGAAAGCTCCATGAGGGCCTTTGCTTTGTTCACCGATGTATCACCAGGCAACTAATATGGTGCCTGGCAAATACAGGGAATCTGTAAGTATTTTTTGAGTGAAAAGGTTAATTTTGCAGTGAAGTAGAGTGTGTATGATTACACATAATCATAGAATTAGAAGATGTGTTACAATGTCAAAAGTCAGAAGTTATAATGTTGAACTAAAGAATTTCATTCATTTTGTCAACTACCTAAGATTTACTCTCCAAATTCATAGGTAAGCATCTGATTTCTGGGGATTATGACAATATTTACTTACATACATTATGTTCAATTTTCATAGCACTTTGGAAGTAATGAAATGTGTTCCATCATTTGGAAATTTAGACAGTGCCTGTTTGACCATATAAACACAACCTATTCTTCCTATCCTACCACTTCTCTTTTCTAATATAGGTCAAATAACTACTTTAGACAAAGAGGATTTCTCCACCTTGACAGCATTTTCAGGATAAGAATGATGAAATGTATGAAATGTATAGTTTTCTTTTTTTTTAATTTAATTTTATTTCATTATGTTATGTTAGTCACCATATAGTACATCATTAGTTTTTGATGTAGTGTTCCATGATTCATTGTTTGCATATAACACCCAGTGCTCCATGCAGTATGTGCCCTCCAGTGAAATGTACAGTTTTCATAAACAAAATTCTACTAAGGCTACTTTGGCCTCCCTCCCTCCCACCCCCATTTAATGTCTATTCAATTGAATGTTCTATTGTCAGCCCCAAATTAAAGCTAAAAACTGAAAATACTATCAAATATATTATTAGATAGTGACAGGGCTATGAAAAAAATGAAGTAGGGAGGGACCTGGGGGTTGGTGCACACTCACATAGGTGGTCAGGAAAGAGCTTGGACATTTGAAGGTATCTTTGATCTGAGACTTTAGTGTTGAGAAGTGTCTCCCATCTTTGGAGAATCTTCATGGCAGCTAGTATCGTGCCCAGCAGAGCGTAGGGAAACCAGGAACTCAAGAAGTATTGACTATCAATTTCAAGAAAATGATTTCAGGGGCGCCTGGGTGGCTCAGTCAGTTAAGTGTCTGCCTTCGGCTCAGGTCATGATCTCAGGGTCCTGGGATGGAGTGCTGCATCAGGCTCCCTGCTCAGTGGGGAGTCTGCTTCTCCCGCTGCCTCTCACTCATGCTCTCTCTCTCTCTCAAATAAATAAATAAAATCTTTAAAAAAAAAAAAGAAAAGAAAATGATTTCAGTGCTTTGCTTTGCTTTACTTAGGAATCATCTGATTTAGAGTATTAAAGACTGTAATGCTCTTTGAAAATTTAATTGTCTCATAAACATGATGCTCGCTTCCTTTGCGCGGCCTCTACACTCCACAGTTACCTCGGATAAAGCACTTAGGACAGATGCTAGGTCTTTCCTGGGCTGTATGTCCTAGAGAGCCAGAATAGCCTCACAGTGGCCTGGACCATGGGTTCAGTGTTTACTAACAGCGTGCTCTTGAGTCACGAAGGGGGCAGCAGTCTGAGAGGAGGAACAGAAGGTCCAAAGGGAGATCCAAGATAAAAAGAAAACAAACTCTAAACAAACAAATAATGAAAGACCCAGGCTGAGACTTACATTAAAATCTTTCCTAAAACATCCATTTCCTATGCTTCCAAATGAGAAAAAATTGCTAATCTAATTATGATGGTCAAGGATTTTTTTTAATAAGAATTCAGAAGAGTTAGATTTGAGTTCTTTCAACTATAGTTTTCTGATCAGCAAGATCCCACCTGATTTACAAAGATGATGAGATCAAAAGTCAAAATTAAGAAACTTATGTGAAGATACTAAGTAAGTAAGCACTATGGCCCCCTCCACCCTCTACTTTTATTAGACTTTACTTCATAGTTTGTAATCACATTGCTTTCTTGCCATGGTTTTAATGGTAAGATGATTTAATGTAATGGCTTCATAACAGTACATTTTTCTAGTCTCAGTCTTCTATATTTACTCAAAGAGGCATTTGAAATAGTCATGATACCTGAGCTGATTAGAAATCATGGTTGATTTAGGTAATATTTAAGCCCATGGATCCTTCTGGATCTGACATAAGGAATTAGCTTCAAGTATTTCTCCTCAAGGCAGATCCAAATGTTGCACTTGGGTGCCTGGGTGGCTAAGTTGATTAAGCATCCGACTTGATTTCGGCTCAGGTCATGATCTCAGGGTCGTGAGATCCAGCCCCACATTGGGCTCCAAGCACTGAACATGGAGCCTGCTTAAGATTCTCTCTCTCCCTTTCCCTCAGCCCCTCCCCCACTTGCCCACATGCTCACCTGCTCTCTCTCTCTCTTAAAAAAAAAAATGTTGTACTTGAAGAGTATGTGACAAAAGTTTGCAAGGAGAACTTGGCAAAATAGCTGAAGGAATTGCTTGAGACACAGAGTGGATAGGATATCATACCCACAGACTTACATAATGACCATATGACCATAATGACCATGAAAGACTCAAGACAAAATGACAGGCTTACTGGAGCACAAAAGGTTGAAGGACTGTCGAGAAATGATGCTAAGCAGAGACTTATCACTGTATAGCTCAGCCAAAATTATCCCAGGGAAAAAGTCCATGGAAAGGGTTGTAGGAAGGAAATGTTAGCAGAACTTTAAAGTAGCTGCATGTGAGGACCCAATTTAGTCATCAGAGTCGGCTTTAGATAATTTTGTAAAAGCCAGGCTATTTGTAGCTGTAGGATTAGTTTAAAAATAGTTTCAAAGGCAAAAAACAAAGAGACTTAAAATTTTTCCACTTACTATCCCATCTCTTAATTTTTTTTGCAATTATATCTAGCATATGCATGAGAGGCCATGTTTCATTTTAAAAGGTTCTATTGCCCATATCATATCCTTGTAAGCAATAATTCTCATGATAACCCTGTCTTCATGATCAAAACAGGGAACTAATTTTTTCTAGGTATGATCATAATCTATTTGAAAAATAACATGTGGAATGAGACTGAGAGAACGATCATGTGTCTGAAACTATCTTGTTAGCACGTAACACATGCAAGATAAATAAATATTTTCTCATTTACCAATTAATGCATTAGTTCATTTAAAGTGCCACAATTTGGCTAAGACATCTCTACCAACCTGGATCTGTTCTTCTCTTCAATTGTCAGTTGGCTGAAAAGCTATGGAATATTAAACTGAATTCTCTCAAGCAATCGGAGCCCAAACTGTTACTGTGTTTACCAACTTAAAAGTCTTTCTGAGTGTCAATACAAATGTTTATACATTAATTGTATTTCTTGTGTGCACCAAGGGTTGAAGATATTTATGTTGCTAAAAAATGAATTTTGAAGGTATTAATCTTACTCAGCATGCAGTTGGTGAATAAGAGTGAAGAAATACCAGACAAAGACCTTAAAGCTGAGGAGCCCCATGGCAGGAAGAGCAAAGCAATAAAGAATAGTCGTCTGTTCATCTGTCAACCATCCAGCCATCCCACATGTACTTTTGAGCACAGATAAGCTGTAAGGCACTGTGTTTGGATCTGAGGGGGTTACAATGCTCAGTACAGAGGGAACTTGGATTTATCATCTTGTAGGTGAGGTCAAGCATTTTACAAATTATACAGTTCAATGTGGAGTTTGGCAAGTGCCACTGGAGAAGGAAAAGCCAAGCACCACGACACTCAAAGAAAGGAAATTCTACTTCTGGCTAGGAGGAGGTGACATGGGAGCTGGGCTTGTGCTAGGGAAGGAAAAAGGGTATTTAGGAAGAGGGCAGAAAAGGGCAGAGGTACAAGAGGGATGTGTAAGAATCTGGAAGGATCCATGAACTTAGAAGCAACTTCATAAAGCAGTTGTTCTGGGACAAAGCCATGGGTGGAGGGCTGAGGGTGTGAAGACAATGCAAGATTTTCTAGGTGTAAGATCCAGGAAAGAGATTGGGTAACAAACTGTCATGGTGAGGTCATATCGGACGTTAATTGAAGGTCCTTTTGAAGACTCATTAGAAAGGACTTTGCTTTTCTTAAAGACTAAGCAGGAGCCTAGAGCCTGTGAAGGTCCAGCCAGCACAGGCATGAAGCCCCCCCTGGGCCCCAGATGGGATCAGTTATGTATCACAGAGAGTCTCAGCAGGAAACAGAGGACACCTCAAGCTGGGTAATTGAGGGGAGTTAATAAAGGGACTATTTACACAGATGTGAGCAAGGTGTAGAAAAAGCACTATAGTACTCTGGGGCCAGGAACCATGGGAAGGCATAACACGCCTCTGCCTGAAGAAGGGAGCGGAGAGAACAGTTAGGACTCAGAGGGAAACCTGTATGGAGAACACTGACTGACAGGAGCTGTGGCCTTGGGCATAGGACACAGTCAACCTGCAGTGACCAAGCAGAGGGGAAGCTGGGAATAAATAATCCAACCTCACTCTGCTCCCTCCCTCTGATCTTCTGCCTTTGTCGCTAGTGGTCAACTGTAACTGAAAGCCAGAGGTAAGGGAGACTGGAATACACTGGAGAGGCACCTCTTCTTAACGGGGCAGGGGAAGCAGCAAAGCTTCCTGGAGTAAATGTGTCTGAGCTGAATTCTGAGGTGAGGAAGGTGAAGGGAGAAGAGGTACACTGAAAAAACAAAAACGGAAACAAAAAACATAGGCAAAAGGCCAAGTCTTAGAGAGGGGTTGTGCAATGCCTTCTAGAAACTAACTCATTCTATGTGATGGGAGCCTGGTGGGACTTGAAGGGCCAGAGTTGGTGTGAAAGTCAAGGAGAGACCAGTCCTAAGGATCCTCAGACATTGTGCAGAGTGGACTCTAAGGCTTTGTAATAGAACATAATGAAAAATTTCTGGGTGCCTGGGTGGCTCAGTCGTTAAGCGTCTGCCTTCGGCTCAGGTCATGATCCCAGGGTCCTGGGATTGAGCCCTGCATCAGGCTCCCTGCTTGGTGGGAAGCCTGCCTCTCCCTCTCCCACTCCCCCTGCTTGTGTTCTCTCTCTCGCTGTGTCTCTCTCTGTCAAATAAATAAAATCTTTAAAAAAAAAAAGAAAAATAATAATTTCTGTAGTCACACAACCCCTTTTTATCTCAAGAGCACTAGAGTTCAATGATTGAAGGTCTCCATCTTGTTTTAAGTGTCTTGCAATTCTGAATATGTCTTTAGCCATTTATAACTTATTTAAACATAGTGTGCTGAATACCATGTTTACTCACCACTATAATAGACCACTCGGGGCTACACCAAAACTTTCTCTGGTATAGGCCTATAGTTTATGGGGCAAGGGCAGTGATTCTGGAGCCAGACCTCAGCAGAAGCCGGAATCTGCTACTTAACAACTGACTATTCTAATGCAAATTACTTCACTGAGCTTCAGTTTTATCCTCTCTAGAGTAGTCATGCTTAACAACAGGGCCACCATGAATGGCTGTGTAGGTTGTTCACTGCACAGAAGCAGGCAGCCAAGGTGGTGAGTAGAGGCTGAAATTCAGCTTGTATTTTGCTGTTCAAGCCATACACCCCCAAGTGGATTTCATCCACCAGAAATAAAGACACACAAAAGTGCCATTAAGGTTAACTGTGACCTTGCTTAAGCAAATGCCTGGTATATTGTAAGGGATCAATAAAGAGCTACTATCATCATGATCATGATATCATCATCATCAACAACATAAAATGATCATCATCATCATCCTTTTGTTGTGATGATGAACATTTGGAAAGGTGTAACAGGCAATTCAAAGAGTCCCAAAAGGGAGGTGAACACTTCACCAAGACTGCCATTTTCAAGCCAATCCAGTATGGATTGGGCTGCATTGGGCGTGTTTTCCACATCATCTGTGGTTTCTCCCCTTTCTTCCAGACATCCTGCTTGTTCTTATGACAGTAGATGGTAACCCCCGTACAATTACAATTACTATTCACATTGCATAGTGACTTCCATCCAGATTCAGAAATCCCTTATACTGTGTACTTTTTTGGTTTCTCTAACTTTTGTCTTAAAAGCATTGCACTGTGCATGAAAAATCCATAATTGAGACTGTCATGAATTTCATTTGTGATACTTGAATTCTTAGATATTCCTTCCTGATTGTTAAAGATAAATACCTTCAAAAGAAGGCATATTCTGGAAGAAAAAAATATAAATCTCATATATATATAGAGAGAGATATCAATATCAAACACACACAATACGTGACTTTCTGTTAAATAAAATGATCTCCCATATTACTTTTGAAAAGAACTTATTTAAGAAGATACTATTTATTCAAAGAATACATTTGGCAGGAAAATTACACTCAAAATGTTATCATATGAATACCTTTGTCTCTTAAAACGAATCACTGTGAATTCATTAATATGTTTTTTGTCATCATTTGCCTGAGAAAAATTTTACTAAAAATTTTCTGAGATGATAAAACTTTGGGTGTTCACTTATTTGGTAAATATTTATTGAGCATTGTGTGCTAGGGGCTGAAGATGGATGGATGAGGAGAGTTCCCTTCATAGAATTTACTATTTACCAGAGGAAATAGACATTAATCAAATAACCATATATGAAAACACAAGACAGCAGGTATAACAGTTGTCATGAGAAGAAGTCTGAAGGACTTTGAGGACCTTAGTATTAGGCAGGGAGGTCACAGAAGGCTTCCCCATGGCAGTGAATTTGAACTGTAATGGGAAGGCTAAGATCTCTATTAACTAGATGAGGAGGGGAGAAAGGGCACTCCATAAAAAGCCCAGTGGCAGGAAGAAGCATGGTGTGTATGGGAAACTGAAAGAAGATCCTTCTAGCCTGAGTGGAGAGAGAGAATAGGTGACATATGGGACAAGATGAGGCTGCAGAGGATGGGAGAGACCATTGCATGTGAGGCTGTGAGGGGCATATTATAGAATCTGGTCTTTAAGCTAAGAGCTGTGGGAAGCTGTTGTAAGGTTTCATGCAGGGGAGTGGCACCATCAGAGTTGTGTTTTGAAGAGACCATTCTGGCTACAACATGGGAGACTGACTGGTAGTGTTGGCCAGACAAAGGCCCCATCAAAAAGGAGAATTACAGACCAATATCTTTGATGAACATGGATGCAAAAATTCTCACCAAGACACTAGCCAATTGGATCCAACAATACATTAAAAGGATTATTCACCATGACCAGGTGGGATTTATTCCTGGGATGCAAAGGAATGCATTTGCAACATCTGCAAAACAATTAATGTTATATACTACATAAATAAAAGAAAGGACAAGAACCATATGATCCTCTCAATTAATGCAGAAAAAGCATTTGATAAAATACAGCATCCTTTCTTGGATTATAACTTTCCACAGTGTAGGGATAGAGGGAACATACCTCAATATCATAAAAGCCATTTATGAAAAGCCCACAGTGAATATCATTCTTAGTGGGGAAAAACTGAGAGCTTTCCCCCTAGGTCAGGAACATGACAGGGAGCCCAATCTTACCACTGTTGTTCAACATAGTACTAGAGGTCCTAGCCTCACCAATCAGACAACAAAAAGAAATAAAAGGCATTCAAATTGGCAAAGAGGAAGTCAAACTCTCACTTTTTGCAGATGACATGATACTTTATGTGGAAAAGCCAAAAGACTCCACCTTAAAATTGCTAGATCTCATATGGGAATTCAGCAATGTGGCAGGATATAAAATCAAGGCACAGAAATCAATTGCATTTCTATACACTAACAATGAGACAGAAGAAAGAGAAATTAAGGAATCAATCCCATTTACTAGTGCACTAAAAATGATAAGATATCTAGAAATAAGCCTAACCAAAGAGGTAAAGGATCTGTACTCTGAAAACTACAGAACACTTATGAAATTGAGGAAGACACAAAGAAATGGAAAAACGTTCCATGCTCATGGGTTGGAAGAGCAAAAACTGTTAAAATGTCTGTGGTACCCAGAGCAATCTACATATTCAATGTAATCCCTATCAAAATATTGATATTTTTCACAGAGCTGGAACAAATAATCCTAAAATTTTATGGAACCAGGAAAGACTCTGAATAGCCAGAGGAATGTTTAAAAAGAAAACCAAAGCTGGGGGCCTCACAATGCTGGACTTCAAGCTCTATTACAAAGCTGTAATCATCAAGACAGCATGGTACTGGCACAAAACAGACACATAGATCAACAGAACAGAAGAGAGAACCCAGAAATGGACCCTCAACTCTATGGGCAACTAATCTTTGAAAAAGCAGGAAAGAATATCCAATGGAAAAAGACAGTCTCTTCAACAAATGGTGTTGGGAAAATTGGACTGCCACATGCAGAAGAATGAAACTGGACCATTTTCTTACACCATACACAAAGATAAACTCAAAATGGATGAAAGACCTAAATGTGAGACAGGAATCCATCAAAATCCTAGAGGAAAGCAGAGGTAGGAACTTTTTTGATCTTGGCCACAGGAACTTCTTGCTGGACATGTCTCTAAAGGCAAGGGAAACAAAAGAAAAAATGAACTTGGGACTTCATCAAGATAAAAAGCTTTTGCACAGCAAAGGAAAAGTTGACAAAACCAAACCACAACCTACAGAATGGGAGAAGATTTTTACAAATATCTTAGCAGATAAAGGGCTAGTACCCAAGATCTATAAAGAACTTATCCAACTCAACACCTAAAAAACAAATAATCCAGTCAAGAAATGGACAGAAGACATGAACAGACATTTCTCCAAAGAAGACATACAAATGACTAACAAACACATGAAAAAATACCACCATCCCTCGGCATCAGGGAAATACAAATCAAAACCACAATGAGATACCACCTCACATCAGTTAGAATGGCTAAAATTAAGCGAGGAAACAACAGATGTTGGTGAGGATGCAGAGAAAGGGGAACTCTCTTACACTGTTGGTAGGAATGCAAGCTGGTACAGCCACTCTGGAAAACAGTATGGAGATTCCTCAAGAAGTCAAAAATAGAGCTACCCTATGACCCAGCTATTGCACTACTAGGTATTTACCCAAAGGATACAAACGTGATTCAAAGGGCCACCTGCACACCAATGTTTATAGCAGCAATGTCCATAATAGGCAAACTATGGAAAGAGCCAAGATGTCCATCAACAGATGAATAAAGAAGGTGTGTGTGTGTGTGTGTGTGTGTGTGTGTGTGTGTGTGTGTGTAATGGAATATTACTCAGCCATCAAAAAGAATGAAATCTTACCATTTACAATGACATGGATAGAACTGGATTGTATTATGCTAAGCAAAATAAGTCAATCAGAGAAAGACAATTATCATATAGTATTACTCATAGAGGAATTTAAGAAACAAAACAGAGGATCATGGGGAAGGGAGGGAAAAATAAGACAAAATCAGAGAGGGAGGCAAAGTATAAGAGACTCTTAACTCTAGGAAATAAACTGAGGGTTGCTGGAGGGGAGGTGGGTGGGGGGATGGGGTAAATGGGTGATGGGCGTTAAGGAGGGCACGTGATGTAATGAGCACTGGGTGTTACATGCAATGGATGAATAACTGAACTCTACATCTGAAACTAATAATACACCATATGTTAACTAATTGAGTTTAAATAAAATAAGTTAAAACAAGCCAATGGGAGGATTCAGTTAGGAGGAAGAAACAGAATAGGTAAGAAAGGGTAATGTATAGGAGAAGGTGGGAAGGATGAAATCCTATGCAAAATATCACCACCTTCTTGAGATATTTGATGACTTTATTCTCTGTGGCTGCTAAAAGCACCTGTATGTCTTTTATATAGGTGAGTTCGTGGCTGAAAAATAAATTTCTTTCCTAATGTGTTTATATAGGTAAATAAAAAGTTAGAGTTACTCTGAAAGGTGATGACTAGAGTTCTTTTGAAATATATTAAGTGCTTTGTTTTGGAGCGACATAAAAATTCTTTAAATCAATGTTATCTTTTTTTTTCATTTTAACAGTTTTTATTTCAAGTTGCATATAAGATTACTTTACTCTTGCATCTTCTCAATTGTTTCTTCCTTATATTTGCCCTTTTCCTTTCCTACTTGGTGAGATTTGGCTTTACGTTCAAGGATCTTTTTGCGGTCTTTGTCCAGTTTTAGTCTGTGGTGATAACCACCTTGCTAGGGTGAATGCCCACATGGACGGTTGTGCTGTTTGCCTTCTCTCGCTGCACTCGTTCAATGTAGATGACATACTTCTTCCTGTGAACCTGGACTACTTCGCCAATCTGCTGACCTTTGTAGTGTCCTTGCACAACCTGCAGTTCATCATCCTTTCGGATGGGCATGGATCGAACGTTGTACTTCTGTCTCGGCTCTTTGGAAAGAGGGGAAGACATGATCTTCCTGTGAATGTGGGAGGTGCATTGAAATGCCATTTTCGGTTCTTGCTCCAGTCAGAAGTCACAAAGGGATTAAACTTCATTTTGGCCGCTGGTGCTTCAGCGATGGCCGCAAGAGGGCTAAATCAATGTTATCTTAAGCCTGTATAGGGATAAGAGACTGGTTCACTCACTCTAGTCTGCCTTTTGAAAGCATACTTCTCCTCCTCCATAGATTGGCTGGACTCAACTGATTCTCCAAGTGGAAAAGGACACATTTCCATGCACAATGACTTTTTGTGGAGAACCATGGGGTGACTAATGCTTGGCTGCCAGTATAAGGCCTATCAGACACTTTTATCCTATTTCAAGATAAGATTGTTAACCCATTATGAAAAGGCAGAAGGATTAGGAAGTGATGGGAGACGAAGAATAGAAATTAACCCTGAAGGGTACTAGGTTACTGATCTTAGCTTATTTCCCACGTGTTACTAGCAAGTTTACTATGGACTCTATGTGTATGTGTGTATTGAAACCTTTTAGTAAAATGTTAAAATTGGGTATGTTAAAATCCTGTGCACAACATTTTTTCTTATAAACATTTATTTTGCAAAAGTTGCTCCTTTAAGGTTTTAGTTCAGTGTTTATTTAATTTTGAGAAAGTATTAGATTTGAAAGTTAATTTCAAAACAAATCCTGCATCTTCCATAGTCATCCTATCCCTTAGGTTATCCACGAATTACTCAATAGTCCATCCATATGCCAAATACTTGTTGAACACTTCTATATGCTGGGTACTGACTGGGTAGGGCATAGAAGGATCAATAATCTCCTCTGGTTCGCTGTCTAGCGGGGGAGATGATTAACAACAGACCCAGAAGTGTTGGCAGAGAACAGAAAGAACAGAGGAGAGGCATTTATTCTCCGGGGGTGTGGTGTGTCTATGTATACCAGTGTGGGTGCCCACGGGCAAGCGTGTGTGTGTTGTGAGAGAGAGATGTGAGTGTGTGGGAAGGTTTAAAAGAGAGAGGCATGCCCATGCCAGAAAGGCATAAAACAGGAAAATGGGAAGAGGGGGAAAAGGAAAAGGATAATGATTTATCTGAGTCAGTATGTGTGTCTTTATTTTGTCATTAATGAAAGTATCTTTGCACAACAAGCTGGGGTTCCATTTTACATAAGGAACGCATATTCGGTAGTCACCAGCAGTGTATAAATATGAACACAAGCACCGGACTGCTTTTGGTGCTCTAACAATGCTGAGCACGTAAGACAATGTTCTAACACATGTAGCAGGAGGGAAGGCCTCACACGACAAACCTAGCCACCACATAAATCCAAAATGGGGTTTTCTTTTTGTTACCTCCAAAGTACTGTGAAAGCTGACAACGAAATTCAATGGAAAAGTTTCATTTAATGGACTCACAAAACGATTTGCAGCCTCTGGGCTGTGTCCTCAGAGGCCTCTGGGCCTGTTCTCACATTGGTATCTGGAGGGGAGAGTTATCCAGCCCACACTGAAGGTGTCCAGCGCACGAAAGCCACACTGCTATTACCAGTTAGCCAGCAGGGTGTGAAGAAAATCTCCGTACAGAGGCCTTTCTTGACTTGATATCATTTGGAAACCATCTCTATTTGCCCATGTGATAAAACGGACAGCATGCTTTTATAGCACAAATATTTGAAATCAAGTTCTAAAAAAGAATCCTGACAGAAGTTCATCTGAAAAAAACCATGCTTTCATTTTCTTTCATACGCTAAGGAGACCTCCTACTGACAGCCACATTCAACAACTAAATATCTAGTGACTAAGAGAGCAATCACACGGGGGAGTGCTCCGATTTACAGAGGAGGACCGCGGTGCCAAAACTGAGATGTCTCTAAGTTATTTTTTGTAGGGTGTAAGAACAAAGGCATCCCATGTGTCTGAAGAAATAAGAGTGAAAGTCACGACCTCGTTCTTCCTCCTCCTTTTGACAAATGTGACTGAACAGAGAGCCAGATGCGTTCCAGGATGGTCCAGCTGACTCACTGTTACTGCTAACACGAACTAGCAGTTCCAAGACATGAGGCCAACTGATAAAGGGGATTTGCATGGTTTTCCAGAAGGAAGTTCTGTTCTGTTCTACTCACTTGCTCAATCTCGATTCTCTCATTCATGTGGAGTAATGGTATTGGCACTAAATACCACCAGACAAATCTCAGAGGATTCCTGAGTTACTTCAGTGATTTGCTAATCTTCTACTCTGTACTTTTATAAAATGATTATCAGAAACTGAATCAACAATTGGAGACATTGGAAGTAGCTTTCACCGTAACCATTTCCCTCACGTAATCATTTCCCATACATGATCTTACCAAAGCCCCTGTTCTTCTTTAAATGGAATAAGTCAGCAGGGAGGTAGATATTATAACATTGTGGAATAATTGGTCTTAGAATTTCAAATAGTCCATGTCCTTAATTTGGATTTGCCCAAGAAGTGGAAATTTCAGATTCAGGAATTAATCTGCATTAAATCTTGGTTCTACCTCCTTGGTAGCTGTGTGACCTTGGGAAAATTACTTAACCTCTTTGTGTTTCAGTCTCCTCATCTGTAAAATGGAGTCAATAATAATGAGAAAAATGCTTAGCTCAGAGTTAGCATGATAAACGACAGCAATTATAGTAATTTTAGGACCTTTAGACTATTCTAGCATTCATTTTCCTCTGAGTTCATCTGTACCTAACTGGATTCAAAGTGTATTTTACTGACTACTAGATATTAAACGCCTGTGAATTTCTGTATATTGATAGGGGTGTTGGTGGGTGATAAGACTTTGATCTGCAGAAGGGAATGTACTTAGTGACTGTGTAAGCCAGATGATTTGCTGTCAATTTCTGAACGAGTCCCATAGTTCAGGGTACATACTGTTAAGAAGGATTTATATTTTAGGATGTCTTTCCTGATGTCTAATTGAAATTTTCTAAATGCCTCATGTTTTATTCCTCATTTATGGAGATGTTGAACGGCATCTTTTATTTTATATTGGAACAATGAATACTTGACAGCAGTTGTTGTATCATTTGTCAGTACTTAAAAAACAAACAAATACCCAAATCCAATTTTAAAATTTCTTTTGTCTTAGACTCCAATCCTGCTTCTTTAAACCCCTCCTCTCTGAGACTAAACCTTGTGAGGGGCATCTGGATCCTATGGGAGCACTGATTAAAACCCAGAATGGTAACAAGACTCAGGCACAGTATGTCAGGTGCTAAGTTAGGGAAGTGGGCCATTTGTTTTATATATAGTGACTTTTCTCAAGGAGGAAAGAAGCACCAACCTCCATTTACCAGATTCACAATGCACTGGGTGTGGTATAGTGATATATTTGATTTGATTAACACATAATCACAGTCTTGAAACATCTTATTTTAACATTCGAGGCATATTTGATTTTGCCATTCCCAAATGTTATTCATTCATTCACTCACTCAGCAAGTATTCATTGCCTACTATAAATATACAAGGGTGTGTGCTAGACTTTTCCATCTATGCCGTCTGGCCCTAACTGGATTATGAATCCTTTCAGAGCAGAGATATTGCAGCTTACTCATATTTTATCCCAAGCCTCAGCCTGTAGAAGACCTTCAACCAGTGCAACAAACATACGTTACGTAAATGAACCGTGGGATGCAGATACTATGCTTGTTGCGCGTAACCAAATAATAAAATATTTATTCCTATTTATTCCTTGATCATGTTTAAACTCAAAATTTAAGAACATGAATGCAGACATTGTCTCCATGAATAATGTGTCAGCAGTATTATGTTAGACCTTTCCCTTATATGAAATATATAATCTATATGCTTATATAAAAACAAGATGAGATCAACAACCTCCATAAATTTTTCAGGGAATCAAGAGTTTTTGGGGACAATAATAGTTTAAAATAGGATTTCTTGCAGACTTGCATCCCTTTTCATGTAGCAGAAGGAAGTGAGCAAAGAAATCTAAGTACACTGAAGTTTTCAGGGCCAAGCATTTTGATTCAATATGTTCTGCCATAAAATATTTGGCCTTGTTTGAATCTTTATTGCTGTATGTTCTCAGTCTATATTTAACTGTGAGAAACACAAGTAAGAAAGAGTAAACTGCAAAATGTTCTTTTCAAGTGTATGGCAGCAAATTTGAGAAAACATATATTAAAGGAACGCTTTGTGCTTTTAACTTCCAGCCCCTTGTCTGAGGCCTCCATTGGCCAGAAAGGATGAAATGTTTATTGAACTAAGGACTCAGCTGACTTGGAATGAGAATTCTTAAGGGTCTCAGAGCCGTCTAAGATAAGCACCTTACTTCGCCGTGCTCTCAAATAAAGTTTCTTTCACACTGTCTTTTTCACAGGTGAAATAAGGCTTAATTGGGAAGTTTTCTAATGGAGACTTCCAATTCCCCGATTCCTTATTTGTTCAAATTAACTTTTTAAAATCGGGGTGTTCGCTCTGTCTTCAGCCAACAATCTGTGCCTCACAGAGGACGCCATCCCTCGCTGTCAGCTTCTTTCTGCCCCACCTTCGCCGTGCGGTAATACACTTTAATTGGTGCCTCTCCATGCGCCCCTCTCACCTCCACCTGGCCAAATAAACACACTTTTTTCCATTCAGCCTTACCTTCTTGGCAGTTAGCAAGAGAATAGACTTGCCGCAATGGGTAATCTTTAAGAGGCCCCCAAATCCTAAAATGACAGGAACGGGTAGAGGGGTGTCACCTGCAGCTCTCTAGAGAATGGCTCGCCTACGAACTGGCTTTGTGCTCAACAGGGTTTGAACGAGGTTCTCTTGGTTGAAACTGCACTTCCTGAGCAGCGTCCATGTTGAGAACTCTGGGTCCTCTCAGAAGGCAAATGAGTGATGAAATATTCCATTTCCAAGGACAGAGGAACTTTCTGAAGACAGACTTGTTATCAACCTAATTCCACTGGTCAGATTGGGACAAGTGTAACAAGGAGGCAGAGTGGTGGAATGGTTAAGAGCATGGGCCCTGGAGTCAGATTGGGTTCAAATCCTGCTGCTGTTAATTTATTACCTGTGTGACCTCAGTTAATCAAAGTGCTCTGGGCCTCAGTTTCCCCATCAGTAAAATGGAGATAATATTAGTACCAACCTGATAAGATCATTGTAAAGGTTAATGAGATATATCTGACATGTTTAGCATAGGGCATGGCTCATATTCACTAATAATAATAATAATTATTATTTTTTTAAAAATATTTTATTTATTTGACAGAGAGAGACACAGCGAGAGAGGGAACACAAGCAGGGGGAATGGGAGAGGAAGAAACAGGCTTCCTGTGGAGCAGGGAGCCCGATGCAGGACTTGATCCCAGGACCCTGGGATCATGACCTGAGCCAAAGGCAGACGCTTAACAACTGAGCCACCCAGGCGCCCCAATAATTATTATTTTTTAGGCAAGGTCAGTAGACCAAATTCCTTGGGCAGCAGAAAGGGAAGGAGAGGGCGAATAACAGCTATGAAGGTATTCCTCAAATAATTCCTCACTCTTCAAATGTTTCACTTTTTACATAGCTCCATCATGAAGCAGGAGTGTGAGGGATGATCACAAGATGACAGGGTTTGTGCATGCATTCACTCCTTCAGTGTGGTCTCCTTCCTTTGGGGCTTTTGAGAGGATGCTTGTTTTTCTCTAACCCTCAGGGTCATGTGGGCTGAAATGAATGCTTTCAGGGCAAAAGAGCCAGTACTGCTTTCTTGATGACTACATATAGGTAAGGTGTTGCTTCTTTCACTCATTTCTGGTTTATGTCTCTCTCCCTTTCCACATCTTCCCTTTCTCTAACTCCCACTTTGGTGAGATACTTTCCTCAGCATGAGGCAGAGGTGATCAGGCATCCCTCTGTGCATTATTACCAACTTAGGATGTGAGAAGAAGGCCAACAAGAACAGCAGGGCTCAGAGGTCCCTCTGAATCCCAGGGGCACAAGCAATTCTGAGCAGCAAGTGGACAGGAGGGGTCTCTCACCGGTCGCTTTCTCAGGATTGTTGCACATGAAGCATTGCCACGCTCCTGCTGCTTCGCTGAAGCCAAATACATCAAAGAATCTCACTTCTTCCAGATGGAGCTGTACCTGGTCCAGATCCTGTTTCAGGAACACAAAGCACAAAGAACTCATAAGCCGATCTGCCTGCTACATAGCATTCTGGGACTAAAAGAAGGGATATGGGAGTAGGGTGGCCAGTGCTCAGACTCAGTGCTAAGGACAAGGAGTGAGCATTGAGAAAACCTCTCTGGGCCCATCCTTCATGAGAGCAGCCACCTCAAACCCTTCCGAGGGAGTTCTCTTAAATGCGGAGGGCAGTAAGCATGAGCCCCAGGGTTGGGGGTGAGGCCTGAAGTGGTCCAGCATTTTCTTGCATCTAATGGATCTCCAGAATTTCTAAAAAGGAGGGGTAGGCACGTGGCCGTGTGGTTGAAAGGAATGCTGCAGGGGAGTTTGTCTTGTATTTACACTTTGCATAAAATTGAGAATCGCATATCCATATCAAAAAAATTATTTTTGTTAGGTTGGCGGTGCAGGGGGCTGATGGGAAACATGGGAGAGGGCTTAATCCTTGGCTCTGGCACTGTTTTAGTTCTACCTTTTATCTTAAAAGCATCTGCAAGTCTTGCATTATATTCCATGATATGGCTGTATTGGTTTTAATGGAAAATAATGTCTTGAATTACTTATCAATAAATTAATTAATTTTCCCCCTCCCAATAGCTGAGTTGAATTGACACACCAAGAAGACCGTCCCTGTCTTATGTGCCCTGTGGCATCGTGCCAATGTGTTCCTGTTTAAGAGGCAGAGGAGAGAGGTTCCATTACACTGTAAATGGATGGCATACGATTAGCCTAACCAAATTAAATAGCTCTACTGTCCTCCTGAGGCTTTCCTATTATGTAAATGACTTGTAGCCTCTGCTACAGGGTGGTTAGAACCGCACTCTTAAAAGCTTGCTTTCCCAAGAGGGATTTAATGTCTTTGCCAGCTAGCCTTACACGTGCCCAGCTGACTGACGTGTTTGTCCTCTGTTGAGTTGAGATTTTATTCCCTTTCCTCCGGTCCACACACTCAGATCTTCTACCCAGAGTAACAGTGCTTAGTAAGCCCAAGAGCCCAGGGATGGAGGCACTGTGTGTGCAGTTTATGATGGATCTAAAATATAGAATAGGCAAGTGGCTCCTTTTTTCCTGCTCCAAAGTTCCTGTTTCCCAGGTCTGCATTTCCAGGTCTGCATTTCTTGACAGAGGTGAGAAATATGCCAAACTCTAAGCTCCTTGAGAGAATAGACATCTACTTTGTTCACAGTTGTAGCCCCAGAATCTAGTCCAACATCAGGAATGGATTAACAGCATCGGTTTGCAAGCCCAATGCAAAGTTTTCCAATGAACTATATGAAAGTATTATGAACATTTAAAGGGGATTCTTTTAAGAGAACATTTACACTCACTGGAACATAAACACAATGAAGGTAGGGATTTTCTCTGTTATATTGGCTGCTATGATCTCAGCACTAAAAATGCCTATCACATAAGCAGGCATTAAATAAATATTTGTGGAATAATGAAAGGCATAAACTAGGACTAGAAATAAATACTTTTCAGCACTCTTTATTAAGACTATTATGGCTTGTGTTCTGGGATTGGACATCTTGGAGGCTCAACAAGCTGAATACAGCATTTTGAGTTGCTAACGTTTAATACCATTTTTTTAAAAAGCATGTTCTCAAGATAAAGACTGAAGAAGCACCTGGGAGTTTTGCAGGTTTCAAAGGATGAAATCTATATTAAAGTTTATGGGGAAAAAGCAGATGTTTATAAATATCAGTTTCAAAACTGTTAAGTCTCTGAAGTCTATACTTGGCCATTGGCATGCAGATCACTTCTCTATTTCTCACACAACTAAGGATCAATTTTTCATTCAACACAAATACTGCTAACAAAGTACTTAAAATAATATGTAAGGATTCCTTTATTTTTCCTGTTCTGAGACCAGAAATATCCCAGGTTGTTGCCCATAATCCACATTTGTCTTGGCAAAAAGTTACTTGAAAAGTTTAGGACAGATGGCAAGCTACATTCCGGTATTCCAGCTCTGAAGTAAAAAGCAGGCTTACTTCTTCAGAGGATTTAGGTGTTGTACAAAGGGAACTGACTGAAGAAGAAGGATGGTAATTCTATGAACTGTTGAAATCAGCAATAACAGCCAACTTTGAATACAGACAGATGAAACACACGTAGCTCCAAATATTGTTGGAAAATCAAAGCAAAATCAATCATAAAATAAGCAAAAAAAACCCCATCAACTAGTAATACCTAAATTTTTGGAATTTTGGTTTCCTGACTGTGCCTGAGGTCATTATTTCCCTCTCCTCCTTATCTTCTTTACCCTTCTGGGTCCTATAGCTTCCTAGGCCTTGCCCAAGATTGCTTATATGGCTTTTTTTTTTTTTCTTAATACAAGAGAACTAAAGTTGATTTGTTTAGAGAATTACACGCTTCTTTTAAAACAACTAGACTCCAGAAGAGTAATAAAAAGCATGCATATCTAAGTACAGTCCCTCTCTGAGTATTTTAGTTCAATGGGATTATGGTAGACAGACCCTGGGTTGACCCCCTCCCAATAATTCCCATCTCCTGGTATTCATCCCCTCATCTAATCCCTTTTCCTTAAGTGCGGGAGAGACCTATGACTTGCTTCTGAGGAAATGGCAAAGATGGTAAGATATCAATCCCATGTTGATGTTATTATGTATACACACACACACACCACACACATACACACACACACACACACACACACAGACCTATCTTGTTAGCAGATGCATAGGGAGACTCTCCTGCTGGCCTTGAAGAAGCAAGCTGCCATGTTTTGAAATACCTATGGAGAGTTACACATGGCAAGTAATTGTGGGTGGCCTCTAGGATCTAAAGGCAGCCTTCAGCCAATAGCCAGTACAAATTCCAGGTCTTCAGCCCTACCATCCCAAATAAATGATATCTGCCAACAACCTAAGCACTTTTGGAAACAGACCCTTCGCATTCAAACCTCCAAATGAGACCACAGCCCAACTGATAGCTTGATTTTGCAGCCTTGGGAGACTTTGAGCAGAAGACCTGGCTAAGTCACAAGCAGACTCCTGACCCAAGGAAAATGTGAGATAACAAATAGATGTTGTTTTAAGCTGCTAGGTTTTGGTGATTTGTTATGAAGCATTAAGAATCAATACCGACATTGTGCCATGAAGAAGGGAAGGTAACAGATACCCTGTTGGCCAATTCTCAATGAAAATGATAAGTCTACTTAGAGGGGTCACATTCTTCTGAGAACACTCCAAATCAGGCCTCAATAAAACCAGAAGAACATAAAGAGAAAGATACATAATCATAAAGATATACTAAGAAAGATTTTCCTGATAAACACCATCTAACTCAAAAGGGATAGAAGCCCCTGGAGGAAAAATGATGTTTTTAAACAGCTGATTAAATGAATGTTTCTCTAGTTTTGTCTTGTTTTTTTTTTTTTTTTTTTTTTTAATCATTAATGGGAGTAGGAATTTGTAGAACTATACAAAAAAGTCTCTTGCAAAGCCTCTTAGGGGAAAAATAAGCCAGATAGCATGGAAAGATGAAAGGATATTTACAACATTATTTTGATGACAGTGACAGCATGAGTCAATGCTATGGATTCCGTAAAAGTGCAAAGTGGCCTTTGGATCTTATAAAGTGGTCAGTGTACTGTGAAAGGGTACGGGGAAGCAATTTTCCAGAAATCAGTGAAAGCATACATCTGGAAGAACTTTGGGTTCTGGTACATTTAAATTCTGTTTAAAGCTATTTTTGCACAGATACAAAACATAGGATTGCCTCATGTGCTCTGTGTGCCTATGGTTAATAGGATCAACTCTAGGCACATACTTCAAGTATGTTTTAAGAAATGTAAACAAGAGGTTTTTTTCTTTTTTAATGATCTCCAATATTTTCACATAATAGGAGGGCTTTATGTCTTTATGGTTATTTCTTGTACACAAATTCTAACTATATGGAGTCCAGGGTGTGCAATAAACTTATTGAAGTAAAAAAAAATTAATGGGGCATCCTTATACCATTTATCTCTATATTATTTATATTGTCCTACATTGTGCAAGCATAGTATCTTGCAAGAAACATACTGTATGCTGAAAAAATTAGCAAAAGAAAAAAAAAATTAGCAAAAGAAACTCTAAAGAATATTTATGCTATAATTTAATTTTTAAATTTATTTCAACTTCTGAAAAATATTACTACTGAATTTAACTCATAGCAATTAGTATTTATAGCACCTAGTGTCAGGAACCAAGGATAAATAGAGGAAGGAGACATCATCTTATATTCCAGGATATAAGACAGTAATGCACTGGGTCCATAGTATTCCTCACAGAGGAAAGCTGGAATACATCTTTATTTGTGTTTAGTTGTGGTAGTTACTAAGCTTCTTCTGGTGTGACTCTTTTGGCTCTCAACTGGATTAAAGCCTTTCGGCAAGAAGACTAATTTATTTGTTATTTTGTAGCTTCTGAAAATACTAAGTATAACGCTTTGCCCATAAGAGATGTTCAGTGAATCTTTTTAAATTTTTGCTAATTGAGACACACAGATTTTATCTGTAATTTATATCAACAGTAGCATTTAGTTTTTTTGTTTTTGTTTTTGTTTTTTTAAAGTAGGCTCCATGCCCAGAGTGGAGCCCAATGCGGGGTTTGAACTCACCACCCCGAGATTAAGACTTGAGCTGAAATGAAGAATTGGATGCTTAACTGACTGAGTCACCTAGGCACCCTAGCATTTAGATTTTTAATTTTCACATTAATTATGCCCACTAAGCCCTTTCAGAACATTTTTATTTTTAAAAAATACACCTATATTTCTATGGGTATTATAGGAATTCATTTTATTTAATTTTATAAAACAAGTTTCTAGAATAAAATGTTAGTAATTGAAGAATGCTTGTCTAAATCCTTCAATAACAGCGTGTTGTCTGCTTGTTCTCAGCTTTTCCAGATCACCAGTTCTCAGGAGGTGTCAGCATCCAGAATCCCAGGGAAACTTGTTACAAACATCAAATACAGGTTCCATCCCTGGAAGCCTAACCCAATCAGTCTGTGTTTGTGCCCGGGAATTTGCATTTCTAAACAAATTCCCAGGTTATTCTGATGTGCAATGACTGGCAATTAATCCTACATCCTTGGAAACAGATGAGGATGACGTATTTGTTTCCATTAATTGGTATTTGAGGGATTTTTCAATCCTCATGTGCATATGTTCATACTTCTCCACAATAGTTTGGTTTCAAATGACAAAATACACAATCTGGTTGCAAGAGCAAAAATTCCATTCTTGAAGATCAGAGACATTATTATTCCAAATTGTGCAACTTGGAAGGAAGAGAAGAGGCGTGAAAATTGAAATTGTTGGGGCTTATTTGAAAGTTGGCAGCAGGCTGGGATGTGTGGGGAGAGGGTGTGCGACAGGTGGGACACAGACTCTGAGCAGAGGCCGTGAGGGTGCTGCCCCAGAGGGACACACAGTGTGCTCCAGTGTTCAGTGTGGATGTCACGCATGAGCTCGGTTCCATTGTTTCTCCTTTTTCTATCCCAGATTAATAAGGGAACTCTAGGTACACAAGAGTTGGAGGTCAGTGTGGCCAGCTTCTAACTATTACTATAGATCATGAAATAAACTTGACTTTCTTCCTATCCTTTGAGTACCCACGTGTTGGGAAGAACTGAATTGCTTCTTGGCAAGTGGGGGTGATTCTAACCATGGGTCTGGCTCCAAGTGGCTGGAAGAAAACATGTCTGATTCATTTCACAGAGAGGTTCTGAAGAACTCTTTCATGTAAGAACCAACAAATATGATAGAATATTTAATTTGATTCAAAAAGTCAAGTTTTCCCACTTGCCTAAGGATCACGAAAAAATAATGTGATTATAAAATGTTGGCAATAAATGTTACAAGTGTTTACATAAAGAGGTTTTTGCGAAAGCTAATGTAAATGTATCGGTGGAGCGGAAACTAAAGGTGGAAAATTGGGTGAAGCTTTATAAATGTTTGATAAACCCACAATGACTTTCTTTAGGAATCAAATTTCTTCTAAAATTGAGCCCATTAAAGGCAGCAAAGTATTTTTAATCAGAGTGGAAGCAAAGGCAAAAGATTACCAGTGTTCAAAAATCTCAAGAAAATTTGACATTTCTACAGTGGTGGCAGCAGTAAATTGTAATCACTGGAACCGTTGGCATGACAGCCAGCATTCACACGGGATCTCCTTTCATATTGGAAAGCAAAGAATTGCAGTGTTTTTTTATTCCCTAACTGACGGTTGCCACCTGCATATGACAACTACGTACTGAGCATCTCGCACCACAACGTCCAGTAGTCCCCCCTTATCTGTGGTTCCACTCTCCACAGTTTCAGTTCCCCACTGTCAACCCCAGTCTGGAAACAGATGATCCTCCTCCTGATGTATCATCAGAGTTCAGTCGTAGCCCAATGCTACTCCATCACACTGTGTGCATCCTTCACCTCACTTCATCTCATCGCTAGGCACTTTATGATCTCACATCATCACAAGAAGAACGGTGAGTACAGTTTGATAAGATATTCTGAGAGACCTTGTTCATATAAGTTTTATTGTAGTACATCATTATATTATTCTATTTTGTGATTATTTATTATTGTTAATCTCTTTCTATGCCTAATTTATAAATTAACCCTTATCATAGGTATGTATGTATAGGAAAAAAGCCTAGTCTATATTTGGTTCAGTACTACCCATGGTTTAGGGCATCCACTGGGGGTCTTGGAACGTATCCCCCAGGATAAAGCAGGGTGGGGTACTACTGTACTACCACATGGCACTAGACCACATTGGTTGCTGATAGGAAACATGCTCGGTGAAGGGGCTTTCTTTTTCTCCTCTGGAAATCAATTAGTGAGATAACCATAATCTTCAGCCACATAGGTTATTTTGTTGGGGGCGAGGTCCTTCTCTTATTTTTCCCCCGTTATCCCTGATAACACTCTCATTCCCAGATGCTCCTCCCACCTCCCCTTTACATAAGTTCTCATTCTTTTGGGTTTGATCTATTTCTTTGAACATGTCTGGATTCTTGAAAAATATGGAGCAATGTTTAGTGTATTTTTCATTTTCATAAATGATTTTCTGTCATGGACCACATTCTATTTCTCGCTCGTGTCTCTCAAGCTCTGCACATGTCATTGTATGTGTACTTAGTTTGTTGCCATCACTGCTATAGAGTGATCTCATAGTGCACATCCACCACCCCCACATTTTACTTAACCATTCCCCCAGCCCCCATCTTTGCACTTACGTAAATCATGCAACAATGAATATCCTCATACATATCCCCTTGTGATGTGAGTAAGAATTCTTCTAGGATAATCATTCAGAAGTGGAATTGCTGGATCACAGGGTATGTTTAAGACTATAGAGAAAATATTTTTTTATGTTTCTGCATAGGCTTTCTGAACAAATTTTACTAAAACTTGGACTTGGGCTAAAAGAATAAGCACGAGAAGTTAATTTATGACTAATTAGAAAGTGAGAAACCATCTAGAGAGATTTATCTTCCCAGAAGTATGTGTTTACATCTCAAGGTGGGGATGAGACCCAGGATTTGGAGACATCTTTAAGCTGTCAAGCTGGAGACACTTGTCGTATCCTCCCTTTGGAGAGATTTATTTATATCTCACAAGATAGAAGAACCAAGAATCCTTCCCAAGGACCAAAATTTTTTGTTCCCTTCTCTCAGATGAGTGGGGGTGCTGGCCCTCCCCTATATAAATATCCAGATCCATATTCTTAGGGTTCTTTTACCTACAGTACAGACCCTAGTATGTGTAGGATGACACCAGGCTCTCATTGTGTGTCCCAGGGTTAATAACTGAGGCAAAGGGGAGTTGGTGAGGTTATTTGCTGTAAGTCATCTGCTCTGCATGAGACATTAAAAATTTAACATTATGCATATCCCTAACTTCACTAAGTTCTATTAAATTGCTTTCCTGAATGATCCAATTTACATTCCCCCCAGCACAGTATGAAGAATTCCTTTCCTGCATCACAATGGAAGGCCTTTCTGGGCTCTGAAACTTCTGGAAGGATTACTATCTAACAGTCTTTTCTTATATCTGAACTAGGCCATGATTTTGGTGACCACAGTCATATTGGTCTGATTGCATCGGGGACTAGCAGTAGGCTCCTGTGACTCTTTAAACCATAAACCATTGCCTCTTAAACCAGGGGGAAAATCGACCACATTTCTATGGCAAACACTGCATTTTTCTTCATCTTTATTGCCTTTTCCTATCATAAGCAGCATTCCAGGTTCTGGGAATCAGACCACCCTTTTTAGGTACAATTATTTTAGTACACTAGTACATACCAAAATTTGGCCAGGGTCTAGTTTTATTTAAGAACTATCATTTTGTTGGTGTGTTTACTACTTGGAGCGGTTACAAAGAAGATAGAACTGACTCTGCCATGGATGTATGGAGGAGGCATTGCTTTCCATGATGTGGGAATTTCAAATGTCTCCACTTAGTTATTCAAAGGGCGAGCATAGCATTAAGCACTGATGAAGTAACAAGAGATCAAGGCAGATGTGATGTTGAATTATCCCTCATAGAGAAATGGATAAAGTAAACTCTGGTCTATTTACACAATGGAAAACTTTATAGATACTAAAATGAATGAGCTAGCTCCACATGTGTGAACAGATATATTTTTAAAACATAATGGTAAACAGAGAAAGGATATTGCAAAAGATAGGTGCACTATGATAACACACATATAAAAGTTTAAAACAATAGTACCAAAATATCCATGGAAATAATACACACCAACCTCAAGAGACTATTTGCAACAGTTTCTTTCTTTTTGTCAAGGGGGATATTTGAAGTAAATATGGAAGCAATGTAAACATCTCTTCTATCTTGTGGTGGGAATGGGCATTATCTTTCGGCACTTTTCTGAATCTATGAGCTATTTCATAGTTTAATAAAAAGTAAAAGTGAGGCAGAGGACACAGTTCAATGAAGCAGAGACTGGCCAGGGTTAGGGTCTGTGAGGAAGAAAGGTTCTGCATATGGCCGGGGGGGGGGGTCTTCCTTGGTACCCCTCAATTCCCTTATAGGGAAGTCCCTATTATTTTGCCTTTGTGAGGCTGGCCTTGGTGTTGAAGATCAGTAAAGGACCGTCTCTTTCTCCTGATCTTTGCATTTTATTCTATGTGCATGTATTCTTGTTGGGGGAGAGGCTCCACATGAAAGTTTCTTTTAATCTAGCTCTTCAAACACAGAGATAAAGAGATAAACAGGAAATGCAAAGTGTCTGATTTCAAAGTGTTGATATTACATTGTTTTGTTAACAAAACAAAGCAAACATAAAGCATGCCAACCCCAACTTCTGTCCTAGGGAAGTGTTATGGAATGGCCTAAATGACTGCAAGTGATACTTAGAAATAAGGGTGTGTTTTGTTTCGTTTTGTTTTGCTGGAGAGCGGTATGGCAGAAAGGAAGTAGGTTTTGGGACCAGAAGATGAGAGTTTGAGCCCTGCCACTGCCATTCACTAGCAGTTCTTGGGAAATAACTTAATTTCTTGGTGCTTTCAATGCACTTCTCAATCTGTAAAATGACTGTGATCCCTAAGCTGTCTCCTGCAGAGACTTGCCACTGCAAATAAATTCATGGATAATTGCACCACTTTGTACACTGTAGAGAAATAATACAAAGTAGTGATAATGATGATGAGTTGAACAAAACGAGATAAGTTTTTTTGCACATAAAATATAGGGTTTTGGGTCTCTTAGCTAGATAAATATGTAAATCTTTCCAAAATGAATGACTTGTTTAAGAAGCACTGATGTTAGGTGCCTGAGAAACAGATTTTGTTTTCTAAAAGCAAGTAACATACTTATCTTTGTTAGTTTGTTGTCAAACCTCAGAATATTGGACGTAATAAGATGCAAACACAGAAGGATGTAATGCAACGCGAACACTTGAAAGGGAAGTAATGCCATGTGCATGTTTGATGGGGCCATAATGAGATGTACAAATAGAAATGCACATAGAAATGTGCATGGGCAATAGTGTAATGAGATGCATAAATGGATGGCTGTAATGATAAAAGCATTTGGGGGGGATGTAATGTGATTTATAAATGGAAGCATTAAATGGGAAGGGTGGAAAGGGCAGGTCGTGATAAGAAGCAGAGAGAAAGAATGCAGTGCTGCGCATGAATGGAGGAGCTAATAATATGTGCACGATGAGGATGTAACGAGATAAAAATGGGATGGCATAATGAGGTCCACAGATGGAGGGATGTAATGAGCTATACAGAAAGGAAGGAATCATGACAAGCATAAAAGGAAGGATTTACTACTGTGAATAAAGAAATGGGCATAAGAAGATGTGAGCACTGAAAGGAAGAGCAAAAAAAACAAAAGGGACATTGGTGAGGGGATGGGAAATACCAAGGTGGGCAAGTGGAACACGCTATCAAGATGCTGAAATTAAAGGGTGCAATGAGGTGTGCCCATTTAGGGAATGATTAGACACATATATAGGCCTTTAATGAGGTGCCTGGGCCCTGATCAGACACAGGCCATAGCATTCAGTTCTTACGAAGTAGGTGAAAATGGAAAAAAATCAGAGCAGGGCCATAAAGATATCTAAATTATTACAAATCTCAGAAAGAGAAAACTAAACAGGTGATTTCACCACAGCCTCAAAGTTTATGAAGCAATGGTTTTATAGTTGCTGTTTATGGGGCACTCACTGCACCAGCGGCTCTTCCGGGTGTTTGACAAAATGAATCAGCTCGTACCGCCTTCCTAGCAACACTGTCAGGCAGGTGGATCTGTTCCTAGTTTACAGATGAAGAAGTTAAGTTTCAGTGAGGTTAACCAACTTGCCTAGATTCCCAGAATGTGTTGGTGGTAGAGATGTGACTCAAGTAAAGTCAAGTGGATTCCAGTTGCCTTTGCCTCTCTTTCGGTATTTCCATGAGTACTCAGTGGGACCTCCTGCCTCACCATCACCTGGATCCTGTGTTGGAGTCACAGGCCCACCCCCAAGATTACCATTTGCAAAATCCACAGAGGTCCCAAGAATGTGCATTTAAACAAGGTCTCCTGGGACTCTCGCATGTGCTAAGGTCTGGGAACTACTCTGCAGCCCTAGAGTCTGGTGTTCTAATGCTTCCCATCAACTCTGGTAAAAGATCATGAAGAAAGGGGCTTACACTCAGCATGAACAATTTGGGTTGGTTACAAGGGAGACTACAGAAGGAATTATCAGACCCTGGAATGAGGCATCAGATGATTCTGTTGACCGTATTTAGCAAAAGATTTTTTAAAAAGGCCCCTTCCTCTCAGAATGGTCTTCAATAGGAACCCCAAATTGTAATGAAGATAGTAGAACAATGCAATAATGTATTGAAAATAAGTAGACTTTAGGAAATGTTTGTATACTGAATTAAAAAAAAAATAAAGGCTACTCCATAATCCCTAAAGGAAAGAGGGTAATTTGGTAATGTGTCCCCAGAATCAAAAGTCTGCTAATCTACATGCAACATACAGGATCTTCAAAAAAAAAGCGAATAGTGCCACTGACTGTGCTCTTTCTTGATGTGTCTAGTATTGAAATGTCTAAATTGCTATGATTTTTTAGATTAAAAAAGCCAGAATCTATATTTGAAATGAATGTTAAACTTGGATGACAACTCACACTTTAGTGACACAATCTCTGCTCAAAACATTTTTAGAAGTCTCTCCCAGAACTGTCTTGTAGAGTATATTCATGAGCCACATATGAAAATGTTTCACTTTAGTGAAACCCGGTTTTTAACTATGATTCAGTTTGAGTCGTCTCCTTTTATAATGGACCTTGGCCTACATAAGTTTTTTTGGCTATTGTGGAAATCAATCTCATTCTCAAAAGATGACACCTTTGTCATTCATTTTGTTGAAAGGGTCTTGCAGAGGAAGTACAATAAAATGATACTAGTTACCATTGACTGAGCTCTTAACGGTGTGCCAATTGCTGGTCCAAGGATTTTACATGTATTATGTGTTCTACATCTCCCAACATCCTTGTGAAGTGTTTCCTGCACTTTACAGGCAAGGAAGAGGAAGCACAGAGGACTTAAATCAAAGAGCCAATAAGTGCTGGTCAGCATTCAAACCCAGAGCCTGACCTTCTAACTACCACACTTCCACTTTGCTTGAAATAAAGTGCTATTTAGGGACGCCTGGGTGGCTCAGTCCATTAAGCATCTGCCTTTGGCTCAGGTCATGATCCCGGAGTCCTGGGATCGAGCCCCGAATCTGGCTCCCTGATCAGTGGGGAGCCTGCTTCTCCCTCTGCCTGCTGCTCCCCTTGCTTGCGCTCTCTCTCTCTCTCTGATAAATAAATAAAAATAAAATCTTTTTAAAAAAAGAAATAAAGTACTATTTATTCTAATAGTTTAGTGCCCAGGGTTTGTAGGCATTCACACAATATCCCTGATAGCACTGAGGGGAAAAAGTATACTATTTTACTCATGCACTGATCATTTCAGAAAAGAACCCAAACCACTATTGGATTGGAATAGACATTTCGGAGGAGCTATGTATCTCTGTTCCCCCAGGAATAGAGTTATTTTGTTAACTATTTTCTAAAGTGTGTGTTTTTTTTTTAATTTCCTTGACTGATGCAGAACATCTGGCTGACTGTGAAGGAATGTTCACTACAGTAGTAAAATTGACATGCTTCATTATAGGACAGTCTGGCTTGTGAAAAACGAAGGAAATACAATACACGTGATCAACCCAGTTTTAAACTAAACTGAGAAAATATTTCTTCTGCCAATTTTAATTTCTTTAAAAAAAGTTTATGTACAGCATAAGTATAATATGTGTGGCTGGTTGTTAGGGAGATACTAATAGTGTGTATTAATTAGCCAAGTGTAAGGATAACAATTTTCTAGTTTTTAAACAGTGAATCCGTCACTTAGGTTCATTGTGTTTGTAAAGTCACGTGCAATCACTTAGTATGAGTTGTGTGTATGGAATTGTTTAAATGAGGGGTCCTCCAGATTGTTATAATGTATAGCTGTTAAGGGGGGAAAAAGAATCTGAAGGAAGGTAGAGACAGTATTTAGGGAGGCAAAGTTGAGAATCTGGCTGGACTTCCAAACTCTCTGGTCCTACGGCACCAATAAAAGTCCTGCTTGTACAAGTCTCCAGAGGACATGCCTGTTCTCAAGGACTCTTTTCACCTTGGAGCCTGTCCTCTTATGTTAATCACATTAATCCCTGATGAACTATAATGTGGGGGAGTGCGGGTCCACTGATAGCACATATCTATGATAAAAGTTCATCTTGTGCTGAAGCTAACACTCTCCGGCACTCCGTAGCATCGCAAATCTCACACACGCAGCAGGGTACACCCTCGGCCACAGTCACGGCTGGCCTCATCTTGCCTGGTGGCCACCGGCTGTCTGCTTTAGCCTTGGTCAGCAGCGTGATCAATGAGCTTGTGTCCTTGTTTCCAAGGTGAGTAGTAGAGCATGGGTTGGGGCTGAGAGGAGAAGCTGAGGGTTCTTGTGAAGAGAAGCTCAACACAAATCCATCCTCTTCTTCATTCAGAAAATAACTTTTTCTTCCTGGGCTCTAAAGACTATCTTTCTGATTCTCAAATTGGGTTTCCTATGTTTTCTTTTGGTCTTTCAAGTCTTTTCTTTTGGTCTGCACCTTGACCCTCTACCTTCTCAAACACAGATCTCCCCTACCTTGACATATTTCACCATTTAATTACCACCCAACCAAAAGACAAAAGCTCAAGCTTGGATGAATTCCATTATAACACCTAAACAGCTGATCACCACTGGAGAAAATCATATTTCCGCTTTAAGTCTGTTATCTTGGATCTCAAATGGATGTTTCTCATTGCCTGATAGTCCTGCTATATTTCTCTAGTAAGTACATAGTTCCTTTGTCTAAGAATTTCATTTTAGACTTTCTTTCCTCAAACCTCCTACATTCCATCCCTCCCCCCACCCCATCACACTTTCAGCTGATGGCCTCACCTCTTACTTCACTGAAAAGATGAAAAGCCATGAAACAGAACTCATTCATCTTTCCCCCCATCAACTCTACTTCTTGATCTGGGTCTGTGTGCAATCGCTTTTTCTCATCTGTTCACCATCCTCACCCTCTCTGTTGTGTCATCCCAACACTTGCAAACATGCGCTGGGGGCTCCCATTCTAAAGCATCTCCATACTTCCTCCATGACGAACCCATTCAGCACCAACCTCTCCAACAGCTCTCTACAGATGCTGTCTCCTTCCTCATTCTCTCCTCATTTCTTCGCCTACTCCATTTTGAACCTCGCCTTTAAAACACCACTAAAACTGCCTTTTCCATGTTGCCCAACCGGATGGGCACTTTTCTGTACTTTGCTGCCTTGACCTGGCTGCCAAATCCCATTCACTTCCATTCTCTCTCTTTCTTGGACTCCCTTGAGACGCGTGACTTTTATACTTTCTGAGTTCCTTTTGTCTTCTGGCTGCTCTCTGGACTCAATCCTGTACTGGGTCCTTTGACTCTCTAGACTGTCTTCTCAGATTGCTTTAATCTTCCCATGGTTTTCACCACCTCTGTGCCGAGAGTGCCCTCATCTGTGGCCTAAACCACAAATTTGCCTACTAGACAATTACGCTGGGACATCTCACAGACATTTTAAATTTAAGATATTCAAAAGTCTCCCTCACCCTTATACTCTCCCATTAGCTTGCTATGTCCCTTTTACCTCCAAAATTTATATTGAATGTGTCATTCATTTCTATCCCTACCAGGACCATTCCAACTCAAACTACCTTCTTCTCTCATCTGGGTGAGCAATAGTCTTCATGGTCTTTCCGATTCCACTTTTGCCCCTTTCTAATCTAGCCTCCACATAGTGTACTGAGCTATCGTTTCAAAATAGGCTGGGTAATAATGTCTGCTGCTCAGAACTCTTCAGTGACCTCCCATAGACAGCAAGAAAATCTAAGTTCCTTGCCATGGCTTAAAAGGCAGAGGTAAATTACCCCAGACCAACTCTCCCTTTCGTTCACTGGGCTCCACCCTGATTCTTCTACTTCTTGGAACAATGCGGAAGGGGAGAGAGTTCATTCCTGGGATGGGCATGCCCAGTGTTGTAGGAGGAAGAAAATATTAGAACTCTCACTTTTTGTTTACTTTTCATCCCATCCTTAAGGTTTTTATTTTTGAATATTTTTATAATAAAAATGATGAGGGGCACCTGGGTGGCTCAGTCAGTTAAGCGTCTGCCTTTGGCTCAGGTCATGATCCCAGGGTCCTGGGATTGAGACCCACATCGGGCTCCCTGCTCGGCGGGAAGCCTGCTTCTCCCTCTCCCGCTCCCCCTGCTTGTGTTCCCTCTCTCGCTGTCTCTCTCTCTGTCAAATAAATAAATAAAATCTTTAAAAAAAAATGATGAGTGTAATAATACATGTATATTATTTATAAGTAAATAAATATAAACATGGACGGTGCTTGCTCAAATTTTTTTCTGATGGGATGTGTGATTTAAATTTGGAGGAGAATGCTCTAATGCACCAAGGTTTTGTCTTTCTCTTCTCATTCTTCCTTCCTTTCTTTTTTTTTTTTAATTATCTGTTATTTTTGTTTTTGTTATATGGTCTCAAGGCCTTTGTGCAAATTATTCTCTTTGCCAGGAAAACTCATCTGACACCAGGTCAGAGAAGGTCCTGACCACCCAACAAACACTGCTGTTCTTCATCTCTTCCTCTAGGCATTTTATTTTTTTATAGTATCTTTCAGTGTGGCATTGTGCATTTCTTTACTTGCAGATTGCTTGTCTCCTTGGGGCAGAGCATGATTATTTATGTTTGGTCTCCGCACAGAGCTTGGCATAAAGCAGGCATTTGCAAAAAGTATTTGTAACTTAATGAATGAACTTACAGTTCCATTCATCGGGACTTCACTGTGATTTTTTGTTGTTGTTTCCTCCATGTTACTGCTCATGTCATCCTCCTTACATGAAGCCCTGTCCCTCTTTCATTTAAAAGCCCAGACTCTATCTTAATGTCTATCCTTCTCCCAGCCAGCTCTCTCTCTGAGCCAGGGTTGTCCCAGACATTTGCATCTACATTCCACCCTCAATCTGCCCTCTCAACCCCCTTGCCTTCAGCTTCCTACTATGAATGATATTCTCATGGAGTTTCTCTCTTAATCACTAGATTTTATTCAGACCTTCTTTTTATTTCTTGACCTCACCTTCGCTTCTTTGATAGTGTCAATCAGATTTTCCTGGTTCTCAGCTTGCAGCCTGAAAGTCCCCACCCTAATCTAGGCTTTTGAAATCAACAAACCGATTCCCATTTACCCCATTCTCACCTAGCTTGCTCTGAAAGGGAGGGCTCAACAAAACTAATCTCTCTCCAACATGGTGATTCACCCTGCTCTCCCTGGAGGCTGACCTACATCACTTGTCACTTACATCACACATATAGACTTAAATTTCTCTTAAGAATGTGGATAGTTTTCTAAAGTGGCTGTACCAACTTGCTTTCCCATCAACAGTGTAAGAAGGTTCCCCTTTCTCCACAACCTCTCCAACATTTGTTGTTTCTTGCCTTGTCAATTTTTGCCATTCTAACTGTGTAAGGTGGTATCTCAGTGTGGTTTTGATTTGAATTTCCCTGGGTGTTATATGAAACAATGAATCATGGAACACTACATCAAAAACTAATGATGTAATGTATGGTGATTACATAGCATAATAAAATTAAAAAAATAAAAAAAAAACAAACCAATGATGTACTGTATGGTGACTAACATAACATAATAAAATTAAATTAAATTAAAAAAAAAAGAATGTGGATAGTTACAGCTTATATATAATAGCCCATTCCTTACTTAGGCATTTATTTACTGGAGCACCATATTAACACTGCAACTCAATACATTAAATTTAAGTCTCAGGGAGCATCAGAAGATCTCCTTTTCGTTATACCCAGAATTGGTGCTTCAGTTTTATTTATGCTTTGACACTACAGCCAATTACCCTGGGAACTGTCAAGTGTGTTTGTAGCAATGTGGACTGAAAACAAATCTCCAAATGTTAGCCAGATGGGATACATTTTATTTCAGTAGTAAATTTAATTTTTTTTTTGTTTCCATAATGGGCAGTTTTGAGACTTCATTTCTATGGCATATGGAATTTCTCCATGCTTTGGGAACTGGAACATGTGTGTCAATAAAGGAGATTTCTCTCTCAAATTCCAGTCCTTTAGCAATCCCAGATCAACTTTGTCAGCTGTCTGTTCCTCTGATAATCAGAGCGCCACTCCCTCTGAAGGGCTGGGCCGCACATGCACTGTAATGAAATTATTAATGGTATCTCTAGTTGCTCCCAGAGTCCATCCTCCTCATTTCCTAAGTAAATTAATGGATTTTCTGCCCTTTTTCTAAAATCTTTATTTTATAATGAAAATCGATGAACTTAAAATGGATTTTTCTTTAAGTAAACTGCTCATTTACATTTACTTACATAAAGCAATGTAACTGAAAGTAGTACTTCTGTAACTGTTATTCCTTGATTATAAAAGAAACCATACTTCTAACAGAAAATTTCAAAAATGCTAATTCCATCAACCAGAACTAACCATTGCTAACATTTCAGTATATCTCCATTTGGTTGCTTTAATGGAATCCTCCAAATAATCCTCTTGATATAAATAATTTTGTATCTTGCAATGTGGCATTTGACATAGCATTGTTTCATGTCACTAAACATTTCTTATAAACATGATTTTGCAGGTTTTCTTAATATTCTTCCATATGGATGGAAAGTATATATGTGTATACTTTCATTCTCCCATCTTGAGACATTTAGGCTAGTTATAAATAACTCCACAATGTTTTTTGGTGTGCATATCTTAAGTTTTGTACACATTTCAGATTATTTCTTTAGAATAGATTCCTAGAAATGGAATCACTGTGTTAAAGGGTATGAACATTTTTAAGACTCTTGACCTGCATTGCTAAATTGTTTTTTAGAAGTGTTGAAATAATTTACACTCCAACTAAAAATGTGTGAATGTGTCTAAACTCCCTTGCTGTAGCCAGAACTGATTATTATCTTTCTAAAAATGGATTAAAAAGGGTAATGTTAATGTTATTTTAATTTCAACTGTTACATCTTTGACTATTAATGAAGCAGAATACTTTTTTTGAACTGAGTTTCCTTTGAGTTATTTGCTCATGTCCTTGGCCCATTGATGATTGATTAGCATGAACTTATGGTATCTTGAGGATATTAAGCTTTGTCTTTCATAATTATTACACATATTTTCATTTTAAGTTATTGTGCATGACAGGTTTTGTTTTTTATAAGCTTTATATTTTTATATAGTCGAACCTATCAACACTCTACTCTTAGACATTACTTACAGGTTTAATTAATTTTTTTAAAAGAAAGAAAAGCATATACAAAGGATAATGTAGCAAATACCGATGTGCTCACCATATTAATAAATACTGATATTTTGCTTTTGATTTTTTAAAAGATTTATTTATTTATTTTAGAGAGAGAGAGAGAGAGCACAAGCATGAGGGGCCGAGGGAGAAGGAGAGAGAATCTCAAGCAGACTCCATGTTGAGCACTGAGCCCGACGTGGGACTCGATCTCACCATTCTGAGATCACGATCTGAGCCGAAACCAAGAGTGGGATGCTTGCTTAACTGACTGTGCCACGCAGGCATCCCTGCTTCTGATTTTTTAAAAAACAAAATTACAGATGAAATTGAGATCTCCTTATTTCCCTTTCCAGTAACATTTCCCTCTCTCCTTTACCCACTTCTTTGTTATCCAGAGGCAAGCCTATCAGGAATTTTGGTGTGATTCTAAATATGGTATTGTAAATTTACCACAGGTATATGTACCCATAAGCATTCATAATACTGCTTAGAGTGTTATAAAAATTTATGTAAGTTACCATACTATTTGTTATACTTTTGCAACTTGCTTATTAAAACTTAATATCCTGTTTTCAAGACTGACTCCATGTTATTACATATAGGTCTAATTAATTCACTTTCACTGTCTGTGTAGCATGATTATACCACAACATTTTCTTCATTTCTCTACTGATGAACATTTGCACTGCTCCTGATGTTTTGGTGTAAATAATATTCAGTTGACATCTGTGCTTGTCTCCTGGTTCAGGTATGTGAGAGTTTTACCTAGAAATGGAATCGCAAGATAATAGGGTACAGGAATTTATCATACCACCAGCTATTGCCAGATTGTTCTTCTTAAGGTTATAAAGAAAAATTTGTCTTAAACTTTGTTTAGGACAGGAGATTTTTGTATGTTATAATACACTATGTATTAACTTATTCAATCCTCAAACAGCTCTATGAGGTAGGAACAGACATTATAGCCATTGTATAGACAAAGAAACTGGAGTTCAGAGCCAAAGGTTTCAGAACTGGAAAGTGGCAGAGCCACGTTTTAAACCCAGGAAGTCTGGCTGCAGAGCCATGCTTACCTACTCTGGTAGGTGGAGGAGTCAAGATAGGTAGGTTATGCTGCTGTAATACCAAAACCTTAGTTTTTTGGGTTTTTTTTGGGGGGGGGCGTTCTTCGGCATGTTGTGTTGTTTCTTTTTTATTTTATTTTATTTTATTTCTTTAAATATTTTTATTTTATTATGTTATGTTAATCACACCAAAACCTTAGTTTTTAACAAAACAAAACATTGTTTCTTCTTCATGGGAAGTGTGTAGTGGGTCTGGGTGGCTCTCCAGAGCACCAGTCCTCTGTGAGGTGGCTCAGAATTCTGTGCCCATGTGCTGGCAACTTAATATCAACATTTGTTTCTACAGTCACTATGGTAGGTGACGAGAGGGAAAACAGAGAATCACATAGTTGTTTTTAAAAGCTTCTGCCTGGAGGGACATGTACCCTTTCTCATATTTCATTGGATGAAGCAAGTCACATGGCCAAGCCTTACTTCAAGAGGCAGGGAACCGTAACCTTCTTATGTGCCCAGAGTAGAGAGGAACAAGAAACATCCATGACAGCTGTGATGACACCATGTCATGTGCTCACGTTCTACTGCTGCCATTGACTAGCCGTGTGACTTTCAACAGGTCCCTTTTCTTCTAATTTTAATATCTGGACAATGACAGGATTCACTTATTTATTCAGTTGGTACCCATTATTTATTGAGAGTCCAGTGTATGCCAGGCACCCTGTGACCCTGCAAATGCAATGATAAACAGGGTGTAACTTCTGCCCCCAAGCGGGTGGCAATTTAATAGCTACCTTACTGTTGATTTTCAGTTCTAAAATTCCAAGACTCTGTTAAAAGGCAATCACAACAACAAAACTTCCAGGGCATTACATTCTAGAGACTCAGGCATTTTCTTAGGAGTTTATTCCTTTTTGGTGTACGTGAATCCACTTGGCTGCAGTGTTAACTCATTTCCAGCAACAGATACACACATGTATATCACTTTCAAATTGCTGGTGTATGTGCATACTGGCATATGTGGGGAAAATAAAGCAGACTTTGGGTTATTCTCACAGCTATTTTGAATTTAGTGGGCAGAACACTTCATAAAAATACAGAAGAAAATCAATTTAATTGAGAAATACCTGGGCAGATAACTTTGCTACATAATGGACATTCCAGATATCAGAGTTTTTTTTTTATTACTTATGAATAAATAAAATTACAAAACTAAAGATTTCAAAACCATTTTGATTTGCAGTTAATTTTTCCCTAGAGGAATATTCATTGATATAAAATAGAAGAAATATGAAGAAGTATATTTGTGAGCATGCACAAAACCGGTTTGCCAATTAAAAAAAAAAAATCTCTCAGGACCTGAAGCAGCCTTCCAAGTGTTAATTTACTAGTTGCCTGTAGTTAAAATACAGTTCACATGAAAAATTTATAAGAATTTGAGGCATTGTCTTTAATCATGGTGCAACAGCTTAAAATTTGAATGAAATATGCAAAAAAAAAATCCATTCTACTTTACATTGATGCAATCATGGCATTTCCTTTATTCTTAATACTGCAAGTCTAATTCTTAAACCAAAGCCAAAAAATAGTGATGCAATAGTTGGATGCATCTTCAGACCATTCTAAATAAATTTCCGATTAATCAGACCCATTTGTCATCCTTCTTACAATCCTTTCTTTCTTTCTTTCTTTTTTGATCTTATTTTATTATGTTATGTTAGTCACCATAATACATCATTAGTTTTTGATGTGGTGATCCACGATCCATTGTTTTCATATAACACCCAGCGCTCCGTGCAGTATGTGCCCTCCTTAATACCCAACACCGGGCTAACCCAATCTTTTCACACTTAAGAGGTATTGAGTTGTTTCACCATCTAATGATTAATTTGCTGCTTGTCTGTACTTTGAATTTATTTAATATTGGTATACTTGTTCCCCTTCTAATAGTAAAACAGGGACAGAGACCATGATCATTACTCTCAGAACCTCTGGCTTGCCCAGTAAGCATCCAATAATTATTACTGGGCTTTCTTGAAGGCAAAATAAGAATAATCAGAATCTTTGAGTATGGGAAGAGCTTAGAGAAGCTGGTTATATTTACTAAGGAGAGATCAATAACCATTCTCTATTCTCATTATACATATTCTCCCTGAGTGATCCGATCTATTGCCATGACATCAAGTGCTACCTTATGACTTCTAAATCCATGTCTCCAATAATGGCCTTCTTCCTGAGGTCCACACAGGCATTTCAGCCACCATCACCACCTGGTTATCTACACAGATAACTCAGACTCAAAATACATAAACAAGAATGCTTTATCTTCTTCCTCCACCTCAGCTCCCTTTGTGGTCTCTTTTTCAGAAGGGTGCCATCATCCACTCATCCATATGATGCACCTGGAGTTATCCTTGATTCTTCCATTTTCTTTATCAAGAACCAAGTCCTGTGCGTTCTACTTCTTTAATAGCTCTTGAATCCATCCTCTCCCTACAACTTCCAACTTCAGTTCAGACCTTCATTTCCTACCTGATTCTAGTAATACTTCCTAAGTAGCCTTCCTATCTCCAGCCAGGTTTACTTGAATTGTTTCCTCCATACCCAGGCCTATGACTTTTCTCATGCAAATCTCATCATGTCAGTGTAGATACACTTCCAGTTTCACTCTATTTGGTGAATGGGTGCAGTTCCATATTCTGGTCCTTTCCCAATTTACTGTCTGCTCAGGAGGTCTCAATTATGTCCTGAGAGTGTTGCCCCTATTTCCACACCCCTAAAATGCTGTGTTTCAAGTCATACTTGCCTGTCTCAATAGAGCTCTTTCTCACCCTGACCATGCTCCCTCTCTTCTGCCCACCTTATTTTCATTTTTTTACTTTGTGGCAATTGCAGAGGACAAAGGGATGAAGGGAAGTATGGAAGGAAGAAATGAAAGGCACCAAGGACCTGCAGCCCAATTTCTTGATGCTTTTTCCCTTTCAATCCTAGAGTCCATGGTCTGCTTTTGTAAAACGTTTTCTATTACACACCATGTGTGTAGTTTTTGTGTGTCTCTGAGTGGGCTGTGTTATGTCAGTCCGTGAGCCTCAAACAGCACTGTTGAGAATTTGGTTAAGCTACTCCATAGTAGTATTGCCTTGGCATCCATTTTGTTTGGCCAAGTGGCTGCAGAGGCCTTAAACTGACACTAATCCCCTTGTGCACACTCATGCCCTAGATAGCACCCTGCAGCGTCACAAGCAAACACACACTCCTGATATGACACCTCTAATACCTTTTGTGATCAACAGTTTCCTCTCTTTCTGAGGTCCTTCTCCTGGTGTGCCCTTTAGATAGATTCTGGCAAGGCTTACAGAAAACTGCTCTTTTTGGTTTGAATTGACCGATCTGGCCTTAGCCTGGGAACTTCCCAAAGCCCTCCACCCACAGCTGCAATAAAGGCGTGTGTCCCAGGTCCTGCCTCTCTCTCTGCCTGCACCTTGCTTTGACCTCCCCCTGTAGCCCCTAGAGGTGTGCTGTGCACTTCCTCCAGGACCTGTGAGTAATAAATTTCTCTATTTCAATTTCTCTTGTGGTGTTTTGTTGAACCGGGACTCACCATCTGGCACCCTGTGTTCCATTTAACAAATATTAATTTAATAGTCATAACAAGCAATAATCCTATCAACCAATATTACTCTGTCTTTTCAATGATTACCACATCAAAATCATTAATTAATCAATGTTTTTTGATAATGATGAAAGGAGGTAAAGGAAGGAAGAAAAAAACTGAACTGTTAAGAAAAAGGCAAACTGTTTCAAGATAATCTTGAATATTGGTTTAAAATAACATCCCCAAGGAAAGAAACACTTACCTTCTGCTGTGGAAATGTGGACTCCATCATGGCTGTTTCAAAGCTGTGAGCACCCTCTGCCTGGGTCTTATCCCACAGAGCTCTGAGAAATTGCACAGAATGACTTTGTATGGATAGGGGCTCAGGAAACAGGCTCTGAAAGGGCAATAATGAGAAAACCATAACATTATCTCTTGTCCTAACAATATTGTTTGATCAACTACAAGGTACTATTTGGGTTGAAATTCAACCAGGTTTAAATTTAAATAAAACAACAAAGAAATCTATCTTGAAGATCAAACATATGATATACTTTAGGCTTCTCATTTTTTTAATAGAAAAGTAAAATTACGGAATAGGATTTCAAGCCAGTTGATATTGATCTCTAAATATGCCTAACCTTTGTAATGTAATGTTTACCTCGATCATTTCCCAAGCATGGTACTTAATTGGAAAGTGGTTAATATAAATATTCATATTTATTTGTTCAAAGATCTGAGAATTATGGTATATAATTAAAACTAGAGTATAAATATCAAGTCTGTTTATGCAGAGTAGATGATGAAGGCTAGAAATTAAATAACTAAGAGTACACTATTCAAGAACTGAAATATTAACAGTGTGAACGGATGGTGGGGAAACAAAAACACTTTTAATCCTAAAATGTATAAGAGCGTTGGTGGTATAGTGGTGAGCATAGCTGCCTTCCTAAAATGTATAAGAGGTGACTATTCCCAGAGCTAATACTCTAGTTTTGGATAAAAAGATTATTCATGTAAAGAAAATCACATTTACATGTATTTCATTCAAGAAGATTTAAATTGTGTTTGTATATTTACTAATCCATAACGGGTTTAATAGTCATTTAAACATTGTGACATGATGTCTATAAAATGAGAAGTATTTTAATTCAAGGGAACAATTTTATAAAAACATAGGCCATAATATAGGGCATCAAATATTATTTACATACATATAATACCATACATATTATCCTTTATGTGTGAGTTATGATAAAATAATAATATTGGCTTACAAAATTTTATTTTTTGTGTCAATGACTGTCCAAGCATTAGTTTATGAGAATTTAGGTGGTCTGTGTGCATAAAGTAACTATTTAGTAAATGAAAACTAATAACTTTTTTCCAGAAAAATCTAGTTATTATCATCATCAAGATAAACTGTTTCTTATGCTGAGTGGGGAAACGTGGAGGATCTAATACCCCAAGTAAGTGGTCCACAGATTAAAAAGACTAAAAGCCAGTAACAGATAGATTGATTATACCACCCATAATGTGGACATATCTGGGAATTTCTTGATTATTATCAGAAACTTATACAGCATATGATTTTTCACTTAAAGAAGAACAGGACCGGATTTAACTAATCACCATTTCAAAGAGGACCAGTTAGACTGGAATCTGTGAATTTGAGAATTCCATGAATGTGTTGACAGTTAACTTTGTGTTATTTGAATTCCATGAATGTGTTAACTTTGCCTTCTTAAAGCAAAGAGTCTGACCCAGCATACAAGGCTAGTACTAGGTTTGTAATGATCAAGTCAAAGATTTGATTTTTCTTGACCCCAAAGTCAGGATTCACCCAGACTACACAATATCAAGGGTGTAGAAAAAGAAAGGAAACATAGTAAAATGAACAAAGAAGAAAAGCATCATAAACAGATGCTTTCGGGTGATTTTGCTTAAAGAGAAAAACAAAGAATCAGACTAAGTCAATAAAATATGACTGAAGGGACAAAAATAAATCAAGTTTTTTGGTTTATTTTCAGAAAACTGACAAGTAAAGAACAAAGCCAATGAGGAAACCAAATACAAACTCACTGATGGAAACTATTTGAAAAACAAGTAAAGTAGAAGAAAAATAAGGTCATTTCAAGAAAAGGAAAAAAAAATCAATGCTGGTTTTTTATACTCACAATTTGATTCACATCAAAATGTGAGTTGTTCTTTATGAGATATTATTAAGTGTTCTTAAAAAGACTTCCTATAGGAAAAGATGGTTTTCCTAAGGTATATCTAAGCAGTCTCTTTTCTTAATTACTATAGCTCCATTTTATGATTATGATCTATTCAGCATTAAAATGCATCTTTTCTTAATAAGCTTACCTTTTCTTTATAAAGAATGTAATTGTCTGGTTGGTAGGGGCTCTTATAGAAATATTTCATTAATAGAAACAAACTATACTATCACTTGGCCTAATTTTTACCTATTTTATAACATTCATTTTATAACATTCATAATCTGTTTTTTCTGCCTCAGCCCTCTCTGCTTCTTTCTGAAACCCCCCATTTCATTTTTTAACACATGTGCTACTAGGAAAAGACAACTGAATGAGGGGGCAGGTGGTCTGTATTCTTCCTTTAATTTACTTATCTGTAAAAATGATGTCTGATATTCCTCCTATTACTAACATTTTATAATCTATATTCAACTTTTATATGAAAGTTTAATGCATTCAAGATAAGTATTTCCAAATATTCAAGACTCCCTGCTGATGCTAAAATCTTTGCATCAAGTTGTTCATTAAGTTGAAAGTTCCTCTTTATGTAACTTTACCTATATACATAAATTCTATGGGAAAAAATGGCATTCCAGTATTTTAATGATGTCAAAAAGGATATGTTGACACTAAAATTAATTGGAGATTGGAAGGCTGTAGAGAAATAAAGACAAGCCCTACATAAGGAAAGCTATTCCTCCAAATAAGCTGTTTTTGTTGTCATTTAACAAAAAAATATTTTCTTTTTTTTTTTTTAAGAGAAGAACATTCTCTTCTTTTTCTTTAAAGCTAAGGACATTCAAGATATTACTAAGTTTGGCCTCCTTAACACTAATCCAAGGTCTTTCATAAAGAAACTACCCTAAAATATAGAAAACCCATGTTAAAAATTATTAGTGAAATGTGTATGCATTGCTGTTATTTACATATGAACTCTAATCAAAGAATTCAGTAAAAGTGATTATAAACTCATAACCCACCAACTCACTAAGGAGCCATGACAAACATGCATATACACACCTGCTGAAAGAGGAACATGATCTGGATCCACGGCTGAGGTTCTTGGCTGATGAGAATAAAACTGGATTTACTGTAGAGGCAGTAATGACCCTTCAGGGAGCAGGTAAAGAACAACTTTGCTACGCAACTTCTAACAGAATCTAGAAATGAATATACATAGCATTACACATAGATTCTTCCAGAGTTGTACTTTATACTTCAACATAGAAACACCTCTAGAAATACGTTCTTCAGTTTCAGTCTGCAAATGAATAACTCCAAATAACTGTGTATTTGGGAGTGTATCCATTTCATGGAATGTAGATTTAACTAAAGATTTCTTCAACAAGTTATATTCTTTCTATCAGTCTTTCCCTTGTTTTCATTAATAATGCATTAGGAATCTCCAAGGAACTCACCTGGAAGAAAGAAAACCTCTCATCAATAGAAAGGGAGATGCAGTGTTATTACTATCTGATTGGGCACTTTGAAATGATAGTGTGGGAAGGATAAGCAAATGCATAGAGGCAACCCAGGCATCTTCTGGGCAGTGGATAGCGTGCCATGAACCAGTAACATTGTTCTCTTGGTTGTGCAGGGGCCACAAAGACAGCCTCCAGAATAACTCTGCCAGTGGTGTGACTTCCTATGAACTGGCCTGGTGTGGTTTGAAAAGTTTATCTTATATATTGAAGAGGTTCAAAGCAGGGAAACTTAATGAGATCATTTTTTAGGGATAAGAAAGTGGGGGAGGGTGGTGGTGGCAGCATGGAGCAGAAGTGGCAAGAAGCCGTAAGTAGGAGGAGCCATTTAATTTTTACACCCTACAAGATGGGTGTTATTATTTCTATCTTAAAAATGAGGATGGGGCGCCTGGGTGGCTCAGTCGTTAAGCATCTGCCTTCGGCTCAGGTCATGATCCCGGGGTCCCGGGATCGAGCCCCACATCAGGCCCCCTGCTCGGGGGGGACGCCTGCTTCTCCCTCTCCCACTCCCCCTGCTTGTGTTCCCTCTCTCTCTGTGAAATAAATAAATAAAATCTTTAAAAAAAAAAAAAATGAGGAAACTTACCGCATTAGGGGGTCAGCTTAGCGAACCACTATGAATGCCTTGTTCACCACCATGACTCTGCCATGTGGCATATACAAGAGGTGCTCAAGAGAGCATCTGGACAAATGAATGATGCTCAGGGGTCTAGAAAAACTCCTCAAGTCTATCCAATCTGTGGCAGAGCCAGGATTTGAACTCAGCTGAGCTGATGCCACATTAAGATGCTTTAGGCTCTACCATACTGGGAATTTTTAGATCTGTCATATTGATAATGCATGGGGTATTTATTCTTTCAGAATTAAGCTGATATTTTAATAAAAAAAAGAATTAAGCTGATACTTTAAATGAAATATTTTGAATATTAATAGGTTTTAGTATGGACTACTTTTAAAAATGGAAATATGGGTTACAGTTTATTAATAAAGTTGATGGCGACCCTAATAAGGTAGCAGTCAGTCCCCACCTAAGAGAGTGCCCTGGGTTCCTTAGAGAATTGGGGAGGCCTATCTGTGCACTATAGGGACTCAGGTGTGAAGGAATAACAGGCTTTTCAGGAAGAGCTTAGAAAAATTAAGGAAGAGTGACCGATGACACATTAGAGGAGAATGCATTGAAAATAAAATAAAGACACTCATCAGTTTAGAAATATATACAGAAATCTTAACAATTAACAACTATCTGTGATTCTGAAACACCGGTATGGAAGAGGATGTTTTTGTGAAGTTAACTGTTTTGGGGAATTAAAAAAAAATGGGGTTGAGCATTCAATATCCTTGTATAAAATCAGAAATCATTTCTGTATTCTGTGGGTGAATGGATTATGAGATGTGAAGAATGACGAAAGTTCAGTGGAAAAGACCAGGAGGCCCTGCATTGAGAAAGAAAGATCTCAATGTATAGAATTGAGCACAGTATTGGCTTAAAATTGCCCTATCAGAAATTACTTGAAATGGTAACTAAAAATCCTTTTTTGGTACAGATGTTCTGGAAAATTGGATTAACTTAGTCAATACTAGAGAAACAGGAAACCAAGTATTTCATAATGACACACACACACAAACGGTATTTGAAATAAAGCTAGCTGTGATGTATACTCTGAGACAGAAGTATGTTTTGCTTTAATAGAAGGGTTCAAAAGAAAACAAGTTCTTTTCTAAGAAGCTATGCAGTAGCTTGACAGTCACAAGTTGGACTTCAGGCCTCTGCCATGAAAAAAGCTTTTGTCTTTTTCTTTTCCTTAAATATTCTCAGTACTCATTCATGTTTTCTTTTGCAAATGAACATTGATTAGATTTATTTTACTCACCCCGAGTCTACCAGTTTTCTATACACAACCCACAGAGGTCCCAGATCACACAAAATGGGCAAAGCAGTAGAAAACAGAGGCCTTTAACTTAGAAGCATATATGCTAGCTATAAAAATAAACCAGTTCTGTGATATCTTCTGTTAATGCTTTCTATAACCTGATCTGTAGCAATATTTTTTCCTCATTTTTTTCAGAGCTTTCCTAACTTGGAAAATTTTCCCTACAACATTAACATTTAATTGCTGATTTTTCTCTGCAATTCTCTTCCTCATGTTCACTCTGTGGTATTGAATGGTAGGCATGCATAAATGGTTGTTGGATGAATGAATGAATGTCAAACACTATGTGGAGAGCAAGAAGGGCCAGGATGTTGACCCTGCTCTTAAGAAGCTTACAGCCAAATGGGAGAGACATCTATAAACAAAACATAAATTGTTTTAAGTCCATGGGATAATGGAGGAACATACAATTCTGACTGCTCAGAGAAATGAGCAGCTATTTTAATTGGGAAACAAGGAAAATCTTCATGGAAGAGGAAATATTTGAGGTCACTTTGAAAGATAACCACAATCTTGAACTTAGAAAAAGTTGGGAGGAGAAAAGCATTTTAAGTGTATGGAATATCCAGAAAAAAACATATAAGGCATGAAGTTTAAGGTAATTCCAGGTGGTAAGGTAAGTGTATCTGGGTCATTATGATATTTTTTGCTTATACAATTGATGTCCAAAGGGTTATTTATTTTTATAGAGTAAATGTTGAAGGTCATGCTTTGCTAAATATAGAATGCTTTGCCTATTCCACCAAGTCTGATTATTTCTTTCTTTTGGTAGATTACAGTCTATCTTTGTAAAAATCAAAGGATTTGTTGTGGTCTTTATAAACACTGAAGTTAACATGAACATCAATAATTGTATAATATAATTATATTATAAGTTGAAATATCCAAAATATATACATCACACACATGGGTAGATTTAAAGGTGTGATACAAAATACAGGAATAGGTTGCAGTTCAAGATGGCAACATAAGAAGACCCTGAACTCACTGATAAGCAATAGGCTTGATAAAGAATTTAAAGTAATGATCTCAAAAATACTCACTGGGCTAGAGAAAAGAATGGGAGAACTCAAGTGAGACCTTCAATAAAGAGATAGAAAATATTAAAAAGAACCAATCAGAATTGACGAATACAATAACTGAAACAAAAAACACACTAGAGGGAATCAACAGTAGATTAGAAGATGCAGAAGAATGTATCAGCAATCTGGAAGACAGGGGAATAGCACACAAGCTGAACAGCAAAAAGAGAAAAGAATTTTTAGAAATGAGGATTAAGGAGGGATCTATTAGACAATGTCAAGCCAACAAACATTCCTATTGTAGGGGGTCCCTGAAGAACTGAGAGAGAGGTGTAGGAAACTTATGTCAAGAAATAATAACTGAGGGGAAAAGATGGCAGAAGAGTAGGGGAACCTATTCCAACCGGTCCCCGGAATTGAGCTGGATATCTACCAGACCACTCTGAACACCCACAAAATCAGCCTGAGATGTAAGAAGATAGATCTGGATCTCTACAAACAGAATATCGCAGGTGGTTGGTTTTGAGGTATGAAGCGGGGATCCATGATTCTGAGGGCAGATATCAGAGGATAAACGGCAGGGGGAGGGAGCTGTGGTGATCCTGCACCACCAGTGAGTGACAGCCTCCCGTGCTGGGGACGGGGCACAGACTCGCAGACCAGTAGCGACAAGGAAAGGACTTTAGGGCAGCCCCTGGACTGAAACCCGGAGTGGTGGGGCTGTGCTTGTGAACTGGGGATGGCTGGCGGTTTTAGACGCACAAAGGGCAGAGACGTGCCCCTGTGCCTGGACCTGGAGGTGAGGACTGGGAGCCCTGCTGAAGGGCACACAACCCAGGATGCTGCAGTTTATAGACAGAAATGGAGATAGTGTGGCCTGGAAAGCTCACTGAAGAACAGACTGTGATCTCTCTGCTCTGAGGCAGAGGGTTGGAAATGATCTCTTCTGCTCTGACTCTCCGAAGAGATGCAGAAATCCGCCAGGGAAAGCCACCAGAGAACAAAAGCCCCCAAAAACCAGTTTTCACTGAGCCCATCCCCCTGACAGGAGGCAGGGCAACTCTGCCCAAACAGGGTTGCCTGAGTAACAGTGCGGCAGGCCCCTCCCCCAGAAGACAGGCTGGGAAAACAAGAGGCCAGGAACCCTAAGGTCCCTATAGAACAGGTGCATCTTGCTTGCGTTGTGGTCAATAATTTGGATTCTGTACATTCCCGCAACCACCTGTCAACAGAGTGACTAGAAGGAGGAACCCCCAAAATAGGAAAGACTCAGAGACTGTGACTTCTGCCACAGATTTACAAATGGATACAGATATAACCAAGAAGTCAGAGATGAAATTCAGGGTAGCAATTGTGAAGACAATAGCTAGAATGGAGAACTCAATTAACGACAACATAAAGTCTTTAAGGGCAGAAATGAAAGTTGAATTGGAAGAATTTAAAAATGCTATCAATGAGATCCAATCTAATCTAGATAATCTAACAGCTGGGCTAAGCGAGGCAGAAGAATGAATTAGTGATCTAGAAGGCAAATTAATAGAAAAGAAGGAAAAAGTGGAGGCCAGGGAAAAACAACTCAAAATCCATGAAAATAGAATCAGAGAAATAAGTGACACCATGAAATGATCCAATCTCAGGATAATTGGGATCCCTGAGGGGGTGGTGAGAGAGAGAGGACTAGAAGATATATTTGAGCAAATTGTAGCTGAGAACTTCCCTATCTGGGGAACTAAACAAACTTTCGTGTCCTAGAGGCAGAGAGGACCCCTCCCAAGATCAAGGAAAACAGGCCAACACCCTGGCATGTAATAGTAAAACGCACAAATCTTAGAACCAGGAAACCATCTTAAGGGCAGTTAGGGGGAAGAGATTCCTTATGTACAGAGGGAGGAACATTAGAATAACATCAGACCTATCCACAGAGACCTGGCAAGCCAGAAAGGGCTGGCAAGACATATTCAGGGTACTAAATGAGAAAAACATGCAGCCAATAATACTTTATCCAGCAAGGCTGTCATTTAGAATGGATGGAGAGAGGAAGAGCTTCCAAGACCGGCAGAAACTGAAAGAATATGTGACCACTAAGCCGGCCCTGCAAGAAATATTAAGAGGGGTTCTATAAAAGGAGAAAGACCCCAAGAGTGATATAGAACAGAAATTTACAGAGACAATCTATAAAAACAAGGTCTTCACAGGCAACATGATGACAATAAATTCGTATCTTTCAATAATCACTCTCAACGTGAATAGCCTAAATGCTCCCATAAAATGGCACAGGGTTGCAGATTGGATAAAAACACAGGACCCATCCATATGCTGTCTACAAGAGACCCATTTTGAAACTAACGATACATCCAGACTGAAAGTGAAGGGAGGAAGATCCATCTTCCATGCCAACGGACCTCAAAAGAAAGCTGGGGTAGCAATTCTTATATCAGACAAATTAGATTTTAAGCTAAAGACTGTAGTTAGAGACACAGAAGGACACTATATCATTCTTAAAGGGTCTCTCCAACAAGAAGATCTAACAATTGTAAATAACTACGCCCCCAACATGGGAGAAGCCATCTACATTGGCCAACTGTTAACCAAAATAAAGAGTCATATTGATAACAATACGTTAATTGTAGGAGACCTCAATACTCCACTCTCAGCAATAAACAGTTCATCTAAGCAGAAAATCAACAAAGAAACAAGAGCTTTGAATGACACACTGGACCAGATGGACCTCACAGATAATATACAGAATATTCCACCCTAAAACAACAGGATACTCATTCTTCTCGAGCACACATGGAACTTTCTCCAGAATAGACCACATACTGAGTCACAAATCAGGTCTCAACCAATACCAAAAGATTGAGATTATTCCCTGCATATTCTCAGACCATAATGCTTTAAAACTGGAACTCAATCACAAGAAAAAATTTGGAAGAAATTCAAACACTTGGAAGCTAAAGACCACTCTGCTCAAGAATGTTTGGGTCAACCAGAAAATCAAAGAAGAACTTAAATAATTCATGGAAACCAATGAAAATGAAAACACATCGGTCCAAAACCTATGGGATACTGCAAAGGGGGTCCTAAGGGAGAAATACATAGCCATCCAAGCCTCACTCAAAAAAATAGAAAAATCCCGAATTCACCAACTAACTTTACACCTTAAAGAACTAGAGAAAAAGCAACAAATGATGCCTAAGCCATGCATTAGAAGAGAAATAATTAAGATCAGAGCAGAGATCAATGAATTAGAAACCAGAAACATGGTAGATTGGATCAATGAAACTAGAAGCTGGTTCTTTGAAAGAATTAATAAGATTGATAAACCACTGGCCAGACTTATCCAAAAGAAAAGAGAAAGGACTCAAATTAATAAAATTATGAATGAAAGGGGAGAGATCACGACTAACACCAAGGAAATAGAAACAATTATTAGAAATTATTATCAACAACTATATGCCAATAAATTGAGCAATGTGGAAGAAATGGATGCCTTCCGGGAAACCTATAAACTCCCAAGACTGAAACAGGAAGAAACTGACAACCTGAATAGGCCAATAACCAGTAACGAGATTGAAGCAGTGATCAAAAACCTCCAAAAAACAAGAGTCCAGGGCCTGGTGGATTCCCTGGGGAATTCTACCAAACATTCAAAGAAGAAATAATACCTATCCTCCTGAAGCTGTTTCAAAAAATAGAAACAGAAGGAAAGCTTCCAGACTCATTCTATGAGGCCAGCGTTATCTTAATCCCCAAACCAGTCAAAGACCCCATCAAAAAGGAGAATTTCAGACCGATATTCCTGATGAATATGGATTCCAAAATTCTCAAAATCCTAGCTAATAGGATTCAACAATACATTAAAAGGATCATCCACCATGACCAAGTGGGATTTATCCCCGGGATGCAAGGGTAGTTCAACATTCGCAAATCAATCAATATGATAGAACACATTAATAAGAGGAGGGAGAAGAACCATAGGGTCCTCTCAATTGATGCAGAAATGAAAGGGGAGAAGTAACAACAGACACCACAGAAATACAAAGGATTATAAGAGAATATTATGAAAAATTATATGCCAACAAACTAGACAACCTACAAATGTATAAATTTCTAGAAACATATAATCTTCCAAAACTGAAGCAGGAAGAAATAGAAAATCTCACAGACTGATTATAGGTAATGAAACTGAACTGGTAATAAAGTTATTATTTCTTTTTTTTAGTTTAATTTAATTTAATTTAATTATGTTATGTTTGTCACCATACATCATTAGTTTTTGAGTAGTGATCCATGATTCATTGTTTTCATATAACACCCAGTGTTCCATGCAGTACATGCCCTCCCTAATACCCATCACTGGGCTAACTCATCCCCCCCTCCCCCTCCCCTCTAAAACCCTCAGTTTGTTTCTCAGAGTCCATAGACTCTCATGGTTCATCTATCCCTCCGATTCCCCCCCCTTCCTTTTTCATTCCTTCTCCTAATGTCCTCCATGCTGTTCCTTATGTTCCACAAATAAGTGAAACCATATGATAATTGACTTTCTCTGCTTGACTTATTTCACTTAGCATAATCTCCTCCAGTCCCATCCATGTTGATGTAAAAGTTGGGTATTCATCCTTTCTGATGGCTGAGTAATATTCCATTGTATATATGGACCACATCTTCTTTATCCATTCATCTCTTGAAGGGAACTCGACTCTTTCCACAGTTTGGCTATTATGGACATTGCTGCTACAAACATTGGGGTGCATATAGCTCTTCTTTTCACTACATCTGCAAGTTGGTACAGCCACTTTGGAAAACAGTGTGGAGGTTCCTCAAAAATTTAAAAATAGAGCTACCCTATGACCCAGCAATTGCACTACTGGGTATTTACCCCAAAGACACAGGGTCCTGGGATCGCGCCCGTGGTTGGGCTCCCTGCTCAACAGGGAAGTCTGCTTCTCCCTCTTCCTTTGCCCCTCCCCCCACCCGTGCACTCTCCCTCTCTTAAATAAATAAATAAATAAAATCTTAAAAAACCAAGCAAAAAACAAAACAAAACAAAACAAAACAAACCCCCGAAAGATCCATAGGATAAAAATCATATGCTCATTTTAATAAATGTAGTAAAAGCATTTGACAACATTCAACATCCATTCATGATAAAAACTCTCAAAAAATGGGGTTAGAGGAAACACACCTCAACATAACAAAGGCATATATAGAAAACCCACTGCTAACAACATCCTCGATGGTGAAAACTGAGAGCTTTCCCTTAAGGTCAGGGAACAAGACAAGGATGTCCACTCTCACCACTTTTATTCAACATATTACTAGAAGTCCTAGCCATAGCTATCAGACAAGAAAAAGAAATAAGAGGCATCCATATTGGTATAGAAGAAGTAAAACTTTCACTATTTGCAGATGACATATTATATAGAGAAAATCCTAATGATTCCACCAAAAATCTACTAGAAGTAATACATAAATTCAGTGAAGTGGCAGAATATAAAATTAATACATAGAAATCAGTAGCATTTCTATACACTAACAATGAAGTCACAGAAAGGAAAATTTAAAAACTAACACCATTTATTAATTGTACCAAAAAGAATAAAATACCTAGGAATAAACTTAAGCAAAGAAGTAAAAGACCTGCACTCTGAAAACTATAAAATACTGATGAAAGAAACTGAAGATGACACAAACAAATGGAAAGATATTCCATGCTCATGAACCAATTTTGATACACTGTTATGAACTTAAGTCCATAGTTTATTCAGATTTCCTTAGTTTATTCTTAGTGTCCTTTTTCTGTTCCAAGATCCCATTCAAGATACTGTGTGACATTTATTCATTATGTATCTTCAGGCTCTTCTTGGCTGTGGCAAGTTCTCAGACTTTCCTTGTTTGTTTTTCAAGATTTTATTTATTTGACAGAGAGAGACACAGCGAGAAAGGGAACACAGCAGGGGAAGTGGGAGAGGGAGAAGCAGGCTTCCCATGGAGCAGGGAGCCAGATGCAGGGCTCGATCCCAGGACCCTGGGATCATGATCTGAGCCGAAGGCAGACGCTTAACTGACTGAGCCAGCCAGGTGCCCCAGACTTTCCTTGTTTTTGATGACATCAACTGTTTTGAGGAATTTCTTTGGTATGTATTTTTTGGGATGTCCCTCAGATGGGGTTTGGCTGTTTTTCTCTTATGATTAGATTGAAATTTTGAGTTTTGGGGAGGAAGACCACAGAGGTAAACTGCTATTTTCATCATATCATATCAAGAGTATATTTGATCAGCATAACTTAATAACTACTGATGTTGACCTTGATCACCTGGCTGAGGTAAGGTTTACCAGGTTTCTCTAAAGTTACTCTTTTTCCCCCCCACTTTCCAATTTATACTCTTTCAAAGCAAGTCATTCTGTGTAGCACACACTTAAGGACTGTGGAGTCAGCTCCACCTCCTTGTGGGCAGAATAGCTACATAAATTATGTAGGATTCTGCACATATCTGTGTCTTCCTCCTTCAGTTATTTCATTCAAATGATTTATTAATTTTTTCTATCCATATATACTCATGGATATTTATATTTCAGTACTATTTTATTTATCTTGTTGCTCTAATTGTTTCAGCCTTGGCCATTGGCAGCTCTTTCAGCTGGCTCCTGTGTTCATTCGATGTACCCCCATCATTGTGTGTGTGTGGTTTTGTTTTGTTTTGGTTTTGAGCACTTCCTTACTTTCTGGCACTAAAAGACGCTTTAGGCTCATCATGATTGCTTTCTGCCCTGTTATAGAATCAACTGTTTCTCTAAGGAGTCCTTTTTATTGGAGAATAGTGTTAAAAACTAAGATCTGGGTACTAGGATATCTTTTGCTACTGGGGTGTCATTGCTCCTTGGCCCTCTCAGCTGACAAAACAAGGAAATTATGTATGTACACTAACCTGGGTATTTATACATGTCTATAAGTATTTCCATATATAGCCATCTGCATCTATGTTAAGCTAAACATGGGTTCATGTCAATGACTTCAGTTCATTACCATATGGGTCATTCTAGCCTCCTCTCCTTGCTTATCTGAAAATTCCCACTTCAACAGTGAGGTGCCTGGCTCTCACTCTGTTAGCATTTTTATCTGTCTACTAGAAAAGGTAGAGTTCTCTCCCTCCCTTCTGTTCCTCCTTTCTGTCTTTCTTTCCTAAAAATCTTTGTATATTTAGCATCTACTATAGCGCCTGGTATAGAGAGGCTTACCTCAAAACATAACAATGATAATTTATTACACTCTTTCTGTTCCTTCTGGAACAACAAAGATAAAATCAGTAGGATAACCCTATGAACATAATGAGAAATTATAACAGTAATAATACAATATTAGCTTCTACATTGAAATTTTATTTCACTTTGAACAATCCACAATGTCATATCTAACATGAAAGATACATTTGTTAATGTGAACATTCTACCTTAGTTTAGCCACTTGTATTTTAGCTGTATTCCAGATGCCAGTATCTTATGATCTTGGTAAATAAATACTTCTTTATTTGATTCATGGCTGTAAAATGCTAAAAAAATATCTAAAAAGTATACCAATTAACATTTTAGAAAACATAAAATTAGAAATGGTCCTAAATGACATCCTGAAATTTCAGAAAGGAGTTATAATTTTATAGTAATATTTTAAAAGTCTAGTGGAAATTTTAAATCAAGCAAAACTATAATCAAAAATAAACATTAGATTTTAGTTTGCATGTGTGAGTATATGTGAATTACTTGAAATATTAGAGTAAGTCAATGTGTGAAATAACTAAATGAGTATTTACTCTTGTACCAATCTTTTGTTAGATGTTTTATATAATTCAATCAACCATTCAATCCTTATAATTATCTATGATTATCTCTTTTCACTTAAAGAGATTAAAGGGTCAGAGTCAAGTGACTTAATCAAGTAAGATGTGGAACTATGATTTGGACTTATTATAATGCCAAAACCATGCTTTGTTCATAAAGAGATACTACCTCCTTCAAAGTCACATTGTCTAATAGACTTGAATCTGCCTCCACAGCTGAGCTATCTATAATTTTTGCAGGGACAGGATGAACAATCCAAAATAAATTTCCAGTATCTTTAACAAGACCACATAAGTTGTCCAGCTCTAGAAATGTAACCTAAGGCTTTAATTTCTATGCAATTACTATATAGTCAACATAATTTTCTAACTTGGAAGTAGGACAAATCTTCATAAATCTAAAGAGCTGTGGCAAATCTCTAAAGAGAAGTTCTTCACAGGCCTTTGTAAAATGGGAATAATTGGTCTCTTTTATCTTCAGATGTGCTAAGAATAAGCAGGAGAGGTTCTAAACCCCATTGGAATAATTAAAATGACTATGCTTAGGGTTCCTTGAGGTGGACAAAACTGTGGAATCAGGTGAAAGAGGATTGTGGTGGTAACTTTAATGCCCCATGATCCTCTGCTAGCAGCTGACAAGTGCGACCTTTTTCTAAATATCTATATTGGATCTGAGAAACACGTCATTCTTCTTGGGAGACTAGATACTTATAACACGTCACCCAGGGTGGTTCTTATATATAATCTATGCCATTATATACTTTTTATTTAGAAATAAATGCCTTTTAAGAATAAATAGAGAATACAGTTTTGACTTCTTTTTTATATAGCTAGTAGAAATATCAAAGAGTTGGCTTTATTTTTTGGAAAAAAAGAACAAGTTAGCCCTTGTTTTGAATTCTTTACTGAACTTCCACTTGGAAACTTCTCTCCCAGCTAAATAAGGATCAAATAAATGTATCTGGCTCATTTCCCAGGTATTTTAGTTGAGCCATTTGTCTCCATATCCAAACTATATTTCTAGAACGATTTGTAAAAACTCAAACACAAGGATATATTTGCTGAAATTGCTAGACTGAAAGTATTCACACATTGAATATAACATATATATGCAACAAATTGAGAGAAGGCATTTTGAGGGACTTAGCATCAAGGGAGCCAATTTTCATTGACTCCTTACTTTGTACAAAGGTGTACATAACAAATCAGACCTTTATGAAGTAGATCTTGTTATCCCCATTTTACGGAGAAGGAAATTTCAAGATCAAACTTCCAGGAAGCAATTGAGCTGAAATTTGAACCCAGGTTCCAAAGCCCTTCTCTTTCCACTATATTATTGAATGGTGCAGATAAAACAGAAGTAATAGAAGTACCTCAAAAAGGAAGTATGGTTCAATGGAAAGATCATTGGCCTAGAAGTCAGACCACCAGGGTCTTAGTGGGTAGCCTCCTATTATCTTTTCTCTCTGTCCTCTGGCTTCTTATCTGTAAAACGGGGGCCAACCAAAAGCTGATCCAGAAAGTACTTTTTAAATTTTACATTTTTATTTGCTTATTATCTTTCTCTCTCCTAGATTGTAAGCTCTATGAGGGTAAAGCTTCTTTTATTGTGGTAAAATGTATATAACATGAAATGGACCATTTTAACCATTTTTTAGCTATACAGTTCAATGGCAATAAGTACATTCATATTGTTGTACAATCATCACCACTATCCATCTCCAGAACTTTTCCATCTTCCCCAACTGACACTCCCCATTTCCCTTTCCCCCCAGGCCCTGGCAACCACCATTCTACTTTATGTCTTTATGGATTTGACTACTGTAGGTATCTCGTGTAGAATCATACAATATTTATCCTTTTGTGTCTGGCTTATTTCATTTAGCATAATGTCTTCAAGGTTCATTTATGTTCTAGGTTATATCAGAATTTCATTCCTCTTCAAGGCTGAATAATTTTCATTGTATGTATATACCACATTTTGTTTATCCATTCATCCACTGATGGGCAATTGGATTGTTTCCACTTTTTGGCTATTGTGAATAGTGCTGCTATGAACATGTGTGTACAAATATCTCTTTTAGACCCTGATTTCAATTCTTTTGAGTACGTACCCGGAAGTGGGATTGCAAGGTCACATGGTAATTCTCTGATTAATTTTTGGGGAACCACCATACTAGAATGTACGTTTTAGCTCTGAAATTCTATGATTCAGTGAAGGGCTACAGAAGCCCATGAAGGTATCTGTGATGACCTCCCAAATTAAGGTTGGATGTTTGCCCAGGGCTATCAGGACTTGCTCTCAGTACTCAATGCAGGACAGATGACAACAGGGTCTGTGAGAGATTTCCTCCTCCTACCTGATACTAGACAGACAGGAACCAATGATGCCATTTCTTCTATCTCCCATATAATTCTCCTCTGATGTATTTCAAAGACATGAAATTCAAAATACTAAATCAGAATTAATAAATAAAGCTGTCATTTCACTGTGTAAATATCCTAAATTAGAAAAAAAGTACGAGGAAATGGGGGCGCCTGGGTGGCTCAGTCGTTAAGCGTCTGCCTTCGGCTCAGGTCATGATCCCAGGGTCCTGGGATCAAGCCCCACATCGGGCTCCCTGCTCCGTGGGAAGCCTGCTTCTCCCTCTCCCACTCCCCCTGCTTGTGTTCCCTCTCTCGCTGTGTCTCTCTCTGTCAAATAAATAAATAAAATCTTTAAAAAAAAAAAAAAGTAGGAGGAAATGAAATTGGTAATTTGTCTCATGGGAGCTTTTCCAAAGCAGGTAAAATAAAGCATGTTTTTGAAGTCCACCATAAATTAAAATTTTGCAAAAAAATGTAGAACATGCTTATTACTTTAAATTATTTTTGCTTTTGGGGTGCCTGGGTGGCTCAGTCGGTTAAGGGTCTGACTTGATTTCAGTTCAGGTCATGAGCTCAGGGTTATGAACGCAGGGTTGGGAGACTGAGCCCCATGTGGGGCTCCGCACTCAGGGGGGATTCTGCTTGAGATTCTCTCATTCTCCCTCTGACCCTCCCCCTGCTTGTGCGCTCCCTCACTCTCTCTCTAAAATAAATAAATAAAATCTTTAAAAAATAAAATAATTTTGCTTTTGTTTGAAAAAAATGGAAGAAGGCTTAACAACCTGTATGGACCACTTATTAAACTTTAATTCCATATGATTTGCAAATACATATATTTATTTTAGACTAAAATTGTACTATCACTCCCAAATTAAAATTTACATGTTTTGAACAGGATAACCACTATTTTATAACTTTGATGTAGGAAATAGAAGAAAAGATATTCCAAGGTAATAATAAAGTATATTATTACATATATTGTATGACATTATTATTAATAAATAAAAAATTATATGTCATACAATATATATATTATATTATTATATAAATAATAAAAAAAAATAGACTCTGAAAAACAAAGATGAATTTCTGAAATGACTTTGAAATGAGTAGACATTGCTTTAATAATAATTCTTTCAGAGTAGACATTGCTTTAATCATTGTGGTATTTCCAGGGCTTGGTTCTGCAGCAGGTGCTCAGAAGTGTGAGTTGTTGAACTGATGTATGCTTAAGGAAAAATTATCAAATTTCTCAGTTGATGAAGAATCTAGGGCAGGAAAGTGATGGGAAAGGAGACTGTGTCTCATTTTCACTAAGTTCTACGTACAACATTATTGGTTGAGAAATACATAGTCTCTTCTCAGCAGCTGGCTGGCCACTGGCCATAACACATGCACATGTGTGTGACATCCCCACCCAGAGCCAAAGTACAAGGCTCATTTTCTTGCTCAAGGCAAAAATTCTAGCCAGTTGCCAAACAAGCATGACAGAACTTTTATTTGGAATCATCCAAAAAATGAAATAAAGTTATTTTGCAAGTGATTGCTTTATTAATACAAATAAAATTCAGAGAAGCAAAGGGAAATTTGATAAATGCACAATCAGAAATGTACAAACCATAGGTGTACAAAGTCCCATTCTTTGACCCTGGTTTTGGGGAAAAAAAGGCAAAATTATATATTCATATATGAACATATATATTGATATAAATGCATGGGAGAAAGATCTATAAGGCCGTAGATCAATCATTGATAGTGATTATTCTGGGTTGAGAAGTGGGATTGGGCATAGGGAACATACACTTTTTATTCCATATGCTTCTATTATTGTAACTGTCTCCTCGTGGGTTTATATTCATGTGTACCTACATAATTTAAAAAGAAAAAGATCATACACAATGAAAAAGTAGATATTGATTAAATAAGGATTACCATGCAATGGAGCCAATATTTGTAGTTTTAAGAATATTTTTCTCTTATGCCTTCCTGAGTTCACAACCTTTGTCCTAATCCACATGAACCTCCACATACTTATCAGTCAGATGGGTGTGAGAGTGGTTGTGGGGTAGACATTAGATAATGATAGGAGTACAAAGAGAAAGATCAAGGTAAAATAGAATTCCGTTGCCAAAATTGGATTATGTAGCATGACAATAGCCTTGCTAGCAAAACTTTTGTCTTGATGAAGCATATTCTAATTTATTCATCTCCCTTTAATCTATCAACCCCTGAGCCTGGAGGACTTGCATTATAGATTGGTGGTATGGAGCAAACGGCAGCTAGGTCAGTTTTATGGTTGGTAGGGAGAACATAACCTAGAAGTAAAAGAGAAGGCTTCTCAGTTCTGGTAGGGGAGATTGTGGAGAGAAGGAGAGAGATAAGTGTGAAGCCTTCAGATGCAGGTTCTGACTTCCCAATCTTTGGGCTTCAGCCTGGGGAAGAGGGAATATATTAGATAAGTTATGGTAGCACTTGGGGCAATGGTGACCTTTACCAAGGAGATCCATTCCCAGGTGGCACTCACCACCAATATAAGGCAGCCAACTTAGTTACAAGCACAGCTCATGGAGCTAAGCAAAGAAGGCCTGAGGTTCAGCTCTCATGGCAACCCTTGCCTCTGTTATTGAGTGGACAGGAGGAAGAAGGAGCTGAGACTGTTACTGGACAGCTTTTCAGAGAAATCACTACAATGTGGGTGAGGGTGGAAAGCTCTGCATGGTGGATTGCAGGGAGAACTGTCCAAGGCAGACCTTGGAGAGGCCACAGCACCAGTGGGTGCTGAGATGGGGTCAGAGTGGCCAGGTAGAACTATGGGCCTGTCCTTGTGCACAGTTCCTACATTATGTTACATCACTTTAAACTTAAACTGGGAGAGGGTGATCAGGCAAACAAAGGACACTATCCTCTAGGCAAGAAGATACTCTTTCTCCGCCCTCTACTCCCAGGCCCAGTGCTTTCCCACCACCACACAGAAAGAGCACCCCCAGATTCCACCTTAGGGAGATAAGCATGGGAAGGGGTAAGAGAAAGAACATTTTCAACCAAATGAGAGATTGTTTCCTAAATGTTAGGATCACATGGGATTAAATTTAAACAGGACTCAGTTAATTTCCCCTCTCACTAGCCAGTGGTTAGTTACTCCTTATGAGTTCTGGACAAAATGATAGTATATCTTCTCTGCAAGTATGAGTTATACTGTGAAATTTTGTAATATCACAATAAATGAAAAGTAATGATAGAGCATAAAAGTTCACTGAATAAGAAGACTCAGGTGGAGAAAGAAATCTTGTCCTAATAGAAAGTCAGAAAGTCTTATTAAAAGTCATGCAGCAAAGGATAGAGGGTAGGGAGTCAGCTTAAGGAAGGATATTGGACACTTGGCACATGAGGACTGAAATCCAATCACACACAGTGGAATGTAGTTAATGTCTCTGATGCATATATGCTTGCAAATTTCTTATGTGAAAACTGTTCAGAAATTATACCTGCTTACTATTTCATGTTACTATTAAAGAACAGAATGAGACTTGCCCATTAACTTTCAGGTGATGGAGAATCTTGCATGCTCGAATACAAGCAATCTTTCCGCACCGACACAGTGAGGAAAAGCCCCTCTCAGAAGCCATTCTAGGGCCAATTGTTCTGACCCCTCATCCAAAGTCCAGTCCTTCTCCAAGGTGGTGGTTAAGAACACAGATTCTGAGCTAGACTTTCCTACTTACGAGCTTTATGTCCTTGGGAAAGCTACATAACCTCTCTATGACTTAACTGGGAATAAGAACACCTAATTCTAAGGGCTGTTTAGGGTAACTAACCATCCTGGTTTGCTGGGAACTGAGGTGGCTGCTGGGACTTGAGACTTTCCATGCTAAAACTGGGAAAGTCCTGGACAAACCAAGAGGCATTGGTCACCCTGGTTAATATGAGGACAAAGGAGTTAAGTCACACAAAGTTCTCTGACAGAAGTGTACTTGGCACAGAGCAAGTGCTTAGTAATTGTTGTTACCATTATCATGATCACTATTACAACTAGTACTATTGAATATAAAAAAAGAGGATTTCTCGGCCAAATGGAGTATTTACACGTTGCCATAATGCTGTTTGGATTAAAGGGGCTGAATAATGACCCCTGGAATCTCCAGGTCTCTTAAGTGTCCTGAAATTTTTGCCTAATCATTTATTTAAAAAGAACTTAATACAGAGCTAATACTGAAGTGCAGGCTGAAATAAAATTCTATATAACTGAAATAAATTTCTCTGGAAAAATGACAGAAGATCTAGCAAGAAGGAAGATCTAGCAACAGTGCTTGAAGTCATCCACTAGGGTCTCTCCGAAATCCTCCAAAGTTCTAGTACTTCAGACAGGAGCAAGTGAGGCTTTTTACGCTAATGCTATTTTGAGGCTCAGAAGCACAGAAATGTGGCAAGAATGCCACCAGGAAGCTCTGAGAAAAGGCTGATGTTTGCTGTTTGCAAAGCAAAGTGAGAGGAAGACTTTCTTGCAGCAGAATAAGGAAAAAATAGCTAACATTAATTGGCTGGTTTTTATATGTTGGACACTGTTCTTCTTTTTCTTAAAGATTTTTTATTTATTTATTTAAGAGAGAGAGAGCAGAGTGAGTGAGAACACGAGTGTGGGGGGTTGGAGGGGCAGAGGAAGAGGTAGAAGGAGGCTCCCAGTTGAGCAGGGAGTGCTGGGCACTGTTCTAAGAGCTTTATGTGTGTATTCCCACTTAATGTTCACAACAATCCTGTAATATGGATACTTCCAGTTTACAGAAAGAAGCTGAGGTTCAAAGATATTAAGTAATTTATTATGTTTACATTAAACAGCAATTAATAACAGTTGAAGTCAAAGAGGGATTTAATTTATACCTAGGCATTTTTAATTATGCAAATCTTATAAATTGTGTATCACCTTCATTTACACAGTATTTAGAGATCTGTTGATAGTCAATTTTTAGTTTTGATTGCAGTTTTGATCTTTATAGTATTATTAGATGAATTATGTGGTACCTTCCCATTCATGTTCACACCTCTCTTGAAGGATACACACATGACTGACCCATGAAATCCCTGCTCAAGATATTACTGTTCCCTAGTGGGAACCATTTGAACCGGAAGCATAGCAATCAAAGAAATGAGTCAAGGAGATAAATTGCCTCTGTCAAGTTAGCTTTGGAAACTGGAAAGCCTACAGTAGAAGCAAAAGTCATAATCCTAAAATTATTTTTCTATAAATCGGTGTTACACATGACAGAGGTCAATATATCTTTGAAAACCTTAGTTTCTTCTATTGTTTCTTTCAAGTTGTATTTTAAGTGCAACTTGTTTGATTCTTAGGTAACTTGAAACCCAGGGATAATGATATTAATCATCATAATTAACATTAACGAAAGTCAATTTTTTACTCTTTCTGGTAAATTATTTCTATCTTCATTTTCTTATTGCTGCCTAGAGAGAAAGTTATATCATAAAGTAGAGTAGCAGTATTATTCAGATTCCAGAAACTCAACCTTCTAGTTGTAAATGTGGAACAGCTGGTTATATATTTTGTTCCATAGAGGAAGACAGAAAGATTTATTGAAGAACTAAAGTGAGAGTGAATAGAGTTGAATTATCCCTGCTCAATTGGCTAGTTTTCAGTAGTCCATGGGGTAGCCATAAACTTTGAGGCGAGAAGACAATCAGCATTCATTCAACAGAGACTACAGGAGTGGCCTATTGCCCTCAGAAACTCTGGCATGTCAAATATTTGCCTTGTGTGGGAAATCTGATAAAGTCCCAGAGCTGTAGTTTTCTCTCTTATAAGATAGGACTGCAAAGGAACCAGCTCAGAAAACTATTCTTTTCTTTAAAATCTTGAGATTCAAACATACTTAAAAGCATGGCAAAGCTCACAATTCAATTTTTCCCATGCATTTAGATCATAATGGCTTGATTTTGAAATTAAATGTTTCTACATTGGCAAGGCCTCTATAGTCAATTTTTTTTTCCTTCACTGAAAGCCCTGTGTTGTGAAGGGGAATCTGAGAATCAGAAAGTCAAGATGGGAGGTATTTGAAAACAGTTGAGATATTTAAAACCTATCTATATTGTGTGATAGTGTCTTTCTCAAATGAAATCTCTTAGCAGAGAACAATTGGGCTGGTGTCCCCAAGAAAGGACTTTTCATATTCATGAATTCACAATCACCTGAGCAACCATACAGTGTCTGGTACTGTTCTGTATGAAAAATAAGGAAACATTTCATTATTGTTGAGTGCTGGGCTGGTCTCCTGATTTGAGAGAAGCAGAAGAAAAAGGGCAGGTGGGATAAATGACAAAGGGTCTTTCCCAGGATTTGGGCGGCAAAAAGGCAAGAAGGGGCGAATGTGCTGTTTCTGATTGCACTTATGAGGAGCCTGAAATGGCCACAGTGCTCCTGGTACAAATATCACAGCACTTGCCCTTGACTATGTCGGCCCTGGCCCACCTACCAAGAGCAACAATCTCCATTGACAGGCTTTGTCTAAGCCACTTTCAGAACCAAGGGAGGCAGACCTGGTGGTTAACCAGAAGGCTCTGTCACCACTAATGCTACTGGGCTGGGAAGAGCCTAGGATGGGATGAACAAAGATGGAGAAACATGAACAGTAAGCCATGGGTCTTCACTTTCTCCCCACTGCTGGGACCCATCTCATCTCCTCAATGTAATGGGAGCTGACTTTGAATCTTGCTTAACTGCTGCTAGTGCCCTTCCATCAGGAGATTGGCCCTATTTGTGGATTTCCTTTGTCCACTTGAATGGACTATGCTGGAAACGTGCCTTTGGCATTCATTTGCTGCCAGGAACTGCATCTGTCCAAGAGTTCTGGTTGCTCTGCAAACCTCATCCTTTTAGATATGACTTTAGGCCTTATCTGAAGGGCCACAGCTTATAACCACACAGGCTTTCTCTACTGCATGAGTCCAGGGGTTATCATTCTCACAGGCCATAGTTTAAATGGTTCCTTTCTGGAGTTGGCCAATGCACAGGCCAGGCCTTTCGGGATGAGCTACACTCCTTGGACAGCATCATTTGAGGTGGTCTGGAGATCCCTGGAGGAGGCTGACATTCTATTTTAAGTTTTTTCTCACTCATGACTTCTGACTCCCATTCTTTGTGCTTATGATATTCTTTACTTCTCTCAACCTCCTACATGCTTTGTGGCCAAGCCCTTTATGATTCAACCAAACCTAATTTATCTTACTAAGGAATGAAAGACAGGGAAGGAGAAATGTATTTGAAAAATTGCATAGATCTCTTGTTCCAACAGAAGAAGACTGCAGAAAGTCATAGGATACCTCTGACCACAGCAAATCACCTTACAGAGCATAGTGAATTTGCACTGAAAGGGAACTGTACTTCTTATAGTTATTTCATGGCATATGTGTGTATGTTTAATGGTAATTAGGCAAGTAAATAATAAAGCCAATAGAAATATCCTTGGACTTTGCAGATTCAAATAAAAATAGTGTATTCACTAAGAACTGAAACTTCATGAGCATTGTTCTGAGAACCTGAGAACATGCTGCCATAAGCACATTAGCTTTATTATCACAGGACAAGATCAGCTCAGCCTAACAGCACAGCAGCTAACATTGCAGATTCTGCAGCTAGGCAACCTAGGATCAATCTCAGGTCTACCATCTATCTGCCAGTAATGTGATCTGTGGCAAATTTTGTTTTCTCTTTTATATTTCAGCTTCTGCATTTGTAATTCAGGAATAATAATACTTTACTCAGCAATAAAACCATCATATTAATTGTGAAGGAGATGTACCTAGATAGTGACATCTGCAGTCACTTTCCTGGTCCCCTGATTGAACAGACAGATGAGCAGCAACTCTTACAAATAGTCCTCAAATTGGGATTATTTCTGATCAGGTGACTGATTGCTTATCATTACAGAAAAAGTTATTGTAGTAACATTACTCATATTTTTGTGTTAATTTCAATATTGTTTCTAATATTTCCAGGAATTTAGCCAATACTTCTCCCAAAGTAGGAATAATGAAATTGAAAATTATGAAACTAACTTAAATTTGAGCTTACCTTTAAATGACTATATTGATACTTTCATTACTTCTCCAATGAAATTTTGGTTGCTACTAGAAAGAATGCACCCTCCAACGACAATGATGAGTTTGACTCAGCTCTGGGAGGAGGAACGTGAGCCTTTTTACATCACAAACACTCCAGGGGGAAGTTCATTAGGAAGAGCTCAATTGTTTCCTACCATGCACCCTTGACAGTCGCCAAATAACAATTTAGATGTCCAAACAGTAAGAATACAAAGTAGTCAACATCAATACAGTCAGAAATAAATCTGGGATAGTTTCATAGAAGCTAGCACAATTTGCAGAAGTGAAAGTAATTTTGGAATTTATATGAATTTTAAATCAAATACATACATATCTATTTTTTATGATGCTAATGTAGTTGATTTCTGGCAATGATACAGAGTCACTTTGTGGTAACACTGAGTCAGTGGAAGCCCATGTGTTATAAATAAACATTTGGCTCTACCAAGCAGAGATTTATCAAAAGTTGTGCAAAGGCAAACAAGGCAGGCAAGCCTTGATCCCCTGCAGGTACCATTCCATGTGCGACCAATTACTTTGCGATTCTGCAAAATATATAACAGCAACCAGATTTAGGGCACAGAAAATTTTAGGAAATTTTATTATTAAACCCCACTAAAATGACTCTGTTTACATGTTTTCTCCCAGAGGAAAGGAGGACAAGCCTAAGATTGTCTACATGAGAGTCATCCATCTTTCTGCTCTCCAGCTGGCAGTTCTGAGCTAAGACCTTCTGGCCTAGCCACCACCCATCAGCCTCAGGAGAACACTCCTAGGAGAGTGATGCGTATTTTCTAAGAGGTTTGATGATGTCAGATAGGTTAGTGCAAGATATATGGTACCTCCACAGAGTATGTATCAACTGCCTCAGACTCTTTGAAGCTCTTTCAAGAAGTGGCCTTTAGCAACTCCTAGCCAAGCCTGGCTTTCCTAGGATGTCCACTGGGGATTTATTCTAAGTTGACTTCAGAATCATGTGTCTGACATGGGAAAATTAGGGAGCATTTTGTTTCATTAACTGCTGCTAAATGAGGACTCACTAAATAGAAAGCTGCTAATTTTGTGCAACCAGTTCTGGGGATATACCATGAATTTGGAAGCTAATTTTAGAACATAATTCTAGTCTTAAGAGAAACTCAGGGGGCGCCTGGGTGGCTCAGTTGTTAAGCAACTGCCTTCGGCTCAGGTCATGGTCCCAGGGTCCTGGGATCGAGTCCCACATCGGGCTCCCTGCTCCGCGGGAAGCCTGCTTCTCCCTCTCCCACTCCCCCTGCTTGTGTTCCCTCTCTCACTGTGTCTCTCTCTGTCAAATAAATAAATAAAATCTTTAAAAAAAAAAAAAAAAGAGAAACTCAGTACTGCAGTCTGTAAGTATGACTGAAAGCATTTGAGGAAGGCATTTTCATATGAACTATACTCTTAGAGCATAAATTCTGAAACATGTTACAGATTACCTTTCATTGGTGTAGTTACTCTAACAATATAGATAGCTATTAAGCTTGAAGAGAGTTGATTTCATTTGTTATTCTGTACAAAGGAAACACCTAGCAACGTTATCATCATTAACAAATATTTTGGCAATTTATCAGGTATGGAACATTGATCTAGGTATTGAAACTATAAAAAGACTCATTGAGAGTCTTATCACTTAAAAAGAGATATTAGGAATATAGGAATATAAAAAAAAGATAGCAATCCAAGGTAAAATACAAGATGGGTAGTACCTGGAATCACTGAGGACAGAGGAAGTAAGATTGATCTAGATTTGATGAATGTTGAGCCTAGAGAAATGGAACAGAGGGCACCTAGTGGAGTAATAATATGGGCAAAGGCATAGAGGTGTGGATGAAAACAGCACATCCAAAAAGGCAGTGTGGGATAGACTGGCAGTGACATGGCCTTGAATCCAGGGTTGAGTCCTGACTCTGCCCCCTATTGGCTGTTTTACCTTTGGCAGGCTATTTGACTTTCTGAGTCTACTTTCTCATCCATAAAATGAGGACAATCATAACTAGATTGCAGGCTTTTCATCATGGTTAAATAAATAAATTTATTCAGTTATTTTTTTATTCAATTAATATTCCTTATAGTACACTTTAAATAAAGTTAGCTATTCTTACAAATAATAAGTTGATTCACTTGGAAAGAGCAAGTCCATGTGGGAAATTACTGGAGCCTGAAACTAGAGGCATAAGCTGCATCTAAATACAAATGACAGTCACCATCAATTGGTAACCCCTAAATACTAACATTGATACAAGGAAAAACCAATAGCAAAAACCAAGTTGTGGTCTATTTCTATTGTTTATAATCTGCATATTCCTTTGTTCAATAATTTACAGGCAATTCCCTATTTTTTTGTTTGTTTTTACAAAGATAGGGACTGGGGAAGAATGTAGTCAAAGCTATAAAAATAAAATCCAAAGTATCCAGACATACAAAGGTTAGTGTGGGCTAATAGAGCTTATAAAGATTTTGTTTTTCTAAGCAGTAAAAAAATAAGTATTAAAAGGTATTTAATATTGGGGTGCCTGGGTGGCTCAGTTGTTAGGCGTCTGCCTTCGGCTCGGGTCATGATCCCAGGGCCCTGGGATTGTGTTCCCCCCCAAAAAAGGGGGGGTTAATATTAACATAAAAAAAATATATAGTATAGACATAGACTTATAGGAATTTTCAAAAGATCATTTATTCAGCATGCATTTACTGAATTCCTACAGTATAAACACTGGATATGCAGTAGTAAATAAAATAAGTGTTATTTTGTTTAGTGGAGGAGACAATAAAGAATAATACACACAAAAAAGTGAATGTGATAAATGCTCTGAAGGAAAAAAAAAAAAAAAACAGTAAAATTCCCCAAAGAACAATATTAGAACAACTCATTTAGACTGGGCTGGGGGTCAGAGAGGGCTATTCCAAGGAAGCAGTGTTTGTGCTGAGACATCAAGGACAGGCAGGAGTGAACGAGGTACAGGGTGAAGGCAAAGTGGTCGAGGTCTTGGCCCTAGGTGGGAAAGAACCTGGGCAATGGGCCTGATATACACAGTTTTCAAAGACAATGCCAGACCCGGTAGCCTATACATATATATATATTTTTTAATTTGCATAAACCTTGACCACAATAGATGACTTTGAAGTCAACTTGCCCTGAACGATCTTTGAAATCCATTGGCAATTCTTATAATAGAAATTCAAATATTAGTTCTGGCAACAGAGGCAGTCTAATCCCCAAGCATACATAGAAGGATGACTTTAAACAGGCCCTCTGGTGAGGAACCCTCCTACACTGTTGGTGGCAATGCAAGCTGGTGCAGCCACTCTGGAAAACAGTATGGAGGTTCCTCAAAAAGTTGAAAATAGAGCTGCCCTACAACCCAGCAATTGCACTACTGGGTATTTACCCCAAAGATACAAATGTAGTGATCAAAAGGGGCACCTGCACCCCAAGGTTTATAGCAGCAATGTCCACAATAGCCAAACTATGGAAAGAGTGGAGATATCCATAGACAGATGAATGGATAAAGAAGATGTATACACACACACACACACACACACACACACACACACACAATGGAACATTACGCAGCCATCAAAAAATGAAATCTTGCCATTTGCAATGACGTGGATGGAACTAGAGGGTCTTAATCTAACTGAAATAAGTCGATTAGAGAAAGACAATTATCATATGATCTCACTGATATGTGGAATTTAAGAAACAAGACAGAGGATCACAGGGGAAGAGAGGAAAAAATGAAACAATATGAAACCAGAGAGGGAGAGAAACCATAAGAGACTCTTAATCATAGGAAACAAACTGAGGGTTGCTAGAGAGGAGAGGGGTGAGGGATGGGGTGGCTAGGTGATGGACATTGGGGAGGGTATGTGTTATGGTGCATGCTGGGTGTTGTGTAAGACTGATGAATCACAGACCTGTACCCCTGAAAGAAATAATACATTATATGTTAATTGAATTTAAATTAAAAAACCGACCAACCTAGCAGGTATTCCCTTTTTCCAAATGCTGATTCCCCTCCAGAATCTGCTTGCTTTTGATTGCTCCCAAGTACCTTTAGTTAGTTGTATTTTATATTTTTCCCAGAGTTTATAGTTGTTGTCTGTGGAAGTTAGTCTGATAGGAGGAACATAATCATTATTGGAAGTGAATGCTTTCATTTGAATGAGAAGGCCTGATTTTAATTTCTGTGTAAGGGTGAGAGAGTTATAGCATCATGTGTCCAGAGGTGTTTGTGCGCAGGAAAGTGGCATGTCAGCTAACAGACATATCAAAAATAAATAAATAAAGAGACTTTATTTAAAAAAAAAAATTAAAAGGCCCTCTGGCTTCAAGAGATCACATTCTTAAAAAGCAACTCAAATCAGACTCAGTGAATTGAGGAAACAATGTGACTATATTGTGCTCTGAGAATAAAGTGGTAATAAAGAGTGTAACAACAGGTGGTAGGGTTAATTTTAGTTTTACCACAATTATATATTGCCTCCTCCTGGCTTGAACTACTATGCACCTCACTCAAAGTGAGATGGCCAAAGCTCTTTAGACAGAGGTCCAACATGGCAAATGTGGACTGTTTACCTCCCTCTAAACTTGCTGATTCACCCCTTCCCCAAATACAAGTATCACTTAACATAAATCAATTTAATATAAACAACTATAGGTTGTCTGCAGATGTCCTTACATAGGGTCCTGGCTATGTGGATGCCTCAGGTATCCACAATAATGTAAAATTCGGGAGGGTTGGAGAACCAGATGCCATCATGAGCACAAAGAATCTGGCAGGAAGTAATGACAGACATAGTGCTCCACGACCAGGAAAGATACACGTTTCCTTGCATTTCATGCCTTTCCTAATCTATGTGAGGATTGTAGGGCTGCTGAATTTTATTTGATTTTATTTTTGCCTCTATCCAAACTGAAAATCAGTAACCAGCCCATTCCCCTAATCACCTTCATCAATATTATGATGCTCTGTGCTCAATGCCATGTTCTCTGAAAAGCTGCCATTGGAAAGCCAGAAGTTTGTGTGTATGGGGTATTGAGGGATATTTTTTCTTTGACATTCTTAAAGAAAGTAGACCAACCTAAAGAATGAAAGGAATGAGCATGGAATAAGGAAACGCAAATACAAAGAACTGAGCCAGAGATAAGAACATCAAAGAGGGAGAAGACAGGAAGATTTATTATGAGGAAAGGAAATCAAATCAAAGGAAAGACAATAATGTGATGGTGGTAGTAATAACCCAAGAAGTCCAATTTTTCTCTCTGAATAGAGCAAACAAGACCTGAACATAACTAGTGTCTGCTTCGGGACAAAGGGGAGAACAGAACACAAAAAGTGTCTGTCTCAAAAAAAAAAACCCACAAAAAAACCAAACCAAAACAAAAAAAACAAAAAAAACCCAACTCAGTCAACTGTGCATGGTTTTTTTTCTCATCAATTCTCCAAATACTCTGCTCGGAAAAGGAGATGGGAGTTATTGGCTCAGAGTTAGTGAGGCCTATTGTATTTGACCCCAGTCACCCTTGAAGTTTGCATCTGTCGCAACACAGCACACAGCTTCCTTATACACTGCCTTTGTCTGATGTACTCATGCGGGGCTGTGGAGTGAGACACCCGAATAGCCCACCAGCACCATAGCTACCAGCCTGCCCCTGTCTGTGCTTCCTTCTGCAGACAGAGACCCAGAGATGCAAATCAGCATCCCAAATCAGAAGCCTCCTCTCTGCACTCCTTACCTTCCAATTTTCTGTCCTATGCTTCCTCACATGATGGAATCTTGTCAATGGGTACTAGGAGTGACTCTGCAAATATGAGCAAATAGTTCCCTTGGGTCTTAGAAAGAAGGCGGGAGAGAAAGGGTTTCAAAATAGCTTAATAGCAGTAAAAGCACTAGTAGTCAAACTGCTAGTTCTTGTTAACACTATTCTTCTCATTCCAAAGGCCCACTGAATACCAGAATGTTTACAGCTGAAGTCAAGACCTCGAACCTCACCCCCCATCAGTTACTTTGAGTTTTACAAATACGCTAAGTGTGGCAGGTCCGACAGTGACCGCATCAGGTTAGGACCAGCTTTCCTGAGAAACAGTTTGCTGGACCACCCACACTAGATCACCAGGAGATCTCAGCAGAACTGTACAAAATCCCTCCTATCTGGTGATCCTCTTGGACCTCTAACCCACCACTGTTGAGTGCCAACTTTGCATCTCCTTTACTCTGCCACTTTGTTGACATGACATCCTTTGTGTGCTATTTTCACCTCCATTTTCCTGAGCTTATACCTTTTAATTTCTTTATTATTATTTAAGTGGAATTTTAGTGATAGTGGAGATAAACATATGTTCAACCAGCTATGTTTACTGCAAGTCTTGTGTGTGTGTGTGTGTGTGTGTGTGTGTGTGTGTGAGTGGGGGCGCGGTGTGAGTGGGGAGAGGGTCAGAAACCCTTAAACACCATCTAACATAAAAATCCAGGTGGATGCAGCAGCTAGTGAAAACTGTCTAGAACAAGGCTTGATAAAACTTTAACTGTGGGCCAAGTCTGACTCTGCTTGTTTGTGTAAATAAAGTTTTATTGGAACACAGTCATGCCCATCCATTTATGTATTATCTACGGATGATTTTACACTACAATGGCAGAGTTGAATAGTTGCAGATGAGACGAAATGGTTTGTCTCTGACAAAAAAATTTACTATCTGGCCGTTTACAGAAAAAGTTTGCCAACCTCTGGCCTACAATGCAGGCTGATAACAACGCTTAATATTGCAAGATGATGTAAATATTTTTCTTCATTTCAAACTTGTTTGAGGAATGTTAAAATTTTTGGAATTATTACATTTAATTTTAGTGGCAAAGTGAATGCCATGGGCAGGAAGGAAATATTTTTTACTAAGGTATGGTAAAAGAATATCTTTTTAAAGAAAAGTACTGATCTAGGTTCAATATCTTGTATCTGCTATAGTTGTGAGATAATGTTACTTATAGAGGGAAAGCTGGCAACTCTATATATTAAATTAAAGAATTGTTAGTTGACTAGCATTGTTTTGTTTGTTTCTAGTGCCTCAAGAAAAAAATACTCCGTTTAGAAGGTCATCTTGCTAAAATTTTGTAGTAAACAGTAGCTATAATTGCACATTGTTGGCTTAGATCTTTAAATTGTACTTGTAAACTAGTCCACACTTTTCAAATCCAAATTTTCACCATTATGATTAAAAAGTAAAGCATTTAAAAAGTGATGGTCCTTGAAAAAGTGATAGCTCTTCCCTGAAAGGTCAAAATACTTCAACATAGCCCTGGAAGAAAATACATAAAATTTCTAACAGTAGTAACAATGGTAAGATTAAGGATAATTTTCTTTGCCCCTCTCTCTATTTTCCAAAGTTTCATAGTGGACATTACACTTTTATAATTAGGAAAAAAATTCACTTCGCAAGGAATTTTTTCTACCAGGAAGTGAACTAGAATTGGGTTGTGCTATTAGTTGATAAATTGATGTTATCTATCAGCTGTCACAAAGTTATTATCACAGGGGGCTAGCTTTCTGAGGGATAAATGATGAGCTAAGTTTGTTTTGTAGATAAAACAATTTCAGGCAATACCAGCCTCAGAGGTGCAAAATACTCAGAGACTAAGAATTGTGTATGAAAACCATTGGACATAAATGAATTGGCATTTAGTTCAGTTTTGTTTTGTTTTCTTCAGCTCACTTGTCCCAATTTTAGTTTGGAGGATAGCATCATCTTCCCCACAGGTAACACAGCCTATGGAATTGCTCTGGAGAATAAAAGTCTTTGCTTCATCCACAGCTCAGTCCATGCCTTTCCTGGATATGGGAGGTTGGGGGGGTTGCAGAGAGTTGCACTGTGCAATCATTCCCCACCCCATATTTTCCTACAGATAAAATCCATATGTAATTAATGTCCATGATAGCTGGAGCCTGCAATGTGAATACTGACTGAATTTCAGGTAAAAATACTAAAAGCTTTTAGGAGTAATAATTTTTGGATGCTTATCACATTTAATCCTCAGATATGTGATGCATCAGGCCATTACTGAGAAAGAGAGACTTCTGGCTCCTACTCTGGCTGCCAAAGCCCATGCTCCTAATCACTCCACCCAATTGCCTTACTTTTGAACTTCTCCTCTGATTTTATAAATAACCATAATAAAGCTCATTTATTAAAAGAACTAACAGCTATCAATTTCAACTAATATTCTTCAATATATCAAGTGTTGAAAAATACCATGCACATATTCCCAGCAAACGACTAACCATTTTGCCTCTTTTTAAAAGCTGAGTTTGAGATACAGTTTCTTTATTTGTGGAAGTCTCTGTTTTCAACCTTTTGTGTTGCACAAGATAATTAACTTTTCTTTTCCTAGTTAAATAAAGGCTATCAACCTAAACATAAGTGGAAAGTCACATGCAATGTTAAAATCCACTTGACAAAGATTGTGAGTCAGTTGCACATTGATGGTACACACAGTCTACTAGGTCAGGTTCTGGGCAGGCCTGCTCCTTGTTCTCCACTTGTTGGTTTATTTGTCCATTCATTCATTCAATCATGTATGTTGAACAGTTGTTCTGCACTATGCTAGGCACCGGGGATAGAGAAGGTCTAGAGCCTGCAGGGTTGTCATACAGATATAGACTCAGACCCAAGGTGCTAACAGCTTCTCGTTCTAGTTGCTGTGGTTAGAGTGTCCCACTCTATCTCTCTATGTCTGGGACTCCAAACCCTGACACTCTCGGCAGGTATCTCACAAGGTGTGCAAGTGTACAGGATAGTAGATAACTGAGTTATTTAAGCCAGAGCCCTAAAAGCCAAGTTATTGGAAACATTAAACAAAAGGCACCCTGCGTCCTACTCCAGGGCCCAGGGAATCTCTTCAGGTTCCAAGTGCTATTCTTCCCACCTTGGGCCTGGCTGAGGCCCCTAGGGCCTGAGAAGACCATGTCTGGTGCCCTGGACTTCTGCTTGCTCATGCAAGGGTAGTGAAAAACTCCAGGACACAAACAAGTATTTTGGGAAAGTCATTTATCTGACAAAGGCAGTGATTTGTGACCTGAGAAGGCCTACAATGGCCGCAAAGGCTGACTTCAGTGGGACTCATTGCTGCATGGATTTCTCTGTCCTGGTCAGCTGCCCACCAAAGATGTCAACCCTGCTTTTCCTCCTGGGCTGGTGTGGTCAAGCACTGAGTGAGCAGATGCAAAGGCAGCTGAGGGCTCCAACTGTTCTTATCATACTGGTCCATTCACTCAGGACACCTCACCCCCACATTCTCCCTTTTAGGTTCTTGTGTCTCCAATCCCTCATCTGGCTGGAGAATGTGAGCTGACTCTCTGGAGGAAAGGGTCAAAGGGTGATAACACAAAGAAATGCATTGCTAATAGAAATTATTTGAGGCACCTGCTCAAGAAAGTGGTGGTAGTATAGACCTTGGATTGAAAAAGAGAAGGGGAATTCTTCTCAGACCCTTTAACTGATTTAGTGTATCTAACTCTCATCATTACTTTATTGTAGCAGTAGTTCCAAGCTCAACCTTGTTTAACATGAATGGGCAAAGTAGCCTATCCACATTCTCCCTGTACAAACCCTGCCCACAACTAGTTGATTCCATGATTCCATGTTAAGATATGTGGATTTGTTTGTCTGTTTAACAGTAAGAAGTGTGACCAAAACTAGAAAAAAATTTTTTTTCAAAAGTCACTGGGGTCATTATTAAGGCAGTTTGGGTATAGGTCTCTTCTTAATACCAGCAAAGGTCCTTTTTTGATGATATTTTTATCAGTAAAACACCTCATAAGGATAGGAAGAGTTTACCAAACCCTATCTTGATGGATAAAGTGAAAATAAATTTGAAACACATGGATTACATTTCCCTAAAATGTGCATGAGTTCAAAAGTTAACAATAATAGTGCTTGACTAAAAGCATTTGGAAATTTCTTAAGCCTCAAGAGTTTGAAATATCAGTTTCTAAGTTGAACTTAGATGGGTCCCCTTACACATTAGGACACTATAATTTACATTAAAGGTATTCACAGATAACACGTCAACAAACCAAGAATAGCAATATGCTAGTTTTATCCTTTGCTTTGGAAATATCCTTGTATTTCAGTACTTAAAAATAAACCCTTTAATTTATAAGTTACTGAATTACTTTATGAAGACAGAATAATTATTCTTGCTGTTGCACATAAATTAAAAATACACAGTAGTAAATGCAAAGTTAAACATGATAAAATTTCTGAAAACATTAGCAAACATCTCAAGTGTTCAATGTACATTTGACATTGGAATTATGGAAAGATTATACAATTTCAGTGTTGTTAGAATATAAAGATTTGTCTTGATTTTTTTTACTGTAGATTCAATTGTTTGTAAGAGTTCAAAGGATTTGTTAAAAGAACAAACAAAAAAAACAAAAAACACATGGGTGTAACTGGTGTGACTGAAAACTAAAAAGTCAGTAGAAAGACACAATAGGGATGTAGGAATGTCCTAACTGTCTACATTTACTGGAAAAGAGCTTTTTTAAAAAAATATTTTCAAGATTCTTTTTAAAAGAAGTTAGAAAAAAAATCAGGTAGATTCAGTAGAGAAAAGATGGTCCAAAGTACAATTATATCATTTCCTATTAAAAAGAATGAGGGCCAATGGGATTAATCTGTAAATGTTAATGATAGGTAAGTTCACATGGAGATAGTTGTCTCAACCCACTTTTCAATGTTTTGGGTTTAAGAAAGCATATTTTGTCTCTAGCACACTTTTGCTTGATTTAAATTCTCTGCATATTTTAAGAGAAACATATTCCATATGTTTCTAATTCATTTATACAAGTTTACTAATCATCATTGAAGATATATTGATCTCCAAGATATTCTGAGCTTAATATTAAAACTACCTTCCATAAGGAACTAAATTCCATGTTCATAAAAAGTCAGAAGGTCAAACACAATGCAAATTCAAACATATACCATGGAGTAGAGTTTCCTGGCTTACAAACGAATTCATCCTTTCTTAACCCTATATCCCATGAGAAAAAAATCAAAGAAAAAAATAAAAAAACTGGAACCACAAATTCAATGAATAGCCCAGATGTTGGAGGCCTGTAACCTTGAGTGTTCTTGAGAAGAATAGTCATCTCCCCAATTAAGAGGTGATTATTAAATGAAAAGTCACTTAATTAAATCACAAATTCACTGTAAGGAATAAAATTATTTTCCCTAATATGGGAGCCACTGGAATTTCTCATTCCTGCATAGCAGTGCTTCTTATACTTTAATTGCATATGAATTACTTGAGGGATCTTGTTAAACTATAGATACTGATTCAGCAGGTCTCAGATGGGCCTGAGAATCTGAATTGCTAACAAGTACCCAGGTGATGTCGTTGTTGCTAGTTCATGGACCACACTTTGAGAAGCAAGCGTCTGTTGCAGGGTTTCTCAACCACCACTGATATTTCAGGCTGGATAATTCTTTGTTTGGGCAGAGGGCTGTCCTGTCCACTGTAGAATATTTAACCACATCCCTGGCCTCTACCCACTAGAGGACAGTAGCACCTGCCTCCACTCCTTCACTCATGACAACCAAAAATGTCTCCAGACATTAGCAGAAGTCCCAAATCTGGGGATAAAATTGTTTCCAGTTGAGAACCAGTGCTCTATTTTTATGTTTAGTGGGTAAATGTTTGTTGCATAATATAAACACCTCTTTTGATGAACTAGCTTCAGTGAATACAACATCATTAACCAAATAAATAAACAGCTTTTTTTCCCCCTCTAAGCAATTATAATATTTTTATTTATGGACACTCTAGATTTTTCACTGATTTTATTTCCTTCCTTACTGGTCACCAGGGTGCTCAGAAGTAAATTTGCAAACCACTTTTAGCAAATGTGAAAATTTACAGGGATAAATTAAAAAAAAAAAAAAAACTCAACTACTAGATTTATTTTATTTCTCTTTTTTCCCCCCTCACATTGAGTAAATCACCTCTTTTTATTGCATATTTTCATGGGCTCCTTCATATACAATTTGAAATAAAATTGGTTTCCTTTAAATAAGGCAAACCAACAATTCTAATAAAAATAGAACAACCAGGGGACTTCTGGGGAAGACGGCAGGGTAGGAGGACCCTAAACTCATTTGTCCCACAGATACAACTAGATAAAATTTGCATAGAGCAAACAACCCAGAAGAGGACCCAAAAACAAACTCTACAACTAAATGTACAGAAGAGGCCTCATCGAAGAGGGTAGAAGGGCAAGGACTTGAGGACTTGGTGGGAACCTAAACCCTACAGGTCTGCCACTGAAAGGAGAGAGCCACACGCATGGAGAAGGATGCGTAACAAATTAGCACACTGGGGCTCCTAAAAGGGGAACAGAAATCCTCATAGTATTTGGCTTTGAAATCAGAGGGGCTGAATTTTGTGAGTGCTTACAACCAGTGGGACTTAAAGTCTGGAACTTTAAAATTCAGCAGGCTCAGCTCTGAGGGAGCCCAGAGGGTGATAGGAAGCTGAGCCCCTGTCCTTAAAAGACAACATAGCAAATTTCCCATGGAGATACAGTTTGGAAGCAGCAGTTTGAAAGGTACCTGGGACTTAGAGGAGAGAGAGTTAGTTACTAATCTCAGAGTTCACTAACGGACTTCTCTAGGAGCAAAGAAGATGGTAGGTGCCAATTCCCTCCCCGACCCCTCATCATAAACACAGAGCCACTTGTGGGAATCAGCATGGCACCTGTACTCACTACTTAACTTGCTTACCCCACCCCTAACCCCCGCTCCAACCAGACCTGCCTCAGTCCCAGTACCAGAGATCCCCTCCCCCAGAAGACCTGCACAAACCTTGCAAACACTATCTCCTGACCTTCCACTGAGGATATGTGCACTTGTTAAAACTGCACCTCCCTCCCATGCATGCTTTGTGGAGTGGCCCTGGCTGGCCTGGACTCCACCATGGCTACACATTCCCTGTGGAGGAGGACCTGTGCCACCTAGTTAAAGGTTCATGTCCTGCCCACTAATTTCAAGAGTAAGACATTTTCCTAACTTTCCTAAATTTCAGAGCAAGCTGACTTTCCTACACATAGAAACAGACACAGAGAGTTGGCAAAATGAGGAGATAGAAGAATATGTCACAAATGAAAGAAGAAGACAAAACTACAGGAAGAGACCTAAGCAAAATGGATATAAGTAACATGCCTGATAGAAAATTTATTTTTTTTAAAGATTTTATTTCTTCATTTGAGACACAGAGATACAGAGAGAGAGAGAGAGAGAGAGAGAGAGAGAGCACGAGCAGGGGGAGAGGCAGGCAGAGGGAGAGGGAGATGCAGGCTCCCCGCCGAGCCAGGAGCCCGATGTGGGGCTTGATCCCAGGACCCTGAGATCATGACCTGAGCCGAAGGCAGAGGCTTAACGGACTGAGCCACTCAGGCACCCCTGCCTGATAGAAAATTTAAAATAATGATCATAAAGATACTCACTGGACTTGAGAAGAGAGTGGAGGGCATCAGTGAGATATTTAACACAGAGATAAAAGAGAACGAACAGAGATGAAGAACACAATAAATGAAATTAATAATACATTTGATGGAATAAACAGCAGGCTGGAAGAAGCAGAAGAACAAATTAACGAATTAGAAGACAGAGTAATTGAAAGTAATCATGCTGAACAAATGAGAGAAAAAAGAATTTTGTAAAATGAGAATAAACTTAGGGAACTCAGTGACTCTATCAAGTGTAAGAACATTTATTTGAAGAAATAATAGCTGAGAATTTCCCATATCTGGGGAAGGAAACAGGTATCTAAATCTAGGAGATACTGAGATCCTCCAACAAAATCAACCAAAGGAGGTCCACACCAAGACACACAGTAATCAAAATGGCAAAAAGTAGTGATAAAGAAAAAATTCTAAAAGCAGCAATAGAAAAGAAGATAGTTATAGTTACATACAAGGGAAACCCCATAGGACTATTAGCAGTTTTTTCAGCAGAAACTTTGTAAGCCAGTGGCATGATATATTCAAAGTGTTGAAAGGGAAAAATCTATAGCCAAGAATACTCTATCCAGCAAAGCTATCATTTGAAATAAAAGAAGAAAGGAACAGTTTCTTAGACTAACAAAAAATAAAGGAGTTCATGACTACTAAACCAGGCCTACAAGAAATATTAAAGGGCACTCTGAGTGGAAAGGAAAGACCATAAGTGAGAGAATGAAAATTAGGAACCACAAAAGAAGTAAAAATAAGTATTTTTGTAAAAAAAAAATCAGTTGAGGGATTCATAAAATAAAAGGATGTAAAATATGAGGGGGGAAGAGTAAAGGATGGTTTTGGGGGCACTTGGGTGACTCAGTTGGTTAAGTGGCTGACTCTTGATTTTGGCTCAGGTCATAATCTTGGGGTCATGAGATCAAGTCACGTGTTGGGTTCCACACTGGATGTAGAACCTGCTTGGGATTCTCTCTCTCCCTCTCCCTCTGCCCCTCCCTACTCACTCTCTCTTCCTCTCTCTCTCTAAAAAAAAGAATAGGTTTGAACTTAAGCAATAAAAATCAACTTAATATAGACTGCTATATGGAGAAGATGTTATATATACAAACCTAACAGTAACCACAAATAAAAAACCAGTAACAAATATGCAAAGACTACAGAGAAAAGAATCCAAGTATTTCACTAAAAAAAATCCCCAGCAAACCACGAAAGGGAGAAAGAGAAGAAAGGATCAGAGAAAAACTATGAAACAACCATAAAACAAGTAGCAAAATGGCAATAAATACATATCTATCAATAATTACTTTGAATGTAAATGGACTAAGTGGTCCAATAAAAAGACAGGGTGATGGAGTGGATAAAAAAGCAAGACCTATCTATATGCTGACTACAAGAGAATAATTTCAGACCTAAAAACACTTGCAGATTGAAAGTGGAGGGATAAAGAAATATTTATGACGCAAATGGAAGTGAAAAGAAAGCCAGAGCAGCAATACTTATATCAGAAAAAATAGACTTTAAAACAAAGACTATAACAAGAGACAAAGAAGCACACTATATAATTATAGGGAAAAGTCCAACAAGAAGATAAAACAGTTGTAAATATTTATGCACCCAACATGGGAGCACCCAAATACAAAAAAGCAGCTAATAACAAACATAAAAGATGTCATCAATAGTAATACAATAATGGTAGGGGACTTTAACACTCCATGTACATCAATGGATAGGTCATCTAACAGAAAATCAATAAGGAAACAGTGGCTTTGAATGACACATTGGACCAGATGGATCTAACAGATATATTCAGAACATTACATCCTAAAGCAGCAGAATATACATTCTTTTCAAGTACACAGGGAATATTCTCCAGAATAAATCACATATTAGGCCACAAAACAAGTCTCAACAAATTCATAAAGACTGAAGTCATTCCATGCACCTGTTCTGAACACAACGTTGTGAAACTAGAAATCAATGACAAGAAAAATCTGGAAAGAACATAAATACATGGAGGTTAAATGATATGCTCCTAAACAATGAATGGGTCAAAGAAGAATTCAACAAGAAAATTAAAAAAAATATATGGAGACAAATGAAAATGAAAACACAACAGTCCAAAATCTTTAGGATGCAGCAAAAGTGGTTCCAAGAGGAAAGTTTATAGCAATACAGGCCTACCTCCAGAAGCAAGAAAAATCTCAAATGAACAACCTAATCTTACACCTAAAGGAGCTAGAAAAAGAAGAACAAACAAAACCCAAAACCAGTAGAAGGAAGGAAATTATAAAGATTAGAGCACAAATAAATGATACAGAAACTAAAAAAATAATAGACCAGATCAATGAAACCAGGAGCTGGTTCTTTGAAAAGATCTACAGAATTGATAAACTTTTAGCCAGACTCATATCACACACACACAGAGGGGGAGAGAGGACTCAAACAAAATCACAAATGAAAGAAGAGAAATAACAACCAACACCTCAGAAATATTAACATAACATAATGAAATAAACAAACAAACAAACAAAAAAACCAAATAACTGAAGAGAATATCATGAAAAACTATATGCCAACAAATTAGACAACCTAGAAGAAATGGATAAATTCCTAGAAACATAGTCTACCAAAATTAAAGCAGGAAGAAATAAAAAATTTGAGCAGACTGATTACCAGCAAGGAGATTGAATCAGTAATAAAAAGAAAAAAACCTCCCAACAAACAGAAGCCTAGGATCAGACCACTTCACAGGTGAATTCTAGCAAACATTTAAAGATGAGTTAATATCTATTCTTCTCAAACTATTCCAAAAAACAGAAGGAGGAAAATTTCTAAATTCATTCCAGGAGGTCATTATTATCCTGATTCCAAAACCGGATAAAGACACCACAAAAAAAGAGAACTTCAGGCAAATATCTCTCATGAACATGGATGCAAGAATCCTCAACAAAATACTAGCAAACCAAATCCAACAACTCATTAAAAAAAAAAAATCACTCACCATGATCAAGTGGGATATATTCCTGGTATGCAAGGGTGGCTCAATATTTGCAAATCAATCAATGTGATATGTCACATTAGTAAGAGAATGGATAAAAACCATATGATCATTTCAGTAGATTCAGAAAAACATTTGACAAAGTACAATATCCATTCATGGTAAAATCCCTCAACAAAGTAGGTTAGAGTGAACATACCTCAAAATAATAAAGGCTATCTATAAAAAGCCCACAGCAAACATCATATCCAATGGGAAAAAACTGAGATCTTTACCCTTAAGATCAGGAATAAGATAAGGATGTCCACTCTCACCACTTTTATTCAACATAGTATTGGAAGTCCTAGCCAACCAGACAACAAAAAGAAATAAAAGTTATCCAAATTGCTAAGAAGGAAGTAAAACATTCACTATTTGCAGATGACATGATATTACATATTGAAAACCCAAAATATTCCACCAAAAAACTACTAGAACTGATAAATGAATTCAGTAAAGCTGTAGGATACAAAATAAATGTGCATAAATCTGTTGCATTTCTATACACAAATAATGCAGCAACAGAAAGAGAAATTAAGAAAACAATCCCATTTATAATTGCACCAAAAATATTAAGATACCTAGGAATAAACCTAACCAAAGAGGTGAAAGACCTGTACTCTGAAAACCATAAAACATTGATGAAAAAAATCAAAGATGACACAAAGAAATGGAAAGGCATTCCATGTGCATGGATTGGAAAAACAAATATTGTTAAAAAGTCTATACTACCCAAAATAATCTACACATTTAATGCAATCCCTATCAAAATACCAACAGCATTTTTCACAGAACTAGAAGAAACAATCCTAAAATTGGTATAGAACCACAAAGGACCCTGAATAGCCAAAGCAATTTTGAAAAAGAAAAGCAAAGCTGGAGTATCACAATTCCAGATTTCAAGTTATATTACAAAGCTGTAGCAATCAAAACAGTATGGTAGTGGCACAAAAATAGACACATAGATCAACAGAACAGAATAGAAAACCCAGAAATAAACCAACAATTATATGATCAATTAATCTTTGACAAAGTAGGAAAGAATATCCAATGGGAAAAAGACAGTCTCTTCAACAAATGGTACTGGGAAAACTGGACAGCTATCTGGAAAAGAATGAAACTGGAACACTTTCTTACACCATTCACAAAAATAAACACAAAATGGATCAAAAAACTAAATGTGGGACCTGATGCCATAAAAATCCTAGAAGGAACACAAGCAATAATGTCCTTGACATCGGCTATAGTAACATTTTTCTAGATATGTCTCCTGAGGCAAGGGAAACAAAAGCAAAAATTAACTATTGGGACTACATCAAAATTTAAAGCTTCTGCACAGCCAAGAAAACAATCAACAAAAGTAAAAGACACCTTACTGAATGGGAGAAGATATTTGTAAATGACATATCTGATAAAGGGTTAGTATCCAAAATATATAAAGAACTTCTACAATTCAACATCCCAAAAACAAACAATCCAATTAAAAAATGGACAGAAGACATGAATAGACATTTTTCCAAAGAAGACATCCAGATGGCCAACAGACACAGGAAAAGATGCTCAACATCATTTATCATCAGGGCAATGCAAATCAAAACTACAATGAGATATTACCTCACACCTGTCGGAATGGCTAAAATCAAAAACACAGGAAACAACAAATATTGGCAAGGATGTGGAGAAAAAGGAACCCTCTTGCCCTGTGGGTGGGAATGCAAACTGGTGCAGCCACTGTGGAAAACAGTATGGAGGTTCCTCAAAACAAGACAGAATTACCCTATGATTCAGCAATGATGCTACTGTGCATTTACCCCAAAAATACAAAAATACTGATTAAAAGGGATAAATGCACCCCTATGACTATAGCAGCATTATTTACAATAGCCAAATTATGGAAACAGCCCAAGTGTTCACGGATAGAAGAAGTGGTATATACATATATATACCAGTGGTATATGGTATATGTATTCCATTATATATATATATAAATGTGCATAAATATATATATATATAATGGAATACTATTCAGCCATAAAAAAGAATGAAATCTTGCCATTTGCTATGACATGGATAGAGCTACAGAGTACATTGCTAAACAGATTAAGTCAGAGAAAGACAAATACATATGATTTCACTCATATGTGGAATTTGAGAAACAAAACACATGAGCAAAGGAAAAAAAGAGAGAGAGAGATAAACCAAGAAACAGACTCTTAACTATGGAGAACACACTGCTGGTTACCAGAGGGAAGGTTGTGGTGGGATGGGTGAAATAGGTGATGAGGATTAAGGAATGCACTTGTGATGAGCACTGGGTGATGTATGTAAGTGCTGAATCAGTATGTTGAACACCTGAAACTAATATAACACTGTGTGTTAACTATATTGGAATTAAAATAGAAAGAAAGGTAAAAAAAAAAATATAGACCAGTCTGTACAGGCACAATGCATTAATTTGCTAATCATGGTTGGTCATTTGCTGTTTGATAGATATCAATAAATCCAGAACAGACAGTGAGACCAGCTTCAAAATTATTGAAGAATCTGGCCGATTTTCTCCCAACAAACTATTGTAAATTGGTGAATACAGATATCTGGAGAAAGGACAGGCAACTAACATGAAAGAGAAGTGTTTTTTTAACTTTACATTAGAGATATAAAATTAGCAATAAAGTTGAGGCTGATGAAAAACTTGGCCAAATAACAAACATTTGCATTTTTACAGCTCTGACATAATACACTTAGAATCAATTCATTTAGAGCATAAAAAGCTCTTTTAATGGACCTTAAAAATGATCCAGCTAAGCGCTTTTCAAGTTTCCTTAAGCTGTGGAGTTCTTGGTTTAAATATCTATCAGGAAGGCCACTGTGTAACACCAGCTCTATCACAGTTGCTCTGCTTGTAGGGCAAGGAAAGGAGGAAAGAGGGGATCTGGGGCTCTTTGAAGGGATCCCTGACAGTTTTTAGTGAGCACAGATTAAGAACCCATGAGCCCGTAATATACTCTTGGAATGAGGGTGAGGAAGAGGCAGTACATGGAGATGAAATACCCTGTTTGAGGAATTGAAACTGCCCAATAACAGAGTTGGCACTGAAGCTCAGTTCTATAAACTCTGGTTCAGCAGGATGCTGGGAAGCTGGAATTATCACCCAGGTCCAAGTTACCAGCATCTCTCTTTATTACTGAAGTCAACCACTCTTGTTGCAAAATTCCGAACTTTACAGAAATGTGTACTTTAAAAATGTGCAAGTTTCACCTTCACCCTCCACTTCTCCTCCACCTCCATCCCCAATTTGATTCTTCAGAGAAAACTAGTGGTGATAGTTTGATATGTGTTCTTCTAGAACCATCCCCTTCTGTATATACATATATGTAAATCTTTTCTGTCCTGGTTCTTAGCCGGCTCTATATTTTCTTTTATTATAGCACTTAACACTTTCTAACACCTTATTATTTATTTATCATTCTTATTATTTATTGTATGTTTTTCACTACTAGAATCATCTCTGTGAACCCAAGGATATTTGCCTGTTTTGTTCACTGACATTTCTGAAGTTCCTAGAAGGATGCTGACATGAGTAGGCACTCAGAAACATTTGTAGAATTAATGAAGAATGAATATTCAGGATGAGCAGATAGACCAGAAAGGATTTTTAGGGCAGTGAAACTATTCTCTATGATTCTACAATGGTAGATACATCCAAACGATGGAATATTATTTATGCAAAAAAGAAATGAGCTATCAAACCACAAAAAGATGTAAAGGAAGCTTAAATGCAAGAAGCCAATCCGAAAAGGCTACTTAGAAATCAGGAGGTTTGGGGTGCCTGGGTGGCTCAGTCCGTTAAGCATCAGACTCTTGATTGCGGCTCAGGTCATGATCTCAGGGCCATGAGATTGAGCCCCACGACAAGCCCCACGATGAGCCCCAAGCCAGCTCTGCTTGGGATTCTCTCTCTCTCCTTCTGCCTCTGCCATTCCCCATCTCGTGCTGTCTTTCTTTCTCTCTCTCTCTCTAAAATATATAAATAAATCTTAAAAAAAAAGAAATTAAGAAGTTTGATATGAGAAGCAGAATCATACTCAGAATTTCTGAAATGGCATTATGTTTCCCACATTTGTGGCTTGTTTTAATGGTGACATAATATTTTAATGGCTATTGGATAATTAATGTGAATATTTCATATGAAAAATGATGTTTCCCATAAAGCAACTTATTTTTAAAAGTTCACCGAATCATTTTTTAAAAAAAGAAAATATCTTCATTTTATAATTTCTTACTGGTCTCTAATATGGATAGGGCAAAAATGTGAACAGAGGAAACAGGAATTTGGTGTTCTTTTTGTAACTCTTTCATTCACTCCAAATGGATCTGCCAGCACATGACATGAGACTCTGTCTGCTTTAGACAGACTTATCTGCTGTTTGTAAACATATAACTCTATGAAAATAGACTGTAACACAAATAAATACCTCCCAAATTATCAATACCTGGACTCCTGATTGTCAATTATGTAGTTGCCTGTGTTTTTGGAAAAAAACTTTAAAATCTTACTCCATCATCTGAGGGTTTGATGGCTATTGTGGATCAAACAAGAGAAAATTAATTTTTTTTTTTGCCTTTTCCTATGTTATATCAAAACTCTTTACCAGCTATATAATTTCTTTTCAGTTTCCTTGGCTACCAGCTCTTTATCATCAACAGAGCTCAGATATACAGATTTGCTCAGTTTTTAAATGAGATTTGATGATATCCAGGGACCATTTTGTTTCCTTACAGGGCATATACTGCCAGTTTCATAATGGAAGCAAATGGAAAAATAACATTCACTTCCTGAAATTTGGTTTGTAGCAAGCTGGGTTGGAATGTACTCTTGTGCTGGTGACCATCCATGGTCCAGGACCATTTCGTACAGCACTGCATGCTTTGGAGTAAAGACAACCCCCAAACAAAAATCAGGGATGATTAATAATAATCTCTGAGTATGAACTGTACTAAAAAAAAGATTAAAAAAATACTAACTACAGATATAAGAACATAATGCCATATCTTTCTATTATAAAAATAATACATTTAGAAGAATATATTTAAGAATATGAAACCTGCCACAGCAAACTACTTCTGCTCCTAAGCATCTCCCCTCCTCCTTCTTTTAATGTGGCTGCCTAAATTTCGGGCAGGATATGCCAAATGAACTCCTGTGCATTTTTGCTCCATTATGAATTTGCTTTTACTTCTCTTTATTTATTAACAATGTCTCTTTAAACCTATCCAAGGTGGGCACTATATTAGGAGGATTAGATGACTCATTTGATTTATAGGCAGATAATCACTCCTGGATTTCCATACAAAATGGCCCGCGTGTACATGTGCTCACCAATTTTACTTTGTACTGTTTCCTAGGTGGATGAATATACTTCTCATTCATAGATACACGTCAGATAAGCCAACATGCAGATAATCAGCATACCTTTTTGTTCAATAGCATGGTTAGGGCATTTTTCTTTATCTATTTGAATGTTCAAAGAAAATCAAACTTTTTCTTTTCTTTTTTTTTAGAAGTAACTTTTGAAAATATAATTAATGAGAAATAAAGTTATCTGATGTTCTCTAGTGGAACTCCGCAAACAGTTAAGGTGTATATTTAAATGTGTAACATCTTTACCAGTGACCTTGCAGCTACTCTGTTGGGGATGAACAAGGGCAGTAACTGATGTTAACTCAATAGAAGAGTTTGGAAGGGATCTTTCCAAAAGGGTTTGTAGGTCTTCTTTTTACTTATTTAAATGTTTTATAATTAATTAAATGTTTTTATTTAAATGTTTCTCATGGGAAACTGAGGATGACTGGAGCCAGGATATGAGTGGCAGGATAAGGTTAAGGGGAGAACCTGGCCACTATTTTATCTATCTATCTTCTTTTGACTAAAACCCACTCGCGAGAAATGGGAACTGGCAGATAGGTAATCCATGATAAATTCCCAAGCACCAAGAAAAATTCTCTAGAAAAGTTTTCCCTAGCTAGTGTTCTTCAAACAGGAGCCCCAGTGGACCATATCAATGAAATGAGGCAACAGGGAATTTGTAATATCTTACTATCTGCTGTTTTTTCCTCTGAAATTGTTTGGAAAAGCTTGAGGATCTGTGTCTGCCTCCAAATCTTACAATTCTCCTTAAGGATAAATGATCCTAATCCTACAGCTAAACCAATCTATTTTAAAAAAGGACACTTCCTCCAGAACCACTCAATGAATGAGTGTTATATCACCCCCCAGACGAGACCAACCAAGGAGAAAGAGGTAAGGCCTGGGTTGGCTTTGCCTCCTTGGTCGTCCCAGCATGGGGTTGGACATACAAAATTTCAATAAGAAAACTTTATTTGTAATTAATTATGAAACAGCACCTGTTTCTTGATATTTTAAATGAACTTTTATTTTTGTATATTCTTATATCGGTTCAAGTTGAAAAATCACCTCATGTCAGTCTGTTAGAGAAAGGACGACATCACTAGCTTTAAAATTAGCTTTCTGCAAGTCAGGCTTGCTGATATGCTCTACAGATGGAATGTATTTTCACCCAATCAGGGAATACTTCAAAGTGAACCAAAACCGCATTGATGGGTTCTTGTAAGCTTTTATATCATCCTTTATAGAACACCAGCGATGGGTCAGATTTTCAAGGATTTATTTCAATAGCATGTGTTTTGGGTTTTTTTTTAACCTCTAATCATTTTTGTTCACATAAAGGAATTCCAGTGATTCAGATATTTAAAATGCCCTTTAGCTGATGAACTAAATTCCTTCAGCCTTGTACGTAAATACAATCAGGCAGTGATGTCAGCCTATCACTCTGAATATGAATACCTAACTTTCCATGGTTGGCTAAACTGCATCCGCACCAGAGGCCTAGAAGGCCCAGGAGAGAATTACTGACCTGGGAATAACAGGCTCTTTCATACTCAAAATGACACTGCTGACCCAACCTCAATAAGACCTGGGGTTTGACAATTGTTCCAGACATGATGATAGATTTGTGCTGCTGTATTTATAGTCCATTACCTGCCCCCTCTGTGATTAATATCATGCAATAAAAGAGGGCTGACTGAGGATAAGAATGGTATTTGTGACCTTGATTCACCTAATACTGAATTCTGCTGGACTCTGACTAGTAAAGTTCCTGTTCTTTCAACATAGTTTATTACTAAAGTATTAGATTGAACCTTATGAAAGTGACATTTTCGTAGGTCAAAGTAAGGGAGTCAGATATTAGTATTGGTTTTTTCCATACGATTCAAAAGGATACCAAAAGAATTTCCTTAAAGTGTTGTTTTATCATTTTCTTATGGTATAGGCATTATGACATCAGTCTAAAATTAGTCCTAACACATTGTTGTTGTTGTTCTTGTTTCCTGCTGGCTATTTTTCTTTTTAACTCTAAATGTTGTGGAAGTGATTTCTATGCTTCTTCCCTTTGTTTCTTGATTACTTTGCATAATTCAGCAAGAAAGGCCAAATGTGCCTTTTTTTACACCAACAACACAATAACCATAATACAGTTTCTAAGCCTAAATCTTTCTTCAAGAAATTTTTTTTTTTTTTTTTTTTTTTTAAAGATTTTATTTATTTATTTGACAGAGAGATTGACAGTGAGAGAGGGAACACAAGCAGGGGGAGTGGGAGAGGGAGAAGCAGGCTTCCTGCTGAGCAGGGAGCCCGATGCGGGGCTCGATCCCAGGACCCTGGGATCATGACCTGAGCTGAAGGCAGACGCTTAACCGACTGAGCCACCCAGGCGCCCTCTTCAAGAAATTTTTAAGGAAAGAAATGTGATACTGTTGAGCTGAGTGATCTCATGACAGCAAGCAAAATTGTGTCAGCCAGATGACTGCTGGCCTTCTCCTGAATGGTTTACACAATCTCGGGAAGAATAACAACACGTCCCCTGTAGTCAGCACGAGTCCTTTCTCAGTGGATGTATTTACAGTGAGTCATATAAATCCCTCACACATATCCCTGCACAAGGAATTTTCCAGGAACTTCCAGGAAATTACAAAAATGCGAATAAATTCCAAAATGTCAACTTAAAAAAATACATACTCAGTTCTAGGCCATTCCCGGTAGGAAACATCAGAAGAAAATACCTTTCGATTTTTGTTTGTTTTGAGTAAAGATGATGGATTCATTCAATATTTTGGAAAAAAAACCCAAGTCACCCTCAAACTCCCAAAATAATTCAAGGCAATAAGAAATATCATGTGTTTTTGACAATTAGACGCTTGAAGTAACTGCAGGACTTCCACAGGTTTTCACAAGGTTAAAACTCACCACATAGCACAGCTTCAATGTTTTAAGCTAAACTTAAAAAACAAAACTATTCTAGCAGATGGAAATATGTCTAACTTTACATTTGCTACAAACTTCCTCCCTTAAGCTGGGAAATTCATTTAACCTCTTTTACATTAAATTCTCCAACCTGTGCATTAAATACATAGAGTATTAATGAAATGCGAAATTGTAAAGAGTTTGTGTTGAGTTTTATTGATTTTAGTTATTCTCAAATCTTGTTATACTTAATTATCCAAAACTTATATTGAATATGAGCAATATCACTTTTTTTGGTCACCATTAAAAAAAGAGTTTTAAGAATCCTAATCAACGAATTAATGTAAACACCTCTGGAAATGTCAGATTCTACAGACATGCAGACAATATTTGTCATTCCCAAATGCTTGAATCCCCCTTTCCCTTTGTTAGCATGAGAATACATTCTTTTCTCTGCTTTGGAGTGGGAGAAGGGATAGTAAGTAGAGTACGGAAAATGGGACCCTCCTAGTACCATCCACTGAGGGGGATGACAGTCAGTGCGTGGGTGAATGTGAATTGGATTCACTATCCTTCCACTGTTTCTTTCTGGAAGATGCGCTGTCTAGTCTGTGAAAAGCTGTCACATCCAACAAGAGGGCTAGGACCTTCATCTTGATCTCAAGGGAATAACATGGCTGCTAACTGAGAAGGACTGCAAGAAAAACCTAATTAGCCGACAGTGCCTTCAAAATATCCAAATCTGTTCAACTCACTACCAGGAGGATGAGCTTGCCCCGGCACTCTTCCATTTTAGTAAGTGTGCCTCAAACCGATCCTCTTTTCCAGGAACAGGGCACAAAATTTAAGAAGCATGAGAAAATTTAGTAGTCAAAATACATAATATTCAAAAAAAATCAAAATTAATACAAAAGGTTCATGATGAACAAAAATCAAAATTGTAAGTGGAAACATGATCAATATTACCTCTTGCTCCTTTTGCCTCTGCTCCAATATGGTTTGGCAAGACATACTGATCCTGTCTTAACTTAAAAATTTTTGGCACCTCCTTAAATTGTGCACCCGAGGGAAATCCCGGTTCCTGACATCTTTTTCTTTGTTCTCTGTTTTCTGACTAGCTCACACTCTCACTGGGTCCTGACATATATCACCTCCTGACTATGATCTCACTCTTTTTTTTCTATAATCTCCAGAGGCCAGGGATTGTATCTGTTTGGGTCACAGCTGAATCTCACACAAAGCTGCATCTTTTTTAGCATACTGCCTGGCACACAGTAGCTGCTTCATACACGCTGCTGAATGATTGAGAGAAAAATCTCTTGGAGCGCAATGTTGTGCATGGCTTCCTTGCATGATTATGTGGCTAGAAAAATGTCTCTGACTGGACCCTTACCCCAGAGCCTGCTTTAGGGAACACGGACCCCTTCCAGGAGTTTCCTAAACACTACGGACAGAGAACCAGGAACAATATATTTTGAGGTTTGAAAAAAATCAGAGTCGGTGAACTTAAGTACATCTAAGTAGATTTGAATAGAAATAAAAAAGATGATTGAACTTATTAGGGGGAAAAAAAGCAATTAAAATACTGTGAGGGTGCTTTCAAACGATCTATTTTGCAAAAAGAATCCAGGGCATGGCAATTTTTATGATTTGAGCCTTTTTGTCCCCCAGCGATGACTGAAATTTCTCAAGTTTAGGGTGTTTAGAGCACATACCTTCAATGGTACACTGATCAGGGACCGGAATCTTCTTTCCGATTTCCACAGCATATGCTTTTACTTTACTGAAGTTTTCCTTTAAGTGCAAGTAGAGCTTATCTTGGTATTCTCCAGGACTTGCAGTAGTTTCTGGAGTTTCTTCCTGGCAGTTTGCTTTAACTGTTTCTGGCAAATACTCTGATTCTGTATGTATAATACTTGGGTGTGAAACTGAAGAACTTCCCAGCTGTGATCTGTCAGAGTTTGCCTTAAAGGGCAACTTGTCATTTCCTTGGCTAAGTGGGTCTGTTTCTGAAAGAAAGGTGCTGGCTGGCATATCTTCACTCTCTACAACTTCCCCATCATCTGAGCTCATGCTCTTTGTTAGCACAGTGTGCAAAGCCAAACTCTTTGACCTGCAATACAAACAAAAAGCCAAGACAGATAAAGAAGTTGAGCTAGCATCCACTGAGAAGGAAAAGAATAATGGTGGGGCAAAATGACTTCCTCTAGAGTGTGAAACCGAAAATTGGTGCTATTAACAGATTTGATAAAAACATAGAGCAGCAAAAAGTTATGTAATAAGCCAAACCTTGGAAGATCTAGGCCACCTCCAAAAACAGAGATTTAAAAATCAATTTCATGGCAAAACTAACTGGAAAATAGTAGACTTACATAGTTATATTCTTTTTTTTTCTACTTTTGCTTCTGCTTTTTCATCAGAAAACAAGAGAGGCTTTTGACAGTCATTCTCAATATAGCACATCTATAGGGCACCTGGGTGGCTCAGTCAGTTACGCATCTGCCTTCGGCTCAGGTCATGATCCCAGGTTCCTGGGATCGAGCCCCACATCGGGCTCCCTGTTCAGCGGGGAGCCTGCTTATCCCTCTCCCTGCCACTCCCCCTGCTTGTGCTCTCTCTTTCTAATAAATAAATAAATAAATAAATAAATAATAAATAAATAAAATCTTTAAATATATATATATAGCACATCTATATTTAAAGTATTTTTTAAAAATAAGCCATAGGTTTGTTTTCCATTTGTATTCTCCTTTTTATTATAGCAAGCTTCCTTGGATAATGGAAGCAGGTGAATGCCATTTCATTCATGAAAAGATGGGGCTTTGGATGCTATAGGTGAAAGATATTTAAAAACCACCCCATAACAGTGATAACAAAACTAATAGCAAGCATGAAGTGCATACTTTAAAAAACCAGTCAAGCAAAATTTATACCTGCTAAATCTAATGTCTTTTCTTTCTTCCTTAGAAAATTGGCCCAAACTATATCTTCTGATAGAGCTAGGAGTATTGCTCTCAGCATTTATTTTGTCTTCAAAAGCCTGTATTTTAACTTGTAGCTTTTCATGGTCTTCATTTTCAGTCAATGTGAGCTTAATTTCTTCCAGCTTCTCAGGGATTTCAAACTCACTGCTTGGTTTTTTCCTAAAGGAATAAAAATCATTGCATTAGATGGTGGTCACATGTACCCTCAAGACAGTGTTACTCTCTATTGAACTGCTTCTTACTCAAAACAGAAAAATTTACCTGATAAATTTTTTATTAGTCATTTAGCAAATGTTTATTGAGTAACTACAATGGACATAGGGTTTTTGTTTTTTTTTAAGATTTTATTTTTAAGGAATCTCTACACCCAACATGGGGCTTGAACTCATAACCCCAAGATCAAGAGCTGCATGCTCCACCCACTGAGCCAGGTGCCCCCATTTTTTTAAAGAAAATTATATTTGTTCTAGTTTCTGTCATCTACATCATTTCTGTGGTAGGAAATGTGCTCATTGTAGTCACCATCACTGCCAACCCATCACTGGGGTCTCCCATGTACCTTTTTCTGGCCTATCTCTCTCTCTCTCTTTTTTTTTAAGATTTTATTTATTTGACACAGAGAGAGAGAGATAGTGAGAGAGAGAGAACAAGCAGGGGGAGTGGTAGGCAGGCAGAGGCAGAAGGTGAAACAGGCTCCCTGCTGAGCAAGGAGCCCGATGTGGGGCTCATTCCCAGGACCCTGGGATCATGACCTGAGCCGAAGGCAGACGCTTAACCGACTGAGCCACCCAAGCGTCCTGGCCTATCTCTTCTTTACTGATGCCTGCTATTCCTCTATAAATACCCCTAAAATGATTATAGATTTACTCTATAAAAGACCATTCTGGGCGCCTGGGTGGCTCAGTCGTTAAGCGTCTGCCTTCGGCTCAGGTCATGATCCCAGGGTCCTGGGATCGAGTCCCACATCGGGCTCCCTGCTCGGCGGGAAGCCTGCTTCTCCCTCTCCCACTCCCCCTGCTTGCGTTCCTGCTCTCGCTATCTCTCTCTCTGTCAAATAAATAAATAAAATCTTTAAAAAAAAAAAAAAAAAGACCATTCTATTCAATGGGTGTATGACCTAAATCTTTGGAGAACATTTCTTTGGAGCTGCTGAGGTCATCCTACTTAGTGTGATGGCCTACACCCGTTATGTGACCATTTGTAAGCCCTTGTATTATACAACCATCATGAACTGGCAGATGTGTGGCCTGCTAATGGGAATGGTGTGGGTGGGAGACTTTCTTCATGCAACCACACAGATCCTCTTCAGCTTCCAATTAGCTCTAACATCACAGATCACTCTAGGTATGATCTGAACCCTTTGCTCAATCTTGCCTGCACTGATACCCACACTCTAGGGCTCTTTGTTGCGGCCAATAGCGAATTGATCTGTGTGCTAAACTTCCTTCTCTTTTAAAAATTTTTTTTTTTTATTTGAGTATAGTTGACACACATTGTTACATTAGTTTCAGGTGAACAATGGACATAGATCTTTGAAACTGTTTCTATAACTTCTTCTGCTAGAAGTTTATAAACATTGGTGTGTGTGTGCCAACTTTACATTAGAAGGAGTTGTTGAAGAATTCAGAGAATAAAAAGCAGTTTGTATCTGTGTTATCTGAATATGGTTATCTACCATATTCTTATCCAGTTCTACAAAAGTATGGCTTTCACATGAAATTCATTCCAGACATTTTTTTGGAAAATTGTTAAGAGGCGATTTGTTTGTGCTGAAATTGACAGAACATTTCAAATGGACTGTATAAACTCATGGTTTTCTTAATTTTATGGTAATCAGTGTGATTCTTTTATATTATGAAATAAAAAAAATCTTTTTGATTTTAATATGTTGGAGGGAAGAGATTTTCCATGACTGATATTAATAGTTTCAACTATCTTTTTTTACAGTAGAATTTATAAAGCACTAGGTGAGTCATTAAAATTACCTCCTTTAAGGCAGGGGTTATATGTAGAATAAATTTGGAACCCCTCTAAGGACTAACATAGTGCCTTAGATATAGTAAGAGCCTACAAATAAGCTGCAGAAATAGTTCACTTGATGCTAAGGTGCTAAGTGATTACAGAAAAGTAGTGTGTATTTATCTTCCCTTACCTGCCTGAGTCAGCCTAGAGCTACTTTGAATTTTTTTAAAGATTTTATTTATTTATTTGCCAGAGAGAGAGCATAAGCAGGGGAGTGGCAGGCAGAGGGAGAAGCAGGCTTCCTGCTGAGCAGGGAGCCCAATCCCAGGACCCCAGTGTCATGACCTGAGCCAAAGGCAGATGCTTAACCGACTGAGCCACCCAGGGGTCCCAAATTTTTATTAAACAATCACTATCAATATAATATGGGGTTATTCTTCTTTATAAATATAAGGGTTAATAATCCCAAAAATCCATTCATCAAGATGGCTTAATAATTCTATTGGTTTGTCTGTGTGTATTTACCTGGCACTCTTTACTATTTTTCCTAGAGGTTCATGAAAAGGGCCTCAAATATACAAAACACTGGCGTTTTCAAGCATATGGCTATTTTCCCCTAAGGGACAAGGTAAACCTGGTATAGTACATAGGTGGGAATGAGAAAATACAATTCTGGTTTTTCTAATGGCACTGCTTTTTAGGGAAAACCAACAAGAAAGTGCTGGTGATACTTTTTTCAATTATATTCCACCCATTCTGGGGCCATGTGTGCGGTGGGCACTGGGAGAGGTTGGTTGGCAGGTTTCCTGGCTGGCCCAGAGAGGGATACTTGCTTTGAGCGAGGGTTCATAGCTTTGGGGCCCTCAATTTTTAAAATTCCCGTTAGTTCAGCCCAGGGACAGATGTAAATGGTGCCACTGGAAAAGCAAGTAGATCATCACTTAAGTAACCAGGATATTGTTTATTGTCTAATAAGTTATTACTGAGAAAACTTAAATACATATCTATATAATTTTTATAGGCTTCCTATAGTTTTGCATACATAATGCAAAATTTATAATCTATACCATGCTTCACTGAAATATACATGAGTAGATTTCAAGAATCAGTACATGGGAATAAAGGCTAATCACAAACATGTTTCCCTTTATGATACATATGATACTGGCTGCCCACAAACAGATGGGAGGTTTTGACATCTTCCAGCCAGATGATTCTAAAAGCTGAACTTTTACTCCTATTACAAATGAAACAAAGATGGTACTATCACTGGATGGTATTTTACAAACCATGATGATTATCAAGGTTACTTTTAAAAGATCCAATGGGACTTCTGGGGAAGTTGGTGGAGTAGGAAGATCCTACACTCACCTTGTCTCAAAGATACAACTAGATAACACCCACATTGATGTAAATTACCCAGAAAATGACCTGAAGATTGGCAGAACAGTTTCTCCATAGCTAAATGTAGAGAAAAGGCCACACTGAAGAGGGTAGGAGGGGTAGAGACATGGTGGAGGCTAAATGGACCCATGGGTCTGTCCATGGAGGAAGGGACACCATGGGCATCAAGAGGAGAAACAAACCATCACAGCAAGTACCCCAGGCATGGGAAACCCACACAGGTAAGATGAATCCCCATAACATTTGGCTTTGGAAACCACAGGGGACTAATTTCGTGCATTCTTACAATGGGGGCTTAACACCTGGAACTTTAAAAATCAGCAGGCTCCACTCTGGGAGAGCCAGAGGGCAAGAGGAAACAAATTCCTTGCCCTTAAAGACACAGTACAACAAACAGCTCTGTAGAGATACAGCCTAGAAGTAGCAATTTGAAAAATGTTTGGGGTATATGGGAAGATTTATTTACTAATCTCAGAGCATGTGCTGGAGGGACAGACATCTTTAGGAGACTTCTCCAGGAACAAAGGAACTGACAAGCACCATTTCCTTCCCCTGCTCCCCAGGCTAGACACATGGACACCTGTGGGAACAAGCACAGCACAAACACTCTCACCTAATTTGCTGACAGTGTGCCCCACCCCTGTGTTCTCCTGCAGACACACCCCCTCTAGTCCTGCTGCAGTTGTCTAAAGCAACTCAAGGTCCACTCCCACAATACTCCTGCATGAAGCATGCTAAGACCACAAGTTCCATCCCCACATTCTCCTACAGACCTCTCCCCAGTGGGCTCTGGGCAGACATCTGGTCTTAATGCAGGCCCTAGCTGCCAATAAACCATCTCAAGGGACAACACAGGGAAAGCACACTGCTGATCAGTTCTACTGCATCTCTGGTAAATTCCTGGTCTGACTCATCTCAAGACCAAGGCAGACCCAAACTGACCCAATAATAACATAGGGAACAAACACTGCCCACAACAGGCAAAGAGAGACAGAGCTGAAAGCAAAAGTGGCTCAGCCAAAATAGTAGGGTGCATTCAACACACATAGGAGATATCCCTGAAGTAACAGATTCTGGTGAACAGGGGACATTGCACTGCAGGGCACTACAGGACCTCTTCTTCATAAGGCCACTACTTTCAAGTGCAGGAAATGAAGCTGAATTTCCTAACACATAGAAAGAGCACAAAGAGGAGCACCTGGGTGGCTCAGTCAATTAAGTGTCCAACTCTTGGTTTTGGGCTCAGGTCATGATCTCATAGGTCATGGGATCAAGCCCTATGTTGGACTCCACACTCAGCTGGGAGTCTGCTTGAAATATTCTCTCCCTCTGCCCCTCCCCCCTCTCAAATAAAGAAATCTTTAAAAAAAAAAAAGAAAGAGCACAAAGAGTTAGACAAAATGAGGAGACAGGGGAATATGTTCCCAAGGAAGAACAGGACAAAATCACAGCAAGAGAGCTAAATGAAATAGAGATGAGTAATATGCCTGATAGATAATTGAAAGTAATGCTCATAAAGAAAGAAAAGAGTAGAGGACCTCAGTGAAACCCTTAACAAGGAGATAGAAAACATAAGAAAGAACCAGTCAGAGATGAAGAACTCAATAACTGAAAGTAAAAATACACTAGAGAGAATTAATAGTAGACTAGAAGAAGCAGAAGAACAGATCATCAAACTGGAGTACAGAGTAATAGAAAGCAATCAAGCTGAAGAGGAGAGAGAAGAAATAATAATAATAAGTGAAAAAGACTTAGAACTCTGCAACACCATCAAGCACAGTAACATTTACATTATAGGGATACCAGAAGGAGAAGAGAGAGAAAAGGGTGGGGGGGGGGGCAGAAATTTTATTTGAGGAAATAATAGCTGAAAATTTCCCAATCTGGGGAAGGAAACAGAAATCCAAAACCAGTAGGCACAGAGAACTCCCAACAAAATCAACCCAAGGAGTTCCACACAAAGACACATAGTAATTGAAATGGCAAAAAGTAGTGATAAAGAGAATTTCAAAAGCAGCAAGAGAAAAGAAAACATTACATACAAGGGAGACTCTATAAGGCTATCAGCTGATTTTTCAGCAGAAACTTGGAAGACTAGAAGAGAATGGTATAAGATATTCAAAGTGCTGAAAGGAAAAAATCTCTAATTGAGAGTACTCTATCCAGCAAAGCTATCATTCAGAATAGAAGGAGAGATAAAGGGTTTCCCAATAAAAGTAAAAGAAATTCATGATCACTAAATCAGCCTGACAAGAAATGTTAAAGGGGACTCTTTGAGTGGAAAGGAAAAGACATAAGTAGGAGTAAGGAAGAAGTAAAGCATTCGCTATTTGCAGATGACATGATACTATATATAAAAAAGTCTAACAATGCCACCAAAAAAAAAAAAAAAAAACACAAAAACAAACAAACCCTACCAGAACTAATAAATGAATTCAATAAAGGCAAAGGATACAAAATCAATATACAGAAATCAGTTGCATTTCTCTACAACAATAACGAAGTAGAAAAAAGAGAAATTAAGAAAACAATCCCATTTACAATTGCACCAAAACAATAAAATATGTAGGAATAAACTTAACCAAGAAGGTGAAAGACCTGTACTCTGAAAACTATGAAATATTGATGAAGGAAATTGAAGTTGACAAAAATAAATGGAAAGATATTCCATACTCATGGATTGGAAGAACATATATTGTTAAAATATCCATACTACCCAAAGCAGTCTACAGATTTAATGCCATCCTTATCAAAATATCAATAGCATTTTTCACAGAACTAGAACAAATAATCCTGAAATTGGTATGGAACCACAAAAGACTTGGAGCAGCCAAAGTAATCTTGAAAAAGAACAAAACTGGAGGTATAACAATCCCAGTTTTCAAGATATACAACAAAGCTGTAGTAATCAAAACAGTATGGTCCTGACACAAAAATAGACACTTACTTCAAAGGAACAGAATAAAACCCAGAAGGAAACCCACAATTATATGGTCAATTAATCTTTGACAAAGGAGGTGAGAAGATGCAATAGGAAAGTCTCTTGAACAAACTGGACAGCCACATGCAAAACAATGAAACTGGACCACTTTCTCACATCATACACAATAAACTCAAAATGGATTAAAGACTTAAAATGAGACCTAAAACCATAAAAGCCCTAGAGGAGAGCACAGACAGTATTTTCTCTGACATCTGCCATAGCAAAATTTTTCTAGATGTGTCCCCTGAGGCAAGGGAAACAAAAACAAATATAAAGTATTGGGACTACATCAAATTAAAAAGCTTCTGCACAGCCAAGGAAACAATCAGCAAAACTAAAAGGCAACCTGCTGAATGGGAGAAGATATTTGCAAATGACGTATCCAGTAAAGGGTTAGTATCCCAAATATATAAAGAACTTATACAACTCAACATCAAACAAATAATCCAATTAAAAAATGGGCAGAAGACATGAACAGACATTTCTCCAAAGAAGACATCCAGATCGCCAACAGACACAAGAAAAGATGCTCAACTTCACTCATTATCAGGGAAATGCAAATCAAAACCACAATGAGATATCACCTCACACCTATCAGTGTATGGCTAAAATCAATAACCCAAAAACAACAAATGTTGACAAAGATGTGGAGGAAAAGGAACACTTGTGAACTTTTGTAGGAATGCAAACTGGTGCAGCCACTGTGGCCAACAGTTTGGAGGTTTCTCAAAAAATTAAAAGCAGAACTACCATATGATCTAGTAATTCCACTACTGGGTATTTACCCAAAGAATAAGAAAACATGGATTTAAAGGTATATGCACCCCTATGTTTATTGCAGCATTATTTATAATAACCATATTATAAAAGCAGTCCAAGTATCCACCCATAGATGAGTGGATAGAGAAGAAGTGGTATATATATATGTATATATACATATACATATACATATAATAGAATATTACTCAGTTCAAGTTTTTGAACTTTATTTCAGAAATTTCCATAGCTGGGATTATTAAAGCTTAAAAATCTGTTAAGGCATAAAATACACCAAATATGCATACATCAGATATTGAGCATTATGCAAATTTTAAAATCTGAAAACATATGACTTGTTAGAAGAAGAACTTCTCACAAATTCACAATTTTTTTTTCTTTCTACATAAAGCTCTGGGTTATAACAACAGTTAATAGCATTTTCTTCCAAAAAACTTCAAATTTCATATGATTATAGTAAATCTTCCTGGATAATTTTATTGGATCAGTTTCTGGCTTTTTTAAAATATATTTTTTTTTACTTACAGAGATCTTCATTTTATTTTTTGTACTTTTTGTATCAATTTCCCTATTTATATAATAGGGAAGACAACTGTACCTAATTCACAGTGTTGTTACAAAGTGAAATGACAGAATCAGTGTGAAGCACTGTTCCTAACAGATAACACACTGCTCAATAGATGTTAGATTTTATTATTAGTATGATTGTTATTATTAATTGATATTATTATTATTCCTTTGGAAACTTCCTCAGCATTGTCTTGTGTTAATATATAGAGAACACATCAGTGGTCTAGACACAGACAGACCAATATTCCATACCCTGGAGGGAACTAATGTTCCCTGGAGAATGCCATGGCATCAGATTTTAGGAGAGGACACTCAGCTCCCTTTCCCTGACCCTGTCTCTAGTTACCAGGTGTTGGCTGTGAAGCCATGGCCTGAGTGAGTCAGACCTCTAGTAGCTGGAAGCATGCCTTCTTTCATTCTTGGATTGCCTTGTAACATCCCTCGGAGGGGACTTTGGGCATGAGAGAAGTTATGGGTTATCCCTACACATCCACTGACCCCAAGGGGGGCAAGTCAGGCAGGTGCCTTTAGGGTAGGGTTGCCTGATAAAATACAGGATACTCAACCAAATTTGAATTTCAGATCAACAACAAATAATTTTTTTAGTATAAGTATACCCCTAGTGGGATAAACAAAAAGTGTATTATACTATACTAAAATGATTATACTAAAAAATTATTTGTTCTTTATCTGAAATTCAACTGGGTGTCCTGTACCTCTATTTGTTAAATCTGTCTCGGGTAAATCTCTGCTACTCGGTGGGCAGGGACCTATACTGTTCATCTTTGTTCCCTTGTATCTGGCACAGTGCTTGACACACACAGGTACCTGAAGTGTTTGTGGAATAAATGAACTCAGACCACCTTGGTTTCCTAAGCCAGCCTACTCTCTGTGCCCCCAAATCCTCCTGAGTTCTACTAGATGCCCATGAGGCACTGGCCACTTCTCTTGGCCTATAGGGGGTAGAGGGTGGGGTGGTATCATTTGGTAAATATCAAATGTCGAGAAGCAGGGAGCAAGAGTAGGAGTAAAATGATGGATTTGTAAATAAGAGTGAAGGAATGACAATAAAATATCTGGGCCAGAGAAGTGATCTCTACATATGATGAGGCTGATGAGCATTACTGATAAGTAGAATTCTCACCACAAAGACTTTCTTTTATACATGATCTTCCTTGTTTTTATGATTTGGAGATTCGTTAACATAGAAGTCAGGGGACAGGGATGGTAAGGAAGAGTCACCAAGGCAGCCAGAGCCACAAGACGGACCAAAGAGAACGTTTGTCACTGGTCATCAATCCACCTGGGTTTTGTTACAGAATTTTGCTGGCAGGGAGTTAGGACACGCTTTGGTTCCAAAAGGTTGAAAAGTCCACGAAATGGTAGACAGAAGTCTGAGTTTATAATAAACATTCATGCTTCTTCACTTCTCCTAGTTTTTAAATTTGGTCTAAAAAGACAGGAGAGAATTTGTTCAGAACCAAAACTTTTTCTGGAGATAAACTCTGTTTTCCATGGAGAGCAAGGAAATGCATCCCAAATGCAAAAGCACTGGTGGAACCATTGGTCCTGTGCGTGTTTACTTGTGGGGGGTGTGGGTGGGGGCCGGTGGGTTGGGCTCATGCAGGGGGTTGTTATTTCTCTTCCATTTGTCACTTTTAACTCCAGAGGTAATTTTACAGAAATCTTTGTCAGAGTTCTATAATCCCCTAAATATTAACTTGGCTTTAACTCAACATACCACATTTAAGAGGCTCATATGATTTCCAGTCTGAACAGTTTCTGGTCTTGTTGCCAAAGTAAAGTTTTTAAAAGTACCTCTAGGGATGCTCAGGGGGAGGCTTAATTACCTCCCTCTTGTGTGAGCAGGACTCCCCTTGGAAACAAATTAGCCCTTGGGCAGCTAGCTCACTGCTCTCACTAAGCCTGAAGATGAGACTATGAAGCTGGCAGGGGTAGAGAGACTGGCAGCCTCTCTTCCTGGCTCCTTAAGTCAAAGAAAAATAATGTTAGTTAAAATTTGACGATCTTGGCTTATGATCCCATGTCCAGAATATGTACTCCTGCAAAGTTAAGTTTGTTAGAAGAGAAGTAGGAGAACATGACGGATCAAATCCACATTGGCATCCTAAATTCTTAGGATGTTATGTTCCTCCTTCTTCAGCAATTTCTTGGCTCATCGGTCATCGTGAGAATGACAGAGGATTCCCCAGCTCCACAGTGTGTCATCTGTTTGGGGACTGTAATAAGTAAACAGTGCTAGAATAGCCACACTCAAATACTATGGGAAAGGACAATGATAAGTCTGGGTCTTGGTATTCTTGTCTGCCTCTGACCTGCTTCATGGGCAAGAGTAGGGACCAGTAGATGCCCAGTTATATGGGGACCAGTCATGCCACTGGTACAACTTTGCCTAAAATGAAACGACTCTATGGTTTATTTCATTCACATAAGATTTTTTTTAAAGGGTTCTCAAAAAGAGATAGTTGTGGGGAAATGAGCTGAACACAGCCTTACAGGGAAAGTTTGTGACTCGAATTTCCTGTTTATTTGTGATGTGGTAAATCTCTTGATACATCTAAGTCTCATTTTTGTCATATAAAAATGGGATTAATGATGGCGCATCAGCAGATTGCTGAAAGCATTGTATAATGGATTTGACAGCATAGCCCATACGGAATGGGCATGAAAAAGTCAAATGGTTAAATCCTGGGTGGCTGCTGCCCCGTGTGGACACGTGACACCAAAAGAACACGGCTTGTGTAGGTGATACCAAACCTGGAAGATGCGCTTCTCCTGCTCAGAGCCAGGAGGACATACAATGCTTTTACCCCTGCAGCATCCTGAAGAGTGTGGACTAAAGGATAGTGACCCTTGCTACTGGGATATAGAAATTGTTTAAAACAACAACAACAAAAACCACTTGGTAGTGTAAGCATAAATTCTGAGCAATTGTAGACAAAGAGAATTCCCTGCAGTTAGAATAAAATTTAAAAGCCCTGATATGAGGAAGTGACTGCTCTACACAGATGCTCAGCCATTTGCTTACTTTTCATTCAGCCAGTGTGAGAGAGAATGGGATATGGAAAAAGGATGAGCAAAAAGGGCAAAGCCCCTGCCCTCAAAGTTCACAGGGCCAGCAGTATCAGTATCACCTTGCAAGTTGTGGAGAGGCAGAAGTTCAAGATCCACAAACAAAGACATCCAGAGTATAAGCCCACTGATCATTCATTTGGATGTTGCAGCAAAGTCAAATTGCTATAAAAGTTCTAAACTCTTATTTTCAATCACTGTAATAACCTTGTCACAGGCTAGTAAGAAACAGTTTGCAGACTGATGTTGGTTCATGAGCTATGTTTTCAGTAGCTCTGGCATAATGGACATGCTAAGTGAAAGCACCTACTGTAATGTCCACCTGGAACAGAGTTAGTACTTACTGAGGGCTTTCTATGCATGAGCCACTCACCGTTCAAATTTGCTACATGTATTACTTCTTGCATAATCCAGTGGGGCAAGTCCCATTACTGTCTCCATTTACAGATGGAGAAGCTTAGGCACAGAGAAGTTCAGTAACTTACTGAAGGTCGACAAGTAAACCCAGCATGAAGTATCTGCCTCCAGAGCACACCCGCATCACATCGCTTTCCCACTGCCTCTCTTTAGGTGTTTGGTTCAGGTTGCATCTGAATCTACCCCAGAAGTAATACATATAATGGCATTGGTGGTAATGCAGTAACCAACAAGAGTCATTGTACCCTCATATCTCTGAGTAACATTCTACGGGAACAGACACCAGAACAGAGTTGACATATAATCATTGAACAACTTTCACAGGGATCCAAAAAATGAATTTTGGCATCCCCTTTAACCAAAACTGAAAAGGTGTTCAAAACTCAGAAAATGTCATGCGAATAGCAAACTCCGAATTCAATTATTGTTCATCCCAGAAAGGAACCGGGGAGTGTTACCTCTCCTGCAAGAGGCTATAGAGGGTCAAGTCCCTCTTACCTCTTCTTCTACAAGTGCACTTTTTCCTTTTCTCCAGGCTAAAGCTTTGGTGTTTCCTGCCTTGTTTGAAATAGGAAGCCAAGCCATAGGAGCTTGATGAAAAGTTCTTTTCCTTTTTGGTGTGTCTTGTGTTTTTAAACACTTCTGTGTTACAGGCCAGGAGCCTGGATCCCCTGGCTAAGCTGCAATTGCAGGGCTCACACCCCTTGCCGGGGCTGCCCCGCCTCCCATCTCCACCCCTCCTTGTCCACACTCACAGAGCCAGCCCCTCTGGGGCCGCACATTCCCTGGGCTTGCTTCATTGTCTCCAAAGCTGACAATGATGTCTCCCACCTACATCTCTTGCTGATAAACGAATTCCTGAAATACCTTTACAGACCTTCACATCACCATAAATGCTGCTTTAAGGAAGGACAAGTGGTGGAGTAAATGAGTAACACATGGAGCATAAATGGTACCACATGTCTGACTTAATCTCCTCAGTAAGAAGAGGGGCAAAAAAAGAACCCAAAGCCCTTCCTTCCCTATGTGTGGAGTAACAACAGCCACAGCTACTGTCACAAATAGCTGTTACAATTCACTTTTTATACAATGACCAGCATAGAACTCTCTAGATTGAAAAGATATACTTGTTTTTTTTTTTTATTAAAACTCTGGTTACCTTGGTGGGGCGAAATTACATTCAGCTTTTCCTAAGCCCGGGGCAATGCTGACCAGAATATCACATGTTTTTAATTATGATCCCAAACCTCCTCATATTCCCTGAGCCAACAGTTGCTCTCAAAGAATCAATTTCTCTTTGTATAAACATGTCTTGCCTAAAAAAGTGGGAACTCTTATAAGCATTTTTAAGACTCTATTTTCCTTCCATAGAGCACAGGCTGTGAATATTAGCTCTCTCAAGTTTGCGGGGGAGACTAAAGGGGCCCACAGAAAGACAGCTAACACTTCAGGGCAGGACTGTGGGTGCAGAGGAGTGGAATGGCCGTATGAACTGTAGTAGCTCAGAGGAGAGAAGGTCAGAGTGGGTAGGGTTGGGTAGGGAACACCTCTTGGGAGAGTGGTACCAAAATGGAGTCTTAGAGAAGGGAAGCGTTCAAAGGGAAAAGAGGGAGGAAGAGGGCGTTCTGGAAGATAATGATAAAGGTTAGGGAGGTATCACTTTGGGGAGGAATAGGCAAAAGTCACCCTTGACCTTTCTTTAAAATTCTTTTGAATTATCCATGAAGTACTGTGAGCACTGTAAATCTCATCCACACTGACATTTGAGATCTACTGGACTAGACCAAAGGAAGAAATGACTGGAAATTCTATGAGCCGATGTCTGGGCATTTGCACTATTGCTCCCGCAAGAACTACCATGGACCAACAGGGGAGTAAGGATTGGATAGAGAATGCTCCTTTAGTCTCGCCTGCCCACAAGGTTTACCCCATTACACTTTAACGTGAAGCCTCTGTAGCCCTAATACATACTGAAAGACTTTGTTGTGAGGATTAAACAGTATAACATAGTCAAAAGCCCTTAGCACAAAATCTATCAGGTGGTAGGAGCTAGTTAAAGGCATGGTCAGACCTACAGATAACAGCCTGTTTTGCAAAGTTGTAAAGAACTTGGCCCCCTGCTCTCTGTAATTTCTGTTGTGGACCCAGTAAAAAGCCATCACTCTCAGCCTCTTGGGCAATGCCTTCAGGGATTGTGTAGTACATCAGGGGTAGGTTCTGATGTGATCCCCAGGATATCAAGATGGGAACTCAGGAACACAGGTGGCAAAAGGTCTCACAGTTTGAAAAGAGTCTTTGCAGGCCATGTTGCTTGGCTACACATTAGGGCTACGCGCCCACTCAAATCCCTGGTTTTCCTCTGTAATCCATTTCTTTGATGTTTATTGCATGAAATTTAGGATAAACCAAAACTCTGGGGCCACTCCAAGGAGGATAGATTTCCTGGAGTCATTTCTTATGAACATCATCTCCTTATTCTGTTTTCCTTTAATTCTCCCTGACACAATGTTGTTTTATTGCCTTCCCTCCATGGTGTCATCTCTTTCCATTTATACCAAAATCAGATTTATACCTACCCATTTTGTTTTGACCGTAATTTACCTTTCATTCCCCCTCCCCCCACCCCCAGACTTGATTCTTAAAAACAAAGAATAAACACAAAATCTCACCACTACTGCCACCATTACCACCAAAACAACAAAAGAACATACCACCCACTTAACCAAGCCAGAGGTCTGGGAAAGCTTTAACCACATGCTTTGTGTTAAAACTTTTCTTATAAGCAACTCCGCGCCCTGCCCCCCCTCAGTGACTTGATGGCTTTGGCTAGGGTTTGAAAGTTGGATCGGAGGGAATTGTAAACCCTCTGACACACACACACACACACACACACACACACACACACACATACACACACACACCACCCAGGCCTGGGATTTGGGGCTGTGTGCAGGTGCCCTTCCTCCTTGTCCTCTGGTTTCCCTAGGCCTTTTCCCATAGCCATCCTTTCTTCCTGTCTTTTCTCATTTCTCCTATTGACCCCCTCAACCCCTGTTTCTTTTCACAATTTCCATATCTCGAAGTTTCCATCCCCAACTGGGGCCCTGAGCTTAACCACCTACTAAGACCACCTGTGACAAACTGTCCCCAAATTGTTGGTGCCTGATTAGAGCAGTCTCTCTGGAACCACATGCATTGGGCAAAGGTGTCTTCTAGTCGAATGACCATTTGAATGCTCAGCCAGCACAGAGTTGCCAGGAGCTCACCCTCTCCTTCCCCAGATTCCCCTGGTGGCATAAGGTTCAATGGTTAGTGGCTGTTCAGAAGGCTACTTAGGGCTCCCACGATTCTGAAAGGTATAGATCTTTTCCCTTATCTTGTCACTTCCTTTTTAATCCACAATTGCTGTTACCTCTTTTTGCTTCTCCAGAATTAGTTTCAAAATCTAAATGCTTTCTTGACTGTCCTGTTGTTTAGCTCCTGTTGGTTTATTGTTTAGATATAAACGTTCTTTCTAAAACACAGGAACAAGAAAAGTGCAAGTGTGTACCTGGTGCATCTAATAAAACTCACCCAATTAATTCAGAATGGCTTGGCACAAAGAAGGCTCCTGTCTGCTTCAGTTTTCATTTTCTCTAGGATGCTAATTGTTTTTCTTCTGATAATCTTGTATTTTTGGCATGAAGTCTAAAATCTGGCCTGCTGGGCTATGTGTCAGATTTGTAAATTAGATGACATCTGTTTTGAATTTTATCATCTTTAATTTTCTTTCCAACTCTCTTCACTTATTCATTTCCCCTTTAATTATAAGGATCACACTTTGCTGGGTGATTTAGACAAAAGTGTAGACCTTTCTTCTTTGGGGGACACAGATTAAAATTACTGAAGCTAAGTGGTCACAATGAAGGCTATTTAGGAAAAAGATGTTGGGAGAGAAGCCTTAGCAACCATCCCAGAGAGGATGAGCAGCTAATACAAAAGGCTGGCTGTCCACACCAGTGTTTTGAGGTTCCCACTGAATAATTACAATCGACTAGAAGGAGATTGACAGTGAATGATGAACACTGGTAAAGTGAGGATTTTGAATTGAGAAAGGTTGAGGTAGTGAAGATGGTGGTGGTGGTGGTGGTGGTACGTGGGGTGAGTGGTGACATTTTTATTTCTTTACATTTAATTTCTCTCTGTGTGTCTTTTTCCCCCAGAAAAATTGAAGGAGGAAAACTTAAATGCATTCTCATACCTACAGATTCATACTTTAATAGTAAAATCTTTTTTCCTCCTATGTATATATCTCCTAAATTCTTCTTTTCATGGGGAAATTGTTTATTGCTAACTGGGTTGGGCCTACTTATTAAGGATCAATTTTCTTGTTAGAATGCCCAAGGTAACACCCTTGTGTAACATGTTTTTCCTTTATGTAAATATTTTTCACATATATACTCTTGCAGATGCCAACTGGCGTCTTGCAACTTTGCATTTGTACAGGCAATAGAGAGTGTGTAGAACACTGGCCAGAACATGTGCCTAAGCTTTCACATCTGATGCACATGTCGCTCATCACTGGAAGAAGAACTAAGCAGGTTGGCTCTGCACAGAATACAAAATGGCTCCCCCAAACACCTGCTGTAGAGGCTCGAAATCAAATTTCTAAAACCACATCATCATGAAAATTGGCCAAAAGTGACTTTGTGCTTGCATACAAATGACAAATCACCCCTTCATGGTGCTGGCCTTGGATTTCTTGGATACTGCTGTGTTTAGGCTGTTGCTAGGCAGGTCATGGGTCTGTAAAAATACTATTTTTGAATAGAATATGTATGTAGGGGTAGTTCTCACTGTAAGAGATTTATCTCTCAGGAGACATTTAGCAATGTCTGGATACATTTTTGGTAGCCATAACTGAGGGGGAGGACTGCTACCAGCATCTACTGGGTAGAGTCCAGATGCTGGCAAATATTCTATAAGGCACAGGACAGCCCCATAACCAAGGATTAACAGGCCTAATTTTCAATAGTACCAAAATTAGAAACCCTGGTTTGTAGGCATTTATATATTGAGCCAGCCAACAACAGATCAAAACTATGGTGTTGAGAGCAAAAGCGCACTTGCAAGCAGTCTTCTTTGGATGAATAGCTTTTGTTGACTTTGATGACCCTATTAGCCAGATAATATTCTCTGTATAGTGGACTGAGAGATCCTGCCATTTGGCCTTCCTGCTCCTCTTTTCATGGTTATTAGCATCATCTTCCATGAGTATGCAGTCATTCCAACTATGTATCTTTGGGTTTTATCCACAATCCTCCCCTTTTCCTCACCCTGCCTCCCGTTGGTAATCAGTTCCTCATAATTCTGTGCTCTCCTAATTATAATGATATTCCCTGACTTCTTAGTCTAAATACTACTGGTTTAGTTCAGGCCTCCCTCACAGTTGAAAGAGCCTGTTTATTAAGTTTCCAATAATACTATCCTGGTCACTCTCTTGCCATCCTGCTGCTCCAGCCAAATCCATTCAGTGTTCCACATCTTTAGCCGCTTCCTCATTTACCTGGTCCTTCAGTGAAGAAACATTTATCAAGTGCCTATCTGCTAATTACTCTGTTAGGAGCTGTGATCATTCCCTGGTTTAAAACATTTCTAAGCCTCCATATTGCTTAAGGGATGAACCCCTCACTTCCTGACACAGCACGTAAAAGCCTCTGATAATCTGCCTCTGACCTAACATTTCAGCTTACTCTCCCACCCTGCCCTGATGTACTTGCTCCAACCACAATGAACCAATCCCTTTTCCTTAGTTTGGGTCACACACTCTTAAGCCCCTATAACTTTGCACATGCTATTCTCTGTATTTGAAGTCTCCTTTCTACCCTTATCTGAAGAACTCTCATTCATTCTGTGCAACTTAATCTAGTACCTAGAGAAATGCCCGGCCATGAAGCTACTCAATAAATAGGGGGTGAACTTAAATTTCAATTTCTCTGTAAAACATTCTATAATTTCCTGGCTGTTAGTTAATACATCTCTCATGCTCCACAGCCCATTGTATGCACTTCTACCCAAATCCCTTCACATACCTGTGAATCCCTTGAGGGCAGGGATGGTGTCTTATGTCTCTTGGAACCTCCAGACTCTGTGCCAAACTGGGCATAAAGTGGACCCTGATGATTCAATGCTCACTATTTTGTCAAGGTGGCTTCTTATGTTTTTGGAATCCTTGATTCACACTGGAAATGGTAGGCATCATTTGATATCCCAAAAACTCACAAAATTTGACAGTGGTCTCAAATGGGCCCTGACCCTTCTCTAGAACTGAATACCCTCCAGTGCATAGTGTGAAGATAAGGTTTGAGTCCATCCTCTATCACCTAGTCACTATTTAACCTTGGGAAGACATTTAACTCACCTCTCACCTCAAAAATAGAAGTATTTTTTCTTTTGTAAAATAGGACTAAAGATACCTGCTTTTCTTACCTTGTGGGTGATCATGAGGATCAAATGAGACTACATATTGGAAACTGTTTTTTAACTTCTAAGGGTTATAAAACTTTCCAAGTCCTTCCCTATTCAAAATATAGCAAAATAAAATACAACCCTTCCCTTAATCTTACATGATCTTTATTTTTTTCCACAAATTTTTTCACAAACTTTGGCCAGTTTGATGCATTGTATCCACTCTCTCCCTTCAAACCCAAGCATTCTGTTTTCTTTCCACCCATACCACTGGTGGTTCATTCACCACAATTTTCAATACTTATGGCTAATACCCATGGACACTCTTCTGTCCTTCTCTCACTGGACTTGACTTCAGTCTGCCTCTCCCTGAGACATTCTCTTCATTGGAATCAGAGTGAGTTTCCTGAAACATGGATTCTGATAATATCCTGCCATGTATAAAACCCCACAATGATTCTTCATAGCCTACAGAGTAAAATTCAAACTCCTTAGGAAGGTGTCAAGCCCACCATCATGCTGTCCCTGCCGACCCCTTCATTGGCATTACCTAATGTTGCTCTCCTTCTAACACACACCCTACCCATACAAAATGACTTCTGTTTCTAGAAAGTGTTGTGCTCTTTCACATGCTCCCCAAAAGACAGCCTGGTGCAATCTGGTCACCTTTTAGGACTTGGTTCAAAATATCATCTCTTCTGGGAAGCCTTCCCTGATCTAAGCTTCCTATTTCTCTTCATTCCTTGCAGAAGTAGATATACCTCTCTGTGTGTCCCCAGACTCCTTGGCCACATCTTGATTAAGCACGACCTTCCCATTATTCTCTAGTTACCCACTTAAATATTTATTTCCTCTACTAGACAATGAGCTCTTTGGGTACAGGAATATGTTTTATCTCTCTCTATATGTCTAGCTTCTAGAAGAATTCCTGGGAAGAGTAAGCAATTGCTAAATGCTTCTTGACTGAGTGATATAAGCATTATTTGTACTCATTCTTATTCCTTTGCTACATTTTGTGCACTTTTTAGAAATTTTTTTTGTTACATTCTGGTTTTCACAGATTTAGAAAAAATTCTGGCAAATGCCATTATTTGTTCAAAAGTTGCTCTGCATTGAGATAGTAGGTTTGGTTTTCTTTGGGAAGTTGAGTGCCTACTGTCTGTGCTACACCTCCATGGGTTTATGACATATTCCTGAGGTACACAGGAACTCCTGCTCACCTGCTGCTTCTGGCCTTGGCAGTTTCCAGTTGTTGGGTAAGGAGCTTGGCAATGGTGGTGAAGCTGTTGCTCATGCGGAATATATCTCTGCTCTGAGGGCCCAGGATGGAGGAGAAAGCGTCAGTGATGCTCTTAATCTCCAGCAGGAGAATATGATGAAATGAATGTTCCATGTTGGCCAACTGACTCACCAGGAATGGCAGGCAGCTCCTGGCTCTCTCCTGCCAAGAACAATGAAGGACAGTGTGCACTGTTGGTGGGAACATAAACTGGTGTAGCCATAATGGAAAACAGTATGGAGGTTCCTCAAGAAATGAAAAAATATAACTACCATATGGCCAGCAATCCCACTTCTAGGTATTTATCCAAAGGAAACAAAATCATTATCCCAAAGAGATTTCTGTACTCCCATGTTCATAGTAGAATTATTCATAATAGCCAGGACATGGAAACCACCAATGTGTCCATAAAAGGATCAATGGACAAAGAAAATGTGGTATATATACACAATGGAATACTATTCATCCATAATCATGTCATTAAAAAAGAAGGAAATCTTGCCATTTGCAACAACTTGGATGAAGCTGGAGGGCATTATGCTAAGTAAAATAAGCCACACAGAAAAAGACAAATACCGTGTGGTATCATCTATATGTGGAAACAAACAAACAAACAAACAAAAAGTTAAAGTTGAACTCATAGAAACAGGGACTGAAGGGACTGGGGTGGGTGGGAGAAATAGGGAGAAGTTGTTCAAAGGGTGCAAGCTTACTTTTAGCTGTAAGTTGAATAAGGTCATGTATAACATGGTGACTATAGCTGATAACACTGTATTGTATAATTGAAATTTGCTAAGAGAGTAGAACTTAAATGTCCTCATTTACCACCCCCTCCACCCCAAAAGGTAAGTATGTATGGTGATAGATGAATCAATTAACTCAATGTGGGGGAATCATCTCATAATGAATATGTACATCAAATCATCACATTGCACTTTTTAAATATCTTACAATTGTACCAGTCAATTATACATCAATTAAGGCTGGAGGGGAACAAAAGAACAATGAAAAACAAAAGTCTGTATTTTAAAAGAAAAACAAAGTCCCCTGATCAGCAGATGACATTTCTATGGGGAGCTGAGAGAGCTAGCTAAAGCTAAATAATGTCTCATTCACAGTGCCTCTGAATTGGCTTCTTTGAGATTTTAACTTTTTTCCTGATTTTCAGGACAAACTTCTTTAAAATTAAAACTTTCCCCTCATTATTCCTTTCTTAAAAATACATCAGTAGTCTTCATTTGCCTATCTTGTCAGATCAAAACCTCTTGAATACCATTGAAGATCTCACCCCATGCATCTACTCTTCCCAGCTTTGCGTCTTCAGGCCAGTCTCCATGTCTGTGACTCAATAACTCTGCCGGCAAGGGGGAGGTTGGTCAGTGGCACCCTTAATCCATCCTTCTGTCAGACGGTGCCATGGTGTGCAAGGTTTACCTCCTCTCCACAGGGTATTCTCACTCATTTGTTCATTTTAAACATCTTTCAACATATTATGGATTCTATGTGCCTGGTCAAGTGAGCAGATCATATTATCTACCTTTAATCAAGTTAATGTTCACAAATGAGTTAAATTGGTTCCTTCAGAGAAACGGAAGATGAAAGACAATATGATTAATGCAGGCATGAGTGAGTAACAAGCAAACGTCTTAGCCGATAGGTCTATCTATCTCTTCATGAACCATAAGGCACCATGATTAATCCAACGTGACTGGAAGTTAGCCAAAAAATTCAAAATTATCAAAGCACAGATGAACCGTAGATTTGTACCCAATATAAATGATGATATACAATTTATAAAGATAATTTTAAATATGGTTTATTTCATCTTTAATTCCCCCTTTAAAATCCTATTTTTAAAATGTATTAAAAAACTGTCATTACGTTAATGTAGTAGAATATACATATAATTTTAAATAAATATATGCTGGAAGTTGATGTTCAAAATCCTTTTGACTGATAGGTATATAGGTCTAAATTACTTTTCTATCTAGATATTCCCTTCTACATTTTATTCTAGCACTTGAAGCCTTAATTTCTTTCTAGACGTAACTCCTACCCTATCTCCTCCATGAAGCCATTCTTAGTGACCTTTTCTGTCTGAATTTTCACTGTGTTATAGACTTTTAAAAAAATCTCATTAGTACTTTGCATTTGATTATTTGTATATTCATGCTTTAATTTAATCACCAGGTAGGTATTGCATGCCTAAAATATGCTTGTGCTAGATTCTAGATGACAAAGGTGAATAAGAGGTAGACTCTGCCTTGGAGGGACTTGCAATTCCCTCTTCCATTTATAATTCACTAATGGCTATATATACCAGTCAGGTCTCCTAAAGGGGCTATTTCTCAACATCAATCATCAGCCTGGCACAGAATTGAGCCTGTAGCGTCTACACACAGTGTATAAGTCTTGATTTGCTCATTTAAGCAAAACTTATATGCCAAAATATGACTTTACAAACAAAATATGTATTTGCAAAGGAATTTTGTGCTTTACAAGAAATACTTATTACAGAACAGATTTAAGTAGTGAAGTTCCCTAGTCTTTAATACTTAATTAGGTTTTCGAAGATTTCATGTACCATTGCACTGGAACATATCTCTTGGGGATGTGGAGTACAGCTGCCAATCAATCCCTTAATAATTATTTCTTAAGAACCACTAAGTCACAGTGCTCCATCTGGGTATATGGGAAGAGGCTCACACTTCATGAGCAGGACATCTAATGAAGAGACATTTATTCATTAAAGGATAAGAATATTAGATGACTAAAAAGTAGAGACCATTGGAACAATTTCCTGACAGCCCATTTTATACTTTGGCTCATATAATTGCCAGGTTGCAGAATGACAGTTAAATGCTCTTGAGTCTAATAGGTTATTTTGCAAAACATAGATATTTTCATTCATGCAAGGTCTCCATATGTGAATTCACAGTATGCAATGTATCACAGGGACATTTTCCATCTCCCGTTTAAAGGCAAAAGCTGAATGTGGGGGTCCCTACCATGTTCCAGGCTCGGTTTCAGGAGCTAGGAGCACATTACTGAAGGAAAAGGATAAAAACCCCTGCCATCATAATAAGGCAAACAGACAATCAACAAAATACTTATGTAAAATATATCATGTGTTAGACGAAGAAATATGCCTCAAAGAAAAATGAAACAGGATTGGGAGTCGCAGGGAGGGGAGTCAAGGTTAAATAGTGTAGGGCGGTCAGATCTCACAGAGAAGGTGACATTTGGATTTAACTGGGTTTTAGAATCTAAACCCAACATTCTCAGTAGCCACAGAAAACAACTACAGTAAAACTTGTCCTGTTTGATACAGGGAGGCTAGGAAGATATGAGAACTTGGGAGATGGGGCACTTTACTACTGAGAACGTAATTTCAAATTTCAAGCAACTTCCTTCCTCACCTTCAGAATCAGATTCTTCCTCAGCATTTTTTAAAGCTATGCCACAAACATTTCATTTGCTTATCCAAGAAGTGTCCCTATGGTTATTAAGGATTCCTCTCAATATAAAAATTAGCAAGCCCTTTCTTTAATTTTTTTTAATATTTTATTTATTTATTTGTCAGAGAGAGAGAAAGAGCACAAGCGGGGGGGGGGGCGGCGGGGAGTGGCAGGCAGGGGGAGAAGCAGACTCCCCACTGAGAAAGGAGTCTAACACAGACTCAATCCCAGGACACTGGGATCATGACCAGAGCCAAAGGCAGATGCTTAACCGGCTGAGCCACCCAGGTGTCCCTAGCAAGCCCTTTCTTTAAAGCATGTGTCTTCCTAAAGGTGAAAGGGACTGTGTGGGTATTTGCTGAAACCAACATAATTCTGGATGATCTTCTGGCAGCCAAAGTGAGCTGAAGGGAAAATTAATCACAGTGTGGGAACAAGAAAAATTATAACTGCTCTGGAACTAACATATGAAACCAAGCCAACCTCACATCGTTTATTTTGAAACCTTGGAGAAAGTCCATGTACCTCACAAGGGTAACAGATGTGATTTGGGATCAGAAAGTGTGGTGTTAGGGTAGGAAGGGGGTTAAGAGAGTCTGATTTCTTTCTCAGCTCCATGATATTTTATCTCTGGGGAGCCAGTGACTTCATTTTTTCTGCTTTCAGTCATTCCGCTGGGGGTAAGGTCAGCAGCACCAGTATGCCTTAATTGCACGCCTGACCTCATCCCTTCTGACAAACTATTTATTATAAAAATAATAATAGCTGACCCACAGGGGATACTTAATCTAAGTGCCAAGCCTATTTGGCACACATTTTATGTGTTTATTCATGGAATCCTCCCAATAATACTCTGAGGTGAGTACTGTGATCACTGCCATTTTATAAGGAGGAAACTGAGGCACAAACAGAAGACTAACTTGCTCAAGGTCACATATGCCTTCTCTGTCTCTAAAAGCTGTGTACTCACTGGTGATACACGCAGCCCCTCCCGTCAAAAAACACCAACCCACCCACACACTTATTTTTCTACTTTTTGTTTCTACATCCTTTTCATCATCAGTTATGGGGTCCTTTTCCTTTCGTTATTTTTGATTTAGTGATATAGACATCAAAAATGCACTGTGAATACAAAATAGAGCAGCAGATCTCAAAGTTTTTGGTCTCTGAACCTCCTACTCTGTTAAAAATTATAGGAGAACCCAACGAATTTTTGTTTATCTGAGTTTTATCCATTCCTATGTGCCCTCTATTGTCACATATATTAAGTTAAAACTGAGAAATTAAAAAAAAAAAAACAAACACATCTGGTGGCATTTTGGGTTGTCACAGCTGAGGAATGGGAGGAAAGACTGGTAGTCCGTAGTGGGTGGAGGTGAGAGATGCTGATAAACATCCTACATCGCACAGGACAGCCCCCCACCACCAAGAATTATCTGGCTCAAAATGTCAATAGTGCCAAAGCTAAGAAACCCTGAGTTAAGTGAAACTGGCTTTTTGTTTGCTTTTTCCTATGAGTGTGTGCTGGTAAAAAACATAAAGCGCATTCTGGTGCCCTTGTCCGGATGGGTGCTAAGGCCTTAGCATTTTATCCGCCATTGCTCTTGTCCTTCCAGCACAAATGTCAACACAGTGCAAATGGTCAATGATGTATGAGTGTTATTGTGAAAATAACTTTGACCTCACGGATCCCCTGAAGGGGTCTCAGGGGTCCAGGAACCACACTGAGAATTGATGAACTAGAATCAAGGGTCAGCAAACATTTTCTGTAAAGGACGTGATAGTAAATATTTTTGGCTTTAGGGGCCATATGATCTCTGTCATGGGAAAAGAGCTACAGACAATAAGTAAATGAATGGGTATGGTTGGATCTGGCCCACAGGCAGTCATTTGCTGACCCATGAACTAGATTATGTGCTTACAAAATTGCCTTGGCCATACCATTCATTTTTATCAGTGTTATTCATTTTGTTTTTAAAATAACTCTACTCCCACCTCATAAAGCTCCTCTGGTATTCTTTGTCAGAATCACAGAATGCAGCTCAGAATGTGGCCAAAAATGAGAGTGTGGCTGCCTGTAGTGATGACGATAGTTTCTCTTTATTAAGCATCCGCCGTGTGCCAGGTACTTGGCATGTGCTTCCTCGGTCCTCACAACAAATCTTGCAAAATGGCTATCAGGAGACGGATACCGATGACAAGGGGGCTAATCACTTGACCGACATTACACAGGTAAGTCATAATAGCAGAGCCAAGAGAGAATCAAGAACTGCCTGATTCCAGAGTTTGAATGTTTCCACTTCGCTTGGACTGAAAAAGATGGTGTGTAGTGCAGCCCTGTGTGCTGTAACCTTCCCTGTCTTCCACCCATGGCAGGCACTAGCGGTTGATTATAGTGCTCTTCCCTGCTGAACCTAGAACCTTCCCAAGACCTTTTCTCAACACCGTCTTCCCTGTGAGTGCTTCTTAGCTCAGAGTGCACATTAGAGTACCTGAGAAGCTTTTAGAACAATTCCAATGCCCAGTAACACCCCCACCTCACCCCCATTCTTATTTAATTTCATTGTAGTGGGTGGAGTCCAGGCATAGGATTTTTTAATCCTCCCAGATAATTCTCAGGTGTACTCAGGGTTGAGAATCACTATTCTGTATAGAGCCACAAATTTCTGAAAAGCTGAGGATTTTTTGTTTAGGAAATGTGGATTAAATCCTAAAATCCACACTTTCTCTCCTCTATCATTTATCAATGTACAGAAAGTAATGGAAAATGGTATAGTTAGCTGCCTGAATGTGCTATGGTGAGCGCTGTGAATTGTGTAAGACTGTTGAATCACAGACCTGTACCGCTGAAACAAATAATACATTATATGTTAAAAAAAAAAAAAGAAGAAGAAGAAGAAGATAGCAGGAAGGGAAGAATGAAGGGGGGGAAATCAGATGGGGAGATGAACCATGAGAGACTATGGACTCTGAGAAACAAACTGAGGGTTCTAGAGGGGAGGGGGGTGGGGGGATGGGTTAGCCTGGTGATGGGTATTAAGGAGGGCACGTTCTGCATGGAGCACTGGGTGTGATACGCAAACAGTGAATCATGGAACACTACATCAAAAACGAATGATGTAATGTATGGTGATTAACATAACATATTTTTTTTATTTTTATTTATTTATTTTTTAATAAAAAAATAAAATATTTAATTTCTTGGGCATCTGCTATTTTTGCTTTTTTATTGGGTCAAGGCATTATATTTCTTCACAGCTCAACTCTGAAGTCTCTACACACCAAAGAGACACAGGGGCCATTAGAAATGCAAATCAAATGAACTTATTGTTAATGCTTTCTCAATAAAGTTTTGCCAGAGAGGCCTCAGGTTTTGCTCATGAACCCTTAGAAGCATGAGTGGGGCCAGGGGTGCTTAATGTCTTGGGGTATATTTATTTCATGAGTCTCTTTCCTAATGATGGTGGGGTTACTAGTAGTTCCAGAGCAAGATTTGAAGGGTTTGTATGGGCCCCACCCCCACCCTAATTCTTTGGCTTAGAGAAATTCTAGAGTAGGGGGCTAACTCTTTCCAGTTTGCCCTGGGATTTTCCCAGGCGTAGCACTTGAAAGTCCCTCATCCTGGGAAGCCCCTCAATTAAGGGCAAATGGGCAAATTGAGACAGTTTGTCACCTTATTCTGCAGTCTGAGAGAAGGTGGGAAATTATTTCAGCTCAGAGGATTCTGCTCCATAGACTCACATTGTTGGTGATATGATGATATATCACTGTATATAGCTCTCTCTGGGTGTGTATCTGTGTGTGTCTGTGTGTATACACACAATCAATTATCATTTTTCATGGTGGTTATATTCTATAAAGTCAGTGTGAACACTGAATTAGCAAATACAGAAGCATTGTTTCTAGAGTTAGGTTCTCACAAGCCTCTGGTCATACATCTTCATCAACTGATGAGTACATAGCCTTGTTTTATGTGTGTTAAAGACACCTTAATATATATTGTTAATTCATTTAAATTGAACTCACAGCCAACAGCACTGTAACTCATGCCTGGATGAAGCTTATTGTAACACATGCATTTTCCCCATAAGGCACATCACAGCCTCCTTATACATGGGAACACTAGACAGCACTTTAGCACTACACTTGTGGGACATTTTAAACAGCAAAATCACCAGCAAAAAACAAAAAGATGAGAAAAATGTGGCACTAAATAGACCATGAAAAGAACAGACACTTGTTTACAGTATGAGAGCTGAAACAAGAAGGCAAAACAGCACCTTGTTCCACCTCAACTGGGAACCTGTGTGTCGGGTGACTCAAATTTTTTGCTGTTCTGTGCATGTCTGTGGATGACCTCAGAAGCACCTCAAGTATTGATCTGGTGTTACAAACACATTTTACAGGTGGGTGAATTCAGAAATATGAAACCAATGAGGAAGATAGAAGGATGGATGGATGGATGGATGGATGGATGGAAGGGAGGGAGGGAGGGAGGGAAGAAGGGAAATCGGTCAGGAGGCTAGTAGGATGATCTATCAATTTATCTCAGATCTTTGTGGATCTCCTATAAAAGGAAATATCTGCTTTTACCTTGGTTGGTCAGAGTTGAAAGACATTCTAAATTGGGTTAACACAAGACTTTCCGTAAGCCATTGCAATCATGCCCAGAGAAATGCTAGTTCACCTTTACTAAGGTCAGATGGAGTTTAGTCTCTAGCACATCTCCCAGTTTGTCTTTTCTTGTACTTCCATCATCAGCAGATTCTCTTATTGCCTTTAAACTAATTGAAATTTTCTTTAAGTAGCAAGTTACTACACATCCAAATCCATTTGAAATGTGTTTTTCACCACATATTAATTCTTCTCCCCATTATAAGTTGTTTTGTATATGTGACCCAACTCGGGCATGCAGATTGAAGACTGGGGATAGCCATTTGCTTTTTGCTTACAACTCAGTTATTTATAAAAGAAGATGAAAATATGGGTAACATTGAAATTCCGAAATCCTTTTTTCTATCTTTCTTGGTTCTCCATATAAAAAGGAAAAAAAAGATGTTAGAAAAATGCCATTAAAAAAAAGGGGATCCATTTGGTTTGGGATACTACACTATGGAGCCCTCCCTGAATGAGAATTATAACTCATTTATGAGAAAAAAATTTAATCAGTGGGAATCACGTTGGAGCAGGAAGACGGTGTATGGTTCTTTGTCCTATTATACTAGAAGATTTTTGGTATCTTTTATTCTGTTTTCTATTCGGAATTTGAGGTATTAACCTTTAAGATAAAATTCCAAATATTCTATTCACTGATGAGTTTATAATCACCCATTTTAGAAAATCCAAAATGGTGACTGAGTCCAAGTCATAAGAGACCTGTTTGCATAGCTTTTCTGTTGGGTTCAGCTGGTCTGCCTGAGCAATGTGTTAAATTTCTCCATTCCCAGCACAGCTGGAGATTCATAGCTCTTTCTGAGATATCTTCGAGCAATGACCTAAATTGTTTCACTGCATAAAATCTCTTGAAAAAAGGACTCGTTAAGTATTTGGCTTTCCAGAAGCTTTCTTTCCTTCATGTAAAATAGAAATGTAAGAGACTAGCAAGGCAAACAAGAAGAGTATTGACTGTGTAAATTGTCAATAAATGTGAAAGATTTTCTTTGGATAAATATTCACAGAGAAAACCCCACCCTCACAGAACAGATTGGTGGCAGTACCACGTAAAGCCTGCACAGCGATACCTCATTTGTCTGAGCAGGCATGGGTGGTAGCCTGGTGGTCACAAAGTGGGCTCAGAGGCTCCTTCCTGAGTTTGAATTTTGGCACTGTGATGGCCAGTCATGGACCTCGGGCAAGTTACTTAACTCTCAATGGCTTGGTTTATAAAACATTAATAAGCACTGCCTGCCCCATCCAGCAGCTATGAGGATTCAATCAGTTAAAAACAAAGCATTCAGAACAATGCTTGGCAGGTGGAATGCTAAATAAATGTTAGCTATTATTGCTTGAGTGACAAAAATTGTAAATGCAAATGCAGGCATATTTTAATTATCACAAAAACTAAAACAAGCTGTCTCAGAAGCAATAGATCTCCTCAAATTTTCCTGGTTAGGGGCGCCTGGGTGGCTCAGTCGTTAAGCGTCTGCCTTCGGCTCGGGTCATGATCCCGGGGTCCTGGGATCGAGCCCCGCATAGTCGGGTTCCCCGCTCAGCGGGGAGCCTGCTTCTCCCTCTCCCTCTGCCTGCCTCTCTGCCTACTTGTGCTCTCTCTCTCTCTGTCAAATAAACAAAAATCTTTAAAAAAAAAAAAAAAAAAATTTTCCTGGTTAACTTATTTTGTGAATTGACAAAGGTTTGGAAGTTCTAGAAACGTCCAAAACCCCAATATCAGCTCAGTATCAGCAAATATGAGCCAGTGTACCAGTAATTATAAAAAAAGTTTACCTAGAAGTGAAATATGCTCTACATTTTACTGAAAAAGTCTGTTTCCCTTTTTTAAGATGTTACATGATTAAATAAAAACACTGCACAATTAAAGATTTTCTTAGTGATTTGAGCCAAGTTTTAGCTCATTATCTATAGTTATCTAGAGCTTTTTCTCTTTGCAACTATTCCCCAGTCTTTTCCTGCAACTATTCCCCAGTATTTTCCTGTGTCTAACGTAAAAATATTCTACTATTTAAACGTTTCCAAACCTGCAAAAAGTTACTATTATTGAAGTAGGCAAGGCAGTAATGGTCAAGCTATCCAGTAATCTATAAATGCCAAGATAACAGTACAACTAATAAATTTTACTCTTTAAATGTTATGTTACCCAGAGATATGCCCTTCTAGCCTTAAAAATTAGCATAATGCTTGCACAGTAAGTAGGCATCAAATGTCGTTAGTTCATAAATATCAAAAGCTAAAATTCAATACATTTTTTAGCAGAACATTGAGAGGGCAAGCTGCCTGAAATCTTCTTTTGTGGAACAAAGTAGAGAATAAATAAATAAAAACATTGTTAATGTTCTGTTAGGCAGATAATCCTCAATTTTGAGCTGATTTTTTAAATAGCATTCCAAAAAGTCACATTCTTCAATTCTTCCTTTTGTCCTCTGATCATGCCTCAATTTTTCTGTATATCAGCTTGGAGTAACTGAACATATTTTTGTTCCCATTGATAAATAAAAACTCAATTACAATGTAAATGTATTCACATATTCTAAATGATTATTTAATTCAATGTAAATGAAATAAGTTCCCCTCTTTTTCTTCTCATTTTTGATTCAGTTTGCATTATTTCAGGAACACATAGTTTCTGTGGGCACATGGGAGAGTAATAAATCATGCCTAGTAAAAAACAATGCCATCTAGGCAAAACAATTTTAAAAAATGAACCCCCGTAATAAAAGTCAAGAAACAGCTGATGAAAACAGATGTATCCTTTGTTTTGAATGAACCTGGAAGTTTGTAACATGGCAAAAATTAAGGACCAATTGGACTCAGTTCAACTGCATACATTTGGCACAGAATGTAAACTCCACCCTTATTTAAAAAAAGTATGATTTTTGTATTTATAAACCAATTATGGCTTTTATTTAAATGCGAAACTTAGTATGTCTTCCTTAGAAAGACTTAGGATTTAAAATACAAATCAGAGAATGTGAAAGGTAGCTTATCTTTATGTCTTGCTTTTTGAGACAATAATGTAGCCAAATAAATTATGTTTTTAGTATGATTGATTTTTTTAAAGGGCAAAACACTGGACATGATCTGCTGTCAGATAAAGTTGTCCAATTTAAAAATAAATTTGTTTTTCCCAAAATAGCATTCAGTGTGGCCACAGTTATATTTGAAAACCCAAATCGGTCTCCATTTGTCCTGAGGGTTTATTTTCCAACATTTTTTCTTTGCACTGACCCCCAAATACAGATGTTAAAGCTTGCAGAAGTCCTTCTAATTTGAGCTTCTAACATAGTGTTATTTTGTGGCTTGATAAAAGATTTAGAGGTTCTATAGTTTGGATTTACTCTAAAAACTGGGGGCTTGGGAACTTAGCCTCTTAAAGGTAAATCTTTTGTGTGGACTCCAGGGACCCAGAATGAATTATACTGAGCCAGGATTTCTTTTCTCACTACACCATGGTCCCTTCATGTAAATGACCTTTCACTGATTACCCTGAACAATGCTTCCACTATTTCTTTCACTTCAATTAAGCAAACATTTTGAAAGACCACTTGGGCCTTTAACATTGAAACATTTCTAGAGAACTCAAGAAGCAGACCATCTTTAATTACACAATATCTGTTTAGCAAATGTAGTGTAATCACAAAATGATAGAAAAAGTAACCACAGACCTTCTGGCCCAATCATGGAAACCATTTTGAAGAAAGATGCATATTATGGGCCTGAAAAGAAAAGAAAAAGAGAAGAGAAAAGAAGAGAAGAGAAGAGAAGAGGAGAGAAGAGAAGAGGAGAAGGAAGGGAGAAAAGGAAAGGAAAGGAAAAGAAAAAAAGAGAAATTGTGTTTGAGCCTTTGCCAGGAAAAAAAAAAAATGCTTTTGTTCATTAGAAAAGGAACAATATGGTAAGATTTAACTCAGTTGAACTACACATCAGCTACAATTGAACTTTCCATAATTTACTCATTACATTACATAATTTATTCATTATATAATTAAACACTAGATGCCTATCTTTCTTTGCACCTACTTATTTTCATAAGAAATAGCCAAGATGTTTTATTCATGGTAGCTGAGATTTAACTCCTAAAATACAGGTTAGACAGAAATATATGGGTATTATTTCATTACTTATGGCAGAGAATAAATGGAAAAATGCAGTTTGCAAAAGTGTGAATCTTGCCTGAGATTGGCTAGGAGAGTTTGATATCATTTTTCTGGTACCCTGCTCCCCATCCTCCCAATGCTTACCTCTCAGTTATTGGATTATGCCTTGGGTTAAGTATTTTTGGTCTCATAGCAACTATGTTTTCATAGTTTTCATTGTGAACTGCCTTAACTTCTTGCTGACATAAATAAATTTATTTAACTTAATTTATTTAAACTTAACTGGCATAAATAAACAAGTAAATAAAAATATGCAAACAAATTGCAGCAAATAGGATGGGGTTTTGAAGGTATGTCAGACCATGGTGTGCCCAAAAGTTTTGAAAATCACTGGACTGAAGAAAAGGATTACTTTCCAAATTGTTTTCCACTTATTTGTGAGCTGACTTCTAGCAACAGTGGCAAAAGAGTACAACAGCCTTTTAGGATTTTTAGATGGGGTTGTGTTGAGATCTTGATGGACTCATCTTTTGTCTTAATCCGTTCAGGTTGCTATAACAAAACATCACATACCAGGTGGCTTAGAAGCCACAAACACTTATTTTTCACAGTTCTGCAGGCTAGCAAGTCCATGATCATGGTGCTGGTAGATGTGGTACTTGGTTCCATGGAGGATGGGGGCAAGAGAGCTCTCTTGGACCTCTTTTATAGGGGAACTAATCCCATTCATGAGGTCTCCATCCTCATGATCTAATCACCTCCCCAAGGCTCCACCTCCTAATACCATCACTTTGGGGGTTAGGTTTCAACATATGAATTGGGTGGGGTGGGGGCTGCACATTCAGATCATAGCATGGTTTAATCTTGCCATTTCTCAACAGCAGAACAGAAGAGTCACCTCATGGTATCTACTGTGTCCATTTTATCTACTAAATGGGATACTAAAATCCATGCATCTTGCTTTCAAGGTCATTCTCACTCTCCAAGGTGAGGGAAGGTAGAATATTTCCTACAGAAAATCTTTGTAACTTCTACTGTTTCCTTTCATCACCCTCCTTCCCTGCCAATTGAATTTGTATCTACGAGACATGAAGGAAAGAAGGTTTGTAACCAAATAGTGCTTCAGGAATGTAGAACTGTCATAGAGAAGGTGGGCTCTGGGAAGGTTTTGAAGGAAGAAAGGGACTTTTGAATGAGATAGGGACCCTCATCACAAAGAATTCTACCTGCAGCTGAAGGAAGTTTGCCCTCCAAAGCAGAAGTCAGTACAAGAAATAGTCCACGAGAATGGAGAGTGCAGTAGGGGTTTTGCATAATTCTGGGATTTATAAAATCAACCATACTTAGTAAATAAAGATTTCAATGGTGAGATAGTTAGGAAAATTTGTCTTCCACTTTTCTGGGTGAACTGCCAGATATTTGAACCTCTATGGGATCTACATAGCCTTGATGGTTGATCATTTCCATTTACTCATGTTCTGGGAACATTTATTTTCCAGTCATCTCAAATGAACTAGTCTTAAATTGCAACAACTATGTCTTTACTTTAGATTTATTACTTAACAAGAAATAAAACAATGTCAAGACACCCTTCTCAGTGTCATTTCTTATGTGTTCTCTTCACGTACTTATGTATTCATGTAGATAACAAGTATCATTCTGGTTAATGCTAAGAACTCTAACATGAACATTTCAGTGATAGTCCATTGATCAGTCAGCTGTCAGATGTATCTTTTCTCAGGGGCTTTAGCTCAGTCCATATGAACCAATATCAAGGTCCCAACTCCTACTCGCTACAAAATAAACCCAGGCTTAAATTTTTTGATAAATAAATCTCTGAGGGATTTTACAGCAGATAAATCCTGCAGGACCTGGCTCCTTGAGACCAGTGCGTCTTACACTTTCACGTGTGTACACATTCCCTGGGGATCTAAACTGTGAATTCTGATTTCTAGGTGATGGCCAATGCTCCTAGTCTGGGGACCATGCTTTGGCCACCACACAGGAAGCAGACTGACAGATTCTGAAAACCAGTAGCCACCAGCCATGACTGGAACTCAATGCCTATAGATCTCCTGGCCCCCCTTAAACACAACCTGCCATGTCATCAGCTGCCATTTACTAGTAAAAGATACTGATGCTAAGTCAAGTTCCAGTCTAAATGAATGAAAAGCAAATGCAACCAGAAGAAAATCAAATGCTAAGCTCCATGTTACAGATGTGTTCAGAGCAGGGGAGATCTCAATGGCCTGGGGAGGCATGGAAATGCCTTTTCCTTGGACCGGGATCCCTGAGATGATCGAAATGCCAATCAACTACTTGGAAACTGCAGGAGATCAGCACGGGAGTAGAAGAGAAGTACAGAAGGAAAGTAGCTCACAAAGGGTACCTGGGAATTCTGGGGAAAGGAGATCTCATTTGAGGCATATACCTCAACCATTGGTGAGCGCTGCTGGGGGAGTGTTGACTCCTCACATCTCCATCCTGTCATGCATGTTAGCACAGTGGCTTGTGAAGGTGAGGAAAGCCATAGGCAAAGAAATGCAGGGGCAGGTGAAGTAGCCAGCTTAAGCTGAAGTGATTAAAGTCTGAGAGGAAATGGATGGGGTCAGGACTGCTGCTGCCTTCTTAAAAGAGCAGCAGGATTTGAGCTGGAATTAACAACTACTTCATCCTCTCAACCCTCCTGCTGCCAAGGCTCAGTTGTCCTTCGGGTGAACCCAGGATTCCATCACTTCTTGAGTTCAAGGCTAAAGGGAAAGTCACTGAGTGGGAGTTTTCTACTTTCCTGGGGCAAATACACTCACCTACCTCCTCACAGATATCTCTGCAAGAAAGTCAAATGTCCTCTTTGGAAGAAAGGAGATCAGATCTGTGGGGACCGCGCTGCCATTCTTGGGGTTCAATCCTAAGGGGAGACTGGTCAGGCAGAGGTAACTTCTAGGTATTGCTGCTGTATCATTAGGTTGGTCAAGTTGCCCAGCTCACAGAGGAACTGAGAGCCCTTTGTGGATTGGGTCAGTTGGCCTAAATTACAGTTGATCATTACAAGACATTGTTGAAAATTGTTGCAACATGTAACTTTTGTAACCATTATTTACTACTCTGCGTTTGCAACTATTTGTGGGGACTGTTTGTCCTTTTACCAGGCTCTTTAGTTTCTCGGGAACTCTGAGGTACACAGTATTCGTTTACTTGTCGGCAATATGAAGGGAAACAAAATACGGTTCCAAGGTCATCTGAGCACCGGTGATGAATAACTTTGGAGAGACAAGGTAGAAGACAGGAACTATCTGTTAATCAATGAGGAATTTTCATAATCTAGCCCCAGTCTACCGACCAGCCTCATCTTCTCCTCCATAATTCATTCAGTGCTCCAGGCACTCGAAATTCTTCATGGTTTCCAAGAGACTCAAGGTCTTTCCCCAGCCGCTTGCTATTGCACGTGCTGTGTACTCCCGTGGATACCTTCCTCTTCCTCCCATGACATGATCCTATCATCTGGCAAACCAAGCTTATATAACACTCTCCTAGGTTCCCCCATGCAGTTACTTGCTTCCTTCTTGATCCAGTTCAGAATGAAGTAGTAACACACACCAAATTAAATTCAAATCATCTGTTTGTACATCTCCCTTGGCCCACATTCGCTGAGAGCCCCTCTAGGGCAAGGACCACATTTTTCTCTTCTCTGTGTCCCCATCATCAGCACTGGGACTTGTACTGAGAAGGAATCAGCAACTCAAACCTGTACCACGGAGGGAGGGAGGATGTGGAATATCAGCACCATTATTTGAAAGCATATTTTGTATATATTCAAAGGTTTTTTTGGTTTTGTTTTCCTTACACTTGGAAGAGGTTTATTATTGATACTATTTACAATCAGCATGTCATCTTTTCACAATATAAAAAACAATAAAGCATTTTGGGGGGAAATGTCTTCCCCAACTGATGACAACTCTGTAGTGTTCAGCAGCAGCTCGCTGGCACCAACCAAGGCTTAAGAAAACGAATCTCCAACATTACTGAGACTTCCAAAGTTTTAACTAAATTCTCCATCTTTGGGGAAAGTGTCATTTTAAGTCACAGGTTCTTCCTCTTGTAGAGTGGCCCCCAGATCCTTTAGTCTTGATTTGCAAGTTAAAGGAGCAAATCATCCATCCAGCTCCTATTTCCCAGGATGTTTTTCCACAGTCAGGATGAGGACAGTAATGGGGTTGTCAGTTGACTTTGTCATTCTTTCCCTTTTCCTCCTGAAAGTGTTTTTGTGGAAACCCTGCCGGATGTCACAGAAATGCGACCTGGGCAAGATGTGTGTCTCTTCTTTACTTGAAAAGGGTCCAGGACTCTGAGCCCAGAGAGGATGTAATAAACACACCATGGTGCTTGGCCAGCATATTCCAGCCAGTTAGAAAAACAAGGCAGAAGACACAGGATTTAACACCCACATGGCAGCGGCTGCACTGGCAGGGCATGCCATTTGATTCTTCACAGGTGCGGACTGTTGGTCTCGAGCTAGGGAAAACAACTGGCCATAGCATCCTTCCAAGTGCTCGATCATTTTAAAGAGCACTTTAAAGCATCCCGTCTCTGTTTCCACCACATCGGTCTGCTGCCTTGTGCCTCTGGCACGGGGAAAAAAAACATGGCTATGGAATGTGTGCTATATACCAGTGTGTACCTTCCAATGAGGCTGGGTTCCCCATTAGGATTTGACGAGTAAACTAAAATTGTTTTCAGTTTGTTTACTTGAGCCTTAAGTAAATAGGCAGAACACATAAATTCAATTCAGCTTCTCAAAAAAAAAAAAAAAAAAATCAAAGCCATTCCTAACGGAGTCTCTTTTCCATGTTGACCCACGTTAGGAAAGAGGTCTATAATAACTGCTGTACCCAACCTAGGGGGCTGAGGCCCCTTGCATGGCTGACACAGTCCAATGAGTCAAGAAAATGATGGAAAAAATAAAAGCCTCTAGAATTGAAACATTCTATTTCAGTTCTCCATGGACAAAAAAAAAAAAAAAAAGTCAATCTGGCCTGGGTTTAATTTAAACCACTTCATATTTAGTTAATAAGAGCTTTTTTTAAAAAAAAATGCTGCAAAACTATTTTCGCTGTTTTTATAGGTGAGGAGCTGGGGACGACATGCTCTTTATGAAAAGCAGTGTACTTCCAGCGCCCCCAAGAATACACAGCCTATCTTAAATTATAAAATTTTTACAAAATGCAGTTTTATTATTGTTTTTGCTACTCTTATTCCCCTCAGGAATAACTGTCTGCAAAATATAAAGCAGATATACATTCCACTCAGAAAAAAAATATCTACATAGACCAGTTATTCTCTAAAAAAGAAAAAAGATACAGTCAATTCTGCTTTGCACCTTTCAGATACATGCAGTTACCTTTCGTAACTCATTCCTTTCCTATCTGTCCTTCTTTGGACTTGTCCCATGGATACACATCCATTCAGCTTCTTTCATTGGAGAAGCAGGGAAGAGGCAAACCATTTCCCTGGTTGCTGTCTTCCCTAATTTCAGTCTGTTAGGCTTAAGCTTCAGTCTATCTCCAAAAAGATGCAGTGAGAAAGACTTCAGCAACATTGAGGAAATAATAAGTTAATTAGATTGCTTGTATTTATTGACTGTTCACCATTTGCCAGACACTGTTCCATACAGCATAATTCATTAAATCCACACAAAAACCTATGAGGTGAATAATATTGCTATTCCCATTTTACAGATGAGGAAACTGAGCCAAGAGAGGTGATATAATTTGCTGCTGTTAATATTATTCATTGAAATGTATCATCAAGAACTTACTATATGCCAGGCACTGTGCTAAAGGCTTTATATGAATTATCTGGGTGTATGTTTGTAGATAGACTCTTTTTAAGTTTAATTCCAGCATAGTTAACATACAGTGTTATATTAGCTTCAGGTGTATAATATAGTGATTCAATAATTCTATACACTACTCAGTGCTCATCATGGTAAGTGTCCTCTTTAACCCCCAAGCATAGTTATGGGCTAGGGGCAGTGCTTCACACTGCTTCTGTCATTTCATCTTTACAGCAACACTATGAGTTAAGTACAGTTACTTTCCCCATTTTATAGATAGGGAAATTGATATAAAGAGTACAAAAAGTAAAGGTATCTGTAAGTCAAAAAAATTATTTAAAGAGTCAGAAACTGATCCAATGAAACTATCTAGGGAGATATACTGTAATCACATGAAATTTGAGGTTTTTGGAAAACAAGCTATTACTTTGGGTTGCCTGGGTGGTTCAGTCGGTTAAGTGTCTGCCTTCAGCTCAGGTCATGATCTCGGGGTCCTGGGATCAAGTCCCGCATCAGGCTCCTTGCTCAGTGGGGAGTCTGCTTCTCCCTCTCCCTCTGCCTGCAGCTCCCTTCTGCTCATGCTCTCTCTCTCAAATAAATAAAAAAATCTTTTAAAAAATGCTTTAACTATTGTTATAATGTAGAACTTCATGTACGAAGAAAAAAAAACTAGTGAAATTGTGAGAAATTATTCATCTAACAGTCATGTGTTTTGAGATTTAAAAATCTGTGTAGTGCTCCATGTCTGATAAATGCATATTGGGATATACTCTGTGCCTTACATGTTTTTAAGTTTCAATAATCCCAGCTATAGAAATTTCTGAAATAAAGTTCAAAAGTAAAGGTATCTTTCATTTTTTTTTTTTTTTTTTTTAAGATTTTATTTATTTATTTGAGACAGAGAGAATGAGAGAGAGAGAGCACATGAGAGGGGGGAGGGTCAGAGGGAGAAGCAGGCTCCCCGCCGAGCAGGGAGCCCGATGCGGGACTTGATCCAGGGACTCCAGGATCATGACCTGAGCCGAAGGCAGTCGCTTAACCAACTGAGCCACCCAGGCGCCCAAGGTATCTTTCATTTTTGAAATGTGATTAGGTTCCAGGGAATCAGAGAAATACTTATTTGGTGACTATACATGGACTAACATGGATAGAAACTAAACACCCACCCGCAAGATTTCTCATCTTGAGAGGGTTCACTGGACCTTTTATTTATTTTTACACAGAAAAAAAATTATATTTTTTAATTTTATTCTTAAATTTTAATTCCAGTGTAGTTAACATACAGTGTTATATTAGTTTCAGGTGTACAATATAGTGATTCAACAATTCCATATATTACTGGGTGCTCATCAAGATAATGTACTCTTAATCCCCATCACCTATCTCACCCATCCCCCCACCCACCTCCCCTCTGGTAACCATCAGTTTCTTCTCTATAGTTAAGAGTCTGTTTCATGGTTTGTCTCCTTCTTCCTTTCTTCATTGGTTTTGTTTCTTAAATTCATGATATAAGTGAAATCATACAGTATTTGTCTTTCTCTGACTGACTTATTTCACTTAGCATTATACTTTTTAGATCCATCCGTGTTGCTGCAAATCACAAGTTTTCATTCTTTTTTATGGTGGAGTAATATTCTATTATATTTTTATATCCTATTTCTTCTCTATCCACTCATCTATGAATGGGTACTTGGACTGCTTCTATAATATGGTTATTATAAATAATGCTGCAATAAACATAGGGGTGCACATATCTTTGAATCTATATTTTCTTATTCCTTGGGTAAATACCCAGTAGTAGAATTACTGGATCACAGGGTAGTTCTGTTTTTAATTTTTTGAGAAACCTCCAAACTGTTGTCCACAGTGGCTGCACCAGTTTGCATTCCTACAACAGTACACAAGGGTTCCTTTTCCTCCACATCTTTGCCAACACCTGTTGTTTTTGGGTTATTGATTTTAGCCATACTGATAGGTGTGAGGTGATATCTCATTGTGGTTTTGATTTGCATTTCCCTGATAATGAGTGAAGTTGAGCATCTTTTCTTGTGTCTGTTGGCCATCTGGATGTCTTCTTTGGAGAAATGTCTGCTCATGTCTTCTGCCCATTTTTTATTGGATTATTTGGTTTTGGGGTGTTGAGTTGTACCAGTTCTTTATATATTTTGGATACTAACTTGTTATCAAATACGTCATTTGCAAATATCTTCTCCCATTCAGTAGGTTGCCTTTTAGTTTCGTTCATGGTTTCCTTGGCCATGCAGAAGCTTTTTATTTTGATGTAGTCCCAATAGTTTATTTCTGCTTTTATTTCCCTTGCCTCAGGAAACATACCTAGGAAACTGTTGCTACAGCCAATTTCAGAGAAATTACTGCCTGTGCTCTCTTCTAGGATTTTTATGATTTCAGGTCTCATGTTTAGGTCCTTAATACATTTTGAATTTATTTTTGTGTATAGTGTAAGAAAGTGGTCCAGTTTCATTCTTTTCCATGTAGATGTCCAGTTTTCCCAACACCATTTATTGATGAGACTGTCTTTTTCCCATGGCATCTTCTTGCTTCCTTTGTCAAAGATTAATTGACCATATAGGGGCACCTGGGTGGCTCAGTCATTAAGTGTCTGCCTTCGGCTCAGGTCATGATCCCAGGGTCCTGGGATTGAGCCCCACAACGGGCTCCCTGTTCAGCGGAAAGCCTGCTTCTACCTCTCCCACTCCTCCTGCTTGTGTTCCCTCTCTCACTGTGTCTCTCTCTGTCAAATAAATAAATAAAATCTTTAAAAGAAAAGATTAATTAACCATATAAATGTAGGTTTCTATCTGGGTTCTGTATTCTGTTCTATTGATCTATGATCTACAAAAAATCTATGATTTTTTGTGCCAGTACCATACTGTTTTGATTACTATAGCTTTGTAGTGTTATCTTGAAGCCTGGGATTGTGATACCTCCAGTTTTGTTCTTCTTTTTGAAGATTGCTTTGTCTAGTCAGGGTCTTTTGTGGTTCCATACCAATTTTAGGATTATTTGTCCTAGTTCTGTGAAAAATGCTATTGATATTTTGATAGGGATGGCATTAAATCTGTAGACTGCTTTGGGTAGTATGGTCTTTTTAACAATATTTGTTCTTCTAATCCATGAGTAGGAAATATCTTTCCATGTCTTTGTGTCATCTTCAATTTCTTTCATCAGTGTTTCATAGTTTTCAGACTATAGGTCTTTTACCTCCTTGTTTAAGTTTATTCCCAGGTATTTTATTATTTTTCAAGCAACTGTATATGGGATTGTTTTTGCAATTTCTCTTCCTACAACTTCATTATTAGTGTACAGAAATGCAACAGATTTCTGCACATTGATTTTGTATCTTACAACATTTATTGAATTCATTTATCAGTTCTAGTATTTTTTTGCTGGAGTCTTTATGGTTTTTTATATATAGTATCATGTTAACTGCAATAGTGAAAGTTTTATTTCTTTTTTACCAAACTGGATGTCTTTTCTTTTCCTTTTTTAAAAAGATTTATTTATTTATTTTGGGGGGGGAGGGGCATAAGGAGAGGGAGAGAGAGAATCTCAAGCAGACTCCCCACTGAGCATGGAGCCTGATGCAGGGCTTGATTTCACAACCCCGAGAACATGACCTGAGCTGAAACTAAGTCAAATGCTCCACCAACTGAGCCACCCAGGTGCCCCATTTTATTTCTTTTCTTTGTCTGATTGCTGTAGCTATGATGTCCAGTACCATGTTGAATAAAGGTGGTGGGAGTGGAAATTCTTGTCTTGTTCCTGACCTTAGGGGAAAAGCTTTCAGTGTTTCACCATTGAGTATGATGTTTGCTGTGGATTTTTCATACATGGATTTTATTATGTTGAGGTATGTTCCCTCTAAACTACTTCACTGAAAGTTTTTAACATGAATGGATGTGGTACTTTGTCAAATGTTTTTTCTGCATCTGTTGAAATGATCATATAGTTTTTATTCTTTGTCTTGATGATGTGATGTACCTCTTCGATTGATTTATGAATACTGAACCACCCTTGTATCCCAGGAATAAATCCCACTTGATGGTGGTGCATTATTTTTTTAATGTACTGTTGGATTCAGTTTGCTAGTATTTTCTTGAGGATTTTACCTATATTCATCAGAGATATTGGCCTGTTGTTCTCTTTTTTATGTAGTGTCTTTCTCTGGGTTTGGTACTAGGGTAATGCAGGCCTCATAAAATGAATTTGGAAGCTTTTCATTGAAAGCCACTGTTACCTTGTTGATTTTCTGTTTGGATGATCTGTTCATTGATGTAAGTGGGGTGTTAAAGTCCCCTACTATTATTGTGTTATTATCTATTATTTCCTTCATGTTTGTTAATAGCTACTTTAGGTATTTGGGTCCTCACAAGTTGAGTGAATAAATATTTATAATTGTTATATCTTCTCGTTGGAATGTCCATTTATGATTTTACAGTGTCTTTCTTCATCTTTTGTTATAATCTTTGTCTTAAGGTCTATTTTTTCCGATATAAGTATTGCTACCCTGGCTTTTTTTAAACCTCCTTTTGCATGATAAATGCTTTTCCATCCCTTCACTTTCAATCTGCTTGTGTCTCTAGTTCTGAAATGAGTCTCTTGTAGGCAGCATTTAGATGAGTCTTGCTTTTTTAATACATCCCATCACCCCATGTCTTTTTTTTTTTTTTTTAAGATTTTTTATTTATTTATTTGACAGAGAGATAGAGAACACAAGTAGGCAGAGAGGCAGGCAGAGGGAGAGGGAGCAGCAGGCTTCCCGCTGAGCAAGGAGCCCGACGCGGGGCTCGATCCCAGGACCCTGGGATCATGACCCGAGCCGAAGGCAGCTGTTTAACTGACTGAGCCACCCATGTCTTTTGATTGGAGCATTTAGTCCATTTACACTCAAAATAATTATTGATAAGTATGTATTTACTGCCATTTTGTTACTTGCTTTATGGTTGTTTTTGTAGTTCTTCTCTGTTCCTTTCTCCTCTTGCTCTCTTCTCTCATGGTTTGCTGGTTTTCTTTAGTGATATATTTGGGTTCCTTGACCTTTATTTTTTGCACATCTATTACTGGTTTTTGATTTGTGGTTACCATTAGGTTTGTATATAACATCTTCTGCATATAGCAGTGTATATTAACTTGATGGTTGCTTAAGTTTGAACTCATTCTTTACTCCTCTCCTCCTCTCCAATGTTTTAGGTATCTGGTATCATACTGTACATCCTTTTATTTTATGAATCCCTTGACTGATTTTTATAGATATACTTAATTTTACTGCTTTTGTGTTTCCTACTTTTCTTTCTCCTGCTTATGGTCTTTCCATTCCACTCAAAGAGTGCCTTTTAACATTCCCTGTAGGGCGGGTTTAGTGGTCATGAATTCCTTTAACCTTGCTTGTCTGGGAAACTCTTTATCTCTTCTTGAATGATAGCCTTGCTGAATAAAGTATTCTTGGCTGCAGATTTTTCCCATTCAGCACTTTGAATATATCATGCCACTCCCTTCTGGCCTGCAGGGTTTCTGCTGAAATATCCACTGATAGCCTTATGGGGTTTCCCTTGTATGTAACTGTTTTATTTTCTCTTGTTACTTTTAAGATTCTCTCTTTATCACCACTTTTTACCATTTTAATTACTTACTATGTGTCTTGGTCTGGGCCTCCTTGTGTTGATTTTGTCAGGGGCTCTTTGTGCCTCTTGGATCTGGATTCTTTTCCCTAGATTCAGGAAGTTGTCAGCTATTATTTTTTTAAACAAATATTCTGCCCCCTTTTCCCTCTCTTCTCCTTCTGGGATCTTTATAATGTGACTGTTATTATGCCTGATGCTGACACTGAGTTCCCTAAGTCTATTTTCATTCTGTATTATTTTTTTCCTCTCTCCTATTCAGCCTGATGGCTTTCCATTACTCTGTCCTCCAGGTCGCTGATCTGTTCTTCTGCTTCCTCTAGTCTACTATTTATTTCCTCTTGTATTTTTAAAAATTTCAGTTATTGAGTTCTTCATCTGTGATTGGTTCTTTTTTATGCATTCTATCTCTCTGTTAAGCATCTCAGTGAGGTCCTCCACTCTTTTCTTAAGTCCAGTGAGTAGCATTATGACCATTACTTTAAATTCTTTCTCAGGCATATTGCTTATCTCTGTTCCGTTTGCTCTCTTGCTGTGATTTTGTCCAGTTCTTTCATTTGGGACATATTCCTCTGTCTCCTCATTTTTTTCTAACTCTGTGTCTGTTTCTATGTGTTAGGAAAGTCACTGACATCTGTTCTTGGAAGTAGTGGCCTTATGAAGAAGGGGTTCTATAGTGTGATGCAGTGCACTGTCCCCTGTTCACCAGAACCTGGTGCTTCAGGAGTGTCTCCTGTGTGTGCTTTGTGTGCCCTACTGTTGTGCCTGTGCCACTTTTGCCTTCAGTCCAGTGATCTGCAATGGCTGTCTTTCCCTGTTATGGGCAGGGTTTGGTCCCTGTGTGGTTATTGGGTCAGGCTGGGGCTGCCTTGGGCTTGAGTTGAGTTTGCCAGAGATGTGGTGGCACCAAACTGCTAGGCACTTTGGGGATGGATTCTTAGGAGCTGCTATTGTCTCCTAAGGTCTCCATTGCAGTCTTCTCAATGGACAAAGACAAAAGGACCTGTGCGTTTTTGCCAATGTGAGGGCACATCTAATATAGTAATATTTCCTATTTGTGCAACTGCTTCAACTGAGCGTCCCACATAAGTGGGGTGAATCCTGGCATGATGGAAACCATCTGTGTCCCTTACTTGATAGTGCCAAGGAGGGTGCACCTCAAGGGCAACAATGCATCAGTTGCCCCAGAAGCATGTTTCTCTGGCCTACAGTCCTTTCTTTTTATTCTCCATCCAGTAGATGTGCTTTGGGTGTCAGCACAAACCTGAAAATGGCTCGTGAGGCACTCTATTCCCTCCTATAGTGACACAAGCACCATACAGCTACTAAGTATGGTTTCGTTTAAATTTGGGTGAAAAAGAAAAAGAGATCCCTGAGGTAATTTGGGAGATAGAGAGAATAAGGATCTATAGGGTTTTAGTTTTTGGTTTATATATACCACTCTCCTCTGCTATGTGCAAAGTAGATGGAAACACCGTGATACTGATCTCAAGCTGCTGAAATCAGTGTGCCCACCCACATGGGCCCTGATATGAAAGACAGGCACATCTGGTCTGGTTCCCTGTAGCCAGGCCTTGAAGTTCTCACACCTGGCCTCATGCAAGCACAGAAGCTGAGGCATAAGGTGATTAATAATTCATGCAATTGATTCCAGGCTAGCTTTACTCCAATGTTTTCCCTGGCCTGATGACTGCATACTCCAAGGAGACTCACCTTTTCCTCTTAAGGATCTAACAATTCAGTTTTCTGGAGGCCAGGCAACAAGGGAGGGATGGAACAGTAGGCTCCAACCAGTCACAGATTGTGCATTTCAAAAGTTGGAGCAAGATTCTCAAAGTTGGATTGGCTTTTCTGCATTTCTAAAATCATTTAAATCCTAGCAATGTCATCATCTGATACTTGAAAACCCTAAATACATCCGAAAATCCTACTTTGGTGCAAAGAGAAAAATTTCTAAATGAAGTCAATTTTTATTTATTTTTTATTTTTTTTTATTTTTTTAGATTTTTTTTTATTTTTATTTATTTGAGAGAGAGAGAATGAGAGACAGAGAGCATAAGAGGGAGGAGGGTCAGAGGGAGAAGCAGACTCCCTGCCGAGCAGGGAGCCCGATGCGGGACTCGATCCCGGGACTCCAGGATCATGACCTGAGCCGAAGGCAGTTGCTTAACCAACTGAGCCACCCAGGCGCCCTAAATGAAGTCAATTTTTAGACAGGACAGGATGAGAGAGAATCCTAGGGCCTGAGGTCATAAGGTACCATGGCTGTCTTATCATTAATACCCGAAATATTTCCATGTCGTATATTACCATGTCTCTTTATCTCCATAGACCAAGTTCTCCACACAGAAAATGGTGGGTTTTTTTCGGGACAAAGTTCCTGTTGCTCCCTCTTTACTGCAATTCCCTCCTCCATAAGTGTCCAGGACCCTAACTTCTGCCCTCAGACCCACCTGGCAATGTACTTCAGTAACTTCATGTTTCCTTTTAGAACGAGGCTGGGTAGAAATACACATACATATATATCTTCCCTGCTGGTTTTGGTCTTTGGGAATATGATTCCATAAGATTTTTAGGGAGTTGAACAGGCTCACTCAAATGAATCTGTTAAGAGCTGCTTAGATGACTATACTTATTCTTGGGACATCTGAACTTTATTGTTCTTCAAAGCTAAAAGAAAGATTTTCTAATGGTGGTATTTTAAGTGTTAGAAACAAATAAGAGGATCATTATTTCTCAGTAAAGGAGGCTGACTGACATTTATAGGTGATATGGTCAGGCTGGTCTTAAATGAAATAGAATAATGAAATCAAGAATATCAGAGCAGAAGGGAGGTAAACCTGTGCAAGGATGTTCTTGTTGAGGAGAGAAAAGAGAGTGAGAGAAATGAAATGACTTGCCAAGCTTCAACAGAGGCATTATTTGCCCTCCAACATTATTTCTGCCCTTTTCTCTTGCTATGTAACCAGCTGAATCCAGACTACATGCTCCAGCCTCCCTTGCAGCTAGGTATGGACATATGCAGCTTGGTTCTATGTAGCCAAGGGGATATGAATAGTAGGTTGTGTTTGACTATCTGGAAGAGTTCTTCTTTCCTTTCACCTTCCTGTTGGTTGAAACACTGACTTGATGGGTAGAGATAAGTAGCCACCTTGGACCACGACACAGAAGTTATGTGTTCTCTGGTGTGCTCAAGGATGGGTCTCTGAAACATAGATTTCTAGACTGACTGCTTCTTAGACTTCTTTAAGTGTGAGAGAAATAAATGACAGTCTTTGTTTAAGCCACTATTGCATTGAATTTTTGTGTTACTCTCAACCATACCTAATCTAAACTGCTAGATCAGTAGTCTGGAAAAGTTTTAATTGATTCACATGGCTTGATGGAGGAAGGCAGCAAGAGTGATGGACAAGACCTGATTCTAAGTCTAAGACAGAAAATGCTTTAAATACTTTACATCAAGGGATCTCACATACTGATCCACCAACAGCTGCATCAGAATTACCTGGCACAGCAGGGCGCCTGGGTGGCTCAGTCGGTTAAGCATCTGCCTTAGGCTCAGGTCATGATCCCAAGGTCCTAGGATCGAGCCCCACATCAGGCTCCCTGCTCCGCAGGAAGCCTGCTTCTCCCTCCCCCACTCCCCCTGCCTGTGTTCCCTCTCTCGCTGCGTCTCTCTCTCTCTGTCAAATAAATAAATAAATAAATAAATAAAAATCTAAAAAAAAAAAAAAAAAAGAATTACCTGGCACAGGGTCCTACAAATCCAGATTCCTGGGTCCCTTTCCTGGAGATTCTGATTTTTTTTTTTTTAAAGATTTTATTTATTTATTTGACAGAGAGAGACACAGCAAGAGGGAGAACACAAGCAGGGGGAGTGGGAGAGGGAGAAGCAGGCCTCCTGCAGAGCAGGGAGCCCGATGCGGGGCTCGATCCCAGGACCTGGAATCATGACCTGAGCCGAAGGCAGACGCTTAACGACTGAGCCACCCAGGCGCCCCTGGAGATTCTGATTTAATAGATTTTCTATGAGTCTCATGAACTTATATTATTTAAAAATCTCCCCATGTAATCCTGACATCTAGGTACATTTGGAAGGCATTTGATCTAGACTTGTTCTTTGTTGGTGAGGTGAGTCAGAACCACCAGAAAAAATTTTTCTCCCTCAAACATAGATGCCTTCATGGACACATGAAAATGAGAGACTGGGGGGAGAGTGAGGTGCAAATATTTTGATACTGTGAATCCTGAAATAAGTGATTCCTTAGGCTCTTTGGATCCCCTCTCCTTCTCCCTGCACCCAACCAGAGCCATGCAAATGTCACCCTAACAGGCCACTCTCTATCAGGTTAGCCTTAGTTCAGGTAAACTTCAATGATATAATTGTATGTGGCTGGTGTTTTGATGTTTTTTTTTTTTAACAGATTACATTTTCTGTGGGAAGTTTATTCACTTCCAGTATGCATTATAACACATTAATGAATCATAAGTGCATTTGGGATTAAAAGAACTATTATTAACGTGCAGGAAGAGTTCACTTTTTCAAGATTCCAGGGCCTCACACATCAGAGGTTGAATTTTTGGTACCTACAAAATGCAAGGTCAGCAGATTCAGTCAAACAGCTGTCAGCTGAAGTTGTTCTAAAAGCACTTGGGCACACCAGCAGGTTCTCCTGGCAGTAAAGGTGACAGGCATGGCAAAGTGTTACCAGAAGGCAGATCGTGGCCGGTGTGAGACATTCTCAACAGCAGTGGATAGAATGGGATTATATTAAGCAGCATGTCCACACCAAAGTAATCCTTTTACAAGATCCCCCCGTCATGTTGACAGTTACAGGCTGCTTGGCAGCTCTGGTCTCCCACCTTCTTCTGGGAAGCTAGAGAAACACCTTCCACCAGAAGGAAGCCTCCCATTCACCAGGCCATTGGCAAAACTCAGCAGAAATAAAATAAAACAGAACCAAAGATCCATTCTAAGACAAATTTGAAGAGTGGCAAGGATAGCAAAGACCTAACTCCAGCTGGGTCACCAACTAACCCAGTCTCAGTCTGGGTAAGCCACTCAACTTTTCTAGTTTTTAGAATCAAGGGGTTGAACTTGATGAACTGTGAACTCCCTTTTAAGAGTTGTACAATTTTATATTTATCTTATAGGAAACTGCATTATACGTAAGTGGGTGAAAGTAAAAGCTTCCTTTTATCAATTATATATTTGCTTTTATTTTGAAAAGATAAAAATCCTAAATCCCAATGTAAAATCATCAGACACATGCACGCATGCACACCCTTTAGAACCCGAATTTCTGGAAATGGTTTCTTGGTTGCCTAATCCCCACAAACTGATGGCATTCTGCTGTTCCTGCCAAAAGATTCTATTATGCAAATATTTAGGCTACACCTTTTAAGCATGCATGAACATTTATTTCACTCTTCCAAGTAACATCATCCAGAGGGCTCAAACGATACTGAATCCAGGCATTTATTGACAGGATAGCTATGATCTTATTAATAGGTATGTCTAAGACCTAACCCTATGCTTCCTGATGGTTTCCTCAGTTAAGCAAAACTGCAACCAGAAATGAAACACAACGCTTTTATTGGTTATTGTTATTACAAAGTGGTCTTGAAACTGTCATAGTGCTCCCTCCATTTTAATCCTTCCCCTTTCTCAGGTGACACTTGGCCAGCAATGAGATCCTTACTTCCTGAACCTTCCACCTAGCCCTGCTATAATGTGCCCTTGATCCAAAGGCCACTGTCCATGCAAAAGTTTTTAAAAGAGAAAATGGGAACTCTCAGAAGTTCCAGGACAAATTTGGAGGTCAGAGAGCCCCAATGGATGAAGCACCAAAGGAATTTAGGGAAATGGAGAGAAAAAAGCCAAACTTACTTCATCCACATGGCCCACAGCTCCATAGATTCTTGCCATTTGTCCAATGAGGTAGGGGAATCTCTCACCAATCTCTTTCAGCATTGGAAGAAAACTGTTCAAAGCCACAGGTTCATAGCCTGCTATCTCTGTGAGGATGTTTAGGATGACATCATTATGGGTTGAGTCTTTCAAATGCCCGATTAGGAAAGGAATACACTTCTGAGCCACCTACAAAAAGAAAAGAGAGGAGAAGAGAAGAAAGAGAAACAAGGAGGAAAATTAATTAAACCAGAATCAATCTAATATTTTTTGCATGAAATCTAAAGTCAACACATTCTGGGATTATTGCCCTTGCCGGAACTCAAGCATATCCCCCAAGTCTGGAATTTAAAATTTATAATAAAGTTTCAGAGGATTCAGTTTCTTTTCATCTGTGCTCTGCTATTGAAGAGTAAAGTTTACAAAAATTTTTAGATACCGCTAATCATAAATCAAGTTTTGATGTGTTATGTCCTCACCAGGAATATTACATTTCCTCTAACCCACCATGAGAGCTGTAATCTAAAGGGCAATATGATACAAGTATGTCAAAGATCCTTGATGACTTTAATGAAAGCCTTCAAGTTGGAGAAGTATGCCTTGGAAATATTTAATAATAAAAATAAGAAAGCAAGAAAGAGCTTTTACATTTTCTTCAATTTTCCATTTTGATCACAAAAATGTACTAAGATAAAAAAGATTACCAATGTAAAATAATTTCTACCATATTCCTGATACCCTAATGTTGCTTTCTTGACTTGGAATGCTTTTGTGAATACAAAGATACAATAATTCATATTAGAGAAAATGTGACCTTTTGTAGAATAAAGTCACTATGTCAATATTAATACATAGACACGTTGCACACTGACAATTTAATGAATTGTTTTGTCTGCTAAAATAAAATAATTAGAAAGGATGACCCATGGAAAACTGAACAATAAAGTAAAAACAATTTGCCCATCCATAGTTCTACTCTGCTGATTTCTTTTTTGATGTTGGTTTGCTCTTTTGGTTTGTTACTTTTTTTGGTAAGGTCGACCTGAAATGTAGCTTCCAGTGTTAAAAGAGAATCTGATACTCAGCTCAACCTGCTAAATTTATAATCCACCCCCTGCCAAAAACCTACTTCTCCCACTTCCCTTTCTAGCCTTAAGTATCCCTTTTCTCCATAAATGGCACCATTATCTGCCTGGCTACTCAAGCCAGAAATCTGGGAGTCACTCTTGACTGCTGTCTCTCCCTTTTCAGCAGCCTCATCCAAGCAACCACCAAGTTTTATTGATTCCACCTCTCAAGTATCCCACAGATCTCTCCACTTCCCTTCATTTTCATTCATTTCTCCGAGAACTCATTCACTCACAAATATTTATCGAGTCCTCCCTATTTGCAAGGGAGTGTTCTGGTGCCAATGTTACAGCTGCTAATAAATCTGACAGGTTCCTGCCTTTGTGGAATACTTCACTGTCTAGTAAAGGAGACATTTGGTAAAACAAATAATTACAAAGGAAAAGTATAATCATAAATTCTAATAAATACCATACCGGGGAAATACAAGGTACTGTGAGAGACTGTCCTGGGGCCCTAGTTTAGGCTGGGGTCAGGGAAGTACTCTCTCAGCAGGCACATCTAAGCTGAGACCACTGATCCCATCATCCCAAACTTGCATTATGCCAACAGCTTTCTAATTATTCTCTCTGCCTTCAATCTCGTCCATTCAATTCCTTTTCTGCTTTGTGGCCACGATGGTGACCCTTCCTCTGCTTAACATACTTCACTAATTTGCCATTGCTCTCCAGATAGAGGTTTAACATACCTTTTCTGAATGGACTCCTATCCATCTTTCTAGACTTATCTTACTTATTCTACCCTCCCCATCCAGATTCTATCACATATCATATTCAACCTTGTTGATTTAAAAAAAAAAAAAGATTGTGGACCTGCTAAGTTTTCTCTTGCATCTAGTATTTTACTCATGTGATCCACTCTGCCTACAATTCTTACTGCCCCTATTTTGCTGGACACTCCTCATTCTTGAGGCCTCAGATTAGCTGCTGTTTCCCTTAAAAACCTTCCTCTACTCCCTTCTCTCCCCACTCAGTCCAATGTCCTGGCTGAGGCCCCTATCATACCCTAAATGGCTCCCAGCAAATCCTTCTCACGCTTTCTTCATATTGCTGGTCTAGATGTCTGTTTTGCAGGCTGGATTAAAAACTCTACAGGGTCAAGACTCAATTCTAATTTGTACTCCATTGTATACCCAAAGCCTAGCACAGAGCTTGGCCAGAAGATGAGTCAATAAATATTTGAGGAACAAATCAAAGGAAGATAAGTCTAGATGATTTTACAGGGTAGCACTTGAATAACCTCTACATTCCTCCCCATAGTGTTGAATAGTTGTACATAATGTTTAAACGTACATATTGTCACATGTCATATACAAGATAACTAATAGGGACATAAAAAAGACATTTTGAGATGACTAAAATTATCCTACATATAAATTTAAACTTGATATTCATATCCAGTACTTGTGAAGGAAGGGCCATGGCTAGTTTCCGGTATATGGCACATATGAATGAACAGTTCCATAAGTGCTTCCTGTGCATTTGGGAGTGGTTGTATGTCCTTCAGGAGAAACCACAAGAGATCCCTGGCACATAAAGCAGAAGTGTCAGCCAGCTGCTCTGGGTCAGGGCAGCATACCTAACCTGAGTCTTTTAGGAATGGAAAATGCTTACACATTTCCTGCCCCATTCTATAAAATTCCATTTCCTAGTCCTTACTCTTCATGTCCTATTCCTGGAACATGAAGGTCTCTATGACATGTGCTTCCAGTCATGCCAATTTTATTTAAACTCCAGCCATACATCCCAAGCCATGCAAGAGAATATTGTATCCATGTCCCATAAAGGAAAAGACAAAAGAAAAAAACAAGCAAGCAAGCAAGCAAGCTAGCTGGCGCAAGGCGAATATATATGCTTAGGCAGAGTTGAATCCATAGAAGCAAAGAGAAGCCTTGAATAGTATAAACAAAGTAATTTTCCCAATTAAACAAAAGTTGATTATTTTGCAATTTCCTGATAGCCCAAAGCTTATTATGATGGTGATAGAAAGGACAGATATTTCTTGAAGTTTATCACACACATGAAAGGCAAGTGGTGCTTTGCACTTTAGATAGATTATTCTTGGATAAGAAGGAATTTTATTTTCTAAACACAGGGCATTTCCTTAGGCTGCTCTCTTTCATGTTGCTTCATTGGGAGCTGCTTCATCTCTCAGAGGAAGCCATGTCATCACTGAGAGCAGAGTAGCCACTAAGACAGCACCCATGGCTGGCGGAGAGCAAGCCGACATGGCCTTTATTCAGGCCATAAGCCTCGTGGCACAGACCTCTGAAAGAGCTTCCCAACTGGCCTCCTGGCCTCAAGTCTCTCTTCCTTCTATTCTGCTGTCATTGTCCTAAAGCCCCATTATAATCACGTCAAGACTTCAAAGATTTCTCATGGCCCATGGCTGGAATCTCAATGCCATGGCATTCACTGACGGCCATATCTGCTGCCTCTTCCACCATGAACTCTGACCCAGAGACATGCCACCAATCACCCACAGTTGGCTTGAACACAGAGAGAACTCTGATGCTTTCAGAGCCCATCTCAAATGGCTCTACTGCTGGGAGGCCTTCCCCATAGCCCACTCTAACACATGCAGGACCAGGAGCTAGAGGACAAATAAAGGTCACCACACCACACACTAAAATACTCAGCAACTATGCCTCTGCCTGACACATGTACCTTTATAACAATCTAGGAGGCCTGATTTGAATTTGGAATTTGGGGCCTGTATAGAGGGAACAGAGAGAAATGACCCCTAGACCCCATTTCTTGCCCCTCTTCTCTCTTTCTGCCCCTGGCTTTGCCCTGCAAGGAGTCTCGCATGCATGTATGTGAATAGCCCAGCCCACATATGCAAGCTCATCTGGGATACCCTTTAGGCCTGTGGGGTCACACTGTCAGCATGGCCTGTCCTTGGGAGAACAGATCCAGGGACCAGGCCTGTTGAAGCCCTGGGAGCAGGAAGGAGATACACAGGAAAAGATTCCAAGGTCCCGGTTACCTGGACTACATTTAGTAGGTGAAGGAATGCATGGAAACTGGGGGAAGATGGAGATGGGGGCCAGACCAGGATCCTCTAAAGTAAATAGCCCAGGGAAGGCACCTATCTCTGGCTTCTCCACTCCTTCCAGAGCAGAATTAATCACTGCCTTTTTTGTGCTCCCAAAGCAGTATGCTGACAGGCTTAGCATCTTGTCATTGACCTGAAGTTCTGTCGATGCGTCTCATCACCCCAGGCCATGGGGACCTTGAGGGTAGGGCCTCTGAACACATAGAACCATAACTTAATTGGCAGCAAATGACACTTCAATTCTTATGCGTAGAATAAAAGTTAGAGCTATTGTGTATGTGCACACGTGTGTACATGTGTGGTTATGTAGTCCCTCTTAAATTAGTCCTCAGGCTCAATTTCTCTTCTAATTAATTTGGCCAGCATTAACAATCTATTAATCTCCAAAATTCTGTAATAACTGTCACTCTTCATTTGCTAATTACTCCTACCATACTGACAAAATATATATTCTTTAAAAAAATTTTTTTTTATTTATTCATTCGAGACACAGAGATACAGAGAGAGAGAGAGAATATGAGCAGGGGGAGAAGCAGAGGAAGGGGGAGAAGCAGGCCCCCCGCTGAGCAGGGAGCCCAATGCGGGGCTCAATCCCAGGACCCTGGGATCATGACCAGAGCCGAAGGCAGACGCTTAACCATCTGAGTCACCCAGGTGCCCCCAAAATATATATTCTTAAAGCCATATGTCTGCTCCAGAGACCATTGTAGAACAGTTTATATATTCCACCACTCCATCTTCTTAATGTTCTGCAAATGGCTTCTTATTTTAAATAAGTACCAAAAGTGACCTCTGAGTATTGTCAGCCAGATGATGCTGGGTTAGGTGCTGTAGGATTAGGTATGTGAATAGGAATGGTCTAAGCTGTTGAGAGAAAATCCAAGAAAATGACTCTCTCCTCTAGGGACCAGACCACAAAGCAGTTCCTCTGGGTTTGGACATTAATCAACAGAGGGCTGACACTGCTATTTTCTGCCACTCATTCCTGTATGGTTGGGGCTAGAGGCCCAAGTCCTGGGGATAATAACAGATGGGCTCTTATGTGTTACTAAATTCTGTTTCTTTTGTTGGCTAGATTACAGCATGGTTTATGGCAGCCAAGAATACAGACTTAGCCCCAAAAGGCCACTTGGAAAATTGACCACCCAGCCTTTTCCTATAAATGGACCCTGAGGATTCTCTGGAGGTTCCAGCCTGAATCACTAGCCAGGAACTGCCTCCCTCCAGCTAGGAAGGATGGTTTCCTGAAAGAGGGATACCCAGAGGGCAGTGATGGAGGAAGGGGACCCACCTGCCTGGTCAGCCACAACATCCACCCCCACCCCTGCCCTGCTTCCTTTTTGCCCACTGTCTCATTAAGGAACGTGAGAGAGAGGAGGTGAATCCAGCATTTCTCTGGCTCACTGCCTGCACACCTCAGTAATCAAGTGTGAGCTCACAAAGAGCTGCGTGATAAGCCATAGGAGGCAGGTGCCGGCCTGCTTTAACATGATGGGGAGTGCTGATGGGAAACAAAGGTTTGGGTCGTTCCCCTGCTATAACTTCTTCCCCCACTAGGGCCCTGGCACAGGTAGGGTCCATTCACATCACCATGGCTGTTTCTTAAACCCTTGCTTCATTCTGGGATCCACACTCAGCACCCACAATTCTTTCACTCTCTCCTCCTCATTCAGTCCTCCCCATTCCTACTTCTCCTATCTAGCTCACCTTTCTGACTGCCATTGTCTATTGTGCCCTCTGGAACTCCCATCTGCTTCACAAGCCACAGCCTTACAGCCTCAATTTTTCAGGGCATTGAGGCCAAAAGTCTCAATGGCTAGAATTAGACTGGGTTTATGATGTAGCCCAGCCTTATCTGTATGACTTTAGGAAAGTTACCTAACCAGTGACATCCCAGATTTTCTGTAAGTGGCAGTCTTAGGGAGGGCAATGTGACTGTAATGACCAGTGGGAGACACAGACATTGCCCATATGAAAATTGGAGGGGCTGGTAAAGACGAAGAGGGTGTGGAAAGCCACTTCACTGTCACTCCTTTGTACCACCACAGTTGTTACCCCTCCAAACTTTGACTTTTCTGTTTACCAAAGGAAAGATTGTTGTGGGGAATAAGTGAGATAATGTTGTAAAACACCTACACAGTGACCAGAACTTGACATTAGTTCAACCACTATTAGTGCCCCTTGTTTACCCTCCTTTGCTTCCTGTAACCAGCTGGGAACACTACAGGAGTAACTTGGAGAGGTTCCAGACCACCACATTGAAGTGAACAGCACAATAAAGAGATTCAAATGACTTTTTTGGTTTCCCAGTGCATATAAAAGTTATGTTTATACTCTACTGTAGTCTATTAAGTGTGCAATAGCATTATGTCTAAAAAATGTATATACCTTAGCTAAAATACATTATTGTTAAAAAATGCTAACCATCATCTGAGCTTTCAATGAGTTCTAATCTTTTTGCTGGCAGAGGGTCTTGTCTTTATGTTGATGGCTACTGACTGATCAGGATGATGGCTGCTGAAGGTTGGGGTCCTGTGGCAATATCTTAAAATAAGACAGCAATGAAATCTGCCACATTGATGGACTCTTCCTTTCACAAATGATTTCTCTGTAGCATGCAATACTATTTGATAGCATTTTACCCATAGTAGAACTGCTTTCAAAATTGGCATCAATCCTTTCCAACCCTGCTGCTGCTTTATCAACTAAGTTTATGTAAGATTCTAAATCCTTTGTTATCATTTCAACAATCTCCACAACGTCTTCACTGGGAGTAGATTCCAGCTCAAGAAACCACTTTTTTCACTCCTCCAAAAGAAGCAAGTCTTCATACCTTAAAATTTTATCATGAAGTTGTAGCAATTCAGTCCCAACTTCAGGTTCCACTTTTAATTCTAGTTCTCATGCTATTTCTGCCATATCTGCAGTTACTTCCTCCAGTGAAGTTGTGGTCCCCTCAAAGTCATCCACAAAGGTTGGAATCAACTTCTTCCAAACTCATTCATGTTAATATTTTGACCTCTCCCCATGAACCATGAATGTTCTTAGTGATGTCTAGAATGGTAACTCCTTTCCAGAAGGTTTTCAGTTTACTTTGCCCAGAGCCATCAGAGGAATCACTATCTCTGGCAGCTACAGTCTTATGAAATGTATTTCTTAAGTAATACTTCAAAGTTCAAATCACTCATTGATCCATTGGCTGCAGGATGGATGTTGTGTTAGCAGGCATGAAAACATTAATTTCACTGTACATGTCCATCGGAGCTCTTGGGTGACCAGGTGAATTGTCAATGAGCAGTCATATTTTGAAAGGAATCTCTCTCTCTCTCCTGCTCTCTCTCACTTTTTCTGAGCTGTAAGTCTCAACAGTGGGCTTAAAATATTTAGTAAACCATGTTGTGAACAGATGTGCTGTCAACAAGGCTTTGTTGTTCCATTTCTAGAACACAGGCAGAGTGGATTCAGCATAATTCCTAAGGGCTCTAGGATTTTCAAAATGGTCAGTGAGCATTGGCTTTAACTTAAAGTCACCGGTTGTATCAACCCCTAACAAAAGAGAAGCCTGTCCTTTGAAGTTTTAAAGCCAAGCATTGATTTCTCTTCTCTAGCAATGAAATTCTTAGATGGCATCTTCTTCTAAGAGAAGGCTGTTTTATTAACACTGAAAATCTGTTGTTTAGTGTAGTCACCTTCATGAATTTTCTTAGCATGATCTTCTGCATAACTTGCTACAGCTTCAACATCAAACTTTTCTTCTGCAGCTCCTCACCTCTTTCATCTTTTGAAGAACTGAAGAGAGTTTAGAGCTTTGATCTGGATTAGGCTTTGGCTTAAGAAAATGTCAGGCTGGTTTGATCACTTATCCAGACCACTCACACTTTCTCCGCAACAGCAATAAAGCTGTTTTGCTTTCTTATCACTCATGTGTTCAATGGAGTAGCACTTTTAATTTTCTTCAAGAACTTTTCCTTTACATTTATAACTTAGCTAAGAGGCCAATATTTGGCACAAGAGGCCTAACTTTTGACCCATCTCGGATTTTGACATGCCTTCCTCACTAAGCTTAATCAAGTCTAGTTTTTTATTTAAAGTGAGAGAGCTACTTTTCCTCCTTTCACTTGAACTCTTGGAGGTTTTTCTAGGGTTCTTAGGTGGTCTAACGTCAATTGTGTTGTGTCTCAGGGAATAGGGGGGCCCTGGGAGAGGGAGACAGATGGGGAATGGAGGATCGACGGGGCAGCCAAAACACACACACTTACCTATTAAGTTTGCCATCTTATATAGGCGCAGTTTGGGGTATCCCAAAACAATTACAGTAGTATCATTAAAGATCGCTGATCATGGATCACCATAACAAATATAATAATAATGAAAATGTTCGAATTACTGCGAGAATTATGAAAATGTGACACAGAGACACAAAGTAAGCAAATGCTACTGGGAAAATAGTACCCATTGCATTGCTTGATGCAGGGCGGCTACAAACTTTACTTTGTACAAAACACAATATCTGCAAAGTGCAGTGAAGTGAAGCACAACAAAACAAGGTGTGCCTGGCTGCTTGCTTATTTCCCCAGGCCGAGGAGGGAGAAGGGGTTGGGAGTCAGAGTCCTGGACTTGTCACCTACTTCTTACTACCTGTGTGATAGGGGCAAGTTAGCCTCCCAGAATACCCATTTTGAGTGGTGAAAAACAGAGAAAAAAATAACGCATCTTAGAGTTATTGGTAAGAGTAAATTAAATTGGTAGGATTAGATGCTAAAAAAAAGAAGTCCTTTATGAATGAGAAAGTCCTCTGCAAAATTAGGCACTAATACTAAGAAATATCCGTGAAGTGACTTCTGTGTGCCAGATATTATGCAAGGCATCAGGGACACAGTGGTGAACAAGGTGGTCTTCATGTCTCCAGCATTTGCATCACAGCCAAGGTGGCCCAGAGAGAGAGACCAGTAGAGACAGATTCATTACAATGTGAAATTTGCTATGGCAGAGATGGCGGGGAAGGAAGGAGTCAGAGAAGATTCCTGCCAAGAAACTGATAGCTAAGTAGTTGTCTAAGGACTAGGAATAGTCAGCGCAGGAAGAGTGGTAGTGGTGAGGGAAGAATATTCTAGGTGAAGAACATAGCATATATGTATAAAAACTCAGTGCACTGAGAGCAGAGTGTCCATCTATGGTGTTTAGGACCGTATAATTGTTCAAGGTGTTAGAGTTAAAGAGACCCTGTGAGAACAGACAGTGGTCAGGGGCCTGATTATGAATGTCCTTTCCTGAGTCTCTCAGCCACAGAGGGGCTGTAACCAGGTGTCTGATGGGACCTCTTTGAATGCCACACGTGGTGCCACCCTCACTCTTGGACTCCATCTTTTTAGGTGGGGAGACCCCCAAGTCTTTTCCCTCCCCCTTCCTATAAGTGAGCCTCCTGCTGGTTTCATTTACCTTTATGTCCAGCCTTAGCCCATGGGAAATTAATTGAATTAATTTACTCTCCCTAGATTCCCCTTGAATTTTTATTGAACCTGCCTTTCCAAAAACTATGTTTTGCTCTTGCTTGCAGGCTGCAGATAAAATGGCATGCCAGCTGCCTCCTTTGTGAAACCAAGTTTGGCCTTTTGGTCACCCCTCCCTATCCCCCATATCATCTGGTCCCCAGGCTCTATCTGTGGTAGGCAGAATAATGACTCCCCAAAGATGTATATACACCCTAATCCCCAGAACCCATGATGATGTTACCTTGTGTGGCAAAAGGGACTTTGCAGGTATAATTAAGTTAAGGTCTTGAGATGGAGAGATAGTCCTGGATCATCTGGGTGACACCAAGGTGATTACATGGGCCCTTAGAAGGGTGGGGGGAGGCTCAGAGTCAGAGATGTGATGAGAAAAGCAGAGGTCAGAGGGAGGCAGGACAGGAGCTGAGCGGGGCAGGCAGCCTCCAGAAGCTGGACAAGGGCAAGGAAACAGATTTCTCCCCAGTGCCTCCAGAAGGAGTGCAGCCCTGCTGACCCATTTGGGACTTCTGATCTCGAGAACTGGAGGATAATAAATTTGTGCTGTCTTAAACCAAGTTTATGGTCATTTGTTTCAGCGGGGATGGGAAACAAGTACCTCACCCCTTCTGTGCCCTTCACTCCAAGCCTCCGCTTGGGTGATCCAGTGATCCCCCAACTCTACTCCTTGCCCAAACTCTACTATGGTCTTGCTCTAACTTTCTGTCCTTAATTCTTTCCCAAATGGATTCCTCCACTTACGCTCTGGTATTCATTCTCACTTTCTCTAGCTCCTGATTCCAGCTAGTACTTTGTTCCGCATCTTCAATCTCTTCATTGTTCCTGGGTTTTATTTTATTTTATTTTTAATTTTTAGGCCTAGATTGGTTTATTTTTACATATTTTTACATGATTTAGACATCACAAAATCTTTGCAAGGCATATCAGGAAGGTGATTATTCTTATATTATGGATGAAGAAAATGAGAAATGTGGAGATTCAAGAGCTAGGAATTTAAATAAACAACTTCAGAACAAGCTAAAATGGCTAAAAGCAAAACTGTCCTCCTTGAAGCCTTGCCAATCTCCAACCCTAGCCAGGAGTCCAGTGCATCTTGGTACCTCAACCAACATTCATTGAGGGCCTAGGATCTGGCAGCTCCTACTACATGCTTTTGCTTCCCCTCCTTTATGAATGTATTGGGATTTTGAGCAGAATCCAGGGCCCCTTCCCAGACCTACTGAATTGGAAGTCTCTAGGGATAGGGCCCAAGTCTACGCTCCAATGTCCAGGACTCCCAGCCCTGTCCCTATCTCCTCAAGGCCCTTTGCCCCTCTATTCCACCTGGACCAATTTTGAGATATCAAAGATATCTGAATATCTTTGGGGGTTCATTATTCTGCCTACCACAGATAGAGCCTGGGGACCAGATGATATGGGGGATAGGGAGGGGTGACCAAAGACCCAAATGCCCCACTAGTGAAAAGGGTCAATAGTTGTGAGGTTCAATTTGTATGTGTTTAGCAGAAGTAATTGGGAAAGATCAAGGCATTCCAAAGGATTTATTTTAGTTCTCCTTACTTCCTCTAAACTTCTACACTCGTGCGGTCAGTTCCTAACCTTCCCTCCACACACAATCCATAATAGATGATCACCACTCCTCACCCCACCCACCCAGGCAATGCCCTGGGGAGTCCCCAGTTGCCAAATCTAAGTTCAGTTCCCCTCTCCAGGCTCCTTTACTTCTCTAGATCTTGATCCTGTTGAGGCACTTTACACCCTTTGGAGACTGCAACATCTTTTCCCTGGTTCTCCATGGTCTCCAATCTGGTCTCTTTTGGTCATTTATTCATTTCTGAATTCAACAACTTTTTATTGAAATCCTACTGTGTGTGCAGCACTATGCTAGGGAGTGCATGTAAATATGCAGACACAGGTCCCTTAAGGAGTTTAGAGTGCACTGGGAAAGACAGTCATGCAAAAATAATGACAATATATTGCTCTAAGAGCAAAAGCAAAAATGCACACCAGGTGACACAGATGTCCCCAGTCCTCAGCCCAACCTCCTACCTAGCTGCTCAAAGTGTGGTCTGAAGCAGCAGGAAAAGCATCACCTGAGAACTTGGAAAAGGGCAGAATCCAGGGCCCCTTCCCAGACCTACTGAATTGGAAGTCTCTAGGGATAGGGCCCAAGTCTACGCTCCAATGTCCAGGACTCCCAGCCCTGTCCATCTCTTCAAGGCCCTTTGCCCCTCTATTCCACCTGGACCAAAACTCCCATTCTTCAAGGTTAGCCTTGATGCCACTCCCATTGTGAATCTTCATGTTACCTATTTCTCCCTAAGGCAGAAATCATTGCCCCTCCTTCTGTTTATACCATCCGCAGAATATTTATCACCCTGTTTTGTTCTGTTTGGTTTTGTGAATGTTTACTGAGTGCTATCAGATACTATGCCAAGGTCTGGGATACGGAAGAAAAGAAGAAATCGTTCCTTACCACCAGGCATTTGTAGCCTATTGTGGTTAGTCATGCATATGACCATTCTTGCCTGCTTTTCTTTGAACAATTTGAATGTTGACTTCAAATGTTCCATTATTCACCTTAATGTTCACTCAGGAAATGAAACAGAGTTGCAATCATAATTGATAAAACCCTGGGTTGACCTTTAATCTTCACTTGTGCACATGTTTGGGTACCTTCCATAATCCATTTCTACTTTCCCCCTCCTGTCAGTCTTTGGACTCTATCTGAATATCTTTGGGGGTCAGCAGAAGCACCAGGGGTACATTGTGTGTCCTAAACAGAGAATATCAGGACTTTTGTTTGGATGTTGGTGGGGTGGGGAGAGGAGGTAGAAGCATGGTGCCTAGAGAGCCCCCTGGACCTGTACGGAATCCACAAGGAGAAAGCCTGCTGAAAATGGAAGCCAAAAATCAGAAATCAAATCTGAGAAATAGAGAATAGGAAAACTATTCTGTTTGTATTATTTGACTGCTGGATCAACCACCTCATCAGAAGGTATTTTTCCCCATTCCATTAGCTAATAAATTCCTTTTATCATTTAAACCAGCATGGGTTGGGTATTCTGTGACTGATCATCACAATCATCCTAATTATTACAATTTTGTATTTGATTCCAAAAAACCAACAACTAACTTGCTATCTAGAAAATGAGCCTTTGTTTGCTCTCACTCCAGGCTGACTTCCCCATGTGCAGGTCATTTCCTTGGCCCTCTCTGAGAAACCACAGATTCCTGGGACTGCATGGCCACACTCAACTTCAATTCAAGCTTTTCTGCCATAGTGACAGGTTTTACCTTTGTTCTGTTTTTAGTACTGTGCCTGTTATGGTTAATTTTATGTGTCAACTTCACTGGGTCATCGAGTGCCCACACATTTGCTTGAACATTATTCTGTGTGTGTTTGTGAGAGTGTTTCCAGATGAGACTGGCATTTAAATTGGTAGAATGAGTAAAGCAGATTGCCCTTCCCAATATGGTTGGGCTTCCTTGAAACTGCTGAGGGCCTGAATATGAGGGGTTGGGTTGAGCTGGGACATTGGTCCTCTCCTGCCCTTGGACTGTGACTTACACCATCAGCCATCTGATTCTGAAGCTTTCAGACTTGGCCCAATGCTCACACCATTGATTCTCCCACTCCTCAGGCCTTTGGACACAGACTGGAACTACACCACTCATTCTCTTGGGTCCTCAGCTTACAAATGGTGTATGGCAGGACTCCTCAGTCTCATAGTTGCATAAGCCAATTCCAGTTGCTCACGATATATGTGTCCTATTGGTTCTGTTTCTCTGGGTGTGTTTGGGCGCAGGAGGGAGGAAATCTGGAGCACACATCCTGTCCTCATACCCAGAAACATGCCCGGTTGTGTGGACCATCAAATATGTGATATGCTTTTGCTTTTTACCTCTGGTTGCTTTCTCTTCACGGCTACATGCAAAAGCCGGAGAAGATGGTACTGTTCTGGTTGTTCTAGCTGAGACATCAAGGCCAGGAGTTCTGTCAGGTGTCTGTTGATTGGCTGAGGCTGCTTTTCATACACAGCGGGCAACACCCTCAACAACATGGCGTTGCCTGTTGAGGGAACAATACCGGGAATGATGAGTATTAGCTCAGAGTCAGTAGAAACACATTTATTATCAACACAATAATCTTTGCGCTTATTCATTAAATAGTGTGGAGTGATGGCCAAGTCCTCCGCTAAAAATAACACAGCATCTTATTCTGAAAAATCACTAAAGCATGACTTAAATGGATTCCGTAAAAGTGAATATTTTATTTATTTATTATCTAATGAAAAAGTTTTCCAGAGTAATGCAACATGGGGAAAGAGGAAAATTTGACAGTAACCAGACCACACCCTTAAGAAGGAAACAATTCTGATAAAGAATTCCTGACGAGAAACAACATTTGGATGCTGTTTAAATGAAAACTAAGCAGTGCCATAAGGATGAACCTGAACTGAAAAACGTGCAGAGGAATGTATTCACGTTCCTGAGAGATACAGAGGCATGATTTAGACAACTGACACATAGCAACGCTGCCTTATTTTTATGAATAGTTAGAAAAGTAGCAATGCAAATTTAAATCCCCAATTTCTGTACTATTTCAACAGAAGTTTAGACTCAGCTTGTTTGTCACACATGATTTGCCTCAAAGACATGTATGGACAACTGGATTTAAAATGGCAAAATCTCAAAAAAAAAGATATTGCATAAGCTACAGGGGCTTATCTGCAAACAACATATGGGAAACATCTGCTTATCACTTTAGTATGGATTTTTTCTTAAAATCCTCTCAAGTACTTAAATGTCCCAGGAGAATTGGTTTCTAGGGATTTCTTGAAGAAAATTTTTTTGGTGTCTATTTACTTTAAATTTGGCTTTGTATATAGAAGAAAGACACAGAAGGAATCAAATAAGCAGCAGTGATTACACATATATAGACCTTTCTCAAACAGAAGGGAGATGTCCATATATAAAGGACATTTAGATATGAGAATAGGATGAAAGGCTATCATTTTCAGAATATCAGTGACTAATATTAATAGAAGGGTGATTCTGGATCAAATTAAATGTATATGGATGATGATAAATAATGAGAATTGCTTTTCCCACATGCAGTTCATAGAATTAGTCTCCAGCAGATTTTGGTCATATGCCCACAGAGTGCAAAGTATTAGAAATATTCAGGGTTTGTTTTTTTTTTTTTTTAAATGTTGTGTCCATACACAACACATTGCTTTATTTTGTTTGTTTTCTGTCTCTTTTAACCAAGAGCTTTTCCTTAAAAATCAGGAATTTTAAATGTAATGCCCAGCCAGTCTGTACAGGGTACAACAGATCCTAGAACTTAATTATGTAGACATACTGATCAATCTCTAAAGAATTTCATGATAAATAACACTCTCTTTGGAATTGAAGACAGGAAACTGGTGTAAGGCTTTTGGTACAATACTCATTAAACACCCTGAGAGCCTTGAAGGGAAAGACTCCAGATTAGTCATTTTCAGCTGACTTGAATTTCGGTCAAATGATGCAAAAATAAATGTGTAAAAATTTTTTTCTAAGTTACAAACTGATGAAGACACTTTGATGTAGAAATCCTATAAATTCAGAGAAAAAAGAGAAATCCTATAAATTCCATTTATAAACTAATATTTTTTTACATTATGGAATATTTGAAACCATTAGACAAATGAGGCAATAATATAAAGAATAGGGTTGTGCCCACCAACCAGCTTTGTCAAAACAACCTCGTGCCCAAATCGCTTCCTATCCCACTCATTCATTTCCTTTTCTCCCCAAGGGCAACCACCATCCTAAAGTTGGTATTCATCATCTTCATGAATGTTTTTACATTTTGCTTGCATGTGTATCTACCAACAAACATTTTATAGTGTTGTTTTGCATGCAATAAAATTTTGTATCAATAGTACTCATACTGTACAAATCTCTTTGCAACATTTAATTTTTTTACATTCAACATTGTGCTGAAGTTTTAGCTCCAAGAAGCTCTCCTTCACTTATTCTCACAGCTATATGGTATTCTATTGTATAAATAGGCAACAGTTTATTCATATACTCTATGGTTGAAAGACATTACCATGATGATGATGAAGATGATGATGATGATACTTTTTACCAATAGTGCTACAATTTTTATACTTATTTCTTTGTTCATAAATGGGAGATCTTCCTTAGGGTACTGCCTCTGAGCTTAGTGTGCTTAGAAATCACCCAGGTATCTTGTTAAACCATAGATATTGATTCAGCAGGGCTTGAGAATCTGCATTTCTAACAAGCTCTCAGGTGTTGCTGATGGTCCCTGGACCACATAATTAAGTAGCAAAGCAGAGGCTATGTCCCTGGGAGTTAAGTTTCTAGATCTTCCAAAATTTCTTTGCAGTGTGGTTATATTAGTTTTCTATAGCTGCTGTAAGAAATTACCAAAAACTTAGTGGCCCAAAATAACACAATTTCTTACCTTATATTTCTATAGTTCAGAAGTCTTCTGTGAGTCTCACTGGGCTAAAATCCAGGCATTGGAAGGGCTGAGCTCCTTCTGGGAGGTTGCAGAAGGGAATTGGTTTCCTTGACTTTTCTAGTTTCTAGAGACCATCATCATTCCTTGGAGTTCCCTTCCTCCATCTTCAAAGTCAGCAACAGAGCGAGCACCTCTCTGACTCTGCTGCTATCATCATATCTCTTCCTCTGATTCTCCTTTCTGCCTCTCTCTTCCACTTTTAAAGAACCCTTGTGAATACACTGGGCCCATGTGTATCATCTAGGATTATCTCCATATTATATGTAGCAACCTTAATTGCATTTTCAGTGCAATGAAACATAACATGTCCACTGGTTGTGGGGATGAAGACGTGAACATTTGGGGGGCATTATTCTGCCTATCATCATGATTATAATGATCTACACACCCACCAGCAGCATGAGTGTTTCTGTTGCTCCTATCTTTGCCAACATTTGGTTTTGACAGACATCGGTTATTGCCAGTCTGGTGGAGTGTGGCATGGTATCTCATTTTTTTGTTGTTGTTTTCATCTTCATTTCCTTAACTGCTTGTGCAGTTAAGCGCCCTTTTAATATGTTTACAGGTCATTTCCCCTTCCACGATTTGACCATTTGTATCCTTTGCCTATTTTCAATTGGGATGTTTGTGTTTTCTTCTTGATTTGTAGAAGCTATTTATTTATTCTAGACACTAGTTTTTTTAATCACGTCTAAAGTTGCAATGTCAATATAGTTGATTTTTAAAATTTCTTTATAGTTTATAATTTTTTGTCATTGAGATAGCTTTCTCTACCCTAGGTTCACAAAAATTTTCTCCTAAAAGCATTATGGTTTTGTTTTTCATATTTGTCTTTAATCCATCTGGAATTTACTTTTGTACATGAGGAATGGATTTTTTGTGTGTATATAAACAATTGTCCTAGCATTTATCAAGTTGTCAGTTGCTTCCCTTCTGATTTTTTAATACCTTTTTCACATATAAGGTTTCTCATATGTCTGGGTCTGTTTCTGGATATTTATCATACCTTTACCAATTATACATTTTGTTAATTCTAATAACTTTATAATAAATCATTATATCTCATGGGGCAAATTATCTTCTACTTCAAATTCCTCTTGGTTCCTTTACATAAATTTTTTTAAAAGATTTTATTTATTTATATGACAGAGAGAGACACAGTGAGAGAGGGAACACAAGCAGGGGGAGCGGGAGAGGGAGAAGCAGGCCTTCCGCTGAGCAGGGAGCCCGATGCGGGGCTGGATCCCAGGACCCTGGGATCATGACCTGAGCCGAAGGCAGACGCTTAACGACTGAGCCACCCAGGTGCCCCCCTTTATATAAATTTTACCATTAGTTTGTCAACTTCCTTGAAAAATGAGGTTATTTTTCCCTCCATACTGAATGTACAGACTAATTTGGGATAATTGACATCTTTGTGAAATTGAGTCTTCCCATCCAAAAACATATGGCCTTCCATCTATGCAGGGTTTTAAAAAATGTTTTTCAATAACGTTTTGTGATATTAGCTGTGTTTTTTTTTTTCAGTTAATCCTATTTTTTTATTTTATTATGTTATGTTAATCACCATACATTATATCATTAGTTTTTGATGTAAAGTTCCATGATTCATTGTTTGCATATAACACCCAGTGCTCCATTCAATACATGCCCTCTTTAATACCCATCACCAGGCTAACCCATCCCCTCACCCCCCTTTCTCAGAGTCCATAGTCTCTCATGGTTCGCCTCCCCCTCCAATTTCCCCCTCCTTCATTTTTCCCTTCCTACTACCTTCTTTTTTTTTTTTTTAACATATAATGTATTATTTGTTTCAGAGGTACAGGTCTGTGATTCAACTATCTTACACAATTCACAGCATTCACCATAGCCATACCCTCCCCAATGTCTATCACCCAGCCACCCACGCCTCCCACCCTCCACCACTCCAGCAACTCTCAGTTTGTTTCCTGAGATTAAGAATTCCTCATATATCAGTGAGATTATATGATACATGTCTTTCTCTGATTGACTTATTTCGCTCAGCATAATACCCTCCAGTTCCATCCACGTCATTGCAAATGGCAAGATTTCATTCCTTTTGATGGTTGCATAATATTCCATTGTGTATATATACCACATCTTCTTTATCCATAGAGCTACCATACGACCCAGCCATTGCACTACTGGGTATTTACCCCAAAGATACAAATGTAGGGATCCAAAGGGGTACATGCACCCTGATGTTTATAGCAGCAATGTCCACAATAGCCAAACTATGGAAGAGCCAAGATGTCCATTGATATTAGCTGTGTCTTATGTATCTCTTAATTAAATTGATTCCTAGGTATCTCATTTTTGTTGTTGCTATTGTAAATAGAAACTATAAAAATGTATTATCAATTGTCTGCTGGTATTAAGAAAGCAACTGATGTTTATGTTGATCTTTCAGCCAGCAAAACTTGCTCAATTCTCTTATTAACAATCTGTCTTCAGAGTCTCTTAGATTTTCTGTATATAGGTAATCAACTCATAATAATTGATGATAGCTTTGTTTCTTTTTTTCTGTTCTTATATCTTATGCTTCTTTTTTTTGTCCTACTTTACTAGCTAGAACCTCCAATACTTCAATGAACAGAACCAGTGTCCAAGGTATCCTTTTGTTTCTCCTATTTTTAAGAAGTAAGTTTCTAAGGACTCATCATTATGTATATATAGATTTCTATCAATTTTGGTATTTCTGTTTTATTAGTTTAAGTTTCTGTTTCCTAGTTTGGACATAACTGTTGCATTTTATTAAATGATTTTCTGCATCCATTGACATGATTATGATTTCTCCTTTAAATTGTTCATGTAGTAAGTTAATAGATAATTCTAATGTTTAACCAATCTTGCAGTCTTGGAATAAACTCAACTTGGTTATAATGTATTTTTATGCATATATTACTAAGTTTGTTTGGCTAATATTTTATTTAGAGCTTTTGCATCTATGTTCTTGAGTGAGGTTGGCCTTCTTTTCTTGTACTGTCCTTGTCTCTTTTTAGTATCATAGTTACTACACATATAGAAAGTATTTAGCACATTCCTGCACACTTTATTCTCAGAAGGAGTTTGTATAAGATGAGGTTTAGCGGTGCCTGGGTGGCTCAGTCGTTAACCGTCTGCCTTCGGCTCAGGTCATGATCCCGGGGTCCTGGGATCGAGCCCCACATTGGGCTCCCTGCTCAGTGGGAAGCCTGCTTCTCCCTCTCCCACTCCCCCTGCTTGTGTTCCCTCTCTCACTGTGTCTCTCTCTGTCAAGTAAATAAAATCTTAAAAAAAAAAAAAAAGTGAGGTTTATATGTTCCTTGAATGTTTGGTAGAACTTGCTTATCAAACTTTCTGGATAGTGCTCTATATATTTCATTATTTCAAAATTTATGTAGTTTAAGTTTTTGTACCCTTCAGCAGTTTTTTCTTTTTTTTTTTTGAATTTGAAACTGTTACTAAATAATTCTAAATAAAGTGCTTATCATATTTTATCCTCTTCTCCCTTAAAGTTATTTCCAACTGATACAGCTATAGCTATCCTAGCTTTTTTGAATTGCACGTGTTTGGTATATTCACTCCCTGCTCTTTTCAAGTTTTTTACTTTAGACATTTCTAGATTTTTATGTTTTATGTGTGGCTCTTGTAAGTGACCTATAGCTGGGATTTTAAAAATATTCCTACTTGACATCTTATGTTTCTTAACTGGAAAGTTTGTTTTATTAATAGTTATGATGATTATTGGTATATTTGGATTTATCTTTACATTGTGTTGTGTTTTGTATTCATCTTGCTTTGTCTATGTTTGTTTCCCCTTCTTTACTGCTTTCTATTGAAAAAGGTTTGTTTGTTTAATTCTATTTCTTCTATTTGAACATTCTATTTCCTTTTGGTTTTCATGGCTGTCTTTAAAAAGATAAACATTCTGGAACTAACGAAGCAAAATTAATTTCTCTATCATCTTCCTGAACAATGAAAGGACTTGAGAATACTGTACTGAACTTAAAGAGTACATTTTGGATGATTTTCTCAGATCCTTCTTCCAGTTCTTTAATATTCTCTTCAGCTTTGCCTATTTGCCATTTAACCCATTCCTTGAGGTTTTAAAAATTTCAATTAATTTTTTTTATTTGTACAAGTTACATACGTTCCTTAAAAAAATCTGCCTAGTCTTTTTCTTTTGACAATGTCTTTTTCTTTGTTCATGTTTCCAACTCCTTGTGGGAAATAATTTTAAACACACTTATTTTCTAGCTCCTAGCTGGTATTTTAAATATATGAAGTTCTCAGGAGAGGAGTACCTAATCCTTTTTTTGTATCTGCTGATTCTCATTTGTAGTGGGTTGTTTCCTCATAGGTTTAAATATTTTTATTGTGAATTTGTTTTTACTGTGGCAGGTGGTATACATTTGAATACTGAACATGTGTGTGAGGGCGGACCCATCATCACAAACTTAGGGACCCTGCAGAGCTCAGTCAAAGAGAGACATGCTTACTTCTCACTTATTTGTGTTAGGAGAGAGGGTGGGGCTATATCCACTGAAATGCAATATGTAACTCTCTGAGGGTCTGGCTTTAGGTGAGGCTCTTACTTCCAACTCCTAATCCGGCCTAAGCTTTGCTCCCACATGGTCATTAACACTTGGTTGTTACAGAACTGGTAACCCTTACTTCCCTCTATGTCCCTCCAGGGGAGCCCTAGCATCAGCTCTCAGGCTTACAAGTTTGGTTTTGGTTCCCCCCTCTACGTTGGCCCCTGGATACTTCCCTACTTTATTGGTAGTTCATTTGTACATTTAAGGTTATTATTATAATGTATGCATTTCTAGGTGTTTTGTGCAGGAGAGTTTTGAAGGAAGAAAAATCCCTAAATTTTAAAACTTTAAAAACATAATCTTTGACTCTACACCTAGTGAAATAATGCAATTTCCACATAATACCAGTTTATGAAAAGAAACATTCCTAAAGTCAGCTTATTCCTCTCCCCTAGCAATTTCTTAATTTAGACTTACCAGTTTTGCTTTGTTGTCTGTCATTTTAAAAATGTGTGTTTATAAAAGTATAGTTGCAACTCCAGAAGGATTAAAGATGGAATAACTAGGAATGGACTTGGCTTCTAGAGCAATCAAAATTCTTACTCTAAGTTGGTTTATCTTGGAATCAGGGGAGTAACTTTCACAACTTAGACCTCTAAAACTGTGTACAAAGGAAAAGTGGGGCAAGTTTTCTATACATAAAGGACTGTGGAACCGTAAAGGCACCACACAAAATGCTGCAACGATGATCTTGCTTCCATGCCTCTACGCCGGCTGACTTATTTCTCCCCCTACCTCCCCTGCCCTCCCTTTCATCCCTCAGTGCTACCAATTCAAGTTACAACAGCTAATCCTCGGGGGGACAGTCTTAGCCCAGTTTCCCCACCTCTTTCCCCTCTGACCCTCCTCCAATTAATCTGACTGCAGCGTAAAACTTTGCGGTCTATTATTGTGCAACGTTCACGTTTCCCTCACCCTCCCACCCAGCCCCCTCCCCTCCAAATTTAGGGGAACTCCCGTTACCGCAGTGCCACCGGCATTACTCATTCATCTCCATTCAGGCTTCCCCCAGCATTTATTAAGGGCTCTGGGCTCTTGCCTCTCACTCTCACTCTCCTCTGCTCAAACACCGCTCACTTGAGCGCTTCTCGCCTCGTCCCCTCGGGCCAGCTGTGGGAAGTGGCAGAAGAAAGAACTTTGTCTTTCTCCAGCTATGCATCTCCCTGTGATTCTGTTTTGCGCTCTCTGGTCTGCGGTGTCGGCGGAGACCTCAGATGATTATGAACTCATGTATGTGAATCTGGACAACGAAATAGACAATGGACTCCATCCCACGGAGGACCGTAAGTTCTTTTTAACTGTTTCTCTGCTAACCCTAACTACATATGCACCTCTTTGGGTCCAAATATTATACATACACTTTGTAGCCAAGGAAATGTGCTAAACATCATAGTTTGTTTTGCAAAAGAAAGAAGCACTTTAGGAAAGGGGGAGGTTTCAAAAAGTTATTTCTGTCACAGATACATAATGGCTTGAACCGCATGCAATCGCCGATATTTGCCTGTTTTGAGCCTCACGAACGGCAATTTCACAGAGTTCCACGTAATATATATCTGCATGAACGGTTCCTGTCATTGTCGAGATACTCACACGCTGTTTTTCCGAGATGTCCTTAAAGGGAAGGGGGTGCTGGGGATGGGCAGGAACTTGGGACCACCGAGGGAGGTCACCTTTGTACAAAGCGCACCCAAGGAAGGCCTGGGCGGATCAGTAACGTGTGTGTCCCTCGCTCTAGCCACGCCGTGTGACTGCCGTCGGGAGCACACCGAGTGGGACAAGCTCTTCATCATGCTGGAGGACTCGCAGATGAGAGAGGGCATGCTACTGCAGGCCACCGACGACGTCCTCCGGGGCGAGCTGCAGAGGCTGCGGGCGGAGCTGGGCCGCCTGGCCGGCAGCCTGGGGAGGCCGTGCGCGCCGCCCGGCCCCGCGGAGGCCCGGCTGGCCCGGGCGCTGGACGAGCTGCTGCAGGCGAGCCGCGACGCAGGCCGCAGGCTGGCGCGCTTGGAGAGCGCCGGGACGCCGCGCCCGGAGGAGGCGGGGCGCGCCCTGGGCGCCGTGCTCGAGGAGCTGCGGCGGACGCGAGCCGATCTCCGCGCCGTGCAGGGCTGGGCTGCCGGGCGCTGGCTGCCCGCAGGTAAGGACGCCGGGCGGAGCGGCCCCCGCCCCCCACTATCCCCCCCCCAGCCCCCCCACATCCTGCGTCTTTGTCCTCGGAACGCGCGTGGCGGGAAGCCTGGTGGCAGCCCTCTAGGGGCAGCTTCAGTGGAGACACACACGCCTCTGTTTCTCCATGGACGCTAACAGGGCTCACACACACACACCATACAAGGCGCAAAAACTGGCTTTAAAAGGTATTCTCCAGCCCCGAGGAGCCCAGAAGAGAGCTATAGACATAAACATCACAGTCTTGAACATAGACATCAGGGGCCCCTGACTGACACCTGATCCGACCAGGCGGTGCGGGAGCTCTGTTGGCCGGTTATAACCGTGACCTCTCTAGCTGCCTGGCTTCCCTCCGTTAGGGATTTCCACTTCTTCTAATTTTAGCCTGTCTCTCTCTTTAGGGGAGCTCTGGTTCCCCGCGCTACTTCAGGGCCCAGCCTAATTTTTAGGGACACGTTCCTATCCCTGGGCCGGCCCCTCATCCCCGCTGGTTCTGGCTGGAGACTTGAGACTGAACCTCATCTCCTGAAGGATTAGTGGAATTCCTGAGGGGTCCCCCAGGCCCTGGGGTCTGTGGAATTAGCCCGCTAGAGGGGAGCTCTGAGTATGTGAGGTTTGGGATAAACCTGCTGGGCGGGATCCACAGTGAAATGGTCTGATGTAGAAGAAAATTGGTAACCCCCCTCCCCAGGGATTTAGGGGGCCAGGACCAAACAGGAGAGAGGCGGTTCAAACCAGATACAACTTGTTGAAGTCCCCTGTGACATGAATGAATCTCCAAACACACATGGGCTCGAAATAATACATTTGAAAGAATACATTTGAATAATACATTTGAAAGACAGTTAAACGAAATGAGACGATTTGGAGCCAAATAACCCTCCTTTATAAATCAAAATTTCTAAGAGGTAGTAGTGCAAAAATCTTTTGTGGGTTATATTAGAAAATCAGTGACTTAGTTAGAAAATATAACTTACACTGTTCCTGAGAATCTCATGAACAGAAAACATTACAAACAGTGCCATCCCTCTTTATATTTACAATAAAGCAAATCATCTGTTGGGGTAGGAGGAAGAATCATAAGCATGTGTGAGAGCATGTTTCATTTAAAATTACAGAAACCATACCGGAGTATCAGCCTTTCCTAAATATTTGAGGACTGTTTATCAGTGCTGAGCATATTTTCTTGAATATTCACTACGGTTTCAGAGACTGAAAAAGCATAAAATCAAATATACAATAGATCCTCAATGTAAGTGACAAAGAGACAAATTATAATTCTGTGGCTATTTTAATGGATGAAATTGTCTTGTCTTTGGCAAACCATGAGAAATGATAGTACATATAGTGTACCCCCAAAAGTGAAGGATTAACACTAATTTTCACTCTCACCTCTGTATACTGGTTAGAGCAGAGAGGGATGTATTTCTGAGTTCTAAAATGTTAATTTCTTATTATATATATATATTTATTTTACCCACATGGTTTGATTTCTCCTTTCTTGGTTTCCTGCCAGCTTGGTTCCTAAGGGATTCCTAATTATTCTGTTGTCAGCCTCCTAAGAACCTGGTTTTAATTTTGTTTGGTCTTTGATAATATAATCAGAAAAACCTATTAGTTAAAAGCCATTTCATGAGAGAGTTTCTGACATTTCTGACATTTTAAAGAGATATCAAGAGCCTCAATCACTGGTCCCCACCAAAAAAGCCACAAAAAAACCTGTGAACACGAAAATTCCAACTCCATGAATTCACATAGCCAGTGTAGCCTGCAGGGGAAGCTGGGTCTCTGAGAGGCAATCAAAGAATGCTTCGGAATGCAGTCCTGACTGCCTGGGTTTATTTAAACAGGAAGTCGGTTCATTGAACTGCAGTAGGCCCCCTCTGGAACACTACTTTACTGGGACATTCAGAGACTATCTCAAATGGTCATGCATATGGTGATCTTTTGTTCCGTGATCTTTGTTTGATTTAATTAACACAACTAGGAAAAAAAAAAGTATCTACCAATTTCATTTGAAACAATAATGCCTCATTAAGAATGAATCTTAAAAGTCTTGAAAAATTCAAATGATTCAGTGAAAAAGCGAATACCAAAATGTGACAGGACCAATTTGTGCTTTGGTATTGTAGTTACTTTTATACGATTTTCTGAATCTCAGTATTTCTTCGACTATTTCTAGGTCCACATCTGTTTAATTTTTTAGGACAGAGCCTAGCCCTCAATCACTTGCAGGCATTTAGCTTAGTTTAACACACTGCATGGATGCTTGGTGCCTGCAAGTTCCTATATTCACCAGTTAGTCTTTAAAGGCTCTGGAAGCTTGCTTGTCAGAGCTATTTTATGATAAATCTTTAATTTGTTATAAAGTGAATACCTAGCCCTCATTTAGATTTTTTTTAAAAAAATTCTTTTTCTGGTCTCTTATAAACATATGAAGTTATCACAAAGCAGAGCTCACCTATGAAAGGTTTTAGCACATTTCCCAGAGACACCTAGAAGGTCTTCACTTCAGCATCTCTAGCTCCCTGACCAAACATGGGACCTGGAAATGAACTGAGGTAGGAGTTTACTATGCGCCCACCCCGGTGTCTGAATGTCTCCTTCTAAGTGCTCTTTAGCAGAAATATGTTCTCCACCAGGCCCCTTGGAAGAGTTCACTCTTCCTTAAAGGTTTTCTATTGCTGCCTAAATAGCAATCATAAGCATGTGGACAAAATAAGAGTTTTTGAGAATAGCCTTGGTCTACACAGTTCTTCTGGAGTACTACACACTTCCTGCTTACAGACTCATAGACTATTAGAAGGAGAATGGAAGGGGCTTTTATAGATAACAGGAAAGCCTGGAGAAATTATGGGGCTCATCAAAAACTGCATGCTTGCTAATAGTAAAACAAACTGAATTCCATCTCTCCTAGCCAAATCGAGGGGTTCTTTTCCCATTAAGAGGCAATGCAGTGTTTTAGTTAAGGGTGTGGCCTCTGCAGCCACAGTGCCCAAGTTCAAACCCCCAGTTTTACCACTTACCAGCTAGCAAGCAGACCCAAGTTACTTAGTGCTCTATGCCTCAGTTCTCTCATCTGTAGAATGGGAATATTAAGACTATCTCTTAGGGTTGATAAGGAGGAATAAAATGATACAGAGTGATGAGAATAATATCTGGTACACAGTGAATACCCAATAAGAGTGAGTCATCATTATTATACATTGTTGCCTTTCAAAGGTAGTTTTCTACAAACTTTGCAAAGTTAACAAATATATGGTGGGTTTATTTAAACAGGAAATCAGTTCATTTAAAATTACAGAAACAGTTATCAGTCTTTCCTAAATATTTGAGGACCGTTTATCAGTGCTGAGCATATTTTCTTGAATATTCACTACGGTTTCAGAGACTGAAAAAGCATAAAATCAAATATACGATAGATCCTCAATGTGAGTGACAAAGAGACAAATTATAATTCTGTGGACAGCAACAATATGACTGTCCTAGAGTTTCATTTAAAAACGTATGTTAATAATGGGTAAATGGGTGAGCTAGGTCCATTGAATTTCATAGGCTGGTTGGTTTGTTTTTTATTCTGGAAGTTTGGTGAAGTCAAGAAGAGGGAAACAAGTCTGGCTCTAAGTTCTTGGAAATGAACAGTGTCATTGTTTGAAGTTAACGCATAGTGATTCAACCATATTTATATATAAAAAAAAGTAGTAACAGAAAATAAACTACTTGTGAGGGAAAGTAATGGTTAAAATAGGTTTCCCTTATTTTCTGAGTTTGGACAATTTGGCTACTCTGCATGCCTCCTTCACTTAGATGCTTCATTGAGTAAGCCTGACAATTGACTTTCTTTATTCCCGTTTTCTTTGTGCTATCGAGATCACACTTGAAGCTCCTCAAGTCATAATGTGATACAGCATATAATTTTCAGTTGTGGTCGTTAAAGTGCCTATGCTAAAATACGTAAACGCTGGAATCATCTCTGAATGAATTTATATTTTCTCTCACATCCTTCTCACTTTCTTGCTCCTCTAGGTTGTGAAATAGCAATTTTATTCCCAATGCGTTCCAAGAAGATTTTTGGAAGCGTACATCCAGTGACACCAATGAAGCTTGAGTCTTTTAGTGCCTGCGTTTGGGTCAAAGCCACAGATGTATTAAACAAAACCATCCTGTTTTCCTATGGCACAAAGAGAAATCCATATGAGATCCAGCTGTACTTCAGCTATCAGTCCATAGTGTTTGTGGTGGGTGGAGCGGAGAACAAACTGATTGCCCATACTGTGATTTCCCTGGGAAAGTGGACCCATCTGTGCAGCACCTGGAATTCTGAGAGAGGACGCACGTCCTTGTGGGTAAACGGTGAGCTGATGGCTACCACTGTCGAGATGGCCACAGGTCACATTGTTCCCGAGGGAGGAATCCTGCAGATTGGCCAAGAAAAGAACGGCTGCTGTGTGGGTGGTGGCTTTGATGAAACCCTAGCCTTTTCTGGAAGACTCACAGCCTTCAATATCTGGGATCGCGTTCTCAGCAATGAAGAGATAAGAGAGACTGGCGGAGCAGAGTCTTGTCACATCCGGGGAAATATTGTTGGGTGGGGAGTCACAGAGATTCAGCCACACGGAGGAGCTCAGTATGTTTCATAAATGTTGTGACACTCTACTTGAAGCCAAAGAAAGAAACTCACATTTTAAACATATGCCAGTTGGGACAGTCTAAAAACCTCAGTGCATATTAAGAACACTTGAGACTAATGAAGGGGAGAGTTGAGATCAATATTTATCTTGGCAAAATACCGAATAAACAGTTGAAGAGAAAACATTGGAGAATGCTTTTCCGGATATTGTTACTAGATTTTATGCCATGGTGCTTTGAGATTAATGCTGTGTGTTTGTCAGATAGACTCTCAAATAATTAAAAAGGACTATTGTTGAACAGAAGGACAATTGTTTTACTTTTCTTTGGTTAATTTTGTTTTGGCCAGAGATGACTTTTACATTGGAAGAAAAATAACATTTGCTGTCCATTGTTCATTGTTATTGGTATGTACCTTATTATTAAAAAATGATAAAACATATTTATACTACAATGTGACTTAACAAATGCAAATGTAGTTTATGTGTTATAATCGAGTGTCACTTTTTTGAGAAGATAGTTATATAAGTTATATTGTAAAATGGTTTTGTATTAATTTTATTAAGACTATTTTTGTAAAGCTCTACTGTAAATAAAATATTTTATAAAACTACCCCATGTCATCTAATTATAAATTTAAAAGATGTTTTGGAGCAAATCTACACTCAAAGTAGGAACTAGTTTTCAGATACTAACTATTGTGTAAATAGTAATAGTTAATATTGTTAGAAATAAACTGTAGAGTTGTTTTAAACTTCGCTTCCTATAAATCATGAGCAAGAAATTTGATCTTGGCTAAGTCAATTCATCTCTCTGGGTTTTAGTTTTCTCAACTGAGAAATCAAGGAATTGAGGAAATATTGATCTCTAAGTCCCAATTTGATGTTTCTATGATCATATACAATGTTGTGTCGTATGTAACACAGAATCAAACTATCAGAGTTCCCCAAATATACATGACGAGGACTGTTCCTTAGGGAGATCTAAGAATCTGGAAAAACAGTGACTCCTGCCCTTAAAACATACCCCATTCTCTTACTCATGCCTGAAGGAGAGGGCAGTCAAGGTCCTTCACCCTGCAGATGGGGAGGTACCTCTCAACCACACTAGTGTTCTCCTCCTGTAAAGGCTATGCAGGGCTAATAGAAGACCAGCCACAAAGCTGCTTCTGAATGTCAGCAGCAAATGTGGTTGAGCCACAGGGATAATGTGTCCACCTAAAGATAGGGCCTGGACAACCACAGGTCATCTCCGGTTTGTGAGGTTTGGAGAATAGGGCCAGGAGCAGTTACCAAACTACATTTTAGAACTAGTCGAGTGTCCTTAGACAAGTTACTTAACTTCTCCGGGTCTTCTCAGTTAAAGAAGGGACTTGGTCTCTCAGTGCCTTTAGCAATAAAATCTCAAGAATCTAGGAATCTTTGGTCATGGCATCAGTATAGCTTCATCCCATTTGTGAGATCCCCAAAATCAGGCTGATTCTTAGAGAAGAAGAGTGTTCACAGTTATGAGGTCATAGGCCAGTCACCAGACCCTTGGAGATTACATGATTCAAGATTGTGGGCACAGTGGCCATATGTAAGTCCTTCTTTATCCATTATCTTTATGACCTGAATGCTTAACTGAAAGATGAAATACTGGATCCAACTGTAAGCAGAGAGTAAGGCATGCTTTCAATTTCCACATCTCAGCATGAATTAGATCTGTTCAAAAGATCCAACATGATGCAGGACAAAATACATTCAAACTCATATGCTGACAGAGTTAAACATAAGGGTCTTTTTAATTTCTCTATGGGAATTACACGTTGAGGGTAAAGAAGAAGAAAATAGAAGAAAAACAAGTAATTCTTGGGTTACAAAAGTAGAAACTTCATCTGCTACAGCAATAAATCCAGATAAGTGTTTCAAGGGACTTCTGATTGTTTCCTCATACCTATTTTCCTTCTTTTCCAAAGGAACAGAATTCCGGTTTCAATGGTAGGTATGCCCACTCAGAGCAAAGTCTATATTTTCCAGCATCAGTTGCAGCTGTGTGTGGCCAGATGACTAAGTGCTAACTGATGTTGAAATACTGAACGTGATTCTCTTTCTCTTCCTCCTTCCACTTGATTGGAATATGGTTGTGATGGCAGGAGTTTCAGCAACCATCTCAGATCATGAAATTCGGTGTAGGAATATAGAAGAAGCTTGGGTCTGTTCGTGTTCTGAAGCTGCCTTGCCAGTCCTGGGCTGCCTGTTCCTGCACTTCTCTAACGTGAAGAAAACCACACTTCTGTCATTTTAAATCCACTACTGTTTGACCACTTAATCTGATCCAGTAGAACAATTTTTTTAAAAAATTGAAAAGACCACACACACTTTATTTCCTCAAAACATTCATAGGCTATACTTAGAAAATATATTTTCCGAATTCTCAGGAAGTTGGCTCTCTGGCTTTTTTTTTCCTAATAGCATTTAATGAGTCTCGGAATACATAGTGTCAGCAAAAGGAAGTAAGAAATGTGTAAAACTGAAATAAAATATCTAAAAAAAAAAAATATCAGTATGCTGGCTTAGTCTGGCACATTGGCAGAGTTTCGTTCACCACAATGGCCATTAAAGCATCACTGTATCATGGCATTATAAAATAATTGTGCAAGATGACTCAATTTATTAGGAGGAAAAAATGCATTATATATATATTTATATAAAGTATAAAATATTAGGTATGTGTGTGCTAGAGTGACCAACTGTTCTGGTTTGCCTGGGATCGTCCTAGCTTTAGCACTGGGAGTGTGAAGAATCTTCATTTCTAGGCAAAGTGACAGTTTGTCACTTTGTCACTCTAGTACGTACGTACAATATTTTTGCAGAGGTATATATGAATATATGAACAAAATAGAGTTGATATATTTTCCTTGTCTATTACAATATAAATTGGCTTTTAGTGAAATGTTAATTTCTTTAAAATATATTGAGAACGTTTTACTACTAAGTCTATATTGTAGAATTTGAGTGTTTGGTATTTACAATTACTTAGTTAACTTCATTTTAACAGTTACATTTGCAAACAGAAGAAATCATCACTGATTTTTACTTTTTTATTAAATTTTATGTTAGGAAGTTCTTCTTTGAGAAGCTTACTAAGGCCAAAAGTTTCCAGAACTCTCTTTAGCCACTTAATAAATAGCATTCACAAAGTTAAAAATCTTGGTCAAAGTAATTATAAACATTCACATCTATATTCATGGATTTAATGAACTGGAAAACTGAGATTACTGAGGCTTGCATTCCGTTTTATAAATCTGGACTGTGTAAGAAAGCGTGCTGGTCTTGGGCTCAGAAATTCACCATATGAATCCTAGAGCACCATCACCTACCAACTACAAGAAGTTGGGCCTGCCAACTAATCTTTATGGGTCTCACATTAGCCAGGAAATTAGAGATAACAGACTCGCCTCCCTTGCTGAAGGATTATTATGACAATGACAAAAACTGATAATGTATCTAAATGTACTTTCTAAAGCATAAAATAATATTTGAAATAAAAGTAAGTCTTAAAAAAAGTTTTTCCAAGTTGTTCCCAGTGCATTAAATAAAAAAGAAGCAAACATGCAAAAATACAAACAAATAAGCGAATATAAAGATTCCCTTATATTGTGGGTAAGCCATTCTCAGAGGCCCTCCCGGGGATGTTCCTCTCTGTGCAGGCCTTATTTTACTTCACAGCAACATCTGCTGGTGGAGTCAAGAAGGTGCAAACTCAGGAGTACAACTGATCCCAGACTTAGTTAACAACTCAGAAGAGGGCCTCTTTTGTTTCAAGATGTGTCTCTATTTCTTGATCCACATTTGGGTTGGTTTTTAGAATATCATTTTTAATATTTCCCTATGTGTATTATTATTCAGTTTGAATATTCTTAATAAGATTGCTTAGCAGCCTGTTTCCTAGAAATTGGATTAATAAATTCTTTCTCAACAACCTGTAATAGGGTGAAATTCTTAAAACTTTGTTCTTAAGAATAATTGTATCATGAATTTTTAATGGCTAAGTATTTCCCCAGGGAGTATAAAACTCCACAGATGAATCTAGTTCTGCCTTTAATATTTTAATATGGGTCTGGTACATGGCAGATGCTCAATTAGGGATGACAATGACAATGATGTTGATTATGATAATGACAATAAGAAGAATCATCGTAAGCATTGATGAACTATGTGCCCAGCATTGTGCAAAGTATAACTGCTTTATCTACTTAAGCCTCACCTCACCTATGTGGTACATATTATTACTACCATAATAAATGAGAGGTTAATTTTCTCTCTCTATTTTCTGAGACAGCTCACCCATCAGTGGTTTGAATTTTGTCTCACATAGAGAAAGAAATGAAGTGAATTTATCATAATTAACTAGACAGTCTCTTCTAGACTATTGCCAGTAAGTCAGAAAGGAATTTGGACTCTTGCTGAGACAATATTACATTTTCTTTCCAAAGACTTTCAACTTAAGTTTCCAATCATTTGAGGTCATCTTGTGATCTATGCCAGAGGACCATATAAAAGGCATACTGACAGAAAGGCATATGTCCTTATTATGACCACTGATTCAGAAACGTAAGGGAAGAGACATCACTGCTTTTAGTTTTGATAGCAGTGATGTGCATTGCATCACAGAGTTCCAAATCAAAATTTGGAAAGGGTTTCCCTATAAGTCCTCAAATAATCCCTTACAGTTGGAGACATCCTCATTTTCAGGATCTCCAATAACATTGCCAGTTTCCTGGGTAAAAGATGTGCTACATTATGCTGTATTAAGCACTGGTTGTGCTTTTGTATGCCAACACTGGGCAGGTTTTACAAGCATCTACATGGCTAAAAAACAAGTTTCGAGAATTATTCAGGAATACTGAAAAATGACTCCCACTCTGAAAAGGTGGTGATGTCACAAAATATTAAATTACTTCTGATATCATTTAAGCAGAAAACAAATTTATTACCTAAGTGATATCCTTGTCTTATTTTTTAATTCAAAGGGAAGAATTTAATATTTCCAATTAAATATGATTTTAGTTGTAGGTTTTTGTAGATATCCTTAATTAGATTAAGGAGGTTCCCTTCTATTGCTAGTTTGTGGAGAGATTTTTTTTTTTTGGTCATGAACAGACTTGGAATTTTACAAAAGAAGAGGATATACATATGTATATAGGTATATATATATATAATATTCTCTTAATTATATGTAATAATTTTATGGACACACATATATACATACACAGTATCCCCTTAATCAGTTTCAGGAAGTTCCTCAAAATTCCTAGTTCTCAAAAAACTTTTTTCTTTTTAAAGATTTTATTTATTTATTTGAGAGAGGGAGAGAGAGAATAGAGTGTGAGAGAGAGCTGGGGGGAGGGACAGAGGGAGAGGGAGAAGCAGAATCCCCGCTGAGCAGGAAGCCCCATGTGTGCTCGATCCCAGGGTCCCAGGATCATGACCTGAGCCAAAGGCAGCTGCTTAACTGACTAAGCCACCCAGGTGCCCCATCAAAAAACTTTTTTTTCATGCATGGGTACTGAATTTATGCGATGCTCTTACTGATCAGATGACTTTTTGACCTTTTAGTCTTTTACTGGGGGGGAATTACATTTTGAATATTAAGACATGCTTGCAGGGCGCCTGGGTGGCTCAGTCCTTGTCTGCCTTTGGCTCAGGTCATGGTCCCAGGGTCCTGGGATCGAGCCCCTGCTCAGTGGGAAGCCTGCTTCTCCTTCTCCCTCTCCCATTCCCCCTGCTTGTGTTCCCTCTCTTGCTATATCTCTCTCTGTCAAATAAATAAATCTTAAAAAAAAAAAAAAAAGACATGCTTGCATTCCTAGGATAAACTCCACTGAATCATTATGAATTTTATAAAATGAGAATAACAGTCGTTCTTTCCTCATAAGATACTGGGAGAATTATATGACTTAAAAGACCAGAAAATGGTACACAGGAAGTGCTCAGCAAATATGAACTATTATTTTCCTTAAGCATTGCTGGAGTCATTTTGATTCATGATTTGTGATTTGTGCATCTATGTTCATAATTAAAATGGGCCTGATTTTCCTTTCTTATGTTGTCCTGTTCTTGTTTTGATATCACATATATACTAGCCTCACAGAATTAGTTGGAGAATGTTTTTTAATTATCTGAAAAAAGTATAGTCAAGCCTGTAATTATTACTTGCATATTTGTTCTAATTGGTCTATAAAACTAAATTGGACAATTTTTTTTTCTTTTGTGGGGGTGGGGGTGATTTAAAAATACTGATATAATTGTCTTATTTGTTATAGGTATATTCAGGTTTTCTAACCCCTTAGCTCTCAAGTATGCACCAAGGCAATATTGCCCATGCCTTTAATCTTTTCTCCAAATGGAAGGACTTTTCACAGTTTCCTTCTCACTGAAAGAATTTGGAGAATACAAAACAGACAAATGGAGCCTAAGCAATTTAAATAAAATCAATTTCTATTTACATTTGATGTAAAAGTCACATTATTACTTATATATAACTATTAGTAATGAAAAGTAGTAAAAATTGGCTTGGAATTACTGAAATATTTGCCTTTAAGGATAGATACATAAGCTCATTTAACAGTCTCTCATGACTGACTTACAAGCATAAAGGAGGCATTTCGTTTGGAATCAGGGACAGACATCTGAATAAAACAACTGAAAAATATAACCAATGGAGTAATATCAATCAAGTATAAGGAACAGTCACCACTAGCATACAACAAGTCTTGCCCGGCCCCGTCTGATCTACTTTTTCATTAGTGTTTTAAAATGAAAGGAGAGTGGTTCTATTCATAAAATTTACAGATGCCAAGAACCTGGGAAGAACTGCAGATACACTGAGATGGAAGAATCATTATCCAATAAGGTCTTGTTATGTCAAAGCAATGGGCTGAATCTCTAAAAAAGAAAGTATAAAAGGATAAAAGTAAATACATAAAGCTGTTTGTTGGTACCCAGTATTCATTTTAGCCATTGCTGGCAATAGCCCTGGATTTGGTTGGGGGGTGATCTGCACCCTATTCATGTGGTTCTACTGCAGTTGACCCCCATCTCCTGCTTTGACAGTGGTTCATTATCCAAGCCTGGTCAACTGAAATACTGTATTCCTTGACAACAATGATGGATTGGTTCAGAAATGGGCATGTGACCCATGTCAGGTCAAAGAGAGACAATGAGACTGAATATGTTTCTTTTGCTTAATTGGTATTCATGATGATGTGAGTTGGAAGCTGCAGAGGGCCATAACATGGAGCATGAAAATCCAATCCAAAGGAAGCAGAGCTGAGTAATGACTTTTGCGACTGCCATTGAGCCCTGAATCAAGCTATATGGGAAGTCTGATATACTTATGCACTTAGTCCTGTGTTCTGATAAGAAGTTCTTCCTCCTTCCCCTCCTCTTTCTCCTCCTTTCCTCTTCCTCCTCCTCCCCTTTCCCCCCTCCTCTTTTTTCTTTTCTTCCTCATCTTCATTATCACCATCATTGTCATCATCATCAAGTTGTTTTTACCTGGGTTTTCTATTACTTAAAATACTACTAATTGGAAACATGGGAATAATAATAGGACTTTTGTTATGGAATTCTTGTGAGGATTAAATGATATAATCCTATAATCTGTATGAAGTGCTTAATACAGTATTTGACATAAAGAGAGCATGAAATAAATATTAGCCATTGTAGTTATAATTGTTACTATAATCATTATTATTATCATTGAGAGGATGACCATTGGGTGGGGATTCAAGCATTGCCTGGATACTTGAGCTAAACCATGTTTAATGTCCCAACGTAAGATTCTACAATTTTTTAATTGTAGTCTTGTAAAAAAATAAATCAAATCAAGAAACTGCAATACTTTAGCATTTTTTGTAGAAGTAGAAAAAATGGGAGAATGCAGATTAAGGTAATATAAGTCAAGGAGGAAGATCTAAAGGGGAGAAAGGTAATATAAGTCAAGGAGGAAGATCTAAAGGGGAGAAAGGTAATATAAGTCAAGGAGGAAGATCTAAAGGGGAGAAAACTATAGGTAAAGAAAAAAAGAAATCCTAATGATGGCTCCTAAAGCTGATTGCAGGGAATATATGACAAAGATTTGCAGAGCAGAAAACTTACTGAGAGACAGTAAGATCCCCTGTACTTTGCAGGTCTAAGTTTGATGGGCTCATGTGAATGGTTGTAGTTTTACAGACACATTAGTCTAAATCTAAGCCCTGAAATATGTAGTCCCAACTTCTTTTAGTCAAATTATCATTTTTATGGTAATTTTTAGAGTGCCAGATCAAATAAACCAAATCATTTGTTTATTTAAAATGTTTGCAGTGAATTCAGAAAGTGCATTTTGTTTCAAAAGATTTCTTTGTCATTGAAAGTGCATTTCAAAAAAAGAAAAAAAACCAAATACATGAGCTAAGTTCTTGGCAGCCGTAAAGAAACACTTCATTTTTGTGTTTTGTTTTTTTTTTCAATATATCTGTTCCTTGCAAGTCTAACTATCATGGTTTTAAAATGTGTGGTGTGTATACGTGTTTGTAATATCATATAGTATCTGTTCCAAATATGTAGCCAAGGTGGTGAAAAAAGTGTAACTGCTTTTCTGGACTTCTAGAAAATTTAGTCTCATGATTAAAAGTTAAATTAGCAATTCAATCCTATAGCCAAAGAAAATGAGAAATGAATGATACTGACTAGTAATATCAATGACAGATCTTTAGAGGGGAACACAGGTAGAGTGATGAAGTCCCACTGTCATGGCTGGCGTTCAGACATATCCGGGCATCTGGTAGACCACTGGGGTGGCTGGTCAGATGTTCTGGAGAGGGGAGTGCCAAGAACTCTTCTTGGGAATGTCTGGTACAATGAAAAAAACCTTAGTCCTTGGTGGGCCGTAGTCATTTTGAGAACTGGATGACTGATTTCTTGCTAGCCTGACTCTTAGCTGGATAGGTGAGCCCAGGAAAGAGAGAGACCATTTTAGGACAGATGGATACATTTTACTGCAAACTTGGGAACAGGTTGGTATTGGGAGCTAAGCAACTCCGCTCTGGGGCCTCTCTACCAAAGTGTAACACCAAGGAGAAAGACAGGTGTTTCTCCCCCCACCGCATCCTGCCACAGGCTGCCACATGAAATTAATGTACCCCGACTGAAGCTTCGGGGGTAGCAGCACAAAGGAACAGAGGTTGCCATCCCTGGCAAGACAGTGTGCAGTGAAATCCATTCCTGGGCCCTCCAGGGTAGCAGCCACAGAGTTTGCTGGGCTTAGCGTGGTGGAAGTGGACACCACCACAGCATGCTGTGCCAGGAAGCATGGAGACAATAACAGCATGGGCTTATGGACTGGTGTGGATACCAAGAAAGAGAACATTTGTGGGGACCCTTGGGGACTCTAAGAAATACTTGGTCTGGGAGGGTTGATGTTCAACTTGAGCACATGGGGTATGTGACAGTAAAATGTGGGCCAAGATACTCATGGACCTCATACATTTTTATTAATGAGAACTGGGGACATTGGGTGCATATCACATAATACATATACTGTTCTCTGATCCCAAATTAAAAAACAAAAATAAAATGGTTTCTGATAGATCTAAAGCCAAAGGAAAAAACGTAAGACAAAGAGAATATTTTGATTGGACTAACCTGATCTCTTTCATGCAAACGTGAAACAATTAACAGAGATGACCTAATTTGATTTTTTATGGTGGTATTTAACACAATTACAAATTAGTCCCAACATGTTAACATTTAAGAAGTCTTCATGTGTTCTCTGGCGTGTTTTATCTAACATTCCTTGCTTTTGGAAACCAAAGGCAGAAAAGGTTTTCCCCCTGCCACTGAGAACAGTGGGATATGTTCCACTCAGTGCAGACAGATACATTCTTCACAATTGGTAGCTGGACAAGGTAACCAGAAGCATGGAAAAGACCATTCTCCAAATTGAGAGACATACAGTTAGAAGAGAGAGAGTTTACAACTCCCCTGTGAATCCAAATAATTCATCTGCCCAGTGAAGAGACATAGATTCAGCCCGCCCAAGAAACCTCACCTCTGTTCATCAGCCAACTAGTGGCAAAGCAGAGAATCTAACATACCTCTCAATACTCTAGGTCTCCCTTTCCACACACCATAAAAATGGTTCATGAAAATACTTTAAAACCACTCCTAAAAAAACATCCCCAAGCTCAGCCATTGCACCATACCTTGGAGTATGCTCTTTACTATAACATCTGTGTGATCAGCCAGGAGATCTGCCTTGGTGATCGCAGCCAGGGACAGGTAGTTGGACATATTCCTGCACAGTTCCTTGTTGCTTCTGTGGAGGAATTTCACTGCTATGGGGATGGCTAATGCCATCACAGGGGGTCGGTTGTAATTCTGAGGAAACATAAGAAAGCAACAAATAATAAGTGGCTCATTATTCATTCATTTATTCATTCATCCAAAAAATATTTATTGAGCTAATCTCCAGAGTACAGCTGTGAAAACACAGGCCCCACCCTGTTTTCATTGTATTTGGGCCTCTGGGAATTATTGCCCTTGTTGGGGAGCCTTGGAGGCAAACAGGCAGAAAACAGCCTAGGCTGATGAGGGCACGGACAGGCAAAGTGCAGGATGCTGAGGGAACAAAGGAGGAACACCTAACCCAGTCCTGGAGGGTGTCAAGAAAAGACTTTCTGGAGGGAGTGATCTTAGCTGGACCTGGTGAATGAACAGGAGATGGCTGCGTGATGGCAAGGAAAGGGATGGACAGCAGGAAAAGCATGTGTGGAGGCACAGAGGTGATGATGAGCATGCACCATTGGAACTGTGACTAGTTCAGCACAGTGGGAGTGTGGTACATGTGGGAACGTTAGGGTAGGGAGGTGAGCATAGGGACAGGAGAAGTAAAAGAGGCGCGATTATGAAAGGTCTAGTATTCCATGCCAAGGAGTCTGGAATTGATCTTTAGGGTGATCAGGAGTCACTGATGACAAAAATAACTCATCAGATTTATACTTGAGTTAACAACCCAAGGTATGTTGAACAAGGTGCTTTTGACTATATCTTTTTTTTATTTTATTATGTTATATTAATCACCATACATTACATCATTAGTTTTTGATGTAGTGTTCCATGATTCATTGTTTGCGTATAACACCCAGTGCTCCATTCAGTATGTGCCCTCTTTAATACCCATCACCAGGCTAACCCATCCCCCCACCCCCCTCCCCTCTAGAACCCTCAGTTTGTTTCTCAGAGTCCATAGTCTCTCATGGCTTGTCTCCCCCTCCAATTTCCCCCCCCTTCATTTTTCCCTTCCTGCTATCTTCTTTTTTTTTTTTTTTTAACTATTTGTTTCAGAGGTACAGGTCTGTGATTCAACAGTCTTACACAATTCACAGCGCTCACCATAGCACACACCCTCCCCAATGTCTATCACCCAGCCACCCCATGCCTCCCACCCCCCCACCACTCCAGCAACCCTCAGTTTGTTTCCTGAGATTAAAAATTCCTCATATCAGTGAGATCATATGATACATGTCTTTCTCTGATTGACTTATTTCGTTCAGCATAATACCCTCCAGTTCCATCGACGTCGTTGCAAATGGCAAGATTTCATTCCTTTTGATGGCTGAGTAATATTCCATTGTATATACATACCACATCTTCTTTATCCATTCATCTGTCAATGGACATCTTGGCTCTTTCCATAGTTTGGCTGTTGTGGACATTGCTGCTATAAACATAGGGGTGCACATACCCCTTCGGATCCCTACATTTGTATCTTTGGGGTAAATACCCAGTAGTGCAATTGCTGGGTCATAGGGTAGCTCTATTTTCAACTTTTTGAGGAACCTCCATACTGTTTTCCAGAGTGGCTGCACCAGCTTGCATTCCCACCAACAGTGTAGGAGGGTTCCCCTTTCTCTGCATCCCTGCCAACATCTGTCATTTCCTGACTTGTTAATTTTAGCCGTTCTGACTGGTGTGAGGTGGTATCTCATTGAGGTTTTGATTTGGATTTCCCTGATGCCGAGCGATGTTGAGCACTTTTTCATGTGTCTGTTGGCCATTTGGATGTCTTCTTTGGAAAAATATCTGTTCATGTCTTCTGCCCATTTCTTGATTGGATCATTTGTTCTTTGGGTGTTGAGTTTGATAAGTTCTTTATAGATTTTGGATACTAGCCCTTTATCTGATATGTCATTTGCAAATATCTTCTCCCATTCTGTCGGTTGTCTTTTGGTTTTGTTGACTGTTGCTTTCTGACTATATCTTAAAAGCTAAAGTTTCAGCCAGTGAGATTCAGAAGAAAAAAGTGAATGAACATAAGACTAAAAACTAAAGAAATTCTGCGTCGTAAGATAATTCTCTTTTTGATTTAGTTTGTGATTGGTCATCAATATCCTTATATATAAAATAGTGCCATCAACATTTAATTGACTAATTAGGGAATAGTTAAAAATACAAATTATTTTCTTAAAAACAAATGGTTTGGGATGCCTGGGTGGCTCAATGGGTTGAGTGTCTGCCTTCGACTCAGGTCATGATCTCAGGGCCCTGGGATCTAGACCCGCGTCAGGCTCCTTGCTCAGCGGGGAGCCTGCTTCTCCCTCTGCTTGCTGCTCCCCCTGCTTGTGCTCTCTCTCTCTCTCTGACAATTAAATAAATAAAATCTTAAAAAAAAAAAAGAACGGTTTGTCTTCACTACCATCAACTATTCTGACCATCAACCCCATCCTTTAGCCTAACTATAAGGCAAAGGTTGCACACTGCACACTATGTGTGACTTAATATTATTATATCAGAAATAAAAGGTAGTTGTTTTTCTGTAACCATTCATGTGAAAAGTGCTTATATCTTTCCACCTGTGGATTTTTCCCTCTAATACTTCCCACAATTCTGGGTTTGGGGTAGGTGTTCAATAAATATCTGAGAACTGAATAACTAATGAAGAAAATGTAAATCTATTGTGATAGTTGTCATCAGGAACATAATGTGATGGGAAGGGAGGCACGGAGGTGGGGGGCCCATTTGCTCCCATGTGTCTTGCTCATGTTACTGCTAGCAATGGCTGAGTATGGGTCTGAACCTCCAATGCCATCCATTTTCAGTCCTAGTTGATTGGGCAGGTGAGTTGTTACACACTCGTTAGCAGATTCCTACTTCTATGGCCAAGGTGCCATGATACTTCTTTCTAATGAGGGCATTTGCACCCTTGGCTTCAGGAGTCATCAAATAACTCAGACATTGACCAGTCAGAGAATCACATTTCTTTGGTCCAAATGGTAGGTTCAAGAATGGGCAAGTTACCCATTTACAGTTAAGGAATCATTAAAAGGCTCTGTGAAAGAGATTCTCTCTTCTATTGAATCCAAGGTGGTGAGAATGGAAGACTAAGAGTAGCCGCTGCCAGGTTGTGTCCTCAGTAGGAGAGAATCTGTATGGGAGTCAAGGCAACATGCATCTACTTGAGAGACAAGTTGAGAGAAAATAGGTCCTGGTGACATCATTTGTGCCCCATGCATTAGGCTGTGCCTGAGGCCAATATTAGCCTCCAATTTTTCCAAATGAGTCAATTAACTCTTTTGTGCTTAAGCTTTTTTCCCCTCTCAGTCCCTAGAAACAAAAATAGACCTATAAAGCCTTAATCCATTTCTGTAGTTCCACCCGTTTTCTAGATTCAAGGGTCAATCTGACTCCTGAGCAGAGAAAGTAAGTATTCAAAAACCTAACCTGATATCCCACATTTAAGTCAGCCATCTTGCAAGTTCTGAATCTATCCCTTTGTGACAAATCTGTGCTTCTATAGCAGTTCCACTCACTAGGTTTCTGTCCTATCCTTCTTAGAGTTCCTAACATGGTTCCTATTGGGACAATGGCTTGCAGCCAGACTTCTCTGATACCAGGCTTTGACTTTATCTAGAGTATTTCCTCTCCTGGTGAATTTAATTAGGCCTGATTGGACTGGGCCATTACTGATGTGATGAGCTGTGAGGCCTCCCTGGGAGGCTGGCTGCTCCCTGCCTTTCAGCTTTAGAAGTCTGAGTGTGTGCTTAGTCAGGCCAGACAGAATTGTTTGGATCCACTGATGCTAACTCACACCAAGGGATTTCCAAAAGCTAGGTGCATAATCAGGCATGCCAGTTTACTCATCTACAGTGAGGGTCTTTCCTAGGTCAGACTCTTTCACATTATCAGGATATCAGGAACCAGATGACTAACCAGAATGTTCACTGATGGGCACAAAATCAGATAAGAGCAGAGAGAGATCCTGAGGGTTAAGTCATTCAGGCCATGGTGAAACCCAACTAAAATCACAATCCTACCCCATAACCAAATCCCCATCTCTAGTGACTGACTGGAACTTTCCTGTCCATCAGATTCAGTCTCTACCCATTACGCCCTCCCCCTACCAACACACACACAAAACAGTGCTGGGTAATTTTGCTAATTGTGCCATAATAATGACCCCCTATTGAGCAGCCTCCTTTTTGTTGACATATTCTTTTTTTTTTTTAAAGATTTTATTTATTTATTTGACAGAGAGATAGAGAGAGAGCACAAGTAGGCAGAGAGGCAGGCAGAGGGAGAGGGAGAAGCAGAGTCTCCACCGAGCAGGGAGCCCGACGTGGGGCTCGATGCCAGGACCCTGGGATCATGACCTGAGCGGAAGGCAGCCGCTTAACCGACTGAGCCACCCAGGTGCCCCTTGTTGACATATTCTTTAGAGTATGTTTAGGAAGTGGTGTTTACCAAGGCCAATTCATTTGTCCTTTTTCTCTATTATAATCTTATTCTATCCCTGCTCCCTTGAGGTAATAGTTAAGTTACTTGAATTATAGCATTTGGGTATTTCCCAAACCCCTCAGTCTCACCTATACAATTTTTTAGGTTGCCCCTACAGACAGCCAATCTTTCCATTATGCGTAGATTTTTGCTAGTTTAACTTTTAGATGACACATCTTTATCCCTGTCAGCACTGATCAAAGCCCTAGTTTTGAGAGTGGAACACAATCACACAATTCTCAGAGCTTTCCAACAAAGAACTTTGTGCCCAGGTTTACTTTTTCTACTCCGAGTCTTTAGCCAAGAACAACTTGCAGCTAGAGAAGTACACATCTTCCATTATAGGACTACATCTCCAAGCACATTTACCTGTAATTTGCTTAGAAACCACAGATGGTAGCATTGGGAAGTACAACTCATGTTCCTACTAATTGTGAACACAGACAGTGAAAGATCAATGAAAATCAGTATTCCCAGCAACTGATATTTTTAAACCTTGGGGGTGAGCTAATGTTTGCCAACAACCATGAAAGAACAGGTTGTCTTAACCAATTCCATCACATTCTTCTTATAACAATTCTAGATGTTCTAGAAAAAAATAGCAGGCAGCTATTAAAGTCTTTGAAGTGTGATTCTAAGTGAAATGTGTAAAATTTTTTTAAAAGTATGTCACTGTTTTTTAATAATGACAGTATACTTTTAAAAATGCAGAAGAATGAAACTGGACCATTTTCTTACACCACACACAAAGATAAACTCAAAATGGATGAAAGACCTAAATGTGAGACAGGAATCCATCAAAATCCTAGAGGAGAACACAGGCAGTAACCTCTTCAACCTCAGATTTAGCAACTTCTTGCTAGACACATCTCCAAAGGCAAGGGAAACAAAGGCAAAAATCAACTATTGGGCCTTCGTCAAGATAAAAAGCTTCTGCACAGCAAAGGAAACAGACAAGAAAACTAAAAGGCAACCTACAGAATGGGAGAAGATATTTGCAAATGTTTTATCAGATAAAGGGCTTGTATCCAAAATCTATAAAGTACTTATCAAACTCAACACCCAAACAACAAAAAAGTCCAGTCAAGAAATGGGCAGAAGACACGAACGAACATTTCTCCAAAGAAGACATCAAAACCACAATGAGATACCACCTCACACCCATCAGAATGGCTAAAATGAACTCAGGAAACAACAGATGTTGGTGAGGATGCAGAGAAAGGGGAACCCTCTTACAGTGTTGGTGGGAATGCAAACTGGTGAAGTCACTCTGGAAAACAGTATGGAGGTTCCTCAAAAAGTTAAAAATGGAGCTACCCTCTAACCCAGCAATCGTTCTACTAGGCATTTATACAAAGGATACAAACATAGTGATTTGAAGGAGCACCTGCATCCCGATGTTTATGGCAACAATGTCCACAACAGCCAAAATATGGAAAAAGCCCAGACATCCATCGACAGATGAATGGATAAAGAAGTGGTATATATGTATATATATATAATGGAATATTACTCATCCATCAAAAAGGATGAAATCTTATCCTTTACAATGACATGGATGGAACTGGAGGGTATTATGCTAAGCAAAATAAGGCAGTCAGAGAAAGACAAATACTATATGATTTCACTCATATGTAGAATTTAAGAAACAAAACAGATGAACATAGGGGAAGAGAAGGAAAAATAAAATAAGATGAAAATAGAGAGTCAAACCATAAGAGATGGTGAACTCTAGGAAACAAACTGAAGGTTGCTGGAGGGGAGTTGGGGTAATTGGATGATGGGCATTAAGGAGGGCACTTGACGTAATGAGCATTGGGTATTATATGCAACTGGTGAATCAGTAAATCCAACCTCTGAAACTACTAAAACTAAATAAATAATAAAATAAAGTCAAATATAAAATAAAAGTATAACGTCATTATTAAAAAACAAAACAAAACTTTAACACACTCAACTTTTCTATTTTCCTCCCACATATGTCATCTGGATATCTCACAAATGACAGGGGGAGTAAAACATTAAGCAAAGAGCAAATTGTTTGTATAAACACCATGGAATTACTACCAAAGGCTTTCAATCTCTAACTAGTGTCTAGACCATTTCTAGTGTATCAAGAAGCCATGGCACTGATGACAGAAACAGGATATGAATGAGGGCCTGGGAGGCCAAGAAGAGGCTAGAAAGACACAGGTCCCATGGACCTAACAGGTACCATACAACCTCCTTCTAATGGCCGAACTTCACTCTTAAGTGAAGAAAAAGGAGTTGCTAACACAGTAGATCTCAGGCCCATTAATTTATGTTATCTTTAGGATTATTTAGATCACAGGAATGTTAATGGTACACACGCAGAGAAAGTCCAATGACCACCTGTACAAATAAACCACGTTAATAGCAGCTGTTAATGCTGGAGCTTATGATGGCCCTTGCCTCTCAGTGCAGATGTGAGCCTGTTGATATGCATATCATCTTACACACAATTCAGTGCCCAGTACTCAGGGAACACATTCAGTGAGGTACAGGGTAGATTAAAAAAAAAAAAACAAAAAAACTTGCTCATGGGGACAGTTATTTTTAGCTATAGAAGCAGAACAAAAGATCTTTGTTCTATGGATGCCAAGAATTATATTTCTTAACTAGATTAGCACCAATTTGAGCTTTTGGTGGAGGTTTTCCTTTTGAAAACATGGGCTTTGGGAACATTTCCCAGAGTTTTGAAATTGAAAAGTATAAAGCGAAGTGAAAGATATCTATCTGAGATGATAGCAACTAAAAAGCTCTTTGGTTCTTGGGCTTTGAATTCAACTAAAAGCCGTAAAAGAGTAATCTCAAGAAATATTAAGTGTCACTTATTAAAATCACTGTTTTATGGCTTTTCACCCTGCATCACTGATCAGATAATCAAGCAAATTTTGGATTTATATATAAAATGCTTGGTTCTTAGCAGCATGGGTATATATATAATCTAAATGGCACATACACCTAAATTTTCCCAGTGTATTTTCAGACAGGTAATAAGAGAGTGGGTCTCAGTAACCTGGGAGGTTGTGTCCCAGTCTCCTCCCATTTTTTTGCCATTGTCTTGTGTGGCATTAACTGACGAATAAGTACTGGGACCCATTCTAGAGAGAAACATAGCTGTTCTGCAGAATCCAGAGGGCAGCCACATCTCCTGATCTATTCAATCCTCATTCATTCATTCATTCATTCATTCAATAAATATTATTTTGAGCACTTACAGTGTGCTGTTCACTATTCTAGGTGCTGGGACTACATCAATAAAACAGAGCTGCTATTTTGGGGAGGGGGAGACAAGGATGAACAATGGCTAAAATAAATAATGAAATGAATAGCTTGTTAGAAAGCACTGAGTGCTATTTTAGAGTTTTCTACAGATGATGATAATGCCAACCAGAATTAATACTCATGCAGCATTTCCTGTGTCCCAAATATTTTACGTCTATTATCTAATGACGATGTAATCCTCACAACAAACTCATGAGACAGCTGCAGCATTTTACAGATGAGGAAATCAAGGCACAGAAAGATAAAATTGCCCAAGATCACACTGCAAGTAAATGGTAGAGCTGGGATTGCCTACTGAATAAACTTCTGGATCAAGATAACCAATTCTGCCTCTAAGAGCTGCAAAGGAAATGCTCTCAAAAATGCCCAAGGCACTTCGCATGCAAGGCCAGCCAGGGACGGACTTTGAATCTTATATAGCACTAACTGAAGAGGGAATAAGAAAATTGAAGTGTAGAATCAAGGTGAATGGACAGTTGGTCCATCTACAAAAAAGAAAAATAATTACTTTCTGATGACTTGCCAAGCTCTCATTTATATAAGACCAAGAGCATTTGACTCGAAGGCCCTCAAGCTCCAAAGCTCTTTGCTAATCTACCTCTCAGCATCTCCTACAGGAGTCAGAATTTTAGACCGGAAGGTGACCTGAGAGATCATCTGGTTCATCCTCTGTTTTATAAAGGACAGGTTGTGAGACTTGTTTAAGGACATGGGGTAAGTTCGTAAAAACATGTCACCCAAGGCAAAAGAAACCAGAACTCACAAGTGCATGTGAGTACTGGTACTGATTTTGGACTGAGGAATGGATGGAAGGTGAATACTGGAATTTTAAAAACTGCTTTAAGGTCAATGTGGCAAGTTCATAAATGTTGGGGGTCAAGAAAAGAAATAATTAAATATATAATTACTAATTAAAAGTGGAAAAGGAAGGAGTCACCTGAAGTAGGTTTGGAGTGTAGGTTAAAAAAGCAATATGGGGGAAAAAAGACAGAAGGTTTCTATGTGTGTGAAAATATTTAGCTTGAAATGATAGTGAAATGGCCAGAAAAAAAAAATTTGAGTTAAAGTGGCCAAGGATGTGGGAAGAACTGGTAGGTCCACACCTGATAGTGTGATTCTGGCATCGCTTATCTGGGGATGTAGATGGGCGGAGAAGGAATCACTCTTTCTTTGTTGTTTTGTTGTTTTGGGGGTTTTGTGCAAGCTCAAATGCTAAGAGGTTGGCTTTAAAGTTTTAAAAAAAAATCTACGGTTTTATTTTACTGAAAAAACAGAACCGAATATGAGTCATCTGGATTTCTACATGGTTCCCACAAGATCCTAAATTATATGTAATACAAAATCGTGTTTTTGATATTTACCACAGGCCAAAAATTTTCCCTTAAAATTTGATCAAAGCTACACAGCAAAGTTGCAACCACAGCCTTGCCTTTGGATCTTGGGGCTGACTTTCTGGAATCACATCCCCAAGGGTGGCCTGCACATCACTGAACTTTGCCAAAAAGCAAGGTTGCCTTTAGGGCTCCCAGCCTTCCATTTAATACCTTCTGCCTCCTCCAAGAGCGCACAGTGAACAGCCTGTGTCCACAATGGCCCTTCAGGCTGGAGCCGCCCCCCGCTTTTTAAAAGATTTTATTTATTTGACAGAGAGAGACACAGCAAGAGAGGGAACACAAGCAGGGGGAGTGGGAGAGGGAGAAGCAGGCTTCCTGCGGAGCAGGGAGCCTGATGCCGGCCTCCATGCGGGGCTCCATGCGGGGCTCCATGCAGGACTTGATCCCAGGACCCTGGGATCATGACCTGAGCCGAAGGCAGATCCTTAACGACTGAGCCATCCAGGCGCCCCTGGAGTTGCCCCTTTCTGTGACTCACTTGTCCTTGTCAACCAAGAGGCTTATCCTGTAACCCCGTTCTCTGTCCCTTCCTAAAATATCAGTGCCTGTGCTTAGGGCCGTGCTCTCAATAGTCTTACACATTCATTTCCTTGGAGTCACTGATCAGCATCAAGTTTAGTGTTTTTATTTGCTCCCCACCTCCAACCCTCGCCCCTTTTTAAAAATTTATTTTATTGTTATGTTAGTCACCATACAGTACTTCATTAGTTTTTGTTTTTGTTTTTTTTAAGATTTTTATTTATTTATTTGACAGAGAGAGACACAGCGAGAGAAGGAACACAAGCAGGGGGAGTGGGAGAGGGAGAAGCAGGCTTCCTGATGAGCAGGGAGCCCGATGCGGGGCTTGATCCCAGGACCCTGGGATCATGACCTGAACCGAAGGCAGACGCTTAACGACTGAGCCACCCAGGCGCCCCTATTTCATTAGTTTTTGATGTAGTGTTACATGACTCATTATTTGTGGATAACACCCAGTGCTCCAACCCCCTTTTTAAGTAGGAGACCTAATGCCTTCGCCCAGAATGAAACATCCCCTTTATTTTTAAATTTGGGGAGGTTTGAAGGGCAGCCTGCTTAAAATTCTTTGACCTTGATCTCAGTTCACAAATCTGGACTTTTGCACAAGCTTGGAATGTTTTGTCTGCTTGAAATGTCCTCTCACTTCACCTTTCCTACCTGGTGAAATTGCCACTCTTTTCTCATAACCCTTTCAAATGTGGTCTCCATCCAGAAAGACTTCCTGACTCTCTAGAACTCTGCTGACACAGGAGCCACGACCCATGGGAAGCAACTGAGCACCTGAAACGTGACCACTCCAAAGTAACATGTGCTAAAACACACACCAGATTTATAGGAGTTGGTATACAACAGAAGTAAAATATCTCATTAATTTTTTATATTGATTACGTGTTGAAATAATAATATTTTGGATATACTGGGTTAAGGAAAATATGTTATCAAATGAATTTCATCTGTTCCTTTTTTCTTCTTTTTAATGTGGCTACTAGAAAATTTGAAATTACATATGTGGCTTCTGTTTGTAGCTTATTGTCCATTTCTATTGGATAGTGCCACTCTAGAGTCCAGACTCAAAAATGGTTTTGAAATCACAGTGGGAGCTAGAGAGTATGGATGATTTGTGAATTTCTGCCTGAATGTCTGTGGAATGGCACTTTGGAGTAAGATAATCTATGTTTCTGATGAATGTCAATAACATTTAAGGTAATCAGCGAAGAACAGGTGTATTAGGTCTTTGTTTTGTATATCCATGCAGCATTAATCTTTCACTAATTTTTCTGAAATCCCCATTTCCTCCCCTCCTATCCCTAACCCTGGGGGCAAAGGAAAAACAGTGTGACAGGGTGTGTAGTCTTTTGTTCAGTAGAGCAGTGTCTGGTCTAGACAGACAAAATGGAACATGGTCCACTTAAGTATAGACCACTGTGAAGAGGAGGGGGAGAGAGAGGGGGAGGGAGAGGAGAACAAAGAGGAGGACGAGGAGGAAGAAGAAAAGAGGCTGATATTAGATGTCACACACAGTGCAACACTCCCACATAACCAGAATTTCCTGAGCTGTGCTCAGAAACCATTGTTTTGGGGGTAGGGAGGGGAAAGGAAGTTTCATGGGCACATCAGAATCAAAAGTACTGTACTAAACAAAATTAACCAGCTTTCTTAATCGCAGGACTTTTCAGAGCCTTTAATATGCTATGAAACATATGATAGCCCAAAACGGAAAAATGAATTCAGTATTTCCAAACTTATTTGACCACAGAATTCTCTTTTGAGAAACACCTATCAACATCACCAACATTTACTGGTTGGTAAAATTTGTCCTAAACAATGTCGTTTCATCTGTATTTTATAGGCAAGAAACTGCGGCTTGGGAAGTTAAGTGACTTCCCTACCATTTCAATCTTACATAATTGGTTTGTGGCTGAGCCCAAATTCCAAATCCATGTTTACACCAGAAGAAGGAATTTTTTTTTTTTTTTGAAGTAGGCCCCACGTCCAACATGGGGCTCGAACTCATGACCCTGAGATCAAGAGTCGCATGTTCTACCTACTGAGCCAGCCAGGCAGTTAGAATAGGCAAATAGTATTATCATGGCAAATTCACAATGCATATAGAAGTACATGTAAAAATGACTTAGTCACTTCTCTCCACATATTCCAAGCTCATGGTCCCTCAGTTCAGACTCCACCCCCTCTTTGGTCTCCTTGGATAAAAGAAGTCTTTTTTTCTGAATTTTCCAGTATTCATCATTTGGATCTTGGCATACATTAATGTTAGGTTTTGATATGCACATGTCTTATCTCTCTAAATAGATTGGAGCTTGCTGTGGTATTACTTTGAATTCCCCACAGTGTGTCTTGCAGACAGTTGAGGCTCTCTAGAGCCTTGTGGGGCTCAGCTATTGATGGTTTGTGGTATCTTTTTACAGGATCTAAAGGCTAGAGAAACATTAGCTCTTGGTTCAGAGATACCATGTGTTCACCGAAGTTGCAAACCGGTATCAAAGAGCATGATGATGAGCAATGACATACCTGTAAAATGCAACTCATGATATCAGAAGCAATTTTTGCATGGGGAGTGTCTTCATCTTTCCCAGAGGGCCTCAGGTTGTGCTCCAGGCAGGAATCCCAGAGCCCCACAAGGGCCTTGGCATGTTTCTCAATTGACTCCGTCTCTCTGATGGCTGTCGTGATTCGCGTGATACAGATTTCAACCACAGCTTGGTCATTGTTATTGGTCTGGTAATCCTAGTTGAAAGAAAACCTTCATGTTAAATAACACTCTGGAAAGTTATCTTTCAAAGGACTGACAACATATCAACTTATTCACTTGGCAAATGGGTATGCCATACCGTACGCTAAGGGGTGAGGTTGAAAGCCCCAATACGATGAGGGCCTTCTTCCTTGGAGGTGAGAATCTGGTGGACAAGGTGATATGCAAATGTGCTGAAACAGCAGGTTCCTGCTGTCACAGATCCACAGCCAGGGAGCAGGGAGAGTCCAAAGGAGCTTAATTATTCACTTGCCAAGTGGGTTTAATTTTCAGGCTGTTTCGGCTTCTAAGTCTGTTACAGGTCAGGGTTGACTTTTTTTCCTCTGACATTTCAGTGATTTTTGTGAAATGTTTCAAATCATCCTCCAATTTCCCCTCATAAACATCCCTTCTCTTTCTCTACACAACAGAACACATCATCTCAGCTCTCTCTTTTCAGTTCAAATAACTACCAAATCCACGTTAGCTTTCCCCAACCAAATTTCCCTTCATTGAACTATTTAATTCTCCCTCAAATATCTAATCATCTTTACCGGGAGGTAATATGACCCTCCAGAACATCTAAATGTGAAAAATAGGCCCATCATTTTAATTTGGAAAATTGGTCGGTCCATGGCCTGGCAGACTGACAAAAATGAAAATATAATCAAGCAGTGAAGCAATCTGATCCTTACACCATCATGTACTGTTAGAGATGGGAAGTGATGGGGCTTCTCTGTCCTACTGAAAGCTCCAGCCTAACAATCTGGTTTAGCTATTGTATCTAATTCTGCAGTAAACATCTTATGCATGAAGCCCTCTCCATACTTAGATTTGTTATGGTCTAGATTCTCCGGAAGTGGAAATTTCTGAGACAAAGGACAGGAACATTTTTAGGGCTCATGATACATACTGCCAAACTACTTTCCAGAAAGGTCTTACTGATGTATATATATTCCCATCAGCTGGGTGAAAACATGCTTTCCCCATTGCCTTTGCAAGCACAGAGTATTGTTAATTTGTGCTAATTTGATCAGTGAAAAACAGTTATCTCATTACTGTTTTACTTGGACTTTCCTTGGTCAGAAGTGAGGTTGAGTATTTTCACATGCTTATTGGCCATTTGTATTTCTTCCTTTGGGAATTGCCCACTGTATCCTGTGTCAGGTTTTCCCGAGATGACTTCAAGTTTTGGGATCCTCCTTTGATATCTTTTTCTACCAAGGCTATTAAGTTAATACTTGGCATATTGATTGTGAATATGTCTCCATGTTTCATCATTTTTAGTTTCTTTGCTGTTATCTATTGACGTGCTAAGTTTTTAAAGAGCCAAATCTGTCAACCTTTTGGGATTTCATTGTTTGTTCTTTTTTAAACTGGAAATTTGAGTTATTTTTTTGAAAAAGTAATACATGAACACAGTACAAAAAAACAAAAGATACAAAGGAAGGTTCACAGTGAAAAGTTAGTCTCCCTCTCACCCCTGTTCCCTGCCCTGGGAAAATCATGTTCACAGTTTCTATGTATTGGGCATAGAGACTCTAAGCATGCAAATAACCCCCTATATGTACTCCTTGCTTTCCTGTGATTCATTTAATGGCTTTGTTTTTTAACTTCAAACTTTCCTCATCCAAAGGTTTAATAAAAATTCTCTTGCATTTTTTCTAGATTAGAAAAAGAAAACTTAAAACATTTAACATATGGTACTTTAGAAATTAATCTTTTAACTATTCATTTAGCTCTTAAATCTATCTGCTGTGTATAGAAGTAAAGATGAACATTTTCTACTAAATAGCTAATCAATTTTCCCACCATCATTTATTGAATAATTCCGTTCCTAGTTATTGTTTCATACACATCAGTTTGTATTTCAGAGTTGTCTTTTCTGTTTGCTTGTCCCATTTTCCAATTCTTTTACAATACTAATTTTGCCATTTTCTTCATGTAAACCCCACAGAGTTTTAAAGATGTTTCCCAGTGTACTTTATGTCTCTGTTGTGGATGTTAACAAAATCTGTATTTTTTCCTCATTAGAACTTTTAATTAGTTATTGCTGATTAAGTCAAACTGCATTTTTTTTAATCATTTTGTACCCAGCTGTTTAGCTCAATTCTTGACTATGATATTTTTTCAGATCATTTTCTTGGATGTTCTAGTAATATTTCTGTATTGGATCCATACCTTTTATATATTCCATGGCTTATTGTGTTGGCTAGAATTTCCTAAGCTATTTTACATAAAAGTGATAAAAGCAAGAATACTGGTTTAGTTCTTGGTTTTAGTTCTTGACTTTTGATTTAAAATTTATGGTCAAAAGCTAGAAAATGCTGTAAATATTTTAAAATCATATAGGATGCATCACTTTCTTCCTATTGTCAAAGTTTATATATTTGTTTTAATTTTTAACTGTCTTATTAGCATCTACGGAGATAACCAAGCATGTTTTCTTAGCCAGCACACATATGTGAGTGTTATGTAAACGTATAATATGAAATTTCCAGATATTAATCCATCCCCCACATTCCTTGAATGAACACCACTTGGTCTGGCAGACTGTTTTAGAATATTTTCTTTTACCTTCCTCCTTTGTTTGTGACTGTATTCTTTATTTTACTGCATCAGAATTATTACTTATGCCAGAACAGAATCCTGCTATGCAGTAAATAGGTTCTTAATGGAGCCAAGTCATAGAGACAAAACAGAATATGAATGAGCAAAAAAAATGATTCTAACTTCTCAAAAAAAAAAAATCTCTGCAGCAATAGAAAAGCCAAAGCCATTCTCAGGGTGAAAAATAACAGAGAATACTCTTGGGCTAAAATCACTTATCTTTGGTCACAATTGCCCTTGTAAATAGAAGTTACTTTTAATGGCATTATCTTCAAATATCAAGCAGCATCATGTGTAATGAAGAGTATTTTATGTAATAAAGAGAATACATACATAAGGATACATAGAAAAGAGAACCAATGCCATTGATAAAAGGAAGACTATATTCCAAGTGACATGAGCCAAGGCTTTATTATAACCACCCTAATGTGATCCAATAGGTGAACAAACGGAATAATCTTGGTGTGAGGAACAAGAGCTATGCATTACCCAACAGCATAAGCTCCCATTCACCAAGGTGATCTTATTAATATTGCTATTACCTAAACATGCAACTTGCTAGCAACAGAGGTCAATGCTGAACCCCCAGAATGGCACTATCCCTCAAGAACACCAATCAATCATTTGGTGCAAGTTATTTACATAAGACCTTTTCCACCTTGGAAGGCACATCAGTTACATTGAGTGGGATTTACATGTGATCCAGGTTTGGGTTTGACTTTCTTGCCCACAGGGCCTAAGCCTGAGCTCCTATTTGAAGGATCACAGAGTATTTGGTGTGCTGACACAAGATCCCACATAACATTGCCTCAGACTACAGAACCACTTTATAGCAAAGGAGATAGAGCAGTGGGCACCTGATCAGGGATGTATTAGTCCTATCACATATGATAACATCTCTTTCCCCTGCCCTGAAACTGCTGGACTAATAGTTCAATGGAGCAGGTCTTCAAAGAAGCAACTCAGCCTAATATCTTATGAGGATGAGGAACAATCCTCTAGAAGGCAATATACATACTAAAACAATGACTATTCCATGGTGTTGAATTCCCTGTGGGTAGAATACTGAACCACCTGCGAACTCAGTCACTTCGAGCTCCTGTATCAAAAGACCAGCAAAAAAAAAAAAAAAATAGAGTCCCATCTTGGCAAAGGTAATTGACCACATCATCAGGAAAAGGTGGGGCTGCTATTAAGTAATGGGAGCATCTCTAGGCATTTCCCTGCCCAATTTTGGTGGTAAATGGACAAGGGAGCCATCACAGTCTGAGAGAGGCATGGGGACCAGGGACTCGGATCCCTCAGGAAAATGCATATGAGTCACCGAACTAGGAAGCAACTTAAATCAGCAGAGATGCCAGCTGAAGGTGTAAGAATTAGAATAGGTGGTAGAGGAGAGACACTGTATTAGCTTTCTTGTTGCTGCTCTAACTTATTATCACATGCTAAGCGGCTCAAGAATTTGTGTTGATAAATTTATTTACCTACAGTTCCAGAGGTCAAAAGTTGAAACTTAGTCTCACTGGGCAAAACTCAAGGTGTCAGCAGGGCTGGTTCCTCTGGAGGCTCTGAGGGGAGAATACATTTCCACATCTTTTTAGCTTCTAGAGGTTCCCTGCTTTCCTTGGCTCATGACCTCCATGAGCCTCCATCTTCAAAGTGCATCACTCAAATCTGTGCTTCCATTAGCCCACCTCCTTCTTCTTCAAAGAAGGCCCTTGACCTTCTTGCTCCCCTATAATTATATTGGGCCCACCCAGATAATATAGGATAATCTCCCCATCTCAAGATCCTTCACTGTATTATATCTGAAAAATCCCTTTTGCTATGCAAAATAAAATTTACAGGTAGATGTCTTTGGGGGCGCATTATCCAGCCTACCACAGAGTACCAATTGCAGCCTTGATAGCAATTGGTATGGTAGAGATGATAGATCCTCTCACTAACCTTCTTGTAAATTTTGTTAGGAAAAGCATTTCAGAGAAGCTGTTTCCATACAGAATGAAATTATTATACAAAGCAGGTAGATCTGAATGGTGAGAGGTGTACACTGTAGTAGATACTGTGGTACATTGCCCATAGACCCCTTTAGGACAAAGGCACTCATTTTCTCGGCTGTCAGTCCAGACCCAAGTCTGCCTGCAGAAACTGTTCTTTGTCAAAGGGAATGGCCCCTCTCAGGGGTTTGTCCCTCCCTTGGAACAGCCATTTTGAAATCTGCTTTCCTGGGAAACCAGTTACAACAGAGTTTATATAGATGACTTTGGGAAACATAATAAACCATGTCTAAACAACAGTTTAACAATAAATAGCAAAGAGATTTCCATTTGGATGAAATAAGCCTCAGTAAAAGTGGAAGGTGCAACTCAGTGAAAAGTACATGACATACGTAAGTGTCTTGGTTCATGAACACCAAGATTCCAGTTTCCTGCTTAAAAGAGAACAGCTTTGATGGAGAATTCTGACAGGAGCACTCTGGAATGAAGCTGGAGTATACAGAGAGATTAGTGTGTCAGCAAAATTGTTTAACAAAAGGCATATATCCTGATTCTAAGATTTCTAACTAGAAGAGTTAAGCAGCTGTCCATAAGGATAAACCAGTGTACACTGGTCACAATTTTAGTGAACATACTAATATATTAGGCATAGGTGCATCAGTTATGAATTTTGATATTACTGTGAATCTCTTGTAGATAAGAGTTTCCTATGACATGCCACTTTACTAAGAAGAAAAGATTTTTTAACTTGAAAAAAATTATAAATTTAAATTCCTACATATGACATGAAGAAAAGCATTCTCCAAAAAGGAGGTTTCCTCAAAAAAAGGTTGAAAACCCAAAAGGCTGTTAACTGCTTCCTTCAACAAATATTTAAAAAGACAAAAGAAATTTTTTAAAAAATTTAATTATGTAATTGAATAGTCTAAAGCTTTTTGGCATGGGATCAGCTTTGCAATTAGGGTTTTCCTGACTCACATTCCACCCTGCTCTTATGAAATATATATGTGCATACATATGTGTTTATGTTTGAGTTCAACATTGAATCAGTACCTGTGCATATTAAAATCAGTAACTTCTGAGAACCAGATCTATTTAGTATCAAACCCATCAAACTGGGTTTAGAGGTTCATTCTCACAGTAACCTGGTCATTGTTAATTTTTAAGTAACTTACTCTAAAGCGGTAGGGAGGTCAAATTATAAGGGTGGGACAATGAAAAATTGACACATTGTGCTGCTCCAAGTCTAGTTACCAGGATAGGTCACCCCTACCCAGCTATAGACACCACACCTCCACATCAACATCCATAAACCATAAACCAATCAGACTTCTTTATGCTGTAAACAGTCTTCAGGGGATGACCCGCTGGCTAAAGGTTATGTGGAACCTCTGAAATAAAGTATTTAGTGGTAGGAATGGCATAAGAGTAGAAGTTGGAAGAGAAGAAGGAAAACGTCTTGAGGATCATTTCTCCCTCCCTTCCTTGAGAGAGAGCATATCATAGCAGTTGGGAAATTGGAGGGGGAGACGAACCATGAGAGATATGGACTCTGAGAAACAAACTGAGGGTTCTAGAGGGGAGGGGGGTGGGGGGATGGGTTAGCCTGGTGATGGGTATTAAAGAGGGCACGTTCTGCATGGAGCCCTGGGTGTTATGCACAAACAACGAATCATGGAATACTACATCTAAAACTAATGATGTAATGTATGGGGATTAACATAACAATAAAAAATTAAAAAAAACAAACAAACTGAGGGTTCTAGAGGGGAGGGGGGTGGGGGGATGGGCTAGCCTGGTGATGGGTATTAAAGAGGACACGTACTGAATGGAGCACTGGGTGTTATACACAAACAATGAATCATGGAACATGGTAATTAACATAACATAATAAAATTAAATTAAATAAAAAAAAGTATAGACTTGAGTCAGACTGCCTGTGCTCAAAGTCATATTCTGCTCTTACCAGCTCTGCAATCTTGAGCAATCACTTATCTCTCTGTACCTCAGTTGCCTAATCCTTAAAATCAGGATATTATTAATATCTATCTCTTACTACTATTGTGAGGATTAAATTAGTTAATGTAGGGAAAGGATTTACAACAGTATCCGGCACATAGTAAGTGCAGATAAATGTTATAACGTACAGTGAGTTACAAATATTTCCTTATGTGTACAATTTTTTTATACATTCATTTCACAACCACTTCATAATGTACAGCACAAAAAGACCACACACTTACTCTCCTCTTACTGTCACATTCTACATGGCATCCATACTAATAATATATTTATATATGTATCATTTTTCCTGCTTTCAAGAGCACGCATGTATACATACCTTACTTATTCTACCTTTCTAAGAATCTCCAAGGTGGAGGCACTAACAACACCAGCAGGACGAATGATCCCAGAGCTGATACCATCACTGGGGCTCCCAGCAGAAACAAACATACAACTACTCTGAGGGGTGAACACTCAGGTAAAACCATCCAGTACTCACATGACTGAAACTCTATTTAAACCAAAATCAAAAATCCAAACTTATAAAACATTGGAACGAAGACAATATGAGCACATGTCAGCATGTACAACTTGGGGCATATTAGACTATCAAAAACCAGATAATGGAATTACTGACCTCAAATTATGCACTTAGATGTTCAAAATGATTCAATGTATCAAGGAAAATTCTTCTTATAAACAAAAACCAAGTCTCTTTTAAGAGGAACAAAAGGTATCAAAAAGAAACAAGAAACAAATGAAACTTCTAGAAATGAAAAACTCAGTGAATGAATGAAATAGTGGATAAGATCCAGCTGAAAAAAAGACTCAGTGGATTGGAATATAGAGCTGAGGAAATGAAAACATAATGTATCTCATAGAGATGGAAAATACAAGAGGTCAAAAGGCATGGAGGATAAATTCAGAGAATATGAAGGATGTGAGGGTAGTGGTTTTGTCTGCTTTGTTTATGATTATATTCCCAATGTCTAGAAGATAATAGGTACTCAAAAAAATACTTGTGGGATGCATAAATGAGTGAGTAAATAGAATTTCCAGAAGGAAAAATGAGATGGAAAAGAGTATTTGATATAGGATTTTTTTTAAATTTCCAAAAATGACAAAAACATGAACCTCAATCTCACAAAATGCAATGAGGATTGAGTAAGGATATACAAATAAAACCACATCTGGACACATAATAATGAAACCATAGAATACACCAAAGACAGAGAAAATATTAAAGCATAGAAAAAGTAGATTAGGTATAAAGAATGACAAACTGACAGAGGATTTTATAACAGCAATGGTAGGAGTTACTGAGAAATAAAAAGACTATCCAGCTAGAAATCCATGCCCAGGTAGTCATCATTCAAAGTTAAGGGCAAACAAGGATCTTTTCGGAAAAGACAAACATTGAGAGGGTTTATCACTAATAGATCTTCACTGAAGGGATATTTAATATGTATACTTCAGAAAGTGGAAACTTGGATGCAGAAGAAAAAAGAGAGGAAGACAATGGGGGAAAAGAACAGTGAGGAAAAAATGGGGAAATATTAGGTGCTTGAAACAAACATTGGGTGAATTTTTTTAAACATCAGTAATTTTAAAGAATAGCTTCAAGGGTATTAAGGTGAAATAAAAAGTGCTGCTTAACACTAATATATAAGAGGGGCATGAAAGTATTCCAAGGTCCTGATGGTAATAGGAGAAGAGAACTATTGAATAACTTTAGACATCATCGTAATCCATCAAATGTAAGATGGTGTCAATTATAAATCTTCCATTATGAAGAAAGAGAGAAGACTGCCAATTAAATTGTGGGTTATATCAGGTCTTAAAGAGAATTCTATGCAAGACATAAATTGATAGTTCTGGCTAGCCTCTTATTTCTTTGAAATTTCTTTCATGTCTTCCAAGAGAATTGCCTGTTTTTCCTGCTTTCAGTTGCATTACTTATTGTGGTATAATAGACAGTATTTTACAAAGATCTCAGTAACAAAAAAGTACATCCTTTTTTAGGTTCCATAAAGCTCCCAGTTATTATTTTGCAAGAAAACATGGAATTCCTATCATTCCTGCAATGATGAATATTTTGTTCACTAATATAAAATTTATACTCTAGTGCTTCCTTCTATGCCTTCCTGCATACCCAATAAGTGTTTGTTTCAGTAGCACATTATAATCTAGAAGCTTTGGAAGCATTTTAAGTGGACATTTAACCTGATGCTTGGAGTAACAATAATGTACCTAATTCAGTTGGAAGGTTAATATGAAAAGCTATGGAAAATTTATGCACATGTAGGCAGTAGCAACTTTATTATGCTTAATACCTGGCCAACAGGGATTGTAAGATTGTAATCAATTATAAAATATATACTTGTTTCAGAGTTATAAATAGGTGAAAACTGTCTTGGAATTGATAATATGTGGCAACTATATTTGCTAAAATTTTAAAGGTAACTACCAAAAAAATAGAAATAGAATGTAACTTTCAAACCAACAGAGCCAATAGAGGTAGAAAATGAAAGGATAAAGTTTCACTCAACTAAAAAAATGCAGAAAAGAAGATAAAGAGAAATTTAGAAAATCAGGAAATGTAAAATGGAGAAATATATCCAAATATATAATTTATCATGATAAATATAAATTGACTAAATTTACCAATAAAAGGCAAATTTTCAATTTGAATTATTTAAAAAATCTACTTATATGGTGTTTACAAATTACATTTAAGTCATAAGGACATGAGAAGGTAAACAATAAAAGGCTAGAAAAAGAGAAAATAGGCAACTACTCCAAAGAAAATAGGCAAAACTTATCAGAATAAAGTTGCACAGTTTGTAATAATAAGAGCAAAAGTTCTCCAAGGAATAAATAACAATCCTAAACGTATTAATACATAATAAGCACACACACACACACACACACACACACACACACACACACATGAGGAATACTACTCAGCCATAAAGAAGAATGAGATCTTGCCATTTGAGACAACATGGATGGACTAAGTGAAATAAACCAGAGAAAGACAAAGACCATATGATTTCACTCACGTAGAATCTAAAAAACTAAACAAATGAACACAAACAGACAAAAAAACACTCAAGTATTGAGAACCGGTGGTTGCTAGAGAGGAGCTGGGTGGGAAGATGGGTAAAATAAGGGGATTTAAGAGGTACAAACTTCCAGTTATAAAATAAATGTCACAGAGATGAAAAGTGCAACATAGGGAATGTAGTTACAGTATTGTGATAACTTTGTATGGTGACAAATGGTGACTTCACTTACTGTAGGGAGCACTGAGTAATGTACAAAATTATTGAATCAATATGTTGTGCACTGAACCTAATGTAACATTGTATGTTAATTATACTTCAATTTTTAAAAAAAGCTCCCAAATTTATAAAGCAATCTTGACAAAATTACAAGGAGAAATCAACAAACCCAAAATTATAGTGGGAAATTTTTAAACACCTCTCTTAGCGTTTGGCTGTCTAAGCAAACACAAATTTATTGAGAATATAGAGAACATAGACAATACAATCAAAAAGAGGTCTTTCATCAACTTACTTAATACCTTATACTCACTAATTCAAGAATACACATTCCTCTCAGACACAAACAAAACATCTAAAGGGTCAGGATAGTGTGGTGGCTTAGAGGTTTCTGAATCCAAATTCTCTGGGCTTGATTCTTGGCCCAGTTATTCACTAGCTATATAATCTTGGACAAGTTAGATTATTAACCTCTCTGTGCTGCAGTTTCCTTACCTATAAAATGGAGATAATATTATACACTTATCTCAGAAATGTATTGAAAGGACTGAATATATTAACATGTGATAAGCTCTTAGGAAAAGTCCTAGAACATAGTAAGTGCTACATTATTAGTTACACAGATTGGCCATAAACTGTGCGACAAAGCAATTCTCGAGCGCTCCTAAAAGAGTGGTATCATGCCATTCATGTTGTCCAACAACAATGCAGCTCAATTTTAACTTAACAACAAAAAGATTACAAAAATTCTTCAGGAAATTAAAGCACAAACTTCTAAGTCATTATGAGTCAAAGAGGAAATCACAATCAAAATAAGAATTTAGAATTCATAATGAAAATACTATATCTCAAAAACTTGTGGGATGATGTTAAGCGGTACTTAGCAAGAAATTTAGGGTCTCAAATGCTTATACCAGAAAATAAGAAAGTAAAGCAAATAAACAATGACAATAAACAATAAGCTAATCCTATAACTGAGGGGATTAGAAAAAGAATAGAAAACAACCAGAAAAAGATCAAAGAGGAAAACAAGTGAACATTTAAAAAGAAATTAATGAAATCGAATAAAAGACCCTATACAAATGATTAATAAACTAAAAGCTTTTTAAAAAGACAAAGCTCTGAATGTATTGATGAAAAAAATCAGTGAAAAAGAGCACTTAAATACAGATACAGCAGAACACACAAAAAAATTTTAAAAAAAGTTTTATGCCAATAAATTTGAAAACTGGGATAAAATATACAATTTCCTAGAAAAGATATTTTACCAAAAGTGACTGAAGCAAGCCCCCCCAATTTTCTTCAAAGAAATGAAATCAGTAATTTAAAAATTGACCAGCACCCCGCCCCCCAAAAAACTGCATGGTGCCAAGAGGGTTTTATAGTTTTCTATGAAATTAAGGAATAGATTGCCACAATCTTATAAAAGTCTTATAGATAACAGAAATGTGGAAACTTTTCCCAGCTCATTTTATGACCAAGTACATATAACTTGATACCAAAGCCAAGGAATACAGTGGAAGAAAGGACAATTGTAGGCCAATCTCATGGTTCCAAAGCTTCTTTAAAAATATCAAACCAAATCAGGAAATGTACTAAAATTAATGTCAAACTTCACTTTATCCCAGAATGTTATAATGGTTTTATATTTTAAAAATTGATTTTTATAATGCACCACATTAACAAGATTAAAAGGGAAAATAGGATTACTTCAAAAGAGCAGAAAAAGCAGTTAATAAAATTAATCAATTCCTAGAAAAACAGGAATAAAAGGGAACAGAGATTTCTCTATTTTTCTTACTCTTGTATCCCCAGCATCTGGTACAGTATCTGGCATATAGTAAGTGCCTAATAAGTATTGCTGAATAAGTGGGGAAAAACAAGACATTAGGATTAATAAGAGAGTTGAGTAAATTTACTGGATATATGATCATGATGCAAGTATCATTTCTGTTTTAATCATCTGAAAAAATAATTGGAAAATAATTTTTTAAAGGATGCATTTATAATCTCAGCAAAAAAAAATCTAAAATACTTACATATTTTAAAAAGGACTTAGGTGATATACGCAACTGATGAATTACTGACCACTGCATCTGAAACTAATGATGTACTATATGTTGGCTAATTGAATATAAATAAAATAAAAAAGGGCAGAAGGACTAATAAGACTTTTAAGATCTTTAAGAAAAAAAAATCCTAAACTTTATTGAAAGATATTTAAGAAAATCTAAGTAAAGATAAGAAGACAGTAACATAAAGATGTTAATTTTCTTCAAATAAATTCATAGATATAATAAAATTCCTATCAAGATAGTGACAGAATCATTCATCAAAATTGAGAAGCTAATATTTTAAGGAAGTTTGGGGATATTTGTCCTACCAGATATCAGGACTTATTACAGTAAAAGGTATAAGGCAAGCTACATTAGGAATAGGAGACATGCAACATGCATACATGACAGGATCTGTACAAGAATATAGAAAAACTCCTTCAGATTAATAAGAAAAGTCTTTTTAAAAACCTCAATGGAAAAATGGAAAGAAAAAAAACTTAAATTGTGAACAGGTACTATACTGAAGAGGAAGCCCAAATGACAAATAGCGAATAAACACGAAAAAATGATCTGTTGCCCTTCCCAATCATGAGGGGAGTGCAAACTTAAAGAACAATTGATATGGTTCACTTAAATTGACAAAAACTGAAAAAATCTGATCACAGCAAGCATTGGTGAAGATGTAAAGCCACTGGGAGGCTCAAGCACGGCTGATGGGAATGTAAGTAGGCACAACTACAGCGGAGAGAAATTTGGTGGCATATCAGAAACCGGAAGTATATAAAACCCCAAAAACGTTGTTTCACTCTTAGTTGTCTTTGCTAGAAATACTAGCACATTTGCCTAAAACACTGATTATAAGAATGTTCACTATAACACTGTTTAAGTAGTAAATGGCCATCAAAAGAAGAATGGATAACCAAACTGAGGCATAGTCATTGAGTGGAACACTCCATCCCTCAAAAAAGAAATGAATTAGGACTACCTGTACCATCATAAACCTCAGAAACATTATATTGAAACTTATGATACCATTTATATAAAATTTAAAAACATGGACTACAATGCTACAAATAATGTTTGAGCTATGCGTGTGTAGCAAAGAAATAAAACATTCATGGATAAATACCATAGTCAGGATATTGGTTACTTAGGGAGGAAAGGGAGGAAATTTGAAGCAGAGAGAAACATCCAGGTGATTTCAATTCTATCTAATTTTTAAAACTGGGCAATTTGTGTGTGCTTAACATTTTTTATTGGTTTTTAAAAAACAGTAAAGAGAACTGGAAGGTGGGTGTATGGGTTAGGCAAAGGGAACGTGGTGGGGAAGGAGGAGTGGGAAAAGAGGATGAGTGGATAGGGATGAAGTAGTCTGGGAGGAGAGCCAGGGTAGTAGAAGAAATGGGTAGGAGATGAAAGTAGTCCAGAAAGGACTTGACATGAAAAGACAAAACTTAAGGGCATTGGGGAACTTGGAGAGAATTTTGAGTGAGCAGTCGCATTTTCAAAGCAAAGCATAAGGACAAACTATCTCCCAGCGGTGTTTGGGACTAACTAGTTGAAAAGAGGGCATGGACTGTAGAATGGAATTTAGGAAGGTTCAGTGATTGTGCGAGTGACTTCAGGGAAAGGATTGAAGACTTGCTTGCTAAATTTTCAGATTCTACAAAGACGGGAATGAGAACTAATATATTGGACAGAATCATAATTTTTAAAAGGTATGAATATCCTGGAATGAGGGCCTGAAGACAAGAATATTATTATACTGGTTTAAAATGTGACACAATACACATACAATTTATTTTTCAAGTTCTCTAATTACAAGTCTTGATTCGAACTGAGGGTTCTGGTACATGGCAGGATAAATGTGGCCAATTGTGTGATGTTACTGTCGAAAAGGAATTTTAGAAACAGAGTATCTGACTATTACCAGCAATTGTTCCAAGCAGTTGGTTTCAGTACTTGGCCTTGAAAAATTACAATAATGAATTAGGAAGATTCCAGGGGAAAGAAACCAGAATGTTGAGAATGTAGGCAGTACTTGGGAGCTACAATAGGACGTCCTCCAAGAATATGGAAACAAGATTGCCCTTTGAGGATTAAGTGAAAAAAAAATCCCCTCGTATGAGTGGGATTAACCAGCTACTGGGCTAACCCAACATGTTATCTGTACACGCATGACTACAGGTGAGTTAAATATAGGGAGATAGGACTGGATGTAATTTTAGTAGAGGAGGAAACCTAATCAATGATAGTATCCATTGTCTAGAGAAAGACTGGGTAAATAGACCGGATGGAAGCACACAAATTCTGACTGACATGAATTATAATTTTCATTGTAAATCGGTAAACCAGCACTCAGTCTTGCATTTGGATAGCACCACTAGGATAGTATTTGTCACGTACTGACAAAATTGAGCTTCCAGACCTAAGTCTGGAAAAGTGAGGTAGTGTAACCTTTCTCTGCCATAGGCTCCTTCTTTGTCATGGAAAAACGTAGGGACACTAGGACACTAAGGATGTGTAGCTGAGTAGAGAGAAGCTAGAGGCGATCTCTGATACCTATCTTCATATGTTTAAAGTTCTTATAGGAATAGAATTATGCTCTTTTGATTGTTGAGGCAATGAACAGACCAAAGAACAATGTATAGAAAATACAAAGAGTAAGATTTCATCTGGCTGAAAGGAGGAGCACACTAACAATTTAAAATTCTGACAGTGCAGCAATGGTCTCTTTGTAGGTTAGGATTGGTCATAAGCAACAGAAAAAGTTTGGATAACCGTAACAAAGGACTATCTCTTTGGAGCACCATCACCATGACAAATAACCCTCTGCTGACTTTTTTCTAGAACTACCAGGAAAGAAGATCTGGTTGGCATAGTCAGGTGCCCCCACTTTTTCCCTCTCTGCTCTCCTGGCAAGGACAAGGTAGAAAACTGACTGAAGGCTCCAACGAGGCTTCATGCAACAGCAAGGAGAAATTTATAAAAGGAAAATTGAGGAGTAGGAAAAAAATATCAGAAACTTACTATGTTCTCATCATTGCAAGAGTAGAAAGAGAGGTCACCTGTTTGTCAGGAATCCTAAAGGAGGGATTTCTGTGCTGGAAAGAAGTTAGAAAAGATGATTTAGAAGATCCCTTCCAGTTCTTTGTTTGTAAAGAGGAATTGAGAAGTAGAATTGATTACTGAGATCCAGGGTCATTAGGAAAGCCCTAATAAGGGAAATATGGGATACAGGTAACAGGGACGTGAGCCATAGAGTAGACATGGTCGTTCAGTGGACTGATCACTGGCACTGGTCATTTGAATGTCATGGGCATTGAAGCTTCATGGAAAGGTTTTGAACAATGGGATACATGCAATAAAATCTTCTTTGGGAAGTTTGATCAGGTAACTGTTAGTACATTGAACTAGAGAACAGTAAGATCAAAGGCAAGAAGATCAAAACTGTTTTGATGGCCTGAGCCAGGGGGATAGCAGCAGGAAGGGAAAAGAAGGAGCCAGTGAAGAGGCATTTCTCAGGCAGTATCCACAGAACAACAGGGAAAGGAGAGAGTGAGAGAAAAAGGTCAAGAGTAACTCCAGGTTGCAAACCTGGAGATCTAAGAAAGTGATAGTACAGCTGGAAGAAAGATGATAACTTCTAATTCAGATAGATTGAGTTTGGAGATCATGGGTATCAACTGGGGGCTTGAGGCTGAGGGAGAGATCCAAGGCTGAAAACATAGATCTGGGATTCCCTAGTGTAGAAGTTGCCCTGGAGGAGGTCATATGAATGGATGATTTTCTATAAGAACAGAGTATAATGCCAAAGTACAACTATGTATTTTTAGAAAGAAGTAATCACTAAGAACTAGAATCACTAGAAGCCATTTCAGGAATAATGAAACTTGAACTGGCTTTAAAAGGAATGGAGCGGGAGAAGGAATTCTATACTGAGACATGCTTATAACTAGGATTGAGTAACAGAAAAATGGACTGATCTGCACAATCCCTCTAAAAACGAATTCTTTTTATTCTGCCACCCATCTGCTCATGCCCCTGTTACAGGTGGAGAAATGGAAGAAATGAGAGGTGACTGAAGTTAGCAGGGGAAGACCACAGGAGAACTACTAGCTCTCCAGCCCTGCTGGTCTGGTGGGATGCTGATTGGAGGGCTAAAAGGACAGACGGTGCTCCTGGTGACAAGGGACCTGCCTGCCTTAGTGGTTAAGAGTGGGGATATATAACAGAACTTACCGGTCCTAAAATTCTGAATTTGACATCTGTTAAAATAAGCAATTGATGAAGAAAACTAAAGAAATCACTGACAGTAGTGACCTCTAGTGGAAACAGGCTTCAGGGAGCTTATATATATGGAGCTTATATATATATATAAATAAAATATATATATATATATTTTTTTTCTATTAGATAAGATGAAAATCAGTGGCATATTCAGCCAATTCATTTCCACAAGAGTGTGAAGGATGGGGCTGCTGGAAATAGCACACAAATCCTGCCCGGAAAGTGGCAATGTACCAGGAATACTTTGTGTTTTGAGTCAGACTAAGCTGATTAACATTCTGGGGGAAAAAAAAAATGTGGACACATAATTGCTGTCAAAGACATTAGCTGCGAAAAGAGTGTTTGGGCAATGACCTCATTGGCCACAGGGGGGGCATGGTGTGTTCATGGCAGCCAATAAGTGAGCAGGCTGACTGTCTTGGGGAGGAAGCTGCGCTGGATGCTGGTATGCCTTTTAAACATCTCTTCATTAAAACATGGAAGAAAGCTGTGATCTGTGAAATGTGCACACATTTGGTAATTCAGTATTTTATGGCTCAAGTCCCGTCTCTTTCCTCTGCCCGGGGGGGCTGTTTGTGCCAAGTGATAGCAAACGCTATTGAGCTGGGAGGACGCAAGAGATGCCCGGGAGAGTTGGCCTTTGAAATGGGACTAATGTCATGGAGGGTCCAAGCACAACGAAGAAGGGCAAAAGCAAACCACACTGGGCATGCACATCCACCCCCTTTGGGAAGTGCTTTCAGAATATATAATCTTGACATTGAGGAGAAACAAAGGAATGGGAGGTTTGATGGGGATTTTAAATTTGTCTGATCACACTGGGGGCCAATGATGGGTGAGTTGAATTAAATGGGTGGGTATAGAAAAAGGAGTAAAATGAGAGACTTTTTTTTTTTAATGGCGATTATATAGAAATACATAGAATCAGTGTTATCAAGCCCTGGGCAACTGTCACTTCTGGCAACAGAGTGATCCTTGTCCTTGTCTCCTATTACCTGTATGTCAGGAGGTGTCATCCTGCCTTCTTTCATTATTCACCCTCCTCCACACACCCTGCTATGTTTACTGATGCTGTTGTATAGCCTGGCCCATCTGCTTTTCCCGGGATTTGCTCCCTCTCCTCTCCGTGTCATTTCAAGGTTAGAAAAACAGCCCTTAGATAAGCCTTTTGTGATAATTCCACTCTGGTCTGAAATTTCCAGAGTTCTGGTCTCCAGGGGTGGGCAGAAGGCAGCCTCGCTGCCCTCCTAAGTCAATGATTGCCCTTGTGTTATTTCTTAGACGCCAAACTAAACCACAGAGCTGGGTTAAAAGGAACCAGTATTAAGTGGTCCTTCCTCTTTCCGCATGCAAAGATCCTTTCCCCCAACATATGTACAGTCATTCGGCTCTGGAATAGGTCATTTCGGGTGTCTAGTTTAAAAACTAGTTGACTTACCGAAGATGAGCTAATTATTTTAATTTGCTCCAAAGCTTCTGTCAGGCTGTCTTCAATCTCGGAGTCATCTAAGGAGAAGAGGTCCCCAGCTCGTGAAAGATCTTTTTGTCCTAAGACCAGTCTGAACAGTTGATGCATGATGAGGAGTTTGATAATCAATGGACTTTCTGCAGGCCCAGGACCATATGTTTCAGTCATCAGAAGTTAGTAAGACAAAAAACATGCGGCAGGAAGTATACTTTGTATTCCTTGAAAGGTCATTTTTCTCCAGAATTTGAGGTCTTCTTTGACTCTCTCTGGAAAAGAAACAAATGATAGGATAAAACTGCTAGTAGAATGGCATGAGCTCAGAATATGAACTTGATGCCCAGCAGAGGGGGGGCGGGGGGGGGGGGGGAAAGACTTTGGAAATGTGCATAGAGTAACAGATCCTGACTTGATGACCTTCGAATGAGCTCTTCCCTTGTTTTGTTTTGCTTTTTTCCGAAAGGTCTTGTAAAAAATTATTAGGTTTCTCTAGAATTTACTGTGAACCTTAAAAAGCTGCTTAACCCTCACACTTACTTTTCTCCTTTCTATATCCCTCTCCTCTCCACGCCACAAGGAAACAAGTGGATGAGCAACTGATATGCCCAACACTCACCAGATTTCCCCCAGATTCCCATGGAAACCAAACAGAAAAGGGCAATGAAAGGAAAGAGGGAACACAGGAAACATCTCTTAGAACCACTGCCTGGTTTTCTCTTTTTTCCTGGATAGGGAAACCAGTGCTTGCCTCCTTGGCTGGATTTCTTTCCTATACTGACAACAGAAGCTCTCCCAAACCTACGTCCAATAGGTGATCTGAATACTTGCTTTATTCATATATACTGTCTAAAGAAAGGATTCTGCCTGGGAGTATGAGGCTACATAGATCTCTGCTGAATGTGAGTGTGAATTTGAACTTGAACGCTGAACTTGAAAGTGATAGCATTGCGATGCAGGCTAAAGAGGGAAGGCATTGGGATCAGGCAGTCTTCCCTCTATTCCCACAATTGAAATAATAAAGTCCCACTATACTTCTTACTCAATTAACAGTCCACAGAGAGAAGGGCAATGGCACAAATTAAATATCTGATTTTTCTCATCAGCTCCCTTATGGGCCTAATAAAATCACAGACCATTTGCACTGGTAGAGACCTTAGCCATCATTTAGTTAATGACTTCCCAAAGGCTCCATGGTAACTACAGCAGTGCTGTTCTCTTGATTTCAGGCCAGTGGGCTTCCTCCCTGGTTTACAATGAAGTGGAGTCAGCTCACGTAACTTACAAATGCAGACACATGTTCAGAGAGTGAGAGCTGAGGGTGACTTATTTAATATAAGCATCTAAACACTAGGCAATTCTGCCCAGCATTTCACTTGGAATGTGTTCTCCAGGATGAGTGTGAAAGGCAGAGGGGAGTCTGCTGCTCCCTTAGGTGATCTCAGACCTCCCCTCTGAGCTGTCACTGTGCAGGCACCTCTGCGTGCTGAATGAAATGTTAAAGCTTAAAGATACATACTCCCCACACAATATGGTCTCTAAACACAAGCCAATTGGGCGCCTGGGTGGCTCAGTCGGTTAAGCGACTGCCTTCGGCTCAGGTCATGATCCTGGAGTCCTGGGATCGAGTCCCGCATCAGACTCCCCGCCGAGCGGGGAGTCTGCTTCTCCCTCTGACCCTCCCCCTTCTCATGCTCTCTCTGTCTCATTCTTTCTCTCTCAAATAAATAAATAAAATCTTAAAAAAACACACACACACACACACACAAGCCAAATCCTGCACCAGGCGCTCAGTTAAATAAGCTATATCAGTGCATTTTGTAGCCATTGAAGTTGTGTCAAGGGTAATATTACCTACATGAAACTTTTGTGCTAACCACCAGCTCTAGAAAAATGACACTCAATACTTACATATGCTTGCCTTTGTTCCAGGCTCTGTCCTAGGTGCTTTGCAAACATTAACTCACTTAACCCTCATAATAACTATATGAGGATATTTCATCCCCATTTTACTGGTGAGGAACCAAGGCATTAATAACTTGCCCCAGCCACACAGCTAGCAAACTGGAGAGCTGGGATTTGGACCCAGAGACTCCAGGGTTAGGCTCCAGGTTCATAACCACTATGGTATGTTGATTCCACGTAGGGCTCCGTGTGCAGCTACTGTTAGGAGTAAAAGCCCTCAGAGCATTATTAACATTTGAAGATGAAGATATGGGTAGGGTGATAAAGCATGAAACGGAATTTCTCTTCCCTCCGACACTGAGGGAAGGAGGGACCCTGCATTCTTGCCCATCTATGCCCTGGGATCAAGGCCAACAAGACAGCAGGAAAGTCACAAGGAAGAGAAGCTTAGAGGAAAAGAAAAGCAGGAGATTTGGCTGGGGATGGGGTGGGGGGGGTAGTTTTGGGGGTGGAGAGAGAGCAGAGTGAGAGTCCTACAAAGTAGAACGCACCCTTGCAAATGCGGAAGGGTGGAATACAGCATCTACAGGAAAAATTAGGACAGTGTTTTCCTGAATTTTCCCCTGAACACATTTCTCCCCCTAGCCTCAGACATTTGCAGTGACAGGGTCTCAGTGAAATAATATTCAGGAAAATAAGACAATGCATGGACATTGGAAATGATTTCACCTTGACCAGCCAGCTTGTTGGTCAATATCTCATCGTTCCTGAAGCGGAGTCAGCTGCCCCAGACATAGTGCGGCTGGAGCTCCAAGAATGAGCAGAAATACGTGCTGGTGGAGAGGAGCACCCCAGGCTTTCCCTGGGCTCCTTCTTTGCTCTCCACACTTACAGTGACCCCTGGTACGGAGCCCTACATTCATGCTGTTACTCTTGAGTGTCCATCATGTACAAAACAGTATTGTTCAAAACACCGCCGTCCATGAGAACTTTCACACCTTGAAGGGTGGGGTAGGGAGAGCTGAGACTTACACCAAACATCCTACAGTACAAGGATGACCCAGAGAAAAATCTCCTCTGTCCTATAAAAGGAAGTTTGGGGAAGTACAAGGGAGAGAGAGATCTCTCCTAGGGGAAGATGTTAAGGAATAGCTTTGTTAAGGAAATGGTGTTCGGGCCAGACACTTTAGGATTAGGTTTCATTTACTGCACATATTCTGCAGATATACTAAGTCAGCTGCTGGTCTGCAGACTGAGGTTCAAGGCCTAGCCTGGCCACTCAATGGCTGTTGGACCTTTGGTTCATGCTTTTCCCTTCTCTGAGCCTCAGTTTCTTTACTTGCAAAATGGGGCTAATGCATGCCTCATCTACCTCACCAGGTTGTTTTGAAGATCAAAGCTAATAACACATAAAAGAGCCCTTTGTCAAATACTGACACCAAGAGCTAATGTTTAGCAGGTGTTTCCCATGTGGCAGGCACTACTATGAGTGCTTCCTGAGGACTGAGTCACTTAATTCTCACGACAATTTCATGTGATGAGAAACTGATGTTCGGAGAGGAAAGTAACCAGCCCAGGAACACCCAGAGAGTAAGCTGCAGAGTCAGAACTGAAGGCAGTTGGTCTCCCAGAACAAAGCCCTGTCAGTTGCATACATGACCATGTGTGATAATTATTGAGCTGCCTTGCTTCCATCGGTCTTCATGTAAAGAGCACCCCACATCGTACATTATACCTCCCCTTCCTGGATAAGGATCAGCAAGGCATGTTATTTATTTTTCAGCAGCCCTGGTCAATGTTTTTCTCAGGTGTCTGGCTTCCCAGGCTGATCTCTCTGCAACAGCAGAGAAGGTCGGAGACAGATCAAGTTCAACCTCATCCTCTGCGAAACTCCCTACCCTTACGAATGCCATAGTCCTGTGGCCTATATCCATATATACAGATGCGCCCACCGAATACACACAAGCATACACATGTGCACACGAATGCACATATGTGTGCATCTCAGATGCTTTCTATGCACCAAGCTCTTTGCTAGATACTTTCTTCTCCGTTCTCGCATCAACCTGGCAGGTAGATATTATTACCAAAGAGGAAACAGGACTGGTGAGGCATCTCGTCGAAGGTTACACACAGAGCCAAGATTCACATCCAGATAGGTCAGCCTCAAATCTCATACTTTTGGAATTACAAAAACTGGCTTATAAAATTCCTTCTTACTCCCAGCTTTTGCTCTCCTAATTTCTCTCCCTAATCCTTAAGGGACCCTAATCTGAAGCCCACTTTCTCCTTATTTAATATAAGTATCTATTTTTTAAGCAGGTATTGGTTGACAAGTCAAGTTTCTGCAAGGAGAAGCAGACACCACACACAAAAATGATTATGCGCCACGCCTGACACATTTCAGGGAGTCCCAGCTGTCCCCACAAACTGGCTTTACCTGCGTGCTACTCTTCAAAGGCGGGCAGCTTGCTGTTACTCAGCTGTATGTTTTGAGACTGGGCGGGAGATTCGAGCAGCGGACTCCGAAGGCACAGCGAGTGGAATCCACTCAGCTCAGTGAACCTGAAGTTGCTCATTGCTGTGCTGCCGGTGCCGGGTGGAAGAATTCAAGGAATGCAGCCCAATGCCACCGGCAGCTTCAGAGCTGGTCAGGTGACAGGCTGCACCTCACCCAGTAGAAAGTTGCCTCAGAGAAATGCTCTGTTTCCGGGGGTGAAACAGAAAGCCTGCCCCAGTAAAGTAAAGTTGTTTTTAACAGAGAACACAAAACCCCCTGTGTTCGTGAAAATCTATACTTTCCCTGGGAAGAATGGGGTGGAGGGGGGGTAGAAAAAGCCACGCAGGAAACAGTCTCAACAGAAACTCCAGCAGGTGAATGGAATGGCTATTGGGAGCCATTTCACAAAGCCTGGGGAAGAGAGGACTGCAGCTTCATGAACGCCTCCCTCCCTCTCAAGATTTCACACCCAGAGTTTGAAACACTGAGCGTTTGTCCTGTGAGTCACAGCTCCTAAAGCAGTGATCCTCTTGCTGTGCCTCTAGATTAATATTGTTGTAAATTTAAGGATGCAGGAAGTTGCTACTAAAACGAACAAATCACTAAACCAAAATGCATACCTTCTTTTTTTCCACTCTATTTTCTGGGAGGTTCTTCATAAAAATCCACTTGGATTTGCACTTTAAGTCAGATACGTTAAATATTGCAGTGACACTCAGAGAAAATGTTTGTCTTGCTTCATCTTACTGACATTCTAGAGGAGAAAAAGATCCTGAAACTCTCAACACTTAAAGATGTCAACGCTTAATGGTGCATTAAGAAAACATGTTTATAGAGGCGCCTGGGGGGTGCAGTTGGTTAAGCTTTGGACTCTTGGTTTCATCTCAGGTTGTGATCTCAGGGTTGTGATCTCACTTGTAGGGCTCCGTGCTCAGCGTGGAGTCCGCTTGAGAGTCTCTCTGCCCCTCGCACCTGCACTCTCTTAAATAAATCTTAAAGAAAACATGTTTTTCAATTGTATTACTCTCTACCTCTAATTTGTCCTTATAGAGGGTCTATTGCCCATCAAACCACCTATCTGCTGGCAAAATGTACAGGAAGCTGAGCTGCAGACAAATTCATCTGTGTGATCACGACGATATGACTCCCAAGAGTGCTACCCTGCAAAGGCATGTGGTCCGAGTGACGACACACCTGCCATTGAACAAGGTCCTATGCTCCAGGGGAATGACCTTTCCAGACATTTGATGATCAATCACATTTTTATGTCATCCACATATGGAGAATTCCTTTGAAGAGTTTGCTTTATAAAAATGGGGCATCCAGTCAGCCATGAGTAGGTGTAGCCTTTCATTGGTAATTTTCTGGCTTACAGATGGTGATGCAGTTTCCTCTTTTAAAGGAACACACTCTATTTCTTTAGGCTTCCCTCTTCTTCATTCTCTATTCATTATTAATTGTTCTTATTGCTAGATTTTATCCGATATTCTTACATTTTTGAAGGAGTCTAGGGTCCAGAATTGGACATTTTCTAGGACCCCAGTAAGAAGAGCAGAGTGGCGAGAGGAGGGAACCCAGACACGACTGGGCTCAGCTATGCTATTACCTGCAGTGTAAATCAGGACCCATTAATTAACCTCTCTGAGCCTCAGGTTCCTTATTTGCACCTGAGGATTGTGATGTGGGCTGTTGGGAGATTTAATGAGATTATATAAAGCATTCAACATAGAACCTAGCATATAGCAATCACACAAGTAACAGCAATCACATCCCTAATGATGTCATTATTCTTGTAGATCATTTCCCTGTTAACATGTCCTTAGGCCATCCCTTTTAAGAGCTAATAAGCCACTATACTTCTGCCCAACACTGAGTTCACATGTTAAAGATGCATAGGTCTTTTCCATCTGGGTCATATTTATATCCTAGCTGTACTCTCCCCCAAAACTTAAATCTGGGTAGTTTATGCACTATCTTGAAAGTGTCCCTATTGATTTTTTGGCAGACTTGTTCCCTGGAGAGATAGCCTTACCCCCACCCATGGCTAAACAGTAACTGGATTTTTTTTTTAGAGTGGAAATGGTTTGAAATACAATGCATCTCAGACTTGTTGTGGTTGGATAATCCAAATACCTGAGTTTTCTGTGTAAGTGTAGTGTTCACTCCCACATTTATTAGTGAGAATGGAGTGTATAATTCCCTCCAGGGTACCAGAGGGAAAAGTTCTTTATGACTTTTCAAGGTGACCTGCACTCAATGGGCACTAATAAAACATTGCCGGTTTACTCTATTATTCTTCAGTAGATCTATGAAATAAAAATACACATGAACCAGTGGACTTAATTGCCCCACTATTAGGATACCACCCTTGGAAAAAGTTGAAACTCTTTGGGGGGAATTTCAATAAACATAATTAACTCAGAAAGCCAACTTATTCTGAGAAAATTAGCCTCTGGCTTCCAACTTGGGGTTAGGGTGTTCTCAGGTTTCTTCACTTTAGAAAATTCCAGAATAGCAACATTTATTTACGTTATGTTTTGGACAACACTACTGCACATCAAAATCTTATTTTATTCACCTGTATTATAAATGTCCACTGACTAACTTAGACCCGTTTGGGTTCTAGAAACTTTCAATAAAGTTCTCAGATTTTCCCTTGAAAGAAAGGATTAAAGATTCTTTTCAAGGAGCATCTTTTTCACACAGTGTGAAAGAGCTACAGGCGTTCCCATGGGAATTGGCCGCATACATTTCAGCCCTTCCCACAAGATGTCTATTGTTCCCTGTGCGTCTCTCAGTTTCCTCTGCCATGACATGTTGCTTCATTCACTTCTACTGAAAGCCTCCGAGGCTGGGTTATTCCAAACGATGCAAAAGGACTCAGCCCTTGGTCTTTTTCTAGAACTCATACAATCTAAATTTGTAGCAGGTTAATTATCATAAGCACATACAAAAAATAGGTTTGGTGACCTGTTTAGGCAAAAGCTCAAGAAACATTTAATTTTGAATACATATTGCGATTTATTGAAATACAGACAGGAAATATTTTCTTTCTTTGGGAATGAGGGAAATATCTTCAAGTCTAACAAACTTTCTTAACCGAGAATTTGTGATCTGTAATAATGATTTCAGAGTGTATCCATTTTCACAAATTTTGACTTTGCAGGTCATATTTTTCTTAATTGATATAAATCTTGGTATACATTGACTAAATCTTATATCAATATAAATATTAATAATCAACATAAATCTTGCTAAAATTTTTTAATTCAAATTTTGTAGGTTTCTTTTTACAGAAAACATACCCAAACTCTCAAATTACAAAGAAAATTCAATGTTTAACATGTCTTTATTTACATTTAAATTCCATATATTAAGCACCTGCATTGACCAATTCAAATAATGCCTTAAGTACTTTTTCTGTTCCTCAAATCGAAAACCTCCACATTTCAATTTACAATGTCACGGAATCCAATAGTTGATTACTATAGCAACTTAAATATGTATTTGAAAGAGCAAAAAAATAGTTCGATTCAATTACGATTTGTAAGATAAGTAAAATACCAAAAGGAAAAATGAGAGCAACAATAAACGGTAATGGTGCCTGCTCAACCCCCTGCCTGGAATGATGCTGTTGCATTTTCTTTGAAAATCATAGGCAAGGCCAGTTTCTTTGCAGGTTGCAAGATATTTCTTGAGGTAAACAAAAGTGTGAAACAGAAATGAGCCCAGACAGTTTTGGAGTAAAACAAAAATGCACATACTATGAATCTAGAAGCACAATTTTCTGCTCCTGAGGCCTAGAGACATGTTTTAATAACCCACAGAGAGGTGGCTTTTTTACCCTAATAACCGAAAAGCCTGCATACAGGGCTAGACACACAACTCCCCGATGTGCTTTATCTGCATAATCAGCCAGCCCCTGGAAGTTTCTCTGCCCCACTCCCACAGCCCACTCCTTCATCACTGCAGCTTCTGACATTTACTTTAATTAGCTTTTGTTTTTGCTGAACAAAAGGACAGGGAAAAAGATAGCCATACCTCTTAGCACAGGAAACTCTGGCCATCATAAGAAATAGAAGGCAAAATGCTTGACTTTAGAGTAATTCGGCTGGCACCCATGATGGAGCTCAGAGGCAGGCAGCCGGGTAGCCCCTGCCCCTTCCTGCCCCGTCCTGTCCTGTCCTGTTGGCAGCTGCTCGTCAAGCCAGCTGGCTGTACACTTGATTCCCTCCGCTGGACTCGCCGTGTGGGATCGGGCAAATGAGTAACTTCTCCTCTCTCCCCCAACCTTCTGCTTAGCGCGGACAATTGGCACAAAGCTTCACTTATTTCTACAGTAGATTTAGAGAAGCTTCTCTGAGCAGATCAGTGGTTTGCAAGAATTAGAAGATTTGCCTAACAACCAGTAACTTAGCTTCTGTTAATGAATAACTCACTTTCAGGAATCAAGGAAGTTTTAGGTTAATATCAGATGTGGAGCCTTTTATCAGGCAGGCATCAGTGAAAGGCTCAGTGAGGAATGGAAAGATGGAAGCAGTGGAAGGAGATAATACTTAAAGCAAACACATAGAAGAAAACACCAGGAGAGAAACAAAATGGCTAGTGCAAAGGAGCAAAGTCTAACTATGCTACTGGTATTGTTGGTGACTAATACTGAACGACTGAATGAAGCAGCCCTGCTAGCACTGGGGATTTCTCCAAGCCAGCACTGTTCATTCTTATGCCAATCCAAATTGCTAATTCACTTCCTTTTACCATCCAAATATAGAACTCCTCCTCTCAGGCCTAATACACTGGGGATCCCTTATGAGCTGTCTTACATCTCTTTCTCTTTTAAGAAGAATGCTCTCCAAACCTCTAATGCATAAATTAATTGGTGGTACCCAGTGGATTGTTATATATCTGGAGGCTCTCCTCTCCCCTTTTATGTGTATGACATGGGCTTTCTCCCCTTATTGATTTGAGGTTTCGCCTACACACAAAGCAATAGGATATTTCTGAGACTCTTCTAACTAGCTTTCAGTCAAACTAAGTGTGAGTGTGTGGCAATGCAGTGGGGAAGAGTAAGGTGGAAGGTGTACATCTGGAAATATTAGTATTTCTATGTCGTTGGCAATCATGCTGCCATGTAAATAAATTGCTGGCTCAATTAAAAGGCATTCTCCTGGGATGAAGGGGACTTTCTCCTGTATTTACTACCTAACATCCACTTATCCCACTTTTGGTAAAAACTGTACCCAAATTTCTCTTTGGAGGCGATGTTCTTTGGGCAGAGTTCACTCACATAAACACATTAGGTCTTAGCCAATCAGAAAGACCGCATTCTCCTGACCATGGTGATTGATTTAGAGAATGAGCGATGACCCCTTCCAGGCCAGTGGGAGTCATGAGAAAGATGGATGTTTGGCTTTGAGAGGACAGAGTCTTTCCTGTTAGACTTGATGACAAGATGATATAAGGTATGGCTGCCCTTGCCACATTGCCACCAAGAAACCAAACCTTAGTGACTTTGTTTGGGCCACTTAAAACCAGCTGTCCCTGAAGTTGACAAGACCCACACTTTCTCGTAAGCCAATTCCTTAATAGCTTAAGTGATTTTACGCTGGGTTTTCTACCATTTGCCATTGAAAAAGTTCTGTTTGGCTAAATTAGCCGAATCCCCGTTTGTGAGAGGGCTCTTCTGGGTCCCCCCAGTGCAGCTCCTTGCAAAGGAAGTGGACTAGGAGGTGCATTAGGGACCAACTATGACAAATGAGTCCCTTTAATGACAACCACAGGCTTTCACGGACAGCCAGTAGAGGCAGGAAAGGCCTGGGAAAGACCGTAGTCATTCAGTGTAACTGAAAGTGTGACTTTCCAAAGTGATTCTCTTAACCAACATGTTCACTTCCCCAAATACTTCCACTTTACCCACCTAGACTTGTCTGGTAGTTCCCAGCCACATTCTGTTTGACCTCAATGAACCTGATCATGGAATCCATCCATCCATGCAGAATTTTCATAAATTCCTTTGGGTAATTAGTTGCACAGAATATAGCTTTATCTTTTTTTTTTTCATTCTGTTTCTGCACAACTCTCGTCACTACCCTCCCCAGTCCTCTTTGATAAAATTGAAATAAAGAACATTCTCTCTAACCACAAAGTTGGACTAAGATGCTTCCTTTATAGAAAATACATACATTTTAAAGCAACTTTAAATGGGTAAATTACATATAAGCACAGAATTTTTAGATGATTTCATTTTCTGTAATGATTTTTCTACCTGAAACCAATGACACTCCTTCAGGTACACCATTTCTGTGTTCAGCCTTCCAGCTTTGCAAAAGTTCATTATAGGCACAGAAATACCTAGGCATATCCAGGAACTCCCTTTTAGCTCAACAAAATAGCACATGGCTTGGACTGTGAGAATCAAGTGTTGTTTGTTTTGTTGTTATTGTTGTTGTTGTTGTTTAAGAACAGGGAAATAGAGACCTGTGGCTAAGAGTTATTCAGTTTGATTCACTATAATAAAGAATTTGATTAAAAAATATGATAGTAAAAGTAATATCTTTTACTCGCAAATTTGAGAGAACTCATTATTTTCCTAAATTAGCTCCTCCTTCTGTTTCTTATCTTGGTGAAGGGCCCTCACCATCCACCAAGCACACCAACTAGAAAGTTGCACATTATCCTCCATTTCTCTCCTTTCTTTTCCCACTCATGTCCAATGATCCCGGAACATCTTAGATCCTGTCTGTTCTGTGTCCTCAGCATTATTCATGATCTACAGTGGATAGATCCTAAGGTGATCCTCAAGGATCCATTTTCTGGTGTTTATACCTTGGGGCTTTGTCCCCCTCAATGTGGGTGGGACTTGTGACTTGCTTCTAACAAATAGAATATGACAAAGATGATGGAATGCTACTCCTGTGATCACCTTATGTTATATAAGATGCCATCTTGCTGACAGATGCCCTCTAGAGATTCTCCTTGCTGGTTCAACGAAATAACTGGTCATGTTGAGAAAGCTCACATGACCAAGAACTAGGGGCGGCCTGTAAGAGTTGAAGGTGGCCTCCAGCCAACAACCAGCATGAAGCCAAGGTCCTCAGTCCTACAAACACAAGGAAATGAATCCTTCAAACAAACTGAATGAAGTTGGAAGAGGATTCTTTCCCCAGTTAAGCCTCCAGATGGGAACACAGCCCAACTAACACCTTGATTGCAAACTTGGGACACCCTGAGCAGAGGACCCATCTAAGCCTACCTGGACTCCAGACCCATAGAAAATGTGGAATAATAAATGTGTGTCATTTTAAGCCACTAAGCTCATGATAATTTGTCACACAGCAATAGAAAACTAATACATGACTCTTCCCCTCTCTCCACTGGGATAGCTAGATAGCTATTGTTTCCGTTAAATTCTTCATTCTCCCCTGTCTGGATTTTGACAGGACTCTCTTAGCAGGTCTCACTGCCTCCAACACAGCCCCTTCAACTCTGCCATCAAATCAGCTTTTAGGGGGCCTAGGTGGCTCAGTCGTTAAGCGCCTGCCTTCGGCTCAGGTCATGATCCCGGGGTCCTGGGATCGAGCCCTGCATCGGGCTCCCTGCCCAGCGGGAAGCCTGCTTCTCCCTCTCCCACTCCCCCTGCTTGTGTTCCCTCTCTCACTGTGTCTCTCTCTGTCAAATAAATAAATAAAATCTTTAAAAAAAATCAGCTTTCTTTTTTTTTTTTTTTTTTAAGATTTTTTTATTTATTTATTTTGCGAGAGAGAGAATGAGAGACAGAGAGCACGAGAGGGAAGAGGGCAGAGGGAGAAGCAGACCCCCTGCTGAGCAGGGAGCCCGATGTGGGACTCGATCCCGGGACTCCAGGATCATGACCTGAGCCGAAGGCAGTCGCTTAACCAACTGAGCCACCCAGGCGCCCAAAAAAAATCAGCTTTCTAAAATAAAATATGATATGTAACTCTTTTACTTAAAATTAATAGGTGGCAACACATTGCCTGAGGATGTCATAAAAAATTCTTGGCTTGGCACACAAAGGATTTTGTAATGTGGCCCCCAGCCCTCTCCAGCTCTGCTTCCACCACTCATGTACATACAACCCTGTGCAGCTGGGTCAATATCTTCAGAACATATCTAGGAGCCCATCACCTTTTACGATCTTTGCTACCACTACTACTGTGATCAAAACACCATCATCTCATGTCTCATTTAGATAATTGCAATAGCTCCTTGGCTTTTGCTCTTGTCTTTTTAAAATGCAGTCTTAGCAGAACATCCAGATAATCCTATGAAAATACAAGTCAGAACTGACTCCCTTCTGCCCAGTTCTCTGCAATGGAAGGACTCTCCATCTCACCTGAGTCAGAGCCAAAGTTCTTTCAAGATCAGCAAAGCCCTGTATAAGATAGCTTCTCCCTTCTCCCTCCATGGCATCAACTTCATCTCCTACCACTCCAGCCACACTGGAGCTACAAAGGGACAAGGTTTTAATTCATCTGAGGAACTCCAGCACTAGGCTATGAGGCTATTGTCTGGCACAAAGGGGGAATTCAATCAAAATTACATGAATGAAGCTTTTCTTTATAAAAGCATCAATAAAATAATAATTATACAATTGAAAAGAATTATACAATTGAAAAGCATCAATAAAAAAATTATACAATTGAAAAGAATTCAGAAATAAAGAGCTAGATGGCAAAGAAATCCACTTGGCTGAGATACAATTTTCTTTTTAAGTTGGTAACAAATTTTTTTTTTTAATTTCCCAGTACTAGTAAAGAAGAAAGGGGCGTATCCTTTTGCTGAAAAACTCTAACAAGACTGATTAGAAAAACAGAGAGAAGACACAAATTACCAATATCACAAATAAAAGAGTTGACATTACTGTAGATTCTACAGCTATAATAAAAGAAGAATAAGGAAATATTGTGGAAATTTTATGTCAATAAATTTGATGACATAAATGAAATGAATAAATTCCTTGAAGGACCACCATTTCTTGAATGTCACCACTCATTCAAGAAAACATAGATCATCAGAATAGCCCTATATTTACTTACTTAAAAATTGGAATTTAGAGTGAAACTGGACCACTTTCTTACACCATACACAAAAATAAACTCAAAATGGACTAAAGACCTAAACATGAGACTGGACACCATAAAATTCCTAGAAGAAAACAAATTGCAGTAATTTCTTTGACATCAGCCATAGAAACACTTTTCTAGATATCTCTCCTCTGGCGAGGGAAACAAAAGCAAAATTAAATATTGGGACTACACCAAAATTAAAAGCTTCTGCATGGTAAAGGAAACCATAAGCAAAATAAAATGGTGACCTATTGAATGGGCAAATGATATATCCAATAAGGGGTTAATATCCAAAATATATAAAGAACTTACACAACTCAAGACCAAAAAAACCAAATAATCCAATTAAAACATGGGCAGATCTAAAAAAATAGACATTTTTCCAACATACAGACAGAATATAGATAGACAGATGGCCCAGAAACATGTGAAGAAATGCTCAACATCATTAATTATCAGGGAAACACAAATTAAAGCCATAGTGAGATACCATTTTACATCTGTCAGAATGCTTAAAATAAAAAACACAAGAAATAGCAAGTGTTAGTGAGGATGTAGAGAAAAAGGAACTTTGTGTACTGTTGGTGGGAATGCAAATTGGTGCAGCCACTGTAGAAAACAGTACAGAGTTTCCTCAAAAGAATTAAAAATAGAATTATCGTATGATCTGGTAATTCCACTACTGGATATTTACCCAAAGAATACAAAACACTAATTCGAAAAGATATGTGCACCCCTATGTTTATACAGCATTATTTATGGTAGCCAAGATATGAAAGCACCTCAAGTGTCTATCAATGAATGGGTAAAGAAGATGTGATATCTATACATGTATATTATATATTATATAACCTATATACTATGGAATATCACTCAGCCATAAAAAAGAATGAAATATTGCCAGTTGCAACAACATGGATGTAGCTAGAGAGTATAATGCTAAGTGAAATAAGTCAGTCAGAGAAAGACAAACACCACATAATTTTACTCATATGTGGAATTTAAGAAACAAAACAAACAAACAAACAAAGAAAAAAAAAGAGACAAGCAGAAAAACAGGCTCTTAAATACAGAGAACAAACATGGTTGTCGGGGCGGGGGGCAAGAAGAATATGTAAAATAAAGGGAATTAAGAGTATGCTTACCTCACACCTCATGAGCACTGAGAAATGTATAGAATTGTTGAATCATTATGTTGTATACCTGAAACTAATATAATACTGTATGTTAATTATACTTGGATAAAAGTAAATAAATTATTAAAATCAAAATTGGAATCACAGTTAAAAACATTCACATGATGAAAATTCAAGGTCCAGATAGTTTCACTGGTACATTATACGAAGCACTTAAGAAGTAAATAATAATTGGGACGCCTGGGTGGCTCAGTCGTTAAGCGTCTGCCTTCGGCTCAAGTCATGATCCCAGGGTCCTGGGATCGAGTCCCACATCGGGCTCCTTGCTCAGTGAGGAGCCTGCTTCTCCCTCTCCCTCTGCTGCTCCCCCTGCTTGTGCTCTCTCTCTCTCTGACAAATAAATAAATAAAAATCTTTAAAAAAAAAAAAAGAAGTAAATAATAATGGAGCACCTGGGTGGCTCAGTCAGTTAAGCATCTGACGATTTTGGCTCAGGTCATGATCTCAGGATCCACACCCAGTGTGGAGCCTGCTTAAGATTCTCTCCTTCCCTCTCCCTTTGCCACTCCCCACCACTGCTCACAGCACTCTCTCTCTCTCAAAATGAAAAAGTAAAGAATACTAACTGTATACAAATTTTTACAGAAATTTTATTTCACAATAAGATGCTTTGAAGCTATTTGTATATATATTATCTATAGGTATATAAATATATAGATATGTATCCCTTTTGTGGCTGGTAGCATTTTATCCAACAAATATAGCATTTTCTGTTAATCCATTCTCTTGTTGATGAAGTTGTCAGTGCTGAGCATGAATTTACTGAGAGACTGTTGGGTTGGGGTTGGAAGAACACGCTTGAGCTAGGCTGCCTGGGTTCACATACAGTCCTAGCACTTACTAGCCACGTGACGTCGGGCGACAATTTTAACCTTTTTATGAACAGGCTTTTTTTTTTTTTTCCCCTGATCTATAAGGGTATTAATTGTACCTACATCCTAGAGTTGTTATGAGGATTATCTGAGGTAATATTTGTAAAGTGCTTAGAAACATGACTGGAATGTAGTAAGTGCTACATGAGTGTTTGTTAAATACACACAAAAGGAACATCCTTGAAAGTGCTTCCTGGTGCATAGTTGCAGGGATTTGCCTAGGATATATACCAGAAATGAAATTTCTGGGTCAGAAGACAGGCGCTATCTCTTTTAATTTCAACCTCTCTTTATCCTTATGTTTTGGCTATGTCTTTTTTACATCGTATGGCTTTTTTCCTCCTCAGTCTGATCACCTTTGTCCTTTAATAGGAACATGTACACCATTTTCATTTCATCTAATTATACGAGTTTAAAATTATCATCTTAGTATTTGTTTTCTATTTGTTCTATTTGTTTTATGATTCTCTTTCCTTGCTCTTATTTTGATGGAGCATATTTTATTCCTCTTTTCTCCTCAGTAAGCTTGGAAATTATATACTCACATACTATTTTTTACTCTTCTGTGGAGAGTATAATAAGTATAGTTGTGTACTATTATATATACGTATATATATATAAAATGCCTGTGTGTGTGTGTGTGCACGCGTGTGCATGTGTGTACCTCCACATCTTAGCTCACACCTTGATTCTTTATTCTCTTAGTGTCTTTTCAATGCCTTGAAACACTTTTTTTTCCAAATACCTAAAAATATATATTTTGTCCAGATTTTATTGTTCTCAGCAGGTGGACTGATCAGATTTACCTAGACCAAGAAAGTAGAAGCCTAAAACAGTTAAGTTTTCATCTCTAAAATGTATTGTTTTTTTTTCATAAGATTAGAAAATTAGTCTACATGCCCTGAGATTGTACTAAAATGTTATTCACTGATATTTTTGTATCATTTCTACAATCTTAGTTTTAAAGGTTCAGGAGTTTATATTGTGAAGACACTGAATAAAGCAATAACTTGCCTTGAAAAATGTCTGAACTGCAGTTATGATTTACCAGCCTACATAATTTGGTTCTTTATAAACAACGGTATCACAGTTGCCAGGGACACATCTTACCTAGCTCCTTTGTCCTTGAGCCATCATAATAGATTTCCACCTACATTTTCAAGGACAAAACAATGGCTAACTTTCTTAACTAAAGAGGATTTCAGAAAACAACTAGTAAGGCTGATATGAAACATATGCTAAGAAGGTAAAACCATGAAATTAAACATTTTTTTTTATGTCAGTACTATTGTCCATTTCTTTACTACCCCATAAAGAATGGTTTGTAGGTTCGATACAACCCCCATCCCTAATGTGCTTCATTATTAAAACAACACTTAATTAAATAGTGAACAAAGCCAGAAATATGCCATGGTTTAGAGAAATCTCTTAGGTTATTTTCAGATGTTTCTAGTTTGGCAAAAGCCAAAGCATATTTTGTTGAGCACATTTTATTCCTATGTGTATTAGAAGGGAAATCTAACCCATGTGTTTTATTTCATTAATATTTTGCCAAGTTAAATGGTTCTTTTGCAAGATATATTTAATGTTGAGTTATTTTTATGAGGCTTTTTCCCTTGGATTATGAATTCATATGTCACCTAAAGTAAGTATACTTTGATCCAAATATCTTGTAGTTATGAAGTCAGAAACCCACAAAACCCACCATTGTTGGGTGATTTCCCAACAATGCCAAATATATTTCATTTCTACCACTAACATCATGATTTTTTCCCTCATATTTGTCAATCAGCACTTTATTGAGAAAACAACGGAATTGTTCTTCTTTTTAAGCCCTGCTTTTTGACAAATGTCCAAATGAGGCCATGGCTCAATTCAACATGAGCTGCTAACTTCAAATCATGGGCATACATCTAAGTGTATTGTTTGGATACTGACTGAATCACATCTGCAGTTACTTAAAGGTATGATATAAGTTGGCACATCAGAGAGCTTGATGAATACTAATGCATAGAGTGGCAAAAATGACAGGTGAAGATAAGGGGCAATGAGAATTTTCAATGTTGGTGGGAGTGCAAATTAACCAACTGCTCTAGAAAACAATGATTATCTAGTAAAGTTGCAGATGTGCATGCCCTCTAACCCAGTAATTCCAGTCCTAGGTATAGTCCCAAAGAAATTTGCACATGTAAAACAGGGGACATACACAAGAAAGTTCCTGGTGTCATAATAACAGTTCCAAGAAACTGGAAACAACTTAAGTCTGAATCAATAGGAAAAATGACTATGTATGTTGTGATATCCATACAATGTGATTGTAAAGAGCAATGGAAATGAGTAAAGTATAGGCATGTTACGTTATTAATATGGACAAGTCTCAAAAACAGAGTGTTGAATGATGAAGAACCAAGTCATAGTAGAAAAAAATGCAGCATTATTGTATTTATGTGAAGATTAAAAGTGTAAAAACAAAGAAGTTAGTGGTTAAGAATATATACAAATATGTAACAGCATAAACAAAAGCCATGCAATAATATAAATAAAATTCAGGATAGTCATTATTTCCCATGGGGTGCTGGAAAGTGGAAGGGATAAGACATGGGAAGAACCTCTAAAGACTGCATCAGGGTTCAATTTTTTTTAAAGCTGTGTGGTGGGTCCACAAATTTTTGGGTTTTTTTTATCATGATTGCTATAGTTTAAAACTTATGAATATTATTTTGTATTTATTCAACCTTTAAAAATTAATTTCTAAAATGCAGATTTAAGCATGCAGTCAACATCCTGAATTATTTACCTACTGCCCCAATTCTCATGAAACTAAAACAAAAGGTACAGTCTGTCAGAGTTTAGTTATGTGTTTAATGCTTCTCTTCCTGCCCTGACTTTCCAAAAAAAAAAAAATCCCTTTGGGTTCTTTCTATGTCTTACATAGCTGGGCTATTTCTTATATTTTCGGATTAGATTAAATACTATCAGGCAGCTTCTGTCATTGCGCATAAGTAGTAGTGATTACTTCATCAGAAAAAAAAATCTATAATAACATGGCATAGTAGTTAATGTTTGACAAGCAAGTCTCAACGGTGTACTATAGCTGTCAGGACCACCATTAGGAACCTGAAGACGCGGCGGGCTGACTTCTGCAAGGGAACAGAGTTCTCTCTCCGTCAAGACAAGGCTGAACTCTTGCCAAACAACAGGGAATCTACTCATTGTATAGAATCAATTATTCACAAATCCAAGGTGGCCAGGCTTCTTCCCTCCCCACCCCTTCCCTTCCTTTTTTCCTTTGGTCTCCCTCCCCTCTTCTCTCTCTCCCTTCTCCTTTCCTTCCTTTCTTTCTTTCACCAGCTGTATTAAATATCCATTATGTGCCAGGTGCCAAATATTCATGTATGTACTAGTGTCCCGAAAGAATTAATGGACCGTGCCATGGTGAGCGCTGTGAATTGTGTAAGACTGTTGAAACACAGACCTGTACCTCTAAAACAAATAATACATTATATGTTAAAAAAAAAAAAAAGAAGAAGATAATAGGAAGGGAAAAATGAAGGGGGGCGGAAATCGGAGGGGAGATGAACCATGAGAGACTATGGACTCTGAGAAACAAACTGAGGGTTCTAGAGGGGAGGGGGGTGGGGGGATGGGTTAGCCTGGTGATGGGTATAAAAGAGGGCACATATTGAATGGAGCACTGGGTGTTATACGCAAACAATGAATCATGGAACACTACATCAAAAACTAATGATGTAATGTGTGGTGATTAACATAACAATAAAATAATAAACATAACATAAACAATAAAATAAAATTAATTAATAAAATAATTAATAGGACCTTCGGCATGGCATGCACTGCAGTCATACCCCCCTTCTCTCCCTGCACAGAATGTGATTGATCAAATGATATATCACAACTTTTACGGTATATAGAATTCTTTTGTCTTTTTAAAATTGTGAGTTTTATGATATATCCAAAAGAGTAAGAAAAAACGTATATTTTTTAAAAATGCAATTTAAGGGATGATAATAAAATCAACACTCAGGTGCTCACCATCCAGCTCAAGAAATAAACAGTAACCGAAGTGAACATGTGTGCCCCTCCCCAATTTTCCCTTCTTTTCTCCATCTAGAAATAATGCACTATTTGAATTGTACATCATCATCATTCTCCTACTTTTCTTTAGAGTGGTATCACCTATGTGTTTATCTAAATACTTCATGTTTTTGAAATATTAATTGGACAATATATATTCTTCTGTAACTCAGTGTTTTTTACTCAACATTCTATTTTTGCGATTCAGCCATGGAGCTGTGGTCGATTACGGTTGCATAGTATTCCACTGCATGCCTTTGTCTCAACTGATTCAACCTCTCTTTGCTGATGGCTGTCTAACTTGTTCTGTTTTTGCTGTGACAGAGGGTTGGCTCTGGGCATCCTTTTGCATGTCTCCCCATGCAAATGTGCAAGTGTTTCTCTTGGGTATATATCTAACAGTAGAGTTGTTAGGTCATAGGATACATGAATCTCCCACTGTCCTGGAAAATGTCTATTTTCCAAAATCTTGATGTACATTCCTACCTACAATGGGTGAGAGTTCTTAGCGCTACATCATCACCAACAGATAATAATACTGCTTGACTTTTTAATTTTTGCCAGTCTGGTGAGCGTGAAATTGTATCTCACCCTGGTCTTACATTTCAGTTCTTTGTTACCAAGGAGTTTGAGCATCTTTTAATATTTATTGGGCATTTATATTTTTCTTTTGTGTACTGCCTATTTATGTTTTTTGCTGATTTTGCTATTTGGCCATTTATTTTCTTTAACATTATTCAGAAGAATTCTTTATATGTATTTTTGATATGAGTTCTTTTCCAGATATGTGTATCACAAATATGCCCTCCCAGTTTGTGGTTTGGATTTCACCCCCTTTATGATATTTTCAAATGTCTTTTGAGATCTTGATTTTAATATAGTCAAAATTATAAGTCTTTTTGTTTATGCTTTGTGCTTTTTTTAATTTAATTATGTTATGTTAATCACCATACATTACATCATTCGTTTTTGATGAGTGTTCCATGATTCATTGTTTGCATATAACACCCAGTGCTCCATTCAATACGTGCCCTCTTTAATACCCATCACCGGGCTAACCCATCCCCCTACCCACCTCCCCTCTAGAATCCTCAGTTTGTTTCTCAGAATCCATAGTCTCTCATGGTTCGTCTCCCCCTCCAATTTCCCCCCCCCTTCATTTTACCCTTCCTGCTATCTTCTTTTTTTTTTTTTAACATATAATGTATTATTTGTTTTAGAGGTACAGGTCTGTGATTCAACAGTCTTACACAATTCACAGTGCTCACCATAGCATATACCCTCCCCAATGTCTATCACCCAGCCACCCCATGCCCCCCACCCCCCACCACTCCAGCAACCCTCAGTTGTTTCCTGAGATTAAGAATTCCTCGTATCAGTGAGATCATATGATACATGTCTTTCTCTGATTGACTTATTTCGTTCAGCATAATACTCTCCAGTTCCATCCAAGTTGTTGCAAATGGCAAGATTTCATTCCTTTTGATGGCTGCATAATATTCCATTGTATATATATACCACATCTTCTTTATCCATTCATCTGTCGATGGACATCTTGGTTCTTTCCACAGTTTGGCTGTTGTGGACATTGCTGCTATAATTATTGGGGTGCATGTACCCCTTCGGATCACTACATTTGTATCTTTGGGGTGAATACCCAGTAGTGCAATTGCTGGGTCATAGGGTAGCTCTATTTTCAACTTTTTGAGGAACCTCCATACTGTTTTCCAGAGTGGCTGCACCAGCTTGCATTCCCACCAACAGTGTAGGAGGCTTCCCCTTTCTCCTCATCCCTGCCAACATCTGTCATTTCCTGACTTGTTAATTTTAGCCATTCTGACTGGCGTGAGGTGGTATCTCATTGAGGTTTTGATTTGGATTTCCCTGATGCCGAGCGATGTTGAGCACTTTTTAATGTGTTTGTTGGCCATTTGGATGTCTTCTTTGGAAAAATGTCTTTTCATGTCTTCTGCCCATTTCTTGATTGGATCATTTGTTCTTTGGGTGTTGAGTTTGATAAGTTCTTTATAGATTTTGGATTCTAGCCCTTTATCTGATATGTCATTTGCAAACATCTTCTCCCATTCTGTTGGTTATCTTTTGGTTTTGTTGACTGTTTCTTTTGCTGTGCAAAAGCTTTTTATCTTGATGAGGTCCCAAGAGTTCATTTTTGCCCTTGCTTCCCTTGCCTTTGGTGATGTTTCTAGGAAGAAGTTGCTGCAATGCTTTGTGCTTTTTGTTTCTTTCTACAGAAATCCATCCCTACACAGAGATCATAAATATATTCTCCTTTACTGTCTCCTAAAAGCTGTAAAAGTTTTACATTTGTCATTTAAGTCCTTAATCTACAAGGAATTGATTATTGTGTGTATGTAAGGATCTGTTTTATCTCATCATATAGTCAACCAAGAGCCAGAGTACCATTCACAGGAGTTCATCCCTTCTTCAGTAATCCACACTGCCATAGCAATCTATACCATTTCCTTCTAGGGAAGGCCCTGTTTCTGGGTTGCGTGTTTTGTTCCTTTAGGTACAGTCTATCTTTACACCAATACCACATTGTCTTAATTACTGTATTTGGTAGAGCAACCTGCCTCATCTCTTTGTCTTTCAAAATTCTACGCTATTCTTGGCCCTCGGAATTTCCACATAAATTTGAAAATCAGATTGTAACTTCTATGTAAAACACTATTTAGATTTTGATTGGAATAGCATGAAATTTACAGTTAATTTGAGAATCAATACTCATACAATATTGAATTTTCCCATCCATAGCATATGATAACTTCAAAATTATATCTTCTTCAATGTTTTCCAATAAATTCCTTTTTTCATATACAAGTTGTGCATTTTTAAACATGTTAAACAACTTTATTTTTTTTTAAGATTTTATTTATTTATTTGATAGAGAGAGAGAGAAAGAGCACACAAACAGGGGGAGGAGCAGAGGGAGAAGCAGACTCCCTGATGAGCACGGAGCCCGAAGCGGGGCTCGATCCCAGGACACTGGGACCATGACCAGAGCCAAAGGCCGACACTCAACTGACTGAGCCACCTAGGTGGCCCTGTTAAACACTTCAGTATTAATGTATAATTGATGTACTAAAACTGCACCTGTTTAATGTATATGATTTGAAGAGTTTGGACATACACATACACCCTTTCATGCAACTGTCACCACAGGCAAGTTTATAGACGTAGCCATCACCTCTAAAAGTTTTCTTGTGCCCCTTTGTTTTTGGTTTTGCTTTTGTGGTAAGAATACTTAATATGAGATCTTCCTTATGAACAATGTTTTTAGTGCACAATGCAATATTGTGAATTAGAGGGCCTATGTTGTACAGCAGATCTCTAGAACTTATCATCTTGCATTGCTGAAACTTTATACCCATTGAACAATAACTCCCCATTCCCTCCTGCCCTCAGCTCCTGGCAACCACTATTCTATACTCTCCTTCTTTGAGTTGGACTATTTTAGATACCCCATATAAATGGAATCATGCAGTATTGGTCTTTCTATGACTGGTTTATTTCCCTTAGTATAGAGTCCTTTGGATTTATTCATGTGGTCACATATGGCAAGATTATCTCCTTTTTTAGGGCTCAATAATATTCCATTGTATATGCCACAAGTTCTTTATCCATTAATTCACCAATGGACATTTTGATTGCTTCCATATTTTGGCTTGGTAAATGATGCTGCAATGAAAATGGGAGCACAGGTATCTCTTTGCAATCCTGATTTCAATTTTTTTGGCTATTTACCCAGAAGTGATGTTGCCGGATTATATGGTTGTTCTATTTTTAATTTTTTGAGGACTCTCCATACTGTTTTCATAGTGGCTGCACCATTTTACATTCCCACCAACAGTGCACAAGGGTTCCAATTTCTCCACATGCTTGTCAACTTTTGCCATCTTTTGGGTTTTTTGGTAATAGAGATCCTAACAGGTGGGGGTAAAATTTCATTGTGGTTTTGGTTTGTGTTTCCCTAATTATTAGTGATGTTAAACACCTTTGTATGTACCTGGTGGCCATTTGTATGTCTTTTTGGAGAAATGTCTATTCAAATCTTTTGCCCATTTTTTAATTGGGTTATTTGTTTTGTTGTTGCTGTTGTTTTGCTATTGAGTAGTTGGAGTTTCTTATATACTTTGGACATTAACTCCTTATCAGATATATGGTTTGCAAATATTTTCTCTCATCCTATACATTGCCTTTTCATTCTGTTGCTTATTTCTTTTGCTCTTCAGAAGCTTTTTAATTCCTTATTATTTTTGCTTTTGTTGCCCGAACTTTTCGTGTCATTTCCAAGAAATCATTGCTAAGACCAATGTCAGGAAGATTGTTCCCTATATTTTCTTCAAAGAGTTTTGTAGTTCAGGTATTATATTTAAGTTTTATCAATTTGAGTTGATTTTTGTGTATTTAGTAAGATAAAGGTCCAGTGACTTTATTTTTGTTCCTATTGGAAGTAGTGGGAGTATAAACTGATATACTGTTTTGGAACACAATGTGACATTACCTGTGACCTAGCAACTCTAGCCCTAAGTGCATCCCCAAGAGATGGGTCATGGACACAGGAGACCTATGAAAGCAGCATTTTTCATGATATTAAGAAGTTCAAGTGTCCATGAAAAGTATGGTGAATAAGTTATTGTGGTATATTCACTGAAATAGTATAGGAGTGAAAATATATAAACTAAATCTATGCCTATTAATGTGGGTCAATGCTAAAATCATAACATTGAGTGAAGAAGGCAAGTTACAAAGAACCCATGCAGTGTGATGCCTTTAATATAAAATTGAAGCTCAGGAAATTGAGATAATCTATTGTTTGGGGTACATGCACACATAGTAAGATTATAAAGGTAAAGGAGTGATCACCATGAAACTCAGTAAAGTGGGTATCTGGGAAGGGGAGGGTTGAACAGGGTTGCTGTTGTGAAGACATACTGGCAGCTTCAAAATACTAGTTATTTTCTATTTCTTAAGCTGGCTGGACAGTATTCACATGTCCTATTATTTTTAAAATATACATAAATATGTCTGTGTGTATAACTACACATGCCATACATACATAGATAGTATACATATCTTTGATTCATGTTATAATTTGTTTAAAAATCTTCACAAAAATTTAATTTAAACTTTTAACAGGTGAAAATTATTTTTTGGTACTCCAAAGAATATTTTCATGGTTTTATGATCGCTCAAGAGTGTGTTCTGGGTGTGAGCTTCTTTGTATCTCTGTATACGGTGAGGTAATTACTAACCCCAGTGATGGGCTTTAAGATCTGTTCACCTGTGTGTTGTAAATTTTTGAAATTAACATTTTCTAATTGCTCTAAGAAAGAGATTCACAGAGCCTTGCAAGGTCCTCAGGCAGACCTGGGTCTGGCCTCCATGGAAGCACTGATCAGTATACACTGTGTGTCACTGAAACACAGTGTGGAAAAATAAATCTGTTGGGCTTTAACTTTTTTCTCCTCCCAGGCTTCTGGCTGGAGAACTACCCTTAGCCCATCTGACAAATGAAAATGGGATAAGTGACAAATTTTAAAATCTTCCTTTTATTTCCATGATTTATTCTTATCCTCTATTCTTCCATTTCTGCTTAAAATCATTTTAAACAGCAACCTACATCTTTTCAACACATAGACGAAACTGTCTGATAGGATGAATTGCATGAAACCTTCTTACCCAAGGAACATGTTCTAGCCTGAATTTTCCTAAACTTCAGCCATTTGAAAATCCCTTTATGATTTTTGACATAACCATTTATCACATGTCCTATGATATAAGTCATACTTCCCTTTCAATTTGACTCACTTTTGCTATCCTCACTCTAAAAAATGATCTTAGTCAAATCACGAAGTTGTTGGGCTATTTCTATTTTATCTAATGTTCATCAAAGAGAATCGTAACTATTACTATTTTTAAAAGTTTGTCCATACAACACACTTGACCAAAACGTATTCTAGGTACGTCCGTGTGCTACATTTTGGGAAAATATAATGAAGTTTAAAAAGACAAAAAAAAAAGCCTACCTCTCTCCCACCTCCTCTGCCCCCAAAGTACACACTCAACAGAAGGGCAACTGGCAGCCAGCTCCAGCCTCAGCATTTGCCAGACTGCCAGTCTTCTCCTTTGTCTGCCGCATGTTTCCCATTTGGATTTGCTTTCTGTCTTTTATTTGGGACTGCCATCTTTCCCTTGCCCAGCTCATTATAGAAGGGGGTAAATTTATGCCCTGGGAAACCGACACTCCCGCAGCTGCAGTGTCAGCCAGTCGGCCAAGATAAAGTAGCAGAGCAGGATTAGCAGACTGGTGCTCAAGTTCCCGTTTATAGGTGGGCCAAGTCACTGGGGGCATGTGTGGCTGCTTTAAAAGTGCGTTGTCCACCTCCCCATCCGCAGCCTGCCAATAGCAGGGTGACAGAAGTCCCCATAGTCCTCTGTGACAATCCAATTCACATGTTTCCTCAGTGATCATCCACCACTTGGGCTTCATTTGCTCAAATTCTTCACCAAATTTCTAGCCGGGGCATTTCTGGCTTATTAAGCCCTGCTTCTTTCTTCATGGCATGGTGCAGCTCTGACCTAGTTTGATTAAAGAGCTTTTTTTTTTTTCTCTCTTCTTTTTTGCTGTTCTTCAAGGTCAGATGGTTTAGATATTTCCAGAAGGCTGCCACTGCCTCTTAGTCCCACACATGTGTATATGATGCCATTGGCAGGGGCTTCCAGGCGCATGGCTGGGTCCATTAAGATTTAGTGAAGCCTGAAAAGGAGAATCAATGTTTCATTTACATCAGAAGGCTCAACATCTCATCACATCCTGGTGGACACAGGCTGTACAACATCTTAATACTAATCAGCTCTCTCTGACATTGAATTCTAAGGATTGGTATTAGCTCTGGCCCTCCCCTCTCCTTTCAGACAATCATCTGCCCCTTGCTGGGCTGTACAATTTGACACTCTTGTTCAGCGACTTCTCACTCATTAAACTGATCAAGATACAAAACTCGTTAGTTAATTTTTCATGCACTTGGGGGATCTGGTTGCATATTTTAATGATCTGCTCTCAGAACGTGCTGATCAAACTGCATATTTTGTTGATTTGCTGTGACATATCCTTAACCACAGTGTTGCTCACACAGGGTCTTCAGTGATGTGAGCTGCATCCAAGAAGCTTAGAGTGGATGCTGTGTGTGCTAATTGAGCCGTGCGGCTCTGCCGAGACATTAATGTGCTCTTTCCTGATTGATCTGAATAATAACCATTTGGAATTTTCATATTCCATACCCCAGGGCTCAGATGGTATCAAAACCAATATTTACTAGAGTCGCATTTGTCCTACTTAGACCTTAAGGCACTTTTCTCATTTGCTTAAGGTTTGGTCATGAAAACTGGGGACTCCACACCACCACCAACAACACACACCCACCCACCAACCCACCCACCCACACACACACACACAACCACGCATAAATGAGATAAACAAAGAAATCAGAGAATAAGTCAGAATGATAACAGAAAATAAAGGAAAACAGAAAGATCACAATAATCTTTAGCTAGACTCTCTGGATCCTGTGAACGTTGAGGGCTCAGAATTGACTCCATGCATTTGGAAAATAAATAGTCCAATTGTGCTTCTCTGTCCCAAATCAGTGACTCCAAACTGAGTCCCTGAGGAAGAGTGGGTGCTCTGGGAGCCCTGCCAATGAGGAGGCAGAGCTGAGCTGCCCGGGCCTCTGCCAGCACCTCTTGTCCAGACCTCCACTTGGCTGTTCATGTGACTCTTAGGAAATAAATCAGGGTCTCCAGACCTTATTTCCCATTTTTTTGAAAAAAGATGGGAGAGGCCACAGGCATCTTCGATTTCTAAATTCTGTATAGTAGGAGGAGCCAGGTCATGGGTTTTGAAAAACATTTCCGCCAAGGGAAAATATTTCATATTATAGACAGATAGGTTTTGCTTTAATACACTATCAAAACACATCAAAAATTAAAAATGGAAAATTAAAAATTAAAATGTGGTTTGAGAATGTGAGGTTGTCTTCTCAAGATATCCACAATAAGAGAGCATAAATAAACATGATTTTCAGCATGCCCCAAATGCCCTATAAAGGGCCAAATAGCAAATAGTTCCAGCTTTGTGGGCGATGTAGTCTCTGTCACAACTACCTAAATCTTCTATTGTGGTGGGAAAGCAGCCATTGAAGATGCATAAACAAGTGGGTGTGGCTGTATACCAATTAAACTGTACGTACAAAATCAGGCAGCTGGCCAAATCTGACCCAAGGGCTGTAGTTCATTAACCATCGGTCTAGAACAGTATTCTATCATCCTCAGTTTACTCCTCCGTAAAAGGAAAACATATTAGTACCTGCCTTGTAAGAATGCTAGGAGAATTATATGAGTTAAATAGTACTGGAGTCCTTGGAACTATGACTCACACATAGTAAGCTCTATGAAAATGTTGGCTACTTTTGTTACTATTAGTTATTATTTGGATTATATAATTCCTTTAATTCATTGTCTTGATGATTCAACTAATACTTATTAAGCCTCTACTCTTTGTTATTTCCTGTGCTGCATCTGGGTCTTCAGGAGTGACCTAACCAACCAGAGCCTTCTTGTCATGGAGCCCACAGAATGGTGGGGGTGAGAGATGAGGACAGAGATCATTATAGGTCATGACCACTTCTATAGACAGGCAGGCTCAGGAGCACAGAGACATCTGACCGAGACATGGGACATCAGATGAGGCTTCTATGAGGAAGTGGTGGCTGAACTGAAATATGAAAAGCTAGTAGGACTTAGTGAGTCATGGGGATCATAACAGGTGAAGGCCACACTGGGAAAGGTGGGGGAGAGTGTTTAATCAGAGGAAACAGGCTGAGAAGAGTTAAAGATAACTGGATTAGGGAGTGGATGGAAGTAATGAGGAGAGAGACTAAAGAGGTGGCAGACCCTCATGAACCATCTTGAAGATTTGGGGTTGATCCTAAAATAAGGCTTGGATGACTCAAGCTGAAGAATGGCACGTGCTCTAGATAGAATGCCTAGCAGCACACGGAGAATGGATTGGGTTATAAAACTGGTGTTAGGAAAAGCAGAAAGAAAACACTAAGAGGGGCACCTGGGTGGCTCACTCGTTAAGCATCTGCCTTCGACTCAGGTCATGATCCCAGGGTCCTGGGATGGAGCCCCGCATCAGGCTCCCTGCTCAGCTGGAAGCCTGCTTCTCCCTCTCCCACTCCCCCTGCTTGTGTCCCCTCTCTTGCTCTCTCTCTCTCTCTCTGTCAAATAAATAAATAAAATATTAAAAAAAAAAAAAGAAAGAAAACACTAAGAGAAGGCAAAAGCATGTGACCAGGGAGGAAAGTGTATCAAGACAGGATGGGACTTTCTAGAGAGGGTAAGAAAGATAAGGTCTGTAAAGGATACATGAAAAGATGTTAAACATTGCTCATCATCAGGGAAATACAATCAAAACTATAATGAGATATCACCTCACACCTGTCAGAATGCCGAAATTTAACGACAGAGGAAACAACAGGTGTTGGCGAGGATGCGGAAAAAGGGGAGCTCCCTAACACTGTTGGTGGGAATGTAAACTGGTGCAGCCACTCTGGAAAGAAGTATGGAATTCCTCAAAAAGTTAAAAATAGAGCTACTCTATGACCCAGCAACTGCATTACTAGGTATTTACCCAAACGATACAAAAGTACTGGTTCAGAGGGGCACATGCACCCCGATGTTTATAGCAGCATTATCAACAATAGCTATATTATGGAAAGAGCCCAAATGTCCATCAACTGATGAATGGATAAAGAAGTGGTATATATGTATATACAATGCAATATTACTCAGCCATCAACAAGAATGAAATCTTGCCATTTGCAACAATGTGGATGGAACTAGAGCGTATTATGCTAAGAGAAATAAGTCAGTCAGAGAAAGACAAATACCATATCATTTCACTCATAAGTGAATTTCACTCATAAGTGGAGTTTAAGAGAAAAAGGGGAAGGGAGAAAAAAAGAGAGAGGGAGTCAAACCATAAGAGACTCTTAACTATAGAGGAAAAACCGAGGGTTGGTTGCTGGAGGGGTAGTGGGTGGAGGATGGGCTATCTGGGTGATGAGTACTAAGGAGGGCACTTGTTATGATGAGCGCTGGGTGCTATGTGTACGTGATGAACCACTAAATTCTACCCCTGAAACCAATATTACACTATATGTTAACAAACTGGAATTTAAATAAAAACTTGAAACATAAAAAACAATAAAAAAAGAAAGATGAGGTCTGAAGACAAGTCATCAATGGCCCTCAAGAAAGCATCATAATAGAGTGATAAGGGCCAGCCTAGGTAATAAGGACCATGGTCACTAGGAATATGCACAGAGATCTATCTCAAGAAGTTTGAAAGAGAAATAGAAATTGAATGGTAAGTAAGTATAGTTGGGATGGGTTAGACAGAGAAGAAAGTATATAGGAAGCTACTGACAAAGGGACAGAAAGGGGATAATTGATGGAACAGGGCACTGAAGAAGTCCCCAGAGAACGAGATCCAGAGCAGAAAGTAAGATCAGCCTTGGCAGAAAGGAAGGGCCACATCCCCCTGAGACACAGAAGAAAGCATCTACAATGACAACAAAAAATTAGTTCGCTGGATAAAGAAAGGGCAAGAAAAATTACCCTCGATCTCCTTCAAAAGTAAAGGACGGAAAATGATTTACTGAGAGTGAGAAGTGGCATCATCGGGGCCGGGAACCCGAGGGCAGAGGACTGGGTCTGACTCAGACACTGTGGGGACTGGCAGGGAACAAGAAGAATGAATAAACAATTTGAGAGAGGCCTCAAGCTCCCTGATCAGATTTTGGGAGCACAAAACCATGATGGACTCTAACAGCACTGGTTGGAGATATGTTTCTCCTGAGTAACACTTGTCAGCCCAGATCAAGAAAAGACAAAAAGGAAAGTGTGAGTTACCCGGAGGTGTGAACTGGCAGGTGGGACTCGCAGAAAGCCAATGAGGAGAAGGATTGTAGGTGCTAGTGAGAGTGTTTCGGGGACAGTAAACGTATGATCCTGGCCAAGGAGACAGCCAAGTCAAGCCAGCAGGATGGTGTGAATGCAGGGAAGGTGGTAGACACCCAACTTCAACATTAGAATCATTAAGCTGGTTTTGTTTCTTTTCCTAACATTTACTAGAATGAATTTCCAAAGCTTACTGAACTATCATTTTGTGATATGAAAAAAACAGGAGAAACTTATCCCTTATAGTGATTAAAAAGAGGCAAAAGCCTTCCAAATGTTAGTTAATTCAAATGGAATTCCCCATCTGAGAACTGTTGCACAGAAGTTGCGTTTAAAATCCAGGTTGTGAAAAAATAAATAAAATAAAATAAAATCCAGGTTGTGGACTTCTTCACTGAATGAGAGAGAGGTGAGAGCCATCCATCAGCAGGTCTCCCTGAGGCCCCCCCATAAAGGAGCGCCTGCAGCTTGGTGCACGGTCCTCAGAGCCCAGGCACGCACCACCCAACCTCTCTGCCCTGCTTAAGGGTCTTAGTTGCCTCAGTGCCTTGACATTTTCAAATACTTGCATTTTTGGCAGCACATTTGAGGGAATTAAAAGACAAACACTTTTGTTGTTTGTTTAAAGCAAGTTTCAGAAAACGTCTTATAATTATCCTGCTATTCTTTCATTTGCTCGTTGGCAGCACGCCGCCACTTGAGAGGAAATGGTTACTGCCCCGAGAGTGTTCTTTTTTGTCCTCCTGGGGTACAACTCTTCTGGGTTCCAGCAAATCTGTGCCCTTCTTGTGGCCCTGGCTTGATTTCCCGTGGATGCCTGCACCTGTCATTCACTGCAAGTTGACCCCAGCCCCAGCCACCCACCCAAAGAGCCCTGACTGACCCCCACCTCAACTGTAGTAAAAACAAATTGGCCACACCGATCCAAATGTGTCTGGACACCTTGGGCAAAACACACACACACGGAGCAGGTGAGCAAGTGGAACCTGATTCGCCGTAGCTGGTGTACCTTGCAGAGAGGTTCAAACACCTTCAGTCTCACAGCTTTCACAGAGCCACAGAGCTTCCCTCTGGAGTCGACAAATGTCTGTATCTGGAAGCCATCTCTGAAGACAGATACCCGCGTGTATTTCTCGGATTTTCAATGCTCACGTTGGCAGGTGGTAGGGATGGCTACTTTTGTATCGCAGTCACTGAGCTAAACACACTTTCTATACCTTATTTCATTCATTTGCTCCTCACAACAACGGGGATCTACAGCAACAACCAACACCTAACAGGGCACCGTGATTATTCTGCTTTCCAGACGGGTGACGGAGGCTTAGAGAACAACTAAATGACTCCCTAAAATCACGCAGCTACCACCAGCACCAAGATTTGCATCCGGGCAGGGGGAGCCCAGACACAAGGCCCTCCTCCACCACTTTACAATTCATTCAGTGGCTTTTCCATTTACTCTTCATCATAAATGATTCAAGTTTTCTAGAACCTGAGACTGCAAGCTTAATTGCCCCAGGCTCTCCATTCCATCCGGCTACACTCATTTGCTTATGTGATGAAGTGCCTTCCTCCTTACACAGCTCTTTGCAAAATGTGGTCAACAAGCATTTTATTCATTGCCTCCTTAGGTCTCTCCCCACCTCAGGTCTCACAAGAGCTTGCGAGCGATGCTTTCTCTCCACCCATCCTTACTCACATCTTCCACAAGGGGGCACATTCTGACCACAAAGCTGTGGATGTCCCAGCTGGTGAGCTGAAATACAACCAGTGTCACCCTAATGCCTTCATTCTGCCACAAGAAATGGCTTTATTCAAGCTACACTCCTCATTCTTATTTCATGGCGGGGGAGCAACAGTAAAAAAGGAAACCATATAATTTTTGTGGACTGTTTCTCCATAATTCATTCACTGGGTTTCTATGTTATGTTGTATGGAATCCATTAAGCAGGATATTGAAGCTTATGAATGGAGACCTAGTAATTCTTCTTTAATAAACATGAGTTACTTTTATTTCTTAAACTTTATTAGGCACTTACCCAAAACATTACTCAAAACTGCTTGTTAATAATATGAATGATGATTTTGATTCCGTTTGCATTATTAGTATTTCTAAAGGCCTAAAATACAAAGTCTGGACTATTCATAAAGACTGAGAAAATGGCTGGCATTTGAATGTAAATCTTTGTGCCTGAGTTTAATTCCATCTTGACACTTCTCACCAAACCATGTAGGAAGGCAGCAGCTGCTACCACAGGGGCCTTTTTGTGTCTCTGAGGAAACGATACCTGAGGGGACTTACTCAGAGCCTGAGGAGGGAGTCCTATAGGAGGAAGAGCCCTCCTTTGCTTGCTTCTCTGTATGTTGCATTACTCACCAAGCAGAGCTATCATAATGTAACATAATAAAAAAAAATTATTTAAAAAAGAGTAAAGAAATGTAAACACACTTCTCACTTTGAAGCAAAGCTGTCTGTGCCCTCTTCTTCTCCATCACATTCTTTCCTTGATAGATCTCGTCCATTTTCATGACTTTGAAGACCATTTGTAGAGTGATGAGTTTCAAACGTCTATCTCCCCAGGCCTCCCCTCTGAACCCAATTCACATCTAAATACCTTCCTGACAACTGACAACTCCATGTGGACAGCTTCTTGCCACGTCAAACTGAACAAGTCCTGACGGAACAGTTGATTTCCCACCACAACCCCAAAAAAGGCATCACTTTTTCCCCAAGTTCAGGAAATGGCCCTAGGATCCACCTGGTTTCTAAAACCAGACCCTGGGGGGAGTCATCCTGACATCCACCTTTGCCTTTCCTCAAACTCAAATGCATCAGCCATTCCTCTTGATTCTACGTTGAAAAGATATCTTACATATTTTTACTGTTTTCTTTCCAATTCATTTTCCATTTCAGTTCAAGATTCTGTCGACTCTGGCCTGGACCACTGTAGAAACCTCTCACTGGACCCCCACTCCATTCTTGTCCCTCTCCCTGACAATCCAGCCCCCACACCGCAGCTTAATTCATCTTAAAGTGTAGATTTGAGTCTGATTTCTCCAAATTAAATCCCTTCAATGGCTTCTCATTGCACATAGAATAAAATTCCAACTCCTTATGAGGGCCCTAGAGGCCCTATAACCTTTCCAACCTTATTTGAACTGCCATTCAAGGCAGCTCGCCTTCTGTGGGATCTGGAACAGGCCATCCTCTTCCATACCTCAGGACCCTTGTGCTGGCTGTTCCTGCAGGACTTTCCTGGTCATCCTGCGTAGGTAGGTCTTCCTGGTTACTCACTAACACCTTATTTATTTCCTTCCTAATGCTGTCTGCAGCCTATAATTATTTTTTTTTAAGATTTTATTTATTTATTTGACAGAGAGCGCGAGAGAGCACAAGCAGGTGGAACAGTAGAGGGAGAGGGAGAAGCGGGCTCCCTGCCAAGCAGGGACCCCAATGCGGGGCTCGATCCCAGGACCCTGGGATCATGACCTGAGCTGAAGGCAGACGCTTAACCATCTGAGCCACCCAGGCGCCCCTGCAGCCTATGATTATTTTATTAATTTATTTGCTTGCTTATTTATTATCTCTCTCTCCAACTATGTAATTCCCAAAACTGGTTCAGTCGATAACAATCACTGTCCATAATATAGGTGTATAAAAATATGACTATCTAAATATTTCATTTTTGTTTACAAATTCGCATTCTACCAAGATAGATAGACAAATTTAATGTAAATCTAGGTGGACCCCCATCCACTTCACTAGGGTGTACTCAAGTTGTAGAGGAATTACATGGGTGCCCCTCAAGATCTCCATGTTCTCTGTCCATACTAACATCTGGCCGCACACCTGTTGTCCTTCCGGGCCCCAGTTGGTGTTTCACAAAGGCCACCAGAGAGACCTCCTTTTCCTAAACACAAGGCCCTTCCATCCAGTGGTTCTCACTACTGTTTTCTTTAGGTGCAAACAAGTCATTCTACAGTTCCGACACCGTGCTGGGTCCTGGGCAGTCTGCTGCTGGCTGAAGCTTGGTCTGTTTCAATCTGGCTCTGAAATCATTCCTACTTGGGGATGGGCACAAGGCCCCTTTTCCAGGACCCACCAATGTCTGCACTCTTATTACCTTCCTCCAACTCCTCTATTGTCTCAGTTCAGAGAAACTTTTCCTAGAAGGAGCAAGAGATGGGTAGACAGAAGCCTTGCCCTCATTTTTGAGGTCCCTCTCTCAAACATTTTTTTCTATATGGGGTCCTGTGTGTTGCTCTAAGGGCCTAATCTTTTGAAACTCAAAGCAGACAGAAACTTTTTTTTGCATATCACTTTCCTAAATCTATGAACCCAGAAAAATCTAACTGGTTGATTCAGGGAAAGAGCTGAAAAAAGAGGAGGGAAAAGCATTTTTTTAATAGATAATGGTTCAAAAATATTTCTCCATCACACTACTATACTGTGCCTGGCACATTGTTGGGGTAGAATAGGTATTTGTAAATTTAAAAGTTAATAATGAGTAAATGACTGAATAAATATGTGCTCAATGTCAGAAAGCTGCAGTTGGGTAAATAGAGAGGCCAGAACACAAATTAGGAGGTCCAAGTCCTACACCCTACCCTCCTGCTGAACATTTGATCCCTTCCCAGCTCATTTAATTGTACTATTCCAAGCCTTCCAAATAGAGACAGAATTATGGCTGATGTGGTTGACAGATAATGATAACTACTTTGCAGTTTTTTGAGCTCCTTATAATAAAATATAAGAATATAATGGCTTATATTCTTTACAGAAATCAGTTTATTATAATATCTTCTCCATGAGCAAAGCATTTGCCAGGATTCTTCCATTAAATTGTTTTATAACCTCTCTTACAAGACAATGCAAACTATGAGTTTGCATTCATAGGTTTACTTCAAGATTTACCCAGAATTTAGAGTCTTCCAAAAGTAGCTCAAATTGAAAAAGAGAGAGAGAGGGATTTCACATTAAGTGATCCTTTGTCACTGGCACATAGGAAAAAGACAAAAAACTTATAGAGAAATAACATAGCACTAATTATGAAAATATAAAACATATTTGTCTCCATGAGGTTGCATCTATGTCTTTATGTATCAGTTTGCTCATCTATAAAATGGGATTAATAATAAGTAATGCTTACTACAAGGGCTCATTTTGAAGACTGAATGAGAAAGTATTGTAAATTACTTACCTGCTGCCAGGCCCAATAAATGTTAGCTTTTATTACTATTTCATAATAAAACAACCAGCTTCTTTGCCATTTAACTATTGCTGCATAACAAACCATCCAAAATTAGTGGCTTAAAACAACAAACGTTCTAATATGCTCAGAGATTCTGTGAGCCAGGAACAGAAAAAGGACTCCTTTTCCAACATGTGACAAATGCTGTGACATGTGCACATTATTCTTGCTATTTGTCATTCTTGAGCAAAATTGTTTTGGTAAATGAGGAATAAGCATGATTTATAAAGTTAAAGGACTTTCTGTCTATGGAACTCCAGTCATCATCATCATCATCATCTAGCAAAAGAAGAAATAAAACAACCTATAGAGTCTACCAAACTAATCATAGTGTGAACTCTGTAGGAGTTCACCACCCACAGCACATGACTGAAAATAGTACCACACCTGGCACAGCTGCTATAAACAGATGCCCTGATCAAGACTGTGCTCAGAGTTGGTAGTTAACAGTATTACAACTACAGAGGTAAGGTTACACTCTCTCCTATGTCACTGCTCCATGCGGTTGGGCTGAGGAGAAAAGGAAGTGGCCCTCCATTTGGGGCCCTGTATGCTCCTTAAATCAGGGCAGTGGAGGAAGCAGATTTGGGGACAAAGTAGGTAGGCATCTGAGAGGAAGCCTGGGTAGTATCCCAGGTGGGTTGTCTATCCAAGGCAGTTCCTCTTCCAGGAAAAGAAATCTGATTTCAAGACTTTCAAAATCCTAGGAGAGCAAAAAACAAAACAAAATCAAAACAACAACAAAAATGAAGGAAAACAAATATACAACTACCAACTTTTAAATTTTTACTAAGTTAGAACATTTTTACCAAAACAACAACAACAACAACAAAAAAACAGTGGGGGGAGCACCTGGGTGTCTCTGTCGGTTAAGAGTCCAACTCTTGATTTCAGCTCAGGTCGTGATCTCAGGGTTGTGGGATTGAGCCCTACATGGGCCACGCGCTCAGCGGTAAGTCTGCTTGAGATTCTCCTTCTCCCTCTGCCCGTCCAACCCCCCTCTAAAAAGAAATTTTAAAAATCTTTAAAAAAATAAAGCCATAAGTAAAAAATCTCTATCTACTTTCCCCATCATTTCATAGAAGAAATGGTGTTTCACACAGTCTCCGCATCTCTACTCCCACCCCATCTCCACCAAGAAACGGGGGATACTTTGGTAGATCATTATCTCCGAGTATGAGCCAGTTTTTTAAACTGAGTAAGTGTATTTTTATGAACAACTTCCTGTGTGGTCCATATCTTTCTCACTTCGATTTGGACCAGTGAAAATTCTATTATGCCCCTTTATGGGAACAACAATTGGTATTTGGGAGCCATTGATTTCGGGACTCCAACTCCCCTTGAAGCAATTTGACATACAGCAGCAGACTCCCTGCTGGAAAGAGTTGTTGATACTCGCTGTCTCTTCTCTTCTCCCTCACCTTCCCTTCATCCTTCATGGTTAGGGTCTTCCCTCTCCTGTCACTTCACAGAAAATGGTGTGGATAGGATCACCAGTGACTCCCTACTGAGCCCATCAAACGGACGCTTCTCAGATATCTTTCTTCATCTCACTGACACAAGCACCTGTTGATCACTCTCTCCATTCTTTTCTTTGTTTCTCCAATATTATAAGTAGACTTTACACCAGAGAATCAGGTACTGCTTTTGCTGACTTTTCACACACAACTGAGCTAGACAAGATTTTAGCTAGAAAATATTAACAATAATAAGAGAGATGTATGTTTTGCACAGGGAAATGTTAAAATAAGTCTTTTTTTTTCCTATGTGATAATATGTATGTAACATTGCCAAGTATAAATGATTTAGGAAAATGAATATTGACTTCTTTTTTTTTTTTTTAATTTTTTTATTGTTATGTTAACCCCCATACATTACATCATTAGTTTTAGATATAGTGTTCCATGATTCATTGTTTGTGCATAACACCCAGTGCTCCATGCAGAACGTGCCCTCCTCAATACCCATCACCAGGCTAATATTTCATATTTCATATTCACTAATAGGAAGACTCAGCATCACGATAGTGTAATTTGTATCAATTCAGTGTCATTCCAATCAAAATCTTAACTAGTGTTTTCATGGATGTTGACAAAAATGGAAATTGATCAGATTGTTGTTTCTAGTCAGGCTGGTGTAACAAGGACCAGATTCATCCTAAACCTAAAAAACCAAAAAAATGGACAAAATATATGAAAAAATGGTTTTCATGACATTGGAGATCAGGCAATGAAGGACAATAATTCCTGAAATATGGAAAACAAATGAGATGAGCCTTTTGCTTGCCCCAGAGTATTGCCTTGAGAGAGTCTCCATACCATGTTGCAGAGATGAAAACCCAAGGGGAGTCAGGTGGACTCTCCGAGTTCAGGAGATGAAGCTTATAGTTCAGAGAGGCCAAGGTGGCTAGAACATGCCAACTGAGTACCTGAGGGGTGAGGGCTGTGGTGATCCCCTCTCTAGGACCTGTGAGTATGATAAACGCTGTGTTTATCTGAGTCTCTCCTATGTCTCCTGGCTGCATCTGACTGACCATCACTTAGAAGAACATAGAACACAGAAGAACACCTATTCTCTCATTCTGTTTCACTGCTTCACTTGTCTAACACTCTGTTCATACCATGCTAGCTTCATGGTGAAGGCTGTGCTAATTAAGACAGTGTCTTCTTGACTGTGATAGACAAGCAAACTGGTGAACAAGAATGAAAGAGCCAAAAGAAGTCCTATCAATATTTGAAAAAAAATGTATTTCATACCTGGCATTGCAGACCAATGAAGGAAATAAGAACTATTTAATAAGTCATGTTGGGACGAATGATTAGTCAAATAACAAAAGCAAACTTGGAAGTTCAGCTCACATCATAAACAAAATTTATGTATCAGGAGATTAAAGATTAAAATGTGAAAAAAAACCTTAAACATTTTTAGAAGAGATTAGAGAAATATTTTGAATTGTGGTAGAAAATATTTCTTAAAAGGAAAAACAAATTGAAATCCCAGAGGGAGTGGAGAGAGAGAGAGGACTAGAAGATGTATTTGAGCAAATCGTAGCTGAGAACTTCCCTAATCTGGGGAATGAAACAAACATTCGAGTCCTAGAGGCAGAGAGGACCCCTCCCAAGATCAAGGAAAACAGGCCAACACCCCGGCATGTAATAGTAAAACTTGCAAATCTTAGAACCAAGGAAACCATCTTAAGGGCAGTTAGGGGGAAGAGATTCCTTACGTACAGAGGGAGGAACATCAGAATAACGTCAGACCTATCCACAGAGACCTGGCAAGCCAGAAAGGCCTGGCAAGACATAATCAGGGTACTAAATGAGAAGAACACGCAGCCAAGAATACTTTATCTGGCAAGGCTTTCATTTAGAATGGATGGAGAGATGCAGAGCTTCCACGACCGGCAGAAACTGAAAGAATATGTGACCACTAAGCCGGCCCTGCAAGAAATATTAAGGGGGGTTCTATAAAAGGAGAAAGACCCCAAGAGTGATATACAACAGAAATTTACAGGGACAATCTATAAAAACAACATCTTCACAGGCAACATGATGACAATTAATTCATATCTTTCAATAATCACTCTCAACGTGAATGGCCTAAACGCTCCCATAAAACGGCACAGGGTTGCAGATTGGATAAAAAGACAGGACCCATCCATATGCTGTCTACAAGAGACTCATTTTGAACCTAAAGATACATCCAGACTGAAAGTGAAGGGATGGAGATCCATCTTCCATGCCAGCGGACCTCAAAAGAAAGCTGGGGTAGCAATTCTTATATCAGACAAATTGGATTTTAAACTAAAGTCTGTAATAAGAGACACAGAAGGACACTATATCATTCTTAAAGGGTCTATCCAACAAGAAGATCTAACAATTGTAAATATCTATGCCCCCAACATGGGAGCAGCCATCTACATAAGCCAACTGTTAACCAAAATAAAGAGTCATATTGATAACAATACGTTAATTGTAGGAGACCTCAATACTCCACTCTCAGCAATGGACAGATCATCTAAGCAGAAAATCAACAAGGAAACAAGAGCTTTGAATGATACACTGGACCAGATGGACCTCATAGATATTTACAGAACATTCCACCCTAAAACAGAATACTCATTCTTCTCGAGCGCACATGGAACTTTCTCTAGAAGAGACCATATACTGGGTCACAAATCAGGTCTCAACCGATACCAAAAGATTGAGATCATTCCCTGCATATTCTCAGACCACAATGCTCTAAAACTGGAACTCAATCACAAGAAAAAATTTGGCAGAAATTCCAACACTTGGAAGCTAAAGATCACTCTGCTCAAGAATGTTTGGGTCAACAAGGAAATCAAAGAAGAACTTAAACAATTCATGGAAATCAAAGAGAATGAAAACACATCAGTCCAAAACCTATGGGATACTGCAAAGGCGGTCCTAAGGGGGAAATACATAGCCATCCAAGCCTCACTCAAAAAAATAGAAAAATCCCGAATTCACCAACTAACTCTACACCTTAAAGAACTAGAGAAAAAGCAACAAACGACACCTAAGCCACGCATTAGAAGAGAAATAATTAAAATTAGAGCAGAAATCAATGAATTAGAAACCAGAAACACAGTAGAACAGATCAACGAAACTAGAAGTTGGTTCTTTGAAAGAATTAATAAGATCGATAAACCACTGGCCAGACTTATCCAAAAGAAAAGAGAAAGGACCCAAATTAATAAAATTATGAATGAAAAGGGAGAGATCACGACTAACACCAAGGAAATAGAAACAAGTATTAGAAATTATTATCAACAACTATATGCCAATAAACTGAGCAATCTGGATGGAATGGAGGCCTTCCTGGAAACCTATAAGCTGCCAAGACTGAAACAGGAAGAAATTGACAACCTGAATAGGCCAATAACCAGTAACAAGATTGAAGCAGTGATCAAAAACCTCCCAAAAAACAAGAGTCCAGGGCCTGATGGATTCCCTGGGGAATTCTAGCAAACATTCAATGAAGAAATAATACCTATTCTACTGAAGCTGTTTCAAAAAATAGAAACAGAAGGAAAACTTCCAAACTCATTCTATGAGGCCAGCATTACCTTAATCCTCAAACCAGGCAAAGACCCCATCAAGAAGGAGAATTTCAGACCGATATCCCTGATGAATACGGATTCCAAAATCTTCAACAATATCCTAGCTAATAGGATCCAACAATACATTAAAAGGCTCATCCACCACGACCAAGTGGGATTTATCCCCGGGATGCAAGGGTGGTTCAACATTCGCAAATCAATCAATGTGATAGAACACATTAATAAGAGGAGGGAGAAGAACCATATGGTCCTCTCAATTGATGCAGAAAAAGCATTTGACAAAATACAACATCCTTTCCTGATGAAAACTCTCCAGAGTATAGGGATAGAGGGAACATCCTCAAGTTCATAAAATCCATCTATGAAAAACCCACAGCGAATATCATCTTCAATGGGGAAAAGCTGAGAGCCTTTCCCTTAAGATCAGGAACACGTCAAGGATGCCCACTCTCGCCACTATTGTTCAACATAGTATTAGAAGTCCTAGCAACAGCAATCAGACAACAAAAAGAAATAAAAGGTATTCAAATTGGCAAAGAAGAAGTCAAACTCTCTCTTTTCACAGATGACATGATGCTTTATGTGGAAAACCCAAAAGACTCCACCCCCAAATTACTAGAACTCATACAGCAATTCAGTAATGTGGCAGGATACAAAATCAATGCACAGAAATCCGTTGCTTTCTTATACACTAACAATGCAACTGTACAAAGAGAAATTAGAGAAATGATTCCATTTACAATAGCACCAAAAACCATAAGATACCTCAGAATAAACCTAACCAAAGAGGTAAAGGATCTATACTCTAGGAACTACAAAACACTCATGAAAGAAATTGAAGAAGACACAAAAAGATGGAAAAATATTCCATGCTCATGGATCGGAAGAATAAACATTGTTAAAATGTCTATGCTACCCAGAGCAATCTACACCTTCAATGCCATCCCGATCAAAATTCCAATGACATTTTTCAAAGTGCTGGAACAAACAATCCTAAAATTTGTATGGAATCAGAAAAGACCCCAAATCGCCAAGGAAATGTTGAAAAAGAAGAACAAAGCTGGGGGCATCACGTTGCCCGATTTCAAGCTATATTACAAAGCTGTGATCACCAAGACAGCATGGTACTGGCACAAAAACAGACATATAGACCAATGGAACAGAATAGGGAACCCAGGTATGGACCCTCAACTCTATGGTCAAATAATCTTTGACAAAGCAGGAAAAAACATGCAATGGAAAAAAGACAGTCTCTTCAATAAACGGTGCTGGGAAAATTGGACAGCCACATGCAGAAGAATGAAACACAACCATTCTCTAACACCATTCACAAAGATAAACTCAAAGTGGATGAAAGACCTCAATGTGAGACAGGAATCCATCCAAATCCTAGAGGAGAACATAGGCAGTAACCTCTCTGACATCGGCCACAGCAACTTCTTTCAAGATACATCTCCAAAAGCTAGTGAAACAAAAGCAAAGATGAACTTTTGGGACTTCATCAAGATAAAAAGCTTCTGCACAGCAAAGGAAACAGTCAACAAAACAAAGAGGCAACCCATAGAATGGGAGAAGATATTTGCAAATGACACTACAGATAAAGGGCTGGTATCCAAGATCTATAAAGAACTTCTCAAACTCAACACCCAAAAAACAAATAATCAAGTCAAAAAGTGGGCAGAAGATATGAAAAGACACTTCTCTGAAGAAGACATACAAATGGCTAACAGACACATGAAAAAATGTTCATCATCATTAGCCATCAGGGAAATCCAAATCAAAACCACATTGAGATACCACCTTACACCAGTTAGAATGGCAAAAATGGACAGGGAAAGAAACAAATGTTGGAGAGGTTGTGGAAAAAGGGGAACCCTCTTACACTGTTGGTGGGAATGCAAGTTGGTACAGCCACTTTGGAAAACAGTGTGGAGGTGCCTCAAAAATTTAAAAATAGAGCTACCCTATGACCCAGCAATTGCACTACTGGATATTTACCCCAAAGACACAGATGTAGTGAAAAGAAGGGCCACATGCACCCCAATGTTCATAGCAGCAATGTCCGCAATAGCCAAACTGTGGAAAGAGCCGAGATGCCCTTCAACAGATGAATGGATAAAGAAGATGTGGTCCATATATACAATGGAATATTACTCAGCCATCAGAAAGGATGAATACCCAACTTTTACATCAACATGGATGGGACTGGAGGAGATTATGCTAAGTGAAATAAGTCAAGCAGAGAAAGTCAATTATCATATGGTTTCACTTATTTGTGAATATTTGTGAATATTCATAAGGAATAACATGGAGGACATTAGGAGAAGGAAGGGAAAAATGGGGAGGGGGAATTGGAGGGAGAGATGAACCATGAGAGACTATGGATTCTGAGAAACAAACAGGGTTTTGGAGGGGAGGGGGGAGGGGGGATTGGTTAGCCCGGTGATGGGTATTAAGGAGGGCACATACTGCATGGAGCACTGGGTGTTATACAAAAACAATGGATCGTGGATCACCACATCAAAAACCAATGATGTATTGTATGGTGACTAACATAACATAATAAAATTTAAAAAAAAACAAAACAAACAAACAAAAAATAAACTATAAATAAATTTGATAAATTCAAGTATACTGCAGTTTAAAACTTGTGTTAATCAAAAGATACCATAGAGTCAGTGAAAGAAAAAATCCCAACTGGGAAAAATATATTCTCAACACATATATCTGGCAAAGGGTTAATAGCCAGGACATATAAATAATCAAAAAGAAAAAAGCAAACAACCCAATTTTTGAAAAATGGGCAAGAAAGTTGGATGGTTTACAGAAGATAAAACATGGATGGCTAATAAACACAACAAAGATGCTCACCTACACTAATAATAAAAGAAAATGCAAAAAAAAGCCACAATGGAAAGCTATTTTACACTCATCAAAAATCTGAAAATTCTCAAACTACCAAATGTTGCTGAGGAAGTGGAATGCAAGGGACCCCATTGACTGCTAGTAGAGCATAAAATGGTGCTATCACTTTTGAGAAAAATTCAGTAATATCTTGTCAAGTTGAACAGGTAAATACCCCCGGCCTAGCAATTCCACTCCCCAGTAGGAGCCGTAGAGAAATACTCATATATATGAACCAGGACACAATGCGTTCACAGCATTACTTCCATAAACCTTTCTTTTCACCATCCCAAAAAGAGAGAGGAAAAAAAGCATAAACAGGAGACTGGATAAATAAGTTGTAGGATATTCACAAAATGAAATAATATACAGCAGTGAAAATGAATGAGCTAGAGTATAACATTCAACGTGGATGAATCTCAACAAATGCGACTAAGCCAAAAAAAGCATATACAGACCACTAACTTTTGCAGAAACTACAATTGCATAAACCATTCTCTACTTCCTTCTGTGTAATAGAACACCGATATTACTTAGCCAATAGTTTCTCGGAACAAAGGGGACCCGGCAGCTTGGTGTGGTCATGTGATTTAGTTCTGGCCAATGAGTTGTAATTGGAAATGATGACCATGACTTCCAAGAACTTCTTAAAGGGGTTGTGCTCAGCTGTTAATGACCCTTTCTTGCCTTTCTGCCTTTTCCCTTTCTTCTAGCCAGCAATGTGAACATACTGGCTGAAATTCCAGAAGTTAACTTTAGACTAGAAGGTGATGTTGAAAATGGAAGGCATGAGCTGGGATGAAACAGATTCCCAGGTACCACTGTATCAGTCCTGGATAGCCTCCCTCCAGATTTCTTTTACATGATAGAGGAATAAACTTGTATTTTTTTAAGCAGCTTTCTTTCTTTCTTTCTTTCTTTTTTTTTTTTTTTTTTTTGGTCTGTTACACCAATTTGTTTTTTTTTTTTTTAATTAACATATAATGTATTATTTGTTTCAGGGGTGCAGGTCTGTGATTCATCAGTCTTATATAATACCCAGTGCTCATTACAACACATACCCTCCCCAGTGTCCATCACCCAGTTACCCCATCCCCCCAACCCCTCCCCTCCAGCAACCCTTAGTTTGTTTCCTATGATGAAGAGTCTCTTATGGTTTGTCTTCCTCTCTGGCTTCATCTTGTTTCATTTTTTCCTCTCTTCTCCTATGATCCTCTGCACCCATTTGTTTCTATTACATCCGATACAGATGTAAATAAGATTTATAAACTCGCAAAGCAATTAGCATGTAGCAAAGGTGTGGAAAAGCGTGCAGTGGTAAACAACAAATTCAGGACTGTGATTACTTTTGGGGTGGGATGCAGGGAGAGGAGATGGGAGATGCATATAAACATGTATTGACTTTGTTTTGCCTTATTCTTTATACTTTTTTGTGTGTCTTAAACACTGGCATAACGCTATTTAAGACTTTGGAGACTCTGGAGCATAAAGCATACAGAGTTAGTCATTATGGACCCTGGATTTGATCCGCCTCCCTCAGTTCTACTTTCCCTTTGCTAACCCAAGTTGGACAAACAGAAATCAACCTGCTGGTTTTCTTGACTCCCTGGAAGGGCAAAGCAGTCACCCTCTCTGCTTCCCCTCCTCTCCTCTGCACTTGCTTCTCACAGATACTCAGAGAAGGCTTCCTTCAGCTAAAGTCTTTCCCATCTTAGAACCTTTTCATACTTCCTCTCCAAGTGTCACTTCAGCCTGGATTCCTGGAAAGGGAGAAGCAGGAGGAGAGGAGAGAAGGCATCTACCATCTCTGCATCTTGGGGTGGAGTTTGGTCGCACTTCACATTATGTGTTCCTTTTCTCAGATGGCAATCATTCCAAAGAGCTGAAGAAGAGGCTTTGCGGCAGGGCCAGCTGTTGCTTAGTGCTTGGCCCATCAGGCCGCTGTCTCCCTACCATGCTAAGACAATGTCAAATCTGTTGGGCATTTAGGAGCATGCCAAGAACAGAACAGCTTCTACAATGACAGTGTAACAATTTCCCTCTGGAACACTTCACAAATGGGTTGATGGGATTAGACAGCATGCCTTTCTTAGAAGACTTTATAGACACGACCGTTTATACAAAGATGAAAGTGGTGTTTTGGGGAAAACGCCAAGTTGCAAATCTGAGGTGGAGAAGATATTCCATTAACCTTGTATCTACTAGGCTGTCTATTAATTTCAAATGATAAAGGGATGTCAGATAAAGCCAATTAGCATAAAACATTCTGAGTCAGTTTTGCAAACCTTCAACAAATAGAAACAAGAATGAAAGACACTTGGGGATGGAGTTTTTCCAAGGGACTATTAAAAGTGATTGTGTCTTCACTTTCTTTCATCTTGTATATTCTATGTGCAAGTCCTAAGGCAACTACTAAGTGATTTCCTAAATCCACTCTCCCTGTCTTTTTTCCCCTTTGTGATTTAATGCCCTAGATCTCTTTGCAGAGAAGAGACAAATGGTGACACATTTTTCTGGAGAAGGAAATACATGATTACAGCTGATATCTAGAATGACTGGGAGTCCTTTGACCTCCTGGAAACCTGCCATTTTTAAATTCTTGGTGCACAGTGCCACCTTGGGGTATTTCAGTGCTTGAGAGTGATTATTGAGGTGCAATAATGGACGAACACTGTACAAATCAAGTTTATGTGGTGGCGATTCTTTGTTTTCCAAATGGGTATACTATTGCAGGTAAATTTTTTAAAGCAATTTGTTATTTCCATTTCATTGATAAGAAAACCAAGATTTATAGTGATTAAATAACTTGCTCAATATCTATCATGAAGTTGGATGAGGATTTTTTTTCATGGATCAGAAGATTCAATATTCTTTTTTCCCCAGTTTTACTGAGATATAGTTGACATACATAACTGTTTAATTTTAAGGTGTACAGCATAATGGTTTGACTTACATTGTGAAGTGATTACTGCAATAAGTTTAGTTGCTGTCATCATCTCATGTAGATACCATAAAAAGGGAAAGCAAAAAAAAAGAAAAAGAAAAAAATGTATTGTTTCCCTTGTCATGAGAACTCTTAGGATTTACTCTTAACATTTCCATATATCATACAGCCATGTTAATTATAGTCGCCATGCTGTACATTGTATCCCTAGTATTTATTTATCTTCTAACTGGAAGCTTATACCTTTTGACCACCTTCCTCCAATTCCCCCCTCCCCACCATCCCAGGGGACATGATGAGCATGAGCAAAGGCCCAGAGGTAAACATGATAAAGGATATTTGCAAGATGAGTAAAATAGTCTTGTGTTAGAAGTATAAAGCATCCCTTTGGGTTAATAACAATTAACACTTTTCTAAACACTTTACATCTATTAAATCATTTAATCCTCACAATAATCTTAAGAGGCCTTTCTTAAAATCCCCATTTTATAGATGAGGAAACGGAGATAGAGAAAAGTTAAGTAACTTGTCCAAGGTCACTTAGCTTATAAATGGCAGAACCAGAATTGAATTTGTTATGGACTGAATGTTTATGCCCACCCTCCACCCCGCGATCCATATGTTGAAGCCCTAACACCCAATGTGATGGTATTTGGAGTTGAAGCCTTTGGGAGATTATTAGGTTTAGTTGAGGTCATGAGGATGGGGTCTTTATGATGGAATTAGTGCCCTGATAAGAAGAGACACAAGAGAACCCCCTCTTTCTTTTTTTTTTGCCCCCCCATCTCTCTCTCTCTCTCTGCTGCATCACAGAAGAAAGGCTATGTGAAGGCATAGCAAGAAGTAGCCATCTGCAAGCAAGAAAGTGAGTCCTCACCAGAAATTGAATGCTATTGGAAACTTGATCTTGGACTTCCCAGCCTCTAGAAAAATGAGAAATAAATTTCTGTTGTTTAAGCCACCCAGTCTGTGGTATGTTATGAGCTAAGAATTCATGTAACCTGGCTCCACAGTCCATGCTAGTAAGCAGTAGGGGATAAGAGATTGCTACCCGGATTAAAACAAAATGCATACCCCATCAAGGTTTAACCCTGGAAGATGGGAGGAGGTGGTTAGTGAAACAATTCTGACCTTTCCCATGGTGTTCCCCCTTCCCCTTGGAGTTCCCTTATGTAGGTTACCATTGTCTTCCAGCCAGAAAATGCTCCACTAATTCAAAATGCTAGCCCAAGTGTAGACAAAACTTCTTTTCTGTTTTAATGCATCAAGATCAACTGAAATTCACAGAAATAATTGACAAAGTATGAAATGTAGACAAAAAAAAAAAAGGAAATGCAAAGAGGTAAATAAATGTGGGCCTATAAAGTATGGATCCTATTCTTTTAAGTTTCAAGCTTTACACCAGTCTGAGATTACACCTGCTGTAGACCCAGAGGGCAGGGACACGTAGCCTCCTGAACCCCAGCCAGAGCCCCAGGCCTGTGTTTCATACCAGCCTTCGAGTCTCAGCCAGCCACTTAGAGATGTCCACGTGCACTGGTCCTGGCCCAGAAGGTGGCTCTACCTGTTGTCTACCCCTGACCATTCCACAAGTGGCAGAATGGTTATGATGACAGAAAAATGAATGTTCTCATTCAGATGAAACCAGCTGCCTTTATCAAACCACTATACCAAACCTTACAGTCTCAACAGAAAATATATCGTTCCTATCCATAAACTCATGAGGGGAAGGTAGGGTGGAAATGGGTTATAGAGGGCCTAGATAGGGTGGCCAACTCATCCTCACTTTTCACACTGGAAGTTCTGCATCTCAGGAAACACCTCAGTCCCAGGTAAGCCAGGGCAGTTGGTCACCCTCAACCTAGTAAACCAATTTAGTTCCATAAACCACATTTTTGAGCACTTACTATATATCACTGTGCTGGGTACTGGAGGTACCAGGATGATTAGCACCTCCTTGACCTTGAAAAGTTTACCATTCAACCAAAAAAGTCAATGGGATTTTTTTAATAAGGAAGAGATATTAAGAAAGTGTTGTTTGAAGAAGTTAACTGTGGTAGACTTTGTTGATTGCTATGTCCCCTACTTATTCTTTCATGCTGTCCTAGTTTAGTTCCCCAGGAAGTAAATCCTATGACAAGGGCTTTAATATAACTTTGGTATAAGTATTATTTGGGAGGTTATTCCAGGAAACATAGATATGGAATTGGGGAAGACAAGGAAGGGAAAATGGCTAATAAAGAGTTTGTTATTTAGCAAGATTACTACCATGGGTGACTACAGTTTAATCCCACAGGAACAGGGATAGTCATGTACTTCAGAGTTATCTCCTCAAAGGTGAGGGGGAGTTGGGTATTTACACACCCAGCCCCCATCAGCCATTAATTGAGGACTGCTCCTGGAGTGTTAACCTCTTGCACTTCATCCTGTTGAAAGTTTGAGTAAAGCAGGCTCTGGAAGCCAGAGAAAGCCCCCAGCTAGCAAAATGTAGGCATTAGCAGTTAGAAGTCAAGCTAGCATGCTCTAAAGTGGTAAGGGCAAGAGGAGGGCACCTACAGCATTTGTTATAGAGTCTCAATTTATCTTGAATTCTTACCCTCCCATATGCTCAGGGAAGGTGACCAATGATGATGGTTTCATTAGTGACTAGTTTTGTCATGGGGAGGTAAGCCAATCCTGGGGAAGGAGTTTGGGGTCTTCTGGAAAAAGGTCTTCACTAATTAAAGGGAAATCCCCTTTTCTTCACTGGGCATTTCTCTGCCTGCATGTGATCCCCAAAACTATGGCAGACACCTGACATCCATGAGGATAGACAACTTCACACACCAGGATGATAGGGAAAAAAGACAGACAACAGGGTCTATGACAATATCGTCCAGTCAATCCTGAAACCACTGACCCTGAATTTACAAAAAGAGATATTATGTGCTATGATCATCTAAGCCATTTTCAGGCGGAGTTTTCTGTTGCATCCAAAAGCATCCTACACACTTAATTTCCCTCAAACAGTGGAGGAGACTTTAGTACCTTCAGCCCCACTAAATAATATAGGGAGACAACAATAATAATTATAATAACTACAGCTAGCTTTTATTGAATGTTTACTATGTACCAGGGGCTTTCCTCAGTGCTTTACATTATTTAATCTACCACAAACTTTTCAAGGTCAAGGGGGTGCTAATCATTCTGGTACCCCCCATACCAGGATATTTGCATTAGTTAAGGCAATGTTACCTGCTCTAACAAATCCCAAAATGTACTATGGCTCAAGCACAATAGAATCTTCTTTGTCCATTCAAGTCCAGTATGAGTATTCCTGATTGGCAGGCAGTTCTCCTCTAAATAAAGATGCAGGGGGCCCAGGCTCTTTCCACATTGTTCCTCCTTCATTTCCAAGGTGTGGCTTCCTAGGATGTTCTGGACACTGACATCTCGCTGCGAATGAGGAAACAGGTGCAAAAGGTGCACCTATTTCCAAACCACATTGACAACACACATCACTTCCCATTTTATTGAATAACCACATCACTTCTCACATTTTATTGAGTAACCTCACAGTCCCACCTCGATACAATAGGGACCACAGGAAGCCTCTCCCCAGAACAATTCTACACTATGGAAGGGGGACTAGAATTGTGTGTCCTTGAGATGTTCTTATCATGTCCATTTGGGAGCAGAGGAAACTGATGCATAGAGAAATTAGCAACTTGCCTGAGATGATCATGGTGGAGCACATTGTACTCCTTGGAAATGTTCTGTTTTAAAAACTACTGCATATTCTGGCATATTTGGTTATAATTATGCATACCTACTGCTAAATAAGGAGCTATTAAATGTAATGGGGAAAATGTGGAGGCCAAATTCATTGAAAAATTTGAACTAAATGAGGACTGTTCCACCCATGTGGCCTCACCTCCCCACTCCTGTTTGGAAATGTGTGGTCAGTTTTGATTGCCACAAATCCTGGGGTACCACACAAATTAAATGATTAGGTCCAAGTTTGCTAGATGTTCTACAATGCCCAAGACAGCCAGACCGCCATGAAGAATTGTCCCATTCAAAAATCCAGTGGTGTCCCTGTGCGGCACTAGACTAAGGCTGTCCCTTCTATGGGGGGGCTTACATGTCAGTGTGGAGAAAAGACGTGTGTGCTAAGAATGAGCCATTAGAGCAGTTTCGATGGAGCATAAATTCTGGATTTGGAAGGTTTCTGCCTGAGTACTGTTCTGCCACTTACAAGCCAGGCTAGCGCAAGTTCAGTTATGAAAACTGCTCAAGTCCCAGGTGGAATAACCATTTGCAAAGAGAAGAGCAAGCCCCCTCAGGAGAGATGTAGCTCTGCGCAGATACAGGCTGGGCTTATGATAAGGGATGAACATGAAGCTTATTCAGCAGAGAGCCACTGATAGTCAATCACAGACCCTGCTCGCCAGATGTTTCAGTCTTGAACGGACGCATGTGTAGCATTGCTGGTGGGAAAGGTGCAAAGTGACTGGGACTTAAGGAGAGTGGAGAGAACAGTTATTGTGTTCTGAGGGTAAGAAGCCTCTTTAGGCTTTTTTCATTACTGTTGCTTTTAGATTCTCTCTCCAGAGGTGCTGGCGTGAACTCCCATTAAAGTGAGGCTGGGTGTTTGGACTCTGATGATGATGACTGCAACATCTGTATGCCAGACAGGCATGGTTCCAAGAGCTTTTGTTATGCCCCGTACCTTCATTCAGCAGTCTCACTTAACCCCGCCCCCAGAGCAGTGCCGAGCACAAGGCAGGAAGTGGCTGGTTAATTGGGAAGGAAAGCAAGAATGCATGCATGTATGAGTGAGTCCTCACAATAACCCGCTCCTTCGGTAGGCATTCCTGTCCAGGTTTTCAGGATGAGGACACTGAGACTGCCAAAGGTTCCATAACTTGGCTAAAGTGAAAGAACTATTATAAATGGCATGATCCTGATTTCGACTCCAAAGTTTCCAGGATGCAGAACTGCGGGTGGGAGGTATGAATAAGAGTACTCTTTTCCAGTGAATTTTGTAATGAATAGCCACTTGGTGGCTTCAAACAATACAGATGTATTCTTTCACACTTCTTTAGGCCAGAAGTCAGAAATGCGTTTCACCAGGCTGAAATCTAGGTGTCTGCCGGGTAGCACTCCCTCTCCCAGGCTCTGCTGCTTCCTCACTTCGTCAGCTTCTGGTGGCCGCTAGAATTCCTTGGATATGACCACATCACCAACTTTGCCTCCTGCTCACATTGCCTTCTCCTCTTCTAACGTTCAATCTCCCTCTGCTTCCCTCATATAAGAATGCATGTGATTGCATTGAGGGCTCACTTGATGATGCAGAATAATCTCCCCATCTCAAGAACCTGAATTTAGTCACACCCACAAAATCCTTTTTTGCCATAAAAGGTACCATTCACAGGTTCCAGGAACCTGGATATCTTGGGGGGTGGGGGTGGGTAGGCATTAAATCAGCCTACCCCACGCAAGGCCTAGCTTTTTACTATGTGCAGTAAAAAGTGTGCTGGCCCGCAAGTGTGTGTTACATGTTAGCATATGTGTGTGCTTGCCATGTGTTTGCGTGTGGACATAGGTGTGGGTGTGTGTAAGAAAGTGCCCGCCGTGTGTGCCCCCATGTGCGTGAAAGAATGTATGAGTGCACATCTGTACATGTGACTGAGTTTGTGCGTGTGGCTGTGTGCGTTTGAGTGTCATTTCTGTGTGTGAGTTCAGTGTACACGCGGCCGTGAGTGTGTGTGCCCCTGCGGAAGTGCATGTGCCTATATTTAGTGTGAGCCTAGAGTGCACCCCAGCGCGCAGCACCTTACACTAGGGAGGGCCGGGAGGCTGGCTGTTGGTCAGGGTTGTTGTCCTGCCGCCTGCAGGGGTCACTGTCAAGGCCGAGCGTAGCACCACCCTGTACTCCCTAGCCTCCTGGGGGCCATTTGATCTGTGGGCCTAGGAGCAGCTTCCCCCAGCCCCGGTGGGCGCGAGGGAGCCAGCGGCCACACTGTCCAGGTGCGGAGCGGGGGAGCCATGGCCTTGGGCGGGGATCGCAGACAGGCTGGGATTACGGCGGGGCTGCAGAGCGCTTACTGGGTTTTCTGGCTGGGTTCAGGGAGCTAGCCCAGGAGGAAAAAAAAAAAAAAAAAAGGCTGGACGATCCCTTAAATCCGGCTCCACGCGGTGGCAGCCATTGCCCAGATTTCATCCCCCCACGATGGGCTGGAAAAAAAATGCGGCACGTACCAGGCGCTTGGAAGAGGCCTTGAAGGTCTATGGATGACTGTGGGTACTTTGAGGGGATGGGGGTGTGCAGAAAATAGGTGATTGTGTGTGGATCTATTTGGGAGGAAGGCTTTCCAGGACCAAAGAGGCAGTGTGACTGCTTCTCTGCATCATAAACTGCTTAAGTAGAGTTTCTCAACCAGCACTTCTCAAACTTTCTTCCCTCCAAATAGGAGGAGCTACACCCGGCAATACCTGACTGCCTAAATGGGCTAGGCAGTTTTCTTTTCTTTTCTTTTCTTTTTTTAAGATTTTATTTATTCATTTGAGACACAGAGATAGAGAGAGAGAGCATGAGCAGGGAGAGGGGCAGAGGGAGAGGGAGAAGCAGGCTCCCCGATGAGCCAGGAGCCCGATGTGGGACTCGATCCGAGGACTCTGGGATCATTACCTGAGCCGAAGGCAGACGCTTAACGACTGAGCCACCCAGGTGCCCATAGGCATGGTTTTCATCCAAATCACAGAGGGAAATTTTAACAAAATGGTCTTATCTTTAAGTATTTCTTCATATGCATTTTCTAAAGCTTTGGTGGCTGTTACAGCTTGTTGGCTTGTGAGTGTGAGCAGAAGGCAAAGTAAGTGATCTGGGAGCAGATGAATATCAGTGGCAAAATTCAGAAGCAACTAACTGCAGAGTGTGACAGCTTGCTTCCCCCCCCCCCTTGCTCTAGCCTGTGATTTTTATATTGCAAACACATAATTTAGACCTATATCCTGCTAGTAGAGGTACTTCTCATTCATGTGATCAAATTATATGTCTGATATTTCAAGGTGTTCTTCGGAGTGATTACCATAATCAGGCCCTGCCTCCCAAACCCATTCGAGAGCCTCAGCTATAGAATTGAGGGGATAAAGTCCTGTTGGAGAGACCCCCCCCCCAAAACCCTTCTTGACTTGTCTTTCTTACGAAAAACACTCAAATTCTCTGAGCTTCAGTTTGAGCATATATACATTAATAATTCCTACTTTTGTGAAGATTAGAGAATATCAGTATCTCTCACAGTAGCCTGGCACATAAAAAGTGCTCGACAAACATCCTGAACAGAGATAATAAAGTGCCCAATTGACAAGTATGTGAGCTACGGGCAGTGCTTCTCACACTTTAATGTGCACAGGAATCATCGGGAAATCTTGTTAAGATGCAGCTTCCAATTCTGTAGGTCTGGGTGGGAGCCTGAGATTCTGCATATCGAACAAGCCCCCAGGTGATGCTGATGCTGCTCATTCCACCAGCAATGAATGTCTCAGAGGTAGTAGTAGTATAGCTTCGAGGCAAAAGAGAGAAATTAGAGCAGGAAAGGTATCTGCAGCCATTTAACAAACGGCTTTAACGAACTGAGGAGCGAAAAGTTCAAAAATGCTAAATGCTCCTCAAACAAATAGCAGAGAGATTCTTTTTTTAAGAGAGTAAACACGAGGAACAGGAGACCAGAGAGTCATAATGGACCAGTTTTACTCAGACACACACAAAACCATGCCTCCCATTCAGAAAGTAATACAGCATTCATGCCGTAGAATCTGGCAGCATGCTTTAAAAGTTGAGGGGAGCTGTAAAGTCAGAGTTGCAAACTCAAATGTCAACAGCTGCATAGGGTGCTTGTCCTGTCTTAGAAGGTGAAGCCGCCGCTCAGCTCCGCCCACTGTCATGGAGAAAGCTGCTCCTGTAGCCAAATCTTCTTATTTCTAAGAAAGGCTCAAATTCTCTACTTTTATGTGAAATCTTTTTGTTTTTAAACGTTGGCATCAACTTAAACAAATTTTACATCTAGAGCCCAAACAATTCTCCTGCTCCAGGCTACATTTGGCCACAGGTCTCTGGTATCGTGCCCTCAAAATAGATCTTAGGAGATGGATAAGGAATTGAAGCTGGTAGAAGGGGTTCAAGAAGAATGAGGCTGAGAGCTGGACCTTAGTGATATGGCCTGGGGTTTCTGGGGCCACCAGTGCTTGTTTCTCAGTTGTCAGGGACATTTTGCCCCAGATCCTGGTCCCCAAGCACCCCTTCTATCCAACATGGGCCCCAAGGCAGCCATCCCACTTGTGTGATGTTAGAAGAGGCCCTATAGCAACAAGCCAGCCGACAGTCCTCTCAGGCACATGTGGTATCTTTATATCCCTTTCAAGACCCAAAATCACTAGCCCGGAACCTTGTGTGGCGGTCGTGAGGCACGTACCAAGGCACCTGGGAATGAGAAAAAAGTGGCATCTGTCCGGATGAGTCCCTCATGCTAGTCTGTGGCCCTACACGTGGCATCACTAACTGCTGGAGGAGGAACGTTACGACGCCAGCCCCACATTGTTGGGCAATGACGACTGTCTGCTTGGCAGTTTGTACGTGGGATCAGACACCACCAGGTCTCAAGCCTGTACCCTATTATTAACTTCAGACACTGTGAGAGAAAAGGGTGCGATAAAGTATTTGACTGGCATAGAGCAGATGAAGAACAGAGTGTGAAATATTTGCTTTGGAAATTCTTTACCTGAAACTTCTAATTGTCTTAAGAGGTATCTTCCATTCAACAGACTCTAGTTCACTGTCCTTATCTGGTCTGAGGAAATTATGAAAGTGTGTTCTTCAAGTGGGTAAAAGGATCAGTGCAGAATTACCAGTGAATAATACTTTTTAGACGTTTGAATAGCTTTGATCACTCATATAATGATTGCAATCTGCCAAGATTGGGTTTTGTTTAAAATCTCTGGGCAAATACTGATGTCACAGTTCTACGTTACTGTGGAGAGAGTGTTGTTAGGATCTTTACAGAAACCTCTTCACACTTGAACTGCCAGCAGTTTGTTGTTGTTGTTGTTGTTGTTATAGATTATATTAAGTATCCATAACAACAACAAAATCTGTTAGGCCACCCTACCTGACAGCTGCCTAGTTCATAGTTGAGTGCTGGTCAGTCAGAAAGCTGGACTGACCTAAATACAGGTATACATTCTTTGATGCATAATTTCCATCTTGGATTTATTTCTGAGCGCAAGAGAATGATGTTAGCGCCACACATTTGAAATATTAGTAAGAGCCCACTAATGACATACTGGGTGGATTTTGCCACATGTGACTAAGCTTTACCGGCTGTGACAGATCGATAGCTATGTGCGGCTCTGTGAGGTGTGTGAGCTTTCGCCTTTTGTACTTTTTTTAGAGGACAAATTAGAATAGTTCGCAAAGATTACACTGAAGACTCCCATTTTCAAACAGTTTTGTTTTTACAATAGAAGATTACTGAGAAGCGGAAAATGGAGAGCCGGGGAGGGGGTGTGGGTGCGTATCTCAAAGCTAAATGTGATCTCAAAAGAAAACATAGCTGTTGATGATTAGCTTCAAATGAAATCCTATGGAATTTTATAGATAGGATCTGAATTTTTATACTAATAAAGTTGGTAGCATCTCTAAGGTGATTAATGGCTTATTGTTGCATTTTGTGTGTGGGAGAGTAAATTTAATGAGAAATACAATGATGAAACATGTAAACCTTTTTTTTTTCTCTTTTTGAGAGAGAGGAAGTGAGAAAGAGAGGAGGTTCAGAGGGAGACGGAGAAGCAGACTCTCCGCTGAGCAGAGAGAGCCCAACACGGGGCTCGATCCTGGGACTCCGGGATCGTGACCTGAGCGGAAGGCAGCCGCTTAATGGACTGAGCCACCCAGGCACCCCGGTGTAAACACGTTTTAAAAAAATTGTTTAAAAAAAAAAAATGTTTTTTTTCTACTTACTCTACACTCTTCTTTACTTTAATGTATATGTTAAAGGAAGTGGCATATTTGGAAATGGCCAAAAAGAAGGGGTTTCAAACTCCAAATTCTAAGAGAAGGTTTGCGAGATACTTATGCATGAATTGTTTTTCCCACCCTCATTTCATTGATTTTGAAACACGGGTAGGCTTTACCTTTAAGCTTTTTTTGGATCACATTCATTTTCAAAACACATTCTTCAGGATCTAAGCATGTAGAGCTTTAATAAATAAGATAGACCTCTGTATCATTTCAGATTTCAAAATAATTATGTTCTATGCTGTTGAGGATCAGGAAGTGGGAAGAAGCAGTGAACAGTAAGATAAGCTGCTTGTATGACTTTTTTTCTTAGTATTAGCATGTAGAAGCTAACCATTACCCAAAAAGCCACTAAATAAGACATCAAATAAACACATAAGGTTTGCCAAATACATCACCTTCCCTAAACCAGCAGTTCTTCAAAAGGGGAAAATTGTTTCCAGGCCTTTTTCTCAATTTGGGAGAGATCTGTGAAATACGTTTGCTTTTTAGGAATTTAATGCCAAATTCTATTGTAACTCTTCAAAGAAACCCTCCCAAGAGTCCTTAATCAAAATTGATTTCTCTGTCATCGATATCCTTCATAGCATTAAAAATATATATATATTATATTAGAGAATAGAAAAACAACAGAGGGAGTCAGTGAACCAAAAGTTAGTTCTTTGGAAAGAACAACAAAATTGACAAAACGTTAGCTAGATTTACTGAGAAAAAAAGATGCAAATAACTAAAATCAGAAATGAAAGTAGGTTGTTACCACCAACCTTACAGAAAATAAAATGGATTAAAAGAAAATACTATGAACAATTGTAGGCCAACAAATGAGATAGCCTGGATGAGATGGGCAAATTCCTAGAAATACCTAAAACTGCCTCAGGAAAAATTAAAATCTGAACAGATCTATAACAAGAGATTGACTCAATAATCAAACCTCCCAACAAAGAAAAGTCTAGGGCCAGATGACTTTGCTGATAAATTCTACTAAACAATTAAAGAAGAATTAACACCAATTCTACTCAAATTCTTCTAAGAAATTGAAAAGGAGGGAAGACTTCCAAATTCATTCTGCGAGGCCAGTACAACTTACTCTGAAACCAAGATCAGATAAAGCCTCCACAAGAAAACTACAGGTGATAACCCTTATGAATAAAGGTGTAAAACCCACCAACACAACACTAGTAAACTGAATCCAACAGCACATTAAAAGGATTATACACCATGACCAAGTGGGATTTATGTCAAGAATGCAAGAGTGGGTCAACATGAGAAAATCAATCAATGTAACACATCACATTAATAGAGTGAAAGAAAAAGCACATCATCTCAATTGACACAGAAAACATGTTTGACAAAATCCAACACCCTTTCATAATGAAAATACTCAGAAAACTAGGAATTGAAAGAGCTTCCTCAATGGGAAAAAGGGCATTTATGAGAAACCTACAACAAACATCAATTCACAGCTAACATTTCACTCAATGGTGAAAGACTATAAGCTTCCTTCCTAAAATGAGGAACGACACGGTGGTGCCCACTTTCGCCACTAGTATTTGTAATTGTACTGGAAGCTCTAGCCAGAGCAATCAGGTGAGACAAATGGATTAAAGATATCCAAATTGGAAAGGAAGAAGTAAAACTATCTCTAGGCATAGATGACATATTACTGTATATGGATAATCCCAAAGGGTCCAAAAACAAAACAAAACAAAATGTAACAAGAACAAACCATTAAAGCTAATAAATGAATTCAGCAAAGTTGCAGGGGACAGGATTAATACACAAAAATCTGTTGTGGTTCTTATATACCAGCAATGTACTATCCAAAAAGGAAATTAAGAAAACAATTGCATTTACAAAGCACCTAAAGACTAAAATAACTAGGAATAAATTTAACCAAGGAGGTGAAAGACCTGTACATTGAACACTATGAAACACTGCTGAGAGAATTTAAAGAAGACCTAAATAAATATATTGAAAAACATCCATTTTCCTGGACTGGAAGACGTAATATTGTTAAGATGACATACTACCCAAAGAAATCTACGTACACAATCAATGAAATCCTTATCGAAATTCCAATAGCCTTTTTTGCAGGAATGGAAAAGATGGTCCTCAAATTTGTATGGACTTGCCAGGGGCCCTGAATGGCCAAGACAATATTGAAAAAGAAGAACAAAGTTAGAGAACTCACACTTCCTAATTTCAAAATTTCTGACAAAGCCACAGTAATCAAAAGAGTGTGGTACTGGCTGGCATAAGGATAGACATATAGATTAATGGAATAGAATTGAAAAGCCATAAATAAACCCATACATTTCAGGCAATTGATTTTTGACAAGGGTGCCAAGATCATTTAATAGGGAAAGAGTAATCTTTTCAACAAATGGTTTTGGGACAACTAGATATCTACATGCAAAAGGTGAAGTTGGACCCTCACCTCACACATATACAAAAATTAACTCAAAATGGATCAATAACCTGTGTATAAGAATGAAAACTGTTAAACTCTTGCAAGAAAGCATAAAGTTAAATCTTTATGACCTTGGATTTGGAAATGACTTTGTAGATATGACACCAACAACAAGAGCAACAAAACCAAAATAGATAAATTGGATTTCATCAAAATTAAAAACATTTGTGCATCAAAGGACTCTGTAAAAAAGTAAAAAGATAATTCATAGAATGGGAGAAAGTATTTGCAAATCATATACTACTCAGTAAGGGTCTAGTATCCAGACAATATTAAGAATCCTTTCAACTCAATAACAAAAAGACAAACAATCCAATTAAAAAATGGGCAAATGACTTGCATAGACATTTCTCCAAAGCAGATGTAGATATGAAAACAAGCATATGAAAAGACACTTGACACAATTAGTCATTAGAGGACTGCAAATAAAAACCATAATGAGATACCATTTCACACCTAATAGGATGGTTATAATTTAAAAAAAAGGAAAATAAGTGTTAGGTTATGGAAAAATTGGAACCCTCACGCATTAGGGGTGGCAATGTAAAATGGTCCAAGTTGCTTTGGAAAACAGCTTGTCGTTTCCTCAAAAAAATGAATGTAGAATTACCACATAACACAGAAATTCCACTTCTAGGTATAAACCCCAAATAATTGAAAACATGTGTTCAAACACATACATACGCATGTTCACAGTAACACTGTTCACAATAGCCCAAAGGTGGAAACAACCAAAATGTCCATCAGCAGATGAATGGATAAACAAATTGTGGTATATGCCTACAATGGAATATTAATCAGCTATAAAAAGGAATGAAATACGATCCATGTGCGGATGAACCTTGAGAACATATGCTAAGGGAAAGAAGCCAAATACAAAAGGTCACATATTGTATGATTTCACTGATATGAAATATCCAGAATAGGTAAATCCATAGAGACGGAAAGCAAATTGGTGGTTGTCAGTGGCCAAGATGAGGGAGCAGTGGGGAGTAACTATTTACGGGCATGAGGATTTCTTCTGGGGTGATGAAAATGTTTTGGAACTAGATAGAGGTGGTGGTTGCCTAACGTGAATGTGCTGGAAGCCACTGCGTTTTACACTTTAAAATAGTTCATATATAATATAAGGCATATCAGACAGGAGGTGGAGGGGGAGGATGGGTGAAATAGGTGAAGGGGATTAAGAGTCCACTTATCATGATAAGCACTGAGTAATGACGTATAGAATTGTTGACTCACTCTACTGTACACCTGAAACTAATATAACACTGTATATTAACTATACTGGAATTAAAATTGAAAAACTTAATAAAAAATAAATAAGAGTATTTTAAAAGGGAAAAATAAAATAAAATAGTTAATATAAAATTAATTATGTGAATTTTAGCTCAATTAAAGAAACTTCTATTGAGGTATAATATCCATGCAATAAAATGCACTCAATTTAAGTGGATATGTTTATGAATGTTTACATAGCACAGCCATTTTGTTAGTGTATCAGTAATTCATTCTTTTTAAATCCTGAGTAGGTTTCATTGTACAACTAAGTCACAAATTTTTAATCCAGTCATCCGTTGATAGACATTTGGGCTGTTTCCAGATTTTGGAAATTATGAATAAAAGCTCCCATAAACATTTTTGTGCAGCTCTTTGTGTGGTCATGTTTTCATTACTCTTGGGTAAATACCTACCAGTGGAATTGCCAGGTCATGAAGTAAATGTGTATTTAATTTTATTAAAAAAAAAAAAAAAGCCAAACCTTTTCCCGAGTGCTTGAAACATCTCACACTCCCATCAGCAATGTATGAGAATCAGTTACTCCACAACCTCACTGAAACCTGGTATGGTCAAACTTTTAAATTTTAGACATCTTCTAAGGCAAGGTACGCCTACTTCCAAGGCATGGCCTTCTGGGATCTCTACTGAATGTTCCTGGTATTCAACAAGGTCTCTCTGCCCTGCCTAGGCAGACCTCAAATGTCTTAGTCCTGTGTGAGCTCCAGGAGTTTTGCTTTCCCCAGTAGTTATTCCCTTTGCCTGGCCTCCTAGAGCCTTGCCCTACTTTGAATCAATAATCAACCAAAGACTCAAGGTGACCCCTATGCAGATTTATGGAGCTCTCATTCTCTACATTGTTCCCTCTTCTCTGGAACTCTAAGCTGTGATCACTGTTCCTCACTCCCATATTATTTTATTTGTGTCTCTTTAAGAGGCTTGACCATTGCCTATTCTTCATTAAACTTAATTTATAATTCAATTTATGTATACAGTTTGTATCCATATCACTCACTGGGCTTAGCACAGACTTTTGCCCATAACAGAAGCTTAGATATTTCTGCAGTTACACTCAACTTGTTAAAGTTGTGTGTTTTGGACACAGAACCTGTGGAGCCTTTTCTAAGTACCATATCACCCTGCATATACATCTCCCGCCCACCCCGTCTCACTCCCTGGGCCCAGAGCAGGTAAAGTGCTCACACTGAGTTCTCCCATAGCATTCTTTCCTAGCTCTTTTCTACCTTCCCAGCAAGTTCTGTGGAGGCAAGACTTCATTCTGAAATTAAAATTGCATTTTCTAGAAGATAGAACCATCAATTATCCATGCTTTAATTTTGGAATTTCTAGGACACTTGCTTGCTGCCAGCATCTCTTCAGCAGAGAACAGGAAGGGTTGTATGAATGTCAAATCGTTGATTTGACATCTCCTATTGGAATGTGTGTCCAATTCCTGGTAATACTGGAGCACATTTATAGGACTGGTTTCCATTGTCTGTTTTCTGTTCGCTACTCTACGATGAGTTAAGAATCTTGGATTTCAAGTTTATAAGTTAATACTCTTGTCCATATTTGTACATATTTTCAAATATTTAAGTGTTCTTATTCAAAATATTCCTATTGGGCTTGCTATTGAACAAAGGTTCTATATTTGTATAGTATACTTTGAATGTACTAGAGAAACATTATCCTAAAACATTTTGAAAGGCTGCCTTTTTGGTTTTTTTTCTTTCTTTTTTTTAAAGATTTTATTTATTTATTTGAGAGAGAGAACAAGAGGAGGGGAGAAGCAGAGGGAGAGGGAAAAGCAGGCTCCCCGCTGAGCAGGGAACCCAACTCAGGGCTCGATCCCAGGGATCTGGGGTCATGACCTGAGCCTAAGGCAGACACTTAACTGACTGAGCCACCCAGGCGCCCCTGACTGCCTTTTTCTTGATTCAGAAGTACCAACCTTTTATATTTAGTAAAAAAAAAAAAAATGACAATAAAGTGTATGGACTTTATCTCTTCACTATTCTATGTTGAATTCCTTTTAAATGTCTTCTTTGATGAGAGCAAAATTTAAATCACCTTTGGTCAGATATTGCATTATGCTATTCTCTTGTAGTGGACAAGGGAGTACTTTTCTTTTTTTCTTTTTTTTTTAAGATTTTATTCATTTATTTCAGACAGAGAGAGGGTGAACGAGCATGAACAGGAGGGAGGGGCAGAGAGGGAAGCAGGCTCCTGGCTGAGCAGGGAGCCTGACACGGGGCTTCATCCCAGGACCCTGAGGGGATCAGGGATCATGACCTGAGCTGAAGGTAGATGCTTAACCAACTGAGCCACCTGGGCACCCCAAGGGAGTACTTTTCAAGAAGAGTCTGAGAAGGATAGCTCTGCAGAACAAAGTTGCCCATCTTATTTATAATTACAAGTCAAACACCAACCATATCTACTATAGAAAAAATCTCTAATAAGTGAGAGCTGCTTCTAGGGAAGCTGTAAAATGTTACACATACCTAGGTAAGTCATCTGTTTATAAAATATTGTAGAAAAGTACAGAATAGAGTCAGTTCGCAGATACATTGGAAATACAAAACAGAAGGAAGTGCATTTTGAAAATCACGTCGGTATCCCATGCAGCAGCGCTCAGTGGAGGCATGACTCAGCATTGAGGTGTGTGGTCTCAGGTCCATGTGCTGCGAATGTTCACTGCTAGGTCATTCGTTTCTGTCGTACTGGAAGATTCACTGGGAGCCGGGAGACTTAGGGTGATGCCCAGTTCTACCACTGGCTTATGATCATCATCATTTAACCTCACTGTATAGACACAGAAACTGAGGTTCTGATACGTTAAGTAGGTGTCTGGTTTCCCACAGATGACAAGTCATGGCTTCAGGTCTTTTGGACCCCAGAACCTAAGCGTTTTTTTTTTGCTATTCTACACAAGAGTCAAATAGATCTTCACATTCATTTCCCTACTTATACTAGTGCACATGAGCAATTTGATTAAAAGTGATTTTATTTTGTAAAACAGATGTCGGTTTAAAATCTAACCACTGATAGAAATTTTGAAACTGTGCTCATATTTATGTTTTAGGGACATGTCTAGTCTCTCTAATCCCCTGCCTTCATGAATTCCCCCATTATGAGGCCAAGAAAGCACAGCATGTGCTTAAGACGTGTGTATGAATTTCCATATAAATGGTCAAAGAAAAGGCAGAGAGAAGAGGCAGATTAATTTTTTAGGATCGCCACTGGGTTTCTTTTAGCTCTTAAATGTATTTGCTCCTCGCCATAAAGGAAGAGAAGTTAGAGAACGGTCCAGGAGCCTTGACCAGGGAGTAAATGAATGTTTCATGGCTGTTATACCGTCAGTTTTGTTTTTAATTGGTACTAAGTTGGCTCATTTAAGTTTTGTTGTCTGGGTGTTTGTCAATTGTCACTTTGCAGCCACCTCTGCATGGCCTCCAGAACTAGAACAGGGGATGAAGCACTTTCTCCAGACTTCCTGATGTGCTGGACAGGTGGAGACCTGGCAAATTTCATAGGCTGCTCCCTGACTAACCAACTGCCTAGGATTTATCTTCAAAGAGGGAAGGAGGGCTCTGTGTTATATGTACGTGGGGGACTTCATGTGCAGGGTTGCCAGATTTAGCAAACAAAAATGCAGGACACCCAGGTAAGTGTGGTTTTCAAATAAACAATGATTAAATGATTAGTACGGGCATGCCTTAACTATTGCATGAAAATCCTATATTTTAGGGGCGCCTGGGTGGCTCAGTCGTTAAGCGTCTGCCTTCGGCTCGGGTCGTGATCCCAGGGTCCTGGGATCGAGCCCCACATCGGGCTCCCTGCTCCGCGGGAAGTCTGCTTCTCCCTCTCCCACTCCCCCTGCTTGTGTTCCCTCTCTCGCTGTGTCTCTCTCTGTCAAATAAATAAATAAAATCTTTAAAAAAAAAAAAAAAAAAGAAAATCCTATATTTTATCCAGCATCTGTCTTCATGTTGAAACTGGTAAAGAGTGGAACAGAGGTCAGTCTGTTTTCAGATATTCTTTTTTTTTTTAATCTACATCCAGTTTTAATTTCTTGTCTTCATCCGGTTTTAATATTGTCTTACCTCAAGGTAGCTGAATGTTGCCATTGGGGGATATTTTATTCTTTTCCATACTAAGGTTGAAGAATGATCCACAGATGCTGACAGATAGTCCACAATGAGAGTAATCATTAAAAATAGAGTCAGTGGCCACAGGCAAACATCTCTGTGACAGTATTCAAATGGAAAAAAAAAAATTAAAGTGGAAGATTTGTAAGCTTTAAAATATCATGTTAATGTATTTAAACATGTAAATGACTTGGTCATCTTCATACATCACATTATAATGTTGGATGATGGTGGCTTTGGATTTTATATTCATGGATGTCCATCCTCATTTACCGCTCCAGATCTTTACATAAATGTGGATATAAGCATGCTCTCACAATTCATATATTACAAGTTAAAGAATCAGAAGAAAAATGTGAGGTTGGTAACCATTTATTGTAATAAACTTCTATTTGTAAATGACATTTTCTCATTTAAAAACCAATAGAACATTTTTGTGTTATTTTCAGTGAGATAAGGCATATTTTGATAAGACCTAACATTTCTCTTACTCATCCCAATGAGTCCTTTGAGAAATTTTGATTGTGGCACAGTCAGATTCCATGTTATTACCTTTTATTTCAACTGGTCTGTGTGGTTGAAAAGTGAACAGAAAGTATAATTATAAACTTTTGGTCCCTCTAGGTGAGGGAGAGATTGGCAAAGAAAGTCAAATATCCTAGGTGATAAACAGTCCCACTTTTCCTCTCCTGGCTACTCTAAAAACACCTTCTCCCCAAATTAATCACTGCAAATAGTTCCAATGTGTGCTGCGTGTCAGTACTGTCCTTTAATCCCCACACCACTCCATAGGGTAGGTCTTATTTTTATCCTGAGAGGCTGGCACAGAGTAGGTCCTCACCATAGATTTATTGAATAACTGAGTATCATTCTTTTTACTTGTGCTCTGATTACCATTTCTTCAAATACTGTTTAATCTGTATGTTTCTTCATTTGTCTCCTGAGAACCAGCACAAAAATGAAATTTGGTTTTAGCTCTGTATGGGTGAAAGTGGCCCCATTTCTCTCCTTAACACTGATGGGACACGTTTCCGACTGCCCCCTGCTGGCTGCAACTATGACAAGGATGAGGACTGCTACACAAATCTACGCAATCAGCTCCAAATCCCACTGGGTACTGTTGAGAAGAAGGAATGGGGACACCTCCCAGTGGTGTCCCTTTATACGTGCTCTTCTCTCTCACATATTCCTCATAGCAACCCCAATTGTACGGATGATAAAACTGAGGTGTCTGTGAACTGAACCAAGGTCACTAGGTTTCTGAATCAACATTAGGTGATGTCAGGAATTTATCTGACTGATGAAAAGTTTAAATGGTGTCACATGAATAATAACTTCATAAGAAGAGGGCTTGTCTCTTCAATAAGGAGTCCTAAGCACCTAGCACATAGCAGACATTCGGTGAATAGTGGTAGGATAGAATGAATTATAAAATATATGGTCATCCCCAGTGAAGGATTTGGTACTTGGGGAGCACCTAATCAGTTTTCTCCCCTACACTCCCCCCAGCACCAAACCCACTTTAAGTGTGCTAAATAAAGCATGGCATCAAGAACTAAAATAAAGGTACAACTTGGTAAAGGTCACTACGATAATGGAATACGGATTCCATGTATATATTTTATAATACATACACGCACACACACCGTTGCCACCATAACCAGTTCAATCAATCTAGAACAAATCCTGAATTTCTGTGGCAAACAGTCTAAAACAATATGACACACTAGCTCTCTTCAATTTACTCCCTCAGGGCTAAAATGAGCAGCTCATACAATTTATGAGGCTTCCGGAACAGTTTTGCTTAGCTGCAATATCTTGTGTGGGCCAAGTAGACTGGATTTGGAATGATGTTAAACTTAAGGTCAATGCAGGGTTCAAAAGAAAATTAAGCTTTGCAAAGGAATGTGTGCTCGATGGTCTCTCTAGCCCAGAACATTAGGGGATAAAGCAAATCCCCCAAATACGAAATGTGTTTGAAGGTAATTTTTTATTGAAGTCTATTGTCTTACCATGTGGCTGTAATGTGTAGGAAACTGTGAGTTCTATCTCTGCAGTTATAACTCCACAAATGGTTTAAAATAAACGCTTCCTCAGTTTGATGTTAAACAAGTGGGAATGATTTACCCAGAATCTTGCAGTCAGATGTCTGTGTGTCTAGTGTCCCCTGCTACTAACCCTCATGCTGATGCAACATAACTGAAAAATTAAAAATAGGATACAGAGGGGCGCCTGGGTGGCTCAGTCGTTAAGCGTCTGCCTTCGGCTCAGGTCATGATCCCAGGCTCCTGGGATCGAGCCCCGCATCGGGCTCCCTGCTCAGCGGGAAGCCTGCTTCTCCCTCTCCCACTCCCCTTGCTTGTGTTCCCTCTCTCGCTGTCTCTCTGTCAAATAAATAAATAAAATCTTAAAAAAAAAAAAAAGGATACAGAGGTTAAAACTGCACGCACCTGCTCTGGCGAACGGTGATCTAAATCCTACGGGACCCCGTTTTCCACTTCGGTTTTTGCATGATTGGTTTGGGTATCTGGCTTCGCCTTTCGCATTTGCTAAGGTTCTACATCCCAGGATTTCCTAGCTCCCTAAACAAGAGTGTTCAGTCTGATCATCACTCCTGGAAGTTCTCCGGCTGTTACGACTACCTGCTGGAGTTAGAATACAGCCGGCCAGTGCCGGCGGAGAAGGAGCCCCTCTGCTCTGCCACGGTGAACGGTTTATGGACCAGCTGCTTTCTGTTTTTCCCTTGGAGAGCTTCCCAAAACGTCCCTGGCCCGGCACTACTGACTTAACCTTGACTGCCACACGCAGATAGAAGAGATGTAGGTGTTCATCAAGAACGTGTTGGTTAAATGACAACTCTTTTTCCCCGTCGCAGGACCCTCGCTTGACACGTTCCAGTGGGGCCTGGGTTTCTCTCGGTCACTCTGCTTTTCGTCTGGCTCAAGTGCAGGCTTTTTGCTGCCTCTCTCCTCTCAGAGGCCTGGATCACCCTCCCCGTTCCTGCTTTTAATGCTGCTGGCTCCTGCTGCCGCTCACACCGCTTTTACTCTCCTCCGTCCTCCTCTGCAGTCTCTTCCTACTTCATCTCCGCAGTGTTCGTTCTTGTCGGCTGTCCGCTCCCGAAGTCGGCCGGCGCTAGTGTGGACGCGTTGAGCTTATCAATGTCTGGGTGGGCAATGGAAACACTACATGGCTGTCTCAGAATTGATTCCGCCAGTCGCCACAGTCCATCCGACTCTACCTGTGGCGGTCCTTTCAGAGCACTTGGGGATGCTGAGTTCTAAGTAAAGGGCAAAGTTTTCCCCTGATACCTTTTGTTGGGGAGCCATTCCAGAAACGCCAGTATTAGGGAGATTAAATACCAAATAAGCGCTATTCAGCCGCAATAATTTCTTTCAGTGTGCCAGTGGGTGTCAGTTCAGGGGTTTGTGGCGTTTGCTCCCCGTTGCCTTGTTTGTTTGCTGTGAAGCTGGGGGTGGGGGTGGGGGGGCCTGCACGCGCATGCGCGCTCAAGGTGTTGGTGTCCATTGCGCCATCAGGGGCAATGCGGAGTCTGTACTGATGAAGAATCAACGTGGGACTTGAACAGAATTGAGAAAGGTAATCATCACTTGAGAGCAATAAACTCTGTCTTTTAGATCCGTTTTGGGGGGTTGCTTAAGAAATATATTTGTCGAGTCTTTCACTGTTGCTAATTTTATAACCTCACAAAGATATTGTCCATGTGCTAATGTTAGTCTAGGAAATAATTTATCTCGAAAAAGAAATGAGAGTGTGCTAGGAAGCAATCCCCCACCCCTCCACGTCCTCCCAATAAGAAAGTTGAAGAAAGTGTTTTTATTAACTTTTTGAAATACATCTAAGAAACTTTAAGCCTTTGGGATTTCACAAGTGGTAGACTTTAGCATTCCATAACTGATCTGGGCTTGGTAAGATCTATGTACATGAAAATCCAGAAAGCACCTTTTCCACTCATGGGACAGACTGGTGGGCAGAAAGGCCTGATTCAAAGTGAGGAGACCCATCCCACTTGGCCCCTCCTAGAGGCAGATGATTTCCTAGTGCAGAGAAGGGGTTCTGTGGGGCTGAAGCAGAAATTCTGGAAACCAGATAAATAAATCTCTACTGAAGTTATTTAGAAAAAAATTTTTTAAGATTTATTTATCATTTTAGAGAGAGAGAGAGTGGGGGCAGAGACAAAGGGAGAGAATCCTCAAGCAGATGCCCTGCTGCACACAGAGCCTGACTCTGGGCTCCATCGCAGGACCCCAAGATCATGACCTGAGCCGAAATCAAGAGTCGGATGTTTAACAAACTGAGCCATCCAGGCACCCCTAGAAAATGTTTTTTATATTGCCATTATGCAAAACCTCTTAGCATATTTGACTGTATAGATACATGATTTTGCTATCTGACTAGGGACACTACCCACCCTAGAGATGTTTAATATTCATTGGTCTCCAAACTCACAAGGACACAGAACAAAAATTACTTCTATCCCAGCTTTCTCTAACAATTCCCAGTTTCCCCTAAAATATTCAGATCCTAAGGTATGTTTTGATTGCCTCTTAATGTTCTCATTCTTTCTGTGTTGCTGCTTTTAGGACATTCCTGGCAAGTTGGAATGTCAGGCTTTATCTGTGGCTACGTATATTGTATATTCTACTTAGGATCTTGAGTCCCCCAACTATATAGAAATGTAGGTACATTGTGGGCTCTTTATGCTCTGATGAATCAAAAGTGCTTCTTATTTCTTTTTGTCTGCCTTTGGAAGATGCCTTAGAATTCTAAGAAGTACTTTTGGGACCAGCAACATGGAAGTCACAGTGCTGAAATGATTCTTGCTCAGATTTGTTTGTTAAACTCCTTTCAGCTTAGGCAGCAGAATTAGATCAGCCAGAGTTTTTGCTAAATCTTTTTTGTGGGGGGGCGCCTGGGTGGCTCAGTTGGTTAAGCGACTGCCTTCGGCTCAGGTCATGATCCTGGAGTCCTGGGATCGAGTCCCACATCAGGCTCCCTGCTCAGCAGGGAGTCTGCTTCTCCCTCTGACCCTCCTCCCTCTCGTGCTCTCTGTCTCTCATTGTCTTTCCCGCAAATAAATAAAATCTTAAAAAAAAAAAAAAATCTTTTTTGTGGGGCTTGCATATTAACATCAATTTACTGAAGTCACAATAAATTATGCAAAGCATTTGCCACAGATATTGTGGTTGTTTCAACTTGTGAACAAGTCACTATTTCCTTGCACTTTGCAACTAATCTACTTCACTGTGGCAACCTAGAGAGGACCCAAGTTGGAGATGTGTACTTTATCTTCCTGATTCTTTGGCCATCCATGATTTCTGTGAATTTCCAGATATTGTATTTTCTCCTTCTGTCAGGTCCTAGAAATCGAAAACTCCAACTAAATTTCTAAATGTTTAATGGGAGTAAAATCATATTTTTCTCTAATGCCTTTGAGTTTCCAGAGTCCAAATATGCTTACATCTATGTCAATAATTTGATATGAAGTATTACAAAAGTAAAATTTTAAAAACAACATATACATATATTAGTATTTCTATAAATATATAGCAAGAGAAATAAATAAACCAATAATCAGCAACAAAAAAGCACATCGTAGACTCTGAATAAGAATAAAGAAGCTTCATGGAAACAACGCTTTTCTCAGGGAAAATTGTGTTGGGTCCTCCCTCAGAATTAGAACATTAGAACAATTAACAAATGGTAACTGGTACTCTGCCATTCATCCATAAAGGTGAATCTTACGAATTAATAGCTTATGGTATGTAAAACATTTGTAATAATTGGCTAATAAATTTAATGAAAATTAACAATAGTGTTTAAGTTTAAGCCTACCTGCATCCTTTGAATGTGGGGAACAAATATGAGGGCACTCTGTGTTCTCAGTATCTTAGCTTACTAAAATTTATAATAGCTTTATAGTCAAATTGAAATAGATTGCTATGTTCTTTTACTCATTGGTACTTTCAGTTTTAAAAATCAAAAGGGTGTTTTTTGTTGATCAGCTACATAAAACTGGCACTAGTTGTCATTTAATATTGCAAAGTGAGGGAACCAAGTCTTATGTTCTGGATTGTCATACAGAATATCAAATAATCACTTTAGGATTCTAAGCATGAATTTTACTTTTATTTCTTAGACTCAGCTATTAAAGAAAATCAAAATAGCCTCTTGCACTTTAGCAGATCTTTATGATTTTTAGTACTTTATGACAGATCAGTAATGAGTACTCCCAAAATGTTTTTGTGAAACAGAGAAATAAGAGCCTCATTTAAAATTGCCTACTTTGAGGCTGAGAGCCCAGGAATACACTGTGAGTGAATAACAGGGTTGAGACCGGCCCCTAAGCCCCTGGTCTCAGCAGGTTCTAGAGTGGGAAAAGCAGTCCTAGAACCTGTACAAAGAAGAATTCTTGAGTCATAGTCCTTTCTTCACCTTTCTAATATGATGGAGGGCAGAGAGGGGCTCCATGCTTTTTCAAGACTGTAGCAGGGAAATTATGGTTAGGCGGCGTCATGTTTATTTCACTTTCTTTCATATTGGGTGAGTGGGGTGGATTTATGATCTCTTCAATGAACAACCTAAAATACTATTTTTATTTTGAATTGATCATATGAATGCTTAATCTCCTGCTCTGTGTATTGGAATGCCTGGGAGGTTATTGTCCTCCCAGTGACCTTCCCAAAATCAAATCCTGAATCTAAAAGCTGTAACCTAAAACCCCCAATCATGGCCTTAAAGAAGTTTCCCAGAGAGAATTAGGCCATTCCTTTTTCATTTCTAAACATATGGGCCTCATGCATGCATTCAGAAACTGTGGTACCTTGGCCTCAAGCCTCCCTGAATTTTGGGATGTGTGGATAAGCAATAATCTCTCGGTTCCAACTTGACTGGAGCCTGAACTCAATCTCACCTGAAATTAGTTTTCAAATCCAAATGCAATTAAAAACAGATGTTTCCAAATAGACTGAAAAAAGTTGTGCGGGGAAAAAAATCAGGTTCACTGCCTTTAGGATTGGTTGAATTTTTCAGGTATTTGTAATCAACAGGAAGGGAGGCAAAATAAGAGTTGTTCTCAGGGAGTTTGCTCTTCTCCTTCCTTCCTTCCATACTGAACCCTCCAAGTGCTCAAAACCAATGCCTTTTGAGGAGATGTGTTATGATTTGCCCAGCTGGACTTTTCTGCCTGATCCACTTCCTAATCTGTTCTAGCTCAAGACAAATTTGCATCTTATGTTAGGCACTTAATAATTCTCATTGCTGAGAATGAATTTCTGCACATAGAGGAAGGGACACATAAAAAATAAATTGTTATCCCAAAGTAGGAGAATATTAAAGATTCTTGCCTAGAAAGTTTCATTTAACACATGCTATAAAACTCCTTATAAAGCTAGCCTAATGGCAATTCAGGAAACATTAGTGAGTTTTGGAAGGTTTTTTCCCCCCATTGAATCAAAACCCCATTAAAGTATGCATGGTGGGGAAAGGGAGGAGAAAGCTCACTTGTGGACAAATAGTACCCATGAACTTTAATGCGTTAAAATGGATTCATAAGTTCTTCTAAGATGAAAAACATGTGTCCAGTTATTGTGAGATTCACCACGCCTTACAAGTTCGGAACAGACCATCCTCATGTCCTGGTTCTAAAATGAGTATGTCTATTTTCAGAATAATTTTCAACATTAAGTCTGGTCCACCATTTGATTTTTAATCTCCTCTTTTATCCCTGGAATCTTGCATTCCTGGTGCACTTCATCTCTTTTGTGCGGAATAATATCCTTCAGAAATCTTTGATGCATTGGTGAATTAAAAGAAAAAAAATGAAATGTAAGTGCTTGCTCTATTTGTCATTTTTAATACATTTTGAGCCTCTTGATTTATGATGAAGCATTTCTTGGGAGAGGAGAATGTTTAAGGTGGTATTTTGAGCTCCATTTAAGGCAATTTAGTTGTCATCAGGCCTCCTCACCCCATAACCTTCCAAAGACCTTGCTTCATAAATTGGACCCAAACAATTGGCTTGTGTTTCGAGTAGACAAAGCCTTATGGAAATGATCCTTGCTAAGTGTTTTTATTGGACATCTGGGTAAGAGTTAGCCTTTGTCAGACCAGTCACAGACCACAACTAGCCTGACTCCTACAGCCTTGGTGGCAGTTTCTGCTCTTAGAAAACTCTCTTAAAATTCTTTTGGATTGAAAAGGAATGAGATTTGGATTCCTTTTCCCCCGCTTTCTGCTTTGATTCCTGATTCAGTCAGTGGCCGAGATGAAGGGTGTTCATTCCACGCCTCCTTCATCTTTAGGTCAGAACCCTGTGTTTAGTGCCCCACCTGCCCTCCTTCTGTGGAAGTAGATCCTGGCCCTGGGGAGTCTCGAGACCCCCGTGGGGTCCATGTTATGCCGGGTGTTGTGGTCCCGCTAAGGAAGGGCAGAGGGATTTCAGGACCCCGAAGGTGCCGGCTTGGAGGAATGACTCTTTCTTCACGCGCGCTCTCAGTGAATCATCCTGATCCAAACTAATGTGAGGTGCCAGAGCATAGACCCTCCCCAGGGTCGATGTGAACCTAGATGAGAGAGAAAGAAGAGAAGTTAGTACAAGGGCACTGCATTTAATAGCAAAATGTATCCTTTATGTAAAAGAAATAAGAGCCATGCATAGAGTATCCCTTGGGAGTGATTACCAGATGAAAGGAGGAGGCGTGCTCTAGTAGTTTTCATTACTTGTGCCGTAATACAGAATTTTATATTTGAAAAATACTCCAGCCATGAACTTAATTTTACAAATTCCTGTGCCGAAGGCAGAATATCTCCTGGATGAGAACTTCAGTGACAAAGGCAGGAAGTGACTAGGCCAAATATGAAGTAAATTAGTAAGTAGGTAAGTAAGTAAGTAAGTAAGTAAATAAATAAATAAAATAGATAAAAAATGGGAAATGTTCAGGTTATTCAAAAGATGAATTTTATTCTTGTTTAACCTGAGAAAAATGTCCATCCCCCATAAGAGAATGGATTCACACGTGATTCCGGGTGCTGACGAGAATAACACACAGTCCTAGCATGTGGTACCCTTCTTTTTATTATCACTCTCCTGAGAGTTCTGGGCTATTTTAAGTGTGAGGATTTAAGTGCGCATCCTACAGTGGTGTCCGTTTAACCCCTTCCAGTGGGCAAGCAGTCCAGAGACCTAATTTTTTTTTTAAGATTTTATGTATTTATTTGTCAGAGTGAGAGAGAGTGAGCACAAGCCGGGGGAACGGCAGGCAGAGGGAGAAGCAGGCTACCTGCCGAGCAGGGAGCCCGATGCGGGACTCGATCCCAGAACCCCAGGATCATGATCTGAGCCGAAGGCAGATGCTTAACCGACCGAGCCACCAGGCGCCCCTAGCCAGAGACCTAATTAAATGAGGTTTTCACCCCAGCCCTCATGGTGCTTGGATGTGACTTCAGAAGGCGGGCGGCCGATACGTCACTACAGACTACTGGTGATACACAGAGTTTTGAAAACATTGAACCACTTAAAATGTTTCCCAGTTGACAGAGCAGTTTCACACATGGCATCTCTGACTTGCTGCTCTTTGGAGGGAAGGTCATCGGGGGGTTCAAAGAGCAGGACATGGTCTTTGCCTTAGCAAGTCCCTGCACAAGGCCACCGCAGAGCTTCCAACCCGAACTGTAGAGCCAAAGATTCTGCCTCAGCTGGCTTTCGGGTCTTTGCACGTGCCTGTCAATAATGGAAGGAGTTCCATTACATCCATAATAGCCTTTCCAGCTTTATAATTCTTTGTCTCTTCTCTATATTCAACTAAAGACTTTTCTTTCTTTGTTTGTTTAATTCCTTTGGGGGTTGGACATCAAGGAAAGCAAGCAAGCCAGGAAGGAGGCGAGGAAGGCAAACATCAGGAAGGGGAAACAAGAGTGAGAAAGAACTTGGAGAAGAATGAAAGGAAATAAGCTTACAGATAAGTAATGGGGTGACAGGACTGTGGGAGGCGGGTTAATTTCCCGTATCTCAGATTTTATATGAGGGGGAAATAGCTGATGATTTGCAGTGTAATTCTGTAAGTAGTGTCAGAATTAATAATCCTTTTAACTTTTACCTTAAGAAAAACATTCCAGATGACTGCACAGTTCATTCTGTACTGCAGAGACCACGACAGCCCAGTTGGGGGGTGCTGGAAGGAGAACCATTACTAGTTCATGAAGAGGTATCCACTTCTGAAAGCCTAAAGCTGACCCTTGGCCTCTGTCCACAGTGTGGGGAGGAACATCCTCTTGTTGACGCTCTTTGGGTGCAGGGACAGGTTCCTGCCTTTTCCTCCCTACAGCGTTTTCATTTGTTTTTTTTATTTTATTATGTTATGTTAATCACCATACATTACATCATTAGTTTTTGATGTAGTGTTCCATGATTCATTGTTTGCATATAACACCCAGTGCTCCATTCAGTACGTGCCCTCTTTAATACCCATCACCAGGCTAACCCCTCTCCCCAACCCCTTCCCCTCTAGAACCCTTAGTTTGTTTCTCAGAGTCCATAGTCTCTCATGGTTCGTCTCCCTCTCCGATTCCCCCGGCCTTCATTTTTCCCTACCTACTATCTTTCTTCCTATCTTTTTTTTTTTTTTTTTTTAAATATAATGTATTATTTGTTTCAGAGGTACAGGTCTGTGATTCAACAGTCTTACACAATTCACAGTACTCACCTTAGCACATACCATCCCTTACGTTCTGCCCCAGCCAGGTCCATTGGTTACAAAATAAAGAATCTGGTTCCCACCAAGGTTTTTTGCAACTGGATACATTTTACTTGATCTGAAAATCTGTAGGAATTACTATCTCTATTCCTGACTTTATTCAGTAGTCAGCAGTGGTTGTTATTTCTTTAATGTACAGAATAACAACAACAACAACAAAAAACCCACTCAGGTGTGTTCTGGGTGACACCCTCGTCTCTTAAAGCAGACAGGGGTTGAGTGTTAGCCTTCTGCTGTGGGTAATTGTAAAATGTTCCATTTCCCTGTGGGCTGCGAGGAACATATTGATTATCTGTGGAGTGAACTGGTTGTGGAAAAGATTGCAAAGCATTTTCGAAGCAGAATTGCCTGGTGCGAGCAGGAGTTTCATAAACATTGGATCAAACGCTGTGGAGCGGACTGACCTGTGCCCATGGGTGTGGCCAGGAGGAGAGCCCAGGGCAGACGTTCCTCCCCAGCCCGAGGTGATGGGCTGTGATGACCCCTGCAGCCCCTCTCCAGGCAGTGTCTCTGTTTAGGACTTTGCCTCTGAAGCCGTTTGCCCTGAGCTCTTTGGGAAAAAACATCATTCCTCAAGCCTGAGGTCTATCAGCTGCAGCCCGAGCTTAGCAAATCCTGTAGGTGGCTCTTGTGCCTTCTTTGTTTACAAAAACCACACCTCCATACAATCCTTCATTGACAAGTCAGCTTACATGGAGTCCCTCCTAGTTTAGGCAAAAGGCATGGGGAGTTGGATCCTTGATGGGAAAAGTTACATAAAATGAAGAGTCAAACAATGAATCATGGAACAGTTACATAAAATGAAGAGTCAAACAATGAATCATGGAACAGTACATCAAAAACTAATGATGTACTGTATGGTGACTAATACAACGTAATAAAAAAAAATTTTTTTAATTAAAAAAATAAAGTAAAAAAAATGAAGAGCCATCTTAAAAAGATAAGACATACGTGTCTTAAACATTTCTTTCAACTTAAAATGTAAATTAGTGTATTCATTCAGGAATCATTTGACGTAGGAGTGGGAAAGCCCTTTTTTTTAATCTGGGTCTGATACTGGAGCTGTCTTTCACAAACCCCATTTATAATGCACCATCTACAGTATCCAGTTTTTGGCTTCTTTAAAGCTATGTCTTAATTACAAGATCTTAAAAACTCATACTGTCATCTGAGAACGAGGCCTCGAGATTGTAATTATTTCTTCCCTGACTCTTTTTTTTTTTTTAGATTTTATTTATTTATTTGACAGAGAGAGAGACAGCGAGAGAGGGAACACAAGCAGGGGGAGTGGGAGAGGGAGAAGCAGGCTTCCCGCTGAGCAGGGAGCATGATACGGGGCTCCATCCCAGGACCCTGGGATCATGACCTGAGCTGAAGGCAGACACTTAACTGACTGAGCCACCCAGGTGCCTCTCTTCCCCGACTCTTACTGTTGTCTCACTCAATGCTTAATTTAGCACTACTTTGAGGAGCTCCCTTTTGGCAAGCCTTTCCAAAGCAGGCTTACTCATTTTCACATAAATGCTCCCTTCCCTTTGCACTCAATTCATTGCTTCATGTAATTCTTAAATTGTATATGTCGATGAAGCCCAACAAGGCATATATAGTTTAGGGCTCAAAAATAACAGATTCTTGGTGAACTCCCAACTCACTTAGAGTAGAAACCCATTGGTTCTAGAGAGAGGCCTGATCGTTGCCGGCTCTCAGAGTTGGGGCAGGGAAGGGGGAGGCTTGCAGAGGCTGTGAGGGACCACCCATATGTGGAATTTGTGAGTGGGGGGCTGTGAAGCAGCTTCTACTCTAATAATAATGTTCACCATGTAGAGTATAATGTGACCATCCCCAGTTGAGGAACAAAGATAAAATCCAGTTGCTGCTAAGTGTTACGTGCGGTAGAGACAATCAGCACACGGGAGGACAGGTCACTTCTGGGTGGAATGAGCAACCAGAATACGGTTGTTATGGGTTTAAGTGTGTTGCCCCCAAAGCTCATCTGTTGAAATCCTCACCTCTAATACCTCAGAATGTAATCGTATCTGGAGATAGCATCTATAAAGAAGTAGTTAAGTCAAAATGAGGTCAGTAAAGTGGGGCCCTAATCCAATATGACTGGTGTCCTTATAAGAAGAGGAAATTTGGATAGAGACATGGACAGAGGGAAGACGATGTGAAGACATGGAGAAAGGGGCCATCTAGAAGCCAGGGAGAGAAGCTTAGTGCAGAGCCTGTCCTCATGGCTCTTAGAAAGGACCAACTCTGCTGACACCCTAGCCTCATACTTCCAGCCTCCAGGACTGTGAGAAAACAAACATCATTTTTAAAACCACCCTGTGGTACTTCATTACAGTAGCCCAAGCAAGCTAATATGGAAGTCTTTATGGAGGAGGGAGCATTTGATACGGGCTTGAAAGAATGGGTAGTTTATCAGTGGCCCAAGATAAAAGGAAGGAAATTCCAGGCAGATGTAAAAGCAAGAACAAAGGCTTAGGGGTGGGCAAGTATTTGAGATATAATAAGACTGTCTGATGAGGGGAGAATTACTGCAGGGCTGAAGTAGGACAAGCTAGAACAGGTAGGTCAGATCTTCAAGGTCTTGAGGGTCATCTGCAGGCAGTGGGGACCCACTGAAGGCTCCAGAACAGTGACATGGTCAGTGCAGCACTTTGGAGACGTTATCTCGTACGGAGTTGTCAGAAAAGGTCTGACACCTGCTGAATCCCTGTGGCCGTCGGCATCAGGAGCATGACGGGATCCCAGACGTGGCTGACAGTACTACTCAGGGCGAGTGGAATTCGTGGGAGAGAGTCAGGACTCACCACTGCATGAGAACGAGAAAGCATCACTGCTTATTAAAGTTCCAGCTCTTACCACCACAGCCCTGACAACCCCCTGCCAGTAACAGAGGGGTGCCAGGCTTCTGAGTTGAGCAGGGAATGGACACGTGAGTGGAAGAATTCAGGAGGCGTGCTTGGTTCTGGGCTTCTGAGGAAAGTCCCAGCTCAACTCTTGCAGGGAAACTAAACTTTAGCCCATCTTTGGTTTTATGTGACACTGCTCCCATTGAGGTGTTGAAGGTGAAAGCATTTTATCTTGCATGCAAGTCTTAAAAGGTTATTTATCTGTACATTCTAATTGCTAGAGAGCCCATCAGATTATTGGTGCTTAATAAATTTTTTAATTAAATGCACTAATGTCCTTTTCCATGGCTTTTGATAATACTTGTAGCCTGTTGGATCAGAAGAGGTTTCTCACACCTCCATCGACACTACACTAGCTGTTCCAGAGCCTTATGACATTTTTAAAAATGCCTGCCCAGAAAGGCTTAGTTAAGAACAAGGCCCCACCAAGAGACTCTGATTCGGTAGGTCCTGGGTGTATCTATTTACAGAAAGCCCTATGGATGATTTTGATGTATAGCTAAGGTTGCAGAGTCACTGATAACTGTCAACTTTTTAAACTTTTACAACAGTTTTGAGAGCAAGGTTAAATTTGATGCCAAAGAATTTTAATCCCCACCATTCTGATTTCATCAGACTTTGTTAGCTTATCTAGTAAAAGCTTTGCCAATCTAAGATTCAAACTGGTAACTTCAGAAAAGCCACTCCTACTTTCCACTCTAATTTAAAGAGATCCCCTTCTCTTCCTCTTGATTCCTTCAAACCAACCAAAGAAAACAAAACCATGTGAATAAAAGACAGAAAATCCGTTTACTAAAACAAGTCTCTGCCCAGAACCACCATCAAATAATCCTGATTCAGCTGAAATACCAATCTCTTTATGAGAAACATATCAGGTGAGGATATTGTCCATAAATTTAGGTGTGCACGAAATGGAACTTTTATTTTTCTATAACTCAACTCGGTTTCTATTTCATACTCCATCCCACTGGATGGCAAAATCTTAGCCTTAGTCAATAAAGAGTATTTTCTACCTCTTTCCCAGAGGTTGCACTAAGTTATTGGGAATTTAAATGATACCAAGGCACAGCGATGGAGCCGTGGTGAGGAGGTTATCCATGAGATCTGACTCATCTTCTGTTCCTGCTGGCATCCCTGAAATGACCTCATTCCTGTCTGGTCCTTGCTGCTATGTCATCCTCACACCCCACTGCAAGGCATGTGTCTCCACTAATTCACGCATCTCCTGGGCATAAGAGCATGAGTCTGCTGCTTCCACCCCACCCTGGGCAGGGGCACACCCTGTGGTTGCCTCTGGCAAATTTATGTTGATACGAGGGGTAGCCATTTCCACTCTGGGATAGTGCCGCTCCCCACGCTTTGCCCAGGAAAGAGGAATAGGTTTCTTCCATTCCCAGGTGTTTGTGATTGCAGGCCCCCCTTCCTGGGTCCGAGCATCTCCTCCCTGCTGCACCCCCCTCCCGCCCCACTCCAGGGACTCTTTTCCAACCTCTGGGCAGTAAGCCCTGCACTTACAGAATCAAACACCTCACAAGTCTGTTACATTGTTTCTGCACAAGCATCCTTTGGGTTTTCCTTTGAGGGTTGGACCTTGGAACAAATCAGAGAAAATGCCTTGTTTCTCTCTTTAGGCACCATTACTTGTTCCCTGAGGCAATAAGCACCCAGCTGAAAGCATCAGGTTGACACTAAGGAGTAATGGAAATAGAAAGTTAGGCCTCCGAAACGTATTTGATTTAGCTTTGGCTGAAATTGTGATCAAAGCTAGAGGATCACAAGCTTTAGTGATCAGTTTAATGAAAAACTTTGAAGAATGTTGGCACCGGGCTTGGCGAATACAAAGCACTGAGTTAGCCAGACCATCTTAATCTATAATGACCAGAAAGTGTGAGATGTTTACTTTAAACATACACTAAGAATATAAACAGCAAGGTTGGAGTGAAGGTCTTTTTTCCCCCATGTTTATATTTATTCCGTATCTTGTTGCCATTAAATCATTCTCCGACTAGTTTGCAAGAATTTCCTTGGAGAAATACTGACTCTAAACTTTATTGTTATCTTCTCTGGACTATATCCTTAATCTCAGAGACATACTTGCTTGGAATGGGAAATTGCATTTACTCACTATAAGTTTGTGAAAGGAAATTGAGTTTGATAGAATGTTTATTGCTAGAAATCAAGTTCACTCACCTAAAGTTGTAATGTACACACCAGCTCTGTGGCCTCTCTAACTTCATTCTGTTACTTTACTCTTATATAAGGGCCTTGACTTCATTTAGTTAAACATCAAGCCCTTTGCTTAGCTTCCTCCCCATAAACCTTTATGAAAAACTCTAAGACTCTAATGAAAGTAGTTTTAAAGAGCAACGTGAATTTAAGTTTTTCCCTACTAGTGAAAAAAGGAAACACCAAGAGAAAAAAAAAACACGGATCAATACTTGGCACTGTTATTCCACATAAAAGTTTAAATGTCTTTCTAACATGTCTTAGTGGCAAATACATAACTTTAGAGTGACACCATCGAAGAGGACATAGACCAGAGAAAAGTTAAGGAATGAGGACACAGTTATATTTCGTTTCCCCAGTCAAGTGCCCGGTTCTCTCTTTGTACCCCAGGTGTTACCAGTATAGGAGAAAGTAACTTGGTAAAATTCATTCACATGAATGCATTGGTTATATCCTATACCACCTTTGTCTCCTCCATTGTTATATAATTTCACAAGGGCAGACACTTTGTCTATTCATTGTTTATTTCTTGTATCCCCAGGACTTCCTCCTAGAGGAATGGTAGGCAGTCAATAAATATTTGTTGAAATTAAAAAAAAAAAAAATGAATGAATGAATGGATTCTCCCAGACTTTCACCCTGTATCTTTGAAAGTACTGTTAGAAAAATGTCAGGTTTGAGTACAAAGGTGTACAAAGTTGTACAAAGGTACATTAACAGTGGCTATTCTTAGAGCAAGAGCCCTTCCCTAGATCCCTTAAACTGCACATCTTACTGGTATGATACAAGAATTCTGTGCCAAGCTCACTTGTATCCGTCCAGTTTTGAGTAGGTGGGCTCAATCCCTCTGTCTGTTAGGACTCTATGAATATTTTCTTGTGAATTGTTGACATAGTTTTGGTATGTAGATGGTCATTGAATTGTGTAGGTGAGGCATGAAGGAAAGGAGCAAGAAAACACTCTATTCAATAATTTTCATCCCTTTTGTAGTATATTTCTGCAAGGTCACATGTCTGCCAGAGATTGAAGAAGGTGGAGACACAGCTATATTGGATCATTATAAAAGGACCCAATTCTGCCCCCAAGACATTCAGGCCTGAATTTTAATTTAAATATCTTGAAGTTTAAAAGTTCTGGAAAGAATAACAATAATTCTAACCTTTTTCCTTTTCATTATACTACAGCTTTGCATGTAGGGAGTTAAGTTTCATGTTTGGCAGGGGTGAGGGGCATGTTCATACTCCTGTATGTGGACATTGTTTTTTGCTTAATAAAATTTTGAAACTAAATTAACACTGATGATCTTAAATGCCTCCTCTAGGTATAGAATTTCACTTTCTTTCATGATGAAGTTGAACTCCACTATCTTTAGTTGTTTTTGTTTTTGTTTTTTTAGTGTAAAAGACAACATTTCAGGCACAACTTATAAAATTTTGAACATTCTATATCTACAACACATTTTCTTTAATTCATGATGAGAGAATTTTGATTGATAATTATCATCACATGTATTTATGATTTATTATAACTTGTTACTTAATTTGCTTTTCAAGGATCAAAAAGTTTCCATTAGCAACATGTTGGCTACCAGAAATACCTCAAGTGTGCAAAGTTAGCTGGTCTCATCCTGCTATGTGCTGGTTGCCTCAAGTACACATTTTCAAGTGGCTGGAGGTGCAGATGCCAAAAAGGTCACAAAAGAGTGAGATCTGTTGGACTTGAGCAAATTTAGTTCACCAAGTTTTCCATGGAACATTGGCAAGACTTTGCAAGTTGGTATTCTGTTTTGAGATGGAAACCAGCATTCACTGAAATTGAACTGTAAACATTGGGTAATATTTTATTATCAATGTTCCCATTCTCAGGATGCTCTAACCTCAACAAATTCATTACCAGGAAGAAGTTTGGACTGTCACTTGTGGGGGCCCTGCGCCCTTTATATGTCTCATATTCTTCAGATAAGTGAAATTGGCATATCTGCATATTAAATGTGTTTATACCATGTTACATTGAATATTTATAAAAAGAGATTTCTCTTTATAAGTCACTTTGAAGATTTACCTTGATCGTTGACGCCTTCCATCTTGTTAAGTTGATACATAAATGTCATAACATAACTGTGATTTTTATATTGGCTGAGTCAAGCAGTGTATATAAAAGCAATTAAAGCTTCTGGAGCATTCTACACTGAAATGTGTAGAATTAAAAAAAAAAAAAACTTCCTATTTTCCAATAGTGTGGTAAGTGCGAAGCACTTAACATTTTGTTTAGCATGTCGCAGGGCCTCAGTGAATGTTAGCTATTATCTTTATCAATCATACAGGTTCCTATTATTTGGAGGTTTGTATCTTTCTTTTGACTAGTGAAGGCACTTTGCAAGTGATATGTCATACAACCTAGAAAGCTAGAGCTAAAAGGATTGAGCCAATCTCCCCGTTTTATAGATGTGGACATTGAGGTTAAATGACTTAGACAGAGTCATACAGATAAAGCAGAAGGCCTAAGATGAATCCCCTGACCCCCAGTCTGCTGTGATTTCCACCAGACCAGGTCTGGAAGTTTTCAGACAGGGAGAGCCTGCAGGTATGTCTGAACAAGGCCTCTGATACGCTCTTACATCTGCAAACATCAGGGAAGAGCAAGATTAGGTTTAATAGCTTAAAGAAAGAGGGACACACCCCATAAGACTCCACATCCATTTGGGGCTCATTTTAAAAGCCTGAATAAAAATACAGTCTTTTGGAACCACTTAATTTTTTGGTCGTCTACTGTGGGAACAATTCATTGCTTTAGATGAATGAATTGCCGAAGGGCTGTTTTGTCTGTAAATTCAAGTAAATTGAGGAACAAGTCATCATGAAATGTAAACACAAGATAATGTTCCTGTGTTCCATTTTCTTTTTTCCTGAAAGTGTGGGTGACAGAGATCTTCACATCCAGCATTACTTGTGGAAAAAAATTAAGTTAGCCAGCATTTCTTATGAAGAAAACTATTTCCCCCACTCTGTAGGAGATCTGATCTAGAGAAATTGAAGGCCAAGGAGATTATGTCCTGGAGTTGAATTTTCTTCTATTTTTGTTCCCACTGTGGTTCATTTTGAAAAATGTAAGTCTGTTTAAGTTTTAGTCGCTCTATTTTTAAACCGGTGTCTTCAGAATATTCTTTAATATCAAGGGAAATTAAAATGTTATATTGTCTTTGCTCTTTTACCTTGGGATTTAGAGATGTTCTTTTCAAGGTATGTGATTGGTCCTAATCTGACTCCTCACTTGGTCAGAATAAATTGAGACTGAGCCTAGCAGATGACCAGGAAACATGTCTCTGCTATTTCAAGAGATAGCAGCACCCCTAAGGAATTTATTTGTTTTGTAAAGATTTTATCTATTTGTCAGAGAGCGAGAAAGAGCACACAAACAGGTGGAGTGGCAGGCAGAGGGAAAAGCAGACTCCTCACTGAGCAAGGAGCCCCATGCAGGACTCATCCCAGGACCCTGGGATCATGACCTGAGCCGAAGGCAGACGCTTAACCAACTGAGCCACCCAGGAGTCCCACCTCTAAGGAATTTAGATGCAAAGTTCAAAGAGTTTTAGACAGGGCATGATTGGAAGAGCATGATAAAGAAGGCTCTTGAGAGTTTTGAATTTTGAATTATCCTTATTTTAAAATTAGACCCACACAGATGGTTGGTTTAGAATGGCTTGCCTTAGCTTTTAGGTGAAATTCTTTTAAAACAGGAAGTAAGTTTACTTTTGCTCACCAAACTTCCAAGTGGCTCAATTTCAGGTTCTACAATAATTCGATTATGAAGTCATATATGACAAATGGATTTCCAACCAGAATTTCTTGAAAATAATGGTAAGCCCCACCAGCAGTCCACTAAAGCCAGGAGGTGTTATAATAATTGGTAAAGACCTTGTCTGATGCCCTGTAATAACATATAGAGCAAATCACCAAGTGCTCGTCTCACAAACTGGTGACAAATGTTAGAGAAACATATGCTTCCTATTGTTTTACTCATCTTTTAAAACTTTGATGTAAGGGTAAAAATAATGACTGTCACAAAAACTGGCAGAAGAACCCTAGGATTTTTTTTTTTTAATTTTAAGAGAATATCCTAGATTTCCTAGACTCTATCAGGTTCCAATTGCTGCCACCTCTATTATGCTTGGGAGGTCTCATTATTGCAAAAATGACTGTTGGGTTTCCTTTGACTTTGGGTTCTCTGAATCTTGCTAATCAGTTCTTTTTTTGACATTGGAAATATTATGAGGACTTTATATTATCAGGAAAGGGAAATCCATTGTTTTTTTTTTTTTTCTAAGCTAAATCTTTTTCGTTGTTAAAAGTACCTACATATGGAGTATGATTTCTTACTCTACCTTTCAATCTATTTCCTAACAGTTAATGAAATAAAAGTTGCCAATGCTTTTCTAAATCAGAGTGCTGATTAAGCAGCTTCTCCTTTAACACATTACCTTAGGATCCTTTAAAAAACAACAACAAAAAAAGCCCACTATGAATGATGTCTGAGAGTGATGGCTTTTTGAATCAACATCCGTGTTCATTAAAATAAGCCTAGTCTGAGGTAGTCACGAAATTTTCCAAATAGTGTATATGTGCAGTAGAAGGATAAAAGTGGCCTTAATTTCCAATCAGCAGACACTTACTAAGGACCCGTCATTCGAAAACAGCTGGGAAGAATTGAAGAACAATGTCATTGTTTCGGAGTGTCTCAAAGTGGAGTTTATAGAATACCTGCAACAAACCTTCATTGAAAATGCAGATTCAAGGGCCCTACTCGGACCTACTGGATCAGAGCTTCTGGGGTGAAGCTTGGGAACTTGCATTTAACAATAATCATGTGCATTCAAAGTTTGTAATGATTAAGCTAGGGGCTCATATTTTCTACATGGAGAAACCAACTTGCAGGCAATGAACTGGGCTGCAACAATGTTGTAAAACCTCTTAGGATCAAACAACTCAAGAAGAGAAGAAAGAGCATGGTTCTACATAAGCCCCTCCTGTGTTTCTACATGGAAAGGAAAGGTGAGGCTTTCTCCAGGTGTAAGCAGGTTATCACCATCAATATCAAGCAGTGTCTGAGAAGTTGAATAGTAGATCCCAAGGAGAGTAGTAGATACCCAAGTCATCCCAGCCAAGGTACCTGCAGTAACTCTGGTCCACACACCTCTCCTTTCTATCGGCAACATTGTCATCCTGCTCTCTCAAAGCTAAAGCATCATGCATCTAGAGTCTTCCCTTCCCAAGCCCAAACCTGTGGAAATAAGAGTGAGAGAACTGGAAAGGGAAAAAGAGCTTATTGTGTATAATTTAGGCCCAGAGGCAGTATGGTGTAGGTGGACAGAAACCTGGTTTCTTGCTTCAGTAATAGTCATGTGATTGTTAGTGCAAGAATTTCTCAGGGCCTCAGCTTTGTTCTCTGTGAATGAAGAGGTTCTCCATAATTTCTGTGCGGCATTTCAGCTCAGAGACTGATTTGATTTGTGAGCATCAGTGTCTTGTCTAATTGCATGGTTGTTTAGACAAGCAAAGTCTAGCATCTCATTGTCCTAAAGCCTCTCCAGCAATCTAGTCAAGAAATGAAATGTTAGCCTCCGCGTCCCTCCTTTTGATGGCATGGTGGTTAAGAGAACAAGCTTCAGAACCAGGTAATCCATGGTGTCAACTCCAGCCGTGTCACTCCCAGCCTTGATTTCTTCATTGTTTAAATCGGAATAGTCATACGCATCTCACTGTACCACTGAGAAGCCTAAATAATGTCTGTAAGATGCCAGGTTCAGGCTTGATATATATAAAGGGCCCCAGAGTCAGATCTTCAGAAGGACTACAGACACCTTAGTTCTTCCATCATGAACTTCTGTCTTTGAGTAGGGCCGTGTTGGAAGAGGAAGGACCATCATTTATGTCAATTTACAATCTTTAAAAAATAAACCATCTAATTCATTGCAGTGAGGTACCTTGCATATTTGACATCTGGAGTGAATCATTGCTTAACACTCCCTTCTTTGTAGGATAAAATTATTTTCAGTAATTAATTTCAGCAATTATCACATTAATAATTTGCAATAATCATTTTCTTGATTTGTTCTTTAGTTTTAAAGCAAATAATTAATAATTTAAATAATAATTTAAAAAGAAGAGTGAATTGCAAATTTAAAGAGAATTTGAATTCAGTACATGTCAGGTATGAACTAAAATGTGCACTTGCCAAACAAAATATTATACCTCACCGTTCAGTTTCCTTATTTTCAATTTAAAACACAGAATCTCCGCATAAATGACAGAATCGATATACTTCAAAGATCTTTATGTGTGTGGTTTTGCAATCACTGAGCAGCTATTGTTTGTTTTAAATCTACTGTTTAAATGCAGGAAAAGATGCTACCACCAGGGTCAGAGGCAAAACCTGTTCTAGAACCAGTTGCTCCAACAGTTTCCAATGGTTGCAAACTTGCTCTGGAACCAACTCCTGGGGCCGAGTCCACGTATGCTGGGGGGCGAGGGCGGGGCGGCCCGTTGTGTAATTGGCAGCTCTTCTAATTAACTTCCAGTTAGAATACAATGTTTATTAGAGGATAAGTAATTTTAAAAATGAGATATTCCAAAGCTTACATATATAGTATTTATACCCAATAATAACCACAAGAGCTCTCTAGAACTTAGACCAACAAGTGATTTTTTTGTTGGTCTAAATTGTTGCAGGAAAGAGTATCTCATCACTGATATTGTTTAGAATTGTTGGAACATGTCTCTGCAGACAACACACACCCTATTGCCTGAGGCTGGGGGGCTGGGGGGAAGGGGGGCTCTCTGTCCTGCCCTTGGCATACCATTGATCTAGTTGTTTCCTTCACCTATGAGTTTCCGGAATCTTCTGACTCCCCAGCACGCAGTGTACCCCTTTCTGCATAGTAGGACATAATAATTATTTGTTGAATTATGAATGCTGCTCATGCTACATGTCCCCATGCTCATTATTTTTAAAATGCCTAAGGGCAAGTATTATCTGCATTTTGCTATCAAGTTTTGAGAAATTACATAACCTCTTCAAATTCACACAGCTTGTTAGCGGCAGAGGTGGGATTTGAACCCAGGGCTCTGTGGCTCGCGTGCAGTCAGTAAATGGCCCTGTACACAGCTTCTCATCTGTGACATAATTTGCTGACACCTGTCTCCTGACTTTAAAATGCATAATGCATAATTAAAGAAGTAACCTTTGTGGGCACTATTCAAGCTTGTTTTCATCCTAAATGCAAGTTGGAAAAATATTTGGCACTGGTGACTGTCACATTCATTAGGAGCCTTAAACCCATCTGCAGCTCTATTGATATTCATCAGCCCTGCTAAATCATTTACACCATCAGGAAATTAGTCTAGAATGGCACTCCTTTTCAGAGAAAGGAACCAGGAAAATCCAGAGAGGCGAGAAGCTGAGCCCTGTTGGGAGGCAAATAATAGCAGGTAACTGCTCCAGGCCGCCTTGCCAGGGGGACCAGGGAGCGGCTGTCATCCATAGGTTGGAGAAATAAAAACCCAGCCACGGTGGGATTTTCATTCATATGGCAGCACAATCCAGGGCCTGGCAAGTCGCTGAGCCTGCACAGCCAACCATCTGTTTCAAAGCCTCCTCCATTTTCCCATTCATGTAGCCATTTAATCTGCCCTTGGCAGGGCTGAAAATAAAATTTGGGAGACTCGCGGAGAAATGCGTGGCTCAGAGAAGCCTGACTGAGATAAACCCAAGCCTCACACACCCTGACCGCTGGAGGAGGCAGCACAAAGGCCCTCCTGGTGCACTAATCAGAAGTTATCCCGCGCGCTGTCACCAGGGGGCGCACCCCCAGGAAATAACTGGCCTGCAACAGCACCCAGGAGATGATTCTGGGGACCTCAGGGATCGCCCGATTCGGTAATTTACCGCCCCCCCCCCCCCCGGTGACGATTGGACAGGGAAAGGAGGAGATTCGAGCCTTTTCTTGCTTTGGCTAGAAGTGGCCCCGAGATGGGAAAATCAACTTGAGCGGTGGAGTTACCTTACCACGGCTTCTGAGGGCTCAAGAGTTAAGGAAACACCAAATTAGAAATTTAGAGCATACATCTATTTTAGGATTTCTAGTCATCAATCAAACATCTTTTTGTTTAACAAAAATTTAAAAAATAAAAATATGTCTAGAAATGTTCAGTCACCATTAAATTTCCTTGTGGCTCAAACCCTCATGTCTCCTACATAATTATAAATCAAAAGATTAAACCTTTTATAAATTCTCTGAAGCCACTGGTTCCCAGATCCTGAGGAGCATCCAAATGACCTATGGGGCCTTTAAAAAGTATATAACTATGGGAGTTGAGATCTGGGGAACTGTATTAGAAAAATGAGTAAACTTCGTGAGTCTAAGGATCAGCCCGGTTTCAGAACAACTGCTTGGAATCAGCCCCCACAACTTGATTTTATCTGCCGAAGACATCAGAGGCTGAATTACAGTTTGCTGATGACAAATAAATAAAGCACTCAGTTCTCCTAGTTAGGCTTTTGTCCCTGAACTTGTATTTCCCAAACGTGTCTGTTTTACAAATTACCTGGGCACTGAGTCTCAAACTGGATCACACATTGCCATCACCTGGAGCTCTTAAAAAAGCCCCCATCCCCGGGTGCCACAGCCAGCAGCCCTGATGTCGTCCGTCTGGGCTGGGGCCTGGGCACCAGATAGTTGCAGGTTCCCCAGTGATTCTCATGTACAGCCACGGTTTGAGAACCACTAACTGAGGGAGCCTGTTCGGCACAGATGCCCCGGCCCCGAGCTAGTCCCACTGAATCAGTGCCTTTAGGGCAGGACCCAGGGCATCTGAACTATTAACATGCATGGCGAGGGGGCTTATGGTCTGGCAAGTCTGTGAACTGAAAGGACTTTACATTTCTTGTCCCCAGTGGACGGTGGCCTTTCCCCGTCCCCGAAGTAGAGGGGCAGCCGTCGTTCCGCTAGGGCTGAGGCTGAGGCGACCAGTGCCTGGTCTGGGCAGAGATGTGCAGAGTGGCGGTGAGGTCTGGGGCCAACCCCGAGGCTCCCTCCCTCCCTCTGCCAGCCATCCATGCACATGTGGATGTTTCCATAAATCACTTCTGATATGTGGTTCGTATTCAGGAAGTATTCTGACTGCTTACCCATGTAATGATGGAGTAGAGGAAAGGTCTAATTTTGGAATGACTGTGGCTTAGGCAGTGCCGTGTTCCCTGCAAGTCTGAATTTCCTAAACACGGTGGCTCCACCGCTCTGCCTGCTCACCACAATTACACGGGCAGTTTGAAGCACACTATCCATCACAGCAAATTACTGGTGGGATCTGCTCTAGAATAAGGCTGGACGGCCTTGCTGGTGGCAATCTTTGCAGAACCTCCCTGATAGCCAGGAGAAAGGCAAGGTGGGAGGAAGAGCTGAGCAGGACAAGGCTACTGAATCAATTAACGAGATCCCTGCCTGACTTCCAGCCTGAGTGAGAGACAGGGCTTGGGAAAGCTACCAGGGTGCCGACAGCATTATACCAGAGCACGTTCTTGTCCCCTTGGTTTTGCTGGTACGTTACAATCGGGAAGGAGTAATTTACTGACTGCCACACAGCGTTTGGCCCCAACATACATTATTTCATGTAATTCACCCAAGAGAGTCATCACACTCTCATTGTGTAGGTGAGCAAACAGAGGCTGTTCATCCAGGATCACAGGTAGGGAGAGGCAGACCACGATTTAAGCCCAGACTGCTCTGGCTTCAAACCCTTGCCTTTCCCAGTGTCTTAGGACAGCTGACCCGCCCCCCGCACCCCCCACCCCGGAATCCTAGAATCTTCTCACAGGACGGCTCCTGGAGAGCATATGGCCTTGGCAGTGATAATCTGTGACTGGGCTGCAGGGTTAACTTCCAGAAGGACAGGACGGGAAGTGGGATGCCAACCTTCTTCCACGAACACAGAACACTGGCTCTTCCACTCCATGGCTCCTGGTGTGGTAGGCTGGTGACGGGAGAGCAAGGCTGAGCTCTTCTCCCATGGGTGTCTCCTTTGGTTGTTGGTGTCTCTACAGACCTCGCCAACCAGTGTGTTAGCACTCCTGATATCATCCTTGGGTTCCCGGTTCTGTATTTTCTGGAAGTACCCTATGAGTTTAACCTTTGGTGATTTCTGAGGGCTGAGATGGCTGGACAGTCTGCCGTGAGAGAGAGAAAGAACATTCAGCTTCGTCTTAGGTGGGGGGGCCTGCAAAAGCCAGCCTTGAGTCGTGGATCTATGGGCAGGGTGTTTATTTGGGAGGTGGCCCAGGTAGCACTGTTGGGAGAGTCAGGAAGTGAGACAGAGAAGGGAAGAGAGAAGCCTATAATGGGTTCACTGCTCATGGTTACCCCTGTGGGTGTTCGGGGCTCAGTCCCACTGCAGAACTTGGGGACAGTGTAGAAGAGAAGCCACCCCTCTGATGTATTGCCCTCACCCAGGGACGAAAAGGCTGAGATATTGATACTCCAACTTCCACCCATCGCTGGCTGAGGGCTATCCCTGGGGGAAGGGAGACACAAGCCTGGCCCCCGAGACATCCTGAATCTGCTCAGGGTTGAAGAGAGTTTTATCATTCCTTGGCTCCAGTGACGCTGTCCTGAGGACATCTGACCCATCACGTACATGATACGAACACACTCTGTGCCTAGGGCTGACACGAAATACCTGGTGCCCAATTAACTCCGACTTTCAGATAAACAATGAGTCATTTTTCTAATTCTAAGAATGTCCTGTGCAAATATTTGTCATTCAACTGGAAGTCAGATTTAACTGGATGCCCTGTATTTGCATTTGCTAAATCTGGCAAAGCTCCTCACATCTCCTCTCTGAGTCAAGGGTGGGGGTGCGGAGTGGCTGCTCCGGTCTCGGGCCTGCCAGTGTCTCCAACACAAAGCAAAAGGCGTAAGACTTAGGGCACGGGAACAGTCCCCAGTCAGATGAGGAGGAGCCGGCGACTGGAAGTTAAGAGAGTGAGATTTGAAGGGGGGGGGGGAGATATCAGTCTTTGGAAACCAAGAGAGTGATGACAGAGTTGCACAACCTGTAAATGACCTCATGGTATCTCTTATTATTCTGCTGGAATTCATATTCAACCAACAGTTCTTGCACACCTACCGTCTCCGAGGTTCTTTGCAATGATCACGTCTCTTCACCTTCACACCATTCTCGTTTTGCCCTTGAGGAAAGACAGAGTCTCCCAGAGGACAGCAGTGTCCAAGGTGGACAGATTAGCAGTGGAACCTGGACTTTTGGTACCAGGTCCCAGGACCCTCTCTGCTGCAGTGGGGGTCCCAGGGGGGTGTCTTGGCCCGTACCCTGTGCTGCCAAAGGTTGCTTCTGTCAAGTAGAAGGCAGAAGCTTGGCTCAGTCAGGAGGAATGTTGGGCTCCCGTGCAAAACTGGGTTATAGACAGCTTTCAGCTCGATAATGGATTGCTGTCTAGACCATTTCACAGGTACCATAATAGAGCTGAACTATATTCCTCCTAGTAATAAAAATACACATTCCTTTGAAAACATTGCTTCAGTGAGAGAACACACTCTGAATTTGAACTGAGTGCAAAGTCAACTCGCTCCTTACGTGGCCCCTATAAAAATAAGACTTTCTTATCCCTCAGGGTCGACTTATCCAGGGACTCTTGCAGGGAGGGGCTGGAGGAGTGTGGGATGGAGACCCCAGTGTGTGAAGGGTCCGGAGGCCGGGAGGCATGGACCGGAAAGGTGGAGACTCCAGATTCACCACACCACACCTGTGGGATGAGAGGGTCTGGGGTCAGCACAACCCAGATGTGTAGGTTCTGCCCATAACAAGAAGGAAGTCATTGCTGTCGGCCTTGGGGTCCTCACCTCTGGTCTTCAGAATTCTGTGGTTTTCCAAGGGAAGAGAAGAGGAGAGACAGCTGAGACAGATGAGGACCCCAGTAGCAGTGGTTTATGGCAGGTAAGAGTAGAGGGACAGACATTTCCAGAAGAGGGGGCAGGCAATGGTTTCATGACAGCCCCCTGAACATGCAGCAGCCTGACCCTATGAAGACAAAGCGGAGATGTTGGTTAGGAGGAGCACTGGCCCTGTTTGTGGCTCATTCCCAGGCCAGCGCTATTCACCTAGGAATTTGCAAGGACTAAACTATACTTAATATTGGAGGTTACTCCTAGGTCCTGTATGAACTGATGGGCTGCAAGAGCCTGGTGTCACAAAAATTTTGCAACCATTCCTATGACCCTGAACCAAATCCTGAAATTAACCAACGAGTCAATGATGCGGTGCCTAATGGGGATGGGGGCAGCCCCATGTCAGGTATTGATGAATTCAGAGAGTCACTTTATATCAGAGAAAGATGAGTCATGAGCTCAGCCTTCCAAGAAGGCTTGTGAAGGGGGAGCCGGGGAGGCTGAATGTAATTATCTAATGCAATGGCAGGCTCAATTAAGGATGACAAGGGGACGAGCAATAAAAGAAAGATACTGGAGCATCTGATTAAGGCCCCAAATGTAAAAACAATAGTGATCACTCTCTAGAGAGTAGTGACAAAGCCTCCTTCTAGGGGATTTGAAGTAAATAGCCCCTATGCCTCTCTCTCTCTCACTCTCCTGTCTGAGACCCCTGCGCCCTCACCACAAAAGAAGACGTGCTGAACTTTAAATCCAGTATCAGGTTTCTACGAAGGACAGACCTTGGCTCAAAGTCATGAGATGAAGGGGCCAAAGATTTTGGCTTTGATACGTCAGGTAAAATATTTCTCCTGAAGGAGGAAATAGTACCCCATCTCTTTCTTCTTGAGGGGAATCCAGGTAAGGCTGGTGACAGCTTCTTGTTCCAGAAGGCGGCCTTGAGGGAGAAAGGAAACTGAAAGGAAGCTCTCCTAATCTTCCTGGCACCCTCTCAGAACCGATCCTCAGAAAACAGGCTTATTTGCAGAAGGAGATCAACACTCCCAAAGGATTATGAGTAACAGGAGCCTGCAATGCTGTCCAGGCCCAGGCTGCTCACGGGCGGGCTTCCTTTCCACCTGCTATAGCCCAGCGAGTCGGGCTTCTTCTGCTCTGTGCTCCAGGGAGCAACGGGGCATCTAAGGAGTCTGCTCCCCCTCATCCCTGCCTCAGGCCCGTCGAATGCTCAGAGCGTGGACCATGTTTCCTGCACAGCATGGACCAGGAGGCTAAGGGGCTTCGGCCAAGTCAGTGGGAAGGACTTTGAGACATTCACCCTGCCAGCACCCCCCGCCCCCGTCCCGCCACGGAATAAGACAGGGCAGCGGGTCTTTGGTGCACACAGTAGAGGCTGTGGAAGGACTGTGGTTATTTTGATGAGGGGTGGATTTGAATCCGCCTCACTGAGAGACAGGAATGAGTTCCTTTGCTAGTCAGTGGGCCTTACTGGCTGGTCAGGATCATGTCTCAATGGTTTGTTTTTTCCACTTAGGTGAAGGACAGGCAGGATGTGAGTGAATGCCCAGGAATGCCATATTCTGAGAAAGTGTCCCTCAGGTCAAGTGTCCCCAGCAACATTCCCTATAGATTCTAAGCCTGAGAACTGTTCCTACCACTTAGGAGAGGGCCAGACAAGGGTGTGTGGCCACAGACACCTCTGTGCTCAGCCCCTATAAAAAGCTCCTGACCACCCTCCACATATTCATATAAGTCAATTAGACAGAGATATTTTTTAAAATGATTTTTTACTTGATAAACATGTTGATGATGATAATTGGCCCAGGAAACAATTTCCCAGAGAGTCGCAGGGTTTGTTTTCTCTGTGGTTTGTGGATCAAGCAGAGAGGAAAGGCATCTGACCACTAGCTGTCCCCTCAGGGAGCTGCCTCTCCCTCTCCGTCTGCTAGAAGCCCGCCTGTGTTAGCCCCAGACGCCCAAGGGCAGCTCCTGGCTCCCAGCTAGCATGTTCTCTTGACTCATGTTTTCCTTTCCCACAGTCCTGAATCTGTTGTCCAGAGTTATCAGTAAGGGAAAAGGATTGGGGGTAAGACTAATATTGACCATATGACTATGCCTGGCACTTGCTTTTTCTAAGACTGGAATTGAATTTGAGACTCTCAGGGCCCCCAGAACCCCATTGCCATGCAGAAGAAGAAATAAAGCTCCTGAGGCAAAATGGCCTGACGAGGGGCCCCCAGCTCTGCCCGTGAGGGGCCCCTCCCCGGCTACACCGGCTGGCATCACAATTCATGTATTTGATTCTATCGGACAGAAATGGTGGGGAGCAGTGATTTAAAGTAATCCCTGACTGTCATTTTATTTTAGACTTCAAATCCCAGCAAGGGACGTTGCGGGGGGAGGGGGGTGTTGCTGATACTCTTTTCCAGGTGAAAATTAACCAATGCTGTGAAGATGTGAAGATGGGTTTTGGCTTTAGGTGTTCCTTACCCCACTCTATTCATGAGCCAAATTAGAAGCATTGAGCATTGATTGACCCATGTGTTGTAAGCATTGCGATGGATCCTGTCAAAAGACTCATCCCCCTATCTCAATAGCCATGCTGGGCCAGAGGGAGACCAGCAGACTTTCCAGAGGAGAGGCAACTGGGAGGGGAGACAGCTCTGGGACCGGCCTCTCCAGAAGCCCCTCTCCATCCCCTCCTGAGGTGATTTGTCCAACCAGCTATGTCTCAGGCTGTGCCCATTCATCCCAAGCCTGGTGAAAGGAGGAAAGGGGGTCTCCTGAGACAGGCTGTCCTCAGACCAGGAGCTGGTTTTATACTGAGATCCTCATTGCATTCGGAAAGGTCAACAGTGCTTACAAACCTTCATCCAAACTTTGCCTGTAGGAAGGCTAGGAGCCACAGTCTTAAAGGGAATAGACTTGGATTTTCTTTCAGTTTCTCCTGTGGGGAGCATTGGGCAAAGGGCATGTGAGTTGGGCTTCTGATGATGGGGATTCCCATTTCTCTGCTTGAGTAGAAGCCATGCTGCAGAGGAGAAAGACCAGGGAGTAATGGTGTGTACATTCCTGAGTCACCTTGGTCAGGACACACCAAATCAATGTGTCTACCTGTCATTTGGATGTTGTAACTGCCACCTGACTGGTCCCCTTTCCCCTAATTGTCCCCTTTCTGTCCTCCTTTCCCCTATCAAAAGGCCCAAGGCAAAATGGCCTGACGAGGGGCCCCCAGCTCTGCCCGTGAGGGGCCCCTCCCCGGCTACACCGGCTGGCATCACATTTCACGTATTTGATTCTATCGGATAGAAATAGTGGGGAACAATGATTTAAAGTAATCGCTGACTGGGGCGCCTGGGTGGCTCAGTCGTTAGGCGTCTGCCTTCGGCTCAGGTCGTGGTCCCAGGGTCCTGGGATCGAGCCCCACATCGGGCTCCCTGCTCGGCAGGAAGCCTGCTTCTCCCTCTCCCACTCCCCCTGCTTGTGTTCGCTCTCTGGCTGTCTTTTTCTCTGTCAAATAAATAAAATCTTTAAAAAAAAATAAAATAAAATAAAGTAATCGCTGACTGTCATTTTATTTTAGACTTCAAATCCTAGCAGGGGAGGGGGCGGGTACTGATATTCTTTTCCAGGTGAAAATTAACCAATGCATAGATGTGAAGATGGGTTTTGGCTTTAGGCGTTTCCTACCCCACTCTATCCATGAACCAAATGAAGTAGGTCTCCCCTGCTTACCAATTCAAGCCAACTCTGGCCCCAGGGTGCCAGCTCTCCATTCCACAGGCTGACCCTCCCTTCACAGACCTGCCCTCCTGCCAAGCCATATTTCTTAGAGTTCTCTAAACTCACCCTTTCTCTTTTGAGCTTTTTCACCCCCTTGCTTTTTTTCCAGATAAGCAACCTCACATAGAATGTCACCCCGCTCTCCCCATAGATCTCTACCTGCCAAAAGCCAGCCATCCAAGCTCACCCCAAATGTCACCCAAAGTCTGACACTCTCATTTTCCAAAAGATGGTGATGAGGAGGCTGTTGGTGGCATAACATTGATTATTACATACCAGGTAGTGTGTTAAGTGTGTGGGTTTTTCTGTTTAACCCTCAAACCCATCCTCCAAGGCCAGTGGTGTTACTATCCCCATTTTACAAAGAAAGAAGAACATGGAGACACAAAGAAGTAACAAGACACTTTACTGCACCGTCTACTCTAGTAAGTCTACCCATTTTGCATCTTCCCTGGTAGGTCTTGAGAACAGGAGGAGGATTCTGTTCATGCTCTTGCTCCACCCTGCCTCGTGCAGTGCCTGATGCATGGTACCCGCTCAGTACATTGGGTGATGATTCAGAGGGGTGCAAGAACTCAGCTCATTGTGTTATCTTGCAATTAGCTATTGTTCTCACCTGGTGGCTTGTTTTTTATGTTCCACAGATTGGGTCTGAGGTGAGCAAAGGAGGCCCTTCTGCCCTTGCAGAAGGAAACATCACGTAGGCTCCTGAGAGAGACAGGGAAGAAGGAAGGGAATCTGTTCTCCTCATGGGATGGGTCAGTCTTCCATGTGCCCATCTGTGACCCAGGACAGCAAAAAACCCAGTGGCTCAGTTCTTCAGACCTAGGCAGGGAGTTGCTCTTCATGGGAGTGAATGGCTGGAGGAGGATTAGGAGGAAGAAAATGAAAGGCCAGAGTCCACAACTCTGGGCACCACGGCATGAATACTAGAGACTTGGGCTGATCAAAAAGACCAATGCAGAATCAGGACTGATTAACTTAATCACAGTTACAGCTCCCAGAGAGGTGAAAGGCCAGCCTCTCTGCACCCCACTGCTTCGGTCCCTTGGACAGAAGATGCAGAGCCACGGCTTCCCCAAGTGGAGTCCAGGCCTCCTGTCCCAACTCGTGTTGGAAGCAGCATTCCCAGGATCACAGAGACCTAAACTTGGTGTTGCCACTTAAAAGCCAGGTGGTTTCTGGCAAGGAGCTTACTGGTTCTGAGCCCCAGTTTCCACATCTGTCAATATGGAGTAACACACCTGCATTGCAGGGCTGGTGTCTGGACTGGACGGATGCGGACCATGAACACAGGGCCCAGCCTTCGGTGCTCAGTGAATCCCAGCCCACTGGGAGAAGAAGGAGCCACATCTCAGGCCCCAGGAGGCCTTGTTAACCCACACTGGACATTTCCTTGCTCGCACCTGGTGCTTCTCTGTTATTAAAGGCCTGAGGCTACATGTCTCCAGACCTAGCTGTTCCCCTTAGACCCAGCACTCTCCAGCAAGCTGTCCCTCTGCGTCAAGCAAAGCCTGTCTGAGGGGCACCTGGGTGGCACAGTTGGTTAAGTGTCCAACTCCTGGTTTTGGCTCAGGTTGTGATCTCAGGATCATGAGATCGAGCCTCACAGAAGCCTCCACACTCAGCACGGAGTCTGCTTAAGATTCTCACTTCCTCTTCTTCTGCCCCTCCCCACTGTGATTTCTCTCTCTCTCTAAAATAAATAAATCTTAAAAAAAAAGAAAAGCCTGTCTGAAAGTAGGCTGAAAGATGCATTATATTCTCACTGGACAGCCCTTTGCATGGCTTTCAGGGGCAAGATATTGCTCTTTTCCTGATAGCCTATAATAAGAAATTATATATTTTGATAGCTCTTTGATTTGATGGGTCCTCAGTATGCATGAGTTAGAATTTTGGAGAACATGACTATAATTTGCAGCTTGTGGTCAAGTACAACTCAGACACCAGACATAATTCACCACCACTCTGTACTCTTGGGTCTCCACGTGTTCCCTTTCATTATTTCATGAAGGTTTTCTTAGGATTTTCTGCTTCATTTCCTATCTTCCACCCATCTTATGAATTCAGGTAAAAGATAATTCCACTTTAAAAATTGCTTAAAGGAGCTCTAGTTTGATTGGTGTCTTTGAGTTCACCTAAAACACAACCCTCACTCTACAGGTAAGGAAAATGGAGGTCAAAGGAGATTAAGTAGCATGCCCAAGTGATAACAGAGGGCAGGTGGCAGTTCCAGATGAGAGAACAGGTCCAGCTGTTCCCAGAGCATGATCTGTCCTCATATTACGTTTCCAATCATCCTGCATCCGTGTCAACCTTCATATCCATCTTCTATCCATCTACCTCCCGTATTATTGTTTGTCCAATACTTTTTCTTCAAATTGTATCACATTTTTATTTAAATAAGTTTCTTTTAAAGGGAAATTTTATATAATTGCCTAATGAAAAAGTACTATCACTTGCCATTGATAGAAAGCTATAAATTAAGACAATGTGAAATGTAATTCTATGGAGTTCTAACTAGGTATTGTTGCCTGGGAAAAGAAAATAAGCTGGAAGCCTGCTCTCTTTGATTATAAAGGATGATTGGCAAGTCTCAGAGGTGCTGAAGCCTTAGTAGGACACATGAAAATGGATTCTGGATCTGATTTTGTTGTTACCTAATGCCATCTTCATATCATCGAGAAGAATTTTTCTCAAATACCATCGGTAGGATATTCGCCCACTCTGAGACCGTTGCGGTCCACAGTGCTGCCACACCAGACCTCTGTGACTCCTTAGATGTCAGCAGACTCCTCCCCTCCCTCCGTGCAGCAATGTCCTTCAAGGCTGAGACACTCAAAGAGCTTCATGCATTTGCTGGTCACCCAATGCCAAATGAATGCCCGACTCTCCTCCTTTTTCACGGTAGAATAAATGTTGAATTTAAGCATAAATTTTGGTAAATTTTCTGAGGGACTATCTTGTTCACCCCAGAAACAATGTCAAGATAATTAAATTTTAGATAATAATGAATCAGGGAAGTTGATCTCAGCAGTGGAAAAATGCTTGATTTAAATTGCCAATATACAGATACTTTTAGTTCTTGGAAGCCACTGCCCACTGTGCCTGCCGGAAGTTAAATTCTCAATAGCTTGCTATGATTGATGCAGACATTAGTCATTTAGAAAAAAAAATCTTAAACTAAATAATTTGCATCCAAAGGATGACATCAGTTAACACGACGGGCTTGTTGTTCTACAAACTGACCACTAGATGGAGCACTTGCAATTCAAAAATTAAAAAAATCTCCGCCCCAGAGGTACAAGCATTTTACCAAAGAATCTATTGTACTTACAAACCAGCGTGTACACAAATGAGAAGGCACGGCTTGCCCTGAAGATGGTATTCTTTTCTTTCCTCCTAGACTTTGATATGCCTCTCCCTCTTTCCTCAGGACGGGTCATTTCTCCCCACAGGCTGTGTCTCTGCATGAGTTCACCCTTTTAAACTTCTAGCGAGTCATCCTTCTATGCCGAGCCCTGTGACCGGGCAGGAAAATGGATTCCTTAAGATGTGGTTTCTTTCTTCCCCCCACCTTGACACGACTCACTCCTGAGCACTAAGGCACCACTTCTCCAAGTCCCACGACTGGATGCTAATCTGATACATCCCTCAAAAGCACCTTGGTTTGTAAGACATTCATTCTTCTCTCCGAATTACACACCACCTTTACTCTCCCTCATGATGATAGCAATAAATTTTCTTTAAAGGTTTTTTTTAAAAAAAAAAAAGAAAGTCCATATCAATGGAGTAGTTGTTTTTGTACGAGCTCTTTAATATGGCCATAATGAGGTATATGAGCCCAGCTCTCAGAGTGAGGAGAGGAAGTAGGAGTGACACCTCCAAGCAATAGGGCCTAAAACAATAGAGTACATTGAGACCATTGCAGCAAATCAGCGAATTTATTTGCAGCTTCTAATCCAGAGCTATACTTTTGCCCCAACAGCTAATGAAGGGCGAGGGGGGAGCAGTGTGCGTCGGTGTGGCCTAAAAGGGGAAGACAGAGCAGAACTGAAACATTGACTTATTCTCTATACAAATAGGTATGTCAACAAAATCAAGCACAAAAGAGCTTCTTTGTGGCTGGTGTTTCCTGGCTGCAGCCCCAGAACCTACAAACCCTGAGCTCCATTCCCAGGTGGCCTCTCCTAATTTGCTAAATAACCTTGGGCAAGTCACTTAACCTTCCCAAACCTCAGCTTCTCAGGCTATAAAAGGGGGGTGCCGAGAGCTGTCTCTTCTCTGCTTCTCCAGGAAGTTGTGAGGATTAATGACGAGAGAAAAGCAGTCAAGGGCCTGGAGTTTCTTTAAGGAAGGTGCTGCTTATCCTTGGATCAGAGTCATAAAGATCAGTAGAATAAATACACGCCAGCAACTTTGGCCAAAGTCACAAGGGCTCTGTGTCCTGTGGGCTTCCACATTTTCCATTTCTCAAAGAGGGTTGGCAGGGACCAAACCAAACAAAAATCCCCAATAAAGCCTTTGTTTGACAAAATTCTCACTGGATTTTTACCTGATTGGGCTGTGCTAGAGATGAAATGCTTTTAAACATCACGAAAGAACGGAAAGGAAAAACAGTTCTGCCCAGAGACGGCTGGTTCACACCTCGCCCTTCAGCAGAGGGAACCACGTCCCACCGCCCACCCAGAGAGGAGGGAGCTCCTCTGACAATTAGCCTTCTAGTTTGGCAACGGTAATTATCACCATTCACGGCTTTTCTTTCCCTCTTATGATGCAATGTATATTCATGCTGCAGAGGCCCCAACCTGAGGACTGTTTGGGCAGAACCCTAGATGCAAGAAAGGATCGATTTTAACCTATTTTAAAACATTTGATCTAATTTGATATTTCTAGTTTTCAACAGCTTACAGCAAATAGATGAAAATAAATGCCTCGTCACAGGTTGTGCTGCGGACCATGCCTTTCGGTTTTCAAAGACTCCGGAAAACAGGAGCGGAATCCTCTATTAGCTATGTCTGATGCCTCAGGATTTTCCAGCTCTCATTGTTCAAAGGTCTATTTTTTGGAGCCTTGAGGAATGACCAAGTGGATTATTTGCTCTAAAATGCTCTAAGTGATCTGTTTCTCACAGTCCTTCAGCTATAGTAATGGAAAGAGATGGTACAGAAGGGCAAGGAGCAGGTACACGTGGGCGTATATGCTATTCTCTGAGTATTTTCAGGCCTAGAGATCTAATTCTGATACTTGGAGAGGAGGGAGAATAATAAATAATCATGGATTGTGTTGCTGTTTGCTTTCTCTTTCTGAAATCTAATTATTGTAGAGGCCCACTGCCTTGATTAAGCCTTTCCTCCCTAAATAATTAATTTGCCTTGATGCAAGTGTATTTGCCTCTGACAAATCATAACACATAGTGCTGAGGACCCAGGCTCAGCAAACCCACTTTCAAGCACATAAATAATTGCCTTGGAATAACGAACAATTAACCTTGGTAAAGGAGGGCTAAACATCGGTATAGTATATTAATTCAAGATATTAGCTGTTTGGTGTTTAAAAAACATTATAAACAGTATACATTTGTAAAACCGCATGGTTGATAAGTTTAGTTAGCTGGAATATGTTAATTTGTTCAAAGGAGTAGTTTCAATGTAAATATTTAAGCAATTTGTTTCAATCTTTTCACAAGCCTTTATGCCAACCAGACAGTCTTTTTAAATGAAGGCCCCCAAATCAAGAAGAACTAGGATTGAGGGTATAAACGGGTGATCAGGGTTCCTTGCCCCATCCGCAACAAAAACTCAACACACATAGATCTATCGACACTGGGGGAATAGCATCTTCTTCCTATGTCAAGAATTTGGGTGCAAAATACACATGAGCATAGTCCCATTCGCTGGGCTGCAGGATCTGTGGCAGGCAGAGCTTTTGGAAAGGAATATACTAAGAGAAATCTCTGGTTTCCTAATGCTTGCTTTTCTCTGTCACCATTCTCATCAGGAAACAGAATAACAGCTTAATGCGATGCACACCCTGCTTAACACGCAGGTGAGGAGACGGAGGCCTCGCCCCGCCCGGTCCCCAGCATTCTTCCCATTCCTGTGTCTACTCCATATTCGGATATTCCCTCATTCCCTTTCAACCCAATCGGGGGAGCTTGGGATGGACTGCAGCATCCCACCCAAGGGGGCAATGAAGCATACTCCTCCCGCCCCACGGCCCCCAAGCCCTCGGCCAGGGCAAACTGCCGGACCTCCAGGTCATCCTCCTAAAACGGACTCCTTCACACCAACCCTCCCCGGCCAGGAGTTTGACTTCACCGTCATCTGATTCTTTTCTTACTCCTCACTCATTTCCCACGTCTCGGGGCTCAGTTTTGTCATGACCTCGTTCCCAACTCAGGTTTGAGGTTCCAGGACCTGAAAGGCTGTATTTACTTGAAGTATTCTAGGCCATACCTTCGAGGAAGAGCCGTTTCCAAGCACAGCGGGGGCAGCTGCTCAGGCCCAGCCCCCTTCAACCAGCTACCCAACACCTGGTGCCAGCTCAAGCTGGTGCTAGACAGGTGGTTGGGATTTCTACTCATGTCTGGGAGACACTCTCCTCCCACACATACAGAGTCAGGTGAGGCCTCCGGGAGCCTAGTTTTTCTGTGGTGGTGGGTTTGGTCTGTTTTCTTCTGTTGTTTTGTTGTTGTTGATGTTGTCCTTATGAACTGAAATCCCAGAAAAAAAAATGCTTACCAGACAGAATCACCAGACTTGTGCTTTGAAAAAGCCCACCTGGGCTTCCCCCCCGCAAAAAAAACCTTTCTGTTGCCACTGGATTGATCCTTAAAGATAGGGATGGGAGCATCAGGGTAAAGAGTGACATGATAAGCTGTCTTGCGCTGGCTGTATTTCATTCTCAAAGATTTTTCAACAGGTCGGCTTTCAGGGAACCGTTGTCTTCGAATTCTTGGCGAACTCACCATCATCTTAAATTGATTTTAGCTGGTCTGAATAAGAGCAGGGCAAGGTGAGAGGCCGAATACATTTCCCCTGGATGAGCGGTATCCTGAAGTGGTATTCCTAGCAAGAGAAAGGGACAAACTGAGAGAGCCAGGAATCATCAGCATTGATAAGTGGTATTGATTGTGTGTCTACCTGGTGCTGGACAGCTAAGGAACAGGGGTGAGGATGAGAATGTGAAGGGATGGGGTAGTTTGGAAACTTTATAAATGGTTGTGCTAAACGGAGGGAGCTCATGAGCCTGGAAAGAAAGTATCAAAAGAAGAAAGGGGCAGGTGGACTATCCCAGGCCCATCATTACAAGGTATCCTTTGGATAACTGGCCTAATGAGAGAAGGAGTGGGTGAAGGGTGTGGAATAGAGTATATTAGCTGGCGGTTTGCCTACTGTAAGACAGAGAGCTTATCTTGCTGTTTATTTGCTTGCTTTTTTTTTAAAGCAGATTTCGCGTTTGAAATTTCCTTTTTGATCTTTAAATAGTCCTGAGGGAAATACTTTTAAGGCAGACAAGATGTTTGCAAACTTTTGTATATTTCATTAAAAATAAATATTACAGAGGAGGTTGTAGACCAGATCACTTGTTGTAGTGTAATTAGCTAAGCAAATCCACCCTTCTCTCTGCCGTGATTATAGTGAGGTCGTTCAGCTCAGTTTTTCTACCAGCAAATTGTGGATGCTACGTTTTACCAACTAGAATTTTAAGCATTTCTAGAACTCTCTGTTATATTATAATAAGATTTATAGCTCTGTACATTCTGTGCAGTGATAGAAAGTTACTGCTCTGTATCATCATTATTCTGAAATCTTGAGGTCGTTGCAATAATTCAAGACTTTGACAATGAAGGATTTAGCCAAAGAATCTGGCATATTGCTCTCTTCTTATTCTGGGTAAGGTTTTGAATTAATCCAATTGAAATTTTAAGAGAAGGTGCCTGTATTTTTCCAATATCAAGTGTGATTATGAAATTTTTACACCTCCACTAGGTTTCTTAACCCCTTATGAACATTTAAAAATGTGCTTTTTCTATGGTTTCTCCTAAGTAGGTTTTCGTGACTGCCATTAAAGCACCACTGGTCTCATTGACTAACTGCCATTCAATATTTACCGATAAGTAGACAGACGCCGAGAGCCAGATTTGTTCCCATGACAGAGATGGTTGCTGTAATAAACATTTGTAGCATGTTGTTTCTCCAAGTTGAGGGCAATTTCATTCCACTAGAAGGAATAGCTGAGTCTCAGCTATTTCTCTAAATGTTAGTGTAGCTTTCCCATAAGTCCCTACATAAGATGAAAAAAATGCTTTGGAAATTCACAGATTTCCAGTCAAATAAAAGTTTTATGCCTGTGATTTGGAAACACAAACTAATAGTTATGTTGATTACTGAAGCAGGTCAAAGAAGCACTTAAAAAAAAGGGGGGGGTCACATTATCAGGGGAAGGGAAGTAGAATTTCTTCAGTATGTACTGTGAGCCAGGCACTGCGTTTAATGCTTCCCTGAATTGTCAAATAAAATACTAAGTACAAGTCCATGGTGCAGTGAGTTGAATTGTGTCCCCCAAGAAGATACGTTTTAAGACCTAACCCCCTGGTACCTGTGAATATGACCATATGTGGAAACAGGATCTTTGCAGATGTGATTAAGATGAGGCCATAGTCAGCAACCAGCACTGCTAACACCTTTAATTGGGACTTTTGGCTTCCTGAACTGAGAGAAGACATTTCTGCTGCTTCAGGTCACCTGGGTTGTGGCATGTTGTCATAGCAGCCCTAGGAAATGATACAATATTAATTCTATTCTATACCAGAAACTTGCCCACAATCATCTAGCTAGTTAAGCGATGGGTGCCGCATTCAGACCCCGGCCCAACACCAGGAACTGTATGCTTTGTGTAACACTTGCCGTATCATTGTGCACATGGCTTTGTGAACTTGATTTCTTCTCCCTGTAGTTTAAACTCTGCGGGAATAAGTGTTACAGCCTCGTGTCTGCGGGTGGGGGGACCGTGCCGCGGCGCACTGAGCTGCTCTCAGTACTTAAAATAACAAAGACCCATAAACTGCGGGCAATTCCTGGCATATCCTGGAGTGTCCCTGATGTCAGCAAAGTGATGTGAAATTATGCATGAATCAGTTAAATATTTGAAATATACTGGCTAGACTAATTGAATTTGCTTCCTCTGATGAGGCCTATGAAGATGTTTGTTACTGTCACTGAGCCCTCTACCCGTGGCGTTCCTGGGACAAATAGCAGATCCAGGGAAAATTACTCTTACTTTCAGATGTTGGAGATTCTGTTTTCCGTGTATACTGCCTCTCTTAAGAGATTTAGTCCTTGTTTCCTAAGACATACATAAAAATTTAATATTCAATTAAGGCTTTTGTAACTTACACATTACGTTCATTTATTTGGGAGCAGCTAGACATAAAATAATAAACTTAATGTGGGCCTTTGGCGCTATCATTGACTTTTCCAAATTTGAAGAAGTTTAGAACATCTCGTCTCGACAAGTAAGGACTGACTTTTAGTTCCCGGCGTTGCTGCTGGCAGCTGTTTCTCCTCTAAAGGAGTGCGCCCCGGGCCGGACCCCAGCCCCAGGGCCACTGTGACACCTGAGCTGACTTCAGTGCCAGCGGAGACGGCAGAGGAGGATCCAGCACCGAGGGGCTCTTGCGAGAGTGATTTCTCTCCACTCTGGCAGGGGACAGGGTCCATCGGTGTTAGCGGAGGGCGGGTGGGATGAAGCCCCTCTGGCAGCTTCACGACCTCCAAGTAAACCAGGTTCTTCCTTGCCCATCAGTGAGGCTCAGGGGGAGCCAGAATTCTTAGGCCAAAATAAATCCCAGTCCTCTCAAGGCATATAGAAAACACCAATCAAACTAACTTTTCAAGTACAGCATTGGCAACTAGCTTCAAACTGGTGTAGCATAATCAGGTTGTATCAACAAGCTCTATATTTCAGATCTGGAAGCTTCCATCACTTTAGGAAAAAAGCAAATTACAGAAGAAGAGGAGCAGGGGGAAGAAGAAGTAGAAGAAGAAGAAGAAGAAGAGGAAGAGGAGGAGAAGAAGAAAGGAGGAAGGGGGAGGGGGAGGGGAAGGAAGAAGGAAGAGGAGGAGGAGGAGAAGAAGAAGTAGTAGTCTTAGAACAGAATGGCACTTGCTCAGAGGATCTCAGGTTCCACAAAAGTTTTCTGAAGATCCTACAAGAACACCGGAGGTAGAGCATTTTTAATCTTTTATTCCCAAACCCAAACCTGACTCATTCTCACGTGTACCATGGACTCTCTACATTTGACTAGACGGTATCTCTTTTCAGACAGCTTCTCCTTTAGCACCATTTTTTTGCCTACTCACCCTACCTTTCCAAGCAGAATGATAGGCAGATTTATCCTTTTTTTTTTTTCAATAGCATATGGACTACCATTTGACATTCTGAGCTGAGTCTCACTGAAGCATTGCTCTAGATCAGGGATACTCAGTGGGGCAGAGGTGGGAGTGGTGACATCACCACAATAAGGAGGAAATGCATGTTTTATTTTCCTCTTCTTAAATGTTTATCTACATTCTCTTTCAGATATCAGTCTTCACCCACTTGCTTCTTGTCTTCTGTTTTTTTGTCTTGTTTTGTTTTGTTTTGTTTAGAAAACAGTTTTCAAACATTGGACAAATACAAACAATACAAAAAAACTCCTTATACTGATTTCCAAGGACTAATAAAATTTTGCCATATTTACTTCAGATCTTTTTAAAAAAGTGTTATTGTTATAATGCATATACCATACAATTCACCCATTGAAAGTGTACAATTCGGTGGGTTCTGATATATTATTCATTTTTAAAAATCGTGATGAAATTTATAACAAAATTGCCACTTTAACCATTTTTAAGTGTATAATTTGACAACATTAATTATATTCATGATGCTGTACAATGAGCACCACTATCTATGTCCAAAGCTTTTTCATCACCCCGAACAGAAACTCAGTACCAGGAACAATAAATCTCGCTCTCCTGCACCCCAGTCCCTGGTAAACTCTAATCGATTTTCCGTCTCTATGAATTTGCCAATTCTAGATAGTTCATATACATGGAATCATATACTATCTGTTCTTTTGTGTCTGGCTTATTTCAGTTAGCAAAATGTTTTCGAAGTTCATCCATGTTGTGGCGTGTTTCAGAACTTCATTCCTTTTTACAGCTAAGTAATATCCCCATTGTATATTTATATCATTTTTTTTTTCATCCATTCATCTGCTGATCTACCTTTGGGGTGTTTCCATCTTTTGCTACTGTGAATAACACTGTAACAAACACTGGCATACAAGTATCCGTTCAAGTCCCTGTTTTCAGTTCCCTTGGGCACATAACCAAGCATGGAATTGCTGGATCATATGGCAATTTTATATTTAGCTTTTTAGGGAACTGCCAAACCGTTTTCCATAGTGGATGCACCAGTCTACATTCCCAGCAGCAATGGAGGAAAGTCCCAGTTTCTTCGAATCGTCACCAGCACTTGTTAATTTCCTTTTTTTGATGTTCAATAGCCATTCCCGTAGGTGCAAAGTGAAGTATTTCAGTGTGGTCTTGATTTGCATTTCCCTAAGGACTAATGATGTTGAGCATCTTTTCATGTGTTTATTGGACATCTGTAGATCTTCTTTGGGGAAATGTTTATTCAAGTTCTTTGCTCTTTTTAAAATTAGGTTTTATCTTCTTACTGTTGAACTATAGGAGTTATCTATATGTTCTAGATGTAAAATCCTTGTCAGATATATGATTCCAAATATTTTCTGCCATTCTGTAAAAAGGTTTTTTTTTTCTTGACAATGTCTTTTGAAGCACAAGTTTTTAATTTTGATGAAGTCTCTTTACCTATTTTTCTTTTGTTGTGTTTACTTTTGGTGTCCAGATCTTCTTTAAGATAAGAAATAGAATATAATGATAATTCTGCTGTCTCCTCTCTACTGTTTCCCAGTGCAGCTCTCCTCCTCTTCAGAGGCTACCTCTATCATAAATCTGGTGTTCCATTTGCTATCCATGTTTTATACCTTTAAAAATATGTATTTTTATATATATTTTATATGTATGTGCACATGTTATATATTCAATAAATAGCATTCTTTTGTATGCTTTTAAAGTTGCATATAAATAGTATCATTATTCTTTCTGCACTTCTTCCTCTGAGTCCGCATTTGAGATCTATCCATGCTGATTGGTATTTGCCTAGTTCATTCATTTTTGTTACTATAATTGTAGTCAATCAAATGATCAGGAAGTGATATTGAGAATATTTAACAACTGGCATGGCTCTGGCATCAAACAACATACACGGGTATTCATCATAAACAATCGCACCTCTGGGTACATGTGCCTACTTAAGTGTACCCTGTGCATACCTAGCGGAATACCAAACCAGCTTCCACGCTATTTACCCGTTCATTAGTATGAAATCTAAATTGTTTCTAATTTTTCACTATGACAAACAATACTGCTAGAAATATTCTTGTAGCCATCTCTTTAGGCACATCTGTGAGAATTTCTTTTGGATGCACACTTAGGAGTAGAATTGATGGGTGGTCTGCTACACATATGTTCTATTTTATTTTAATGTTGTATCAGAATTGTAGCAAAGGCCTAAAGCTGAGGACAAAAGATGTTAAGTACACCACATTCCATATAACCACCGTGATGTCATAGCAGTTGTGACCAGCTACCTCCCAGGAAGGCATATTGGGAGACACAAATGCTGAGAAGAAGTCTTCTCTAACCACTCCCCCAGGGGTCAACCTAAGGGGAGAACTGGCAGAGAGGAGGAGTTCTTTTGGAGAATACCAAGGTCGTGAAGAAAGGATAATCTGTCTCTTCACACTTCCACAAAATTTGCCATGCAAGCCAAGGAAGAAAGACCAAAGATAATCGATGATAAAGGTTTTCTGGGCACCTATCAGAATCATGCCCCTTCCTTTCCATACATAAACTAGGTCAGGGTTTGGTGGTCCTGTCTTATGGAAATTAGGTGAGGACTCGGTCTTGCAGAAGGCCTAATGTTGTCAGGGTGTATAGAAAGATGCAGAAGGAGAGGCGGACTGAGAAAGAGGCAGTGGGCAGTCCCACCATTTGTCATGCCAAATATACCATGGTTGGTCTATGTCTTCTCCTCTGAGGAGATGCCACAGAAGGTGGCTGCTCTTGAGCCATCTTGGTGGTACTCCCACAGAAATGCCATCCTCTGGGGGAAGGTCATGCTCTATGGAGACACTGAGGCCAGGTGGAAGTTTAGACAGATTAAATCCCATGTCAGGTAACTACTCAGGGGACAGTTCCTCATGGAGCCCTTCAAAGAATCCACACACATGCCCCAGGACAGCCCAGTATTTGGACCCCACAATGTGGAGGGGAGATCCACCCCTTGCTGTGGGCCAGAGAAATAGCAGAAACCACAGAGAGAATTTGACAGAGTGAAGACTGCTCGCTCACTCAATCATGCGAGAAGGAACTCTGCCATTTTCTTGCTCCTCTTCCCCACCCAACTTGAGAGGAGGAAGAAGATGGTATTTGAGAGTTTCTGTGATCTCCGCCTCTGTCACTACAGCTTCTACCAAGAGAGAGAAAGAGAGAGAGAGGAGGAAAAATGCTTTGCCTCAGGTAAGAGATCGAAGCTTTAAAACAAGCAGGACTGTTCAAACACATCAGTGAGACTATTCTAATAAGTAAAAGTGGCTAAAGCTGCAGAAACTGGCCAAGGGTATTAAGGGAGCCTGTTCCTCAGCTGGCAGGGAGGCTCAGCCTGGTAGAGTGGGGCATTTGTCAGAGAGAATAAAATCTTGCCATGTTTATCACCCAGTGAGACCAGACATCTCAATGAACTAATGAAACTTGATCCACTAGTGGTGACGGGAACTGCCAAGGTGCTCTCCATGTGGGGGACTAAGTTATATTCCTCCAGCAGGGAATAAGAGCTCCATTGCCAACCTGATGGGTGAGCAATGATATCTGTTGTTTCTCCTGGTTTATGTCTTTTCATTCATGAAAGTCATCAATTTTGAGCAAAAAAAAAACAAAAGAAAACAACCAATTTGACCAAAACCTAAGAAAATTGTCACAAGCATCATTACTATATAAGTAGGTTCATTTTCATTTTCACAAAGAGAGATTAGCCAGCCCCCCAAATATTACCATTGAAGTAGCCAAGAAAACTTAGTTTACTGTTTTGTCTTCATCGGAATCCTGGCTTCCCCAGGGCCCTTACAAGCTCTCCCTCCCACCCTCTCTGCCTTCCTCCTCTCAGTCATGGTGAGGGGCATCTGTGACATGAGCCTGTGGCACTGGGGGAGGCCCAGCGGCTCAGGAAACCAGACCAGGCTCCACCTCTGGTCTTCCGTTCTAAACCCTCTTGTTCAGGTCTCCTGCTCTCAATTTTCCATCCATTTGCCTCACCACGGGCCTGTGTCTCAGCCAGTGCTCAGCTTTTTCAGATGGCCAGCTGGTTGGACCATCAGCCTAGTTTTCCACTGCAGATTTGCCTCCATGGCAATGAAAGTTGTTATTCTTTCTTGCAGACCACAGCAGTGATTAAGTTGGGGTGGGGGGGGCAGGGGGGCTCATGGATGGCTCATGGCTGCAGCCCAGGGCTGGATCTGCATCCTGCCTCTTCCCTTCCATCACCAAACTCACAGTCCAGCATCCTGGGACCCTGTGTCTGGGAATGGGGTCCTAAGGGGGGGGGAGGGGGATGGATGGACACACCCTGAATCCACCAGAGGGGAGTTTGAACACACCTTGCCCGAAATCCTCCCGCATTTTATTATTCGTTTCAATGGATAGACTTTCAGGCTAATTGTTATCGGCCACCCTCAGCTGACAGAATGTATAAAAGGAACGGCCCTTGAAGGTAAAAGAGCATTACAGCTGGATTTAAGTAAAAATGCATCTCTCACAAACCTGCACAACTTGCAGTTTGATGAAAATTACAGTCAAACCTTGTGTTGTAAACTGCTGTTTACTGGAGAAAAGAAAAAAAAAATCCTGTACGATATAGAAATAGAATTTGAGACAACCTGGCAGGGTGCTTGGAATCATTATGATGTGTAAAGAATTCCTTGACAATGACGGATAACCTCGGGAACATCTGAGCGGGGCCTTTTGTTTATCTTCACTTGCCTTTGCATTTATGTCATGTCTTTCACTTGGGGGTGAGATTTCACCTTTGAAAGTTGAAACGATTTTTAACTCAAGAAAGAGGTTTACTGGGTTTTTCATGAACTCGTTTCTCTCATTACACACACACACACACACACACACACACACACACACACACACACACCCAGGCTTGTCCTTCCCTCCCTCCCCGTCATTCTCCCTCCCTTCCAGCTGGGGTGTGCCAGTCCTGGGTGCCAGATGCAAAATGATTAAGCCGGTGCAGTGCCCAAAGTTGAACTTGCTATTGATTAGCACTTCCTAAATCACACCACATTGCTGATCACTATTGCAGGGCGGCTGCACTGGCTTGGGATCCAAGTGCTGCTGGGGTGTTTGAGCCTGAGCAGGCAGAGGGGGAGTTTTGAGGTGAACCTTCGCCTGCCCCGACTTAATCACCTTAATCACCGCCGTGGCCTGCAAGGAAGGAGAAGAGCAACTTTCATTGCCCATTCGAGTTTCTTAGGCATTGACTGGGTGTGTGGCAGTGTGCAGTCACAGAGAGGATTTTGACAATTAGCAGGAGCTGCTGTCTTTACTCTCCTTAGCTGTGATAATTAATGCCTTAGGACATTTTTATGAGTTGGTATGTGCCTGGCACATGACACACAGTACTGAGAGCGTCAATTACATATGACCCTTTTTAAAGGATGGGGAATTCAACAAAGAGGCCATTTTGTCCATTTGGTTTGTAGATACTCCAGCAGGTAATTTGAAATATTAGTGAAATAAAATTAGAGGAAAGGGTCTGGTTGCAAATCAGCCGCTACCCAGTCATTTGTCCAAAGACATGAGAAACAATCTCACTCTTGTGTCACCTCCCCCCTCTTCCTGCTCTTGCTGATGTATCATGACACAAGTCGATGCTCTCCACATGTACATACGTGTGTCTTTTCATCTCCCGACCCAACCCACCCTAGAAAGGTACTGAAAGGTTTAAGTTAAATTTTCCTTCAATAGACTTTATTTTTTAGGGCAGTTTTAGGTTCACAGCAAAATTGAGCAGAAGGTACAGAGATTTCCTATATGAACTTGGCCCCAGATATGCACAGTCTCTCCCACTACTGACAGCCTGCACCAGAGTGGTACATTTGTTATAAAGGATGAACCTGCACTGACACATCACAATCATCCAAAGTCCATAGTTTATATTAGATTTCACTCTTGGTATTGTACATTTTATGGGTTTGGACAAATGTATAATGATACGTATCCATCATTATGGTATCATAGAAAGTATTTTCACTGCCCTAAAAATCCTCTGTGCTCCATCTATTCATCTCTCCCCCTACCCAACCATCAACCCAACCCCTGGCAACCACAGGTTTTTTTTTTTTCTGTCGCCATAGTTTTCCCTTTTCTAGAATGACATATAGTTGAATCATACAGTATGTAGCCTTTTCAGATCAATTTCTTTCACTTAGTAATATGCATTTAAGATTCCTCCATGTCTTTTTCTGTCTTGATAGCTCATTTTAGTGTTGTCTGGAGTTACCACAGTTTGTCTGGATTTATTCATCCATTTATCCATTCACATACTAAAAGATACCTTGATTGCTTGCATTTGGGCAATTTGAATAAAACTGCTATAAACATCCATGTACAGGTTTTTGTGTGCACGTAAGTTTTCAGCTCCTTTGGGTAAATACCAAGAAGCGCAATTGCTCAATCATATTGAAAGAGTATGCTTGGTTTTGCAAGAAACTGCCAGGCTGTATTCCAAAGTAGATATACTATTTTCCATTCCCACCAGCAATAAATAAGAGTTCCTGTTGCTCCCCATCTTTACCAGCATTTGGTGTTGTCAGGGTTTTGGGTTTTGTCCATTCTAATTGATGTGTGGTGGTATCTCATTATTGTCTTACTTTGCAATTTCTTTATGACACATGGTGTTGTGCATCTTTTCATAGGCTTATTTGTCATCTGTTCATCTTCTTTGGCAAGGTGTCTGTTAAGGTCTTTTGTCCACTTTTTAATAGGATTGTTAGTTTTCTTACTGTTAAGATTTAAGAGTTCTTTGTGTATTTTAGATAACAGTCCTTTATCTGATATGTCTCTTGCAAACATCTTCTCCCATTCTGATGACAGTGCCTCTTACAGAGAAAAAGACTTTAATTTTAATGAAGTCCAGATTGTCTATTCTGTCTTTCATGGATCTTGCCTTGCTGTTGTATCTAAAAAGTCATGTCCACACCCAAGGTCATCTAGGTTTTGTCCTATATTAATTTCTAGGAATCTTATAGTTTTGTAATTTATATTTAGGCCTATGAACCATTTTGAGTTAATGTTTATGAAGGGGTGTAAGTCTATGTCTAGATTCTTTTTTTTTTTTTTTCATGTGGATGTCCAATTGTTCTAGCACTATTTGTTGAAAAGACTATCTCTGCTCCATTATATTGTGTTTGCTTTTTTGTCAAGGATCAGTTGACTATATTTATAAGGGTCTATTTCTGGGCTCTTTAATGTGTTCCACTGATTTATTTGTCTATCCTTTCGCCAGTACCACACTGGATTACTATAGCTTTATAGTGAGTCTTGAAGTCAAGTAGCATCAGTCTTCTGTATTTGTTCTTCTCCTACAGTACTGTGTTGGCTATTCTGGGCCTTTTGCCTCTCCATATAAACTTTAGAATCAGTTTGTTGATATTCATAAAATAATTTGCTGGGATTTTGATTGAGATTGCATTGAATCTATTGACTGAATTAGGAAGAACTGACATCTTGATAGTATTGAATATTTCTATCCATGAACACGGAATATCTCTCCATTTATTTAGTTCTTTGTTTTCTTTCATAACAATTTTGTATTTTCCCCCATAAAAATCTTGTATTTTTTAAGATTTATATCTAAGTATTTTATATTTTGGGGTGCAAATGTAAGTGACATTGTGGTTTAAATTTCAAATTCTACTTGTTTATTGCTAGAATGTAGATATCTTTTTATTCTAATTTCAAATTTAAAGAAAAGTTACAAAAGTAATATAAAGAACTCTTATATACTCTTTATATACCTTCACCAATTATTAACATTTTGCCTCATTTTATTATTCTCCCTCACTGTCTCTATATATATACACATGTACACACACACACACACACACACACACACATATGCACACATAAAATTGCTTTTTTTAACCATTTGAGAGTAAGTTGTATACACTAAGTCCCCTGCCCCTAAATACTTTGGTGTATATTACCTGAAAAGAAGAATAATCTTTTACATAATCATAGTATGATTATTAAATTCAAGATATCTAACATTAATACAATACTATTACATAAACGTAGCCCATATTCAAATTTTATTAATTGTCCCAATAATGTTCTTTTTAGCCTTTTTTCCAGCACAAATCATGCAGTACATTTAGTTTTCATGTCTCTTTAGTCTCCTTTAATTTGAAACATTACCTCAGCCTTTAAATATTTTGTCTTTTTTGACATTGGCATTTTTGAAAACAATAGGTCAGTTGTTTTGTATATTATGCCTTGATTTGGGTTTGTCTGATGTGTCTTTATGATTAGATTCAGGTTATGCATTTCAGGCAGGAATTCTCTGTAAGTAGAGTTATGTCCAAGTGAGGGCATCATCAGGGAACATGTGATATCAGTTTGACTCATTGTTACAGTGTTATCTAAGGTAAGTTTTTAAAAGAGTTTGTAAACTCACCTTTTAAAAAAAGCTGTCAGTATAACTGGCTAGCAGGCAATGTTAAAGACCTTGAGTCCCACCTCTAAGGAATAAAGAACAATTAGCAATATGTGATGTTGGTCTGAAACTTGAGATTAACCCAAATGCTGAAAAGTGATCTCCTTTGCTCCTAACAACAGCACAAATCCAATAGCTCACAAATCGGACTAATGTTTCCTAAATATGGTCAGATCCTGAGCAGAGAAGAACAGTCATGCTTTCACTTCCTTCCTCCTTCTTTTAGCCACATGCACTGAGTATTTTATTGTTATTATTATTATTATCCTTATTATTTGTTGTTATTAAACCTGGGTGTCAGCATTTTTATCTTTAAAGTAAAGGGGTTGGACCTGGTGATTCATAAAGTTCTCCCAGTGTCTATGTGCTCAATAATACAGACAAAGTACCTGGAATTTGTAAAACATACAGCATGGGATTTAGGAAAGAGAAAAGTGTGCTAACAAGAAAGAAAGAATGGAGAACTTTCTCTCGATGTTCAGCAGCCATGCTAAAGGTTGTCTTAACATAAGCTAAAACTGTTCTTATTGGTCTCTCTACTTTCTTGACCACCAGAAATTCTCATAGGAGATGAACCTTATATTTAGTAGGGTATGGAAGTTCTCATTTTATGAAATTTTAAAAATAATTACTTCTAGAACACAGAAAATAAAAATATCTAAGTTATCTTTTTTATTCTTATAGGAGATGACTCTTTCTATCTTTTACCCACAGAATGTTTTATGTCTGGGGTTTTTTATTTATTTCATGTGTTAACTTTTAGCTCTCCCAAGCTGATGCCCAACTTTCTAGGCAGCGGTTGAGGGATGACTGGCCAATGGGTAGTTTCCTGATGAATTCCAGGTTTCCAGGTAAGGAAGAACCCCGCTGTATTTCAGAACAGCCTAAGCTCAAGACCAGATCAAGGATAAGGAAGGAGAACTACTTGGCTCAGAAGAAGTTCTACAATATCTTCTCAGTGTGTCAGTGAGACCAATGGTAGGCATTTGTACAAATTCATTGCCTTTAGGGGTGCCTGGGTGGTTCAGTTGGTTAAGCGTCTGCCTTCGGCTCAGGTCATGATCCCAGGATCCTGGGATCGAGTCCCACATCAGGCTCCGTGCTCAGTGGGGAGTCTGCTTCTCCCTCTCCCTCTGCTGCTCTCCCTGCTTGTGCTCTCTCTGTCTCTCAAATAAATAAAATCTTTAAAAAAAAAATTCATTGCCTTTGTAGAATTTTAGAAAAGGATCAAATAATCATACTACAGATAAGTAAACTGAAGTCCAGAGGGGTTGTTTGCTGAAGATCAAACAGCTAGTAATAATATTAAGTACTTTTCTGGGGGCGCCTGGGTGGCTCAGTCATTATGCTTCTGCCTTCAGCTCAGGTCATGATCCCAGGGTCCTGGGATCGAGCTCCCTGCTCCGCGGGAAGCCTGCTTCTCCCTCTCCCACTCCCCCTGCTTGTGTTCCCTCTCTCACTGTGTCTCTCTCTGTCTAATAAATAAATAAAATCTTTTAAAAAAATAAGTACTTTTCTAAGCATGTGCCTTGCACTTTAAATATGTTCTCTCTAATTCTCACAGTACCCATGTGATGTATTACTATGTGCCTTGCACTTTAAATATGTTCTCTCTAATTCTCACAGTACCCATATGATGTATTACTACTCTTATTTAGAGGTTAAAAGTCACACTGAGAAGTTAACTTGTCCATGCTTACATAGCTAGTAGGTAGCAGAGCCTAGTCTTGAAGCCAGGCCTGTCAGACATTAAACTGCCTGCATGTTTCTGTACCAAATCATGTGCAAAGAGGCTGGCCAGAGTGCCTGTTCCTTCCTCCTGTGTCTCACTCCTTTGTAAAAGATTGTGAAACTTGTATGGGCTGATGCTATCTGAATTCTTCAAATATACTTAACCTGTCAGAGTACTTATTATATATTGTTATTATTTATCAAATTTTCTGTCTGTTCCTTGCCTGATCAGAACTTCCACTGAGGGAAGAATTCTGGTTTTTGTTCACAATTATACCTTACACACCAGCATGGGGCCTGGAACATAGAAGGTATTCAACAAATGCTTATTGGGAAGAAGGAAGCAAGGGAAGGAGGGAGAGAAAGGAGAATGAGAAACAGAGTGAGAGAAGGAATGGAAAGAGGAAATAAAGGAAGAAAATTATAGAGCAAACAAGTGGAACTCTGACTTTATAACATTATTAAGGTTTTCCTCCTTGTTGCAAATGCCAAAGGAACCTAATTTGCTGATTTCTCAACACACACACACACACACACACACACACACACACACACACAAATAGTATTGCAATTTGGTTTTATTTCAGCAGAGAAAATTACAAAAAACCTAATTACTCAAAAATTAGTGCACAAGTAAGTAAATTAGGTACATCCATTCAATGAAAGAATATGCAAATATTAAAAATAATTGTTGCAAAGACTAGGCAGAAACACAGGAAAATATATTGGATAAAATTACTAGTTTAAAAAGAAAGCAGAATATAAAAATGTAGAGATGTACAGAGGAAAAAGACAAAGAGTACATACACAGATAAGAAAGTTCCCAGTTTTGTTGTGTACTTTTTCAAATCTATAGGACCTAAATATAGTGTTGGGTAGATGGTAAAAGTCAAAAATAAGAATAACATGATTTGGTGTAGCCATTATAGAAAACAGTATGGAGATTCCTGAAGAAATCAATATCCTATCCAAGTTTTAATCCATATGATCCAACAACCTTATCTCTCTCTCTCTCCAAAGGAAATAAAATCAATATCTTGAAGAGATAGTTGCACTCCCATATTCATTGAAGCATTACTCACAGTAGCCAAGATATAGAAACAACCTAAGTGTCCACCAACAGATTAATGAACAAATGTGTCTATATACATATACACAATGTAATATTATTAAGCCTAAAAAAAGAAAGAAATCCTGCCATTTGCAACAACATGGATGAACCTGGAGGACATTATGTTAAGTGAAATAAGTCATACACAGAAAGACAAATACTGCATGATCTCACTTATTTGTAGAATCTAAAAAAAGGTGAACACATAGAAACAGAGAATAGACTGGTAGTTACCAGGGGTCAGCAGTGAGGGTGGGTAGGAGAAATGGGGAGATGTTGGTCAAAGGGTACAAACTTTAGGTTATACAATGAATAAGTTCTGCAGAACTAATGTACAGTATGGTGACTATAGTTAATAAGATATTATATACTTGAAATTTGCTGAACGAGTAGATCTCAAGTGTTCTCACCACACACACAAAATGGTAACCATGTGAGGTGATAGATATGTTAATTAGCTTGATTGTGGTAATCATTTCATAATGTATGCATATATCAAAACACATTGTATACCTTAAATATATGCAAGTTTTGTTTGTCAATCATACTTTAATGAAGCTGGAAAAAATTGCATACACACAAATTAAAACAAAAAAATGAATAACCATGATTTACTGAGCATTTACACTGATTTCAGAGATGGAATAACAGGGACTGGATTTACTCTATTGCCTTAAACAACTAATGAAACAAACAAAATATATGAAACAATGATTTGCAGAGATTGGGCAAAAGGCTGCACATCCAACAGTCCCTAAGAGAAGGGAAACAAACCAGGTGAACCGTATGATTGTCCCAGCTTACTGCCTAGAGAGTCCCCACGCCTCAGTGTAGGGAGGGAGAACCCAAACAGAACCCAGAGGTCTCTCTGAGAGACAAGGGTGAGAATTAAGCAAGGCCAAAGCAACTATAATTCTCAGGGAAGAGTCACTAAGAGGGAGAGCTGCACAAAAAGGGAGCTTTCTGGAGATCTGCAAATGTTTCCCCAAAGTCTTCAGCTAGGTACTGATTAGTGCACACTGAGGACACTACCCAAAGAGGGGAAAAAATATTGGAAAAGAACAGACTAGGAATAACTTCATGTTCTCACTGGCTAGAGTAGAAAGACATTGTGATACATAGAGCATTGGATTGAATACTCAGAAGCGTATCAGTCACCTTAGTAGTGGAGAAAATTACCTCTAGACTGAAGGCTGTTCTTGCCTGCCTAACAAATCTTTAAAGCAAGTCTTGGAAGAATCAAACTGCTTCCAAAATAACTTCATTGCATCTCAGGGAAAAAAAAGCTCAAGAATGTTTAGGGGAATATAAAACATCTAGCAACCTGCAAGGTAAAATTCACAATGTCTGATATCCAGCAAAAAATTGCCAAGCATGCAAAGAAGAAGAAAATAAGTCTCATAATAAGGACAAAAAAAAAATCAGTAGAAAAGATTCAGAAATTACACTGATGATAGAGTTAGCAGACAAGGAGGGCACCTGGCTGGCTCAGTCAGTAGAACCTGTGATTCTTGATCTCAGGGTTGTGAGTTCAAGCCCCATGTTGAGCATGGAACTTTTTAAAAATGTCCATATGTTCAAAAAGATAAAGGAAAGCATAAGTATGTTAAGTACAGGAAGATATAGAATTGATGCAAATTAAATTGAACCTCTAGAAATGAAAACTACAATGTCTGATAGGACAAGTCCACTGGATGGAATTAACATCAGACTAGGTCTTGTTAAAGCAAGGATCAGTGAACTTGAGGACATGGCAATAGAAACTATGCAAAATGAAAAACAGAAAGAAACCAAAATGAAATCAATAGAGTCTCATGAGCAATGGGACAGTTTCAAGGAGCCTGCTATCCATGTAACTGGAGTTCCTGAAGGAGAGGTGGGGATAAAAGTATTTGATGAAATAATGGCTAAAATTTTTCAAAATTTTAAACTATAAACCTGTAGATTCAAATAACTCAGTTGACCTTCAAACCCAGACCCAAGAGACTTGAAGAAAGATACTCCAAGGCATATAATAATCAAATTGCTTTAAAATAGTAATAAAGAAAGAATCTTAAAAACACCCAGAGGAAAAACTATTTGTTATGTACAAAGGAACAAAGGTAAGAAAGATGACAAACTTCAAATTACATATAATGCAAATCAAGACAGTGGATTAACATCTATTAGTATTAAACGAAAAAATTATCATTCTAGAATCCTATACCTAGCAATATCTTTCATAAATGAAGGTGAAATAAAGACTTTTTTAAACATGCAAAAGCTGAGAGAATTCATTACAAGCAGACCTGTTCTATAAGAATTGTTCAAAGAAAATCCTAGAGTGCCTGGCTGGCTCAGTTGGTAGAGCACGCATCTCTTGATCTCAGGGTTGTAAGTTCAAGCCCACATAGGGTGTAGAGATTACTTAAAAATAAAAGAAAAGAAAAAGAAAAATCCTACAGGCAGAAGGAAATTCATTCCTAGGTAGAAATCTAGGTTCATAAAAAGGAATGAAGAACAATGGAACTGGTAAATATATGGGTAAAAAATATAAAGTCCTTTTTTTTTTTTCTTTTTGTTTGAGAATTTACTGTGTGGCAGACTCTGCTAGTTGTTTTGTACACATAACTCATATCCTTACATTAACCTATAAGGTGGAAATTACATCCCAATTTCACTGAAGAAGAAACTTAGACTTACTGAGCTCAAGGCCACACATCCTAGTTAGTGGGGAAGTCAACAGTGCTTCCAAAACACACACCAGGCCTTCGATAAGCAGATGTTGCTTAAAAATGTGAATGAATGCCATAGCAAAAATCTAATCTGAAAGGTGACCACAGAATTTCAGAATAGGGCAAACCTTAAATTAAAAAAAACTGTTTTTCTAAAGTTCATTACATAAGATTTCCCAGGGAAGTAAGAGCCCATATGAAAATAACTCTTGGTTTTAGGACAAGGTGGTAGAGTGAGCACACACTGCAACATATGCCTTCAGACATTCAAACACAAGGGAGGACTGCCAGCACACCAGAAACTATGAGGATCTCTAAGAAAAACATACCAAGTTTAGGTAATTACAATATGAAGTTTCCATTCTTGTTGGTCAGTGGAGAAATCTATGGCCAAAAAAAAAGGAAAGTCAATGTCTTAAAAAAGAGAGAATATACAGAACAAATAAATAAAGGAATCTACCTACATACAAGGAAACAGAGTTAATAAAACAGAACAAGGATTGAAAATAAATTTAATATCCCCAGTGAGATAAAGGAAAGAATTGTATCTGTGAAACAAAAAAAGGAGGTTCTAAAATAAGAATAGGATATTATAAGAATAAATTAGTGATCTTGGAAAGAAAAATAACTCCTAATTTACAGAGAGGAAAAATTCTTTAGATGTCAAGGTGTAGTGCTTTTCAATTTTTCAGTGGGAAAGAAACAACTGCTTTGGTAGCTCTAGCTGATCTGATGAGAATCTGAAAACTATAAAGTAAAAAGTGTAAAACCTATAAAGTTTCACTGAAACCAAATAGCTAACAAGGCTCCTATAGAAGCTGCCTTGTTAGCCTTCTGTCTTATGTGCAAAAAAAAAACAAAAAAACACAAACAAGCAAACAAAGAAGACAGTTATTTTTCCAAAGCATGTCTTGTTCTCTTTAATAACTGACACAAAATATGACAAGAGAGACAAGAAGCCTGATGGCCAACGGTGGTATGGGCCCACATAGCTGATTTGACCTGTTTAGTAGCAATGGATGGGAGTGAAATGCTGTATGAAGTACTTCCAAGTTCTCCTTCACCCTCTTATTATGATGGGCCAAGCAAATTAATGTCTGTGAAGGAATAAGAAAATGAAAGACTTCCTAGAATTTTAATGAGCCTTCAGATGAAGGCTTTTGAGGTCACTTTATAGCTCAAAATTAGCAAGAAGGAAAACAAACACAACCTTGAAAAAAACTAAAGATTCAGATTAAGTAGCCAGATTTAAACATGCTGAGACACAAGACTGTCAGGACTTTAAATTTCTATTGACTCTGAGGCAACAACTTTCTCTTGGCTGAGCTGAAAAAACATCATGCAGGATGCCCCCTGGAGTCAGTTGTATGGTCGCAGGAATAACCCTAGAATGCTAATGGCAGCCTGACCGCAGGTACGCAAAGAGGTGTGTGCACTCCAAGCTGCACACTGACATGGTCCAGAGCTGCCCAGGTGTATGGGACCTCGCTTCCCACTGCTTTCCTTGAAATGTGATTTTGACAGTTTCAAGAAACTTGCTGGAGGAAGATGATCTAAAAATCTGAAGAAAATATCTTAGTCAAATTGGGTCAATTTCTCCCCCCCCCCCCCCGCTTTTCAAGTTTTTATTTAAATTCCAGTTAGTTAATGTACAGTATGATATTAGTTTCAGGTATAGAATTTAGTGATTCATCACTTATATACAACACCCAGTGCTCATCACAATAAGTGCCTTCTTTAATCCCCATCACCTATTTAACTCATCGCCTCCCCACCTCCCTTCCAGCAATCCTCAGTGTGTTCTCTATAGTTAAGAGTCTGTTTTCTGGTTTGTCTCTCTCTCCCCCGCCCCATGTTCATCAGTTTGTTTCTTAAATTCCACATATTAATGAAATCATATTTGTCTTTCTCTGACTGACTTATTTCACTTAGCATAATACTCTCCAGCTCCATCCACATCATTGCAAATGGCAAGATTTCATTCCTTTTATGGCTGAGTAATATTCAATTGTGTATATATATATATGCCACATCTTCTTTATCCATTCATCAGTTGATGGACATTTAGGCTCTTTCCATAATTTGGCTACTGTTGATAATGTTGCTATAAACATCAGGGTGCATGTGCCCTTTTGAATAAGTATTTTTGTATCCTTTGGGTAAATACCTAGTAGTGCAATTGCTGGGTCATAGGGTAGCTCTATTTTTAACTTTTTGAAGAACCTCCATACTGTTTTCCAGAGTGACTGCACCAGTTTGCATTCCTACCAACAGTATAAGGGGGTTCCCCTTTCTCTGCATCCTTGCCAACACCTGTTGTTTCCTGTGTTGTTAATTTTAGCCATTCTGACTGGTGTGAGGTGGTATCTCATTGTAGTTTTGGTTTGTATTTCCCCGATGATGAGTGGTGTTGAGCATCATTTCATGTGTCTGTTGGCCATCTGTATTTCTTCTTTGGAAAAGTGTCTATTCATGTCTTCCGTCCATTTTTTAACTGGGTTATTGGGGTTGTTTTTTTGGGGGTGTTCAATTTTATAAGTTCTTTATATATTATGGATACTAACTCTTTATCAGATATGTCAATTTCTTATCAAAATAAAACAGATTTTGTGAACTGTTGATAGATCTTTTTAGGACTCTGTAAGCAAGGCTTCCCTATGTAGTCTTGATATTAAAATGTTGTCATGACTGCATAATGGTAATTATTATCCTAGATAATAAAGGTCAGAAATAACCAGAAATGGGCAAAATCCATTTTTTCCATCTATACCTGCAAAACCCTGGTCCCTATAAAATGCTCAAAAGAAAAAAGAGTTTTGTAAACCAGTAATTTTGGGCAATGTAATGTAATATAAGTTTCTCCTGGAGATTCAGAATTTACATTTGAATATTAAAGGCCCTGAGAAGGCCTACAGTAAATAAATAAATGAATAAACAAACAGTGAATTTTGTTAAACCCAACATTTTTCTTTTTTTTTTTTGTTTCAAGTTTTTATTTAAATTTTAGTTAGTTAACAGACAGCGTAATATTAGTTTCAGGAGTAGAATTTAATGATTCATCACTTACATATAATACCCAGCATTTCTGAAACTTATTTGTTCATTGATTGTCTGTCCATCCATCCACCCATCCATCCATCCACACTAACAATGATTACATCTCATGAACACTTCGGAAAGCATGGTATACTAGACATACTTTCAATTCTTGTTCTTACCTCTGTGAGGCTTTCTTCAATGCCAGCCAGAATTACCACAGTCCTCTCTGTTCCCAAAGAACTTTCCACAGACTATTTAGAGAATGCATAATGAGGTTAAACAAAGTTTTGAGGGATGAATTTGATGAATATAATAGTTAATAGTGTACGTGTGTCTCCTCAGACTATAGACTCCTTCAAGCATGAGGTATTTTCTTATTCATTTTAAGATTCTTAGCACATAGTGGATTTTTTTTGTTTGTTTTTGTTTTTGTTTTTTTTAAGATTTTTTTTTTAATTTGACAGAGAGAGACACAGCGAGAGAGGGAACACAAGCAGAGGGAGTGGGAGAGGGAAAAGCAGGCTTCCCACGGAGCAGGGAGCCCGATGTGGGGCTCAATCCCAGGACCCTGGGATCATGACCTGAGCCGAAGGCAGACACTTAACGACTGAGCCACCCAGGCGCCCCATCACATAGTGGATTGTTAAATATTTGTTCACTCATGTGGCTACATCATCTCTCATCTTTGCTTTTCTGTGTGTTTCTGCTCCATTGTCCTGACCACTGCTTTCCTCTGCAGGCCTTGTAGTTTCTGCTTCCTTGGGACTTCAGCTCATAATTTGACTGGACTGGAGTCACCTTTGGCCCTGACTATATGACTTTTGAGATCTAGAGAACACCACTCTTCAGTTACTGTCTCTGGGTCTCTTGGTTCAAATTATAAAGAAAAATCTGGTTTAACTCAACCAATATTTTGTTCTCCTTTAATCAACTGCCTACCCTTGGTGCAATCAATGGTGGTCCATCTGTTCATGTATAAGGAAGGACTGATGCCCTACATGTGCACACAGGGTAGTTTGGGTGAGAAGAGAAGTCAAGCATGATGGAAAAATGACAGGTTTACCCATTCTACCACCACATGCATGCCAGACATACTTACTGTGGAGATGCCCACAAGTATCAACACTGGATCCATTTAGTCTCTTTTCAGATTTATACTCCCACTCATCAGAAAGAAGTGAAATAGTGAAGCCTTATAGTACTTAAAAAACAATAGCCAGGTAAGGTTTGAGGGAAGCAGGAGTCTCTGGCATTTGTCTAATGAAATAATTAGCCATTGAATAATCAAAAGTTAACGCAGTACCAAAAATACTATGTAATGCCTATGTTTAGTTTGTTCCACATCCATTTCAGTGGCTTAAGGTGAGTAGACAAAAGGCGTCAGCTAAAAACGCAATGCTTTTCCCACATACATGGGATTCTCTGAGTGGTCTGTCTAAAAAAATTGCACATATCCAGTTCCAAAAATTCCCCCTTATAATCACAGTTAGTTTTGAGAGCTTTCAAGGCATATATATTGGTTAAAACAAAGTCTATAATTTTTCTTTAATATTGATCCCTCTTTACCACCACCAAGAATTTAAAAACCCCTCCCTTCTATTTATATTGCTAAATGATAGAATTTTTGTTTTTTAGTGTTAGAAGAATCTTAGAACTATTGAATTCAGCAGTCTCAGCCATCCCCTCATTTCAAAGCTAGTCATGGGGATCTATAAGCTATTTTTATTGTTTAAAAATCCCTAACCAAAATCAACATTTATCTCTATTAAAACTCAGAAGCAGGCTAACTCACCAGTTCTCTTTGCTTTAGGCTTAAACATTATTTGCTCAATGATAACACTGACAATTTTACATTTATCAGAGTATCTTGTGAGCAGTTATAACCAAAGAAGTGCCAATTTTTCTTTCCTTCCCACATTGTTGCCTCGGTCCCCAGAGAAAAGACCTTCTGCTAAGGGTAGCTCTCTTGCAGAAGTCTGTAGAGGCAGCTTCCACCCATCCTTCCATCCCTCCTTTCATCCTCTTACTTATTCCTCTCCACAGAAAGAGGGAGGGGAATCTGTTTGATGAGGTTGGCAGGAGCCTAGTATTTTCCAGGGCCTCTTCTCTCTGTTGGGCAGTTAGTGCATTAAATGTTGTACCATTGGAAGTATGATCTCATGTGTGCTTCCTTCTTGAGCTGCTGTGTTACCCCATAAGAAGAGAGGTCCCACTGTTCTTAGGGTTCCCTGATGGTCACTGACAAATGTTGGGGTGGGCAGTGGGGATGGTAAGGATGGCCCAGCCATCCCCAGTTCCCAGGTTGGGGAGTGAGCATCCCAGTCATGTTTTCTAAGATGAAAAAAAAGGGTGACATTTGATACCCACTCAACTCAGTATTTTGCATTTATCCAGAGTGAGCCAAAATGTGGAAAAGACAAATGGTAGGTAGTAGGATTTAGTCACTAGACCCCTTCTTTAAACTTCTGACAATATCTCCAATTTATTTAATTGGAGGAGGGAGTATAATAAATGGAATTTGATAGATGGAGTTTTTAAAAGCATTTTATCCATTTGGAAAGAAGGGGCTTAAAAGGTGACCATTGATGATAACATTTGGAAAACACTGGTCTAGTCTAATTCTTTCATTTCTCAGACCAGAAAGCTGAGATCCAGAGCACTTAAGTTAAGATGAGACACATTTTTAGTGAGCAGCAGAGCCAGATCTGGAGCTCAGATCTCTTGACCACTCTCTCTGTGGGGTCTCTTTCCACCCCAGCCTGTCTCAAATCCAGCTGGTGAATTGGGTCAGGAAGATCTTCAGAACATAACATTGTTTGAGCTAATGATTCTGATCACTGGTCTACAAGAAGCAATTTGGGGGTGGGACTCCTGAACTCAGTGGTTTGTAACGTTGCCTATACATATGATCTACTTGGGGAACTTTTAAAAATCCCAATGTCCAGGTGACATCCCAGACCAATTAAATGAGAACACAGGAGGTGGGACTTAGGCACCACTATTTTTAAAAGCTCCCCAGGTGATTCCAATGTGCGGCCAATTAGAGAAGCACTGCCCTTACATTTTCCTCAGTAAAGACAGATGCAAAGGTTTTGATTAAGAATTACTTTAACCTCAGCCAGCCAGAGGGCAATTAGGAAGCACTTAAAATTAACTCAACTCCCACTAGCACAATGTCTTGTGCATTGAGATAATCAATAAATATTTGTTGCTGTAGGAAGATGTGACACTTAAACATCAGCTTTGACTTAAATAAACCACCAAAAATAAGAGTTACTCTTTACTGAAATATTAAGAGAATGTGGATTGGTGAGGCAGACTGGAGCCTGTTCTCTTGAACGCAACCTTTGTGGAGAACAAAAAACCTCATTCACTCTGTGGGAGCTCAGAATTTGTTCCTGAAATCTACAAAGACCAGACAGGAACTAAATTTGGGTGATTCTCTCTTCCTTTCTATTCTTCAAATGGTTTCTTTTTAAAACAGAGAAGACATTTTAGTTAACTGCCCCCCTTAATCCCAAAGAAAGGGATGATGGATTCGATGTATCTCCCCATAAGACTGGTCATGGTGAATGGATGAAAGCCGACACCAAGGAGGTTTTGGGTGAAGACAATCAGTTATTTCCTGTCTTCTCTGGGATTGGGTCAAGGATAGTATGGAAAAGAACCCTAAACTGGGCACCCTAAAGTCAAAGCTTTCATTCTTCCTTTGCTGCTAAATTGCTGTGTGATCTTAGAGGCAAAAATCTCCCTGGCATCAGTTTTCTCATTTATAAAACTGGTAACACCTCTTTCTTTTACAGAATTGAATGTGAAATTGAATGAAGTAGTAAATGGGAATGTTGTGTGAGAAGCATGCTGTTTTCTAAAGATGTAACCAATCTGGACCTTGGAAGAGTTACTATTTCAATCTAGTATTCCAGAAAGCCAAAGATACACATCCATACATTCATTAAACAAAACCTAATGAGGAATGACCAGTGCTGGGTGCTGCTCTAGGAAACAGTGAGATAAGAGTAAGGTAGATAGGCATGCTCCCTGACCTCAGGGTGTTTACTGCCTAAGAGCTGAAGGGGATTACACAGAGCAGTCGGTCTTCACGGTGATCTCCTGCAGTAACAACCCCCAAATTTCAGATGGCTTACAATCACTACTTTATTTTTTTCCATTCGTGTTATATGATGTTGGCTGTGATTTAACCCACAGTCTTTTCGTTCTGAGATCCAGGCTGAAGGGCAACTCTTTACATAAGATATACTGTCCCCGTGGTCGAGGAAAAGCATTTGGGCTGGTGCAGGCCCACCATGGCTTGAAAAGCTCCCATTAGACAAAACATACCTTGGATTCTCTTTTACTGGCTACCGCAGGTTACACGGCCAAGTCTGCCATCCATGGGACAGGCAGGGGTACTCCTCCACCAAACTCGGCAAGTTACATGGCAACAGACAGGGATATATATATATATAATCCTTATACAGAGGCAAGTGAACAACTGAGAGGGATAGTAGCATTTGTCCCACAGTGGGCATTCTCAAATGATGTGATAAGCTGAAATAAGGAAAGTTTAGAGTATGATGGGAAGCCATCATACTCCAGTAGAAGTGGGGACTTGGGCAAGGCATCCCAGAATGAGTAGGGATTGGCCAAGTGAATGGGGATGGAGGAGGGGGTAATGTTTTATGCAAGGGAAAAAGTGCATACAGAAGGGTCCTAGGCAAGGAGAAATGTGACATATTTGCATTTTAAAGCATGGAATGGAAGATGGAAGAGTAGAGTAGGGGTAACTAAAGCTGGAAGGTTTGGGGCCTGATAAATAGGGTACCCACATACTTTATCTTTCACCATGTTTTCCCAATCTAACTACTTTGGGGAGTGAAATGAGACATTGTTAATAAGTATACAGTTAATACTTACTGTTAATAAGTATAAGGCATGAATCAGGACTATCCCAGGGAGAGGAGGGAGAATGTCATCTGACTAACAAGCCATGATATGGACTTAATCCTATGGACAAGACTTTGAAGGGTCCTAAGCAGAGAGGAGGCAGGTTTACATTTTAGGAAGCTCATTCTGACTATAATGTGGAGGATGGATTGGCAAGTAAAGTAGACCGTAATTCCTAGTAATAATCCAGATGAGAGATGGAAGGCTGGACACACATGCACATACACACACATGTAGACACAAGTGTTAATCTGTTATGTACAAAATATGGGCTCATTTCTGCCAAACAAAATTTTTGTGGCCTATAAAATTCCCATGAAGTCATGGGTCTGTTCCCAGAGTCGCCAGGAACAAAAGGAGAGACTAACATCTTCAGGTCCTAATAGACAGTCGAAGGAATACGTTAGTGATTATAGGAGTCCTTTCAGTCACTAAACATTCGACGAAACTCAAGTACACATAAACACTTACACATGATTCTTGGTTCCAAGATACTGGCTTCCCCTGAGGATTTCTACGGGAAAATGAGGTTGCTATGCACATCCAGCAGAAATACTGTTATGAGTTGTGCCCAAGACAGGTCAGAATCGGGGTGTGTTCCAACTACCTGGGATTGGTAGCACTATTGATTCATGTCTGAGATCTGCCGGGGATTTATGCTGAAAGCCCTAAAGTGAAAGAGGTCAGCATTACTGTCTGGACACTTTCAGCTGGGGCATCTTTAAGATGAACACACTTGCTTCTCTGTGGTTCAAGGTAACCAGCTAAAACTGGGGACGATCGGTTTGAGAAGTTGCATTGCCTTCTGTGTAAGAACCTAGGGGTGAGTGGAAATTTCTGAGTAATTCTGATCAGGGAGAATTAACCCTAAATGCTGGCAGAACAGAACATCAACAAGAAATGATTCAAAGGTTGGGACGCCTGGGTGGCTCAATTGCTTAAGCATCTGCCTTCAGCTCAGGTCCTGATCCAAGGGTCCTGGGATCAAGTCCCGCTTCAGGCTCCTTGCTCAGCGGGGAGTCTGCTTCTCCCTCTGCCTGACGCTCCCCCTGCTTGTGCTCTCTCTCTCTCTCTCTCTGGCAAATAGATAAATAAAATTAAAAAAAAAAAAAAGAAAGAAATGATTCAAAGCCTCCAGGAGGCCTTTCCACCACCTAGATGATGCCATTTTTTCCCCCACTAGGCTTGACTTCCTTTCTCTGTCTCTGTTTTTTGTTTGTTTGTTTTTGCATGTTTTGTTTTAGCACATATTCCATTCTATTAGCCATACACAGAGCACTTTGAAATAAAAGTATAGCAAGAAAAATCATATTATTTATCCCAAGTCCTAACTGACTGCAGCAAGCACATTGTCTCATGATCCCATTTCCATCACACACACACACGTATGCCCTCCTTTGCTTATTTGGCAATTTTGTAGGTCTGTCTGACATGCTCACAATGCTAGACTACATGACTCTCTCCCTCGCCTCTGCCATTCTGCTCCCTCTTTTCCTCCCAGAGCCTGCCTTCCGAGTCAGGCTTTGTAGCGGTTACAATCTCATGGAGTTTCCTAATCCACGTTTTTAGCCCCGTCTGGCCCCCAGCAGCTCCATTGCTGACCCTCTCATTACTTTTCCTTTTCTGCCAGCCAGCCTGTACAGTTCCCAAAATATTTTAAAAGCAAATGCCCTTGAATAATAATGACGGCTAGCACTTTCTGACAGCTTATAGTGTGACAGGATGAGCAATGAGCTCTTCACACGGGCTGCTCGTTTCATCCTCACTACAGTCGATGACGCAGGTGCTTTTATTAGTCTGGTTTTACAGAACTGAAAACTGAAGTCAAGTCCACAGTCAGAAAGCATAGAACTGGGGGGTGAAGCGCCACTTCTGTGCCTGACATAGAGTGTATGAGTTAGAATTGTGTAAGGCTGCAAGTAATAGGAGGGAAAAAAAAAAACTCCGATGTTTTAAATAGTGATGTCCTTTTCTCACAATGCAAGAAATACAGAGGTAGTAGTTGCTCAGATTTATTCAGCAACAAAACAATGCCAGAACTGATGTCTCCCAAGATGGTGGCACAGTTCCAGTGACACATGTGCCTTCAGAGCTGGGAGAGAAAGGACTGCCTCCTCAAGAGTCTTTGTCTTTGGGGGAGGGAACTATCCCACCCCCCTGCTAGTCCCCTCCCTCCACAGGCACCACCTCCACAGCAAACTTTCCTTCTCATTGGCCAGAACTGGGCACACCCCTCCCTCTGGCTGCCATAGATCATTTTACAGTCCATGGGGGTAAGGAATGTGCATTGACTAATTTAGACTAATCATGATTTGTTCCTTGGAGCTGGGTTGGAGACCTACACTCTGTGAACTACTCAGTAACTGAACAAACTGTGATTATGTTACTGGGGAAAAGGGATAGAGATGGCTATCGGGGAGGCAATTTACACTGCCTGCCAACATTCAACAGATGTTAGCTCCCATCCCTACCTACTTGAGAGTACTGAGGAATCCTGGTTCAAGTGCTGGCTCTGCTTTGTGATCTCGATCTCTCTCTCTCTTTTTTAACATTTTATTTATTTGAGAGAAAGAAAGAGAGAGTGTGTGTGCACGAATGGGGGATGGGGCAGAAGGAGAGGCAGAGGGAGAAGCAGGCTGCCCGCTGAGCAGAGAGTCTGATGCGGGGCTCGATCCCAGAACCCTGAAATCATAACCTGACCTGAAGGCAGACACTTAACCATCTGAGCCACCCAGGTGCCCCTATGTACTTTGTAATCTCAAGCAAATACTTAATTTCACTAGACCTCAATTTTCCCCATTTGTAAAATGGGAATAATATAATGAAGTTGTTATGAGGCTTAAGTGAGAAAAAATGTAAATAAATCCCAGGATGACCATTTACCGATTGCTCTGCGTCCCTTTGTGCCCTCTCATCATTCAGTTTCAGCTTTGATGTCACCTCCACCAAACCACCCCCTCCAGGCCTTCCTTGGCTTGTACTAAACTCTCCATGGGGCACTCTCCATGTTGAGTTTTCACGGGTAAGCTAGATTCAGGTGGATGGCCCTTGTAGATGGCACAAGGTAAGGGTAGGGTCAGTCACATTTTTGGAAAACAGCTAACAACCTGCCTCCACTCCTGCAAGTATCTGAGAGTATCTGGTTCAAAGGGCATTTAGAGCAGGGAGCCCAACTCAGGGCGCCATCCCAGGGATCTGGGATCATGACCTGAGCCGAAGGCAGACGCTTAACCAACTGAGCCACCCAAGCGTCCCTCATCAACATATTTTTAAAGCTCTAGATATTTTGTGGGACTCAATGCAAATTGATTCTCTGGTGATTTTAAATGCCAAAAACTATATTCCCTTAACTCATTTTGATCTCTGATTATCTGATATACTTATTAAAGAGCAATTTGTCACGGTGTCAGCTGAAATAGTCATCATTTTTGTGGTTTCCTACTTAATAGCTTCTTTCTTCTTCTTCCTTGCAAGCTAACATGCCCCCCAAAATAATGCAATATGCCAGCCTCTGTTCCAGGCTACCAGAATGTGGGTGTGAATCCTGGAGATGCAGCAACCATCTTGCAACCATGAGGCAGCAAGCATGAAGAAGCCAATGCTGAGAGGGACAGAACACAAAATTAAAAGGACACTGAGACATTGGTGACATCACATAGCTGCTAAATAGGTCTGCACTGTCTACCCCCAGACTTCCTAATAGCCAAAAACATAAAAAGTATGTTAAAGCCCTGGAAGTGGTTTTCTGTTACCGGCAGCCTGATACAATTACAAGTGATGTCCATTCCAATTGTGTTGCAGTTAAAGTAATTGCCATGTGGGTGGGGGTGGGATTCCAGAACATTTTAGGGTCAAAGAAAACTCGATCACCATTCTTGACGTAGTTTTCATTTAAAACAAGTACTGAGCCCAGAGTAGAACTGGTCAGCCCTAGATGTCCTTCTGGGCTCATCCTGCTTCATTTGTCTCTCTTCCTTAATAAAGAGATAATCACTGAAGATCCCTGAGCTTGGTGTCTGACCCATAATGAGCACTCAGTAAATAGTATTGATTACATAATTTAAGTTATTTCAGTTTTGTTTTTATTATCTTTAATGGCAATATATTGTGCTGAATTGTCGGGATTAATTGAAGTGGCATATGTGAAGCAGCTGGAACATTCAGTCATTTGTTCAACAAGCATTAGTGGAGCATCCACTATGAGCCAGGCACTGTTCTTGGCACGGAAGATAGGGCAGCAAGCACGAAAGACAGGGACCCTGTTCTCATCCTGGTGGGGGCAGACAGACCATAAACTATAAACATAGTCAACCAGATCATGTCTGCTGGTGATTACTGCTACCAGGAAACCAAAACAGGTGCTGGGTTAGAGAGGCATGAGCAAGGATTTATTTTAGTCAAGGTCAAGGGGGACTCAAGGGCGAGGTGACATCACAGCTAAAGCTAAATGATGAAAGAATGCAAAGGGATGCACAGCACCCGATAGTCTTCCTAGTATTTATTTACATCATTTTCTCACTTAAGCCTCAAAACAACTTTATTATATTAGTCCCATTTTGCAAATGGGGAAAATTGAGACCCGTGAGGTTAAGTATCTTGCTTGAGGTTACAAAGCACATAAGTGGCAGAGCCAGCATTTGAACCACAATTTAGCCCAAAATGACACCTGGACGCCAGTACTCTTGAAGGGAGAGCCAGGCCCTCAGCCAAGACATTTTTTTTTTTATTTTTTATTGTTATGTTAAACACCATACATTACATCATTAGTTTTTGATGTAGTGTTCCATGATTCATTGTTTGTGCATAACACCCAGTGCTCCATGCAGAACGCGCCCTCTTTAATACCCATCACCAGGCTAACCCATCCTCCCACTCTCCTCCCCTCTAGAACCCTCGGTTTGTTTCTCAGAGTCCATAGTCTCTCATGATTCGTCTCCCCCTCCGATTTCCCCCCTTCATTCTTCCCCTCCTGCTATCTTCTTCTTCTTTTTTTTTTCTTAGCAGATATTGCATTATTTGTTTCAGAGGTACAGATCTGTGATTCAACAGTCTTACACAATTCACAGCACTCACCATAGCACATACCCTCCCCAATGTCTATCACCCAGCCACCCCATCCCTCCCACCCCACCCCCCACTCCAGCAACCCTCAGTTTGTTTCCTGAGATTAAGAATTCCTCATATCAGTGAGGTCATATGATACATGTCTTTCTCTGATTGACTTATTTCGCTCAGCATAACACCCTCCAGTTCCATCCACGTCGTTGCAAACAGCCAAGACATTTTTGTGCTGCAGCTAGTTACAGGCATAAGACAGGGAGCCTCTCAGGCTGCTGGCCACAATGAGGGTGAAGACTGAGCCTTAGGAATAACTGGGTCAGAGCAGCCAGAGCATGGGGGCTTGCCTGGCCATCCGGGTGCCTCTAGGCCCTGGCTGCCCAATGGACAGGTTGGGAGCTGGAGGAGATTCCAAAATGTCACCAAGATGGCCTGCATTTCCAGAGAGTCTGGAAATATAAGTGTTATCCCACTTGCCAGTCTCATGCTAGAATCACCGTTGCCATATCATCCGGAGCAACAGGTCTCAGCTGGGTGACTTACAGTTCAGTCCTGCCTGGTAAGTTAAGGAGGAAGGAGAAATCTTGAGAAGGAAATCCCACTGTCACTGCACCACTTAAAACTCCAGTAGTCCTTTCTTCATGCCAAATGGACTTATTGATAACCTTCTATGTGCCCAGCAGTGCTAAAAAAGAGAGTTGAGTTCTCGATTTTCATCAAGCTCTCATCCAGAATAGAGGAAGGAGACAAGAAATAAGGGCCAAACAAGCAGGAGAAGCTCAATAATAAAGTGCGAAAAGGAAAACAACATCAGGAAATGAGAGAAGTTGGGTGGGAAGGCCACATCAGAGAAGGTGGCCAGGGATGACATGTGAACTGATATCCGGGGACAGGGGTGACAAGGAGGGACCAGCTGGGGGAAATGTTTGGACAGAGTGTCCCATGGTCCCACTCAACCTCAGCAGCACAGCCTGAGGAAGGAGAAACCTGTCACATTTGAGGAACAGGAACCACAGGGAGTGGAGCTGGACAGTGTGAGCTAAGCATGGGGGCATGAGATGAAGTTGAAGAGAGAGACTGGGGCCAGATCATGCGGGGCCTTGCTGGCTGCCATGAGAAAGTCAACTGGCTCTCGGTCCAGTGAAAAGCCCCGAGGCACCACTGTGGGCAACACACATAGGTACTCCTTTGTGCTCAGAGAGTTTGGGAGACCCCATGCCCGCTCCCGCTCTCCCACTGAGGGAGAAGGTCTTGGAGTCCATTTTCATTTTTGTTGTGGTCTATCCCTGATTTCTGCTAAGATAACTAGAATATGAATGAAGCTCTCTGGATGGCACGGAGCTCCATCTTCCCACCCCGAGTGACCATCCATCACTGGGAGGTGACAGAGACTCCAGGAGGCTTGAAGCCAAGTGAAAAATCTGCCTGTATTTCTTTCTGTGCTTCAGCATATATATTTCAAGAAACAAGCCTTTTCCTCACCAGCCTGTCCCTCAGCCATCCTGAGCTTCTCCAGGGTGTAAGGGCATGGTTTTTTTTTTTTCAGGCGAAGCCGATAGAATTCATTGAATATTGATGGAGCAAATCCTTGGTCCAGCCCAATGGAGTCATTTGTCGAGAATATCTTTGGGTAAAAAAGTGCCCTTCTCAGACTCTTTGTCTCTTATTTGAGGTTATCTCAGTGATACTCTCAAGAACCCAGAAAGGTCAGCCATTTTAGTCCAAGCCCATCTCTAATTAATCGTGGTATTTATGTTTAAATAGATCAATAGCCAAGTTCGACCTCAATGTACAACATGAGCTATTACGGTATCATTGCAATATGAAAGGATCTGCAATATGTGGGTCAGGCAAACCACTGTATTGAACCCAGCAACGCAGACCAGCAGCTTTTGTTCTGATGAATATTGTACTTCAGTGTTAAAAATGGGAAGGCCACCCTCCAGCTCTACCCTGGCTAAGCTCTGAGCCAAAAGGGAACAGGACAAGCCTGGCAAAACCTTGGGTTCCTGGAAGCCCTGAGATGGCCTGCCGGCTGGAACCACAGCCATGGTTCTGGGGAGTTTGTCTTCCTGAAGAGGAGAAAATAAAGAAAAACGAGCAACTACATACATATAACACACTGTTCTTTTGTATTTCACAATTAGTTTTAAAATACTTCCCTTTCACCCGGAGTCAGCCTTTCCTGGCCTGTGTAGTTAACTTTACTGTCCGATTAGAAATTGGATCATTACTTGCATCTCATCTCACCAAGAATAAGCACAGATCATTCAATAATTGTGGAAAAAAAAGTCCATGGAGATACCAGCTTTTTAAAAGGCAGCTGGCAAATGAGCTACATCCTGCTATCATTGTTAATTTCTCTTCTGTACTTTCTGGAAGAATTGATGAGTGTTTTTCTGAGACTGGATGCTAAACTCTTTCTTCCTATTCTGTGGTATCCTTTCAGGAAACAAATGATGTGTCAGAGCTTCAAATGGACCTCTGTAGGTGAAGGCTGCTAAGCAACCACAGAACTCAGCTTCTAGAAGGTGGGCCCTTCCCTGAGGAAGAAGGAAGGAGGGAGGAGGGGAAATGGTCACAGCTCCCTTCCCTACAATTTACAAAGAAGAGAGTATTAGCAAATTGCACTTATCCAAGACTGGTCTGTGTTTCCATCTTATATATCATACTACCTGTATGATTCCCAGGGCTGCTCTTTATGAGCTCAATTATCTTGGGCAAGTTTCTTAATTTTTCTGTGCCTACATTTCTTCATACATGAAATGGGAGGATAATAATTGTACCCACCTTATAGGGTTGGTGTAAGGTTTATATGAGTTATTTTATATAAAGCCCTTAGACTAGTGCCTGGTACTACTAAACATTATATACTTGTTAATTATAGTGTCTCATTTTGGCATTCAAAATATGACTATTCTCACATTGGTGAAATGCACCATTGAAAGGAGTAAACCTGGGGACCAAGACGCAGAGAATTCCAGGGATTCCTTTTCTCTGCTTTTATATCAATACATTACAATCGCATGTTTGCATTTCTACATACTTAACACCAACTGGGGTCCAAGTGGCAGCAAATCTGGCATCTGCATGGTGTTTCCTGGGGTGTTTGTGATCAACTTCCACGGCCTTAAGGCGCACCCATCCCAGGGAAGTTTAGAGTAGCCTATGATCCATATTGCCTGCCCAACTCTACAGATCTGATATCAGTCAGAGATGACAGTTCCCTGCAGCTTTTGAGCAAATAATGCACTTAACTTTGCTAGTGTAGAAATACAAGTCTCTTTTTAATGCCACACTTTGATTTTTGTTAGCCGGTGAAAGTATTTTCTTCTGTTGAACGAATCTGTTCTATGCTGATCCACGTTGTCCTAAATGCACCCTCCCACACTCACTGGGTGTCCCTCCAATCCACTTGCCGCTCTCTGCTCCACCCACACTCTTTAAGCAAAATAAATATTTCAGTTAGCAGGATGATAATACATAACCATAACATAGATGTGCCTGAATAGAACAGTCTGTTCCTCTCTGAATTAACTCAGTGTACCTCTTGAAGCCACGTTTCCACGTGCAGCTAAAGACTTAATCGCCGAACAACTCAGTTCCTTCTGATTGTGTCCTTGGACTACATAATAGATTTAACTCAAAATTTTCCCTCTTTCCTAAGGGGGTGAGTGTCTGGCTACAGATGGCTGCCTTGACTTCGGAGTGAGGCTTCTTCTCCTTAATCCCTCCCCAGTCACCCTCACACTGCGCTGTGGTGCGGATTGTCCCTCCTGATCCACCTCCCTTCCGATGTCAGGCTTTACCTGACGTTCCCAGGTGGTGCAGCCTGCTGTCACTGAACTGTCAACACAGAGGGCTTCTAATCCCCATCACAGGCGCAGAGGGGGCCCAACGTGCAGATCAGTTCCATGGCATCCCCCACTCTGACTGGGGCCCTTTGCAGCTGCTGGTCTTCTGAGGCTCAGCTGAGTCAGCACCAATCATGTTTGCAGCTCGGGGTAACCACCCCATAGCCTGGGACGCAGGAACCCCCCCCTCAGCTCAGCACCATGAAGAAGAGCGTGTCTCTCTCAACCCTCAACTACCTTTCAAGCCCATCACCAGTGGTCCTGGAAACCTTTTGTGTGTTCTTCAGGGTCCCAGCACTGACAGAGCCTTGTGGGAGATAGGAGAGTATAAGTGTACCTCTAGCTCAGGACATAGGACATCCTCTTTGCCCAAACACACCAGGCACCCATTTCCATGGTGAGGCTTGTGTGGAGCAAGCTGGGCTCTGTCGGGGGTGACTGAGAGCATCTTTCTTCTCTCCTCGTGCCTGCCCCACCCACCCACTCTGCAGGGAGGCTCTTTCCCCTGCTGCCTCCTTAGGATGAGAAACGGGCAGGCCCATGACTTTTCTGGCCGCTCTTGGCTAATAAATCCTCTGGTCACTTTAGCCCTCAAAAAGTCTCAGACCTGTGGTAAGAGAGGGGACTGTGGTCTATCTCTCGATTTCCCCACCTTATGCAGTATGGTGGTCTCAGTTTCTGACTCCTTGGAGGAGAGGAAGCAGGAAAGTTGACTGGCTTTTATATGGCGTTGGTTCATCCTGCTGGTACAGATGGTTAAAGCTAACTCTTTCTTTTGGCTGGCCCTCATCCTCATCTTCCATTTCCCTGCATCATCTAAGACAGGTCACTTGCAATGCCCCCTGCCGTCCCCGCACACTGGTGGTACACCTCCAGGCTTGTTCACCTGAGCCCTCTTCACTACCTGGGGTCTTCTGGATGGTGTTATGGGTTTAATTGTGTTCTGTTCCCTCCTGCCCTCACCCCCAAAAGATATGCCGAAGTCCCAACCCCCATGTGCCTTTATTTGGAAATAGGGTCTTTGCAGATGTAATCGGGTTAAAATGAGATCATACTGGACTGGGGTGGGCCCTAAATCCAATGACCAGTGTCTTTACAAGAAAAGGGAAGTCTGGACACTGACACTTACAGGGAGAACACCAGGTGATGACAGAGGCCGAGATTGGGGCTTTGCTGCCACCAGCCAAAGAACACCAAGGTCAGTGGCAACCACCAAATGCTAGAACATATACTGCCTCCGAGGCCCCAAAGGAAACCAGCCCTGCTGACATTTTGATTTTGGACTTCAAGCTACCAGAACTGTAAGAGAATCAACTTGTGTTGTTTTAAGGCATCCAGTTTGTAGTGTTTTGTTAGGGCAGCCCTAGGAAATGAGTGCATTCAAATTCTCTTTAGATGGAGCTCCTTTGTGCCAGGGTATTATACTTTCCTCACTTTGCATCCCACACCCCCACCCAGGGGTGTCTAGAACACAGATGTCATTTCATTAAATGTTAAATGAATGATGCGATCTACATGATCAGAGAAAACACTCAGATATTTGGTGATGATTGGATGGCTTATTGAACAGGATGCTTATTATTTTGCCAATTTGGTTTGTACAAAAAAAAAGCCATTCAGTTATAAAACTTATTTAAGTCAAAAAAGATGCATTATTTGTATAATTAAAATAAGCCCTTGGTAACTAAGCTTTATAGTAGTTAAATTATTTAATAATCCAATTATTTTTTAGTTCTTTCTCTGCTGCCCCTATGTAAAGAAATCTCTTCCTTTAAAAGAAGTGCTACATTCAATTGTAGTTCACTGAATTTTGAATGCTTTTGTAAAAAGAGAAATATCATGAATGACACTAGCAACTAGTCAGGTAATGCTAATGCACAGAACTGCTATTTTCTTGCTTGCTTTCTTTATGCTGTCTTTTGATTTTTAATTGTTTTCAAATTAAAGCAACCTTGCAAATTCCTAGCAGTCTGAAAGCTTTGCCTGGCCGACTATTCCAGGAAATCCACACATCTATGCAAAATGATCATTACTTCCCCAAGGATGGATGCAGCAGGGTTTCTTTTCCTTTTCTGGTTCTTTCGACCTCTTTTCTTGCTTCTCTCCCTTGTAAATATGTTTACGTTATCCTTTGCAAGAAGACTGAAATTGTGGGAGCCAACACAGCATCATAAAAGGAAGGGACATTGAAGTCTGCCCCCTTTTTGGAAATTAATCTCCACCCAGTTTGGTAGGCTGAAAAGAGCAGGACAGACAGACATATCTTCAGCCCTTTCCTCCCCCAAACTCCTCTCAGATAATGTGCTGACAAATTAATAACCCCAAAAGCAAAATATTCAGCTGCCCAGAGACCTTCAAGACTCTGGGCAATCTGTTCTTCAGTCAGTCAGCATGTGGTGCGGGGGGGCCATCATCCCTGTGAGAGCACACGCCTAGTAGGAACGGAGATGCAAACAAACTGAGAAAGTGGTCTAACCAGTAGGGGAGAAAGAGGCTTGGTGGATTTCAGCTTCTCCACCAGGAAGGTGGGTCATCGATGTAACATACTTTTAATTAAGGAAGTTTGAGAGGCTTTTTTATCACATGGGTGAACAATTTCTTAGAGTAATATAGAGGTTGTCAATGATTCTTTCATGTTCAAAAAACCCTATATTGTGCTGTAGGTCAATGAGAAGCTGTGGAAGGTGAGATCTGTTCAATACTCATGGCCTAAGGTCTGCAGAAATTTCCATAATATAAGGAAAGATCCTACAGGGACAAGAATGCTAAACTGCAGAGTTTTTTTCTCCTGGCTATCTCTGCTCCTTTCCCTCATCTTCCATAAACATCCCTAACGACGTGGATTGCTAAATTGCTTTCTTTTAAATAAACCCAGGGATTAAAATTAAAACTTTGGCCAATCAATCTATCTTAATAAAAAAAAATCATATCAACCCAGGCATGCATCAGACAGGAGGGGAAAAATTGTGTGGATAGAATGAGATTTTAAAATGCAATTATGGAAAAGGCAGCTGTTTATTTGATTATCCCCTATCTTGGAATCTTGAACTTGCACTGTATAAATGCCTGGTAGGCTATCGGGTCCTTTTACCCACTGCCAGGATTTCTCTTTGCCCTGTGTTTATTTTTTATTTCCACTGGTGTTCCAAACCAATTGTTGTTAAAGCTCTAATGGTCAAATAAATATTCTTTTAAAAAATCACATTTTCTTAGTTTTCTCTCAAACCACAGCTGCACGTCCAAGTCTTTAGTCTCCTGGGCCCATCAAAAGAACATGCTGTTCTTAGTAAATAAAGACAAGGCATAAAATAGGAAATTCCACCCAATTTAAAATCTGATCAAGATGGACTCAAAATGAAGAATTCTAACACAAGAACCTCAGACTCCATTCCACTAAGTTTGGTCAAGTACGATATTTGGTAAAAAAAAAATTTCTTCCTGCATCTTTCCCTACCAGTGGTGATTCATCCCTTTCTCCAAGGAGGGCCAGGACGCTGGGCTACCTGTGTAGTTCGAGGGGAAGGCCTGACATATTTCTGTAGCTATGATTGAGGGCATTAGAGGTCCTATTCCTGGCAATGCTGATTTGGGGGGATCATTTGTCTTTTTTTTTTTTTCTGCCAAGTGCTTCATACACTTGGAGACTTCTTACCTTTTAAGATTCAGAGACAGGTAGAGTCCACCCCAGCTCTAAAAGTGAAAACCTTCACATCCTTGCTTTCCTGGTCTCCCTTGCAAGAGAGGACATGATCTCATGAACTGACCTCTGAGAGTCAAACACAACCGTACCAAACAGAATGAGAAGCCAAAGAGAGAGAGAAGTGGGCGCTGCATGGATCCTTCCTCTGGTGGCAGTGGGGGTAGGTGGTTGCAATGCCACCACATTTTAGGTGCTGAAGGGCTTTAAATGGCATCACCAGGTGCATGGTGGGTTTTCCACCTCAGGCCTGCTCTCTGGCATGATTGTGGCTGTTGTCTCTGGAAACTTAGCTTTAAGTGTGTTTCTCTGGCCCTCGTGGTGATCTGAAAAGTATTTGACATCGTTTTCATGCATGAAACCAGCCAGGGTTCTGTTGCTTGCGACTATGAGCACTGATGTTCATAAATAAATATCAGCACTTCCTTTGCTCGAACTGCTGTGTAGGGTATGGGAAAATTTTCATTTATATCCCCGAAGGGAATGTTGTTACTGAATGTTGATTGCTTTTCTTTAGTCTAAATTAATTAAATGACACAATAACCATTCTAGAAAACAAATGAAGATCATTTTACACAGTATATTGTAAATAGTGATTATAATGTGTGCTCTTTCCAGAGAAATAGTAAGAAACAATGTGTTCATTCAGACAGCTCCTGTTGGAAATTGCAAGGCTGTCCTCTACATTGTAATCCATTTCCTCCTTTGCTCTAATGCAGCAAACTCTGCAGTGATTTAATAATGAAGTGACAGCAGTAAAATCCAATGTAGGGATAAGAGTTGGAAACAAAGTGAGTGTGTGAATCCTGCTATATGGGAAATGTGTGGGAGGGCACAAGATATGAAAACAAGGAACAAAGCTATTGTCTCTGATATGTGGACCAAGAAAGGCTGTTCTCCGTGCTCAGCCCCATCTCCTTGGGTCCACCCAGAAGGTGAGACCCAGGGTGCAGGGTGAGCTTGTTTTTAAAACAATCCCACACACAGAGATTTTGCTTTCTTTTAAAACTGGCCCCGGGGGGAGAGGTTGTCCAGAAGACAGATCAGTGGAAGCCCCCTGACCACTCTGCCACACAGAGAGCTACCCTCCTCCCTTCTAGCATCACCTGTACTGCTTTCTTAGCACTTAATTCACTTTGTAGATCTGATTAAATGCCATTCAGCATCCTTAGGCTCCCTGACTGTGGCCCTGCCTCTTCTACCTCTTGGTCTTCGTCTGGAGCAGAATTGAACTTTAATATGCATTTATTGATTGATAAGTTCAGAAGACCTCAAGAATACATATTCAGACTGAAGCTGGACTTCAGGGGCAGAACATAATGAAGTAAGGATCCCAGCCACATGAATAAGATTCAGATCTAGAACCATGCTAAAGGAGAAGTCACCAGGGATGGAGCGGGAAGGGCATATGTGTGGGCTCTGGGAGAAGGCAGGAAGGGCAGGGACTTTCTCCTTTCTTCCTCAGCAAAAGTCAGGTTTTAGGCACTTCGGTAGCTAGTTGGTTGGTTGGTTAGTTAGTTAGTTTGTTTCACTCTCCCATACCTAGCACCAGAGCTAATAGGGACAGTTCAGGGCAAGATCTCATTGCTGCCACCAGCACCTTCTATCGGCTGACGGCAGTGAGCAGGGCATGAGAAGTGGCTTCTCAGCACTATTCTACCTTTGCTCGACATCTATGAATCTCAAAGCACTACAGAATATGTTAATTTATTTAATCCTCACAACCTCATGCTGTAGGTTGTCTGTTTATCCCATTTTACAGGTAACAAAACTGAGGCTCGGCTATGGCAACCTCTGCCCATGAGTGGTACAAGGCAGCAATAGGACACAGGTCCCAGGCCTTCCTAAATCATCTCTGCAACTTTGTTAAATATCTCATCAAATTCCCTTTTGAGTACAAAAATGAGTTCTTGTGAAGGAGCGATAAAAGCTTTTATTCACTATGTCTTTGTAACACACTTTTCACCCCGGCCTATGCAGGTTTAGTGACTGGGAAATACATGACATTTGTATGGACAACTCAAAATAGATGAGAATGCATTGAGCAGCCTAGATATGGAAGGCCCAGGGGTGCTTCCGGCCTCTGCAGTCTTCCCAGAGAGCGCGCATCCTCTGAGAAGGTAGTGCCCATCTCATAGCTTCATCCCAATCCAATGGCTCATGAAGGTCTGTCCCCAGACCTTTCCTGCCCGTCTCCCTTATGTTCCAGCCCTCTGGCTGCCACGTCTACATTCCCATGAAGACTCTCCAGCTAGTGCCTTGGACACAGCTTCCCAAGGGAAAAAGCTCTGATGGCTTCCCCTTAGAACTGGATCTTGGGACCACCATCACCTCCACCCCAGTATTTTGGGATCAATATCTGTGGTTTGGCATCATTCTGAGAAATGATTCAGTTCCCCTGTATCCAGCTTGACCCTCCCTGAGATACAGGCAACAGCAGAATAGATTCTGAGCAGGTGTAGCAGAGAAAAAAATGCAGTGTTTATCCGGGTAGTCTCTAGGAAACCCAGTTGGAAAACTAGTTGGGATAACTTTCTGCGTGTGGAATCACCTAGTTAACCCTAAAATCTGAAAGAACAGAAATACTGTTTATATTTATTTAAAAAACGATTAGTGGCACCTACCTATACCAGGAAATTGATGCAAGCTACCTTCTTTGAACCTCGCAACAAACTTCGGAGGTATTATGATGATGATTTCCATGTTTATGGATGAAGACAATCAGGCTCAGAGGGATTTTGTGCTCAAGAGCACCTAGTTAGTGAGCAGTGGTGTCAGGATTGGACCCTGGTGTGACTCCAGTCCCCCACCCCAGCCATGTGGGCTCTTCCCCTCATTGCTGCCATTGCCATGGTCCACTTTATCTATCCAACCAGAGATGAGCATTTACATTTGTGTTTCAAAAGTCACTGTCAATATCTGCCAAGGATATATCACCCAGAAAGTAATTATTAAACACATTCATCTCTTCCTACTTGACCTCATGTAGGCATGAGCTACACTTAACTTTATTATAAGTAAACCTCCTCTCACTGCTTATGTGTCCTAAGTTCAAGCTCTAGCATCTCCATATGAGTGGGGAGAATTGAAGGAGCGATACGGGACAAGTCACTGGTTTTCTCGGCAAAGGTTCATGTTGAGTTACTGGCTTTACCCGATATTTGTAAATTTACATTGTAAATAAGGAATTGATTTGCTAAACCTAGCCCATTTGGGAAAATGGGATGTTTCAATTTTGTAGACAGTCCAAATCTTTGAGTTAGAAGGTCAGGCTACATATGTTTTAAAAGGAACAATGAGATTCTTAAAACATCTGCTCACAGAAGGAAATAAAACAAATAAAACCTTCTGAACTCTCTTTTTTTTGGCTTTAGAAATGACAAAACAATAAAACCGATATCCATATCTCTGAGTTGTGTGTTGGAGGGATTACTAGAATAATTCTAAGCAATTTAATGAAGTGCAAAACTTGCTGAAGGCAGGTGATAAAAGTTCAGCACGAATGTCAACTTTGTCAACATGTAATAGTAATTAAAACACACTAGTTCATAAATACTATCAAATTTATGGGGTTTCTAAGAACTGTGCTTACATAGTGAGTTCTGTGCCCAAGTTTAATCATCCATTCCAACCATCCCATTTATTCCCTCTTCCAAATCATCTTTTCCATAATCTCTTTGCACTATGCAAGGGCCCCTTCCAAAGACTCTCCAGCATCTTTTCTTCCATTGTTTCATAGAGTTGGTTGGGAAAAGCCTTTTTTTAAAAATTATTTACTTATTTATTTGAGAGAGGAAAGAGCTAGAGAGAGAGCATGAGTGGGGGGGGGCAGAGGGAGAGGGAGAATCAGACTCCCCACTGAGTAGGGAGCCCGATTTGGGGCTTGATCCCAGGACCCCGGGATCATGACCTGAGCCGAAGGCAGACACTTAACCAACTTAGCCACCCAGGCACACCAGTACAAGAAAGGTCTTAAGAGCAAACGTATGCAATATTTCTATGACTGACATCAATAAGAATAAGGATATATCTATATTTGAGCAAAGTATAAGCATAATGTGTGCAGTATACACACTTAGGCTCTGTGCTAATGTGGTCACTTTTCTATCTGTTTTCATCTCCTTTCATAGCATTTATGAAATGTCTCCATAAGACAATGTTTCCTTTATTTTATGGTTTTATAATTGTATGTATTGTGCAAGGAATAGCATAACAATAGCAGACATTTTCAAAAGAGAAGGAAAGCCATTCATAATTGCTCTTCTCAATAAATCATGCTTTCATTTTTCCTTTCCCTCCCATCTCTGTCCATGTGCCTATGTAATATTTTACATGGCTACAATTCTCTTCTAAGACAAATCTTGCCAATTCATGTATTCATGTAACATTGTTACATATTTTTACATGTAATACTGAGCTACCTATAATCAAATTAACCTTGCTCATTCCAACCCAAATACCTCGAGAAGCAATTATTTAATTATTCTAAAAGGCTGTTATTGATCAACCACTTTTGAGCTTCCACTTGGTAAACTACTTCTGAGCTTGCTGTTATGCTTTTGATCTATCTCACACGTGATAAGTCTTTTATTCTGAGGGTGGCTTTGATTTTTGGACTTTATCACATTGTGTCAAGTTTGATAAATAATATTGAAGCTGGTAAGAAAAGCCAGCAAAAGTAAGAAGCAAGGCAGCTGGTGAGTAACATCTTGAGGCCCTGAGTTTCTTTTCTTTTTTTTTTTTTTTTAAGATTTTATTTATTTATTTGACAGAGAGAGACACAGAGAGAGAAGGAACACAAGCAGGGGGAGTGGGAGAGGGAGAAGAAGGCCTCCCGCCAAGCAGGGAGCCCGATGTGGGGCTCGATCCCAGGACCCTGGGATCATAACCTGAGCCGAAGGCAGACGCTTAATGACTTAGCCACCCAGGCACCCAAGAGACCCTGAGTTTCTTATGTGACACATAGACTGGCTCCAAAGATCATTTCCAGGGAGAAGCTCAAAAGCTACTTGAGAAACAGCAGAATCAGTGTGACAATGTTGGTCTCTCACAGAACCTCATAGAAAGGTGCAGTGCTCATTTGGAAATCCTGATCCTTGTATGTGATTAGTAAAAGCAATTCCATTAAATCATAACTTGACATCAGCCCCCCTTGCTGCTAATAGCTGCCTCTTGCTTGGCTCTGCAGGGAGCACACACCCCTCACACCTCTCAGGCCTAAGGTTCAAACATCTGCAATTAGACAAGCCAGGCTCTTCCCAGACTGGTTACATTCAGGAAGAGTATCCAAAGGAGAGTCTCTCCTATTCTTTGCAACTCATTTTAGTTTTGGAGGGCCTGGACATCTGTAGCTAAAAGTATGGTGGTTCATGCCAAGAACCTCAGTATGTGAAGATCAAAAGACTAGATTCTAGTCTTAACCTTACACCAAGTAGGCTTTGAAGGGTCATTTCTCCTCTCTGGCTGCTGAGTTGGTGATTCTCCATTGATCTCCCCCTCTCTTTTTTCTCTGTCCTGCTCTGCCCTGCTCTGGGCCCTGGGAGCTGACCTTTTTTATTACCTTTCTTGCCCTGTGGCTTCTTGTTTGGTTTGGCAAGAGGAAGTCACCTGCAGGAGATCAGAGGGTGCAAGGAAAGAGATTTCATTATTACCCCTACTCTCTCTCTCTCTCTGTCCCTGTCTCTATCTCTGTCTGTCTGTCTGTCTCTCCTTCCTTCTTGGTAGGGCAATGGTTTGCCAGTGGCTCTGTCTCTGGCTTCTCCTCCCATTAGGAGACCCCTGTCCACAGCTTCAGCTCTTGCCAGGTTCAAGAGCAGTCCCCCATTTTGCCCCTTCATTTGAGGAATGGTCAAAGCTTCCCACTATTGCTAGTCTCGCAGTGCTTCGATACCCCTAATTCTGCCAAGACCTCTGGATTAGTCCCTTCCAAAAGCTCCCTTAAAGTAAGCCTTTCCAGTGTGCCGTCTACGTCCTATGAGGGCCCTGTCTGGTGGGCTTGTCTAATATGTATAATAAAGGGTTCAGACAAGTTGAATCGTAAGGTCCCTTTCAGCCCTACTGTTTTCTGACTATGTTTGCTGATGGGAGCAAGGTAATTTCACAACCACAGACTTGCTCAAAGAACAGTAACCTGCTTTTCTAAGGAGGCCTTAAGTTTACATTTTATTATTTTTAAAGTTAACCTAAGATGACTTTAATGGTCAGTAGTCATCATCCATTATAGGAAACTGCTTATTCAAAATATTTAGCTTAGAGTTGGCAAATAGACCCAAAAGCTAATCCTTTCTATCCAAGTCTTATTTAAGAACCTCAGGATTAAAAAGCCTATAATTAATTAGAGCACCTTTTCTTTTGCCTGATTCATGAAGTCCACCTTGCCCCAGTCATGTCCCTGCTGACCTGTCTGCAGGTTTGTCAGTCTGTCTCGCTGGACCCCATCCATCTGGCCTATCTAATTGTAACCACTGGGATGTAACTGGATACCAATGGCATTCTTCTTTTTGAGTAATTGCATCAATGAGTTATACGAGCTGTCATATTAAAGTAGCTCTCTGCTAACCTCTGGTAATATGAGAACATAGCCACCATTAGCTTTCTTTCAGTTAGGTAACACCATCTCCCTAATGTTTTTGCCTCCTTAATCCAAACAGATAAAATGCAAGGAAAAGAACTGAAAAGTGAGGGAGTTTAGGAGTGGTTCAATATTTCATTTCTCTAGGTACTTTTTTTCTCAAAACACAAAAATAAACATGTTAAGCAGATATCTCCTGGAGCTTCAGAATGGTGATTTCCTAGGAGAGTGGTCACACCTTCTCTTAGGAAGTAAGAAAGGGTGATGGGGTTTTGGGGAACACTGAACTTCACTTGGAAACAACTGGGGTGGCAGGGAGGAATAGATATATTTACTGTCAATTTTACCATCTCGTTCTTTCCCAGCAATATTAGACCAGAATTAAAATAAATATCAACGGCTCACTTAACTGCCATATTATACATATTTCTCATCCAAGACGAAAAAGTAAGTGGTTTCCAGTTTTCATCTCTTTACACATGGATTCGAAGTCATTTTACCAGATTTTGAAGGAGTGTTTACAAAAATGCCCAGGATTGCATTTTTTCCTATTTAAAAACGATCAAATATGCTTTGTTTTCAATGTCTTGTGACTCCAATATATTTTTCAATGAGTGTGATTTGAAAATAACAAACACCATTTTCATAAGCTGATGTCATCTGTCATAAATTCAAATTTTCAAACCTCATTAAACTCAGACTCTTACTACATGGCATTGTCATGGCCCCGACCATCTCTCGGCGCTTGCCCTGAAGGCAGGAAGATGAGAAACAGGAAAATCAAACTGCGAACATAGATGGGAAGCGAGAAGAACTTGAGGGGACTACTTTTGTGTACGAAATTCAAAGTAGCAGGCCTCTATTTATATGCACACTCACTCCTCCTCTCTGTGTGGCTCCAGCTATGGAGGAAGGCTGTTGGGTTCACAAGGGTTGTAAAGAAGAGACACAATCAGAATTATTCAGTTCCGTATAAACGTCTCTAATCAAAAAGTTACATGCTTTGGTAGTTCTCTCTTTTCTCCTACTTTTTCTTTGCCTTTTCCTTCCCCCCTTCTTTCTTTCCCTCCCTCCATTTTTATACAGTAAAGTAGCCAACGTCAGAACAATTAAAACAACAGAAGTATATAAATAGGAACACCGACATAGAATTGGACTTCTTAAAAATATATATTAATTAGATACGAATCATGGCATCATGTGTAGTATGCTCTATTTCGAACATTGAGAAAAGGGTGACTCTGTGTTTGGCATGACCTGCTTATGTCCCATTAGTATAAATATACAGATTGAATTTCCCCTCTTTCGGCAGAACCCTTCTGCTGCTTTTAGCAGCAGCTGCTGTTCCTACCACTGCTACGATTTGCTTCTACCCACCCCTGCTCTGCCTTTCTTGGTGGAAAGTCATTTTGGTAAATTGCCAGCTCCAGACATGATTTCTATAGTAATAGGATACCCAGGGCCACAGAATTACACAGAGGATCATCAACTTCTGTCTAAATTGAACAACTGTGATAACTACAGTAAAATAAAGCCTATAATTAAATGCTTAAAAACAGAGCCAAGCAAAGAAAGAGAAGAGTCAGGAAATCTTCCCAATGAGTGAAATTCTAATCATACAATATAGTTTTCTCACTTCCAGCAATGCATTTGTTACAAACAAGACAAGGAAGTGATTCCTACTTTGGTCTTTTTTGAAAATATCTTTCTTGCCATGTCCTTGAATACACTGAGACCTGGTTTAAACTCCTAGTTTAAACCTGAGTGGGGTTTTAGTCCCTTCACAGATTCCTACACTCATGGCATCATAGGATTGCAAGTGGTCTGAAGCACTCATTTGGCCCAAGTAAATAGGAACCTTCTAGAAGAGAAACTTTTCCAGTCTTTTCTTGAAGACCTCCCGGATTTGAGATCCCATAACCTTCCTCAGTAATGTATTCTAGTGTCACATGATCCTGGGACACAATTCATCTGTTCTAGCTTAAAGACGGATCCATTTCCTGTCTTTTATTCCTCTGAGAACTAGAAGACCATGATGTCACCTTGCCAAACCTCATCTCTTTTACTATAAAATGAGGAAGACTGACAAGATTATCTACAAAACTATCCACCTCAAAGATTCTGATTCCCATTCATTGACATTTTGGCTTCTCTTAAAAAGCAAAAAACTCTACTTAAAAACAAACGTCCTGATATAGAGGAGTAGCCATTAATGTTTGTTGAATGAATAAGTAAACAAATGCATGCATACCCCCTTCAAAATCTTGTTTCTTGACCGAGCTATTAAATTTCCCTCAATTTTTTTCACATGACTAATTCTTCATTATAAAAACTCGGGCGGAAAGGAGGTATTGTGGAAACAAATGGCTTCTGCACCACGTCTATCAATTCTACAAACTGGAACAAGTTGCTTAACCTCTCTGTGGGCTTAGTTTTTTCTTTGTAATATGGGCTAATGAAGCTGACCTCAAAGTTGTTGTAAAACATAGGTAAAAAGCCTGGTGTAAGTTGAAAAACAACAAAATTGTATCCCTATCCTCTAAAACTTCCAAGTCACTCCATTCTTTTTAAAAGGGAGCATGGCAGAGACTGCTATTTCCCTATCCCAATCTGCATCCTTCCTCTCGCTCCCTTCCAATAACAAGACTCTAATTTTGAGCTGGGCCAGCTAAAGACTACATTTGCTAGCTTCTCTTGCAGCTATATATAGCCATATGAAAAAATGCTGCTGATAAATATAAGCCAAAGGGTCGTGTCTCTTCTACCAGAAGGTCTCCTCAAAAGGAGAATGAACATCTTTCTTTCTTTTTTTCCTTCTTCCTGTTGCCTAGAACATAGGTGTTATAGCTGGAGCTTCTGCTTCTATCCTGAACTCCACGGATGCGGGTCACACAGTAGAGATGGCAGAATAGAAAGCTGGAAGGGCTTTGGGTGACTCACTGAGGTTCTATGCAGGCCTCATCTGCCTACATCCAGGCTTTCCTTGTTAGAGAAATGAACATGTGTCTTGTTTAAGCCATTGTTACTTAGGCGCTTTTTATTCTGTGTTTTTCAGGCCCAGAAGATAACTTCAAGTAAACAAAATATGTATTAAACTTTAATTCTAACTAATGATTAGGGTATATTCCTTAATCACTTATATATTATGCTTCCTTTCATCTCTGTTATCATGTTGACCTAGACTATAGTAAAACTACAATGATGATTTACACTTCACTTGTAATATTTATATTTTTCTTTTAGTATTTGTAACTAGCCTGTGTTAAATTTCATGCTCATTTTGGCCTCTTCTCCAACAGACCAAGGTCATTTCCATTTGAATTAATCTTTTCAGGGGTATTAATAATATTACTAATTCCTAACAACTTAGAAAATAATGTGGTAGAGGTGAATGACTTATGACCTATAGTTTGAAGTCCTGGACCAATCCTGGATCTAGTACTCATTAGCTGTGTGACCCAGAGCAGTCACTTAACCTCTATGAGACTGTTTTATCCACAGCAAAAAGGGGTAATAGTAATCCTGCCTTACTGACTTACTGGCGTGTAGTGAGACTCAGTTAAGAGAATACATTTGAAAGTACTTCGTATGAGATAAAGCACCACACAAATTTTGGTTTGTTATGAATACCCTATTAGAATCTTCACATGTAACAGGCACATTCTAAGTTTCTTTATCCAAACAGATATTGGATAGAATTATCAGAGAGGATATTTGAAAGATTCAAACATATGGTAGTTTCTAATATCTTCTATTATCTTTTTTGAGGGTAGAATAAATATTCAATTAGGGACCTTACTGTAAAATATAAATGAATCAGTATAATGGTCCTAGGCTATCATCTTTTTATTTGCTTTAGAGTTGTTTAGGTGTCAGAAGGAATAAACATTTAAGATCTTGAACTCTAAACAATGAATCTGAGGATCTTTGTACTCTCTCTCCTTTCTTCCCATACTATGCTGGTATGGATCAGTGGAATCTGAGTACATTGCCCTTGAAGAACATGAGAGAAAGGTCAAAGTCATTCTTTTATAGCTTGCCAATCATGCAGGACACAACTGAAAGTGTCAGTAAAAATCGAGATAACTTATATCTGTGACTTCCTCATTGTCCAGGTGAGCAATCATAGCAAGAATTATTCAAGCTCAATTTTCTCTTCAAAAGCTGTATTGATTACTGCATAATGTTTTCTGATGGTCTGATGATCTTATGTTAATTCCCCAAATGAATTGGGAACACCCATTTGATTCCTACCAGTTAGGTAGAAATTCCAGTTACAAAGAAGGCTTTGATGATGAATATGCTTCAGTGGAAGAAATGAACTTAAAATCATATGTATTTATCTTACATACTATGACTTTATGAATCTGGTGAACTTTTCGGGTGACCACACATCTTGGTTTGCCTGGGACAGTCCTAGTTTATGTCCGCTGTCTCAGACAGCATAATTATTAATAGAGCCTTTTTTACTTTCTAAAGCATCCTGGTTTGGATGATAAATTATATGCTTACCCTATTTTAGAGACATTTTATTGTACTGGTTGAATAATATGGGATGTCTTTATAAATTTCAGGCAGAAATCATTTTGGGGGGGGAATAGTCTGCCTTGTTATGGAGCCTTTAAAACAACATCTTTTATAACCCATGTTTTCTTTAGACCCATGAACAAAACTGACTGATCCTCTTCTGAGGAAAGAAAGGCTTTAAAATATCACCACCTAAATAAATAAATAAATAAATAAATAAATAAATAAATAAAATATCACCACCTCTGAACATCTATATCAGGAGTTGACAAACTTTTTTAAAGGAACAGTTAATCAGTATCTCAGCTTTTGTGGGCCATAAAGTCTCTGCTTCAACCATTCAACTCTGCTGTAGCAAAAGCATCCAGCCATTACGTAAACCAGTGGGTGCGGCTATGCTCCAATAAAACCATGTTTACCAAAGTAGGAGGGCAGGATTTGGTCTGTGGGCTGTAGTGTGCTGACCAGATCCAGTGTTTTAATATTTTCTCTTGATAACTGACTAAATGGAATCCATATTTTCCAGATTTCTTTACAAGTGTTAAAAGAAGCAAAAGACAAACAGTTGGTCCTGGTTATATGGTAACTAATATCAAAGAAAGACACTCCCATTTCTTACAAACAAAGCTCCTAATCGTTCTGTCATCAACACATCCTGTTCAATCCAATGAGTCACATCCACATTCAAGCTAAAGAAGTAAGATGAAGATGCTCCCTCATTAAATAGTCAACACAAATGTGTGTTCTTTGAGTGCTATGGAACTGACTGGCAGCTAAATTATGTTTAGATGTTTAAAAAATTGTTTTGTTACAAACATATTACAAAGAGGTTTCAGAAAAATTTCATTTTATTCTGTACCTCCTTGTGTTTTCATATCATGGAATCAAGGGCACAAATCTACCTTTGGGAGATACACTTAAAATGTGCGGATAAACAAGCTTACATCTATAAAAGAGGAATTAGAGAGGGGGAGAATCGAAAACATGCAGTAGTTAGAACACAAGAGGAAAGCCCATTGCCCTTTAATTGAATAGAAGGGAAGACAGGAAGAAAAACCTTGAATAAAATTAAATAAGTGCAGAAACCATACTCAGAAACACATCAAAGCATGGAATTTTTTCTTACTATGTTAAGAATTGTGATAATATGGTACGGTGCACAGTGGGTATGAATGTGTGTGTGTGTGTGTGTGCATGTGCGTGTGTGTGTGTGTGTGAACAGGAATTAAAATTAGACAACAACAGAATGTTAAGACCAAGATATTGGACATATTAAGCAAAGAAATGTATTCAGTCAATGTAAATAGACAAAGTGTGACATGCTCTAAATGATGATGAGTTGATGAAGTCTTTGCTGTCTGACCCAGAACATCAAACCCCAATCAGAAATGAGTGGACTGTCTCTCCTGGAGAGGTAGACACTAGTTGCAGCCTGGGGAAAGAGGAAACATAAAAGCAGATCTAGATTTGCCTTGCAATGACAGCTGCATATTAATCTAAAGAATTTCTAAAAAATCAAAAAGACATTTTTCAGCAAAATACACCCCTAGAGCCTCAACCATAAAGCAGGGGAATAAACTTGAAACAGGATTGATTTCATCTTAAAGGGAATATTTCTTTGAAATGCTACCAACTGTAGTTGTCTTATTTGGTTTTCAATCCTATAACAAAATTGTGCCATATTGTGTCAAATAAGAAGATAATATAACAGCTTTAAACAAAGTTTGTAATTATGAGTTCAATCAAAAGTGCATTAAATTTGTGTGTATTGGAGAAGTTATGTCACTGAATACTAAGTAGCTCTAGATATCAACTTTCATTTTTCACTTTAGTTTCAAGACCTTGACTCTTAAGAGTTAGATTCCCTAATAACAGAATTTACAGACTAGAAGAGATCCACTGAATTTCAGTTGTTTGGTATTCTCTTCAGAAAATGCCAGGCACTGCCCTGGTGGAGATTGGAGATAGTTAGGTGCAAATGAGAAATCTCTATCTAATGCCTCTTCCATCAGACCCTGCATACAGTTCTAACCTTTGGGCATATTCAGGTTTCACTGGGACATATTTTCCAGACTTATGAAAAACTGGGTTGCTTGTGCTAAGAGAAAAAGTTGACAAGTGGATGCGATTTGTTTCAATTTTATAAAACTACCTCTTCAGCATGTGGTGTCCTTTGATCAGAGGAGGTTAGAAAGGCTTTGTAGATGCTCAAAGGGTCAGGCAGGCCCAAGTTTCAAGCCCTCCAGTTCTTACAAACTTGGACAAAGCATTTCCATCTCCAGGTTCTGTTTTCTCATCTATAAATTGGGGAAAATTTTAGTACCTCTTTACTAGGTTGTTGTGGGCATTATCCAATAATGTATGCAAAGTACATAGCCCCAAGTCTGGCACATAATAATGGCTCAATAAAATAGAGCTGTTGATAAAGACTTTAAAGTTATAATTATAAAACTGTCCTGGTTTCTGAGTAAGCTCAGTAGGAAATAAGTATGAGAGATGTTCATTTTTTAAAAAACAATTTTATTTATTTATTTATTTATTTATTTATTTATTTATTTGAGAGAGAGAGCACACACGCGAGAGTGGAGTGGAGGGGTGGATAGAGAGGAAGAGGGAGGGGGAAGGAATCTCAAGCAGACTCTGCACTGAGTGTGGAGCCTGACATGGGGCTCAACCTCACTACCCTGAGATCATGACATGAGCCAAAACCAAGAGTCCAACATTTAACCCACTGAGCCACTCAGGTGCCCTGAGAGATGTTCTTTTTAAGGTAATTTTATTTTACCAGCACCAAGAGCAGCAATAATAATCTTGACTGGATTTAAGAAGGCTGAGGATATGAACATAGAGAATTAGATGACTCCATACCCTTTCACAGTCTTCATTCCAGAACTTTCCTTCATCACTGGCCTGTTGCATTTAAAATGTTTTACTGTAGTCTTTGGGCTTAAATTGACTCTGTGTTTAAGCTTTCAATGCACAAGTTTAGAAGGTAGTACTACATCAACATATTTTTTTCTCCCTATACTAACATGTTTCCATGGAAGAAAGTAAATTTTGGAGCTTCCTATTTCTTTTTCTGTTTATTAAAAAAATTCTCTGCACGCAAAGTCTGGTGAAGTGAGTTTATCCTTTATTTCTTAAGATTTGATTCCCCTTAAGCAAATCTTTTTAACTAACTCACTGCTGCACAAAGTAAACTGTGCCTGACATTTATCACGTGAGCATTATGTGAACCTTGAGGAATTAGTCACATCACTCTAAACTCCCCAGGGAAATGCAGGAAGAGGTGAGAGGAAGAAACCAACTTGGGCCTTTCCTTCACTAGGCACTAAGGGCATGTCCCATCCTACACTAGTGACTTCATGCAGCACAGCAATCTTGTGATGTGCATGCCCCCATTTTATGGAGAAGGAAACTGAGAATCACAGAATTGGGAAATCAGCTCAAGGTCACAAAACTTCCACGTGGCAGACCTGGGATTTGAACCCAGAGTTTAAATCTCTTCCACTTGAGGCAAGTGTCCATTAACATCTATTCCATCTTGCAAAGTAACAGTGTCTAAGGCTGATTCTCTCCCACGAGCTCCGCTAGAAGAGTTGTATTCCTGCTGCCTTGAGGAGTGGTAGGAACTGGAGAAAACATCTTCTCTGTAGCAGTGCTCTCAAAGTAGTCTCCCACTAGCAGCATCAACACCTGGGAACATATTAGAAGTACAAGTTTTCAGGTCTTATCCTAGGCCTACTGAATCAGAAACTCTGGGGCAGGGCCAGGAGGCTGTGTTTTAATAGGTCTTCTAGGAGATTTCTGAAGGGTGTTGAAGTTGAGAACTACCTCTGCATAGCTCAAGACCACCTGTCTTCAAAATAACAGGTGCAAGCCACATATGTACTGTTTGCCCTGCCTTTTCAATCAATGGCCAACAATTGAGCCTTCCCTAGAGGGGCAGAGATGAGAAGAATCCTATGAGTAATGTTGAAAATGTTTCCATGTAAAACCCAACGTTAGCTTTCAACTTCTCCAAAAAGTAAAACAAAATACTCGCTGTCCATTCATGACAACAGCATGGAAGGCTTTTAATTAGTCCACCCTGGAGGAAATAGAGATGTGCTTGTTAAGTAATTGCTCTGATTACCAGTGGGCAGGGGTGTGCATTGTTTTCTGATGCATTTTTTAGGAGTGAGCAGTGCTACCAAACCGAAGGCTCCTTATGGAGGGTTAACATAAAAGGACTCCAACAAGCCATGTGAGAGGGAGGGAGGTGGTGTTGATGGCAAAACAGTCACAGAGCTAAACACACAAAGACACACACACACAAAACCAGTTCACATTGTGCAGACTGATCAATGGCCTGTATCCCAGGAAAGTGAGCATTAATATTCCTGATACTCCCTGAAAATTAAAAAAGAAAAAATCAAAAGCCTGGTAACTTCCTCCAAGTTCCCATTGCATGGGTTAAATGTCTATATTTTACTGAAGGTGACTCAGTCCAGTGACAAGACACAGAGACCCAGGTTATAGGAATATAAGAATTTGAAGTGAATACCATTTAGAGGAATGTTCCATCTTACAAATGTGGGCATCTAATCTTAGCACATATTCAACTCTGGTAATGGGTCTGAGTAATAGTGTCCACACTCTCAGAGTGCCTCCTCCAATTGCCTCCCCAACTAAAGAACCCTTTCTATAACAGCCCTGTCCCAGCATCATTCAATAGCATTTTTCTGAAGCCACACAAATCAGATCAGGCCCCTGCTGGCTGGGCCCAGGCAGTTGGAGCCACACACAGAAAGGGGTTCTGGACCCAAGCCATGGAGGCCAGCTCCAGGGATTGTGGTCCCCAAAAGCACCCTATCGGCAAAAAGGAAACAGCCCCCAAATAAGTAGCTAGACTTTCTGTTGTTTAGTTCAAACTTGCAAGAATAAAAATTTAATTGACCAAGTCTAGTCAAGTCACCTTGGATGAGGTGCCTACTCCTGGCCCAATCAGTGGTGGTCAAAGGCAATTTCTTCAGGGACCTAAGAATAAACAGATTCTCTAGGTGACACAGGGTGATAAGGTTGACAGTAAAACACTAGGTACCACATTGACAAAGTTAGTAGTAGACATGTCTGTCTCCTCTACTAGGTCATAAGCATCATCACATCTTACTTATCTTCATAAAACCACTTTCTAGAGGAATTCATAAAAAAAAAAACATGAATTAATTTCATTTTTTCCAAAAAAAATACAACTGTAGACTTTAGGGCTAAAAACATTTCAAATTTCCTCCTTCTAGGTTCATGGTAGAATTTTTTTTCCCAACCCCATTGAAGTTAGGTGTGGCCATGTGACTTTCTTTGGCCAATAAAATGTGAGCAGAAGTGAAGATCACATCTAGGCAGAAGCCTTTAAAAGCCCAGCGCTGCCCCCTGGCATTAGGACTGTGGAAGCACACTTCAGCATGGGGCAGCATGAGCCCTGCTCCTCGAGTGATGGCAGTGAATCAATCCATGGCTGGTCCACACCCATGAGTAGCATGAAAGTGTACTGAGCGTATGTTCTTAAGACCCTGACATTTTGAGGTTCTTTGCATTAAAGAGAAATTTTGCCTGGGACACTTGTTAAAAATGGCAAGACAGATTCTATCTTAGCTACTGCCATAGAGGAAAGAGACCAGTATAGAACTGAACTCAAGAGCCAATACAGCAAAGACAACTGGGGATATATAACCAGTGGTCACAGAGAGGGTGTCAGTGGATGGAAAATTACTAAAAGGAACTTCATTAGATATCAAGGATGAAGGAATTCCTAGTAAACTGGCTTAGCTGGATTCTTTGCTAAAATGGGGCTCCAAGGGCCAAGGTGGAGGCCCGGCTGAGTAGAGGACTCAGGAGCCCGCTAAAGTTTGCTCAAGGAAAGAGTCCTTGTCATTTGTTTCCACAGCCTAGATTATCTCTGCCACTTTGTTAGAAAACATTTATTTCTTTTTAACCCTGGGTGACTTAGAGAAAAGGAATTTTCTGACAGTCATGGAAGCTAAAAGTCCAAGATCAAGGTATTGGCAGGTTTGGTTTCTTCTGAGGCTCTCTCCTTGGCTTGTAGATGGTCACCTTCTTGCTGTGTCCTCTTGTGGCCTTTCCTCTGTGTGTATGTACCTGTGGTGTCTCTCTGTGGGTCCAAATTTCCTCTCTTTATAAGGACCCAGTCAGATTGAATTAGAACCTCCACTAATGGCCCATTTAAATTTAATCACCTTTTTACAGGCCCTATCTCCATATACAGTCACATTCTAGATACTAGGAGTTGCAGCTTCAACATATGAACTTGGACAGATTTCAGCCTGTAACAAGCCCCAGTTTTGCTCTCTTCAGTTTTCCTATACTGGACCTAGTTCTCCTCTCTCTGGTCCCCAGAATGTGTTGCATGTTTTCCTGCTCATACTAGTCATTCAGAGGTAGGCCTTCTTTTGATATGGTCTGAGCAGTGCTGAGGAGCATACAACTCTTACTCCCCTTGTTCCAAACTCTATTCTTCCATTGGCATTAACGTTACACCTATGTCACTCAGCAGGCTCTTCATGACCCTAGAACCTCTTTGGGGTGATTTTGCTGTTAGGTTAAATCTTACTCTATCTTCATTCAGTTGATTTTCTGAACCCAAATGCAGTCGTTTATACTTACATTTGTTTTTGTTGATGATTGTAAAATACATGTTTATTATCATCCTCATTATACTTCCTCTTACTATTTTTTACTTCTTGTTTGTGGCTTTAAAGTGGTTTCTGAATCTTAAAGCTGTCATTCTGTATCCTTGTGAGGTCTCTCAGCTCTATGTCCAATGTATGACTATGCCTTCTCTGCCTTAACTAAGGTGGAAGACATCTTTAAGTGGAAAGGTCCAACAGAGCTCCAGGTCACTCTGGGACAGCCCCCTGTAGGTTGACAGTGGTCCATGAATTTAGGTATGGAATAGAACACTGGTGAACTCATCACACTGCCTATCATTCAGCTGACATTTTTCATCAGGGGTTCTTTTATCCCCTGGGTCAAGAAACTGACAGCCTCCATTCTCTCCATCTTTTTCTTCCTTATTACGCAGATGGTTGGCCCACTAGGACTCAAACCACATCTTTTAGGCTACTGGAGGTTTTATTTCTCTGTCGGCTCTGACTTAAAATTCTGGATCCTGGAGGCTCAGCAATCACTCAGCTAGATCTGCTCAAGCAAAGCATGCCCAAGGGGACACCCCTGGGCAATGCTGAAGCCCTAAGCCTCAGCTCTGACAGTAGGCTGAGAATTCTGAAGGGATTTCCCTTCACTAGGGGCCCTTGGCACTGTATTGTAGCCATTCTCAAATCCACATAAATTGAATAAAAAACAGTCCCAACTTAATCTGCTGCTCCAGCCCCTGTGAGGACACAGCTGGTGAGGGTGTGCTGGCGCTATTCACAATCCAGTCCCTTCTCTCCAGCCTTGCAATAATTTTGTTGTCTTTGTTATTCTATATCCTGCGGTGACTTCCCTGAGTGCAGTGAGTGATTAATTTAGCTGGTGTCACAGGCTACAACATGTTGATATAAAGGGAAAAAGAAAGAGAAAAAGGGAAGTTTAGAAGGGGTGAAAGGCTGCTTCAGCAAACACGCACAGGACCTGAGCGCCAGCCCTCGTACAAAACACTCCATTGGCCAAAGTGACCCTGTGACATTGTTTTTGTGAACATGAGTATGAACTTCTGAATGGTTGAGTTCCGAAATTCAAAGACTGAAACTCTCCCAGGGCTTTCTCACTTCCTCCACTGCCTCTGAAACATCAATAGCTCCAGGAAATAAAGAAAAACAAATCAGAAATAAAATCAGAACTTAAAAACCCATGCTTCTTTATGAAAAAGGGCTTCTACTGCTCAAATGCCAGTTTACAACAGAGTGAGATTAAGGATCTTGTATGAAAACAAACTCCAGGTTTTTTTCAGTTTTGATGACCAGATTTAACCCTTTATTCTTCTTGCTTCATGACGGTGAGGAGGGCTCATGTGGCCATGTGTTTTGAGAGACATCTGATTGTTCAGCAATCCCAGGTGGAAGTCTGTCTGCACACGTGGTTGTCCATATAGGAAGGGAGCTCATCCAAGTGATAATTGTATCTATACATAACATAAGGTAGCTTAAAAAAATATCATGGAAAAGGCTTAATTCCATAACGGCTAAACTTCTGATAGTGAATCCGTGAATCACGGACAACCATTCAGTCATACAGTTTTCACCATCTATCATTCAACCCCTTCTTCCCCATTTTCTAACCTGGCTTTTAAATATGGGGTTAAGCAGAAAGAGAGAATGATTCTTTGTTTTCACTAAGCCTAGATTTTTACATTTTCATCCTTAAGATAATTCTTAAAGAGATAACTGTGATAATTCCCATTAAAAAGTGATACTTCATTGAAGAAAATACAGAAAATATTTTCTAAAAACTCAGCCAAAGTCCTACCACACAGATTACCACTGCTAACATATTTGAACTAATTTTTCCAGTCACAAATGTGTGTAATGTGGATGTATAGTTCTACAGTATATTCTAACATGGAATAGTGCTGTACATATTAGTTTATAATCTATATTTCTCTACTTAATAAATTGTAAGCATCTTTTCATTCCATTCCATTTTTTTTCTACATTATTTTTAATGTCTGCACAGGATTAATTTAATCAGAGAGTGGGATAAAATGGTACATGCTCTGATTTAATTTAAAGAATATAAGAGAGAAAGTAAAAATTACCTAAATTCCTCCCACTTAATAAAAACCCCTGTAACTATTTGTATGAGCAAACCTCCTGAGAGCTTTCTTTCTGTACAGTATATTGTGGTCTACATAATGTTTTGTAATCTGCTTGACAGTAGGTCAAGGAGAAAATTGCAAGTCCATGCATATAGTTCCATATTATTTTAAAGGGCTACATTGCATTCCATTGTAGTAGGTGCCAATATTTACAAAAAAAAATACCCCATTGATGAACATTTAAATTATTTCGTGTGTGTGTGTGTGTGTGTGTGATCCTAAACAACATTGTGATGAACATCACTAAGATTTTTCTCAGTTTGAACTTGAATGATTATTTTTTCAGAGTGAATTCCTAGATGAGGGATTGCTGGAATAAATAGTACATACATTGTGCATTTTAACGATTCAGGGGATGTTCAGAAAGATACCAATTTTTATCTCTACCAAAAAGTGTGTGAAAGAACTCTTGCTCAACAACATTTTTATTAACTTAAAATTTTTATTTTTGTCCTTTTTGTGGGTGAAAACGAAATTTGTTGTTTTTATTCCATTGATTACTAGCATGGTTGAAATCTTTTCATGTGTGAAAGTTTTACTTCTGTGAATTGTCTGTTCATATTGTATGCTCTTTTTTTTAAAAGTTTTTCCTTATTGATTTGTAAGAATATTTAGTCAATAATATTGACTTGTGATGTATCATTTGTCTTACAAATATTTTTCCCATTTTGCTTGTCTTTCAACATTGTTTATATTTTTAACTGAGCCAAAGTTTACTTTATGCAGTCAAATTGCTCAATTTTATGAGTTTTCGTTACACAATTAGAAAGTTCTTCCCTGGTTCCAGTTCAACGTGGTGGTGTAGGAAGACTGAATTCACCTCCTCCACAGAACACAGCAAATTACAACTATTAATGGAACAATTCCTCCTGAAGAACTGAGGGCTGGCTAAATAACCAAAGACAGACAGAAGGGCAAGAGAACAGCAAGAGAGACAGAGACACGGTAACAAAGGGAATCCCCAGTCTTGATGCTGCCAATAGCGGGGAGGGATAGCACTGAGGGACTAGGAACATATTTCTTTGTCCTGGAGCACAGGGTAAAAAACCATGATTTAAAAGAGCAAGTAGCATACAACAGAGACAACACTAGGACTCTGCCAAGTAGTGCAGGAGCTACAGGAAAGCACTCTAGGTCAAAGGGGCTGGAGAATGACATGGTTTATATTCCCACTCCACCTTAAAAGCCTAGACTGGAGCAGGATCTGGACACCATAATGGGTGCATCCAGTTATCACAGGGAGCTTGCAACCTCAGCAAGCCCAGGATCTACAAGGCCACACCAGCCCTAGCCACAGAGTCACAGAAAAAAAAAGTTGTGGTGTAATAAGGGATGGGTTCAGATGCCATAATTGGAGGGCCCCAACACCATAACTAGTGGGTCCAGTTGTTACAGAGAGCTTATGACCTCAGCAAGCCCAGGGTCCTAAAGTCCACACCAGCCTTGGTCACACTGGGGCACAGAAAAAAGTCAGGGTTTAAAAGGGCTGAGGAATGTTCTCTCCCCTTCCACCATAGAAGCCCAGACTGGAGCAGGGTCTGACTTACAGTGAGCTTGTGACTACATTGAGTCCAAGGTCCATAAGCCCGTACCAGCGACCCTTTGGTGCTGGGCCACAGAAGACAAGTCATGGTATTGTGTGTGCGGTCGTATTTTTGTTTTCAATTTTTACTGTCTTATTTTACTTTACTTTTTAAAATTTGTCTTGTCAAGGCACCTGGGTGGCTCAGTCAGTTAAGCGTCTGCCTTCGGCTTAGGTCATGATCTCAGGGTCCTGGGATCAAACCCCAAGTTGGGCTCTCTGCTCAGCAGGGAGTCTGCTTCTCCCTCCCTCTCTCTCTCAAATAAATAAAATCTTTTTTAAAAATTTGTCTTGTCTTCTTTTGTTTTTATTTTTTCTTTTTGGTTTTGTTCTTTTCTTTCTTGTTCTCTTTTTCTTTTCATTTCTTCTTTTTTCCCTTTTTTCTTTTCTTTTCTTCTTTTATTATCATTTTTTTCTTTGTTCTCTCTGTAAAAAGCCATGATTTAAAAGTGTAACAGATATATACAGCCACAGCTCAACCAGCCAGCAAAGGTCAACACAGTCTGCATAGGGATCACCTACACAAGACCACTCCTTTGACTTTAGGGGAAGTACACATTTCAGCAAATCCATAGAAACAAGCACAGAAAGTCAAGCAAAATGGGAAGACAGAGGAAAATGCTCCAAACAAAGAACAACAGTAACCAAAAACCTCAGTAAAAAAATTAAATGAAACAGACAAGCAATGTTCCTGATAAAGAATTTAAAGTAATGATCATAAAGATTACTCTGGGCTGGAGAAAAGAATGGAAGAACTCAGTGAGACCTTCAATAAAGAGAAAATAGTAAAAGGAACCAATTAGAGCTGAAGAATAAAATAACTGAAGTAAAAAACACACTAGAGGGAATCAACAGTAGATTAGAGGATGAAGAAGATTGTATCAGTGATCTGGAAGACAGGATAATAGAAGGCACACAACTGAACAGCAAAAAGAGAAAATAATTTTTGAAAAATATGTATAGATTAAGAGATCTCTTGGACAACATCAAGCAAACAAACATTCACATTATAAGGGTCCCAGAAGAAAAGAGAAAGGTATAGAAGATTTATTTGAAGAAATAACTGAAAACTTGCCTTACTTAAGGAGGAAATAGACACCCAAGTCCAAGAAGCACAGAGAGCTCCAAACAAGAGGAACCTAAGGAGGTCCACACCACAGCACATAATAATTAAAATCTCAAAGCTTAAAGATAAAGAGGGAATCCTAAAAGAAGCAAGAGAGAAACCTACAAGGGAAACCTATAAGACTATAAGCTGATTTTTTAGCAGAAACTTTGCAAACCAGAAGAGAGTGGCATGATATATACAAAGTGCTGAAAGGAAAAAACTTGCAACCAAGAATACTCTACCCAGCAAGGTTAACATCTAGATTTGAAGGAGAAATAAAGAATTTCCCAGACAAACAAAAGGTAAAGGAGTTTATTACCAATAAACCAGCCTTACAAAAAAATGTTAAGGGATTTCTTTAAGTGGAAAAGAAATGGCCATGGGGTGCCTGGGTGGCTCAGTAGTTAAGCATCTGCCTTCAGCCCATGTCATGGTCCCAGGGTCCTGAGATCGAGCCCCACTTCGGGCTCCCTGCTCAGCAGGAAGCCTGCTTCTCCCTCTCCCACTCCCCCCGCTTGCGTTCCTTCTCTCACTGTGTCTCTCTCTGTCAAATAAATAAATAAAATCTTTAAAATAAAGGTGAATTTCTTTTTGACATTATCTTTTCATTTTCATTTTCTGTTTTTTTTTCTTTCTTTTTTAGAATGTGTTTGAACTTAAATGACCATCAAATTAATATGGATTGCTATTTACTTAGGATGTTATATATGAACCTCATGGCAACCACAAACCACAAACCTATGATAAATATACAAAAAATAAAGAGAAAGAAAGCCAAACGAAACACTATTGATACTCATTGATCTCAAAGAAAAAGAGCAAGAGAAGAAGAAAGGAAAAAAAGAAGAAATACAAAAATAACCAGAAGACAAAATTTTAAATTGGCAATAAGTACATACTTATCAATAATTACTTCAAATGTAAATGGCTTAAATTCTCCAGTCAAAAGACATAGAGTGGTAGAATGGATAAAAAACAAAAACAAAAACAAAATCCCATAAGACCCATCTATATTCTGCCTACAAGAAACTAACCTTAGACCTAAAGACACATACAGACTGAAAGTAAAGGGATGGAAAAGCATTCATCATGCAAATGGAAGCAAAAAAAAAAAAAAAAAAAAAAGCTGGAGTAGCAATACTTATATGAGACAAATAGACTTTAAAGCAAAGACTGTAACAAGAGATAAAGAAGGGCATTACATAATGATAAAGGGATCAATCCAACAAGGGGGTATAACAATGAAAAATATCTACACACCCAACACTGGAGCACCTAAATACATAAAGCAAATATTAATCAACAAAAATAGAAAAATTGATGGTAATGCAGTAATAGTAGAGGACTTTAACACTCCACTTACAGCAATGGATAAGATCATTCAGACAGAAAATCCATAAGGAAACAATGTCTTTGGACACTGGACCAGATGGACATAACAGATATATGCAGAACATTTCAACCAAAACCAACAGAATATACATTTTTTTCAAGTGCACATGGAACATTCTCCACAAGTGATCACATATTAGGTTATAAAACAAGACTTAATAAATTTAGGAAGATTGAAATCATACCATGTATCTTTTCTGACCCCAATGGTATGATACTAGAAATAAATCACAAGATTAAAACTAGAAAAAAACCAACACATGGAGACCAGACAACATGATACTAAACAACTAATGGATCAATGAAGCAATCAAAGAAGAAATTTAAAAATACATTGAGACAAATGAAAATGAAAACACAACAGTCTAAAATCTCTGGGACACAGCAAAAGCAATTCTAAGAAGGAATTATATAGTGATATAGGCCTACCTCAAAAAACAAGAAAAAATTCAAATAAACAATCCAACCTTACACCTAAAGGAACTAGAAAAAGAGGAACAAAGTCAAAGGTGAGTAGAAGAAAGGAAGTAATAAAGATCAGAGCAGAAATAAATGATGTAGACACTAAAAACACGATAGGAAAAAAATCAAGGAAACCAAGAGCTGAGCTGTTTTTTTGGAAAGATAAACAAAATTGAAAAACCCGGGGTCATCTGGGTGGCTCAGACAGTTAAGCATCTGTCTTTGGCTCAGGTCATGATCCCATGGTCCTAGGATCAAGCCCTGTGTCAGGCTCCCTGCTCAGAGGGGAGCCTGCATCTCCTGCTCCCTCTGTCTGCTGCGCCCCCTGCTTGTGCACGTTCTCTCTCTCTCTTTTTCTCTCTCTGACAAATAAATAAATAAAATCTTTAAAAAAATTGAAAAATCCTTAGCCAGACTCATCAAGAAAAAAAAAGAGACAGGACCCAAATAAATAAAATCAGAAAAGAGAAGTAACAAATGATACCACAGAAATACAAAGGACTATAAGAGAATACTATGAAAAATTATATGCCAACAAACTGGACAACCTAGAAGAAATGGATAAATTTCTAGAAACATACAATCTTCCAAAGCTGAACCAGGAAGAAATAGAAAATCTGAATAGACTGATTACAAATAATGAAATTGAACTGGTCAAATAAAAAAACTACCAAAAAATAAAAGTCCAGGACCAGATGGATTTACAAGTGAATTCTATCAGTCATTTAAAGAAGAGTTAATACCTATTCTTCTCAAACAATTCCAAAAATTAGAAGAGGAAGGATAGCTTGCAAATACATTCTATGAGGCCAACATTACCCTGTCCAAAATCAAATAAAGATATCACAAAAAAGAAAACTACATGCCAATGTCCCTGATGAGCATAGTTGCAAAAATCCTCAACAAAATATTAGCAAACTGCATACAACAATACATAAAAATATCATTCACCATGATAAAGTGGGATTTATTCCCAGGATGCAAGGATGGTGCAATATTCATAAATCAATCAACATCATACACCACATCAACAAAACCAGGGGTAAAATTCATATGATCATCCAATAGATGCAGAAAAAACATTTGACAAGATTCAAAATCCATTCATGGTAAAAACAAAAAACTCTTAACAAAATGGTGTTAGAGGGAGCATACCTCAACATAATAAAGGCCATATATGAAAAACCCACAGCTAACATCATACTCAAGGGTGAAAAACTAAGAGCTTTCCCTCTAAGGTTGCCACTTTTATTCAGCATAGTACTAGAAGTACAGCAATCAAACAAAAAAACAAACAAAAAAATAAAGAAAAAAGAAAGAAGAGGCATCTATATTGGTAAAAAGGACGTTAAACTGTCACTATTTGCAGATGACATGACACTATACACAGAAAATCCTAAAAATTCCACCAAAACCCTACTAGAAGTAATAAATAAATTCAGTAAAGTGTTAGGATGCAAAATTAATATGCAGAAATTGGTAGCAGTTTTGTACACTAACAAAGTTGAAGAAAGAGAAATTTTAAAAATACCATTTACAATTGCATCAAAAAGAATAAAATACCTAGGAGTAAACTTAACTGAAGAGGTGAAAGACCTGTACTCTGAAAAATAAAAAAAATTAAAAAAACACTGATGAAATAAAGTGAAGATGACACTAACAACTAGAAAGATATTCCATGCTCGTGGATTGGATTGGAAGAATTAATATTGTCAAAATGTCCATATTATCCAAAGCAATCTATCAATTCATTGTAATCTCTATCAAAATATCAATAACTTTTTTTTACAGAAATAGAACAAATAATACTAAAATTTGTATGGAACCATAGAAGACTCTGAATAGCCAAAGCAATCCTGATAAAGAAGAACAAAGCTGGAGGTATCACAATTCCAGATTTTGAGATATACTACAAAGCTGTAGTAATCCAAGCAATATGGTACTGGCACAAAAAGAGACACAAAGATCAGTAGAATGGGATAGAGACCCCAGAAGTAAACCCACATTTAAATGGCCAGTTAATGTATGAGGAAGGAGGCAAGAATATACAAGGGGGAAAAGACAGTCTTTTTAATAAATGGTGCTGGGAAAACTGGACAGCTAATGTAAAAGAATGAAACTGGACTACTTTCTAACACCACACACAAAAATAAACTCAAAATGGATTAAAGACCTAAAGGTGAGACGTAAAGCCATTAAAATCCTAAAAGAGAACACAGGCAGTAATTTCTCTGGTATTGGTCATAGCAACATTTTTCTAGATATGATTCCTAAGGCAAGGGAAACAAAAGCAAAAATAAATTATTGGGACTACATCAAAATAAAAAGCTTCTGCAAAGTGAAGGAAACCATCAACAAAACCAAAAGACAACCTACTGAATGGAAGAAGATATTTGCAAATGATATATCCAATAAGAGGTTAATATCCAAAATATATAAAGAACACATACAACTCAAAACCAAAAAAACCCAAACAATCCGATTAAGAAATGGACAGAGGACTTGAATAGACATTTTTCCAAAGAAGACATACAGATGACCAACAGACACAGGAAAAGATGTTCAAATCACTCATCATCAGTGAAATGCACATGAAAACCACAGTGAGATATCACCTCACACCGGTCAGAATGGCTAAAATCAAGAAGACAAGAAACAACAGTTGGTGAGGATGTAGAGAAAAAGGAATCCTTGTGCACTCTTGGTGGGAATGCAAACTGGTGCAGCTGCTGTGGAAAACAGTGTGGAGGTTCCTCAAAAAATTAAAAGTAGAAATACTATGTGATCCAATAATTCCACTATTGGGTATTTACCCTGGGAAAATGAAAACACTGACTCAAAAAGATAGATGCACCCTATGTTTATTGCAGCATTATTTACAATAGCCAAGACATGGAAGCAATGTAAGTGTCCATCAACAGATGAATGGATAAGGAAAATATGGTATTTATACACAATGAAATATTACATAGCCATAAAAAGGATAAGATTGTGCCATTTGAGATATGTTTGGACCTACAAGGTTTTATGCTAAGTGAAATAAGTCAGACTGAGAAAGACAAATACTATATGATTCCACTCATAAATGGAATCTAAAAAAAATGAATAAACAAACAAAAAGCAGAATCAAAACTATAAATACAGAGAACTAACTGATGGTTGCCAGAAGGACAGGGGTGGAGGGTTGGGCAAAATTGGTGAGGCGGAGAGGGAGATATAGGCATCCATTTATGGAATGAGTAAGTCAGGGGAATAAAAAGCACATAGCATAAGGAATACATTCAATGATACTGTAATAGTGATATTATAATGGGACAGATGGTAGTTATACTTGTGAGGAACATAGCATAATGTATAAACTTGTCAAATCACTAAGCTATACACCTGAAACTAATGTAACATTGTGTGTCAGCTATACTCAAACAAAAAAATTTTTAAAGAAAGTTGTTTCCCGATCAAACGTTTTAAAATAATAACATCATCTTCTTCAACAACCTTAATGGTTTTATTTTTTATTACATTTAAAACTTTGGTCTCTCTAGAATTTATTTTGGTGTATCCAACTTTATTTTAAATTGCCAGCAGTTGGGTCAATGCTATTTATTGGATAGTTCATCTTTTCCCTATTCATTTGAAATGTTACATTTATATACTGTAAAATCCCATATATTTAGAATTTATTTTTAAAAGAACTTATTTTATTGCAAAAATAATATATGTACATGAAAAAAGGACACAAGCATCAAAAACTATATATAATAATTAATCTCCCTCTTACCACCAACCCCTTCCAGTTCCTCAGCACCCCTCCCCAGAGGGAATCATTTTTCAGAAATGTTCTAGGAATATCCAAGCATGCAAGGCATATACAAGCATGTGTGATGCATACATGATATATACAAGCATACATACATATGTAACCTGTTTTATGTTTAATCAATTAGAGCATACTACATACACTACTTGGCATTTAAACAAAACAATATATCTTGGAACTTTATGCTACCAATAGAACTACACCATTCTTTTTTATAACTGTACAGTGTTCCATTGTATGTGTGCACCATAATTTGTTTAAACAAATAGCCTACTTGTTGACAATTTTTTCAATCTTTTTCTATGACCAGTAATACTATAATAAACATATCCCTCATACTTCTTGCACATGTGTGAATATAACATGGGACAAATTCCGTAAGGTGTTAGCTGCTGGACTAAAAGGGTGTGTGCACATTATATTTAGTAGATATTATAAAATTCTCCTCTGAATGAGGGCTGTCTTAGTTCATTCAGGCTACTATAACAAAATACCTTAGACTGGGAAGCTTATAAACAACAGAAATGTATTGCTTAAAATTCTGGAAGCTGGTAAGTCCAAGATCAAGGTGCTACCATGGTCATGGTCAGGTGAGAAACCTCTTTCAGACTGCAGACTTCTCATATACTCACAGGGTAGAAGCAAGCAAAGGATCTCTCTGGTGCTTGCTTTATAAGAGTATTAATGTTATTTGTGAGGGCTCTGCCATCATGACCTAATCACCTCCCAAAGGCCCCACCTCCTAATACCATCACATAGGACATTAGGCTATCAACATACAAATTTGGGCAGTGACAGGGGGTAGTGGGGAGGGGGGATGCTAACATTCAGACCATAGCAAGGGCAAACCAATTTATACTCCCATCTACAGTGAATGAGCATGCTTAGATCCTTGTTTTTTTTTTTTTTCTCAATTTGAAAATTGCAAAATGTTATCTAACTGTTAAAGTGAATTTCTTTTATTATTAGTGAGATTGGGAATCTTTTCATGTATTTAAGGTTTTAAAATGTGAATTTGTGTTCCTGTTCCTTATCAAGTTGAGAGAACTCTTTATATATTGAAAAAATTAATCATTTGTCAGTAAAATACATCTAAATGTTTCTCTGGTTGGTGATTTGTCTTTTGAGTGTATTTATGGTATTTTTGCTGTGCAGAACATTTAGTTTTTAGATAGTGAAATTTACTAACCTTTAACTTTATGATTTCTGGGTTTGTTTTCTTCCTTAGAAAGGGTTTTGCCACTTCAAAATTATATACAAACCACATGTTTCCTTCTAGTACTCCTATGGTTTCATTTTTTAATGTTTAAATCTTCAATTCATCTTTCTGTTAGGAGGAAGATTAAGTAATTCCAGTTTTGTTCTTTTCCCAGAGGTTTAGATAGTTTTCCTAAAACCACTTATTGAAAAATCCACTTTTCCTACTGATATTAAATCATGGGTTTTTCATATATGAAATTTTTATATAAAGTTAGGTCTATTTCTCAATTTTGTTTCATTGGTGTAATCATTCTAGTCTGTGCTGACACTGCACAGTTTTAATTACTATAGTTTTACAATACATTTTAATGTATGGTAAAGTTGGTGTCTCTCAATATTCTTTTCCTACTTTTTCTCACTAGTTTTGACAAGTTCCAAAATAAGCAAGCAATGCACAAAGAAAAGAAAATAAACTCAAGTGGGATTTTTATTGAGACTGCATCAAATTTACAGATCAATTTAGGAATTACTTGCAATTTTACATCACTGAGTCTTTCTGCCTATTTACTAAGTCTCCTTTCATGTCCTTTACTATTATTTCTGCACATTTCTTATTGTGTTTAATTTGAGATGTGTAATGGTTTTTGCTGCTGTTGTGAATGGGATAATTTCTTCCACTAAAGTTTCTTTCAGATATTGTTTGTCTATTTAAAGCAAACTTAAATGAAACTTTTCCCTTGTCTCACTTCAATACTGATGTTCTTACTTTTATAGAGAATTCAGATATGGAACCACCACATTATCAAATAGAGTCATGCATAAGACCCACTCCAAACCCCAACCGGGTGTGAAGTGATGAAGATATGATAGGAAACACTTACCAAGTAGATTGTTAAAATACAGATAATGGACAATCAATTTAATCTTCAGACAACTGTACAGTTTTAGAGGGTTTTTATAATTTCACATAAAAGCAAAGGACAGTGTCATTCTTCGCAAGGACAAAAACTTAATATGAATCAATGCTGGTGACCAACGCACTACGAACATTTTGTCACCGATTGCTGCCCCCTCTTTCCTTTCTTCCTGTCTGTGTCAGAGATGCTTTCTCTTAATGCATTCAAAAGGGCTATTTTGGGACTTGAGTCACCTTTTTCTCCTTGTGTCTCTGCAACAGACACAATCCATCAACCTCCTATCATACACAAAAGAAAAAAAATCCACTCTCCAAGATAGCAAGGCTTGCTTGGTGCTGTGTGTTATCATCAAGGCTGAGCCCAGGTTCTCTGATGTTTCTGAGTGTGCATTCTCAGCCACCTCAGATGCCCACATTTGGTGCCCTGACTGGCTCAGTTTAGAACAAAACACTTTTCTTGACAAGTTGTGGGGTGCTAACTATATTTCAATTAGCAGTTGGCCACAACCCTGCAGAAACCCAAAAGAACAGCCCTTCACAGGTTCTGATAAGTCATGATCTAATGCATAATTATCACATCATGGACAAAGAGGCTATGCCCTGAGCCTAATGTATGTTACAGATCTTTATATCAATAACTGAAGTAGTAATTGCTAATTTGGCTGTGGTCAGAAGCAAACCCCACTGATCATGGGAAAGGCTGCAGAAAAAGAGAACCTTATGGCTATGCAGCTGGCAGGGGGGCTGCTATGAAGATGAATCCTAAGAAATGTACCCTACATAATAATTATTCTTTATAAAAAGGAAACCTGACCTTTAACCAGAGGTTAGACCATCTTTCTTTGGGGATGCAGCTGCCCCACTCCTAATTTACGACAGCTCTGTTGCCCAATACATGGGAGGATTGGAAAAACCTGGAGGTAAACCTTAATGTCCGCTGAACTGCAGACTCATATATGGCCAGCCACCTACTTGACATCTCCACTCAATTTTTAACAGGACCCAAACTGAGCTTTTCTCTTGCTCTAAACCTGCTCCTCCCATAGTCTCCCCACCCAGAAAACCCCCTTCATGCTCAAGGCCTTTCGTTCCCTCACAGCCCATATTCATCAGCGAATCTGAGCAGCTCTACCTTCCAAACTTCTCCAAAATCCAGTTACTACTCATATCCACACTTTCCAGGTCCAAGCCATAATCATCTCTCCTAAACTACTGCACTGACATCCTAACTGGTCCATTCTCAACAAGTAGACAGAGTGACTCTTAAAAACTACATATCTCTGTTATTTCTCTGCTTAAAACCCTCCCTTGGCTCCCTGTCACACTCACAGTAAAAGCCAAGGCACTCACCCCATTCTATAGCCCCACATGGTCTGGCCCCAGTCACCACTCTACTACCACACTCACCTATTCTACTCCCCCACACACACTTTACCTACCTGACCACTTTCTCACTGATGTTCCTCTACACAGTAGGCATGCTCCCATTTTGGTTTTTGCACCTGCTGTTCCCTGTGCCTAGAACTCTGTCCCCCCAGACATCACATGGCTGGCTCTCTCACCTCCTTTACCTAAGTGTATGTTATCAGTGAATCTTTCTCTGGACATGCTGTCTAAAATTGCAACCCAACCCTGCCACTTTTTCTCCCTCTTCCGTTCTTTATTATTCTCCTCAGTTTTCAGCACTTACACATTTCACATTTTATTTGCTCATTTATTTCCTGCTGGAGTATAAGGTCCTGAAGGGCAAGGGCTTTGTCTGATATGTTCACTGATATATCCCTGACACTCAGAGTGGAGCCTAGCACATTGTAAGCTTTATAAGTATTTGTCAAATAAGCAAATAAATTAATAGATAGTTGAGAACAAAGGGATAATAAAATATTAACATATAACTTTAACAATATTAATACATTTTCACTTCTTAAATCAGACACTTGAAGGGTTCATTGATAAAGCATGTGTTAACGTCTTTTTATCACTTGGAAAAAATACCACTCACTTATCGAAGCTTTGAAGTTTTAATTATCAACTGCTACTCCTTCAAGTTGTTTTATTTTTCCTTGAAGACTCTGAAAACTAAGGGAATGTAGGTCTGTGTGGTTTTCACTTAAACTGAAGACTCCATAGTTCTCATTATAATTATGTTGCCATCGATAAAAACAACAGGGTCCAGTGGTTGTTTCTTTTCTTCTCAGTGGGGGAAGGGACTGGGGAAAGCTTTCCTTGGGCCACTTTAGCCCTGAATATAATGCTGTTAATCATAAAAGCAAAGTCCCAGGCATTGAAGTTTAACCTGGTCCAACTGAAGTAAGCCTACAGAGAGACAGAGTTTACCAAGGCCAAAATATTTAGTACCAATTTGCAATGACATTAAATCTAATATAAAAATGAGATCAGAATGATCTAACTCAAGTATTTGCCTGGTGATACATTTTAGGAACCCATAGCCTATAATGATATGTTACAGCATTCTCAGGGGACTGCTCATCAGATCATGGGGGTTGATTATCTTGGTCACTTGAAATTTTACCTCTTATTCTTTCTATTGATATAAGGCATCTACTCATTAAATACACACCTGAAAGTGAACTTTTGTTGAATGAAAGCTAATTTATACTCATTATACACACTGTTGTCATTAATATATAGCCAATTTTATGTTGCCCCTAACCTATCAGTTTGTTTTGTATTAGGTTTCTAAAGATTAGAAAATCAGCAACCCATATATAAAGCCAGGTTACTTTAATATTCAAAACAATAAACTGTAGCCACACTATGAAAAACAAACCTTGTTCTATAATCGATGGAGTCAGGACAGCAAGAAGGGTTAGGAAAGAGTATTCCTAGATTAAATGCTACACACAACTCACTTTACATGCACTATATGATTTGGAGATGTGAATGGCACTTGGTACCTCCTAGAATTTCTCTGCATAGAGAAAAAATGTATGTTTGAAGTCTTTCAGTATGCCTGACTTGGTCTTCCCTTATCAATAAAGCTCTCTACCTCAATTCCCATGTGGAAATTCAGTACCACTGTAATACCAAGCCAGTCCTGGGCAAGGAGCTATGGAGGAGTCCATAGTTACACAGCAATGGAAATATCCAACTACAAATAATAGATATCCATTATTCACCCGAGGGGAGCAATTTTCCAGTTTCACTTGCCCATGGGTCACTTTCTTAAAATAGTGGTATCTAAAGTATGAGATACTAATTCTTTACTTGCATGGGGTGGGAAGATATGGGGTATGAAGTACAGCTAATGAGAAAGGCATTCTGTTTCACAACTTGTAAATGTTGGGGGAGATAAGGAGAAACATTCACCAAGCATCAGGGCTCTATGTTTAGTTTTGTCCTGCCTTTATTTTTAACTGTATTTCAAGGCTGTTGTATTGAAAGGGAAACATTTGAATGCTCTGTCTCATCCCAGCTTGAACCCTGTACTACATTGGTGTTGTCTCAGAGTTCTGCTGTCTTTGGACCCATTGATCAGATTTTTTTCACAGGGCCCACCAGAAAGTGCTCTCAGGCACCCTACATCCTGATCATGGTAGGCAGGGCCTGGTGATAAATCTGGTGATAACTAGTGGGATATTATGTTAAGGCTTACATTCCTGAATTAGTATAAGATTAGTATTTTTCACTCTGCCAGACTGTGAAATTGATTTAATGTGGCACAATCAGTATTTTTAAGTGAAATACAACAGAATAGAAAATACGAAGGGTGTCCTATATAATAGGATCAAGTATTTCCTGACAAGTGGTGTGTGTGTGTGTGTGTGTGTGTGTGTGTGTGTGTGTGTGTGTGTGTTGGGTATTGATATGCTTTCTATGGATTGTAACCCAAAAAGTTTGAAAGCCAGTTAAGGCAAAGTACAAGTATTCATCAATATTTGTATTTTCTCCTTTTTCCTCCTAACACGGTTAGATCATTTAAGCCTTTTCTATGGTTAGCTGTACCCATATGACTGAATTTTGGCCAAGAAGTGTGAATAGAAGTGCCATCCATACCTATCAAATTTTCCCATGAAAACTTCCCAAACATAATTCTTGCTTTTTCCTCACCTGTAATTTAATCTACAAGACAGGTGAAGTCTGAGGCCCTGGATGTTTATGTGGAAAGCTGCTTGCTCATCTAGCCACACTGAACTGTGGAGGGGTGAAAAACAAACCGTTTGTATCAAACCACTGATATTGGGAGTTTGTTTGTTATATCACTTAGTTTTGCTTATTCTAACTAACATGGGGCAGGTAAAAGAGTGAACTCCAAAGTGAGGTTATCCATTCTCCTGCCTCTGGCCTTATTCCAACTCCTTTATAACACGGCACCCCAAAAGCACTAAGTTCCATATCCACAGAGCATTTATGAGGCTTAGCTTTCCTTACAGCCTAGCTGCACTTCTGTGCTTTGGTGGCTTTCTATTTGATTATGTTCAGACACTTGGATCAATGCCTTTCAGTAACTGAGTCCCACCAAGCCCCTGGGACCTACACCACAGCCAGTCCTTCCCCACAAATCTCCTATAGATACCTGTACATGATCTGTGTTCTATAGCAGCCTTAGGATGTAAGTAATATCTAACAAATAAAATTTATTTCTGGCAAACATTTTAATATATGCAAAAACATTCCCTTTTCAAGAAAAAAATGTAAATAATTATAATAACAATGAGTAACAACAGTTAGAATTTACTAAATGCCTACCATCAAACATATATATCCCTAATTCTCACAAAAGTCAAGGAAAGTAGATATTATTACACTCATTAAAAGATAAAGAAGACTGACACTCAGAGAGGTGGGGATTTGCACCAGGTCACACAGCTAGAATGCCAAAACCAGGACTTGACCTCACATTTTTCTGATGACTAAATCCATACTCTTTTTGCAGCATCATGCTCCTTACCAATGACAAAAAAGACCAAATGTCTAATTGCAAGAAGTTTAGATTTCTATACACTAAAGAGACTTGTTGAGAGCTCTCAGATTACCTCATATAAGAGGGTACCTATTCATAGAGGTCCCACTGTGTACTGAGCCATGCTGAACTTTAAGTTCATTTGTGGTTTTTGGGAAACAAGGGATATCAGAACTAAACTGAACATCTCAGTGGAGTCTACAACCACCATTTGCTATGCATGTGGTGCATAAGTAGACTTTCAACTAAGTAGAATGCCCAGCACAGCTCTATAAAATTTGGTCAAGGAGCTGGGAGGTGACAGGAATAAATGAGACTATTAGAGACTTATTCCAGCATAAACAGAACTGGCTAGATTATGTCTTCAGACATAAATCTAAACCAATGGTCTTTGAGGGGGATGCTCATAAATATCCACTGGGGAATGAGAAGAAAATATGAGAACTTCTCTTAATGTAGTAATTCTATTTTTAAATAAGAAATTAAGGTTTTCTAACACCTAATAAATAGGCTCATACCAGCCCTTTCATTCCTTCCTTATGTCACACAGGACAAATAGCACATCTGTCATGTCTAGAGGGAAAATGGCAGTTCCATGGCATAGCAGTGTGAGAGCAGAACCCTTATTCTTTCACTTGGTTGTTTTGCAACACATTGCAGCTTACATGCCCTGTTTGAGTGGATTTATATGTTATCTGGTTGCATTAGTCAGGGTTCTCCAGAGAAACAGAACCAATAGGACATAGAGAGACACATATAAGAGGAGATTTAACACAGGAATAAGCTCATGGGGATATGGAGGCTGGGAAGTCCCACAGTATACCATCTACAAGCTCAAGAGCCAGGAAAGCTAGTGGTATAATTCAGTGTGAGTCTGAAAACCCAAGAACACGGGCAGCCAATGCTGTAACTCCCAGTCTGAGGTCAAAGGCTTGAGAACCAGAGGCTGCTGGTGTAAGTCCCAGAGTCTTAAAGCCTGAGAACCAGGAGCTCCAAAATCCGAGGGCAGGATAAGATCGATGTCCCGGCTCAAGAAGAGAGAGAGGAAATTTATTCTTCTGCCTTTTTGTTCTATTCTGGTCCTGAGTAGATTGGATGATGCCCACCCGAACTGGTGAGAGTGAATCTCTTTACTCAGTCTATTAAATCAAATGCTAATATTTTCCAGAAATACTATCACAGACACACTCACAAGTAATGTTTTACCAGCTATGCGTGCATTCCTTAGCCCAGTCAAATTGACACATAAAATTAACAATCACACTGGTTTTAACAAAATCAATTGTTACCTGGCTTTAACAGAACCAATCTTCAAAAAAGTAAAGTAGTCACATGGCTTAAAATATTCCTGCCAAAGTACATGAATGCTGATGATAATACTAATGAGGCAAACACAGGCAAACAAGAAAATGACAGAGCTGAAGCATGTCCTACTTATGGTGCCCTTTACATTTCCTTTGATCCCAGCCACCTCATGAGAAAACCATGAGGATTACAAACCATAAGAGACACTGAACTCAAGGAAACAAACTGAGGGTTGCTGGAGGGGCAGTGGGTAGGAGGATGGGGTAATTGGGTGATGGGCATTAAGGAGGGCACTTGATGTAATGAACACTGGGTGTTATATGCAACCGATAAATCACTAAAGTCTACCCCTGAAACCAATAATACAGTATATGTTAACTAAATTGAATGTAAATAAAGAATTAAAAAAAACATGAGGATTTATTTAAATATAACAGAAATCATCAAGACTCTCTAAAATGTGGATTTATCCACTGTCATCAGTGATGTACCTCAATCCAAGTACATGTTGTTCTCTGAGATATTAACTGATTACTGAACCACATGTAGATGATTTATAAATATACTGGAAGTGCTGTTCAACAACCTTTTGCTGATAATTAACACCTGACCAAAAAAATGAGACACCACTGATACAGGAGACCTTTATTTGGCCCAATCAGGGCACTTCCCATAATTCGGAAATGACTAGTAGATACTGAACAGCTAGATCCAGATATTCCATGGGAAATGCTTGAGCCTCTGAAGTTACCCCTCCCCACCCCTCCCTTTGGGCCTCCCGAGCTGCACTAGTGCAACCCTAATTGCCTTCGTAAACACAGGCAAAATCATTTTCAGCTGCCTGGGACTCTGCTGGGCAGATTTTGCTTTTCATCAAACTCTCGCTGTTCTCTATCAACCATGGTTGGAATGATTTGGTCTTGATTTGGATTCAGAAGCTTCATTCACTTACTGCTCTAAGCAAAATTTAATCAAAATATTTACCTCAATAATTTGGTCCAAAACTTTCCTCAAATTAACTAAGGCAAACTGTTCAGCCAGGTTACTGCAGAAAGCCCTAGAGCATGACAGAGCTGTGAAAAAGAAGGGGTACAGTTGGGAGGAGGAAGCCACATGCTGCCTAGATGTAGTCAAAAGTATATACAACATTTATTAGCTAAAGTACCACGAAAAGCATTCTAATCAGTTGGTTTCCTCTCATTAAATGTTAATTAGTTCAAATAAGCTTCCTGCATAGGAAAGTATCAGGTACTTAGCAAGCATTAGGAAAGAGGCAGGTCACACAGGGAGTCAGGAAAACTACAGACAGGAGCAAGGACATTGTTACCTCACTAGGTGACACTTTTGTTTGAAGGCATATGTGAGCTTCTTGAGGAGGATCCAGAAGGTCTGCCAGAAACAAACAGACTAAAATTTTCATTCTGGTAATGAGTTTGAAATAACATTTGTTGAGCTTTAAAAACACACTTAATGGGATTAGCTCCTGAACCAAATACTGTGATTATATTTAGATACATTTGCTCACACTGTTTAAACCCACAGAACAGGGTAATCATATCACATTAAATGGCCTTTTATTTAGATTGTTTTAGTATCCTGGCTTATAAGCCACTTTGGCAAAAAAGTTATAAAAGTTAGAGAAACAAAACTAAAGGGCTGTGTAGACCACAAGATCATTAAGTGATTTGGAAATAGGTCATGGGATCACAGATGTCTGGGGCTAGAAGGGACAGTAAAGGTAGCTTCTTGAGGCTGTCATGCAAACAGTCCACATGAGCAAAACCATACCATACTTGTGAAGACCCCTGTTTTGATTGGCCAGTGCCTGACCCCAAGCAGTTGCTAAAATCATGAATATCACTCCTGTTAGGGCCTGAAGCACTCGTTTCACAGATAAACACACAGTGACCCAGAGATAAAGTGACCTGTCCACACTACACATCTTTTCTTTTTTTAAAAGATTAATTTATTTATTTGAGGGAGAGAGAGAGAAAGCAAGAGTGAGGGGAGGGGCAGAGGGAGAGAATCTCAAGCATACTCCCCCGCGGAGCGTGGAACCCCAGGTGGGCCCCATCCCATGACCCATGAGATCACAACCTGAGCCAAACCAAGAGTTGGTCACTCAACCAACTGAGCCAACGGTGCCCCCACACTACACATCTTATTAAAAGAAAAACAGAACTTGAACTGGATCCTCATTCCACAGTGCTCCTTTGGTGTTCTCACACTTTGCCCTGAACTTTGTTGTCATTTCCCTGTATAAACTGGTGATGCAATAACCACCTTTTGACACAGAGTGACAAGGGCTATTAAACAGGTTTGGCCAATGCTTTGGTAACAGGTAAAAAAAAAAGCTGTAAATTAATATTTTAGAAAAATACTGTCAAACATTTATTGAGGGTTTACTATGTGACAGACACAGGTACTTTACAGTTGTTAACTTGTTTAATCTTTACAACAGTCCAATTAAGTAGTTATGATTATTAATTCCATTCAACAGATGGAATAACTAAGGTACAGAGAGGTTAAATAACTTGCTATTGAGGCAGACTTCTAAGATACTCCCCAAATGGCAGTCACACTTTGTGTAATTCCCTCCCTTTGGTTGTGGGCTGAAGCTAATGACTCACTTCAAATGAACAGAATACAAAAAAAAAAAAAAAATACGGACATCACTTCCATGGCTAGATTACAAAAGTCTGGGATATCTGTCTTACCAGCAGGCTCTTTCTGCTGGCTTTGATGTCTGGTACGTTGGAAATGCCTATGGGGCAAGGAACTGAGGACAACCTCCAGCCAACAACCAACAAGGAACTTAGACTCTCAATCCAACTGTTCTCAAGGAATGGAATCTTGCCAGCAACCACATGACTGAGCTTGGAAGTAGATCCTTCCCCATTCAAGCTTCAGATGAGATCACAGACCTTGGGCCAAGGCCTTGACTGCAGTCTTTTGAGAGACAACAAATCAGAGAACACCACTAGATCATTCCTTGATTCCTAACCTCATACAACCATGAGATAATATATGTTGTTTCAAGCACTTTGCTTTAGGGTAACTTGTTATGAAGCAAAAGATAGCTAACACACTTACCCAAGCTTATATAGCTAGTAAGTGGCAGAGCCAAAATTTGAACCTAAAAAATCTGGCTCCTGAATCTGTGCTCTTAAATACTGATACCACACTACCTCCTAGAAGATTCATCATGATCCTCACTAACATCATCATTACTGTCATCACCATCAACATTATCACCATCCTCACCATCATTACCATTGTCACCATCATCATCATCATCACTAGTATATATGCCAAACATTGTGCTAAGTGCTTTATATAAATAAATTTATATAATCCTCAAAATGACTCTGTGATGCCAACTTTATAGCTAAAAAAAAGGAGTCTCAGATAACATAAGTAACTCACTTAGGATCAAATAGAAAATTCAGAACTTGGTCTAGCTGAGTCCAAAGCCCATGCCCTTCCCACCAAATTTTGCTGCTTCTCTATAACCAAAGAGCTATATCTAACCAGTTAATGATGCCCTGAGAAATAGTTATTTTCAACATTGGAGAAAATGTATAACAATTTTTTTTAGTAAATCATTGATAACAAAATCCAATTGCTGCAGATTTTTCTAACTTTACCATAGTTAATCTCATGGAGCATGTCAATATGTGGGATGTGAAATGCCTTGGAAAACTTATACCAAAAAAGTATGCTTTATTACTTTGTATATAGCATTTCTTATTAGCATATATAACAAAGAATGAATTGAACATCAAATTATATGATTCTAAGTTTCTTCCAAGAGTAAAAGTCATAAAATCTAAGTCTAATATAATATCTTGCATTGCATAAAAAATCTTGGATGACTCCCTATTGGACATTAGATGGGAGAGTTCATACTCTTTGGCATAGCATTAAGGTCTGACTATCTTAGCCCAACTTAGCTTATAGCTTAACCCCCTATACTGCCACAACCCATGAAACTCAAGTCTGATCATGTCATATCAGGATCTTGACTCAGAGACCTAGATTTTTGCTTCCAGATTGAGCACATTGTTTAGCAAAAGTGCAAAAAAATTGGAGAAAAGAGAAGAAGGGAAGAAGGCAGGAAGGATAGAAGGAGGGAAGGAAGGAGGGAAGGAGGCAGAGAGAATGAGAGAGCATTTCATTCTTTTTACTCTAGTAATGAATCCCCAAATTCACTAAAATATTCTAACTGTTGCATAACTGACTCACAAAGAATCCTGACATACTGGTTTATAACAGTTCCCTCTGCAAATTAAGCAGAAAGAAAGCAGGAACATTGGGCATGTGGTACATCAAGCATTCAACCGTATTCCTGTTCATGTGGTCCTAAGATCCCTTCCAATTTTGCCCGCATGGTTTTTGAACTTCTGAACCAGATTTAAACAAAAGTACCATATATATTTTCTTAGGGCAACTAAGAACTTTGCTAAGTATGATGTGCCTCTGCAGGTGGAAACAATAGAATAGTTAACTACAATGAACTATAATGATCCTAATCGCATTGTTTAGAATATTTGCCTATTGTGTTAGCTAGGAAGACACAACTTGCACAAAACCATCTAATAATGGAGGAACCAATAAGCATTATTTTAAATGGTCCTTGAGTTCACGTTGTAGATGGGACTATTGCCATGGTCCCCATTCACTGTCACTTCCTTAACCGTCAGTTGGCGGATTGCTTCTATTTCTGTATTAAGTCTCTGACCTGCTTTTTGGTAGACCGGCATCACTGTCGTTGTCTTGACAGAGTCCTTCAGACTTCAGCTGTCGGCCTTCATCTTCCAAGCTCACACCCTCTTGTCCCTAACTGCATTAGAGTGAAGAAAAAAGAAAGTGACCTCAGTGGTATTTATTTGGCTGAGCAGAGGAAGTGGTGGGGCTGCTGCCATAATTCCAAAGGGAAACCTTGAGAAAGCCAGTGTGAAACCTGCCACTCTCGTTTCTTGGGTCCCATTCAGGCAGATAGTTAGACTGAAACTTTACCACTTTTCAGTGTGTGATTGCACTTTTTTAAATGTTCTTTATAATTTTCCCACAACTGATTGTTTAAATAGTGTGCCCAGAGCTGTGTGACTTTGGAAAATAACATCATGGACCATTTCTTGTTTCCATCTCCATCTGAAAATTTCTGGGTTTTTTAATCCCCAAATGTCTCTCTCCTCCTAAGCACCCCTTGTTCACTCCCTACAAGGCATCTTTTATGCCTTTTAGGCACAAATACTATTTAGTGGCATCTTTTAAAACTTATTTGGTTGGAAAGCTTTATAAAATAGATTATGCCCTTTGCCCCAGGGATGCCCCAGGGACTGTTGAGGTGTGTAGAACTGTCTACCCCCTTCACTAAATGGTCCCAGATGGCCATACTTTTCCAGGCCTTATGTCTGTTTTCTATTACTTTCTGCCTCCTCTCTGCTGCCAATTTATTGTGCCTACTTCATTTCCCACAAATTCTGACCCACAAAATGAGTCTCCTAAAAATCAATTTTTGTTTTTGGAAATCAGAAATAGCTAGGATCTTAGCTATCACGATTCGCTTTCTGACCCAAGAGTTTAAAGTTCGCACACAATGAGATTCGTTAATAAGTATTCCAGGGGAATGAAGAAACCCAGTTGTATAAGATATAAAAGATAGTCACTATAGGACTAAAAACAAAAAATAATATTTATAATGATAGTCACTGTCTGTATTAGCATTTATTTCAAAAATTGATTTCTCTTTTACTCAAAGTTCTAGAAACAGCCGGATAGTTTTTTTCCTGTAGTCATATCTGCCCAACTTTATTGAATTTCCTTTTCTTAATGAATCATGAGGGTTGAGTTAAATGTTAAATATCAGTGTTTATATAAGGAACATGCATGTTTGCTTTTTCTTCAATTAAGGAAAAGCTGGTGACCTTTGTGCCACTGAGTCTTGTGCTTGTTAATAGCATGGCTTTCCCATTTAACAAGCCCTCCTGGTAAGACCCATCACATCAATTCATATGCATAGAGAAAACATGAGACTGTTGGCTACCCATTAGGTGGCATCTGCAAAAGAAAGCCATGCCCCAAAGTGGAAGCTGGAAAACTAGGAAATGTCTCATCATGACACTGGGGAGGGGGGGCGCTGACTCTTCACAAATGTACACATTAGGATCCTGAGGATGATATTTTTTTAAAAAGATTACTTTAAAAATTCAGATTTGGGAGGCAATGTAGTCCAAGTTTAAGAACCCAGGTGCACATAGAATCATCTAGAGAGATTTTTTTTTTTAAACACTTTTAGACCCCCTTTACCCATTTCTCCCATCTTCCATCCCCTCCCTCTGGCAACCACCAATCATCTGTTCTCTGTGTCTATGAGCTTGGTTTGTTTTTGTTTTTATTTTTGTCTTTTTTAGACTCCACTATAAGAGATCATACAGTGTTTGTCTTGCTCTAATTTGTTCCACTTAGCATAATGTCCTCAAGGTACATCTATGTTGTCACAAATGACAAGATTTCATTCTTTCTGAATGCATATCTCACAAACTATTCATTCATCCATCTATAGACACTTAGGTTGTTCGCATATCTTGCCTATTGTTAATAGTACTGCAATGAACATGGGAGTGCATATATCTTTTTCATTGGTCCAACCCCTTAGCAGACGTGTGAATGTTCTTTCCAACACTCCTAAGAAGTGGACTTTTATCCTCTATTTGAATAGCTCCATAAATGAGGAACTCACTACCTCATAAGATAACCTATGCCTTAATGGGACAGCTAATACCATGAGAAATTTCTTCCCCTATAGAGAGTCAAAGTCTCCTTGTAAATATCCTCCTATTAATCCAGATTCTTTCATCTGGAAACACGCAGAATAACTCTTAAACACATGACAGCACTTTCAGCATTTGAGGACACCCTCTAAATTCTCTCTTCCTCTGGGGAATCTCACTCACTCTTATGTCTTTTATTATTCATTTTATGCTAATGATTCTTAATGATATCTTTAACTCATATTCTCTTCTGAGTACCAGGCCTGCATATTCATCTGCTTACTGGACATCTCCATGTAGTTGTTCTGTTACACTTCCATTTCAATACGATTACCCACAGTCCCCTTCACACCCTCTCCTTCTCCTGTTTTTCCTGTTCAGTAAATTGACCTCCTTCCCATTGTCCAAGCTGAGCCTGCTGGTTGTCAGGATCTCGTTCCTGACCCCTTCTGTCCCTCCAGCTGCCATGCCAAGTTTATCCTCGTCAAGTCCAATTGATCTTGCCTCCTAAATTCCTCCTTGAATCTATCATTCTTTCTCAACTCCTAAATACCACCATCCTCTCTCCAGGAGTTCACATAAGATCCTCTCAACTCTCAACAGAACTGCTTCCAGGTTTGTTTATTTCAACTCCTCACTACTGCCAGAGTGATCCTTCAAAAGCACAAAGCTCATCATGTTTTGTCTCTGCTGAATGCCCTTGAAATATTAGTTCAAATCCCTCAACATGACCTACAATGTCCTTCATGGTCCAAGCCATGCCCACCTCTTTAGTACTCTCTCTTACCTCTCCCTTTGTGTACTCTCCACTGGTGCTACTCAAAGTGAGGTCCACAGGCTGGCAACATCAGCAGAGTTTGTTGGAAATTTAGAATCTCAGACCCTTTGGGGCGCCTGGGTGGCTCAGTCACTAAGTGTCTGCCTTCGGCTCAGGTCATGATCCCAGGGTCCTGGGATCGAGCCCCACATCAGGCTCCTTGCTCGGCAGGGAGTCCGCTTCTCCCTCTCCCACTCCTCCTGCTTGTTCCCTCTCTTGCTGTCTCTCTCTCTCTCTCTGTCAATTAAATAAATAAATAAAATCTTTAAAAAAAAAAAAAGAATCTCAGATCCCACCCCAGACTTTTGGAATAAGAAGCTGCATTTTAACAAGATTCTTCAGATGATTCCTGTGCACATTAACCTTTGAGAAGCACTGCTTTTCTATACGTTAGCTCTGTCCTGACTTTTGAGCCTTCAGACCTACTGTTTCTTCTTCCTGAGATATTCTTCCTGATCTCACACCGCAAAATTTTTTCTAACACCCTTAGGTGTCTGTATAGATGCCATTTTCTAGAGAAATCCTCCTGTAAATTCTCATGGCTGAGTTAAGTGACCCCTCAAATCTATGTCCCTTGCATCTTCCATGTTGTCCCATGATGAAGTTTGTATAATTATTTTCTTTTTTTTAGAGTTATTTATTTATTTTACAGAGAGAACATTCACAGGTGGGAGCAGGGGGAGGGGCCATGAGAGGGGAAGAATGAGAGAAGCAGATCCCCACTGAGCATGGAGCCCATCTCAGGGCTGGATCCCACGACCCTGAGATCATGCCCTGAGCTGAAATCAAGAGTCACTCAACTGACTGAGCCACCCAGGCACCCCCTTGTATAATTAACTTCTTAAGAAATATCTTATCTACTGTCATAACCTTAGTGTCTAAAACATAGTATATGCTCAATAAATATCTGTTGAATTAATGTTATATGAATAATAGGTGCTCATTAAACATATGTTCCAAACTCCTTGCTAAAATCTGGATGTGCTATGACCCTAGCCTTTACCTGACAATGTAAGACCACACACCCTCTTAGAAGAGGAAATGAAGTTAGGCTGGTGTTGTTCTTCATCAACTATTGCTGGATCCTACTGATCATCTCTTCTCTTCATCAATGCTCAAAAGCCAACTCTGGATAATCTTACAGATTCGTAGGCTGTTAGAATATAAGACACCATTGAATTCATTTGATTCAAACTTGGAATAGGTTGGCTTTCACAAAAGGGTATATCAAGTTTGCCCAGGAGCCCACAGGCCCTCCTCCTTTTAAAACACTGCTTGCTTTTTTTTTTTTTTTAAGATTTATTTATTTTAGAGAGAGAGAGAGTGCAAGCAGGGGAGGGGCAGAGGGAGAGAGAATCCCAAGCAGACTACATGCTGAGGGCAGGACCCAACACTGGGCTTAATCTCACTACCCTGAGTTTAGGACCTGAGCTGAAACCACAAGTCGGTATTTAACTGACTGTGCCACCCAGGCACCCCCTTACTTGCTTATTTTTAACATTAGTTTCTCCACACCCCTATTGCCACTCACAATTCCTCCAACCTATTCAAGAATCTCTCAGTTCCCTAAAACATACTTAGTCCAGTAAAAGATATTTTAATTTATTATTATCACTCAAAATGATCTCTTCATATTTTATCACATACTTCAGCCTTTAAATATCTTATACTAAGGTGAGATCCAACTGTACCTACTAGGGAATTAAGCTTCATGAAGGAGAGGACGGAAGTTAAAAAGTAGCTGAGGGGGGCCTGGGTGGCACAGTCAGTTGAGCTTCCGACTCTTGGTTCCAGCTCAGATGATGATCTGCGTCAGGCTTGGCATGGGATCTGCTTTAGACTCTCTCTCCCTCTGACCCTCTCCCCTCTCATGCTCTCTCTCCCTCTCTCTCTCTCAAATAAATAAATCTTTTTAAAAAAAAAGTAGTGAGGGGTGCTAACATTAAATTACCTTCATATATTAGCAGGTTTGTATTTTCTTTCTTACCCTCCTTACTCTGGACATAGCTTTAAAGACTTATTTTTGGCATTCCTAACATTTTTACAACCATCTTCTATATATTTGCTGTCCAATATGGTAGCCACTAGCCATATGTGGTATTAAGCTCTTGAAACATGACCAGTCCAATTTGGGATGTGCTGTAAGTCTAAAATATACACTCGATTTTGCGGACTTCGTCATGAAAAGAATGCAAACTGTCTGATTAATAATTTTCATATTGATTACATGTTGAAATAATAATATTTTTATATGTTGGGTTAAATAAAATGTTATTTAGTTACCAAAATTTAAAATTGCAGGTGGAATTCCCATTACATTTCTATTGGACAGTGTTACTTCAGGCTTTAGTCATTAAGATTGTTCTCTCGGTTTTACATTCCTTTAAAAAACACTTCATCATAATATGTTCTTTTATGCTTCGTGTGCATTCTACGAAATAGAATTCAATCAGGAGCTTCCCCTGTTGCCACAATGAGTTCTGCACACCAACCCTCCTCACTTAGTTTTCCACCGGCATCCTTTGTTTGGGATTTGTCAGAAATTTCTTTTTAAATGTCTCCCCAAATTCTCAAGTTATTTTCCCTTGGTTTGATAATGAAACTCTATTCCTAAAAATAATATAATAATGCTAAGAATAGGGGCACCTGGGTGGCTGAGTTGGTTAAGCGTCTGCCTTTGGCTTAGTTCATGATCCCGGGGTCCTGGGATCGAGCCCCACGTCAGGCTCCCTGCTCAACAAGGAGTCTTCTTCCTCTCCCTCTGCCCCTCCCCCCTGCTCTCCCTCTCTCTCTCAAATAAATAAAAAAGAAAATCTTAAAAAAATAATGCTAATAATAATAGTGATCATCTGTTGAGGCATGACTAAGTCAGGCACCATGATAAGTACTTTACTTACATTATCTCATTTAATATTTACAATAACCAAATAAGTACTATAAGATGAGAGCACTGATGTTCAATGAGGTTGTGGCAAAGACTAGCTAGTGCTTCCCCAGCCCCTTTTTCTTTCCTTCTCTGCTTCGAGCAAGGCTCCTTTTCCCAGCTGTGCCAACCAAAAGTGTCTTCGGGTATTGCTAAATGTCCCCTGAAAGACAAAATTTCCCCCTTTCCCTGTTGTGAACCACTGGTATAAAGTAGAAACTACTTTTGTTATTTCCTCTACATTTGGGGGATCAAATTTTTGGCAACCTGTGTCGTGGATTTTTCAGCTACACTCTTTAGGCAAATGAGACTTCCAGCATATCCCCAACATTTGCAATCTGCCCTCTTTGTCCCTGTACCAGCTTCAGGCTCTACCTAGTATCTACTTAATTTTTCTGGCTGGCAAGTCCATACAAATAATCCCCCATAGCCCTCACACACTGTTGTTTTTCTTTTTCCAAACACTCTCCAGGGGAGGGCTGCTAGTCCAAAAGTCCTAATTGTGAATGGTCTTCCCGCCACATATGTGGGTCCCTCCATCCCAGAGGCAAAAACCAGCCCGGAGGTTTTTTTGGTTGACAAAAGTACTGGATTTCTGATGAGTACAAAGAAGAAAAAGGTCAAGAGACACCTTTATCAAAAAATTCTCAACAGGCATAGATGGAAATGTATTCATTGTATTTAGTTCAAGATTTTATTGTCCTGCCGTTTTATTTACCCACTTCCTCTAAAGCTAGGTGGTTACAAAAGAAAAATAATTCCAGTGCTCATCCAAATGACTTGGAAATCAGCTAGAATCCATTTCTTAGTCTTTTACATAATAATTACTGTTTTAAAATGCATGGTGTCTGTATCTGTCTCCCATCATGCATTACTTTCTCCTTCTCTCCAGCTGTGCCTTGAAGCCCAGTCATATGACCCATGACCAGATTGCTTGTTCAGGCTCCTTCCCCGAGAATCCTATCAACCCAAATCTTCATCTGGCAAGTCCAGCACTCTTTTCACTGACAACATGACATCATGTTCTGGTTAACATAAAGTTATAAGCTCCACAAAGCAAGGACCATGGTGTATATGTGAATGTCCATGCGTGCATGCGTGTGTGTGTGTGTGTGCGCGCGCTAAAATGACACTGACTGTCTTTACAGCAAAGTTGGGGTTATGTCTCCTTTGCTATTTTTGATTTCTAGTCTACTTGGTGTAGACAGAGGGATCATTTTCTTTCCCTTACTTCCCTTTCAAATCATGTGCAGTTTGGAAGGAAAGTAATGATTTTTTTAACCTATTTCCTTTCCAATAATAAGGACAAATATAGAAAGGTGTCCTGCTGCTTCATGTAGAATTATTTTAAGGTTGTTAAGCTGGTCTATCTAACTTTAATCAGGTGCAGACAAGAGCTTGCTGATCTGTGCATTCTGAAATTTCATTGCTCCTACACAAACTCACTGCCTGGAAACAAGGCAGCCTGACACTTGGAGGGCCGTGCTGTCTGACAAACCAGATTAATAATGAATGAACCCGTCTTGTATAATCAGGAAGGGGAGAAATGCTACAAATTAGAGATAAGCATGTTCTTCATTACAGGTGGCAGCAGGATGCTGCTTAGGCTATCACTGATGCTCAATTAGCTGCAGGGTGCAGGGACCACTTGCTGCCTCTTGCTGTCTCTTACTTCCCTCTTGGGAGGCTCCTTCTCAAGGGATTTGCAAAATGAGAAATTCTCAAAATTCAAACTTGGGAGACACATTTGCACCACATGAGAGTGACAACTTATTATTCATTGAGGGTGTACAGATATTGTAAATGGGTTACATTTCCATCTTAAGTTAAAGTTCTCATATTTTCCATATAAATTAGATCAAAATTATGCCAAGATAGGAATTTCTGCAAGATTTCTGGTATTCTCAAGAGATGCTTACTCTGAATATCATGTGCTTTCACAGAAAATGAGCTGCCCATCTCGGAATCAGGGGAAACTTGCTGGTATTTTGTTTGGTTGGAGCTTGTTTTAACATATGCTACCAAGGACTAACCCTGGTATTAGTGTTGTGTGTGTGTGTGCACACCAAAACCCGAACAGATACAGAAATGAAACAAAATGAAAGATCTCAGGGAAGGTGCAAGGGAAAGCCAGTTAGTGTGCCTCATCAACCAAACCTAAAATGTAGTTCTGTATGTCAAAAGGTAGAGAGCCTGTACATGTAAGCACCACAAATATTTCATGAACTATCACTGATTCAAGAATGGTCCTTGGGGGCGCCTGGGTGGCTCAGTCGTTAAGCGTCTGCCTTCGGCTCAGGTCATGATCCCAGGATCCTGGGATCGAGTCCCACATTGGGCTCCCTCCTCGGCGGGAAGCCTGCTTCTCCCTCCCCCACTCCCCCTGCTTGTGTTCCCTCTCTCGCTGTGTCTCTCTCTGTCAAATAAATAAATAAAATCTTTAAAAAAAAAAAAAAAGAATGGTCCTTGGGACTGAGGTAAACTGACTACCTAGATCTCCAGTTGGGGGCAGGGATTGTGGGGGAAAAATTCCGCTGACTTGTAACTCTGACCCCACCTACCTGTCATGGTTTCCGTAAGCACCATCTTCGTTATCCTCTGCCATGAAGGTCTCTTGTGTTGAGGCGAGAGTGGATGAAGGTCCATGTAAGTGGCCTGGAAATTTGTAGGTCTTTAAATCAATGGAAAGAAAGCATGGAAGCCCCAGTTGTGCTATGCCTGCTTTCTGAGAAAGGTCTGTGCAAGGTCAAGGTAAGGACCATTTGATGTAACTAATGTGATAATTCCAGGTCACAATAATTGTTCCTAAAACATGCTGATCTACCTATTGGCATCTAATATGTGGATGAGAGTATCGGTTTGGGTCTGGAGGTCTTGACAAAGATCCACCACAATCAGGATAGTAGCCAATTAGATTTATGGCATCGGAGGGTTTGGGGGAATAGAAGATCCCAAGAAAGAAAGAGCAGGTTATGTGTGGCAACAACGAGTCTTTGCAAGAACAAAATGTGGCCACCTTAGTTAGTGTAGTAGTGGTTGATATATGCTCCAGGGATAAAGGCAGATCTATGGAGAAACCCCAAGTCACACTGACCCATGTTCTCTCATCCAGCACATCCTGCCCACTACACATGCACATAGCCCTCATGAGTAGCTACTACTAAACTATGCTTTTCTATCTACCTGGGGTTAAATAGAATGATGCATGATGTCATGTCCATAATCCCTGGAACCTGTGAATCAGTTATATCATACGATAGGGAGGAATTAAATTTGCAGATGGAATTAAGGATTCAGTTGACCTTGACATGGAGAGCTTATCTTGGATTATCCAGGTGGGCCCACTGTAATCACCTGAGTCCTTAAAAATAGAAAAGGGAGGCAGAAGAGAAAGAACCAGAGAGAGAGTGTCATGAGAAACTCGACAACCCATTGCTGGCTTTGAAGATGGATAGGGGACCATGAGTCAAGGAATGAGGGCAGCCTCTAGATGTGGGAGAAGAGAAGAAAATCCTCGAAAGCCTCCAGAAGAGCACAACCCTGCCAACACCTTGATTTTAACCCACTAGATCCATTTCAGACTTCTGACTTCTGGGGCAATAAGTCAATAAATTTGTGTTGTTTTAAGCCACTAAGCTTAGAGCAATCTGTTGCAACTGCAATAGGAAACAAATTACCCAAAGAAAATGATCCTTAACATCTCCCTAAATACATTTGGAACTTGTGTTATAGGAATGAGGCAGGCAAGACAAGCCTCGTGACAGAACTATAGATGGGCTGGAGGCAGAAGAGGTGAGGAAGAGTACACGTGGTGTTTATCACTGGCTTTTGTTCCCAGTCTAGCCCCTGGGGAGGAGCTGTTTGGTGTTACAAAGTAATAATTGAAATAACTGTTTTCAATAAAGAAAATCACCATAAAGCAGCAGGTGCAAAGAAGCATAGCTGTGGAGTTCTGCTAGCAGGGTGTAACACAGGAGGGCACAGAGACCTGTCTACTGTGTGCTCCAGCCATGGAGTGGCTGCAGAGGCCTGTGGAACCTCAGAAAGCCTGCAGAGATGTCTGGCAGTGACTTGGGCCATGGTGCCCAGGGTTCGTGGGGGCATAAATGGCAGAGCCCAGAAGATATGGTCATTTACATGGTAGATATAGCAGGAGACCTAGCAAGACACACCAGTACCCAATGAAATAAGGTCCTGAAGAGGCAGCAAGGCCCAGCCGATGCCCTGTGATACTGGTTTTGAATATTCATGAACAGAGCTGAGCCCTCCTGGAAATCGCTGAACAGACTTCGTGGACAGCTGATGGTCCTGCATGAACAGGTGAGAGGCAAGATTGTCATTCTTCATATGACCCTCTTAACTCCAGGCTGGGGTGGCCTGGGGTCCCAGGGTTTTTGTGATAGTACCCAGGACTGAATAAATGATAGGCACAAGAGAAAAAAAAAAAAAGGGCGCCTGGGTGGCTCAGTTGGTTAAGCGACTGCCTTCGGCTCGGGTCATGATCCTGGAGTCCCTGGATCGAGTCCCGCATCGGGCTCCCTGCTCGGCGGGGAGTCTGCTTCGTCCTCTGACCCTATCCCCTCTCATGTGTTCTCTCTCTCTCATTCTCTCTCTCTCAAATAAATAAATAAAATCTTTAAAAAAAAAAAAAAGAATTAATTGATGATATTCAGACATGGTAAAACTTTCCTGGCAATTTTGTATCTGGTACTACTAAAATGTTTCTATGTGGTATCTAAACCAGATTTAAGCTGAAGGTCGAAGAGCCATGAGGCAAATATTCTAAATTGCTTTGTAACTAATTGTTAGCAGAAAAATTTTCATCAACTGTGCCTTCACTGATGTGATGTGGTATCAGCCCAACAGAAACTCATATTGGCAAATAAAAGACATAACATTCTAACTTAGAACCTACATCCTGAAGAAGTCAGATGTTTAATATCAAAAGAGGATGTGTTCTTATTTTTGTCTGAGGGCAGTTTCCAATAAAAGGGGATCAAAATATGTTCCTAAGAAGAGCGCCCTCTAGCGCCCTCTAGCGCCCTCTAGCTTTACCAACTCCACACAAAGGAGCACAGAGAAGGAAGGGGTCTTGCCACACTTGCACCCAGGAAGAGCATCGCGGGCACCTCTTCCTGAGTTCTGTGTTTGCTACATTCTGCTACAAGGTACCAAGAGGCCACAACTTATCGCCTTCAAGGTGTTTTCTCAGTTGGTATTGCCAGTGCTGCTGACAATTTTTCCCCGAGTCCTACCAGCACAAATTGTTCTCTTTGTTAGAAGCTTCTCTGGATTCACGCCTGGAGATCTCCTGCCCTCTCTGTTTGGTTTGCCATGTGTGTTAAGCAAAACCCCTGCCATTTACTTTGATGAGATTCAAGTGTTCCTCTCAGGGAGAAAAGGAAAGCCTGTGATTTGACAAGATGAATAGAAAAAAGCAGAGATCGGTTGTGTTTAATCAGCGATCACACAAACCCCAAGCAACATGAAGCTGAAAATACCCTTTTGACTGATTCGAAGTCAAATTCAGTTATAGGTTTGGGGCAGCTGCAAATCCCAAACCATGAAGCAAGGCCCTTCTCTACAAGCTCATTCACCAGCTTGACCATGCATATAAGTAGTTATTTGGAGCTTATTTTCTTCTTGTTGGGCTTAGGCCAGTGGTTCCTTTACTTCAGTTTCACAGTCATTTATTGAAGTGGAATAGGGCAAGGAAAAATTAGAATGCAGAGTCAAAAGACTTGAACTCAAGTCTAGAAACTTCCAGTTCCTGACTGCATGAGTGAAGATAAATAAATTACTTAATCTTTTGAACCTCAAGTTCAGATTTGCAAATTACAGAAATCACTGCCTATCTTACTGCCCTCACAAGATCATTGTAAGGCACAAATGAAGAATAGGTATGTGAGTGCTGTGTATTACACAGTGCCATATAAATGTTGTTGTTAGCTAGATGCTATGAGTGAATCAGATATGTGCAAGTCATGATCCAGACCCTCAAGGAACTTACAATCTGAGAGGAGAGTCAGAGGTGTATACAACTGACTGTGATTGCAGCAGAATGTGATCGTAGCCACAGAAGCCCAAAGGACTCAGAGACACGAGGAAGTGGCAGGTCATGAAACAGGGCAGTGAGGTCCATATTGAACAATGGGTAACTTTCCAGAGGGATGGGGAGAAAGCAGCTCGGCGAAGGAGCAGCATGACTAGAGGTGCACAGATTCTGCTTGTCGATTCACAGGGAGACCCTTGGGGCAGGAGCAGAGGTGCTTGGCATGGAGGGGCAAGGCCATCAGGAGGTGGCCTAGAAACCTAGAACTGGAAAAGCCAGGAAATGTGAGCAATATTGACATGAGTGAGAACGTGAGCCTCAAGTCCTGATGTCCCAGAACAAAGCTTAGTTTGAATTGGGAGGAAAGTTAATAAGGGTATTGAATTTTATCCAAGCAAATATCTTGTCCCTACTTTAAAACTTTTCCACATACCTATTCCCTCCCAGAAAGCTGATCCTGAGTTGTGGGTTTTTTTCCCTCCAGTAATTAGAGAGAATGAGTCTTCTCAACTAATATCCCACTGGAATTTTGTGCTTTCTTTATATCCCTCACCAGGTTCAAGCAGAGGAAAGTTTATATTTTAAGGAAAGCCCAAGATGAACTGTAAACATTCCAGAAGTCACAGTCTATTATCTTCTCCGCTGCTTCTAAACAATGCTTGCCAGTTGATTTCCCTGGCCTACACATGCTCTTTGGTACTGAGTATCCCTGTGGCCAAATGAGGCTTTGCTGCTGTCTCGCAGCTGAGGAGTGAACTGCTCTGTGCTCTGTGTAAGTTGTATTCTTCTTGCCCTCTGATCTCATTCTTATACATCTACACGCAGAATTGCACCCCACACACACACGCACGCACTCTCACTCTAGGCCCATCTCCTCCACTATAATAACTGGGTCCCATTCCTTGCCCCTCTTTGGTGTCGTCATGGGGAAATGTACTGTCAAATTGTTAACTTCCCCTCGGTGATTAGTATAAAATCTGAAGAAAGGTGTTATTTGTATGAGTTTTAGAGACATCAACTCCTTCCTGAATTGTTTCCTTTCTCAACACCCATTATTTTCTGTTCCTCAAATATTTTTTTAATTATATTTTTAAAAGATTTTATTTATTTATTTGACAGAGAGAGACACAGCAAGAGAGGGAACACAAGCAGGGGGAGTGGGAGAGGGAGAAGCAGGTTTCCCACTGAGCAGGGAGCCTGATGTGGGGCTCGATCCCAGGACCCCAGGATCATGACCTGAGCCAAAGGCAGATGCTTAATGACTAAGGCACCCAGGCACCCCCTGTTCCTCAAATATTTTGATCCACTTTTTTATTTCTCCCCTAGACAGCTGTTTAATGTTCTAATGTAAGTAAACATGTTACAAACTCGAGGATCAATTGTCTTCTCCTCAACCTGTTAAAAGATGTCCTTTGTGTGCCCTTTTAGTGTGCTGACTCACACTAAACATATCTTTTAAAGTTCTCAGTATTTTTTTCACAGTGTTTAAAATCCTAAGCATAATTTTTATTAAATACTGAGAAGTTTAGCTTAGACAATGTGGAGTTCGTATAGCCAAACTATAAATTTCCCAGGCTTTATTTGCTTCATGTGTTATAAATGTGGTAAATGGAGATCTGAAAAAAACAAAAGCAATGTTCATTTTTAAATTTGTGGGTCAATTTAAATAAAACAGGATAAGAATTATTAAGTGTAAGAATTTTTAATCACAATTTAAATTTTAGGAGCTTTAAATTTAACATTAGGAAAATCTTTTTAGAAAAAAATTCTTTCATAGCCTACGATCCTTACTTCCAGGGACTATTTCATTTCCAGGGATAAAGATAAATGTAGTAAATAGAACAAAGAAAATTATAATATCACCATTAGAAAACTATCACGTATTTGAAATAATATGTTCAAGATATTATTCCAGCTGCCACATATCATGAACTTACTACAGAGTTCAGATATCCAACACCCTCCATGCCTTCACCCCACAAAATGAATCAATTCAATGAAAAAAAAAAGGTTCAAACATCAAAATAGCTATTTGGCATCAAATGAAAGATTTTAACAACCTTTCAATTGGCAATATCATTAACATCAAAGATTTGACATTCTTGTCACTTAAAATGAAGATAAAATAATTATATTGTTTAATGAAACACTCTCTGTAACTTGACTGGCAGGATCTACCTAAAATATTTTAATTGCTCTTTGAGATGGGAAGTCTCAGCATGTGAACCCTTCTGTTTTCCATGGTACACAGGGTGCAGTAATAGATAAGAGTGTGAAATACTGCAAATAATGACATTTAGCTTAACAGATCTAGGACACAAAGTAAAGAAAGAAAGCCAAGAAGGAAGCATTCTGGCTGAAACTACTTCTTACCAAACGGTGTGAGAAACATGTTTTCAAAAGAAATCCTTTAACATCTCTAGATTTGAAGCTCCATGTGGGCAATAACTGATTCTATCTTGTTCATTATTGTGTTTCCCATGTTTCCTGGGAAAGTGCCTGATACATGATTGGTGATTGGCAAATGTTTGTTGAATGAGTAAATGAAAAAAATTAAATTAATGAACCAAGTTTATTGCTGGGAAATGTTTGGAGAAAACATAAGAAAGTGAGAAACGGTAGTGAGATAAATCCGAAGATTTAATAGTTTGAATACTTATTCACTCCACAGTTAGCTATTGAGCTCCTATTATAGGCCATGTCCTACCATGCACTGATGATAGAAGAGCTCTAAAAAGTAGGAAATAGAAACACAAAAAAATTAATCAAGTGAAATGTGAAAAGTACCATGATTGGGGTTTGTAAAATATTCAATGAGAATATGGAGGAGAAAACTGTTCATTCTACCTAGGTAGAGAGGTCAGGGAATAGTCCCCAGAAAAGGTGACATTTGATTTGGGGCACATAGCTGAGTAATTAGGCAATTTGGAGGACCATCAGAAGAATGCTGGTATAGGTAGAAAGAAGAACACAGGCAAAGGCCCCAAAGGATGGGAAAACATTGTGAATTATGATATTGCTTGACAACAGCAGGTAGGAGATTGGGCCCAGAAACATAGGCATGAACCACAATATAAAGATAATAGGTTATGCTAACACATGTATGCCAGGTTGTGGGCAGTGGGAAGACTTCAGAGGTTGTTAGGCAAGAAAGCTGCACTAATGAATTGTTGAACACTACATCAAAAACTAATGATATACTATATGCTGGCAAATTGAACATAAAAACAAGAAAGCTGTGTATGAACTATGTTTTTAACTGTGCTTTCAGTTTTGGAAGGCTGACTCATAGCAGATCAGCCCTTTTGTCAAGAACAGCTGAAAAGATAAATTTAGTATTTTTTAAATTTACTTTGAACACATTGTGGAATTACCAAACCACTGAGGACTTGAAGAACTAAGGTGTCAAGAGAAAAGAAACTCATCAAGGTGAACATGATTGCTTACACTTCCCTTTCCCTCAAGGTTCTTCCAGTTCATAAACATCTTGGGTGAAGAGGAAAAAGCAGATGCTAAAAAACAGAAACTAAGCACAGCTTTCAGTCATTTTTACAGGGTTGAAGAGACAAAAACTGAAGTTGAGGGATACCAAGGCAGTCAACACTTGAGGGGTCAAGATTCCGGAGAGAAGAGGATTGCAGAGGAGTGAAAACAATAGTCTAAAATCCTTTCTTATCAAGGTTGTTGAGGTATTTATAGTTTTAAAAGCTGAGTAGAATCATGCACAAATTTAAACACAAAACTATAAAACTTCTAGAAGATAAAAGGTGAAAAAAACCTAGCTGACCTTGGGTTTCATGATGAGTTTTTAGATACAATACCAAAAACGTGATTCATGAAAGAAAAAAATTAAAAAGTTGGACTTCATTAAAATTAAAAACTTTACTCTGTGAAAGACACTATTAAGAGAGTGAAAAGACAAGCAGAGAATTGGGAGAAGATATTTGCAAAACATATATTTGGTAAAGGACAGTATCCAAAATATACAAAGGACTTTCAAAACTCTACAATAAGAAAATAAGCAATTGAATTTAAAAATGGACAAATTATCTGCAGAGACACCTTACCAAAGAGGATATTCAGATGGCAAATAAGCATATGAAAAGATGCTGAATGTCATACATCATTAGGAAATTTAAAATTAAAACAACAATGAGATACCACTACACACCTTTTAGAATGGCAAAACTGAAACACTGACACCAAATGCTGTCCAGGATGTGGAATGATAGGAACTCTCATCAGTTATTGCTGGTGGAAATGCAAAGTGGTATAGCCACTGTGGAAAACAATATTGGGAGTCCTCAAAAAATTAAAAATATAATTACCATATGATCCAGTAATTCCACTACTGGGTATTTATTCAAAGAATACAAAAACATGAATTTGAAAAGATAAATGCACCCTATGCATATTGAAGCATTATTTACAATAGCCAAATTATGGAAACAGCCAAAGTGTCCATGAATGGATAAAGAAGATATGAGATATATATATATATATATATATATATATATATATATATATATTCATATATGTATATGCAATGGAATATTGCTCAGCCATTAAAAGGATGAAATCTTGCCATTTGCAACAACATGGATGGATCTAGAGAGTATAATGCTAAGTGAAATAAGTCAGTCAGAGAAAAAAAATTTCATATGATTTCATTCCTATGTGGAATTTAAGAAACAAAACAAATGAACAAAGAAAAAAAGAGAAAAACCAAAAAAACACCCTACCTATAGAGAACATACTGATAGTTACCAGAGGGGAGGTGTGTGGAGGGATGGGTGAAATAGGTTAGGGAGACTGAGAGTACACTTATGATGAGCACTGAGTAATGTACAGAATTATCGGAGTCCCTATATTGTATACCTGAAACTAATATAACAGTGTATGTTAACTATACTGGAATTAAAATAAAATTAAAATTAAAAATTAAGATTAAAAAAATGGGCAAAGGAACTGAATAGATTTCTTCCAAAGAAGATATACAAATGGCTAATAGGTACATGAAAAGTTGCTCAACATCACTAATTATCAGAGAAATGAAAATCAAACACAACGAAGTATCACCTCACACCTGATAGAATGGCTATTATCATCAAAAAGACAAGAAATAACAAGTGTTGGTGAGGTGTGCACTTTTGGTGGGAATGTAAATTGGTGAAATCACTGTGGAAAACAGTATGGAGGTTACTCAAAAAATTAAAAATAGAAATATCATATGATTGGTGATTCTGCTGCTAGATATTTACCCAAAGAAATGAAATGAAATCACTCATTTAAAGATATATGTGTAGCATTATTTACAATAGCCAAGATATGGAAGCAACCCAAGTATCCATCCATAGATGAATGGACAAAGATGTGGGAGATAGATATATATATCTTTTTAATCTATATAGATAGATACCTATCTATATATATATATAAATGAAATCTTTGCCATAAAAAAGAATGAAATCTTGCCATTTGCAACAACATGGGTGGATCTAGAGAGTATAACACTAAACGAAATAAGTCAGACAGAGAAAGACAAATACCATATGATTTTGCTTATATGTGGAATCTAATAAACAAATGAACAAACAAACAAAAAAATGGACTCATAAATACAAAGAACAAACTGGTAGTTGCCAGAGAGAAGTAGGTTGGGGAATGTGGAAAATAGGTGAAGGAGATTAAGAGGTACAAACTTTCAGTTATAAAATAATTAAGTCACAAGGATGAAAAATGCAGCATAGGGAATATAGTCAATAATATTATAATAATGTTGCATGGTGACAGATGGTGACACTTAATGTGCTGATCAATTCATAGTGTGTACAAATGTAGAATCACTACATTGTACACATGAAACTAACATTATATGCCAATTATACCTCAATAAAAAATAAATAAAAATAAAAACAAACAAATATTGAGATAGTTTGTCACCATCAGGTCCTATATTAAAGGAAATATGTAAAGGAAGCTCTTCAGACAAAGGCAGAGTTCTTCAGGAAAAAAAAAAATATGAAACCACAGATTGAAGATGGCAAGGGGTTGATGGAATTAACACGTTCTAAAATCCTTTCATTTTTCAGAAAATGTAAAAATACTAATTTGTATTAAAATTTATAAATTGGGAATACATGTTTTAATTTTAAGATAATCACTCAAAGGATAGTAAAAGAATGTAAAAACAACTAATCAATGAGAAAGAAACAGAATAACAAAAATATGGGATTAATAAAAAGAAGATTAAAAAAAGAAAAAAGAAAAAGAAACAGGACTAGATGACAAATAGATAAAGGCAGGATGGCAAATTTAAATACAGCTGTATCAGTAGTTACATCAAGTGTAAATATACTAAATATTCCAATTAAAAGACAAATTTTTCAGACTGAATAAAAATGTAACTATATGTGAATTACAAATGACAGATGTTAAACAAAAGAATAAAGAATGATAGAAAAATCAAAACTCTATACCATGTATGATTGGTTAATTTTATGTATCAGCTTGACTAGACCACAAGGTGGTCAGATTAGACATTATTTCTGGTTGTGTTTGTGAGTTTTGTCTTTAGCAGTTTTGTTATTAAAAATAGACAAGCTAATTTTAAATTTTATTTGATAATACAAAGGGTGAAGGATAGTCAAAATAACCTTGACAAAGAAGAAAAATGTTAGAATCCTTACATTACTAAATATCAAGATGGTACAAAGATACAATAATTAAGAGTATGTGAAATTGGCCAGACACGTGAAGGCAAGATAAACAGATCCATGGAACAGAATATAGCGCCCAGAAATTTATCATACATTTATGGTCATTGGACTCACAATAAAGGTGACAACAAGTGTAAGTGGGGAAAGGATGGTCTTTTCAAAAACAGTACTGGGTTAATTGATACACATATGGGGAAATAAATAAACAGAGTTCTGCATCATGTCATACTAAAAAATCAATTCCAGATGAATTGTAGATCTAAATGTGAAATGTAAAACAATAATGCTTTCAGAGATAAGAACACAATTACTTTATGATCTGGGGTAGGTAAGACTTCTTAAATGGTACACTAAAAGCACTGACCATTTTAAAAGGATTAACAAGTTGGATAACATTAAAATTAAGAACTTTTATTCAACAAATGACATTGCTTAAAGTGTGAAAAAGCACCTACAGAGTGAGAGAAGACATTTATTTGTCTATTTGCATACCTATATCTGATAAAGACCTTACATCTAGAATATATAATAAATTCCTACAAAGCAGTAAGCTAAAGACAATATAGAAAAATGAGCAAAATATTTGAAATAAGCACATAAGGAAAAGATACCCAAATGGCCAAAAAATACATGAAAAAGTGCTCAGCCTTGTGAGTCATCGAGAAATAGAAAGTAAAAACTACAATAAAAATAACTGCATACCCACCCAAATGACTAAAATGTAAAAGACTGACAAAGCTGAAGGGTTGGTAATGCTGTGGGGTAAGTGAAACTTTACTACTCTACTGGTAGGGGTATAAATTAGGACAACCATGTTGCGAAAGTGGTCGGCAGCAGGTATGGAAACTGAACATGTGAATATCCTATGAATTAACAAGTCCATTCTAAAGTATATATTCTACAGAAATGTGAACATAAAAGTCATGTACAAGAATATTATAGAGCTTTATTCACAATAGACAAAACCTAGAATGAATTATTAAGAGAAGAATACCCATTAAGAGAAGAAAGAATAAATAAATTGTGGTATGTTCACAAAAATGGAATAGTATACAGCAATGAAAATGAATGAGCTAATGCTAGGCACATCAATATGACTCACAAAAATAACATTGAGTGAGAACCACCACACATAAAGGAGTACATATTGCATGATTTTGTCTGTAAAAGTTCAACAACAGGCACCAATCCATGGTGCTGGAAGTCAAGATAGTGGTTATATTTAAGGAGGAGTGGGTAGATAATAACCAAAAGGAGATACAAAAGGGGACTTCTGAGAGTTGGTAATGCTCCATTTCTTATCTTGGATTGTAATTACATGAGTATATTTGTTTTGTGATAATTAATCAATATGGTAGACACTGTTGATGCCTCACCCAGATCCCCTTTACTTAATCTATGCTTTCCTCATCTGTTAAGGGGCGGCTACTAGCAGTTCAGAGCTGCACCCTTGTTCTGAGAATTAACCTAGGCCAAAGGGAGTGGCTTCCCTCGGAAATACTCTCTAGGTCATGCTTTACTATCAGGGTGATCCACAGCCAATGGTCCAATGATATGGAAGTGCAAAAGTTCAGCCCCTTTCCCGAGGAGCTCCCAATGGAATCACAACAAAGCTCGACCTGAGCTGAACCTGCATTCTTCTGCTGGGAGACAATTCCCTATGGGTCTTCCACATTTCTGCACATCTTATAAAATAGAGGCACTGAATGCCTTTGTTCTGCATGATCCTTACAAGGATGTCTATATAGTGAATAGCCTTGGAAGATAAAAATACCATCTCCCTCGAGCAGAAGGTCGGTTTGTTTACTGTCCAGTATAATAAAGAAAATGCCTGCTTCCAGGGCAAAGTTCAGACAGGTTACTGGCTATTATAAAAAATTTGGAGGTCAGAGTCCTCTTGTGTAACATAATCCACTACTTGTGCAGCATTACCTGGCCCTCTTGTATCTCTTTGTGGGAATTATGGCTCCAGAAACCAGTACAAATGCTGATATTCTTGCTGGTGCTATTGCTGTCAGGAATAAAGCCCTTTATCTCTGACCCAGCGTCCATGAAACTGGCCAGCTAATTTGTTAGCTTGCAAGAAGAGTCTAATCTCAGATTCTTCACATTTCTTTACAACATCTTCTCCCACCTCTCCTGCTTCACTTGTTCTCTTTCAGGTTTCAGTTGAGAGCACTCCCTCAATAAATCACATGCATAAAAATCCACATCTCACGTTCTGCTTCTAGGGACCCTGTTCTAAAACAATACAGCTGTAGACTTAATCTGTGTGCTTTTCTATAGGCACTCCATATTTCTATTTTAAAAAATAGTTTATATAAATATAAAAAGAAACTGTGGCTGGAGTGTGGACCATGGATTACAGTAGGGGGAGATTGGAGTAAAAAAGGACCAACTGAAAGGCTATTCCTAGAGAAAAAAAAAATTACTAACTCATAATCACTCTGAAAAAATAAAGTCTGTTATTGGAGTCAGGCTAGAGCAAACTAAAATCTGACCTAGGACAGCAGCAGAGAAAATGGGGCAGATTCCAAAGACATTTAAATGGTAGGATGCAGGGAGGATATACAAAACATTTAACAGCTAGTATGCACAGAGTTGACCCATCAGAATGGAGACCAGCCATAGGCCACCACTATAGCAGACTAGTGCCTACAGGCAGAGTATCAGCAGGCATGGGAGAATGGCTAGAACTTGATAACCGGCCGAACCCAATGGGTAAGAAATTAACTGACATGCCTCCCTCCAAAGTTTCCAAGCTTAGTGCCATGGAGAATAACGGTGCCTTTAACTGATATGGGTAACATCATTTTTATTTACAGAATCGATTATTTGATTTGATTTTAGCATCAGTGGTTCCCAAATCTCTCCAACTCTTCTGAAAATCACAGAATTATCTTGGTATCTTATTCCACACACACAATTTAGAATGAGATGTGTTTTTCATTTTTAAAATATTTTTAAAATCACACCAATTAGAAGCCATAAAGAAAGGAATGTAGACCAATAAAGTAAGCCAGTTTGACAGATGATGTATCACTTTTAATCACACAGCACATGCGGCTGCCAATTGCTATTTTTTTCTGGGAAAACGCACTTTACAAATCATTTGACTTTTTCACAGATCTTCCTAAGGTAGCATAAAAGCAGCTGGATTTTATGGAGCGAGACTCTGAATTGCTAATTCACAGTCTTTTACCATATATCCCCTTTAATGCAAACAGCTCAGAATTAAGTCTCCTTAAATGATTAAGAACCTACAGCTTTCCATCTTCCCTTCCCCATAATTACCAGTATCTTTTAAGGAGGAAAGTGTGTTTTCTGTTCATTAATGATAATACTACCTAGGCAGACCAATCAGTAAGTCCATGATCCGGCAGTCACTGCGGAGGCTAAATTACCCTCTATCAGGACAAAATCAATTAACACCACTAGGGATGTCATTATTGTCACATTATGTCACCCGATAGTCTCCAGGGCCTATAAGTGATTTAAATTTTTTCTTACTGCTATGATGTGTGTGTGTGCGCGCGCGTGCCTGTGTGTGTTGGACAGAGGAGGGAGGGATAAGCTTCACACTGACAAGGGAGATTTCTATTATAAGGAAATTAATTTCACAACAGAGAAATCTGCAAGCCCCTGTTTCTGGTCTTTGGGTAAAAAATGGTCATACACTAGGCCTAACTCTGAGGCCTACATGATTTCTCGTACTAAAGTGTATTTTAAAGATTTGCTTCAACAAAAGCTACATTGGTTAGAGTCATGAGGCACTTTCCTCAATGCAGAGTAAGCCGCGGGCTGGAAGTCTATCCAGGCATAACACGCTACTCAGCAGCCGGAAATCCCAGAGTCCGAAGTTGCTGTCTCCTCATAAAGTCAACTTGTTTCCTATCAAGAAAAATAGTAAAATTCCAGTTCTGCAGTTAGACACCCGGTGTGTCAGAAGAGAGGATGAAATGCCATAGGCAGCTCTGGCAGAACCCAGACATGAGTTCCAGATCTCTCGTTTAAGAAGGCCAGAATTCGTGCTTTGAATTCCGCCAACACGCGCGGTGGCGAGGCCAAGAGTTTGCACCTTCAAGGACTGGTCCAGTTGCTCAATCTGAGGTTTGGCGGGCTCAGGAGCCAGACACGCATTGGACATCATTCCCTTCTGATAGTTGTCTTTTTCTTTTTTTTTTTTTTTTTTTTTTTAGTTGTCTTTTTCTTCACTGTTTCCTTAACTTCTCATCACCACCAGTGAATATTAAACGGGATCTGAGTTGTTTGTTTTTATTGCTGCAGTTGCTCTTAGAAGCGAATGTAAAATTCCCAAGTAAATTAAGCAGAATGTTTTGAAATGGCTGGCTTCCTTTTTTTAAAAAGTAGACCCAACTTCTGTATTTTGGCCTCCATCAGGGGGTATTTAATTAAGTCTATTCTGTCTAACATGATCTGATGTCATTGTACAAGGATATGTTCTTTGTTAGCAGCACTCTTAGTTTCAGACTCCTCTGTGTATTTGAAACCATGGTAACAGAGCAGTAAGCTAAAGCCAATGAGATAATGAGATATTCTCATTGTAATTGTGTTTCATGAGGGCACAAGATCCCACGGGTGGTATCTGACTGTCTTACAACTGCTAACAGAATTTAAGAAGCAGACATATATTAGCATGGTACCGTTTTTCCATAACAGCCATGTAAACATTTGTGACATGGCATTTTTAGCTGTTTCCAGCACATGAAAGTATGTAATGTGCATTTATGTCACAAAAAGCCACGCAATTAACGAATATCAATATTTAAAAATCCTTAGAACTTCAAGGAACTTCAGATTTGAAATGCACCAAGCAAGCTGTGGGGATGCTGTTTTGCATTATAATTACGAGCTGGGCTACGGTTTATGAGGGGAGGAATCCATCAAAGCAAAGAAAAAGAGAGCAGCGAGCCCTTCTTCACCTCCCAACCAACCCTCATGCACCTCCTCCTGAAGGAGGGACAAAACTAATGCCAAGCAGGGTTCCCTGCGTTTTTACGAGGAAAAACCAAGTTGAGAGTTTCTAAAAGCATTTTACCTTTAAAAGGGGGCAGGGGGAAGACGTGTGGAGAATAAAACCAAAATATTTACAAGCCATCTCTTTTTCTGACCTGAAATCAGAAAGGGGAGCACCTTACTTTCGAGTTGCTTCTCTCTGTCACTGTTTGAAGTTTCCCCACAGTTTTCATTTGAGCTGCAGATTTTATGCACAAGTCACTGAATCCATGTTCCCCATCCTGATGAGGTTGCCCTAACAGGCATTGTGTCTTTTAATAAATAATTTAAAACAAAAAAGAGAAAGCACAATATAGAACCATCAGTTGATTTAAGCAGGGCAAAGCTTTACTCTTCATGTCCCCAGGCCTCCCACCAGGAGCCCCGCTCTAGAAAAGAAGTGACCTGAGAATGTACATTTTGTCAGCCTCATGACGCTGATGACTCAGGGGACAGGGATGATCCAATACACTGGAACTTTAGAGACAAGGAGTCTGCTTGCTTTCTCCCGCACAGACAGGCGGTGTCACTTTTTGGCTTTTAATATGTGTTGCTGCCATTTCTAAAATGTTTTGGCATAGGGAGCTGAACTGGTATGAAAACCGTGTTGATGGAGAAAGGGGAGTCGGGTTTTTTTTGAAAGTCATTCAAGTGCCTACAGTGTTGGGGAAGGGGGAGTTCTTGTTCAAAATGTCAGTAGTGTCACATTCATCTCTGAACATCACTTAAAGACAGGCAGTTCTTTCTTCGGTTGTGTGTGTGTGTGTCAGAGAGAGAGAGAGAGAGAGATGCACATGTGTAGTTGGGAAATGAAATCTGTGCCATAAGTAGTTACACAGAAAGAACATGTCACGGTAATGGAGAATATGGGCTTCATCTCTGTGAGATAAGGTGGCCTCATCACTCATCTCTGCTGCAGCAAAACTAAACCAGAAGTGGGCAATGAGGCCACCCCTACCGCGGGTAGATAACTTCTATATCTGAGCTGTCATGACCTATTAGGTCCTGACACTGCCTCTGCTTGGATGTGTCTTCCAGCCAGCCCTTTAGAACATAGAGTCATTTTTATTATCACTTCTGCATCGGAAAGGAGGAGACCTTGTTTTCTTTAAAACCTTTCCTTCTTATTCTTGACAAATAGGAAATGGTTGTCAGGTTGGAAAGCTCCTTCCGGGCGCCATGTTGAAATGTTCAGTGAAGACTAGAGTTGACAACATTTGCAAGAGTTTGTTTTAAAATAGCCAAAATTATGGCAAAATGGCTTTACTTGTGTGGGCTTTGAAATGGGTTATTGCATTTTAATCCAGGTATATTTTTTATGAGTTTTTTAGTAGGTCTAGGCTATTCCTAGTTTTATAGGATGGGACAAGAAAGAAGGGATTGAATGTATTTTTTAAATATTGGAATCACAAAAGTATCACTTATAAAACAGATTTTGTCATTTACATTCTTCAATTTCAAGTCTTTTAACACCATAATTTAGCATACAAATAGCAGATATCCACAGAAGTTGATTCTATTTTGTTTAAATGATAGCCAGAGGCTGGCATTGATTTTTTTTTCTTTCCCTTTACATCCCTTGCTTTCTATCCTGACTGGAGCCAACATTTCTAGGTTTTAGAAAAGGGTTGAAGTGAACAAGACGCGTGAGTGTGGTGGGGAGCACAAAATCTACATTTTACTAAGTGGGATGAAGCAGACAGAATGACATAAAAGAGTAACTTGGAAATCCACAGCTTCCAGGCCTGTGGTTCCCAGGTGCTGGGTCAGAGTGAAGTAACTTTAGAGAAATGTGATGGAGGTGATGGGTGGGCAATAAGCAATAATTGATTGCATATGGGTAAAATCAGCAATGTCTGCCTTTGGTAAGTGAGGCATCGAACAGCACTTTTTCTTGTCCCCACCACGGAATTTCAGAGGCTGGGGGTGCTATAGGAGAAGCATCCACCCAGGACCTGCCATACTGGCCTGTGTCCCTCCCAAGCAGACCGAGCCTCTACCATGACTGGGATCAAAGCCAGCTGTTTCTGCAGACAGAGGTTAGTGGTGCTTGGAGAGGAAATAGCCACCAGGGCCAGAATAAACGATGCCAGCCCTCGGTGGGCGAGCTTGGGGGAGGAAGAGCAAGAGCACAGGCCTTTCGAGGCCCAACAAACCTGGTTTCTCTGTTTAAAAGTGGGGTGAGTCTCACTTGCAAAGACATAAACATAATACCCACTTTGGAGTAAGAATGGTATGAATACACATATGAATTGGATATTTATAAAAGTGACTAGTGCAATCCAGGGAGCAGGTACATGGACCTTTTCTTCCTTCCTCCTGGGGGGTAAGGGAAAGGCAGTAATGGGCTCCATAGAGCTACTGCGAGAAATGAGAAAATGTCTATGAAGGACCTTGGGAATGGTAAAATACCCCATAAGTGGCAGTTAAAATAATATTTAAACGTATTAAATTTAGCATAGGCATGTAGATAGATTTATAAACACAACTGCCACACAGTTTTTCAAATTTCAATTTCCTATCTTTTCATTGAAAAAAAGACTAAAAAATACACAATAAGTAAGCAAAACTTTATTGCTTAAACAATGCGTGATTAGAAGAATAAACCTGGGACTTTTTCAGCCCCCTCCTTTGAGTCCAGGGACAGGGCTGCAGATGTTTTGCCCCATTCAGTGGCTCTCCGGGCTGCTAATGGCAAAATGGTGAAAGGGGTGGGGGATGGGTCTCAAACTCAAAGCACTTTTCATCCAGGGATTGGACTAAAAAGCCACACTTTTTGATGCGGGAAGATCTGACAAAAGCGATTACATATGAGGTGTACTTACCCAGTCTTAGAATGAAAGACATGTTTTAATTCAAGTCAGAATTTGGTTCTAAGCTGTTAGAATTTCTACTGGAAAGATCTGAGTAGTGATTTTTCATGTGTGAAGAATGAGCAGCTTTGCCAGAACTGCCCCCAGATGCTTCTACCTTCTTCCCCATCGGTCACAGAGACATCAGAACCTTCCCCAGTAGATTTATGCATTTTCAGGATAAGCAAAGAATTGAGTAGAGTCCAAAGGCCCTGCCCTTACCCTGGCCCTGGCTGAGTGTCTGAAATCCCCTGTCACTAACTTATCTGAGCCACACAGGCATTAACGGTTGGCTGGTAGAGGGACAACTTACTCCTGGCCCGGTGTCTTCTAGGGACAGTTCAGGATGAATAAGTTTATTTGATGCTTCCTGTTGCCAAGCAAGATCCAGAACTGAGATACAGGACAAATAAAGCTGGACTTGTGGAAAGGATTTCTGATCCCAGAGAGCAGAGCCATATGGCCCTCAATAGGGTAAGAGTTTGAAGAGGACCAGAGAGGGGCAAAAAGAAAGTCACTAAAGCTTGTTTCCCAATTTTGTCCAGCTTTGTTCTCACCCATTCTTATGCCAGGTACTAAGTACTTTGACTATGCTGCAGAAGTATTCCAACCCCACTCAAGGACAATGCATATGTCACTCCGTAATTGTTCTTCCCCAACACAAACAAATCTGTCTACTAGAAAACTCCATAAACTGTGACTTACCAACAGTCTTCCAAACTGAAAATTGGAAAGTGCTTCCTCGAACACATAGCTTCTGCAGTTGAGGAACTGAGTGAGATGGTCTAACAGGAGCACCTTAGGCACAGGGAGGAGCACTCACTGCTTACAGGAATAGGTTCTGGGAGGATTTGGAGGATGTACCTGGTCAGCTGAGTTCTTCTCCTTCTGAGCAAAGCTAGGCCATGTGAGTAGGACTTAAATACACTTTTGATACTGGCCTTTCCAACAGACCATCTGCTCCTCAAGGGCAGGGACAGTGTCTGTTTTGTTCATGGTTGGGTCACCACCAATGAATAATAAACGAATCAACAAGTGCTCTATCCCATGCATCTCTTTTTTCCTCTCTCCTTTACTTGCAACTCCAAAAACAAATTCAAAGTCAGCTACTATTTTGCTACCTTTCCATCCTTCCCTCTCTCTCTTTCTCTTTTTACAGTCCCAACTTCTCTCTTGTCTTCTTTTCTTTCTCTGTGCTATTTCGAAACCCCCAGGTGAAGTCTGCCAGCTTCTGGCTAAGAGACTGCAAGGACAGTGTGCGAACCCACCCATGCTCCCACGTGGCTCAGCGCAGCGGTCCGGCAGATGTCTCTGCTCGCACCCGCCGCAGAGGCAGAGCCGTGGGGCCGAAGCCATCACACACGTGCAACTGATTAGAGCTACACACACTGCACACCACATTCATCTTGTGGAACTTCAGCTCCAGCCAGCTACAACAACCTAGGAGATTACCATGGCAAAGAAAATTATTTTCTTTAAGTGAAGGCTGGTTGACCACTACAGTGTGGTCAAAATAACTCATTTTTTTCCCCCTTAAGAAGCACTAACTCAAATGTGACAAGGACGTGTGCTCACACTCGGCCGACCCTGTCATTTTCCTGCTTCCAGCCCGGCCCCCGCAGGGAGCGGGGCTCTCCAAGGTTCCTATCAAATGAAAAGGGGCTTGAAAATTCACAGCCTGGTTCCCCTAAAATCCTGCACCAATGCCTTGATAGAAATGAAAACCCACCCAAAGGGAGTTTGAAGAAAATGGTTCCTTTTTACAGTTCAAAACTAAAATTCATAAAAAAAATAGTCTTTATTCCAGATCCGGGATGTAGAATAGACTAGCACTCAGCAAACCAAATGCATTCATTCACGACTCTCGAGACCATCACTGAAGACACACAGCTCAATCTTCATGGTTTAGTTTGAAATAAAAAGCAAATTCTTATGGGGAAAAAAGGCAGATTTTACAATTTACATTATAAAATTAATGTACAGATTTTGAAAAATTGGAGAAATCTAGAATTTCACAAATGTTGAATTAGATGTTATGGTAATGCTTGATTTTTCCTTTAGAAACAAAATTCTTCTTTTTATTAGTGCATTATAGTTCATATTTTTCTGAAACAACAATAGGATCTAGTCAATTAAACAATATGAATTTCTGAACTGAAACTGTTCCTTAGCCGAAGTATTTTGGCATTGGGTGCTGAAGACATGCTTGATTATAATGATAAAGGACTGAAAACCTGCAGGGATTTACAGACATATTTCAGGTTATCCTAGAAGAGATTTCTAGTCCCGGTGTTATGAGCTTGTCTCCGGCATTTTACAGTCATCTTGTGAAGAGCTCACTATAAATAGATTGCTTCTTGCAACTCTGATTCTTAGTGCATCTTGAAGAGAGAGCATAAAATAGAAGCATAGAATTTCAGAGCTGAATGGGGAGGTTCTCTTGTTAAACACATTAATTTCACAGACAAGAAAAAAAAAAAACCTAGAGAAACTAAATGACATGGCCAAGGTCATCCAGCTCATGAGCAGGCTCTAGCTCATGTTTTCTGATGTCAGTTCCAATTAGGTTTCCAAATCATCATATCAAAATATATATGCTGGTCCAGTTATTATTCTTTGGTTTCTTTTTAAAAACTTTCTTTGGGGGGCGCCTGGGTGGCTCAGTCATTAGGCGTCTGCCTTCGGCTCAGGTCGTGATCCCAGGGTCCTAGGATCGAGCCCCGCATCGGGCTCCCTGCTCAGAGGAGAGCCTGCTTCTCCCTCTCCCACTCCCCCTGCTTGTGTTCCCTCTCTCGCTGTCTCTCTCTGTCAAATAAATAAAAAAAAAAATCTAAAAAACTTTCTTTGGTTGCTTTTAAAAAACTCATTGTGTTTTTTGAAATATTTTTTAAAATATCTTTTTTAGAACATAAAGTGATACAACAGACATTCACATTTCATTTTACAGTTTTTGAAATCTACTCACTTAATAAATTTTCCTTTAAAACTTGGAACAATACTGTAGTATAGGAAATCTCTATTATCTTTGAGGAAAGTGAGGCTCAGAGAGGTTCAGGGACTTGTCCGATGATACACAGACAGTGCTGGAGAGTGGCTGCCCCTGGGACAGAAGGGTTTCAGTGAGTAAAATTTGATGCCTAGACATTTGGGGCAAACATGAAAATTTAGTCAGAATTGAGAGTGTGAGAGGAGGTGAGAGTTGCTTCCATCCCCTGATTGTTCAACCAAACGCTCATTTAGGCCATGGCTGTAAAAGGGCATTGCATATGGAATTAAGGTTACTAATCAGCTGAGCCTAAAATAGGGAGAATTTCCCAGGTCATTCCAATGGGCCCAATCTAATCACCTCTAAGAGAAGAGGAAGGCAGACAGATGCAGCAGAGGAAATGTAAGGCTGAAAAGGATTCTACCTGCTGCTGCTGGCTTTGAAGATGGAGACAGGGGACCATGAGAGAAGAATGCGGGCAGGCTCCAGAAGCTGAGAACAACCACTGGATGACAACCAGCAAGGGAACAGGGATCTCAGTCCTACAACTTTATGGTGCTGAATTCTGCCAACAACGTGAATGAACTTGGAAGCAGAGCCTCCACAAACCAAAACAGTTCTGCTGACACTTTAACTGCAGCCTTGCGAGATCATAAGCAGAGAAGCAGCTGAACCGTGCTGTGCCCAGACTTGCAACCTACCGAACCACGAGACAGTAAGCTGGTATTGTTCGAACCTGCTAAATTTGTGGTGATTTGGTCTAATGGTAATAGAAAACTGATTCAACTGAGATTCTGCTTTTAATTTCTAAATTGTTTCAATCATTATGTTAGGAGTTTAGGGCCCTTCTCTTGTTTTCCTCCTCAGGGGTCATTTCTGGCAGAGGAGCTGCCCAAGGGTTGATAGCCACATGAAATAGGAAGTGCTATTTTATTAATTTGGGCAAGTACTGCTAACTGGCGAGAAGCAGGGGCTTCCTGAGAAGCTCATATCCAAGAATAGAGCTTAGACTTGAGGCCAACTTGGAGGATCCTATGTCTTCCTTTCCTGATTAGAATGGGCCTACAGCTCTTCAGAAACTGGGGACAAAGGGCTAAAAATATGACCATGGCCCTGCCTAAGCATGCTGCCACCAAGAAGGCCCTACCACCAAGGGCAGGAGGGAGTGTAGCCATTGAGAGCATAATGACACCACCCACTGGTGGTGGCCCAGTGAATGTTAGACTCTTACCAGTCAGATCAGGCATTGCTCTTCCACTGAGGGAGAGTGAGTTATGGATGGTTGGGATGGGAGAAGTGGAAGTTTCTTCCATGAACAAGGCTGAAATATGAGGAGAGGTAGAAAGGACCTTCCTTACCACTTTACAGACTGAAATATTCTTTTTGGGTGGTCATGAGATGGAGTGGAGAATGTGGGAAACTGTGAATCAGTACCATTCGGAATACTATGTCTGAAGCTGGCAGAGTGAATTCCTTCAAAGCACTAAATCCCAGATGCTTTTAAAATAATTGTGATGACAGAAACAATCACTGGATATAAGAAAAGGAATAAAGAATTAGATCTTTCTCTATAAGTTTAACATTTGATTCTCACATGTGTTTAAAATTCCTGACTGGTAGAAAAATGGATCATTTGAGAGGAGTCCTTTAGGACGATATCAATATTCACTATTTTTGTCTCATGAATAAGAGTGAGGGGAAATTATGTTGAGCGGTGTGAAGCCAGGACCATTGGAGGAGTGGGGTTAATGGCTACTACAGGCACACAGAGAGAATTTGAAGAGCTGAACCATCAAATGTTAGCCTGAGAAGTACGTGAAAGTTTAGGCAGTGAGGGTGGAGGTGAGACCGGGGAAGACTGTGAGTCCAAGAGTAAGTGGTCAGTTTTAGGACAAGGCATTCCGAGGTGTCCAGGGCATGCGAGATTATCTAGGAGCTAAGTGGTGTTTCAGTTTAAGTATATACAGTTGACCCTTGAACGACACAGGTTTCGACTGTGCAGTTTCACCTATACACAGATTTTTTTCAATAAACACAGTACAGTTCAATAAATGTATCTTCTCTTCCTTATGATTTCATTAATAGCATTTTCTTTTCTCTAGCTTACTTTATTGTAAGAATACAGTATGTAACACATATAACATAGAAAATATGTGTTAATAGACTGTTTATGTTGTCAGTAAGGCTTCTAGCCAACAGTAGGTTATTAGTAGTTAAGGTTTGGGGGACTCAAAAGTGGATTTTTGACTATGCAGGGGGCCAGCACCCCTAACCCCCACTTTTTTCATGGGTCACCTATATTTGCAACTATAAATTGTTCTTTGCCCTGGAATGTGTCCGAAATTGAGAATATAGTTCAATTGGCTGCATCTCAAGAATTCACTCAAGTTCACTCTTCTCTTGGTTTCAAGAAATAAGATAACTCTCTCTTATCTATAGAGAGAGGATTGCAATTTGGTCCTTATCTGCCCTTCCTCTTTGTGCCCCTTAGACATCTAGATGGAGATGTTTAGTAGGCAGTTGGATAAACAGTCTAGAGCTAGATTGGAGATACACATTTGAGATGTGTCAGTGTATGGAGGTATTAATATCATGGAACCAGAGAAGGTGCAGCTAGAGGAGCTTGCTGTCATCAGGGTTCCAGGCCTTCCTACATGTCTAGTAGAAAAGGAGCAACCAGGAATAGAGATGAGATAGGGCTACCCCTGAGATAGGGAAAACCAAGAGAATGATGCCACAGAAGACAGAGAAGAGAAGGGTGTGTTTAGAAAGAAGAGTGTGTCAGCAAGGTCAACTGCTATTGAAAGGGTGAGATGAGAATGGGAAATTGGCCAGTGGCTTCAGTCAGATACAGGTGACCTTGATAAGGGCCAATTTAATGGAGTGATAGGGATGAAAACTAGGATGATGTGGGTTTGGAAGGGATAGAGTGGTGAGAAAGTGGAGACACAAAATATAGACAATTCTTTCCATGAGTTTTGTTGGGATGGGAAGAGAATGGAGAAGTATCTGATGAACATTATGTTCTTATTACGTTCTTTGTTTTGTTTTTTAGATGGGTATGCCAATGGAAAATTGTGTGTCAGTGTGTGTGTGTGTGTGTGTGTGTGTGTGTGTGTGTGTTTGTGAGAGAGAGAGTCAAAGAGACAGAGAGAAAGAGAAGAGAGAGGTTGATTATGCATGAGACATGTGCAAGCATAAACCTACCTAATATTAAACTGTTTTAGAAAGCACATTAATATATAATCTTTAAGGGTAGAATCTGCCTGACATTATCTTGAATAGAATTAAAATACAAGTTCAGTCAAGGAGATCTTCCCAATCTAAAAAAGCAATTATTTCACTATCACTCTCACCCATGTCTTAAGTTTATAGCCCTTTTCATAGGGTGTGGGTAGCAGCAAATCTGGTAATAATAAAGACAGCTGTTGGTATCACTACCCTCTGCCATCCCTGAAGACAGCCTGCTTATTTGATGTTCCAGAGACATAAAGGAAGAGCATGGTGAGGTGGTTTCTCCAACATGCCCCAGAAGCTGTGAGCTAGAATTCCAGAGCCTAAACCCTCTCCTCTTAAACACATACCCTGTCAACCCCTTAAAAAGAAAGAGATGACAAACACAAGAGATTAGTGGCTTACTAAAGTCTTTATCCTGTCAAAAACTCGAGGGCATGAGTAACCAGGAGAAAAATTATTCTACAATATACCACCCACATCTACCATAACGTCTGAAATGGGAGATTTTTTTTTTCTGAATAGTATTTTTTTTTTTTTTTTGGTCCAAATTGAAGAGTGATGAGAAGATTGTAGGCTGACTGTTGTAGAATAAGAGCCTCCACTGATCCCCAAATATATACACAAAGGGACTAGGCAGAGTGAATGCATTTTCTTGCGTTGAATAAAAAAAATAAATGCCCAGCTTCTGCAGCCTTTGTGATGTATAAGAACTCTGATATAATTTAATGGGAAATTATAACAGAACTATTAAGATAAGTAAGAAATTTTAAAAAGCCATTGCCTTTGTTCCCTTGAAATGAGTGACTCTGGTTAGCAAGATTATTCAATTTGAAATAATTAGGTTTCTGGTTCCTGTAATTTAGGCCTTACCTGTCACTGCAAATTATCTAAATTGTTTTATATATACATATATATATATAAAAAATTATGTCATGTCAATAAGACTAAATATTTTTCAACATTTATATTCAAAGACTATATTTATTTTCTAAAAAGCTCTAATACATTGGTAATGCTTGGACAAAAGGTTTTTAAAAGGATATTCACATAATTATTTTTACCACAGAATATTGCTTATATGACACTTTGGTGAGGTTATGGATGTAGATTTCTTTTAAACTCTTATCTTATAGGGTTGAATTTTCTTGTTGTCAGAGAAATTTTAAGACACCATCCAACATGCTATTAAATAACATGATAGTTGGGGTGCAGAGATGTTTTAATCTGCAGTGACTGTGTGCCTTGTGCCATAACCTTCCAGATCTTACTAAATCTAGCCTTGACTGTAGAGAATTCATCTGATTCCATTATTTAGGTAAGTAGAATTTTATAGCCATTAAAAGCAAAGCAATAATTCCTTTCACTGAAGTTGAGCCTAAGATACTGTTTAATACATTTAATTACAATAAAATTGAGTCCTGGGACACTACTAGCTCACTGATGGACCTCAAATGGAATTATTAATTTAATAATAACTTTTATTCAGTACTTATTCCCTATTCTGTGCCAGGCACTAAACTACATCCTCAACATATTTTATCTTGTTTAATTCTCCAAATAACCACAGGAAGTCAGTACTATTTGTGTTCCACATGGACATATTAGGAAAAGAGGTTCAGAAAGGTTGTGTAATTTGCCCAAGACCACACAGTTTGTTCTTAGAGACAGAATTGCTTCTAGGGCCTATCTAAGGCCATATTATGATACATTGAAATAGACACATTCTCTATCCAACCAGATAACCCTGTAGCTAATCTGACTATAGGATAAAATTTACCCTTTTTAGCTATTCAATCTCTAACAATTTGCTGGGATAAGATGTGCTTATGGGCATTCTCTGTGGTATTCTTAATTATTCTTTATTACTCAAGGGTAAAAGAGGGCCATCACATGACTGTCACTGCGGATGTGCAGGTGGGTAGACAACATTCACTCATACATCCAATCATCTACTATTTATTAAGCACCACTCTGTGTCAGGCACTGCTAGAATGAAGAACAAAACAGCCTGGGCTTCATTCTCTTTGAGCTTCCTGTCAAGTGGATGGGACATTCATAAAATAAATGAACAACAAATAAATCAATGTAAAAAGTACTTTGGGGGGGGTGGGAAATCTGGTTTCTATGAAAGAAATAACCAGTACTTGGTTATTCTGTATTAGGAAGTCAGGCTCTACAAAGAAGGGGCGTTGGAACTGAAATCACTATCGGCATACCCTAAAAGAGGCGCCGGTGAAGAGACTATGTATATCCATTCATTCAACAAATATCTGCTGAGGACTTGCTATGTGTAAAGCACTCTGCCCAGTGCAAGACCTACATCGGTGAACAATGCAGAAATCTGGTCCTATCTCTGTAGAGTTTCTGGTCTCATAAAAATGCCAAATCTAATGCCTCACTGAAGCTGTAGGAAATGACTCTAGAAAAAAACAATTTAATTTAAAAAGAGAAAGAAGCCAGTTAATGTAAATACTTGTGTTAGTAATATGCTTTGTTTTGTTTTTTGCTGGTTAGTTAAGAAGAGTACTTGAGACATATTCAGCCCCAAAACTATGAGTCACAGTGCTATGCCTAGAAAGCATTATTATCATTAAGTTCTCAAAAAAAAAAAAAAAAAAGTTTTGAACATGCTATACTCATTCAATTCAGAAAGTAAAGAAAATAAATGATCAGGTTTCTGAAAGTGAAATCTACCCTATGTCGGAGTGTTGTGCAACACCCACACATAGTTTTCCTACAGGTGGTGCTGTGCAGCTGAATTACTTTAGGTTGACTTAAGTGGTGGATTCAGTTCAAACCACAGACCTAGAGGCATGTTAGTGAATCATTTTGGTCAGCCTAAACATTAGCCGTCATGGATAACATTCCACATACTGCTGGGTTGGACAGGAGTGGTCTTATGATTGAGGTCATATTTATAGATGCTGAGAAAAAGCTCCATTATCTATTCTTTTGACCTACAACTTCATCATTTCGAAACACTTCATGTTTTGATGACATTTGATAGATATCCATGATCTGCCTTGTCTCCAAACAATATAATACATGTTTTCTTAATTTTGTCTTTAAGAAAAAAATATCCCTGCTTATGATGATCATATAGAGCTACGGGTTCACTTTCTCTCTAGAGATTAAATACAGACTATTGTCTTCAAACATGTAACCAGATCTCCTGGGTTCAAGACCCATCCCACCCCAGCCCTGGATCTGGCTCCTTGTGTTGGACACCGTCTTTGTACCCACCTTCCCAGAGTACATTCCAAAACATCTCAGTTCCTGAGAGAAGAAACCCAAGATAAAAAACTAAAGGAAGAGTATTGTCCAGAGCTCTGGTGTCCAGTCTCAGGTTAAGCCTCTTCCCTGGGACTAAAACCTGAGCTGACCATCTCTGTCCGAGAACATGTTGCTCCCTACTCAGAGAATGAGGCCTTACCTTCAGGCCAAATAAGACAAGCACGTGTGAATACACTCTAATAATAGTCATACAAGTGGCACTGATAAAGAACAGTAGGAAGATTATTTCACCCAAAAAAAGGCCCATGAGATGAAGGAAGAGACATACTATTTGGCACTGCCCATTTTCTGAGTGTGTACAAAGAAGCAAGGTAGCTTTAAGGGAATGCCTGGCCATCATGGCCAATTCTTTGGTGCTGGTTCTCTTCAGGTGGGATGAGGTGGGGAAAGAGGAGCCATCTGAGGGCCCTGCTCATACACACAGCCTGGGTGAATAAACTGTGAATTTCAAGTAAAAGTAGAAAATCTGGAGCAGGTCTCTTTGTGGCTCTGCAAGGCACTGATGTTGGCTGATACAGGCACATTCTACCCTACTCACCACCTCCCCAGCTGTCTTCACTCAATACGGAAAATTTAAGTAATATTGACTTTCAAATATATCTCCGGACACAGCTAAAATTAACCTCAGAGAACAGACTCTCTGGAAAAATCTGGAATACAACACAACGTTGGTTTCCTCAAGGACAAGACTTCTATGCAGTTAAGAGATAAAGGAAATCAGTGAGGAGCAGAAGTCATCTTTTATCCCACCCTATATCCTCTCCACACAATCCACCAGGTGCTCTGTCCACAATTTTTGAGTAAAGAGAGAAAGGACAGTTGCTCAGCTTCTCAGTTTTTCAGAGGCTATAGCACTACTCATCAAAAGGATGTGTATGTGCCATGGTGATCCCATAAGGCAAGCTTCTTAAGATAATTCTGATGCTCTCTACAGAAAGTGAGGATGGTTATGTACATGTATTTCCATGTAGAATGTTTACATGAAACAATTCCCAATTTAAAAAAGATCATTCCTACCAACTTTTTCTTCCTACTTTAGATAGGAGATACTGATAGGAGATCTTACTGGGTCTGCTGAAATATAAAACAGGTCAACTAAACATTAACAAGATCTTAAGAGGAATAATAAAGCCAAACCACACTGGCTAAGGACCGTAGCATGATATTCCAATAGGTAACTAACAATAACAGAGCCCAGTGGATTCTGGAAGTCAACACGAATTGCACTGTTTCCATTCTGTTCTGCAGCTATCCATTCAAAACATCTGAAGTCATTCTGCAAATCTAACATAGAAAAGGCCTCTTTTCTCCTTGATGTGGGTCTGTGAAAAATTCATGATCTAAATGCCAGAGAGAATAACTTTATTAACAACTTAGTTTCTAAGCGACAAGAAATGAAGACATTCTCTGATCTTGACCAATTCCACAAGTGGAATGTGTATCATCCAGCTAAACTCTGATACCCAAATGGTTTTGCCCATTCTTTTTTTAAACACAAAGTGGAAAATGTCAGAAAGATAAACTTCATCGAAATAGAAACTTCTTTTGTGGTTCTTCACTTAAGTCAAATGAGCTTGGTATTGTTGGTATTATAAGTAATTGGTACTTAATAAGTACTTTATCATCATCTGAATATTAGAAAAATGGTGAATTTCCATGTTATCATCAAAAAATCGATTAATGAAGTATTCTGGAAGGTATATATAAGGCAATATATAAGCCAATAGATGTAAGTAAGCACTTTTGGCAATAAACATTATACATATTAAAGTATTGTTTATTATCATTATGTATTGGTATGATTTAAGAACAATACTGATTTCCCTGGGTATTGACTCAAATTTAAGTGGACACTAATTAATAAAATACATTTTAACAGTGTCTCCAAGGGAAATTCACATAATATTTTTTTCCCAGGCCTAGGTCCAAAAGTAGCTGGGAACATCTTGGAAAAGGATATGGCCCACTCATTACTCATGCTACTCACTCCCTACAGATCTGCCTTCCAACTACCAACTAGCTAAATTTCTTCTTGGCTTGTAAAAACTGAGGAGTTCACAACCTCAGGAAATACAGTTGTAAGCTGTGTGTGTGCTGGGGGTGTTTGAAGCAAGATAGCTATTTTCCTCAAACAGTTAAAACAGTTTAAAAAAACAAAAGCAAAACAAAACTTTGGTTGCAACTAGGTGACTCCTAAGTATTTTCAAAGGGCCAAGTCAGACCATCACCACTCAGACAACCCTTTCCCATTCTTCCCTGCCAAAGTTCCTCCTCACTTGGTACCTTTTAAATTCTCATTTATATCCATACCCATCTCTGTCTGGACACAGTTGTCATATAAGGGGGTTGTGAGGGGCACAGTTTACAGGAATCTATAGCTGAACCTTCCTATATTAAAAAAAAAAAAGATGAAAGAGAAAGAAGTGTCACTCTGTATTAAAGGCATACAAGATCCTTCTTTTATTAGTGTGACATGACTTTGGCATTCAAAGAAAGCTGATGAGTAACACCCCACCCCCATCACAGAGGCTTGGGGCAGTCCCATTGCAACCAAAAGCACTCTTTCCCTGCTTTCCATTCTTACAGTTTAGTGTAAATAGCTCTTTGCTGTCAGGAGCATGCAATGAAATCAGAAACTAAGGGATCCTATTTGCACACACCCTTCTAACAAAAAGAGAAGTTCACAAAGATGTTTCACTCATTAGGCCACCTCTGCTTTTAGGCTGTGGACTGCTTCCCACTAGGCAGTGGGGAAAATGTGGGCTTCAAAACTTAACCATGACTAGAACATGCATCACAGTGTGAAGGAACTGCAGAGCGAAGGAATGGGTTCCCACCACAATTTGTTCATGCTACACACTGATTCTGTCCCATTCCACCTCCCCAAATCTTTACATTCCACTTCTAACGAGCATCTTCAGTGCCCATTACCTCTGAACAGCCACATCTCAGAGGAAAAAGCAAGGCTGTGATTGTAAGATTAACCCGTAAGTTATCTGACCATCAAAATTTCACATTTTTAGCACACCAAAATTCCAGGGGTTTTACAGAGCTTCATAAATAGGAGGATGAGGCTGGACCTGTCCAATATGGGCATTTCCGTAAGATGAAAGGAACTTGGGCCCCAGCTCTGTCACAGGCTCGTGTGTACCCTTGAACAAGTCCATTTGCCTCCCTGAGTCTGTCTTCACCTCCGTAGAAATACATAGATTAGTCTAAATTGTCTCCAGGGTTCCTTCCAGCTCTGAAATCCAATGACCTGTAATTATTATATGGGTGGTATATTTCAATACTTAGCAGAAATTAGAAATGTCAAGAAAAAAGCCTCTTCTTTAAACATTTCCAAAACTTGGAACTCTGATTTCATAATAATCTTAAAGGCTTAGAAACCTGCCCACACTCCCAAGTTTATGTCTTTATCAACCAAGGATGGAAGAACTGGAAGAAGTTTGGTTTGAGCAAATCTCAGTTTACAATTTTTTTTTTCCCCAGGAGGGTTTTATTTTGCTTAATCTGTTTTACTGATGTTAATTTTGAGGAAAATATGGTCCAATTGTTCCTAAGTCATTTTGAAATTCAACAGAATACAATTTAGTTCCAGTTATTTTCCATCTAACCCAAACTCTATAAACTCATTTATCTTTCAACTAGGCATTCCTTTAGTGATGACTAGATACCAACATTGAAAAGGCCCAAATGTGGTTTTAGACATGAAGCCCAGGGAGTTTGAAAAGACTCTACATTTGCCCCAAATTTCTCTCTTAACTCAGACTACTTGGCAGGCTTCTACTGGGAGCATGACTATTGTCATGACCTAACTATAAAGTTCATTTTAAGAACATTTGACCTAGTCTGTCTTTCTTTTTCACAGATACTCTCCTACTGGGTCTTCATAAGGACATGGACTTTTCCTGGAACCTCTAGACCATCCTACTATCACTGTCTGTCTTCCTTGAAACTCCATGGAAGTGGCAGCACATGGCAGTATGTGTTCATCCTAAATTCTTACAGAGGGGAACGAGTTAGCCAACCTTTACCAGAGCAGGGACATTATTATGTGTCTGGCTCCAAACAAGCTCTCCACTGCCAAGGTGAGAACTTCCTGGCACACAGGAAGTTCACAAAAATTATTTGTAGAGTGAACACACTCTATCATGAGGTGATACAACCTAGAATAAATGAATAAGACATATGAAAAGAATAAAATAATCATTTCAAACCTTTCAGATTGGGCATTAGGACTTTTCCCAGAAATAATTATTTTCTGGAAAAATAGATGATCTGAGTCCTATAGTTTTTTCATTTATAAAATTTGAATGAGAAGCGTCCCAAGAATCATATGCATCATAAGCAGTTATGGCTAGTTTAACCAAAAGATATGGATAGCTGTCGAATTCTATAATGCCTGCTGTATTTTATCAACAATGAGTTACTTCTATAATTGAATTAATCAATAATTAGTGAAAACAGTCATTTTGACTATTTTTCTCCATTGAATTGAATTTTACTAGTTGTTTTAACATACTGTCAACATAAACCAAATCACCTTATTGGAACATTCTTTTTTTTCCCCCTCACTCAATAGTTTCTGCCTTTAGGTAGCACTCATTTGTCCAATAAATAAGTGGGAGGGCCTTCTGTGCCAGGCCCTATTCTAGGCTCTGGAGAAATAGCAGAGAACAAGAGAGATAGTTCCTGCCCTTGTGAAACATATATTTGAGCAGAAAGAGATGACTAATAAATAAACAATTACATAAATAAGACAAGGTTGGAAAGTTAGAGGTGAAAGAATCAGGTAAGGGAGGCTAGTGGTAGCAGGCAGGCAGTGTAGGATGGATGGTCAGGGCCTCCCTGAGGAAGGAACGGTGGAGCTGAGAACTGACAGGTGAACAGCCGGCCCACACAAAGATCTGGGAGAATGGCATTCCAGGCAGAAGGAAGAGTAGAGGCCAAGCCTGGGGCAGAAAGAAGCATTGAGTATTTGAGGGGTGGAAAAATAAGACCAGTGGGGAAGACGAAGGTGGTACAGGAAGAGGTTGAGAGCACCCAGGGGTGGACCTTGTAAGGAACCCACAGCAGAGTTTGAAGCTAGAGGGTGACCATTGTGATTTGTTTCTAAAGGATCCCTCGGACTCCGGGGAGGGTGGAATATAGGAGGGTGTAGGAGTTATTGCTGCTGCCCAGGTGTGACATGAGAGGTCACAAACTCGAGTGGTGGCCATGGGGACAAAGCAAACAGGTAAGAGAGGGATCTCAGCAAAGGCAGGAAGACTTCCTGGCTGATTGACTGCAGGGAGTGAGAGAAAATGCTGGGTGATGCCTTATTGAAATTAATGAGATCTACTAATTAGGATAGCATTTTACCATAAACAAATTATTAAGCACTTTTCCTGCCATTATCACTGTCCTGCCTTCAGGAATAAGGCTTAAAGATCATTAAAAAGGCATCTGACAGGAGTCAGGGGACCTCTAATATTTTCTAACCATGGGGAAGGGAACTGCAGAAGTTGAGCTATAATAATATGTCACATTTATAAAGCACATTGCTGTTTATGAAGGGCTTTCATATCCATGGTCTCCCTCATACTCTTTATTTTTCTTCAATTTATATGACATTTCCATCGAATGGGGTGGATTAGTAAGCTGGTGCATTCACGTAACAAAAACCGGATTCTGATGAAGAGTTTGTTGACATTCCACTGCTTATTATAAGTTTTTTTTTTTCTGAAATCTTGCCTGATGACAAGAACTTCTCTTCTAACAGAAATAGTTTTCAGTAATTTAAAGGAAACATTTTTCCATTATCTTTTTTGTTTCAGTGTTCTCCATAGATCACCCTGACCAGATTTACGAAAATAAGATTCAATCAGAGTTTTAAGAATTCCAGCATTATGAAAGTTTTGAAATGATTACGCTTTTTTGCCAAATGAAAAGGAAATTCCGATTGTTATGCATGAATTAATTAGGGCCATAACCTCCCAGGCCTGTACAGGGATCAAAGCAGGCTTCTGCCCCAGAGCAGCCTGAGAGCGGGAGCTGTATGCAAACAAGCACTGTGATCTTTCCAAGTGCACGGTCATGCTGCTGTCTCAGCCAGAGAGAATACCAGACACCCAGCCCCAGAGCCTTGTACAGAGGGACTGGTGTCTGCTTTCCCAGAAAAGAAACCAAGCAAGGTGCCCCAACCCAACTATGATGTCCTCCTAGGGGAAGGCAGCATGGCTGAGAAGCACAGACAGCACAATGGCTAGAGGAAAGTGGAGACCATCCAAATATGCTTCCTGGGCTTTCCCTTCCCAAGAGAAACCTCAGAATAAAGTAGAAAGTGCAGGGACTTCGGAGAGCAGTGACAAGGTAAGAATGTTGGCTTCATGATGAGCATCCAGCCTCCTCTGTGCAGTGGAGACCATCCACTCCCTCAAAGGGTTAATGGGAGGATCAAAACCCATAAGATATCACAGATATACTAATGACTGTGGTGAACATCACTAATCTTATCAAAGAGAATCTCTATTAGACATGCATGAAAAATAAGCAGAGGAGTACTGATAAATGTCCTCACTGGCCACGCTGCAAGTCAGTTCAATGATGATTTACTGAAGTATGGTCCTTGGCACAGTGAAGATAAAAAAGATGTTGTCCCTCCCCTCATATTTTTCTGTTTCCTGAGGTACATACCTGGTTATAATTCAAGAAACTGTGATAAATACGTACAGAAACACAGGTAAGAGTCTATGAGAGCATAGAGCCTAAGGGAGACATTCATCCTGGCTGAGGACTTAAGAAGGCCTCATGGAGCAGGTGGTGGTGAAGAGGGAGAAGGGTTTCAATAAAGTGGATGGAGGAGAAGACCAGCAGCAGAGGCACGAAAGATGAAATTGTGGGATCCCTTCAAGGAACAAAGTCAAAGATAGAGGAAGTTAGATGGGAAGATGGGCTTGAATGTAGCTAGAAATCTAATTAGGAACAAGACTGAGCCAGAGAGCTTTAAGTCCCCACAAATCTTTCCAAGATACAACCTAGTTTTCAGTAGAAATGCAGGTGGAAGTTTTCAGGCTCACAAAGAATGTTACTCTTTGACTTGCATAAAGACAACCAAGCAATAAAGTCTACCACTGGGTTCCCAGTGATGGTTCCAGGGAATCCATGTGCCACCCCAAATCACCCTGAGCCAGAGCCGTGGTTATTGTTGAGCCAGGGCAGAGGGTAGATGGACTCTGTTTCACAAGGTGGGCTGTCTGCTCTATCCCAGGAGGGGTCCCCATAGACCAAAAAAAACATTCTCGTCTCATCATCCTTGGGATATTTTAGACTTTATGCTAATAAAATAAGGATGCTCTGTGCTCAAAATTTTCAGATCATTTTAAAAGAGCAAAGACCCCCAAGGTCATCTGTGCCATCTGCTCCTTCTCCTGAATGAAAAACACAAAAAGAGAGAAGAAGGGAGGAAGAATGGGAGGGATAGAGAGAGAGAGAGAGAATGCACCAGAAAAAACAAACAAACAAAAAAACTGCATTTGGTGACAAAAAGATAAGGAGAACCCAAAAGTCTGGATGTTAGTAAGATATAACAAAAATAGGAAAGGGAGAGAAAGGAGAGAAAGACAGAGGGAACAGGTTTTAAAAGAAATAGGAAACGGAGAGCTGAAAAGGGAGAGCAGGGAATTAACAGATATGGCGGAGCATTTGCATTGAGCTCAGGAGTCTGTACAGGAAGCAGCAAGGGGAAAGGAGAAGACATAGGAAAAGAAAGGAATGTAGATTCTAGGACATGTAAGAGATTTGGGGTCTCCACTCAATCCTCTGCAGGTTGCCTGGCCTTTGTCACCATCCCTGGTTGGCCAGGCAGCAGCCTGCCTCAGAGCTCCCGGCCTGATTCCTGGACCACAATCTTTCCCCTCAGTCCCAAGCCCCAGTCTCCATCTGCCTGAGCCCCAGAAGTGGCCCAGCATAGTCAGTTATACAATCTCTACTGGATTGGAAAGAGATTTCCCACAGAGCCAGGGAAGCACTGGTTTCCCAGGCTGGACACTGGACCAAAGGGGGATTGGTGAGCTACTGCTACAGGGGCTGTTACCCCACTGTTATGGCTGCCTCCCTCCTCTCCACCTCCTCTCTCATGCCCCTGCTGGGGTCCCAGCACTGTGCTTGAGAAGAGGAAAATGGGACCCATTCCAACATTCTCAGGAGGACCCCAGCAGTCAGGCTTTTCTGGGGCTTTCTAAAAATTAGTGGCAGTTACTCAGAGAGTCCTGCTCAATCATAACAAGCTGCTTTGTCTTAGCATCCTCAAGACTGCAGACACCAGGTGATCTCTCAAGAACCACTTCTTCATTACTTCATGTGGTCTAAGCAAGCTGTAAAAATTGGTGATACTTAATATTCCTTCTCAGGCTCTGAAGAAAGCTCTGGAAAATCTCTCCTTGGGGGGGGGGGCAGTGCGGGACATACCTGTAAAATTTTGTATGCATTTTGGGTGTTACGGCTTTCCTCTAGCCCCCTACCCCATCCATGGACCCCAGAGAGTCCATTGATTCCATATTAAGACTCCCTGGTCTATAACTACTTTCCAGAAACCTCTGATTTCTTATTTCAGACATGGAGGATAGCATTGGAAAATGCTCAGGACTGCAGCCTGAATACGAGGCATTGCTAAGCCAGGAGGAACCAAAGTTTATCAGCCTCCTTTATGTTTTATCCAGTTTGTAACTCTGCTTCAGCTAAAAAATCACAAATAGAAAACAACACATCATGGAGACTCAGACAGCAACTTTCCTTTCCTTGATTCTTGGAAGTTAAAAAAAAAAAAAAGTATATATTGCCTTAAGAATGATACAGTTTGGGTTATTTACTGGACTGGCTAAATCTTTAAAGAAAAAATGTGTATGGATGTAAACATAGTATATAAACCAGACCCAGGCTATTTCATAATTATATTTGCTTATGACTAATCATATTCACTTTCTACTGAAAAATACTTAATACTTCATAACACTTCAGAACAAGAATTTGCTTTCAACATGAAGGTATTGCTGTCACTGCCTATTTTTTCCTTGCTTTGTGATTGTAAGTGCTGATCACAGCTCAGATAGTTGTAAAATATAAACCTGCTATCATAGCTTGCATGTAATGAGTTCTAAATGTGTGACCTATTTACAATAGTAAGCTGTACATTAGGCACCACAAACACTTAAAATGCCAGATACTGCCACACTTTTATGACAGTCATTAACTGAGTCACAGCAGCAAATATTTAATGTGACAGTTACATTAACATAAAGCTCTGCTGATAAAGAAGCATGTCTTGCAATTTGCACTGCATGATGCAACATGACTATGTACTCTGACAGTGATGGTCTTCTACTTGGTCCAGAAAGCCTTGAGGCAACAGTTTCTGAACCCTTTCCCTGTTGGCAAGTGAAGGAGAAACAATTTCAATCTGATGATTGAACATCACCTACTTCTGAAAAATACATCTCTTACCTAGGCACACTTGACATATACCTGAGGGTTTCTGATTAATCTAAATGATAGAACATTTCTTTCAGTACAACTGTAATTTGAAGATATGCTTCTATTCAATGGCTTGTTTCAAAAGGAGGTGCCAGGACCAGAGTGATGGTTTTGTGGTAGTAAACACAATTACATGTAAGATTTAAAATATATCCCCCATCCTCCTAGATATACCAAAGAAATAACCATACTACTTCTTTAGTCTTCCTGCTTCTAATTCCAGAAATGTGAACTTGGTACCCAAGTTCTCAAATATCCAACTTCTAAAGATGTCCCCACAGTTGGATTCCAAATATCTTTGTTTCATTTTCTGGTATTCAAGAAAACCATTGTTTCCAGAAGAATTATGTAACAAAACCATAATTACCAAAAATATTTGTGTGTAAGACTGTTGAATCACAGACCTGTACCTCTGAAACAAATAACATATTATATGTTAAAAAGAAGAAGAAGAAGATAGCAGGAAGGGAAAAAGGAAGGGGGGGAAATCGGAGGGGGAGACAAACCATAAGAGACTATGGACTCTGAGAAACAAACTGAGGGTTCTAGAGGGGAGGGGGGTGGGGGGATGGGTTAGCCTGGTGGTGGGTATTAAAGAGAACACATACTGAATGGAGCACTGGGTGTTATACACAAACAATGAATCATTGAACACTACATCAAAAACTAATGATGTAATGTATGGTGTTTAACACAACATAATAATAAAAAAAGAATATTTGTGTTCAAACGTATTTTGTGTAACTGTGGAAATACAATGCTAACCCAGGCTACTCTCTTTGGTACCACTTCTTGATTTTTTTCTATCTATGATGAACATTTTCTGGTAGTAACTGCCACTGATGGACATCAATAAGCACACTTAGCACACCTGAGATGTAGGAATTGACTCCATTTAGAGGCACTGATAATAGTTTATATAAAGTGGCCATTTGTGGGCTGAGAGAACATGTCATAAATCAAGACCAGATGAACAGTATCTCTTTCCACATTATGGTAGAAATGTACCACCTGCCCTGAATCTCAGGAACACTTCTTTCTTATCAGTTTACAGTAGGAGTTGCAAATTTAGAGACCTACTGAGATTACTCAATATCATTGATGAGTGAAATGGGCCAGATGTAATACAATATGGAATAGTAGGTTTTGCGGAAAAATGAAAAGTGAATGAACAATGTAAAATGGGCAGTTCTACACATATGAAGCAGATGTCATCATTTAGGAGAGCAAGACCAGAGTAGTAGACCCTGTAATTATTTGAAAGGCAGGAAGCCCAGAGTTTTATGTGAAATCACCCAAATTTTCAATAGTGGCAACCAATTTATTTGGTTTGTGTCTATGGGTACAGTTGTGTCCATTGATCATAAGATTGCAAGTGCAGTCTATGGTATTTAAGAAACAAATAATCCTCTGCTGTTCACGGGGAGCTCTGGATAAGGCCTTGAAGTCCCTGCCAGCCAGGCCATCCCCCTCTACAGACTGAATTTTGTTGCCACCTTAACTACTACTAATAATTCCCAGTTCTGGTCCTAGAAATCATTCTGAGTCTCATTATTTTCAAGAAGCTGGAATTTAGTTTCATGGATCAGAGATCTCTGACCATGTTTATAGACCATATAATAATAAAAACAATAGCTAACATGTATTGAACACTATCATAAATGCCTTATATGTAGTCACCAAAAACGAGTAACAGCAATCACAATTTACAGGTCTTACTTGATGTCGGGCCCTGATCCACATCCTTCACATATATTAGCTCATTTAATCCTCTGAACAACCCTATGAGGCAGGTACTATTATTATCATTCCCCCCTACATTGTAATAAGGAAACTGAGGCACAAAGAAGTTAAGAGACTTGCCTGGGATGGTACAGTTAAAAGGGTAGAACTTGGATTCAAATCCAGTCAGTCTGATTCCAGGGGCCATATTCTCACCATATGCCATCCTGCCACTTACCAACAAGTACTCAACGACCAAAAGTAAGCAAACAAAACACTGACAGCTGAGACCCACGGGTCTCCACTCCAGTTCTAAATTCTCTAATATGTACATAAATGCATGGAAACATTAATAAGCATTAGGAGAAGTAGGAAATAATTCATTATCAACTGATGATATGATGAGGAAGGGAATTGACATTTATTGAGGGTCCTCCATTTGCAAGTGATTCACCTACATTAATATCTCATTTAATCTTCACCAAAACATCATGCAGGATATCCTCATCCCATTCTGCACCTGGGGAAACAGAAGATCTCCAGTGGAGGTATGTCTGGAAAATAGAGTCCATTAAGGAAAACCACAGAGAAGACTCCAGAGATTATTCCGACTGGAAACACATCACTCTATTTAGAACGAGCAATCTTTTCTGATCATGTCAGTATTTGGCTCTGAACCTGTTAATTCCCATTGGGAAGGACTGGGGGGAAGCAGAGAAGAGTATACCAGCATTACCAGGGGAGCATTTCCAAGATACACTTGACCCCACTTCCACTGGAAGGTAGGCCAGTATGGAAGGAAGGGCGATACAATCCCTCTCTCCCCAGATAAAGGATAAAGTCCAAAGACAGTATACCTCCAATAAGAAAGATGCTGCATGTTTTTGTCCAGGTGACTGGTCTAAAAGTTCAAATGCAAGAATGTTTCCAGTTTGCCTGCCCAACAAGCATGCTCCAGTCCAGCAATTCAGACTGCTGGGACATCTCATCTCCTGCTTCCCTTTTTCATAATGACATCCTAGTTCTCCTAATCCAGCCACATCCCTACACACTTAAAATACTCATCCTCCCATGGTGTATTTACACATTTCAAATATTTGTAGTCCATTAAAAAGATATTGAGCACATGGAGAAATAGAGGTCCACATTTGGAAAACATAAATCTGAGGCCCTGGGGATTACAGGCTCTCTTTTTAAAAATTTTTTCAAAGATGAGAAAGGTTTCCTTTGATAATAAACAGAACTCTAAACCTAGCAAGCTGTGCATTCTTTGTAGGATATTCCTCTCAAAGAGGTTAACCAGCCCTCAAGGAACCTTTTGGTTTGAACGCTGTATCTTCTCATCCCCCTGACTTTGCCTGATATAAGATGGCACTAGTTCTGCTCATCCCTTCTCTCTGTTGCCAGAAGGTGTGAGGGACATCTTCTTCCAGACCCAGAGGGAGTGTGTGTGCCTTCCCTGTACCTCTCCTGCAGTTTCTCACCTTTGCCTCCCAAAAGCCAAAAGATCGCTTGCAGACACTCTTCGAAGTGTAAACAAACCTTGACAGAGCACAGACTATCCATGTATCCCATGGAAAAAAGGGTCTTGCGATCCCCTTATACCCATCTAGGTTCAGGCACTCCCTTTGGGAACCAGGAAGCTGGACATAAGTGGCTGAGAAAGCATTTACCTTCAGACCTCTAGCCATTCACTCCTCTACCCCCCAATGGAACCCCTCCTCCCACCCAACTCACTGTGGTCCTCCCCCTCATTCCTACTCCAGTTACATTTTTCCCAGGAAAGGAGCTGACTCATTTGTACAAAGGCTGGCACGACTTGCTATGCCCCTCTTTTTGAGACATCTGCCTTAACAGGACACAGTCACCCCGATTTGAAAGAAAGATCTAGCTGCAATACTAGGAGGAGGTATCATTGAACTGAATGAGGGAAGTTTTGTAGAGATGGTAGGAGGGATGTGCTTTTTGGGAATTCATGAAATCAGCCTCAGACAAAATTAGATGGTTTTTCCTTTTGTCCCACATAAAAATCATTCTCTTACCTAAAAAGGGGAGCAAAATTCTCACTCCCTTCTCTCTTCCAAAACCCCACTCCTTAATATGCCCATCTCTATTCCGACTCCAAGGCTCCGACTCCAAATATAACACAACCTTAAAACATGGTACCATAAACGGGTAAAGTTTTAATCCCACCTGGACTGCCCCTCCCTCCATTCTGCAGAGGGACTCTTTTGAACCTTACCTCACCCGATTTCCATTGATGGATTCTCCTCCTTGTCAACAAAGAAAAATGAAAGCTGTTAAGCCAGGCTGCTTGCCTTTCCTTCTACCTCTGCCCAAAGCTACCATCTCCACAATGTTGCCCTCTCCACCATCATACCACAACCAGTTTTGTTCCCAGATACCACCAGAAATTGTATGACACTCTCCCTATCAACACATCGCTCCCATCCCAAAGGCCGACACCCATCCCTTCTCCTACTTGTTCCAACACCTAGTTCCAACAAGTATCTATTCTTTACCTTAAATTTTAAAAGTGTCTTCATCTCTGACTTCTCTTCAATTTTACAACATTTATTCCACAAACACTTTGAAAAACAAGCAAACAGAACCTCATCCACTGCCTTCAGGTAGACTTGGACCCTCTGCTGCTTTTGCCTTTGCAATGCCTCCTAATTCAGCTCTCTGCCCCCAGTGATCCAGACTCCACGTAGTTAACACAGGGATATCACCAAGACAGCAGATCTGATTGTGGAAAATCCTTTGGTGCTACCTGTATGAGTACAAATTACCAGAAATTTAGTGACCTCAAACAATACAAACTTACTATCTTACATTTCTGTAGTTTAGAAGTCTGACACAGGTCCCATGGGGCTAAAATCAAGAAATTGGCCAAGTTTTATTCCTTTATGAAAGCTCCAGGATGAATTCATTTCCCTGCATTTTCCACCTTCTAGAAGTCATCTGCCTTCCTTGGCTCAGAGCCCCTTCCTTCATCTTCAGCTACAGCAGATTGAGTTCTCTGACTCACTCTGACCTCCTCTGCTGCTTCCTTCTTCCCCTTCAAAGAACCTTTATGATTACATTAGGCTCACCTGGATGACCCAGGATAATCTCCCCATCTTAAGGGCAGCTGATTAGCAACCTTAATTCCATCTGAAGCATTAATTCCCCTGTACCACATATGGCACAGGCTCTGAGAATTAGGACATGGACATCTGGGGGAAGTCCTTATTCTTCCTACCAGACCACCTCCCCAACCTCAGAATAGAGTGCAAGCTCCTTGATCTGGCGTTATGTACAGTGGTCAAGGGCACAAATGTAAGGCGGGATGTCCTGGGTTCAAATTTTGGCTCTGACTTCTGTTGGCTAGTGAGCTTTGAACGGGTGAATGTATCTATTTCTCATCTGCAAAATGGAGTTGATAATAATAATAGCACCTTCCATGTAGACTTGTTGTGAGGATTAGTTGAGATAAGCATAGGGAAAGCATTTGAAACTGTGATATAATCAGTAAGTGTTCAATAAATATAGCTACCATTATCATTTTATAGTATTGCAATTAGGAATGCATTTGGCTGTAAGTTACAGACAACTGAAGCAGAGGATTATTTTTCTCACACAAGGAGAAGTCCAGAAGGTTTCTGGCACTGGCTCAGCAGCTCAGTGATATCAAAGCCAAAGTCTTTGTGATTCTCTTGGCCTTTCCTCCATAGCTACAAGGTAGCTGCTACATCTACCCCAACCCTTACTTTTTCACTCAAAGCAGTGAAGGACCATGCTAAATATAATACTCTCTTTTTATCAGGAAGGCAAACACTTTCTGCGAGCCCTTCCAGCAGGCCTTTGCTTAGGACTCATTAACCAGAGCCATGTCATATAGCTATCCCTTGCCGCAAGGGAGGCAGGGAAAGTGAATATTTCACTTTTGTAGCCTCTGAATAGAGGTGGCAAAAGAAAAGGGGTTGGGAATGTCTGTTGGTTAGCCATGGGTGTATACAGGAAGAGCACCTGTTTGCCGTACTCTGTCCTTCGTGATCTGTTCTGCTTATGCCTTATCTGTATCTCCTTCCCATACACATTCATCAACTAATATTTATTTAGTATATTCTATGTGCTAGGCTCCAAAAGGCCTACAGTTTGAAGCAGCAGACAGCTAGGTAAAGAAGCAATTAAAATAATAAGGTCATCAGTGTTAGAATAGTGAGAAGCATTGATTGTCATGGGTGAACATCTGGTTAGTATTGGGAGAAGTAGGGAAGTTTTCTCAGGTGAAGTAACATCTATACCAAGACATGAAGCTTATGGAAGGATCCACCAGGTAAGTGGGCAGTTGGGGCAAAGTATGTGTGTTGTGGGAGGATGGTACAGGGAGATTTCAAACTAAGGGACAAAAGTAGGTGGTTTCTGGAAGCCCTTACACTTCATCCCTACCCAACCTCCTCATAGTTTCCAAATGAGTCCTCTCTCATTTAAAATGCTCTTTGACACCCTGAACACATAGCAGACTCTTAAACATCCTGAAAGGCCCAACTCTGACTCCCCAGTCCAGGTTAGGGATCCCATCCTCAGGGCTCCTCTTTGGCAGTGCAGATGGCACTTGTCTCCCACTGACCTGTGAATTCCCAAAAAGAGGGACTAGATTTGTTTTATTCACAGCTATATCCCCAGCACCTCATGGAATGTTGACACATAGAAGGTTTTTAATAAATACTTGTTGGATAAATTAATAAAGCACCAAAAACTTAAATGATAATGCACTAAATAAATATACATAACAAATACAGGTATTTAATAACCCTGTGCTATGAAGGCAAATTAGTATATCCCTCTGCTGGCTCACACATTTTTTCATGCCTTGGTAAAGGAATGAATAAGAACGTAGGTTCTGCGGTCAGATGGTCAGGATTCAAATGGGTCATTTACTCCTTATTAGCAGAACTTCTGGCTTTATCCCATTGGCTTTGGTTTCACCCCAAGTCCAATGATATTAATATCAATCTCATAAGGTTGATTGAAGATGTAAGTACAATGACCTAGGTGAATTATTAGCAATGAATAAATGTTAGAAATTGAGAAGAAAAATGGAAGGGCCAACACTCTTAAAAGACACAAAGGAAATAAGTTCTCAGTCCCCACATAAGAGTGACATATACCTGAAACCAAAGATTAGCATTTTCCTCCCTCCTCATCCCAGGAAGTCTACCTCCCAGGACGCAGAGAAGAGAGGTAGGTTAATAGCAAAATTGGCCCTCCTTGCCTCGCCCACATGAGGTCTGCTAATTAAAAGACATCAAATTCATATTTTAAAAAGTCAGGTTTCCTCTCCAAAACCATGACTAGCTGTAGTCATTAAGAACTTAGGATATAGAGCAAGTTCTATCAAAGACTCTGGATTTCATTGTAAAGCACTCGAGGAAACGAGGTTATAAAAGTTATGTGGCTGCATTTTTATGCTACTATTACTCTCTGGAATTAGTTTCCTACCATGTAGAAAAATGGGAGTGTGAACATGAATGAATTCATCCCTTCCTGTTTATTGCTTCAGCTGAACCCAGAGCTGGGCAGCCTGCTCTGACGGCTCCATAAGTTGCATTTTGTGGTTTCAGCCTGTCAGGGAGGTCACTCACTGATGACTCAGATATGCTGGCCTGAAGGTATTTATGTGATCTCCCGAGTCGGCAGAAAGCCTGCCCTCAGAACAAGGCAAATATATCCCTGCTCTTGATGGCTTCAAGCTCTGCGATGGGGGGGCTGACCTGACAGCTGCTTGTCCTGAGGGAGAAATAAAGGAAACTGGTGAAACACATGCTATTTCCATGAATTCCCACTCATCTGCTGTTAGAAAATTCAGTTGAGACCCTGACAATAAAGGTTAGACTTGTAGTGTCACAATAGAAAGGAAAAGAACTTTAACTTGCCTTCAGCATACCAAACAGGCTGCACTTTGCGAGATCTGTAACTCGCTGAACCATCTAAGACGCACCACGGAAAAACTATCAATGGGCATTTGTCTGAATTTATATTTATGACATCTGTTTGACATGCGGTTTTCATTTAGATGGCAATCCAGATACCGCTTTGCATAAAGTTCTGGCTTTTTGAGCTGTCCAGATCAATTGTCTTTTACCAAATATCTAATTTTCAGATGTTTACAGATGCACCAGAAGAATATTTTCAAATCATTCAAAAGAATGGCATCCAAGAAAAAATGTGAACCAAATGCTAATGAAAATTCTTGTGTTTCATGTAGAAAAATGCTCTAAAATGGAAAAAATCATTCTACCCAAATTTACTGCAAAAAAGAGTAATTTGTCTGTCTTTGAGAAATGAGTTATACCATTGCCCTTCTCTCCCTATTCCTAATTTAGGCAAAAGGCCCATATTAAATGCATTAAACCAGAGTTTAATCATTTTTATAACTAGATGTAGTGAGAAAAAAAAGCCATAAAAAATTCCCAATGCAATGACACAAGCATCTCTGTGAGTCAACTCTTATTTCAGGGATTTATGATAATTCCTCATCTCAAGGAAAAATGAAGCTAATTGAAACAAACTCCGTACTTTATATTAATGCCATTTGAATACACTGCCAGTTACAAAGTGACGGGGAAAATGAGGCCGTTCTCAACAACACCACAGTTTCTCAGTTTTATGTATTTTTTAATTTCCTCTATGGAAAATCTGTTCTTCATAAAAGAACTGCTAGAGAAAAATGTGGAAAAAGTTGATTCATTCCATATTTACATTCTTTCTGGTACCTGGAAATGAACCAATTGCAAAAGTATGCCAAAAAAGAAGTTAGTTAAGTCATTTAGAAAACTCATCTTCCCCCGGGCAAAGGACAAACTTTGTAGGGAAAGTCTTGCTCTGATAATATAAAACACCTTCCAGCCTAATGAGATCTGTCTTCCTAACTTTTACCCAGGCCTCTCAGCAAGACCAACCTTAAGAAAAGGCCGCTTTTCTTTAATACAATGACCTATCCTTCAAACTGCCCACCAACCTTGGAGAGTCAGTACTATCAAAATCCAAACTTTCCTCCTCTGATATTTGAACAGATCGAGGCACTTCACACAAATGCCAAATCCAACAGCAAAGAAACACCAAGTTGCACTACAAAGCTGACTTAAGTCCTCCCGACCTGATCTGCTAATGCTATTGACCATTTCCCTTTGAAGAGCTGGGCAAAATAAAAGCAAGGTGTCGCTCTCACGAAGTAAAGGGCAGCCCAATGTGTATCACACAGAGCTGCCAGATGCATTTCCCATTTGGCTTGTCATTAACAGCTTCATTTCATTTCATCTACGATAAAAACAATTCAGAAGCATGGAAATGACATTACAGTGAGGTTGCCCTGAAACATCCCAGCAGTGAAAAGGCTATTACACAACTGCATCTTTCTTTTTGAAAATCCGAAGGTTTCCTGGGTCACAGAGCAATGAAAGTCATGGCTTTTGACTTGTACAGGTGATAAAAATTTCTCCCAGAACAAAGCAAACCTTCATAATTTTCAGGTAGAGGCAAAATGACCCCTAACTTAGGGAAAGGGGGAGAAATATGGGCTCCGAGATGATGCCTGAGCCATGAAAATTTGAATGACTGCCTTTTAGGAAAGGAATGGGGTATGAGGGTCAGGGATGGTGGCCTCGTTCACCATTGCGTGGTGGCAAACTCTTGCTTCTTGTTCTAGCTAAGCCAGTTTTCTCCTTCATGTATTTTCTCATTCAGTTCTCTTTTCGATCCACACCCAGCAGCAAAATAGGGTAGAAAGAGAACTGGACATACATTCATAAAGCCTAGGTTTCTGAATTCAACTTGTATAATTGGGTAAACCTCTCTCCATAATTTCAGCATTCTCACCTACTCATCCCTAATCTTATAGACTACATGGTCCCTGAAGTTCTCGCCAGTTCCAAAGAATTCATGACTCCATTCCTTAATTCACTCATTGATGCATCTAAATTTATATCTGCATCTTATGTGTACCAGACACAGAGCACCACTGATTTGTCCCTCAACTTCCAATTCCAATTTTACCCCCTGCATTTGAGAAATCTTTGCCCATATCTCTCATCAAGTTCAGATTGGTATATATCACCACCCATGAGACACTTCCATCACATGGCCATCCCACAGACTCCTTCAGCACAAGTTACCAAAACTAAATTTACCATCTTCCCACCAATATCTGCTTCTCCACCTGTTCTTCCCATCTCAGGGGAGAGGGAAACCGCCCCCCTTCCCAAGCCAGAAACCCAGAGGTCATCCTTGACTCTTCTCTTTCCCTCACCTTCTACATTCAGTCACCAGATAGTGCTGATTCCTCTTAATGAATATCTCTCATCCCCACCCCCTTGTTTCCAGTCCTGCTTAACTAATTAGGATCTAATTTCTCTTTCTGCATCATAGCAACAGCTGCAGGTCTTGTGATCCCCCTCCTAATCCCTCCCAATCCATTCACCACACTGCATCCAGAATCATCTTTCTAACCATGTTACTCCCTTCGCTAAAATCTTCCAGAGACTCTCCACTTTTTAGAGGACCAAGTCCAAAATCCTGAGCCTAGCAAATAAGATCATTCAGGACCTACTCTCTGCCTTTAGCCTCACTTCCCCTCTCCATCAGAATGAACTTCTACCAAATTCCTTTAACTTGTCATACTTTCTTACTTTCGAGTGTTTGCATGTGATGCTCTCCCCTTTTTGGAAACTACTTCCCCCTGCCCCTTTACTCAATTTCTCTATTTGCTCAAGACTCAATGCAGACACCATCTCTCCTGGGAGAGCTCTCAAGTGTCCCTATGATGTGATGATGTGTTCCCTTAGAATTATGAGTAAGGTTTTACAATCTCATTCATTAACTATAGAATAATTGCCTGTTCACTCTTCATCTCCTACAGTAAACTTTAAGATGCCTGAAGATAGGGAGTATGTTTTATTCTTTTTATGTATCATCAGCATAATGCCTGGCATATAGAGATTGTTCAATAAATAGATCTTATAATCTGAACAAATTTCATCCAACACTTTTTTTTAACTTGTGCTTTATTCATATTCTGAGTTTTCAGGAAATTCCCTGACTTGTGATCTTCAAAATGATATAGAGAATCCATATACTAACACAAATATTTAGAAGAAAATACTAGAAGTTAATTATGAAAATACCACTCCTTTAAAATTAAGCAAAAACAAGTGGTGTTTATATTATGATAATTATTCACATGGAAGTTTACAAAATTCTTTCTCATATCTCGTATTAATTTTTAATGTATTATACAAACAATGTTATAACAACAGAAGTCATTTTTTAAATAAAATTAAGTTTGATGACGTCACAAATTCTTTTTGGAAAGAGGCTGGATATAAATAATTAAATCTTAAAAGAACCCACCATCTTAACAAATCTGCTATGTTTACTTTTTCCATTTCCCCTTCTTTTATCCATTTACAAACATAATTTTACATAGTTGAAATCACAAAATAGAAACAATTTTATATCCTACTCTTTTCATGTTCTAATGTTGCTACTTAGTCTTTATAAATTAAGGACTGAAAAACATTCCACCACAATATATGGTTGCCAATGACAACTCATAGACCTATACCTTTAGTCTTCTCTCCTCAAACGTTCAGCTGTCTCCTGGGCTGCTATACATGGTTTTTGTTTTTTTTTTAAATTTTTTATTGTTACGTTAATCACCATACATTACATCATTAGTTTTTGATGTAGTGTTCCATGATTCATTGTTTGTGAATAACACCCAGTGCTCCATGCAGAACGTGCCCTCTTTAATACCCATCACCAGGTTAATCCATCCTCCCTCCCCCCTCCCCTCTAGAACCCTCAGTTTGTTTTTCAGAGTCCATCGTCTCTCATGGTTCGTCTCCCCTCCGATTTCCCCCCCTTCATTCTTCCCCTCCTGCTATCTTCTTTTTTTTTTCTTAACATACATTGCATTATTTGTTCAGAGGTACAGATCTGTGACTCAACAGTCTTGCACAATTCACAGCGCTCACCATAGCACATACCCTCCCCAATGTCTATCACCCAGCCACCCCATCCCTCCCACCCCACCCCCCACTCCAGCAACCCTCAGTTTGTTTCCTGAGATTAAGAATTCCTCATATCAGTGAGGTCATATGATACATGTCTTTCTCTGATTGACTTATTTCGCTCAGCATAACACCCTCCAGTTCCATCCACGTCATTGCAAATGGCAAGATCTCATTCCTTTTGATGGCTGCATAATATTCCATTGTATATATATACCACATCTTCTTTAACCATTCATCTGTCAATGGACATCTTAGCTCTTTCCACAGTTTGGCTATTGTGGACATTGCTGCTATAAACATCGGGGTGCACATACCCCTTCGGTTCCCTACATTTGTATTTTTGGGGTAAATACCCAGTAGTGCAATTGCTGGATCGTATGGTAGCTCTATTTTCAACTTTTTGAGGAACCTCCATACTGTTTTCCAGAGTGGCTGCACCAGCTTGCATTCCCACCAACAGTGTAGGAGGGTTCCCCTTTCTCCGCATCCCTGCCAACATCTGTCGTTTCCTGACTTGTTAATTTTAGCCATTCTGACTGCTGTGCGGTGGTATCTCATTGAGGTTTTGATTTGGATTTCCCTGATGCCAAGTGATGTTGAGCACTTTTTGATGTGTCTGTTGGCCATTTGGATGTCTTCTTTGGAAAAATGTCTGTTCATGTCTCTGCCCATTTCTTGATTGGATTATTTGTTCTTTGGGTGTTGAGTTTGATAAATTCTTTATAGATTTTGGATACTAGCCCTTTATCTAATATGTCATTTGCAAATATCTTCTCCCATTCTGTCAGCTGTCTTTTGGTTTTGTTGACTGTTTCTTTTGCTGTGCAAAAGCTTTTTATCTTGATGAAGTCCCAGTAGTTCATTTTTGCCCTTGCTTCCCTTGCCTTTGGCGATGTTTCTAGGAAGAAGTTGCTGCGGTTGAGGTCAAAAAGGTTGCTGCCTGTGTTCTCCTTTAGGATTTTGATGGACTCCTGTCTCACATTTAGGTCTTTCAACCATTTGGAGTCTATTTTTGTGTGTGGTGTAAGGAATGGTCCAGTTTCATTCTTCTGCATGTGGCTGTCCAATTTTCCCAACACCATTTGTTGAAGAGACTGTCTTTTTTCCATTGGACATTCCTTCCTACTTTGTCAAAGATTAGTTGATCATAGAGTTGAGGGTCCATTTCTAGGCTCTCTCCTCTGTTCCATTGATCTATGTGTCTGTTTCTGTGCCAGTACCATACTGTCTTGATGATGACAGCTTTGTAATAGAGCTGGAAGTCTGGAATTGTGATGCCGCCAGCCTTGCTTTTCTTTTTCAACATTCCTCTGGCTATTCGGGGTCTTTTCTGGTTCCATACAAATTTTAGGATTATTTGTTTCATTTCTTTGAAAAAAGTGGATGGTATTTTGATGAGGATTGCATTAAATGTGTAGATTGCTCTAGGTAGCATTGACATCTTCACAATATTTGTTCTTCCAATCCATGAGCATGGAATGTTTTTCCATTTCTTTGTGCCTTCCTCAATTTCTTTCATGAGTATTTTATAGTTTTCTGAGTCCAGATCCTTTGCCTCTTTGGTTAGATTTATTCCTAGTTATCTTACGGTTTTGGGTGCAATTGTAAATGGGATCGACTCCTTAATTACTCTTTCTTCTGTCTTGTTGTTTGTGTATAGGAATGCCACTGATTTCTGTGCATTGATTTTATATCCTGCCACTTGACTGAATCCCTGTATGAGTTCTAGCAGTTTTGGGGTGGAGTCTTTTGGGTTTTCCACATAAAGTATCATATCATCTGCAAAGAGTGAGAGTTTGACTTCTTCTTTGCCGATTTGGATGCCTTTTATTTCTTTTTGTTGTCTGATTGCTGTGGCTAGGACTTCTAATACTATGTTGAATAGCAGTGGTGATAGCGGACATCCCGGCCGTGTTCCTGACCTTAGGGGGAAAGCTCTGTTTTTCCCCACTGAGAATGATATTCGCTGTAGGTTTTTCATAGATGGTTTTTATGATAGTGAGGTATGTACCCTCTATCCCTATACTCTGAAGAGTTTTGATCAAGAAAGGATGCTGTACTTTGTCAAATGCTTTTTCTGCATCTATTGAGAGGATCATACAATTCTTGCTCTTTCTTTTGTTAATGTATTGTATCACGTTGATTCATTTGTGGATGTTGAACCAACCTTGCAGCCCAGGGATAAATCCCACTTGGTCGCGGTGAATAATCCTTTTAATGTACTGTTGGATCCTATTGGCTAGTATTTTGGTGAGAATTTTTGCATCCATGTTCATCAAGGATATTGGTCTGTAATTCTCCTTTTTGATGGGGTCTTTGTCTGGTTTTGGGATCAAGGTAATGGTGGCCTCATAAAACGAGTTTGGAAGTTTTCCTTCCATTTCTATTTTTTGGAACAGTTTCAGAAGAATAGGTATTAATTCTTCTTGAAATGTTTGGTAGAATTCCCCTGGGAAGCCATCTGGCCCTGGGCTCTTGTTTGTTGGGAGATTTTTGATGACTGTTTCAATTTTCTTAGTGGTTATAGGTCTGTTCAGGTTTTCTATTTCTTCCTGGTTCAGTTTTGTTAGTTGATACATCTCTAGGAATGCATCCATTACTTCCAGGTTATCTAATTTGCTGGCATATAGTTGCTCATAATATGTTCTTACAATTGTTTGTATTTCTTTGGTGTTGGTTGTGATCTCTCCTCTTTCATTCATGATTTTGTTGATTTGGGTCATTTTTCTTTTTGATAAGTCTGGCCATAGGTTTATCAATCTTGTTAATCTTTCAAAAAACCAGCTCCTAGTTTCGTTGATCTGTTCTACTGTTCTTTTGGTTTCTATTTCATTGATTTCTGCTCTGATCTTTATTATTTCTCTTCTCCTGCTGGGTTTAGGCTTTATTTGCTGTTTTTTCTCTAGCTCCTTTAGGTGTAGGGTTAGGTTGTGTATTTGAGACCTTTCTTATTTCTTGAGAAAGGCTTGTATTGCTATATACTTTCCTCTTAGGAATGCCTTTGCTGCATCTCAAAGATTTTGAACAGTTGTGTTTTCATTTTCATTGGTTTCCATGAATTTTTTTAGTTCTTCTTTAATTTCTTGGTTGACCCATTCATTCTTTAGTAGGATGCTCTTTAGCCTCCATGTATTTGAGTTCTTTCCAACTTTCCTCTTGTGATTGAGTTCTAGTTTCAAAGCATTGTGGTCCGAAAATAGGCAGGGAATGATCCCAATTTTTTGGTACTGGTTGAGACCTGATTTGTGGCCTAGGATGTGATCTATTCTGGAGAATGTTCCATGGGCACTAGAGAAGAATGTGTATGCTGTTGCTTTGGGATGGAATGTTCTGAATATGTCTGTGAAGTCCATTTGGTCCAGCGTGTCATTTAAAGTCTTTATTTCCTTGTTGATCTTTTGCTTAGACGATCTGTCCATTTCAGTGAGGGGGGTGTTAAAGTCCCCCACTATTATTGTATTGTTGTCGATGTGTTTCTCTGCTTTTATTAATTGTCTTATATAATTGGCCGCTCCCATGTTAGGGGCATAGATATTTACAATTGTTAGATCTTCTTGTTGGATAGACCCTTTAAGTAGGATATAGTGTCCTTCCTCATCTCTTATTACAGTCTTTGGTTTAAAATCTAATTTGTCTGATATAAGGATTGCCACTCCAGCTTTCTTTTGATGTCCATTAGCATGGTAAATGATTTTCCACCCCCTCACTTTCAATCTGGGGGTGTCTTTGGGTCTAAAATGAGTCTCTTGCAGACAGCATATTGATGGGTCTTGTTTTTTAATCCAATCTGATAGCCTGTGTCTTTTGATTGGGGCATTTAGCCCATTTACATTCAGGGTAACTATTGAAAGATATGAATTTAGTGCCATTGTATTGCCTGTAAGGTGACTGTTACTGTATATTGTCTGTGTGCTTATATTGTCTGTGTGCCTTTCTGGTCTATGTTGTTTTTAGGCTCTTTATTTGCTTAAAGGACCCCTTTCAATATTTCTTGAAGGGCTGGTTTCATGTTTGCAAATTCCTTTAGTTTTTGTTTGTCCTGGAAGATTTTTATCTCTCCTTCTATCTTCAATGACAGCCTAGCTGGATATAGTAGTCTTGGCTGCATATTTTTCTCGTTTAGTGCTCTGAATATATCATGCCAGTCCTTTCTGGTGTGCCAGGTCTCTGTGGATAGGTCTGTTGCCAGTCTAATGTTTCTACCATTGTAGGTTACAGATCTCTTCTCCTGAGCTGCTTTCAGGATTTTTTCTTTGTCTCTGAGACTCATAAGTTTTACTATTAGATGTCAGGGTGTTGACCTATTTTTATTGATTTTGAGAGGGGTTCTCTGTGCCTCCTGGATTTTGATGCCTGTTTCCTTCCCCAAATTAGGGAAGTTCTCTGCTATAATTTGCTCCAATATACCTTCTGCCCCTCTCTCTCTTTCTTCTTCTTCTGGGATCCCAATTATTCTAATGTTGTTTCATCTTATGGTATCGCTTATCTCTCGAATTCTGCCCTCGTGATCCGGTAGTTGTTTATCTCTCTTTTTCTCAGCTTCTTTATTTTCCATCACTTGCTCTTCTGTATCACTCATTCTCTCTTCTGCCTCATTTATCCTAGCAGTTTGCACCCCCATTTTTTATTGCACCTCATTAATAGCCTTTTGATTTCGACTTGGTTATATTTTAGTTCTTTTATTTCTCCAGAAAGCGTTTTTCTAATAACTTCCCTGCTTTTTTCAAGCCCAGCTAGTATCTTTAAAGTCATGATTCTGAACTCTAGATCCGACATCATACTAATGTCCGTATTGAGTAGGTCCCTGGCAGTCAGTACTACCTCTTGTTCTTTTTGTTGAGGTGATTTTTCCCGTCTTGTCATTTTGTCCAGAGGAGAATAGGTGAATGAGAGAACAAAATGCTAACAGGGTAACAACGTCCCCAGAAAATATACTCTAAACAAATCAGAAAAGACCTGAAGCCAGGGGAAAAGAAAGGGAAAGAAAGAAAAAAGAAAAAGAAAAAGGAAAGAAAAAGAAAAAGATAAAAACAAACAAAAACAGAACAAAACAAAAAAAACAGAACATGATCAAATATGATCAGGCTGGTGCATAGATCAGTGCCACACACTAGATTTTGGGTGTATTTTGGTCTGTTAGAAGAAAGTGCCTCCCAAAATTTTAAAGAAAGAAAAACTTATATATGTACAAAAATAAGGTTTGATATGATGAAGGGATGGAATATGACTGTAAAGATGAAAATTACAAAAAATTTTATAAAAGGAATTGATAAGAAGTTGTTTGAAAAAAGAAAGAAGAGGATTTAAAAAAAAAAAAGGAAGAGAATGTGATCAGGCAGGAGACTAGAACAAAGCCATACACTAGAGATTTAGGGTATATTTTGGTCTGTTAGAAGAAACTGTATCTCAAAATTTTAAAGAGAGAACAACTTATATATATGCCAAAAATAAGGGTAACTACTATGAAGGGATAGAATATGCCTCTACAAGTGAAAAATAAAAATGTTTTTTAAAAAAGGGATTGATAAGATGTTGGTTGAAAAAGGGAAAAAGAAATATTCAAAAAAAAAAAATTAACTTTGAAAGACTAAAGAATCATGGTAAAAAAGCCATGGATTCTATGTGCAGTATTCCCCTAGTGCTGGAGTTCTGCAGTTCTCATTGATCAGTAAACTTGGTCTTGGCTGGCTGTTCTCGCTGATCTTCTGGGGGAGGGGCCTGTTGCCGTGGTTCCCAAATGTCTTTGCTGGAGGTGGAATTGCCCCGCCCTTGCTGGGCTGGGCTAACTAATCTGCTCGGGTTTGCTCTTGGGAGCTTTTTTCCCTGCAAGCTTTCCGTAGAGCTTTGGAGGACGAGAGTGAAAATGGCAGCCTCCCAATCTCCGCCCCAGAAGAGCCGAGAACTCAGGGCCCCGCTCCTCAGTGAGCCCCCAGAGAAAAGCTGTCAGTCACTCCCGTCTCCCCGGTCTCCGGCCGCACTCTGTGCTCACCTGGCCTATGACTGAGCGTTTCTATCTCTGGCACCCGACTCGGTGTGGAGTCTCCAAACCCAGCAGATCCCTGTGGTGTGCTCCCGCGCCACTCCTCCTGGGGGAGGAAGGGGAGTCTCCCCGGATCTGCCGCTTGTTGGGTCCCTGCTGGAGGAGCAGTGGCCCGACTGTGCTGCGGATCACGGTTTATGGCAACCCCGAGCTGAGAGCCCGCTCCTCGGCTCCGTCTCTGCAGCCGGCTTCCCCACTCCGATACCTGGGAGCTCTGCTGCACTCAGGCACCCCCGGACTTTCTGTGACCCCGAGCGTCCTGAGACCACACTGTCCCACGAGGGTTCCACCCCCTGCTTAGCCACTGGATTGAGGTCCCTCAGCGGAGCAGACTTCTAAAAGCTCCGATTTTGTGCTCCGCGGCTCTATCACTTGCCAGAAGCAGACAACGGAGGCCCCCTCCCCCGTCGTCTATCCTCCCGAATATCACCTCGGATTCACTTCTCCGCACGTCCTACCTTCCAGAAAGTGGTTGCTTTTCTGTTCAGAGAGTTGTTGCTATTCTTTTCTTCGATCTCCTGTTGAGTTTGTAAGTGTTCAGAATGGTTTGATCCCCATCCAGCTGAATTCCTGAGACCAGACGAAATCCAGGTCTCCTACTCCTCCGCCATCTTGCTCTGCCCACTATACATAGTTCTTTATAGGAGACTTCAGCTCAAAATGTATATGACTAAGTCCATTAGGTCCTCTTAAACTTGATCATCCTCCTAGCTTCCCAGCTACAGTATGGTGCCATGACCCTCCAAGTTCCCTTAGCCTTGCTCCCTTTCCCATTTCCTCACTTCTAACATCCAAATCAATAATTCTCATTAATGTTTTATTTTAAGATCTCTTTAATTTCTTTTTTCCCATTCTCCCTGCCATTACCTTTGTTTCTCCATTCTCATTTCAGCATTGACACACACTTGAGTATTGACACGGTTTCCTAACTGTTCTCCCCACCTCATCCACTATCTACCAAACCACCAATGTCATCTTTCTAAAATGGATATTGAGCTTCTCACTATGTTGCTTAGATTCACCCAGTTGCTCACCATCACTATGGATAGACTCCAAATACCTTAACCTAGCAAGAAAGGATCTCAGTAATCTGACTTTTCCATCAGTTTTACTTCCTGGGTACTGGATCTCTATCCCAGTCACACCAGAGATGAGGTCCTGGCCAGAGCCTACAAGGCTGATGTCACTTACCTGCAGACAGCCCCCACAGGAACGCAATAAAACCAGAGATTATTTGAAGGAAAGTCTAGATCAAAATCCTGGCAGACCTCCATGCTAGCTGTTGTCCCTAAGGCTGGCAGGAGAAATGAGCTTGTCTGAAGGCAAAGGAACAAAATTTGGGGAACCCACATAGAAGTGAAGTCAGGTTGGGATGCCTGCATGGCTCAGTCACTTAAGTTTCTGGCTCTTGATCTGGGCTCAGGTCATGATCTCAGGGTAATGAGATCGAGCCCCATGTCAGGCTCTGCACTGGGCATGGAGGCTGCTTGAGATTCTCTCTCCCTCTTCCTTTGCCCCTCCCCCTCTCAAAAATAAATAAATAAATAAAGCGAAGTCAGGTTTAGGACATAAAATGAGCAACAGAGACCAAAGCAATTCTCTGAACTAAAAAGCAAGGGGTGGGGGGTGAGAGAGATGGGGTGGCTGGGTGATAGACATTGGGGAGTGTGTGCTATGGTGAGCGCTGTGAATTGTGTAAGACTGTTGAATCACAGACCTGTACCTCTGAAACAAATAATACATTACATGTCAAAAAAAAAAAAGAAGAAGAAGATAGCAGGAAGGGAAAAATGAAGGGGGGAAATCGGAGGGGGAGATGAACCATGAGAGACTATGGACTCTGAGAAACGAACTGAAGGTTCTATAGGGGGATGGGGTTAGCCTGGTGATGGGTATTAAAGAGGGGCACGTACTGAATGGAGCACTGGGTGTTATACGCAATGAATCATGGAACATTACATCAAAAACTAATGATGTAATGTATGGTGATTAATATAACATAATAAAATATATATATATATATAATAATAAATTTTGAAGAAAGGCAAAAAACAAAAAAAAACAAGTGACTGTAACACTTACTTAAAGAGCTAAAGCTGCAGGCTAAGATCTTCCAAGGCTAAGCTTGAGACTACAGTTCAGGACTACAATGGGCTGTAGCTATAAGGAACCACTTAAAGTGCCCCAAGGTTCTAGGCTCTCTCCATATATATGCTGTTTCTTCTACCAGAGTTCTCTCTGACCCTTCATCTGTCTGGCAAAGCCACTCTTCAAGTATCACCTCCTCTATGAAGTCATCCCTGAGTCCTAAGGCAATGTTAAATCTAGGTGACATTCTGGAATCAGCACAAAGTAAAGTATATATTGCATTTGGTAGTGGGCATCCAATTCATCTTAGAACCACAGAAAATCTTTAGAAATGACTATAAACACAGGAAGCCCTTCCCTGGGCTACTTAAGAATGGAATTTGTTTTGCCCGCTGTGATTTTTGATGTGGTGTGTTGACAAATGCTATGAAAAAACTTTAAAAGGCTAGATCAAGATCAGATGGCGTGCCTAAATGACAGTTCCTATATATGAATCAAAGGCCATTGATAAGCCAATAAATGCTACAAAGTGTCTAAAATTATTCTTAAATTTTTTCAATTGAGTTATACTGAATATGGTCCTGATGAGTGGCAAAAATTATTATGCCTATAGCCTACCTCTTCCTCTTATAGAACAACACATTGAGAGACTCAGACCTGTAGTTTGTTGAGAAGAAAGTTAATTTAGAGATTTGAGGACACATTCAGAAGCCAGTTGGATAACTCTGGTTCATAAATTATTGCTCTTTGTAAGTTAAGTTGACTCTTTGTGTCCATTCTAACTTGTCTACCATTCAAACTATACCTGAAGAGTTAATCCAGTTGGGCCATCAACTCAGAAAGGGATTAAAATCATTTTACAGCTAAAGACCTCCCTCTACAAGGATTTTCTTCATTGTAAGGGAAATTAACAAAAGTGTTACATAAGTAGGTTTACCTAGTTCTAAATATGTAAATTTGTGGCATCAGTAAATCAGGAAAAACTATCTCATTATCAAGGGGATTTTGTTTACCTGATTCCTCTCATGGAAGCCATGCTAGGAACACCCCAGAACTGACACACTGGCTTACCAAGAGGACCCACTAGGGGGCAGTATAAATAGCAAAGTAAGGGGATGTGATTATTTTTTTACAGTATCGAAACTGTCCTCCTACAGATGGGAAGTCACTAGTTATTTTAATACTAGTAGTCTCTTGATTGGAGACATTATTAAAGTTCCCTGTAGACTAACCCTGTGGGTTACTATTTAACATCCTTAAATTGCAGTTGTAGATTAATTTGATCAAATGTTTTCATCTCTGTCTCAAGAGATTAGTCTTGTGGTGAACCAACCTTTCTAGTTTAGATCTCCTGTAGATAAATCTTTAGATGAACTTTCCCTCTGCAATTCAGATTCCTAAATATTTATGCACCTCAGAGAAAGTTCTCAAGTTCTAAATGATAGAACCAGCCTATACTCTCTACCCTTAGAGTTACATTTGTGACAAAATAAAAGTTACAGTGAGTGGCCAAATAAAAATGGGGCCCAAAACCTTGAACGTGAAGGAATTAATTCTTGAAAATTCAGTTTTCCTGTAAATGAATCATTTTGAAAGGTTGTCAGAAGACTATCAGTGTAGGATGTTGAGCTTTATTCCCCATCCACACATGTTCCATGAAAGAATGTGGAGTCACTGAGAGCACTGCTCCAGAGAGCCCTGGACATCAGAGAAAATGCAAGTACCGCCTCATGAAGTGTGGCATTGCATGTTTCCTATACCTAATTTCACTAACCCTATTTGAGTTGCATAAGCCCAGCATTCTAAACCCAGATACGACCCTGCCAACCTCACCAGCCTCTTGGTCCCTCTCTGGGAACAGGAGAAATCTAAGCAGGAGTAAGCCATAATGCTGACATTCTGCAACAGATGAGAATGGACTGCAGCTGGGTCAGTAATCCTGGAACCAGAAAGTCACCTTAGAGAAGACTTGCAGATGAGGAGAAGATTGAACTAGATAACAAAGGCATATCAAAGACCTACATTTATTACACTCTTTTGCAACAGCCGGCTTAAGAGAAAACATTTTATTGGACCCACAGTCTCCTTATAGAAGTGAACTATATACCTGAAGCAAGAACATCAATCACCAATAGATCACGGGGATACGACCAGCATTTTGTTTCTCCCAGTACATTAAAAATAACCAATAAATTATTCCAAAGAAGTCAGTGACATTTTATGACCAAATCTGTGCCGGTTACCTCTAAGAGCCTACCGAAAATTTGTAATCTATTTGAGAAGAGAGCCGCCACATGGGAAGCATTAGGGTACCATTTGGCACTTACCTCTACCAAGCAGAGTAAATGCAGGGTACTTTCTAAAGAAGGTGTATTAGTTTCCTGTGGTTACTGTGACAAATTACCACAAAATTGATGGCTTGGAACAACAGAAATGTGTTCTCTCACTGTTTTGAAGGCCAGGAGTCCGAAGTCAAAGTGTTAACAGGCAACATTCCCTATGGAGGCTTTAGGGAGAATTTGTTTTTTGCCTCTTCCAGTTTCTGGTGGTCTGCATTCCTCGACTTGTGGCTACATCAGTCCAATCTCTGCCTCCGTGATCACACTGCCTCACTCTCCTCTGTGTATATCAAAATCTCCCTCTCCCTTTCTCTTGTAAGGACACTGGCTATGGCCTTGTCACACCTATATAATCCCGGATAATCTCCTCATCTAAAAATCCCTCATTTAATTGCATCTGCAAAGACCTTTTTTCAAATAAGATTATATTCACAGGTTTTGGAGATTAGAACGCAGGCATATCTTTGAAAGGTCATTTTTCAGCCTACCCACAAAAGCAAAAGTTTACCATGGGAAGAATAGTCAGCATTTGCTTCTTATTGCTGAGATGATGGGTCTTGAGAAGCACCTGTAAAGATGGCTAAGCTTTAAACTGGCAGGCACAAGAAGGTGGGCATTCAATGTGGAGGGACCAGCAGGTGCAAAGGCCATCATGTGTTTTCAGCAAATGAGGCATGAGGCCATATGTGGGGCCCATGGGGAGTGATTATCACTGCTCATCAATCCCTGATGGAGGGCATGTAGTAATGAGCAAGGTCAATCAGGCTGGGCAGTTAGGATGGAGCCAGATTATGCAAGCTCTTGAAACACAAGAAGCCCAAACTTGATCTAACAGGCAATGGGGAATTGTTGTGCATTTTTAAATGGGGAAGTACTATGATGGCTAATTTTCTAGGATCTTAAATAAATTACCACATCTTCCCAGCATATACCCTTTTATTTATCCTATCCTATCCTATCTCATTAGCAAAATCTAAGCCACAATATTTATTATTTTCCTAAGTTATCTTTATTTGGAAACAGTAACAAGAATTCAGTATAATTCCCATAATGATAGGTTCTGCTACTGGACTTAGCCATTCCTGTTGTGGGGGAAGAAAGAACATATATATATATATATATATATATATATATATATACACATATATATGGATATATATGGAGATATATATGTGTATCCATTACTTCGCTTGAAGAAAAGGCTCTCTTCATGAGCAATTATTTATACATCTGGCTTATAATAAAATCATATCATGCAAATGAACTGGATTGACTCAAAGATGAAGTTCTGATTATAACAATATGGGGCTTTGCAATATTCCATTAGGCAGAAAGGAAATGCTAGTCAGCAACCCAACCAGGAAAAACTATTTTGGTCCATAAATTATGCAGCTTTGTGTTTATTCAATTAGGTTAATCCTAAATGAATCCTTCTGTGAAAACTCTATGTAAACACTGCAACATACAACAGGAAAGCAATGCTGAAGGGATGCCTGCAAGGAGGGTTGCCGATTGGATCTGCCCCACTGTGGAATGATTCCACTTGCTCATTCACTTGACTCCACAAGCATCTCCAACAGTGTGAGATCAGATTTAATAAAAACTCTGGCTCTGGGGCTGTGCAAATCCAGGTGAGGCCTCACAAGTCCTTAAAATTTGATTGTTTGGGGCTCCTGCAACACCAAAATTTGACGGAGGTTTTATTAAACCTGTGAGAACCTTAAGAAGATATTTTAAAAGCCAATATGAGTATTGGGAGGGCTGCCCTTACGGGTGCACATGAAAGCTCCTTTGTAGTATGGGGATCTGATGGGCACTTGTCCCTTTTCCTGACTCTACATTGAGTAAAGGAGGCCAGTATCAGAATCTATGCACTCATCTACCTTTGCTATAATTCCATTTCTACATTAATAATAAATAATTAATTAGCCAGGTTAAAACTAATATATGAGAGCTTTTACATTTCAGGAAAAGACTTATGCCTCTCTGCAGCTGGCTTAGTGGCCATTCTCTTCCTCTAGGCCTTGATGACAGTCACCTTGAAGCTCAGAGTTGATTTCTAATTGATAGAGATGCTACATACTATAAACTCAGTCTACTCTTTTTCATCTAGTGATACAGTCAACGCAGATTTAACTGCTTAAACTGAAAGCAAGTGGTGTCCCAAATAAGAGAAACAAGGAAGAAGTGGTAACGAGACAGCTGGGAAACATTATCTTCCCCAAGACAACAGCGCAGGCGGCCAGTTACCATTGCAGAGTTTGGAGATAACAGTAAGTGAAAACCCTTTGTGATGCCCTCCCCCCAGCCTGCACCACCAAAATGTGGGTTATGTTAAAATTCCACAAAATGAAGATTTTAATTCGATGCCTTTGTATACCAAACGAAACATTTTCAAAATGGTATTCATTGTAGTAATTTAATTCCTCTAACCCATCTGGAAGACACAACAATTTGGAAATCACCAATGGTAAACATGGTATCTTGTTTTCCCTCCTGCCACTACCATTTAAGCTAGGAAGACTCTCAAAGCCTTCTGGAGATGGTATATTTCTATTGGGATATTTAAAAAAAAAAAGGAAACAATAAATGCATAGTGGTCTCACAGGGAGATAGACTCAATATTTTTAGATGATTCATCAAAGCTCTAACTTCTGCCAAACTTTGGAAATGTACATGGTCAATCTGAAGATGCTCTGCTGGAGGGTCATTAAATTGCCAAACTAAGACTGTTTCCGGTTACTTTGAATAGAATGTTATTTGAGTGTGAACCTTTGACTAGAGTTTGTGGGTATCATAACATAACCACATAGTGCCAGAAATTCCATGTCTCGGGCATTCTGTCAGTATAATATTTTGCTACCCCTAGATTTGTCCAATTTTTTTATAGCACAGAATAAGTGAACAATGATAGAACTAAATCTCAAGGTTCTTTAAAATAAGGTATTTGTAGGCACATAGCTGTCATATTTTTAAAGAACAATCCCAGCTACAGCTTAAACTAAAATTTTGTTGTTCTCCTGCACAGTAACATAAAAGAAAATGTCCCATAGCAATTCAGACTCAAATTCCTGAGGCTCAAGTTGCTTGTTATGGTTGTAAGACTATTCCTATTCAGGAATGGTTTATCCAGTTGACCAATTCAGAAGTTAAGTCCATTCAAAAATAAAATGATAAAGCTGGTAATTAGGGACTAGGGTACCATTATGGCCTTGGTCAAACATGGACACTGCAATTTTTCAGATACAAGAAGAGTCCCAAAAAAACTTGAACAGCTTTCTACCACCACCATCACCACCCCCATTACTTGCTCTGTCTCTTCTGTGTATTGGTGAGATTATGTGTGTGTGTGTGTATGTGTGAGCATTATCAACCATTATTTTGATCAAGACTATTGATTCTTTTGACCTGATCATAGCTGGAATGATGTCTATCTCTTTCACCATACCTTTCACCATAGCCTTATCTGTTATCATTTGCTATGATTCCAATTAAAAAGTGGAATACAAATATTACTAGTGTATTTTTTTAAAAGATTTTATTTATTTATTTGAGAGAGAGAGAATGAGGAGAGCATGAGAAGGGAGAGGGTCAGAGGGAGAAGCAGACTCCCCACTGAGCAGGGAGCCCGATGTGGGACTCGATCCTGGGACTCCAGGATCATGACCTGAGCTGAAGGCAGTCGCTTAACCAACTGAGTCACCCAGGCGCCCTACTAGTGTATTTTTTAAGAACACAGAACAAGTTTTATTTTCTCTACATCCTTCCATGCCTAATGAGGTGCCTTACCCAGAGGAATTGCTTAACAAGCAGTTAAATTGACTTGGATCTATTCAGAGTTTTCCAAAATACCTAAACAATGACTAAAAAAATTGTTAGGAGGAAAGCTCTTGTATAATAAGAGAGGGCAAAAAAATGGAATGCTCTGTCTCTTTTAAGGAATCCAGAGGTGATCAGAATTTGGGGTAACCATCTTGTCACTAGTAATCTTACTGAGAGTCTCCCATGTCACAGTGGCTTACTGAGTTTTTTAAGCTCTTGTGTAATAAGAGGTCTACCTATTTCTAGTTTTTTAAGCTCTTGTGTAATAAGAGGTCTACCCATTTCTAGTTTAAGACAAAAAAAAAACTATGGATAAAAAATTTCAACACAATAATAAATGAATAAATAAATAAATAAATAAATTCAAAACAATAACTTCTCAAAATCAACGCATTTATAAATAATTTATAAATAATACCTATTGTCTGACAAAATGATCTATAAACATACTGATTCATTCATTGAATTGACAGCTGCACAGGAGTGAAATCTTACAGAAGGTCAAAATGTCAGGTACAAGACAGGGCTGTGTACTTACTCTAGGATTCCTTGTCTTTTTTTCAGTGGGTTTATCCTCTTAACTCACATGCAGTTCCTTTTTCTCTAGTTCTATGTATATGCCCAGAGATTATTCACATTTCATGTTAGAAATACTACATCTGTAAAGAAAGCTAAAGAATCAGTTTATGAAATGTTCTTTTTGTCTCAATAAAATTGCTAGCCAACATGTTTGGCATATCAGCTCTGATTTCTCTCATCTCTCAGTCCTAAGCCACTGTGACATGGGAGACTCTCAGTAAGATTACTAGTGACAAGATGGTTACCCCAAATTCTGATCACCTCTGGATTCCTTAAAAGAGACAGAGCATTCCCTTTTTTTGCCCTCTCTGTGTACCTTCCATCCTACCTTCTTGTTCCAAAATATCACCACAAAACCGCTCTCCTTTTCTCCTCCATGGGCCTGGGCTCATGGGCTTCTACTTCCTCTTCCCTTACCTCTAACTCCAGCCTCGATCACTGATGGTATAGACTGAGGTCTGAAAACACACCACAGTAAATTTACTAATCTCCAAGATGACCCCTCCACTGATTCCTAGTGGCTAATATAAGCCTCCTGTTCTGTTCTCAGCAGCTTCTAAAACAGGTTTGATAAACTCATCATTTAGGCAACCTTCATGACCACAGCCAGATCTTCCCTGGGCTAATAATTGTCTCCCATAGGTAATTTTTTTAGGCTACTGATCATTTGTCTTACTAATCTCTCTATTTGTTCCTGCAGCTAATAGCAGATCCCCAAATACCCTCTGTAATTTTCTAACAAGCAGAATTTCAATTCCCCATAAAGAAATCCTGCTTTAAAGTGTAATTAAAGATCATCTAAGAAAAACAGAGCCAATTTTGAACAACCCACAAGCAATTTTTTTCCTCTGCCAGGAGGAAGGGTGTTTAGGGAGAATTAAAAATCATTTTGCAAAATTATAAACAGGTTTAATGCAACCATTTTGATCAACGGTCCTGTTATCGAGTAATCTATCTAAAATTAAGGTAATGGATTTTAAAAGGAATAGATTGAATAAAAATCATCTGCTATTCAACAGGCATATCAACCAAGCAATTACTAATTCTGTTTATAACTACAGCCCTTTACTCTTTTTAAAAGGGCAATGAAAGCAAAACTTGGTTTGTGAGCTCCTATTAAATTAGCATTGATTTTGTTTTACTGCCAAGCTAAAGAAATATCAACATTAAGGAGTTCTTTAACCCTACTTAAAGTATGCACACTTACATGGAATTTAGTCCACAGGTTTCTTATCTTGCTATTTACAATGAAGTAAAAAAAAAAAAAAAAAAAAATCAATCCCAGCATAGAAGTTCTATGCATGGCTATAGAAGAAAATATGACTATTTGAGAAATTGATAGAAAGCAGCAGTACACTATTAAGTAGGGCACAAGATGGTTTATGCTGTTCAGCTGTAAACTCACTGAAGCGCAATCCAATGTTAAATGTTAACAATTGCCTGCATTCGATCCATTACAGAAAGGAAGGGCTCACTTAAGGCAAACAGTGACATGCGCCAAAGTTATTTTCTCAATAGTTCTTATGTTTGTAAATATTTAAGGTTCTTTGGAGGCAAAATACTTTGGGTTGTTTGGAGGCAAATATAAAAGACAGGGAAAGATACATGTATTAGATTAAACAGCAAATAAAGTACAGCCTTCCTATTTTTTTTAAAGTTCAAATGAGAAATAAAAGCAATCAAGCTTTGACACACAAAAATTCCAAAAGCTATGACAAAATATGGCACAGTGTTGAGAGAGCTGTCAAAACCACTCAAGAAGTCAGCTCTTGGTGCAGCCGCTATGGAAACAGTATGGAGGTTCCTTAAAAATTTTAAAGTAGAACTACCATATGATCCAGCCATCCTAATTTAGGGTATATAACCAAAGGAAATAAAATCACTGTCTTTAAAGAAATGTCTATACTCCCATGGTCATTCAGCATTATTCACAATAGCCAAGACATGGAAACAACCTAAGTATAAGTATCCATTGACAGATGAATGCATAAAGAAAATGTGATACATACACACACACACAGTGAAATATTATTCAGCCATTAAAAAAGGAAATCCTCCCATTTGTGACAACATGGATGGAACTTGAGGGCATAAAACTACGTGAAAAAGTCAGAGAAACACAAATACTGTATGATCTCACTTACATGTGGAATTTATAAATGTTGAAGTCATAGGAACAGAGTGTAGATTAATGGTTAACAGGGGTGGGGGAAATGGGAAGATGGTGGTCAAAGGGTACAAACATACGTTAACAATACTGTATTATATACATTGTATACTTGAAAGCTGCTAGGAAAGCAGATCTTAAATGTTCTCACCATAATAACAATAATAAAAAAAGGTAATAATGTGAGATGAAGAATGTTTGAACTAACCTTATTGTGTTAAGCATGTCACAATATATACGTGCATCAAACCATTACACCATACACCTTTAATTTGCACAATGTTATCAATAAAGCTGGGGAGAAAAAAGGAAGTCGGCAGATGGAGCTAAGTCTGGCTGATATCAGCAAAGATGTCTCGCACCAAGTTTGTTGCAAATATGATAGCAATGTGTTGGACTCTCCTACTCTGCAAGAACCTGATCTTTTTCAGATTATGCGAATCTAAAACTGATTGAAAGAAAGACAGCTATTAGATTTGTGTCAAAAGGCCTTTCCATAATGGAAATGTACTAGCCATTTTGAAATTTAATAATAACCCTTTAGATCTTTCTAAGCCCCTAGAAACAATTTCTTTTAAAGTATAGTATAACTTCAAATGAGTTCTCCATATTCTATTTTTCTCTTACATATTACTATGTTAGGATATGTTGAACATCTCAGGAGTTTCTTTTTATAAGTAAAAACAGAGAATTAGAGAGTGCAAACAAATTCTCTGATCAAGGTAACCCAGAGCACTCTCAGTCATTAAAGGGCTTGTTCCCAGAGCCTCTCTGGGTGTCCCAAGAATATTGGAGCTTGGAAACCAGTAACCTGTCTACCAGGTTCCTACTCAAATTATACAACTTGTTCTTCTTCTAATGATATAACAGAGGATATAGGGGAACTAAAATTTATTGCATCTTTACCATGTGGCTAGCATTGTGCTAAGCCTGTTACATGCATTACTGTATTCAATCTTAGCAACAGCCCTATGCAGAGTCCCATTTTACAGAGGAGACTTCCATACAGAACCAACCTTAGTGTAACTTCAGTCATGCCAAAAAACTGTAGAGTTGCTATCAGATAGCAAAATCAATAGGATTCCAGAAACATCAGACATTTGAAAATTTTTGCTCGCTAGCTGCAAAAATTCATTATTGCAATCAATGGTCCCCAGGTTTTTTTTTTAGTCACATACTGCTCTCAGAAAAAAAGAAAAATTCTTGGGCACACACCCACAATATATACGTATTTATTATAAATTATGTAATATATGATATATATTGCTGTCAATAGCTAATATTTCAAGACATAATATCAGCTTAGGGCAAGGTTCATGGTTTTAAAATACTAGATATAAATCATATGACAAGCTTTCCTGATAATTTTGAATATTTTTGGCTAAACTTCTTGTCAGAGTATGATTTGTTCAACATCAATTTTACTGTGTGAAGTAACTGAAGAAGAGTCCATCTGGCAGGAAGGAAAAGATCAGCTCTGCAGTTTTCTTGTGAGTTACTTGTTGTGCATTTTTAGTACTAGATTAAAACTAATTCTTTTACAGAAATCTTGTTAAACTACTTATTAAGTGAGGGTTTAAACAAAACAAGATAGCATTCATAAATACACTTGACACATAAAAAGCAGTGCATCTAAAGACCAACATAGGAGTCAGGGTCCCCCACATGCCCCTCCGTCCACCCTGGGAAACATTGCAATGCCCTCTTCTTGTCCATCCCTTGGGAATCACGTGATCACCAGCTGTGGAGTGGGGAAGTCCATATCTTAGATAATTGGTGGTTTGATTTAATTTCTTTATATAAATTAATATAAATGATAATATATCTTTTCTACCTCCCAATGCCTCATGTGACTCACCTAGTGCTGGCCCAAAATTTGAGTTCTACTGCTCTAGTGAAGAGGGTTAGAAGTCAGCATAGAAGCATATACACTCCCTTTAATACAAGGTCTTCTTGATTGATTTTAACTAACTTCCCAAGACACATCTACCTAATTTCTCAAGACAGAAGGAGATGGAGACATTATTAGAAAATGGTTAGAAGCCCCAGCCCTGCCATGTACTAACCACAAGTTACTTCACCTCTATGAGGTGCATTACTTACTTCATCTACAATTGTGAGGCTTTGTTGAGCAACACTTAGAAAATACTTTAGAGACATAGCGTAAGCACAATAAATATCCACTGAATTATTACAAAATATTTCATGCTAAAAATATTTTAATGGGCAATCTCCCATAGGAAATTATCTTCCCAGGAATTAGGAAAGCCACATACAATTACCATATAGTTATTCATATTCTGTGGAACCCTTTCCACAGGCAAAGCCTGATTACATCAATATATCATTATGCCAGTTGAAGTTCTAAACTGAGTCCCAACCCTTGAGCTGGGTTCATAAGAGACAGATTCAAACAATAATCATTTGACTTAAATAAATAAATAAATAAATAACCAAAAAATACAGCTGTTTGTGGGGGAGGAGGGTGCAGAGTGAAGGAGTTAGAATAAATCAGTGCTCCCCAGACCGGCAGAATTAGCATCACAGGGGGCTTGTTAAAAATGCAAATTCTCAGCCCAATCCTAGACCTTCTGAATCAGAACTCCAAAGATGGGTCTTGTATATTAACAAGCCCTCCCAGTGATTCTGATACATTCTTGAGTTTGAGAATTGTTAGTATGCATTGTACCTGTCTTCTAAAACGAAGAGATAAGTAAGATTTAGAGTCTCCACTAACAGGTGCATTCACTTCCTCTATATAATTTCCCTATAATGAAGTAAACTCTCCTCCCTTGTGGACATTACAACGTTAGAACAATAATAGGGATAATCATCCTTGTTAAATTTGGTTTGGTTTGGAAAAACTACTCAAAGTTAAACACAAACATTTGGCTATAATTCAGGAATGAATTTGTTTGGTTATAAATTCAAGATTGTTCATGATACATTTTTAAACACAATCTTAATTCGTGAGTTATAATTTCCAATACAATTTGGTACAATAAATAAATAAAATTGAATATCTGTTTGTTCTTAGTTTTCTTTTTCTTAGTAACTGTTCCGTTTTCTTAGTAACACATGTATGTTTCACAAATGTTTTTAAATAAGGAAAAAAAAACTCCTCTACTTAATTTTCTCAATATTGCACTTGATATTATTAGCTAAAAAACCGGTTACCCTTATTATCGTTTTACCTTTTCAGTCACTTTAACTCAGTACAAGTCGCTGTTTGTTTGCTTTTTTTTTTTTTCTGCCTTCTGTTCAATCCGTAACTATGTCTGCAGCCCCGTAGACAAATTTTGGAAAGGAAGGAAAGGAAGTCCTGTGCATTTTTGAATAATAAAAATAGACTTCTAGCTAAGTAATTCTAGATGTTTTATTTACTGTATAAACTCAGGTGTGTATATTTAAAAGTACCACCAAAATCCATAGAGCTGGGTCTCCTATATAAACTACTTTCCCTTGATACACATGACCCTCCCTTTGAATTAAGCACTATTTATTAATGAGCTGCTTTCTCATTTACACATGGTTTGGGACCTGCTGGCAGAGACTTTTGCCCACTCACACGATAGTATTTGTAAGACAGAACGTGGGTGATTTCAAGGCTTGGATGGCCTTTCAGTATTAGGACTGACAAATAAAATGCAATATATTTGCAAAATTTGGTGAAAGAAGAAGAGAACATTCTCGGATAATAAAGTATGGCCCAAGTCCAGACAGCCAGCTGTGAACTTGATTCTTTAAAACTGATTTACATGGTCCCATTGCACTGTCTCTATAATTTTCTTTTTACACATCAGTCTGGATCTAGATTATATATATAAGATTTATTTGGTGTTTTTTGTTCATTTTGATTTATTATTACACTATTTGGACTCAACTTTCCCTGAAATGTCTTCTATGAAAAATGATGTAACATTTATTGCATTTATTATACTTAAAGATAAACCTTTCAGTAAATTCACCAATGTAAAAAATGGTCAAAATAACATCCATTTAATTTAATGCAACACATGATTTTACTTTAAGAGATTTTACATGCATAAAAATCCCCAAGATTTTAGCCTTTATCTAGGGCAACTTGCTTTCAGCAGGACACTAGTTTGAGTCAATTCTTTTCCATTTTAGATTACATAAGGGTCAAAACTCTTATGTGAACCTCATGGTTATTTGTGGGACATGACAAAGAAAGGCAAAATCTAACCATTTTTTCTAGCCAAAAAGTTTAAATACTGTTTCTTATTTGATTCTACCTCTTTCATGTAAGATTTAAGTGTTTTATTTCTCCTACCAAAAAAAAAAGAGCTTATAAAATCTAATTCTAAATCAACTTTTTGTGGTTAGATACATACTCCTAAATGGAACGGAATGACTTCATCAATTTAAAATTCTTTCAAATCTCCAGTCACGCTGTAAAACATGCAATCCTTAGTTGGGGATGGATTAAAAGGGTTAACATATCTTTTCAAGTTAATTAAGACTCAATTTGAACTAACTCGATTCTTTCCCCCCAATTTAATGCTTCCATTTTTTACCAGTGACCTGAAAACATCTGATTTCATAGATGCCAATGGAGACAAAAAGCCCCAAACACCGAAGAATTGATTTTCCTTGCAATGGCAACATGTTCATCTTGTTTAAGCTGGTCGGTAAAGTTCACATTTCCATGTCTAACACTCCAAATTTTATATTCATGCAATTTAAACACCTTATTAATGTTGTCATAGAATGCTTAAGTTTATTTTCTTGACCTATGATTAAATTTAAAATTTTGATTATTTCTCCTATAACTTATTGTGAAACCAAAGGCCTCACATTTCATAAATCTTTTAAGGAGTTGTAAATATGCTACCATGAAATTACCTAATTACATATTTTACAGTCCAACCCATAAGTAAAAACAATCCATTGCATTAAAAACAAATGAATCTAAAGATGCTTAATTCAGTTGAGGAGATATCCTAACTTAAGGGTTTTTTAAGCCCTGACCAAATAAACAATGTCATTTGTATTTGATGGAAAATGCAATTGCTATACAGAAAAAGACGAATTGTGTTTAAAAAGAAAATGAAGCTTCCCTTATTTTTGTAACAGAAAATATCATTCAAATTCAACCTTGTCCCCAACATATCACCATCACTTTGACCTTCACCAAGGAAAGTTAGACCAAACTGAGGAATAAGTGCTGGGCTGGCGGCGGGTGGGGGGGGGGATGGAGATGGGGGATGGGGGATGAGAAACTAAGGAACATTAACTGGGTAAAACACTAAGCTCACACAAATGAACCACTGATCCAAAACAGTTGAGCTCTGAACGGAGGTTATTTCACATCAAATCATCACATCTTAGCACTGAGTTTTCGTTCAGGCTCCTTTTTTTTTCTCTTTCCCTTTGAAAGCTGAAACTAGTCAGATTGGTAATTTTTACAATGAGAAGTCAGGGTAACGTTAAATCATCAATTTATTTTAACTTGAAAAATATCAACGATTTATAATTTGTTAACCATCCTATTGGCTTTGTTTTTTTATATGGACACTTTCCTTTCCATGTATCTTATTCATTAGAAAACAAGTTCATTTATCATGATTCCAATACTATTGTTTTAGTAATAGAAGTTCACTAAACAGTCACGGAGTTTCAGATCCCACTCATTCTGCTGGCAGCTGGCCCACTCTAATCACTAACCGTTAAACCTGCATTTGGTCACTAATACACTAAAACATTGCTAATGACGTGGAGGTAAGACAAGATAAGCCCACCCTCATAATGAATGACTCCACAAAAGCAAAGTGGCAAAAGTAATTATAGAATCACACGGACCGCTGGCCTTGAATTGTCATGGACATCCCAGTTCATGTTCAGCTAAAACAACTCAGAGATAACCTTATGTTCAGCAGAAGCAGAGGTTGTGTCACCCATGGACTTCAACTGACACATACTTCTGTTACAAGAACTAACTGTTCTATAGGAAAACAGCTTCAATTTCTTTATTATCAAGATGAATGAAACAGTTGTCCACAGTCAGATTGTATCCTAACTACAGAAAAAGCCTTGTGGAAATAGAAGAAATGATTTTAAATGTTGCAATAATCTTGTGTTGAGTTTTATTAAGTACCATTCCGAATCACCAACTTCCCATGCATTCCCATAAAACTTCACAAGAAGTCTTAAAGTACACATGAAATATACTTAGTTATAATTACAAAAACATGAGTGCATTTAAATATGTCAAATGTTTAATCTAATTATAATAAAGACAAATCTAATCAACGTTCTAAATAAAGATGCGACAAAAGTTGTATAGAAATACTTAAAATTACTTGATGTGATATTTAAAATGTGTCAATGCAAATAAAAATCCTATGAGCAAAATAATAAATTTAGCCCACCATTCCATTACAGTTAACATGGAAAACAGAAAATTTCTTTTTTTAACTAAGCAAGTAAAAGATTGCTTCACCAAAGCAACACTACAACAATCCAGTTGCTCCATCATGAAACTGAGCCACAAAATCGAGCCCGTGACACTGTCACTTTTATCCAGATGGATATTTTTCTCCACAGCCTGTTAATAGACATTGTCAAGGTGATGATAAACACCAGAACCTAGGCACATGTATCAATATACTCTGTGATGGGAGGGGGAAAAAAACAAAAATAACCACAAATTTTAAATAGGCTTACTGCTGTGATAATCTCTACAACAAATGCAACACGTCAAGGTATTTCTAAACATTAACCATTTGTTTGAGTTCTAGGCCTAAAATAGCATCATCCTAATCTTATCAATTTGAGGTTGAGAAAAAGACCATAGAGTCAGGGATGTGTTTGCTCTTCTAGCACATGTGATTCCAATTACTGCTTTGTTACTCCAAAACACTAAATATTGAGTTTTTGATAAGCTGAAATTAATAAGAAGTGACAAATGAGACATAGTGTAGTCAGGATAAGAAATTTATAAAGGGAAGAAAAATGTTGCCAGGGCATGGGAAAGAGGAAAGGAATGTTTCTGAAATTCTAAAAAATCTTGATATAGGAAACTGGATTCTGTAGAGCATATTTATTGTGTTTTAAAGACTATTGTACAGACCACTACTTTAAGCTTGTGCTAGGAAGAAAGTATCATTCTTATTTCTCATTTTGCTTTGGATACCAAAAAAAAAAACAGAACTAAATTTGGGGCTCACAGCTGAAAATTTACAAGATTTTTAAATTTTTTTTGTTTTATTTTTTCAATTTACCTTATCTCAGCTTTTTACATTTTTTCATATTACATCTATTCATTTTACCTTATTTTATGTATTTTGAAAAACTGCTTCAAATTCTTTTTGGACAGAAGTGGGAATAAATGCCCTATTTCATTCCTTATGAAAGTGGGAATAAATGCCCTATTTCATTCAGTCTAAGTCTCCCTTTATTGTAAGATGCATCATTAGTGTCTATGCCACTAACAGGGGGCAATAAACCAACAAGAAACCCACTGCCAGTTGAACTTTGACACATCATCGATTATAAGATGCATCCTGATTTCAGAGATGATAAATGTGAAACAAAAAGTCCATCTTTGAATCAGTGAAATACAGTAACCTCATTCACATCGCTATGTTTGTAAGTATTTATTGACAGTTCAATTTGGTGCTAGGTTTTGGAGGGCAAGGTCAAGAACTCAAATTGTGAAGATGCGCAAGATGTTAGCCATCATCTTGACCATAAGAGGTTATTTTACAGATGAAGAAATGCAGAAGAGAAGACACAGTCTGAATCCTCAAGAAGCTTATCATCTCATTGCAACTTCAATGATCACATGACATTGTAACATGAATTGACTGCCCTCCAATTACTCAAAGAATGAGATACATTTAATCACACATATGTATATTGAGACTAAAACTAAACCTGCCCTTAAAAAGCTTTTCTTTTTCTATGAAAAAAATACACACCACAATACCAACTGAGCATTCTCTTACATCTCATTTTTTTCTGAAAAATATAAGCTATTTTCATTTCTGGCATCTCAATTATTACTAAAGAGCTCCTACCATCAGTAAAGTCTGTTGCTTTATTGAAACATTTAAGCAGGCATGAGAAAAGCCATCCCATGTAAAAGTATCCCATGTTGAAAAGAGAATTTGACTCCTTGGGTTTTACATATCTAGAAGAAGATAAATTTTACATAGATTTTGTGAAACTCTAAATACGAGCGAAGAATAAAATTTCTCTTGAGCTTCTAGTGTTGTATATGGATATAGAGAAAATGAGTCATTTGAGTCAAAATTTCTTATTTTGTTAAATGGTGACTATAAAGAGATTTTTATTTTTCATCACTCAAGGATTAAGAAACATTATCTTTATCCCTCTAAAATTTCTAATTGAATGATAAATCTTATATATGTAGCTTCAACATCAAGTTACATTCAAGTTACACTCCAGTTACAGTAGAGACAACCCAATATCCAATCTAATTATACACACACACACACACACACATATATATATAAAGAACACCTTAGTGAAATAAAATCTGACTGTAGATAATTGGCAATATGAATAGTTGGAAGTTAATAGTGACTTTGCCTAAACACACAACATTTAAACATTAATGATGATAGAAAGCTAATTAGTAAAATTTAATTGGATGTATGCAAAGGGGTATAATGAGAAGAATTAAAGCATATTTAATTTTTAATCCAAACATAAACTCTGAAGTGGAAAACCAACTAAAGCCAATCATTGTAAAAGATAGATTGACACATTTTAAAGACTACCCTATTAGCACACAGAATGAATAGATGTCTAAAATTAAACACAGTAATATATTCTCTTGTGCTTTTTAAAAAAACACACACATATAGCATGCAATTATCTAAACTGCTTAAAGAGAAAAATTTGAAATGGTAAGGCAGGCAAATGTATATGGAAAATGACCCCACGGAATATAGTTTAAAAAATGAATTGAATTTTATTATATGCAGATAAGCACCCATAGCAAGTGATTCAGCAGACCTAGAAACCTAGAAAGCAGCCAAGGTAAAAGGAGACATGTCAGGGATAGTGCCCAATTTCACTGAATCTGATATCAGGGCAATATGATATGGAAGTCAAAAGGGTCAGTGCTATTTCAGGGAATATATGTTACAGAGAAGTCGATAGTTCCTCTCTGTACACATGATATTGACACCACATCCAGAGCCTAGGGCGAGGGAAAAGGTTCTGTGTAGAGTGGATCACAGTCTTAGCTGTGATCATGATCCATGATCATGTGAAGAGCTTTAAAATACTGGTGCCTAGGCCCCCACACCAGGAATTCCAGTTTAACTGATGTGGGCTAGGGTCTGGCCATGAGGATTTTTTAAAGCTGTCCCAGAGGTTTCTACTGGCCATCCAGTGTTGAAGACCCTGGTTTGGAAAGACCTTGGAGCAAATTTTTTTTTTTTTTTTTTTTTGCCATTAATTGGTCCTGGCTTTTGCTGATTGGTAGGTGTGTATCTTTTTCTTGGAAGTGAGTATAACTTGTTGTTCTTGCCTAATATTCTTCAAAATAGAAATGTGATGTTGGCACACAACATGAGATAATGTCAAAATTATGTCAGAGATATGTTATCTTAAGCACTACAATCAAGTTTGCAATGTTTTCCAATGTCTTCTCTGTGTGATAGACAATTATGCTAAGTACTGAGCATTGAAAAAGCCTGGCTTTATGGCTTCTCGGGAGGGAACTTAAAATATGACATAATCAAATATGAGTTGTGTTTGCCAGAGTCCTTAGTAACAACAGAAACAACTCTGACTAATTTAGGCAGAAAAGGAATTCTCAAAAGGCTACTCTCTAGAAAGTCAAAAACCAGACTTGAGGTTACAAACTAGGAACAGTGGCCCAACATACTTCATGACTGTCTTGTCAGAGCCCCGCTGCTTTGGGGCACAGGCATGGCCATGCACCAGCTACTTACACTTTTTGGCATCCCCAATGTGGGGTGCAGGGGATATATAGCTAGACTCCCCACTGGTGCCAGAATGGAATCCTAGTTCCATTGAATGGAGTCCTTCTGAATGGAGCCTGTCCATCATCTACACCAGAATGGAGTCCTAGCAGTCCCTGCTTCTGTGTCACCACTCACTGAATCTAAATCAGCAAATAATGGTCATGTGTCCACCCCTGGCTCTCGAGGAAGCTGGCAGAGCCTTCATCTGGCATCTTCTATGCCCATAGTGGAACATGTTCTCTACTTCCCACTAAGATTCATAAGGTGGGGAATTCTTCACACAGAAAAGGAGTTTGTTCACTGAGAAGCCTAAAAAGAATTCTAAATGGCCTCTACATTTCACTTTTCCCAGAATTAAGCAAAACTATAGGAAATGTCTTGGTCTGCATTTTAGTTCTGTGTCTATAGCGTGCTGTATCTGAAACTAGACTTAACTTCAAGTTCCCAAGTTCATTTTTATGTGTCTTGGGTCCTTCAGTCTCTCCAACACAAAAATATTTTATTAAGTACTAATGTAATGTTGCTCAGTTCATACCTAGCATACCGAGTTCTTACCCTGGTTTCCCACATTGTGCTATGATATGCTCTTATATGTAAAATTTGCCAAGTTTGGGTAGGTATTAACATATTGTAAAATATTGATGCTTCCTTAGTTACATGCGGCACCTGAAACAACCATGTCCATTACCATACATCAGACATTTATCTTAAATTTTCCATTTTACATCATAAGTAGATCTCATTTTTAGAATGTACATACGCCAGGTGTATGCCAGGAACCATGAGGTTTAACATGATCCTGTGGTCCTGAGATCCTAACTTGCTGAGGAAAGAAAAGTTTATGCTGGCTCAAGGACATCTCTAAAATTCTTCTCCTTGACTGTGATGCTTTGATTATTTCTAAAACATTTTCTGGTCCTGTAAATTATAGCTCCTCCTGCCATTTGTTGGCAGACTCTTTGAAAGGAGTGGTTAATATATATCTTTTCAGAAACAATTGAATGGTATGATTTCAAACCTACATAGTCACTATTTAGCATTTCAGCCTTGTTCTGACAGGTGAATCCAAATCTTCTCTTTTGGAATATATTAGGTTATTACTGCAAATACAAAATCAAATGAGGTACAGGTCCGTGATTCAACAGTCTTACACAATTCACAGCGCTCACCATAGCACATACCCTCCCCAATGTCTATCACAGACATATACTTCTGAAACAAATAATACATTATATGTTTAAAAAAAAAAAAAAGGAAGAAGATAGTAGGAAGGGAGAAATGAAGGGGGGAAATCAGTGGGGCAGACGAACCATGAGAGACTATGGACTCAGAAACAAACTGAGGGTTCTAGGGGGAAGGGGGGTGGGGGGAGGGGTTAGCCTGGTGATGGGTATTAAAGAGGGCACGTACTGAATGGAGCACTGGGTGTTATACGCAAACAATGAATCATGGAACACTACATCAAAAACTAATGATGTAATGTATGGTGACTAACATAACATAATAAAATAAAATAAAATAAACAAAATCAAATGAATCCTCAACCAAAGTTTTCTCAGGTTATTTCTTTCAATGGGAAACTTTCTTTTCTCATGAAAAGGAAAGAAGTTATCTTTACCCAAGAACAAGCATCCAGTCCAAACCAGAACATGTATGAAGTAGTTAGTCCCAATATACAGTTAACGGAAATGACTTGGGAAGGACCCCAGTATTCCCACAAACTATTTTCCTAATGCCAAACTCTAAAGTTCTCTTTGGAAAAATAAAACACAAGTCAGGTGAGTTTTGAAACACAAAGAACATTTCTAAATGCAAAGGGCTCCAGCTTTCAGCAAAGAGGAAACACAAACAGGGCTTTTATGAGTTACCAGATTCTACTAATTCTATGCATTTTTTCTATGGAGAAGGTGCATGGCTTTCAACAGAATCAAAAAGGGATACATCTTTAAAAATAAAAGTTAAGAAACGTGCTCTAGAATAAATGGTGCTCTAGAATAAAATTAAAGAGCCCCTTCCCTGTTCCAAAGGTGGATTCTTCAACTACCACCACCCAACCTTCTAACTGAAGCAATGAAAGATAAAGTCAATTTTTGAAATTCAACATTTCTCTAGAGTCCTAGTTTCCAAATGTCTTAGATATAAAGACACAAAATGCCAACAACTGTATCTTAAATGGGTTTCTCATAGAAGACTGAATTATTCTTCCACACCTTTGGGAGCAGTGAGTTTTGAGTGGGGACTCCATCCAGTGTTTATAGACATGATCACCACCATTCACAAGCTTAGTCACCACATGGTGACAGGTAGAAGAACTGTTCAAGGAGCAGAGATGTCCCTCTGCAGTAGGAGACATCATCATATAAAAAGAGAGAAAGAGTAACCCTGAGTATGGCATTAAACCATAAAAATGGCATTTTTCAAACATTAAAATGCTACTCAGCAGTTTAAAAGCCTAAATGGTACAGTAGGCTCTTCTGATACTTTCCATTGTGTTCCCACAAAATTCAGAGGAGATGGTTGTCATCAGATACGGCTAAATGCTTCTTTTTAAAATACTAAAAATATTCTTATCTTATAATGCAGACAACCCAGTCCTCATCCATTTGTGAGTATCAAATAAGTCACAACTGAATGCATCACTAGCCTGTTTTTCAGAAATTAGTTTCTCTCAGTGTCCTCCATTATTTTTAGGAGTTCCCTTACATTTCCCAAAGTGTATTACCTGAAACACTAGACCCAGAAGATGCTCCATGGAGAAAGAGACAAAGTCCAGGAAATACTGTACCTAGATCCCTCCTTGGCAAGAAGCCATGCACCTTTGATCAGTATGAGTGCTGAGAAGTCCCATTTTGCTTTCTTTAGTCCAAAGTCACTTGACTCCTGACCCAGAAATTGAAGAGTTTGTGTTTGAAGGATGTTTACTTTCAGTTATAGCATTTGGTAACATTTATGACTTCATATTTGTGAAGTGAGTAGGGCAAGCATTAGCTGCTCTGTGTTGGAGATGAGAAAATCGAGGCATGAAAAGGTTAAGTCATCTGTTCAGTGTCATCCAGGGTCTAGGTGACAAAGCTGGGACTGAAGTCCAGTGCTTTTTCTGCTCTGGGGCCTCTGAACAGCCACAAGAAGCTGGGATAGTCACTTACTACATATCCTCTAAACACAGAAATACACCTAGGTCTTCAGAGAAGCCATTGTAGGAAAGATTTCCTGGGTCACTGGTCCACAAATTCCTGATCTCATTGTCCAATGCAAATACCTTAGCAAGGCCAGGAAATTCTTACTGCTTTCTTTCACTAACCCACACCTAAATTATGTGTCAGCCTTTCTCAATTCACACCCATTAGTGATGACAAATCTCCTGAAAATTTCAAGAAATGGTGAGATTTAATGAATTGGAGAGAGAAAATATATGTAAACCTTATATTTAAGGTTTGAAAGACTTTTTTAAGCCTTTAGGAATGTAAAAGTACTCATTAGTTTATGAAACATGAAATATATCGATTGTAATTTGATTTGTTCACAAAATCATTAGGTTTTGTTGTTGTTCAAATAAACCATTCAATGGGTTAATTGAATTTACATTTAAGTGTATTATATTTTCATATAAAGGGAATATTATATTGCCAAACTTTAAACAATTTAGCTGGTTTTAATAATTTTGAATCTTTGAGAAGCAGGCAAACTCTTAAGAACAGATGAAATATTATATTCCAGTAACACAGAAGGTTATTATATTTTCTGGGTGGAGTCCTCCAGTATAGGACAGAAGAGAGACCATAGTTTTAACCAAAGAGCTAAGAAAAAAAAAAGAAAGAAAGAAAGAAAGAAAAACATTTTTTGAGTGAAGTTGTTATCACATGCAAGTATATCTGATCAGCTTCTGCTATCCAGAAATTTCTACAAGTAATTTCTGCTTTTCAGAAGCTTCATATGCATCTTTTGGTGGTCTTCTGAAAATTAGAGTTTTGTTCTGAATGAGACAAGTTTTTTCTTGTCTATTTTCCTACACAGTTCATTTTCTTACACCAGAGGTAGTATTGTGGGGGTGTGCCTGACTCAGCTTCAGGAAAGAGCCTTCCCCATCCCTGCTCCATGCAAATTCCTCCCTGGCACACCATCTAGGGTTCCAACAAACACTGGCCAGTCTTCTCAGTCTCCATCACCCCACTCCCTCACCAGCCTTCTGGTGCCTCCTTCTTCTGAAACTCCCCAGCAGCATCATTGCTTGCCTTCTTTATCTCCTCCCCCTTAATCTTCACTCCACAATTGCCTCTTGTGTTTCAACACAGGCGGTCTTAAAAACAAAATTGATCAACCATCTGTATGTTTAAGAAAAATCCAAGTTTGTATCAGGCTGAGTCCCTGCCATTTCTTTCATTCATTTAACAGACTCTTTATTAAAAGCCTGCTCTGGCTGGATTGTGCTGGATGCCAAGGATAAAACATGACCCCTGACCTGGAAGAGCTCAGTCTAGCAGAATAGATACTGTGTCCAAAATAAATTATGATCCCACAGAGTACACACAACATGAGTACTGAAGAAATACAGAGAAGGAAGAAACTGACTCTCCTGGGAGAATTAGGGAAAGGACATGGCCCCACAACTAGGTCCTGGAAGGTGGATAGGAGTCTATCAGTCTGAAAATCTGAGCACAGGTATACCTGAGGCATTGGAAGATTTTGCCTGGAAAAATGGAAAGTTATTTTAACATACATGCCAATAAAGTTTTGGAGGGGCAAATGCTGTCACCTTCAAAATCCCTGTGAGAGAAATTTATACTTTCTGACCCAAAGGAGGACCATTAATCAACCTTTGGCTTTCCCTCCACCTTACCTCACTGTCCTGTCAGGAACCTCTCCACACCTTCACCAGCAATGATTTAAATAGGTTATCCCTTCTCCCAAGTTTTCAGGCCTACCTGTTAACATCCCCTCCTTCACACCTGATAAATGAACCAGCAATTCATTCTCGTGGAAATACTGCTGTAAAGGTTCATAAATAATAAATTAAAACTTGCAGTTACCATCTAGGTTAAAATAATCCTTAGACTGACTATTGGCAGAGCATTTAGTCATAGCTCATGAGGGAATATGGTTCTACCACATTCAGTTCTAATTTGTGCCTGAGGGGGATTTTCCAGGTAAAGGTGGATAGCACAATGTCAAAAAAAGTCTGAATGTCTGGCCTTATGTAGGCATAATATTTAACTACATTTTGAGGGGACTTATCCATGATCCCTGGTTTTCCTCATCTCAAAAACAAGAATTTAAAAATGGACAGAAACTCTGCTTCTCCTCTCCTCCGTATCTCCTTTATTTCCCTACCAAACTTTGGGTGCAAATGACCCCTCCACCTCCAGTTGATTATCACCATTCCCTTCTCCAACCCCTCCCCATCCCACACAGTGACATCTCTGTCAGGCCACTCCAATCCTATTCTACTGATTCTGCTCTAAAGTTCTCTAATGACTCCAAACCTTGAACCAAATGTTCCCATCAATGCTTAATATTTTATACTACACTATGGGTTATTTCTGTCCACCATCCTTTCTTCTAAGAGCCACCTTCTCTCTCAGTTCTGGATGCCACCATTTGTCAAACATCTATTGGTGGACCCAAGCCTGTACTAGGCATGGGGGTTAGCACCATCCCTGCCTTCAAAAAATTTATAATCCAATAAGGAAGGCAGAAAAGAATCCAGTGGTTACAAACAGGCATGGCATGTTATTGGAAGATGCACTGGGTGTCAGAGGCACGTGGCTGGGATCCTCTCACCAACAAACCAAGCCAAAGAAAATGTCCTGGAGAATGTGAGCTGGGTCCAGAGATCAAGGTTGAGTTCACAAGGAAGGAAAAGCAGGCAGAGCATTCCCGGGGGTGGGGGTGGGGGGGGGGAATCCATGCTTTCCTAGTCCTGCTTCCCTGCCTGTCATTCTGCTTACTTCTTTTCTGTTTTGATTCTGGGTAAAAACTGAGGCTCAGTCCTCATTCTCAGTGCTTTCTCCACTGACTTCTGTTCATTCACAGGGCCTACATCAGGGTTTAACTACCTGCAGTGCAAAATGATGGTCAAATCTGAGCTTCCTGCCCAGGATCCCCAAGTCCCCACACCATAGCCCCACAGGAAGGGTGCACCATCTCCTGGTTATCAGTGTTTTCAGACCCTGGCTCATTATCTCGCCATGAACAGTGGCCCCTTCACAGCCACAGGATTTCAAGCAATAGCACCATCCTTCTCGCAGGCATTAAAATTCAAAACCTTGAGAATAATCTTTTCCTTTTCTCCCCCTCCCTACTCAGTATTCCATGCCTTCATGAATGAGTGAAAGAAACTACTATTCATCATGGTTTTTCCTTCTTCTAAAACCTCTAAGGAGCTCTCTTTTGCCCTCAAAATAAAGTAAATCCTTAATCTGGATTTAAGAGTCTCCATAATCTGATCCTTTATCCAACCCCAGCTACCTATACTGTGCCATCTTGCTGCATTTATGGGACAGTTGATGGTTCTGAAAGTGTCTTCCTAAACCATTTTTATAAACATTATCTCCTTTGGTCTACGACAACACCCTGATCAGATTGGCAAGACAGGCATTATTATTCCCCTTTTTTCTGGAAGACAAAGCCAAGACTCTGAGAAGCAGATTAAGTCAAGTCTTCTAATTCTTAGCCCAGTACTCCTTCCCACTGGGTCGTATCACGTCTTGTGTTTTGATTTGTTCCATAAGTGCAACATCAATTGTTTCATCTGTGAGTTTTATATTCTTGCCAAATTGTGAGCTTCTAAAAGGGTGGGGGGGTGTCCAAGATTTTTTTCCTATAGCTCCTCAGCACATAGCATGTAGAACTGCATTGTGCATAGAAAAGACACTCAATAAATAATCCTTGAATAAATGTTCTACACCATGTGATTCTGTTTAGGGAAGTCATCACACTCTGCTCTGCTGATTAGATGCCCTTAATCGAAACTCATGACCACAGCCAACAGGGCTTTTGTGATCCTGCCCTAGCCAACTTCTCTGACTGCATCCTCTCCCTCTCCTTCTTCTCTACCTAGCTCCAACCTTCTCCACCTAGCTCGGGCCTTTTTTATGTCACTCAAGTTTGCTGAGCTCATTCCTGCCTTGCAGCTTTGTGTCCGCTGCTTCCTCTGACTGGAATCCTCTATGGCTGGATTTTTCTCATCAGTCAGGTCTCAGCACAACTGCCACCACTTCAGGAAAGCCTTCCCTGACTATCCAACTTAAAGTTAGCCCTTAGTCATTCTCATCCTGACATATTTTCTTCCCAGTACACACCACAGCCTAAACTCAGTGATTAATTATTTACATGTTGTATTGTCTGTCACCCGACTAAAGTATGGGAATCAGTAGGTCAAGGGCATTATCTCTCTTGTTCCCCAGGGCCTAGATCAGGGCAATATCTATTTGTCAAATGCATGGATAGATGAATGGATGAATTAATTAATTAATGAATTAACCTCAGTTTCCTCATCTATAAAATTAAGGAGTTGGCATGGATAACCTCTCAGGTCTCTCTCCACCTAATGTTTTGTAATGAATCAAAGCTCTTGCCTTTTGATGGAATCAGCCAAGGTTCTTTTATTGGTTATCATTAGATCATGTTTGCGTTTTCTCATAGCTTTAGGTCCCTCGCCGAAGAGATTCCCATAAGTAGAGAAACGATAATGAGAAGAGGAGAGAACAAGGTCAAGCCATAGAGTTGAGGGGAAGAACACCTTGCTCCATACCGTGATGCAGCTGCTTCTCCTGTCACGGCTTGGTTACAGGCTGTGTTTGCCACAGTCACATTTGCCATTTACTTTCTGGTTTTTTAAAATATGGTTTGCATTATTGTCCCAATATGCTCCTTTGTTTTCTTTGGCCTTGACAAAGATATTCCTAAAATGGTTATCATTTCTGAGTTTTCCCCAAGGGACAAATTATACTGACTGAGAAAATGGTTCCTCCTAAAGGGGCAGTGTTGGCACGTGGATGACAGGACAAGTCGGTGTGTGGCTTCAACTGCCGCTAACAATGGCGGTGGAGGTTTATGTGTTTCCGTTTCATTCTCTTTATATGTTGAGCATCTGATTATTGCTGAATTATAATTATTCATGAAAAATATTGTTTTTCTGAAGACTGTAGACACGTAAGACATTGTGGTGAAGACTGGCACTAGTCTTTTTAAGTGTTCTCCAACCATCACGATGGATAGCCAACTGCTAACGTGGCTCCAAATCACTAATAATTGCTGACCTTTACCTGTGCTTGTCTTGGAAAAACAAAATCTACCACTGGATACTTCCTTTGTCAAGAATCTCCAGAAAACGCATTTTTCAATTTGTTCAAAGTGTACTGAAGGTTTACCCATCATTTCAGCGGCTTTAGACTTTCAGTGTTTTCTGCCCTCAACTGCAGCTTACTTATGTAGAGATTAATTGAACAGCCCTCCTTAAAACCTGACAAGGTTAGATGTCCTGATGGTTCACAGTATGAAAAGGTCAAGAAATAGAAAAAAAACCCCATGGAGGTCTCTTCTTCAATAGTTCTCAGGAGACTGTGGCATTGCGCTCTTCACTTTTGTTTAGTTACATCATCAACTTCTGGTTTGTGTTTTGGCACAAAGATGCCAACTGAATCAGAATATAAATCATTTTCTGCCTTTGCCCATACATAACTACCACTGACATCTTAGATTGTTGCAGTTAATTAGCACTTCAAAGGACACAGAAAAAAACATAGAAACCAAGTTTGGATCAAAATGTAAGAGTTTATGGTAGTCACTTCTAGCATAGGGTGCTGGCATGCCTTGCCCCAGAGCAGCTAGTGGGGAAAGGAAGGCACGTGAGTATGGTCACCAAGGACAAAGGGTTCTCCTCCTGAGCTAGACCCCCTCTCTTGGATTTCTGCTTAGCATCTGCTTAAATCCCAGTTATTTGATTACAAAGATAAGATAAATGGATCCCCAAGGACTACATCAATTAAATTAATAACCTAGAATTTCAAGGACAAAAATTCCCAAGGCAAAAGAGTCAGAATAATGGAATATTTACAGAAAAACCGTGAAAACCTGTCTTCCGAAAATGAACTTTATAAAATGAAGCTACCTCAAATGTGCCAGATTTAATTAATGATCATAAATAATGCTACAAAGTATATTATTATTAAATCTCTTCCCCTTTTAAAAGGGCTGGATAAAAACAATAAAATAGTAACCATCAAGTCAATTTCAAAGCTAAGATATAAATATCATAATTAATTTTGCTCTAGGCCTTTTTATTTTTCATGAAAGCTTCTCTACTGATAAGACAAATAATTTATGAAAACAGAAGGAATATTTCTTGCAACCTGCCTCATGGTCATTATTGATCATTTAATTTATAGCCTGAGTAGTTTATTTCCACCTTTAAGGACATTTTAAGATCTGCTTTTAAATCTCATTACTACATCTTATTTATATTATCTAAATATATAATCCAAAAGAAAAGGGCTTAAATTATTCTCATCACTTTAGGAAAAAAAAAAATAATAATCTTGCTTCTGGATCACATTTCTATGCTAGAGATTAACATACTTTTTTTTCTCCCATCATTATTTCATTCCTTTAAAAATAAATGTGTGTTTCCAAGTACAACAATAAGGACTAAGGTACACGTCTCCCACTTCCCTACTACTGCTAACTCAGCTCAAGAACAACTCCTTACATAATGTAGGAAATCATTTCAGTTCTTTCACTTACTTAAAATAAAAATCAGGTACTAACAACTAAACATGAAAAAAATCATTTGGTGATCGTAGGTAGATAATGCTTAAAAAGATGTTAATAGGACATAAAAGATAATTTTACAATTATAAAGGAAAAATCCAAAAAATGATTCAAAAGCAATATCTAGTCTTCTATTTATTATGTTATAAACTCACAAAGACAATACCTAACCATGTTTTTTTCCCATTTTCTCTCAAAAAATTCTTGTCGAGTACAAGTTTAAAAACAGAAGTTGAAATCACTCACAATGATTTTACCATGGAAACATCAAAAGTGGGAGGGAAATGAATGACCCAGCTCAATTCTGCAATAGTGTTAGAGTTCAGGACTAGATAAAGTTCAGGACTCTGCCAGGACCACTTTACATGTCCCCACAGGTTGGGGACGGCTCAACTCCGGAGTGTCCCATTTGTGTAGAATGCAGCGTTGGATGGCGGCCCTCAGCTTTGGGCAGTGTGCCACCAGCCCAGCTGTATCTGATGGACCTGTCTCAGCGCTGCATTTCTTCCAGTGGATTGCACTCATGCTACTTTAGTCTGGCAAACATTTCGCACTGTCCTTAATCCACTTCCACAGTCCTCCCTGGCATTTAACTTTTTTACTTCCCTTGTTATGAGCAGGAAATTCTGCATGGTTTTATTGATCTCAAACTATCCATTTTTCACCCAATTTTCAAAAAAAAAGCTATTTTTAAGTCCTCCAATTAAATTTCACAAGTAAATTTCAGAGAGGATGTTATTTTCCCTCTTAGGCTAAGTGCTATAGAAAAAAGAACATGAGATTTAATGTCAAACAGATCTTCCTAGATATGTGACCTTGGGCAATTTTCATAACCTCGCAGAGCCTCAGCTCCTTCTTCTGTAAGTTGGAAGACATAAAAGTCGCCTTCACATCTTCTTGTAAGGATCAAAATGATTTATATGAAAGAGCTTAGCAGGGTACTTGGCACAATCTGTGCTCAGTATGTATGAGCTTTACAATTAGTCATCATCATTTTGTGTGCAAATGTCAACACACCATTGTGATATTGTATTTTCACATGATTTCCTCATTTTTTTTTTCAATTCATGACACACTAGTGCCCATCTGTGACAGGACATAATGAGCCATGCCAGGACTTGTGCCTGGTCTCATCTCCCCACAATACCTATTAAGAAGCCACGGGCTCTATGGCATGTGTTATGGACTGAACGTTTAAGGGTCCCGTCAAAATTCACATGTGGAAGCCCTAACTCCCAAAGTAATGGGATTTGGAGATTTTGAAGGTAATTAGGTTAGATCTGGTCATGAGGGTGGGGCCCTCATGATGGGAGTAGTGGCCTTATCAAACGAGGAAGAGACCTTTCTCTCCCCAAACACACACGCACAGAGGAAAGGCTATGTGTAGAAGTAGCAAGAAGTCCACTCTACAAGCCAGGAAGAAAGATCTCACCTGGAACTGGATTGGCTGGCATGTTGATCTTGGATTTACCAGCAGCACAAACTGTGAGAAACAAACCTCTGTTATGTAAGCTACCCAGTCGATGGTATTTTGTTAAGGCAACCTGAGCGGACTAACACAACATGATAACAATTTGACGACACCCTAAAATCTGCTCGGGAGCACTGAGTAGGTCTATGGCATTTCGATGTAGAACATTCAAGCAAACTATGAACCAGAGATAAGAGATCAATGCAGAAATTGATCTTGCGAGCTTGAAACTTGACAAGGCAGTCCACACAGAATTTTAAATCTTCAAGTTCATTCTGCCCAAGGGGTTCGCAGTTAGCAAATAAATGGCCTCAGTGTTTGCTTTTCCCCTGTTCAGTATAAATAGGTCCTTTTTCTGGATGAGCAGTAATTTCCCTGGGTAGAATAACATATTCAGCTTCTTTCTGAGGCATGCAAAATCTCTGCCTCACCTACAGGAAGAGAGCGGTGGATGATGAAGAAGGTGAGGGATCAGGCGGTTTCATACACATGTGTTTTTCCTATAAAGCAGCATATGGTTTTCAGGTTGATGTTGGCCAGATTAAATTGATCAGGTCTTTGCTTACTGAAAGTAAAAGAAATTTCTGGGCTATCTCAAGTGAAGTGGCAATCAGACAGGTGATAGCCCTGCACTGAAAGAATACTAAGCACATGAATATTTCTAGATGGATGATGGGGTGTGGGTGTATTTTTTTCTGCTAGGATGGGAATATGGCAAAGAAGACTGTTGGATATGCATGATCATTTTGTATCCAGAAATGAGATACTAGTGCTATTCAAATAGGAATGGAAAATCTATCACTTCTGAGACAGCTCCCTGAATGATTGCAGCCCTTTATTCTGAAATGAAGTGTCAGGGACAAGCATCCAGGCCTCCTTTCCCTTATTCCTGACGGTCAGAGAGAAAGTGTAACTCTGGAGCTAAAGGCCATGCAGGTGAGGTCAAACGTAGTGCCTCGAGCAGTTCCCCCAACTCAATAGTGTGCACTTTTCCGATAGGAAACCTCACTTCAAACAAATTGAGCCACTCACCCCAACACTCTGCATTCCCCCCTCCCCACCCCTGCCTACATGGCTTCCCTCCTGCCCTTCCCCCAACTCCTTCCCTACCTGCTGAAACCCTACAACCTCCCAAGGCTTAGTTCAAATGCCACCTTCTTCATGAAATCTCCATGCCTCCCTTGCCAAAAACAATACCTTACGACTCTCAGCTCCCCAGATACTTCATTTGCGCCTGTACGACACTAGGCATAGGCCTCCACACGCTCTGCTGTATATTTTCTCCCTTCTCAGCCTAAAACGTCCCAGAGTCAGGAACTACCTGACTCATCCCTTGTGCCATCTCATAGTAGGAGCTCGATACTTATTGAGCAAATGGCATGTTTTCTCTTAATTTTCTCTCTCAAATGATCAAAACTACAGCAACTGGAACCATACAGGGAGAAGGGCCAGCTGCATTACACAACGTCATTGCCCACAACGCAAATGGTGCCTGAAGTCATGCCAGGCAGCTACCCTCAGAGAATTCCATTTGCACACCGACTTCAAAAATGCAGATTTCAGGATAAATTCTGCTGCTAGGTGGGTATCTCAGTGCTTCCTGACTATTTTTTTTTTTTACATGGTATAAACATTGATAATGTTTTATATTTTTTCATGTTGCTTTTGAATGTGTCAGTATTAAGGACTGGAGGGGGTAGGGAGTGGATTTAGGGACTAACAGAATGGGAGGAAAGGCAAAGAAAGAACCAAACAAAAAGGAGCCCATTTTTGGAAGGCCCACCAGAGAGATACCCCAGGATGGGTCCGCCCCTTGTCTGTCTTGCCCAGGCCTTTGAGCCACACCAAGGGGACCTGTTTTTACTCTGAAAGAAAGATCTTTATTGGTCACAGCTGTACCTCATCCATAATCCATGAGCCTGAGAGGGGGCAGGAACCTGAACCCAGAGGCTGCTCTAAGAAATGATGAAAAACCGTATGAAGTAGCATATTGTTGTGATATGATCTCTCCCTTCAAATTTAATCAAGTTTATCCTAGGAGAACACCCCCAAAATTATATCTTCTTCCCAAGCCTGAGCTCTCACCACGCCTTCCCAGTGTCACATGATTACCTTGAAGGGTTTCCTTTGCCTAAACACACTGCCCTTTCTCGGGACAAAGTCAACACAACAGCTGTGGCTTCTGCCTTGTGAGCTCTGATCGAAAATAAGAAGTAACTGGATTTATGCCCATTACAGATTTACTTTGGGTGCCATTATTATTAATTCCTGTTTCTGATAACAACCATTAAAGTCAGGGGTTTTAGAGCAGAGGTTGGTCAACTTCTCCTGTACAGGTCTGGATAGTAAATATTTTAGCGTCTGTAGGCCAAAAGGCAAAATTAAGGATATTACGTAAGCAAAATGTCCAACAATTTAAAAGCTACCCATTTCAAAATGTAAAAAAAACATTCTAAGCTTGAATGCAGCGCAAGAACAGGTGCTAACCAGATTTGGTCCACCAGCTATAATTTGCTGACCCCTGGTTTCAAAGGTTGAATCCCAAGCGATATGTTTTCTTTTCCATGGAAACCCAAGTTGTACTACAGACATCATTATTTCTGAAGAAAATAAAATACCAAAAGAAACCATTGCGATGTGTGTGCTTTGAGATCTTTCTGTCAATGCAATCTGCATGATGGAGCAGATGATTCCCACAAAGCATATCATAGTGCATCGGACAGCCCAGCCATGCCTACAGATGAGGCAGAGAATCAAGGTATTCTAGGCTGAGACCTTGGGAGCCATTTGGGGCCAGTAAAACTTTTAATCCTACCATTGCTCTAGCTCTTCATTCCTACCAAAACTTTCTACAACAAAAGCACCATTAAATTACTTTTTCCCCTTAAAAATAAATAGTAATTCAATTTTCAGACAGGGAAAATGTTCTCCATTCTATTGAATAGACAGAATATGCCTGAAGTTTCCAGGACCCTAAGATTTCTCTTGTAAAACTCAAGGGAGACAAGCATACACAGATACAGACACAGACACGTTTACTATCTTAACCCATTAAGAAGAAAGGTATGCTATCATTGGCACATCAGGACTCTGATATCCCTGAAATGCATTTCTCTCCAGTGACCAAACTCTACCTCTCTATGTTGATAACACAAAGTTGCATCCTTGGTGGAGGGGAACCCTCTGAACCTAAGATCTGTTTACATTCCTTCATTTCTTTATTCAACAATTAAACACCAGAAAGTTTATCACGTATTTCCTCACCCCAGCTAAATATGGATCAGACTTTCCACAGCTCTGCGGCCCCTCTGTAGCCCTTGGCCACTGATTCCTTCAAAGAGCAGCTTGAAAAACATTTGCTGATTAGAATATCCATTAAGACTTTAGTCAGATAATAATTCTGGTCCTGGTTTCTCTCTTAGAAACAATAGCAAATTATTAACCATTATCTCCTAAAAAAAATTACTAGAGAATACATCACTAACCTTCACTTGTTAGAGAAATTGAATGATTCTCAAATTTCAGAGCCACACAAGCACCTTCAGGTTGGAAAGGACCCTTGGCATCTATACCAAAATGGAAAACCAGTCCTCTCTTCTCTGCTTTTCAAGAATTGCATGGCTTCATTTATTTACAAAATTCCTCTTAATTTGTGTGTTAAGATTGCTGTTCTGGTAAATTTAATTCTTTGGGGCTCATGCTTAGCTTCAACTGGATTTCAAAATCCCAAGTCTAACCTGCCTGTTGTACCCTTACATCCAAGGGAACTGAAGATTGGTTCTTAGGGCACACAGGCTTAAGAGTTGTGAAGTAGAGCTTTTACCTGTGGTCCAGCACTTGTCCCTAAAAGAAGAAAAGGTTTGCTTATTCCTGCCTGAGAGTACATTAGGAACAACGGGAATGACTTCGTCAACATGAATGAAAGAAAGTGTCCCTCAGAGAAGGTGTGTCCAACTCTTTTGTTAAATGGTAGGAAGGGCCCCCGGAATAAGATGAAATTTACACCATCTTCTCTGCAAAGCTTCAAGGGGGCTGGCTTTCCTGGAGCCCAGGACACAAGCTGAGTCCAAAGGAGATGCAGGCAGATCCACATTATGAGAAAGTGATTCTTAGAGAGATCGTGGTCATCTTATTGACACGTGAAGTAGCTTGATCCTTCAGACATCCATCCAACCACCTAACTGAACACCTACTCTCCATCCCTAGATAAAGACACTTTCCTTATCCACTTCTCAGAGCACACAGCACTATGCTTTGCTGGCACCATCTACTCAGGACTCTCCAGTGCTATGGCCAGCCACATGGGCACCTGTTGGTCTTCAGTCCTCTCTCCTTTCCTGTCCCTTCATGGCACCCGCAGCATTTTGAGGCATCCCTAGCTTGTATATGGTAAGTCTCATAGCTCCCTTCCTGATCTGGCCAGTGGTTACCATTCTTATACCAGCCCCTGCTGTCAGACTTGCTGGTGGCCCATCAGGGGACTAAAAACTCCTTCAGGACATGCAATGATTATCAAGGGTGCTAGTAAATGCCAGCTTTGGGGATGAAGTGATGAGGACACAAGAGGTGCTTCTCACACCTCCAAACAATGAAAACTTTTTAAAAATTACTTCCCAAGCTAATGGAATATAGCAAAAATAAATGGGCTTGCCATTTAATATAGGTGAAGTCGCTACCACTGTGATCTGTCTGGTCTCAAGATATGACAGCAGTACTCTTCAATCCTGCCTCACTGCCCCAGTTCCTACCAACCCAGCTGAGCCACAGTCTTCAGCACCAGACAGTGAATTAGACTCTGGGGGCACAGAAGAGGTTAAGCCATGGGTCTCGCTACTAAAGAGCACGCAGACTGGGAATGAAACCAGGGACAGCAAAGAGATCACTACAATACAACATGACAGAGGAATGTCTGGATCCTAGCTGGCAATCAACAGTTTGTTGTGATACTGTTTTCTCGTGGTGCAGGCCAGCCAACTTTTACTTGGCTGAGGCCTCCTGAGCCTTCAGCTGTCATCTTGATAGTAATTCCCTCCAGGACTCCTTCCCTGATTGGCAAGACACCTAATAAGACTGATGCTCCTGAGGGACAAGAACTGTACCATTTGTTCTTCATCGCCCTCTACCCTGGAGCCCAGCACCGTGCCTGACACTGCCCAGTCACTATCTGTCATATGAATGAGTGAGTGAATGAGAGAAAAAACTCTATAGTGGAGGTAGCATTCGAACCAAGGCCTTGAAGGATGAGGAGGAACCTGCCAAGAGGAGAACATGAGAGTAAGAAACAGGATACATGTCCAAGGCCTGCAAAGGTCTGGTGACCTACCACCATGGTAGGGGCAAAGGCAAGGAGGGGAGGATGGGAGGGCCCGCAGAGATTTCAGCTGGAATCAGCATATAAAAAGCCTTATTCGCCAGGACTTTATCCTGGAGGCTAGAGGGAATTTGCTGATTTCTGTAAATAAGACATAACCAAGTTAGCCTGCTTTATTTTTTTCCAGAGGATAACCAACAGCAGTGTGGGAAGTGAACTGAAGGCTGCCTGGGTCTAGGCCAAACACTCCCAACACCTCCCCCCACCACCCCTGTGCTTTAAACCTGGCTCTCCCTTTATTCCCCCCACCCCCCATGAATATTTTACACTTTCTGGTGAACTTGCTATTATTTGGGTTGCAGTATAGTGAGTTTTCATGTCATAGCCTCCCTCTGAGCTCCTGGAATGGATGGCTCAGCCTCCTATATTCTTTCCACCTCGTATAATGAAGATTCTAACCAAGGAACGTGACCGGGACGCAGCCTCTTTGCTGGCAGGGGTTTTCTCATCCTTCGTAGGACGAAGCCTTGTGAAGGCTCCATCGTATCCATCAGCACGGCAGACTGGAAGCAGGCGCGTTTCCACTGGCTCCATTACAGCTACCTGGCCCAACACGGACACCCCGGGCGCGCCGCGGCGCTGGGCCCGCACGTTTCCTACGGAACTGAAGACAGCTCTGCCACAGAAGTGATTCCAGCCCGAACAGCATCTCCGTGGGTGAGCTGGTCTCCTGCCATCCTTCGGGGCTCCTCAGTGTTTGGGAGGTCGTTGTTACCGGGGCCCCTGCTCCAGCGTGTTTGCTAGCAGCAGCCAATCGGCTTACATCAACGCCTTCCTCTCTTCCTTCCCGCCAGGAGTCTGCAACCCCCGCCTGCGGTTCTGTCTGCGCGTGTGCTTTGGAAAGAACAGCGACAACAACCCCCTGAAAGAGAAACCAGAGAGAAAAGAGTCCAGAACAGCAAGAAAAAAGAGAAAGGTGAGCTGGCCAAGATTTTAAAAGAGCCACAGCTCTGGAAGTAACCCTATAGGCTTCAAGATAAAAAACCATTTTTGTCTAATAAAAGGATTATTATGTAGTATTTATGCGTGGGTTTATGGTTAAAAGACAGGAAGCCTCCTTCTGCTCAGTAGGAACTGAACACACAGTTGCTCTTTGCAAGCAAACAGAAAGGAGTGGGACTGATTTTAAAGAAGCAGAGTGGATTTCAGGGCTGGCATCCCAGCCCTCAGCCCTGCGGCCCACTTGTGCCACCGAGCGCAGGACCCCCAGCACCAACCCCGTCCTGCTGCCCTGATCGCCCCCCCCGCCTTCACCCCTGCCCTTCCACCCTTAACATGCTTGAGCTTTATCTGCTTTGGTGCTTTCGCAAAATGCCCTTGGTACCCCAGGCGCCCCACCTGTCCTCTCGTCTAAAAAAAAAAAAAATCATGTCTCTTCTTTGTTTTCTTGAGAAAACTCTAGCCTTAGCACATTAAAAATAAGAGATTCGGAATCCAGGAATCATACACAGGCCACTGGAACTAAAAGGATTTTATGGCAGCCTTAATCTAAATCAAATTGGGGCAGGCAATATAAACATCTTTTCAGCCCCTTACAAATAAAAAAAAAATTCAGCCACGTTTCAAATGCTTACAGGGTACATAGATAGCAGAGGCAATTCTTTTCTTTTCCCTTTCCCCTTTGGCTTTATTTGGTCTCTTTTTTGTACTAATGAAAATTAGGCATTGGAAGTAATGCTGCTTTGTGTTTATAATAAAACCTCATTAATTCAGAGGCAGCTAATTTATAATTTGTGATAATTTTACCACAACAGGGCTGAATTTGCCAATGTGCAATATATGATTTTGCTAAGCAAATTAATAGTTTAAATCAAATTTTAGAAAGAGTACTTAACTTCCCCAAACAAATTATCCCTAAGGACATTATTAGTAGGTATTTGCATGCAGAAAAAGGAAAATTAAGACTCATTTGTGGTTACAGCTCCACAGTTTCTTTCCTTATCTAAAATGCTTGGATACAGATGGGTTTCAGAAGTCGGAATTTTTCACGTTTTAGGAAGTTAATAAGGTGTGCATATCATACATCATATCACACCCTGAGCAGAGTCTGAGGCTGCACCCAGTAATCAAAATGCATGAATATTTGCCCTAGATAAGGTAGAGGATAGACATTGTCTTACATAACGTCAGGTCAGCCTGTTCTATCAAATAAGTTCACCCAACAAATAAGTTATGGAAATGACTTCCACTTTCCAGAGCTCTGGGGTGTCCAAATTGTGAACGTGGGTTCAACGTGTGCTGAATTATCCCTTCCACGTAAGAAACAGCACTCTGGTCAATGAATCTGAGATCATTGCTCAAGGGACAACTTTGAGAATAACATTGAGATGATCCCAGTAGCTGAAGTTTTCCTTCTCTTGACCAGCCTTCCCACCAGCTGGGCCATCTCAGAGGTCACCTAACACGCATATAACAACTGTGATCTAAGGAAACCTTTGAGAACCTTCAGAGTGGATCAGGACTTAAGCATTACATTCAGACATCCGCCTGCCTCCAGAGATGACCACAGCTATGCTGAAAAAGCCGGGGCCCAGTGCCCAAAATAGGCCTCACATTCCACAAACATTTGTCACAAGCAGATAACCCCAAACCATCTCTGTTCTTCCAACCTCAAGCTACACGCTCCTGGTAGAGATCTCCGTCTACACACAGGCCTGACCTAAACTTTATAAATTGTAATGACTGATCAGATGAAAGTCAAACTCAACCATCCAACATCCCCTGAAAAGGTTTTTTTAAAGAGGTAGATTAAGTAGTCATTAGAACACAGCTTCAGCACAAAAGTCCCTCTTGGTCCAATGAGGAAAAGTTGATGGGAAGTCACACCACACACCATTAGTTATGAACTAAGGGTCTCCTGAAGTCCTGCCTTTTAATTACACTGTTTTTCCTATTGGTTTACCTATCCGACAAACTTCCCGGTGCGGAAAAGAATTGAGCTAAATATAAAGTTATGACAAAGAGCTAGTATTTGTTTCTCCCTCTTGAACAAGTTCCTACCAATGATCTGGAAGAGAGACTCGTAGAAATTATTTGGCGTATGTTGTTTATTTGTTTAGCCGTTCCCTTTGAGTTTCCAATTTTATATTCTGGACATGCCAGGAAGGCATCATGTCATGTGAATTTTTAATCTGTTTTTTTTTTTTTTTTAAATTGTGCAGAGATTTTTCAATAACCTGTTCTTGGTAAATGAGTTTTCCCCTTTCAGGTATGTCCTTGTCAAATACCATTCTTTTAAAAACCTTAGGAAAATGTTTACTTTATTACTTTTTTCTTCACCGGCAATAAAGTTGTAACCTTAAAATAATTTGTTTAATGTCAGTTTTTAAAGGATCAGAGATTACACTAGAAATTTTCATAAAGCCCGGAATTCAGAGACTATTTTTCCCTTATTGTCCATGTGTATATATCAGCCTTAATTCACCAGTGGAACTGGAGGTCATTATTTCTGAATTTGCACATTAAAAATAACATCTACCCATAAGGGAATATCTTTAAACCACAAATGCCAGAAATAACAATTGTATTAAACTGCATTTCATGAATACATAATAAAGTTCAATTTACCACTATTTATCATGTTACTTAAATTAAATCTATAATGGAAAAGAGATTTAGTTCTGTTTTGAAAATAACAAATTCCTTTATGCCAATTGCACAGGATTTATATTAGCTCCAATACATCCATGTCAATTTTTTTTTATTTTTTGCTTAATTACTATTGCTTTCTATTGTTGGGATCCTAGGGGACAATTCACATCCTTTCATGTATTTTTTAAAGCTTAAAGAGACACACACATATAATACATTTAAAATAACTATAATTCTGTTATATTTATTTATAAAATCTGAGACTTTAAAAAAATGGCATTGTGACTCACCCAAACATTCTCATCCCCTCATAAATCCTCCAGCTTATATTTGTGTACTTCACTGGGGCTTTGACAGTTGCCTGAAGTTGCTAGAAAAAGTCAGTGTGAATACAGACAGCAGTATTTTCAGAGCTAATATTTGTGCTATACCACATGCATTCATATGTGGAGAACTGAAGAAATCCACCAAAAAATTCAAGATCAACACACACTCATTTTCAACTATCTTGGCACATCTTGGCAGAGGAAGAGGCAAGGAAATGCTGAGAGGACCTGAATTATCAAGTTGTTAGATATTCTTGAAGAAAACGGAATGCACTGTTAATGCTATATTGAATTCATTAATACCCTTGATATGAGTTTATCCAATAGTTTCAACATGGCTAAGCCTGCCCCACTGTGTCTCTGTCTTGGGAAATGGCCCCATTAGCTACCCAAACACCCAGACCAGAAATCTGGGACTTGGAATCTCCTCCTGCAGTTAGTTGGTCACCAAGACAAGACCTACCCATTCTATTCCAATGACATCTCTCCAACCTACCTCCTCCCCTTCTCCTCGTACTCTGTATCTGCGTAAGTCTCAGCTCTCATGGTCTCTCTCCTGGGCTGCTGAATTGGTCTCCTAACTGATTTCCTAAGTGTCATCTAGTCACATCCCTCCTAATGATCCTTCATGTTGCCGTCAGAGTTCTTACTCTTAAAGAAAAAAAAAAATGCAAATATGACAGTATGACTCCCTTGCTTAAAATCCATCACCCGCTAGACGAAGTACCAATTTTTACCGTGGCTTACCATGTCCTCTATAATCTTGCTCCCACCTCTGTCTCCAGGTTTATCTCCCACCAGATTCTCTTTAAAAAGACCCCAGGCCTCAGCAGCCTATGAGCCACTGGCCCAGGTGCAGCCCCTCCCACATGTTCTCCCTCTGTGTGCCAACACTATGCATTTGTCAAGGCTCAGCTCAAGTCCGACACCTCCCCAGATCCTTCCCAGTTCCCTTCTTGCTCCAAATAAGTAGACTGAGCCCTCTTCATTATACTGTCACTTCCACATGCACACTTCTAACCCAATATCTGGTCATTTTTATCGTACTTATTTCCTTAAGTCTTTCCCTTCTTGTGTGGAAATCCTTGTGAGCAGAGGCTGTGACTGATTTTTCATTATATCATATGGTAAATGTTTAATTAACAGCTATTTAACAAATTCAGGAGAATCTGCCATATATGTCTGGCATGGACTCCAAGTACCCCTCACGCTAAGATGGGAAACTTTTCTGGTAGGAACAGGCTAACTGCGGAATGCCCTCTAACACCCCTAAAGGATGAACATCATATCTAAAACCCCAAGGCAAATGCATTTCCTTTGGTGGCATATAACGACCACCTTTTGGTTGCAGCATTATCTTGAAAATGTACAGTTACTACTTAGTACTTATCAGGTGGCAGGTTTATCACCAGAGCAAGCTCAAAAAATTCTTGAAGAAACAGTTTCCCAGCAACTAACTTCTCTAAAGTCTCCTTTAAATACCAGATGCGGCTGGCTGACTCAGCACTTCCAGTAACACCCTGTTCTTCAAATGAACGCTGCCGCAGCCAGGACTACAGACAGGAGTCTGCAACTCACGGCGGTCCTGCCCAGAGAGGACATCGGTGGTTTACGTGAGGGCAAGGGAAGCTCCCCCCCACCCCACCCCACCGCAGCACAGCCATGTGAGGCATCATGAGCCCCCCGAACAGGTTGGGAAGTGAGGCACAGAGCACAGAGAAAACTGGCCAAGGCTCTGCCATGACCACACTGAGATGGGGAAAGCAAGCTTAGAAGACAGTGCCCATATTTTCCAAATCCAAACTCAAAATACCTATTATGTAAATAGAAATGTACATTGGGAGATAATCAAACCAAAGATTTTAATCAGGAAATATGGGCAACATGATACAGAGAGTTTAGAAATAAATAAATCTACAATTGTCCTTGGCGAGAGGATTCTTTTTACGGTACACTCCCAAGAAAAAAGAAAAATGAGAAAGGATCATAGTAGAGAAACCATATTCAAATTAGACTGTACTCTGAACCAAACAAGGAAGGAAAATCCTAAACCAAGTATTTTTCCATCTTAGAGCCCACATGTTACCAAAATGTAAAGAAAGAAATTACTGCATATTATATGATTTGGTCCGATCAGTTTTAAAATCATTGTAACTAACTTAGATTTTTCTCTGAAATGAAACAAGCAGAAAGCCAGACTTATTAACCAAAAGCTTCTTGAGCACAGAAAAACCTACTCAAATCTGCAAAATAGAATCCGAACGAGAAAACACTGCTATAAATTCTCTTCTTATAGTCCAGTATCCACATGATTTCCACATAAAGAAGGTCACACACAATGGCTGTAACTGCTACCCAATTTATATTAAGCAAATGTATCTTCTTCCTAGAAATAAGTACTCACTCAGCAGGCTACTTTCTCACCTCAAGGGTGAAACTCAATGGCAGGCTTCAAGATAGCTTTGACACAAACTTGTATATCAGAAAAGTAAAGAAATACCACTATAATCTCTTTTAATCCTTTAAAGCTGTGATTGAGAAGTGGCATTTGGACAGGATTTAAACTTGGCTTTGGTCATGAAAAAAATTAAACCAACTCCGGTTCTCTCCTAGCCTTATTTTTTTCTTATTAGTTAGATGTCATAAAGGAAATGAAATTATTATAAACATATTTAACTTGTTTAAGTAACTTTAAAAACATAATTTACAATCAGTGAGTTTCAAAATTCAATAAATCCTCTCACTTATTAGTTACAGAATATAGTTGCATTTAACCTAATAAACTTAAAAACATGGCTTTAAGCAATATTCTTTCTTGGCAAGAATTAAATTGGCTTGGCTAATTTACATTGTTTTAAATTTAGAGAGAACTGTGTATTGACTCATGATTACAATACATAAACCATTCCCATGAAATGGTCTGAATTAACTTCCCTGCTATTTATATAAACAGCACATATCCTTGTGTGCATTACAGTCTACTAGATGGGAATCTTTTTTAATCGGCAAATTAAGCTTGTAATTTAATCCTTAGCTAAATAAGAAAAGTTTAGTATTTCATTATGTCTAAATGATAGGAGCTCATTGTTTCTATATGTTTTAATACACCAAGAGTAGTTGTTAGTGTCTAAAGTTAATGCAAGATAATACAGTATTCAAGAGTCTATTTATAAAATATACATAATAAAATCAAAGGCAGCTGAACTACAGATGAAGTGATGACTGCCAGGTTAGTTCATAGATATACGTAACGTATGAGTTGGGCTCAAATCTTTCTGAGTTTATTCCTTATAATGGTATCCAATGATAACACTCACCCTGAAGACTAATAAAGATAGAACTATTATACAATTTTCACCTGTCAATTAGCAACTACATCCTAACACTACTGGTAGCCATTTGTTATCTAATCATGAGGACTCTACATCAAGTCAAAATAAGATAAAAATATGCAGGATTAAATTTGTTAATAAAATCTGACAACAAAATCTCAAAGCACAATAGGTATGTGAAAGTAGGCAGGAAAAACACTGAAAGGATCAATGGCCACACTTCTTAAAGAAGACATATTGTCTTGAGACGCCTGGGTGGCTCAGTTGGTTAAGTGTCTGCCTTCGGTTCAGGTCATGATTTCAGGGTCCTGGGATCGAGCCCCACGTTGGGCTCCCTGCTCAGCGGGGAGTCTGCTTCTCTCTCTGCCTGCCCCTCCTCCTGTTTGTGCGCTCTCTCTCTCTCTCTCTGACAAATAAATAAATAAAATCTTAAGAAAAAAAAGACATTATCTTTAAAAGAACTACTGGTGGTAACATGGTAGTTTGATTTTGACTTTAAGATCTCCTTATATCCACAAAAAAATCAGAGGGATTTTTAATTGCATGCTTTATTTAACAAGTCTATATTATGTCTTAAAATGGAGTTTTTTTATACCTAAGTTATTTGGTAATTCATATACTTGCCTTCCACTGCAGATAGATTTGGCAAAAGCATTGCTTTTACTCACTGGTATGTTTGGCCCACAGCATTCCAAAAATAACTAGATCAAAACAAAGCATTTGATTTTACTCCCAAACTTGTTCCTCCTTAGTCTTCCCCCATCTAAAGAATGGTACCATCATCCACCGAGCCAATGAAACCAAATATTTAGGAATTATTTCTGGGTCCTTTTCCCTCATTTCCCAAGTTGCAGTCCATTGCCAAGTCCTATCTCCAACACATATTCTGAGTCTCCGCTCCTCGTGTCTCCCCTGCACCAGCTCTAGTCCCAGCCCCCGGTGCCTCTCCTGGGACCACTGTCATGGAGTCCTGTCTTTGATCGTTTTGGTCATACACCTGTCCCACTTCCATCCATTCTCTTCACAGCTAAGCGAACTTGGTAGAAAGTAAACATTGGATATGACTCTTCTGCTTAAAATCCTCCAGTGACCTCCTATTTTATTAAAACCTAAGCTCATGGCCCACCTCTCATGTTCCTCCAGCCACACTGGCATCTTTTGTTTCCTCCAATAGACCATGCTCGTTCCCACTTCAGGGCATTAGCTTGAATGTGGTGTGCTCTCTGCTTGGACCCTGTGGCCCCCAAATCTTCACGTGGCTGGTTCTTTTTTATCATCTCCTCCATGGCCCTAACTAAAGGAATGCTTAAACGCCCCACCATCTTTTCCATTCTTCACTGCCCCATTTTCCCTCTTTAGAATGTAACCATCAAGAAGAGGCCAACCTCACCTATCTCATTTACGGCTGAACCCCCAGAGCTGGGCAGGGCCTAGGATAGAGTGGGTGCTCAGTAAACACTTGACAAATGAATCATTTGTATAGATTTCCTAACTCACCAATTTAGGTGATATTTAGTCAAGATCAAATTCTGATACTTTAGAAGTAGAAATAACAGTAGAACAGAAGCAAGATACTTGAAAACCCTGAACGGGTTCTTGGTTCTTGCCTAATTACATCCTTCCAGAGGATTGAATTTGCTGTAGGTTTAGGTAATATGGGTTTTTTGGGGTTTGCTTCTATTTTCTAATTTTTTCTAACTAGAACAAAAACAATTTTTGTTTGGCCAAAGAAGTCTATGAGAAATATAGCAGCAACATCCAGATATTTCCATGGCTTCACTTTTCATTGCAAACAAAAACCAAAATAATTGTACATAACTATTCCAAAGAAAATGGAATCCACAATTTCTTTAATTAAATACGTAATTGAAAACAAATCTAGACAAAGTCACTTTAACAAATAAAGAATATTTTAATGTACTTATACTTCCAAAGCACACTGACCCAAAATAGTAATAATAGCTAACATTTTTATTAAGCTTTTCTCTGTGCCAGGAACTATCATAAGCACATTCTTTGTTTTAAATTTTATAATCATCTCAAAAACTCTATATAATGGGCACTATTATTATCCTCATTTTACAGATTTACAAGTTACATGTCCAATGTGTCACAAGTTAATAAATATGAACCAGAATTCAAATCCAAGGGTCTAAACTCCAGAGTTAACACTCTTACCATTGCATTATATTGCCTCATTAGGTTAGAGACATCACATGACAGTAGAATTACATATATAAAATTCCTATCACAGGGGCACCTGGGTGGCTCAGTCAGTTAAGCATCTGCCTTCAGCTCAGGTCATGATCCCAGGGTCCTGGGATTGAGTCCCGCATTGGGTTCCCTGCTGAGCGAAGCCTACTTCTTCCTCTTCCTTTGCTAATGCTCTCTCTTTCTCTCTCTCTGACAAGTAAATAAATAAAATCTTTTTTAAAAAATTCCTATCACAAAGTCTAGAACGTTAGAGGTACTTGATAGTGTCCTTAGCAACATTTTATTTCTACATTATCTGAGGAAAGGAGATTCAGAGGACACCAACCCCTACCAGAGGCAGGCCTCAGCAACTTGATCCTGAGGTTGTTCGGAAGAATTTCCAGATCTGAAATCAGGTTATCAGCCTGAAGTCAAGAACTCAAGAGGTCAAGATTTAGGGAGCAATTGAAGCAGCAAACAGGAAGTCAAGTAAGGAATCTAAGAAATTACAATCATGTTGTCAAATCAACATCAGGTATATTATAAGTTTAATAAGTAAAGTCAAGGTCAGAAACAACAGAAATCAAAATGTGGATGATAAAGGAAGCTGCTAATACCAATGGAATCAAAGAGGCAGAATAAGACCAGAGACAGTAGAGGAATGAGTGCCTTTATACCCACAGTTGGTTCACACACTAACCCCATATTCTCAGAACCCTCTGCATCCCCACAGATCCTGACAATTCCATTTTATAGTGGAAGAAACTCATTTGTGTATGTAGATAATGTCAGTAATTTCCCAGAGATGCTACTTATAATCAGTGATGGAAATGGAATTTATATACTTAGGTGCTTTTCCAAGAAAAATCCAAGATGACTGAAGAAACTATCCCAACACTAAGAGAAAGCACATCTCTGGTTTTGCTTTATATTTTCCTTTCTTATTGCAGGGTAAGCCTTGAAAGAAAGAAAGAAAAAAGGACAAAAAGAGAGAGAGAAGGAAGGAAGGAAGGAAGGAAGGAAGGAAGGAAGGAAGGAAGGAAAGTAAAAGGAAGGAAGGAAGGAAGGAAGGAAGGAAGGAAGGAAGGAAGGGAGGAAGGAAAAGAAAGAAAGGGAAAACGGGGAATAGTCAAGAATGGGATGGATAATATCAATCTCATCCCAATCCTGATAATCAATGGCTGACCATGACTTTTTACTCTCATCAGCAATGTCTCCCCCATATCTGGTTGGTCCCAAGGGGAGAAAATGACTTTCATCAAAGCTTTGGGAGAGCCAGGAACATGCCATAAGCTTCCAGGTATATTTTTAGGAAGAAGTCAGAATTAGGATCAGAAAATGTTTTTATTAAATACAATCTGAAATAATGTCAGAAGCATAAACATATGATTTTAATATGAAAAATGAAAAATAGTTTTCACCTGAAGGCCACTATTTTGAATATTGTTAGAAGGGCATTTCCTGGGTGAACAACTGTAAGAGGATGCCTTGGAAAAAACAACTCTCTTGATTCACTTCTTGTGTCCCATTGTTTATAAAGTCTGTGAAACTGAGAAAGAACATGGAATCAATTTTATGTTAGACTTGATGAGAGAGAAGACACAGAAAGCTCTTGTTTTTAAACCAGGCGGGTTATTTCTCAGAAATAACCAAGACAGGAGTCAAAAATGTCACCAAAGTAATACATGAGACTTCTGAGCAACATAGGGGTTTTCTGAATTGTGCATCTAATTTTATATTTTCCCTTAACTTCTTCTGGAATAAGCTTCCAATTTCGAGTTCCATCTGTAAAGTAATAGAAATTATCTACTTATAGGAACCAAGAGAAGGGAATTTCCTGGTATGGCAATCTGGTACCTCATTATCTGGTGAAAAATGTCTACATATTCAGGATTATGAATGTCACTAATAGATCTAAAATCAGCACGTGTCAGTCATCAATATTCATATTGCTCAAACAAAACAGCTCATACTGTAGCTGCTCATAAATCTGGCAGAAATCGGGGGTGGGGAGGTGGGGAGAAAAGGGAGAGGTGAAGAGATAAAGAAAGAAAGAGCTCAGGGATATATTGAACACAAGAGGGGTCTCCATTCATTCAGTCTAACATCTGCTCAGCCTGAAGTGGAACCACCTGTTATTTTATTAAATTCTAGAATTAATTTATGTGGAAATAAGAGAGGAGGGAGAAAGGAGGCTTTAATTCATACCAAAAGAATACATACATATATACATATACATATATATATATGTATATATATACCCTCTATTTACTCTAACATCTAAAAAAAAAGAAAAGCTTTTCATAGGCCTAATCAGTGTCATGAACAATAAGCCTCATTATGTAATTAATTGAAGAAATGAACTGTTTCCCTTGACTGTTATGTAGGCATATTGCCTGTGATGTATTCATCAGCTAGTTCTTTAGTCCTCCCTGAAGAAAAGACCAGTGGTACCTCCCTCCGCAATTCCACAGCTGCAACCACAGGGAAATAAGCAAAGAGATTCCATGAGGATTTTAGCAACACCAAGAAAGGTCTTCCCTTCTTAACACCCTTTTATTTACCCAAGTTTGTGAGGGATATTTTCATCTCTCCCCAGCAGGGCAGATGAGAATAATATAGCTTCAGCTACGGGATCATAAGAGACCTGGCTCTGAGTAATGCAGAAGTCTCCATTAACCTCTCTGCCTCCTTTAATGAAAGACATACTGCTTTGCTTCCTCCAATAGTCTCAGATCTCAGGATCTCAAATTTGCTGAATTAAAGTGATGGATATTATATCTACAGTTGATTTCCTCCTAAGTTTGCCAAGAATATCAGATGGTCATCGAGGAGCACAAATATGAAAGGAGATTAGAAGGGCTACGTAAGCTTTTTATGAACGAAGACAGATATTTCCTAGTATCTCACACATGCCAACATGTCATTTTTGTCTTTTTATAGCCTGTGGACTGGTTATCTAAGTTGATCAAAATTACTTGGGGCATTGTATATGACAGCCTCTTCCAAGCTTTATTTACCAACTACGATCATTTAGGATCATTTAGGGTTTTAGGGGTAGGGGAGAAGAGAGATTTCTCCTTGAGTTGCATTTTACTGTTTAGTCAAACTACTAATGCTGTCCTTTTCTAAAGACTTTTGTTCATGTAGCCTAGACCTTATGAGGCAACTTCCTTAAGCAGTGCTTTTTGTATGATTAAGGCTCATAAACTTCCTTGGATAAAAATGAGAAGAGATCATTTCAACTTGCATCCTTCTTGTCTCTTGAAAAATTTGCCCAAAAAATTGAGGCCAACTTTCCATAAAGCTTTTTATAAAATGCCATGGAGAAGCCAGTTTTCCCTGGAGACTTATCCAATTACACGGACAGCATGGTCTTACCCTAAGAGAGAAGAGCATTCAAAATTGTGTTTTTCTGATCATGGCAGTAAGTGTAAAGAAAGAAATCTAAGAAATTAAATTATTTCCCTAGGTGTCACTCAGCTTTGGGATTAATATAATTGGCTATAAATAATAAGAGTACCTTTCAGGCAGAACTTCTGCGGGTTTCATTATAACCCCGTTGCCACTGAGTTGCTAACAATTGGGTTTGCCATTGGGTTAGTTGGGGTTGCAACTGCAGAGAGGTTATTTTGCCAACCACTGGTTTTCCTCATTTTCATGGTCTTCTTTACATATTTTAATTAATGTCCCTAGTGTAACATTTTAAACATGTATGTGTTTTCAACACATGCCAAAATGACCCTTTAAAGTAATGGTTTAAAAACCCAAAGCAATGCTTGATTACCAACTCAGTACCATATAACATAACTTTTCTCTTTTTCATGCTCCTGAAATTAATGGAATTCTACAATAGCAGAGGATATGAATAGGAATGGCTGATGGAACTGAATTCTAATTCCCAAAAGACCATGCCAGTGGCCCAATCTGACTTTGTCTGTGTGGGGATTTCTCTTGACCACACGCCAGCAAAGACTTTCTAGCTGTGAAATGGGGAAAGCTGTGGCTCTCTACTTTATTGATTGCACATAGTAGGCAATAAAATTTGTTGATTTTATCCTAATTAAACCTTTTGAAAGCTGACGCATGTTGATAGAATGTTTGAATAGTGCCACGAAGGATGAGGGTTTTGTAACCATGCCCACATGGATGGGCAAACCCAGATGTATTTCGAAGTCATCCAGTGGTCCAAAGTTTTTCAAATGTTTTGAGTTTAACCAAATCCTAAACACATTGTGCCAAGTACTATTTTCCTTTAAGTCTCAAACCCATGTGAATTTTAAGGGAAATTAAATCCACATGTTTCTGATTCATTTTTACTTAAATCATTAAAATGCTGTTTTGGATGAGCCATTTAACTTCCAAGAAGCTTTTCTTCACAAACTCTTTTACGCCTTTTTGGTGTGCGGTCAAAAGCAGGAAGTCAGACTTTGACAATGATAAATTAATTGTGACATCAAACACTGCAAATCCAAACCTTAGCACTCTAACAATACTTCAGCAGTTGACAAGTTCATTTTCCTAATTTTCTGTCAGGAAATACTTGTATTTTTCTTTATTTTGCCTGCATAACCTAAGAAGCAAATATCTCACCTATAAACACAATACCATATAGAATTCAAATTTGAGGTTGTATTGTTTTTGCAAAAAGAACAGTACCAGTTTGCTGCTCTGTCAGATTTGGATAGTCTTACCCAAGGAAAAGTTAGAAAATATACACAAGATTCTTCCTGTTTCATCCAAACTTAGTTATCCTGAGAAAGATGTCTTATAAATGCCATGCAAAGCTTGATAGGAAGTACCCAGGACATTGCAAGGAAAACAGTCATCACATCATGGGTCCCATTTCATCCTTTTGTTGATTTCATAATTCACATTAAGACCCTCTTTCTATATTTCACTCTTACACAGCTCCTGTTCCTCTGCATCATCTCTAACTTCAAACTTCTACAAGGCTTCCTTATCTTTTGGAAAAAGAGAAAGAGAAGAAACAATTGACCCAGTTGCCTCCTCTCTCTAGCTATCTTCCTGCATCATTCTTTCTTTCCACTTCTGAATTTCTAAAGCTTCAACTCACTAACCAGTCACTCCCTATCACCAACAGTCTCCTTAACTTCTTGGTGCTAATGATCAAATCAACATTTTTAGCCTCGATCTTGAGTTAGTTATTAGACAATCCCATTTGGCTATCTCTCCCCCATTTCAAACTCAGTTTGATGAAAATTTAACCAAAATTCACTCCCTGTTGCTGACTTTACCATTTCTGTAACTGGTACTGAACTTGAAACTACTTTGTCACATTTCCAGTCAGGAACCAATTTTTTGGCAATTTGCATTCCCCCCATCCTTTTCATTTCCACCACTCAACCCTTCGCCACCTCATAATTGTGCCTACTAAATGATTTGTTTCTCTCTAGCTTTTCCCCTGATTCCAGCTATATTTGGCCAACAGATGAATCTTTTTGAAATACTATCTTGATGATTTAACTTCCCTACTTGAAAACCTCACGACTCCTCACTGTCAAAAGAACAAAGTTTAAAGTCCTTAATGTTGTATACTTACAGTAGTCAAAAATTTTTAAATCTGGTTTTAACTTACATTTTCATGAACTCTGTCTTCTAGGCCAACTGATCAACTAAGGTCCCCTAAACACAATTTGCCCCCCCACCTCTGCCTTCCCTCCATTCTATCCCCAAATTTTCCCCATCCAATAACCAGCTCTCATCTATCCTCACCCAAGAGGCTTTCCCAGATCAGGCTTTGCCAGTCAAAAAGTTCTCCCCTCCTTTATACTCATTGCCCTTTTTTTTTTTCTATTATAATAATGTATTTTGCCATACTTCTGTAGAGTTCAGAATGTGTTGTCCTTTTCACATGGTTATAACTTTTATCTTAACTACCTTTTAAACTCCTTAAAGGCAGGGACCATCCATTGCTCACATTAGACTATTGATAACAAAGAAATATTAGGCATCGGCTTTAAAATGAAATAGCTACTAGTTTTAAGTCTTTTAAATATGCATAGATGCTTTAGTGATTGTCCTATATCTACCTCAGCACTGTAAACCTTTAGTGTCATATTTCAATATGGATGAAGTAAGAAACAGATGAAAAAGAGAACTACTTCAGTCACACCATAATATGATATGGGGGTGACTTCACTGCATTTGAGAAGTGCAGACACACAAAAACATCTAAAGATATAGGCAATTTATATCAAAAAAATGGGACTAGTGCAAGCCAACGGCAATGGTCTGTATCTAATAAATTAATAGCCATAAATTACAGGGAATTTACTGTATTCCAGGTTCTGTGCTAATCCCTTTATACATATTATCTCACTTAATCTTCACAATAATCCTGTAAGGTAGATATGATTATCCCATTTTATCAATGAAGAAAGACCAAGGTTTAGAGAGGATAAATGACTTGCCCAAAGTCACAGGATTTGTAAATGGAATAGCTGAGTTGAAAGCCCAGCACCAGTGGAATCCAAAGCCAAAGATTTTAACCATTAGAAGACCCATGTCATCAACTACTACTATTTGCAGTGTACAGCAGGTATGGTTCAGTTTGTATTCATCAAAGATTAACCTTTCACTCTAATTTTATCTCATAACAGCCTTCTGCCTAGAAGATAGATAGATGATAAATAGATAAATGATAGATAGATAGATAATAGATAATTCTTGAAAACCCAACAATAACATTTTATGATGTCTTAAAACTGAAACCAAAAAAAAATTACTGATCCAAAAAAAATGTATCACTGGTTTGAACATCACTTGAGGAAGAGTAAATTATATGTGTTATAATGAAAGATGTCCTAGATGAAGAATCTGGAGAGTTGAAATTTCACACTGTAGCATTTATACAGATTACTGACTTGGCAAAGGCACATGGCCTCACTGGGCCTCTCTTTCTTCATCTGTAGAATGAACTAGGTGATCTCTAATAACCTTTTCAAATTTAAAATTCTGTGATCCAACCAATATTCACAAGTCTGAAGCAATGAGGAATATCAAACATTTTCTGGATATATTTCAGACTCTCAATAGCATTATATCTCAAATTCAAGCTCTGATTTTAATTTCCCATCACCAGTATAATAGTGCTGTTTAATCATGGTTCACACTGAGGAATTCTGAATTACAATCATTCATTACTTGTGGGACTTCCTAAGTAGACAATAAGCTCCTTGAAGAAAGGGACAGATTGTTATTTAATTCTATATCCTCAGTTCCTGACACACAATACAAGCTTCATACATAGTAGCTGAATAAGTGGGAGTTTAGGAATCTATAGAAAACTCAAGTAACCACAGTAACCTGTGCTAATTTAGGAAAGGAAGAACAGCAATAAATAATGCAAAAAAAATTTTTCCAGAACAAAGTATTATTGCAAAATAGGTACAAGTTGTGTATCTTCCAGTGTCCCTTCTTATCTGGTAGTCCCCAAATGTGGGCTGCAGATAATTGGTGATGTGTGAAGGTGCACCACATCCAGTCAAAAATTCACGAAGTTTGTATTCAGCATCTACTACAAATGTAGCACTGCTCTTTGGCAAGCCAGCAGCTCAGACAGCAATAGTTGTTCTTAATTCAAATCTATTAAGTCAAATATTCACATATCGCACATAATAAAAAATATGAAAATTGGTTGATGCTACAACAAATTCAAACAATATATAATAAATCAAAGAAAATCAACTGTAAGTTATTAGTATTAGTAAAGTAATTAAGGTGGCCAGACACAAGATTAACATATAGAAATAATTCCTACACAATGGTTAAATATACTTTCAAAAATAAAATGGAAGATAGGATACCATTAATAATAGCAACTAGTTGTATGCCGTAAAGTACCTTGGCATAAAATGTCCAAAAACTAAAGTACAATATGGAGAAAATGTACAACCTTTATTAAAGGACATAAAAGAATATTTAATTAATTGGAGAAGCATACCTAGTTTCCAAATAGAATGACCCAATATTTTAAAACTATAATTCTTTCCTCAAATTAATCTATACATTTAATGCAATCCCGATCAAAATCCCAATATTTATATTGTATGGAACTTGACAACCTGATTCTAAATTAATATAAAAGAGAAAATATAAAGAATGTTTGAAAAAAACCAGTATGGTGGCACTTGCCTACCAGATATCAAAATATATTGGGGGGGCTATAGTAATTCAAAGAGAACTGTATTGATGCAGAAATAAACATAGTTCAATGGAATAGACTAGAGTCTTAAAACAGACCTGGGGATATGTAAGAATTTATTGATTATATACAGAGCATTAAAGTGCAAAAGGGAGTATGGAGACAAAAGTACTATTTAATTATTGCTATTTAAGAATTAAAAGTTTGAAAGAAGAGCTTTTATATCTTGAGGAAGTAAAGGCTTTTCTATATGAGATACATAATTACAAACTGAAAATATTAGTTTTGAGTATCCAAAAATTTTAAACATTTTTATAAGGAAAGATGTCATAAACAAAGTTGAAAGAGAAGCAACATTTATCAACAGACAACATGAAGTGAGTAAAAAGGCAAGCCACAGAGTGGAAGAAGATATTTGCAGCACATATATGTCACAAAGAACTCATATCCAGATTATGTAAATAATTCCTACAGATCAATATTTTAAAAGCAGATAATCAACTGAAAAAAATGGTCAAGAGAATATCTAAATGGTCAATAAACATAAGAGATAATGTTCAATCTCATTAGTCATCAGAGAAATTCAAACTAAAACCACACTGAGATCACTACATATCCACTGGAAGGGGTGAAATGAAAAGGACTGACAATACTATGTGTCAGTAAGGATGTCAAACAGATGAAACTATCATACACTCCTGGTGTGAATTCAAGATTGGTACATCTCTTTGGTAAACTGTTATTTACTAATATCAAACATATATTCACTCTATAAACACATACACTCTCCCTGGTGTGTTTTCAATGAAAATGCAATTCACCATAAACCATACAGCAGTGAGAATGTGTGTGTGTGTGTGTGTGTGTGTGTGTGTGTGTATCTAAGTTCCTCTACTCCTATGTTTGACTTTGTGATTTGCCCCAAGCAACACTCTGGCATGTAACCTAATTATGTATTCAGAGACTGTGGATGGAGAAGGATATGATGAATACTGGCATCCTTTTACAAATTACCTTCTTCAGGTGAACATGTTATAATAATATCATCTGACCATGAAGGAGGAGCCATTTAATCTGGAGAGCAAGGGAGCTCTAGCAGGAGTTGGGGGCTCAGCATAGTCCAAGTTTCCTGAAACATACTGTATATCCCTATTCCAGTTCTCTTTTACTTTTTTTTGTCAATTACTTAATTTTTACATAAAAGACCCAAGAAAACTATAAATTCAATGAATAGTGCAATTTGGGCAGCTCATAGGATTAAACTTTGCTTTAATGTTGAGCTATATCAGTCCTGGGGTCCTAAGAGATAAAAGAGTCTTTTAGCCTAATTCTGGTCAATCCTCTGATTTCAATCCAATATTTTTTGTCAAAAAATTAGTCATTCCCCATTTTCTCACACCATAAAGAAAAACAAACTAAAAATGGATTAAAGACCTAAATGTGAGACCTGAAACTATAAAAATACTAGAAGAGAGAACAGGCAGCAATTTCTCTGGCATCAGCTATAGCAACATTTTTCTAGATATGTTTCCTGAGGCAAGGGAAATAAAAGCAAATATAAACTAATGGGACTACATCAGAATAAAACCTTCTGCACAGCAAAGGAAATAATCAACAAAATTAAAGGCAATCTACTGAACGGGAGAATATACTTGCAAATGACTTGTCCAATAAGGGGTTAGTATCCAAAATATATAAAGAATTTCTACAACTCAACACCCAAAAAAACAAATAAGCCAATTAAAAAATGACCAGAAGACATGAACAGACATTTCTCCAAAGAAGACATCCAGATGGCCAACAGACACATGAAAAGGTGCTGAACATCACTCATCATCAGGGAAATGCAAATCAAAAACCACAGTGAGATATCACCTCACACCTGTCAAAATGGCTAAAATCAAAAACACAAGAAACAAGTGTTGGCAAGGACATGAAGAAAAGGGAAGCTTCTTGCACTGTTGGTGGGAAAAACTGGTGCAGTCACTATGGAAAACAGTATGGAGGTTGCTCAAAAATTGTAAGTAGAACTACCTTATGATCCAATAATCGCACTACCAGGTATTTGCTCAAAAAACACAAAAACACTAATTCAAAAGGATACATGCACCCCAATGTTTATAGCAGCATTATTTACAATAGCCAAATTATGGAAACCCCAAGTGTCCACTGATAAATGAATGGATAAAGAAGAAGTGGTATATAAAATGAAATATTATTTGGCCATAAAAAGAATGAAATCTTGCTATTTGCAACAACATGGATGGAGCTGGAGAGTATAATGCTAAGTAAAATAAGTCAAAGAAAGACAAATACCGTATGATTTCATTCATATGTGGAATTTAAGAAACAAAATGAACAAGCAAAGGAAAAAAAGAGAGAGAAACAAACCAAGAAGCAGGCTCTTAACTATAGAGAACAAACTGCTGGTTACCAGAGGGGAGGTGGGTGGGGGATGGGTGAAATAGATGATGGGGATTAAGGAGTGCACCTGTCGTTATGAGCACTGGGTGATGTATGGAATTGTTGAGTCACTATATTATACACCTGAAACTAATATAACACTGTATGTTAACTATACTGGAATAAAAATTTAAACAAATGCCTTAAAAAATTTAGTCATTCCTATTACTACAAGATGTACAAATTTGAGACAAAACAACAAAAAAACACAACTATAGTCACAACACTATCCTACCTATATTGTGGTAATTATGCTGTTCAGTCAGCTGCCCATTATATACAACTGGATTTTAATAGTGATTATTTACAGAGAGGCCAAGAGCCCCTCAATAAGCACTGTTTATTCTCAATAGACACTTGATTCTGGGTCACCACAAGCAATAATTTAAATAATTTTACATAATAATTGTTTCACCACCTTTTGCCAAATTCAAATCTTTGAATACCAATATTATTTTCATTGTCTTCAGCCCCATTTATGCTACATAACCAATTCCAGATCCTTCTCATCTCCTTGAAGGTCTTTTGAGTGTGATCCACTCTCTTGTGGATTACTCTAACTTTTGGAAACTTTTGTTGCCACCAATAGAAGTCATCTCTGACTAACTTAAGCAAAAAGAATTTCTGGGAAGGTCATCAGGTATATCAGCATATCAGTAGAAAGTTTGGGATTGAGCAGGAACAAAGGGAGGTTAGACAGAAGGAAATAGGACGAGGTCCCACCACAAAAACAATCTGATGAGGAAAAGACCACCGGTGCTACCAGAGCTGCAGAGCTGCCAGGGATAACTAATCAACCGTCCCTGTGGTTTTGCCTTATTTCCTCAAGTTTCAGGTGCCTTAGACAAGAGCAATCAATTGGCCAGGCCAGGGTGCTTAGATGTTTCGATGACAAAAAAAGGTCACTGTCTATTAAATAACCAAATAGAAAAGTGATCACAGTGTATAGATATTTACAAAAACATAAACAAGTGGCAAATTAACATATAAAACTATTTTACCTCACTATAAAAATGCAAACTATAAGCATAATAAGAAATAATTTCTCATCAAAAAACTGACAGAAAAATTAGAAGACTAATAACATCCTGTGTTTGTGAATATGGAAGAACACAGGTACATTCTATACTAGTGTAGGTTGGTAGTCTTTTTGATGGGCAATTTTTCATTACCTATCAAGATTTACAATGTGCATATCCTCTACCTCAGAAATTTGACTTCTAGAAATACGATCTAGAAAAATAGTTCACATATGTCCACAAAGATAGATGTACACAGATGTTCACGCAGCATTGGCTGTAATAGTACATTTGAAAACAACTTAAATGCCCAAAGAGGCAAGTTAAATAAATTATGATATATTCCTATACTGGAAGTCTACAAAGTCATCATAAAAAAATAAATGGCTTTATATATGTTGCTCGAAATCTCTCTTACATACACTCTTAAGGAAAAGAGACAAGTTGCGGAATAAAATTCATAATTCCATTATATGTAAAATAAAAAATAATATGTATGCCTCCATGTATGCAAAAAGAAAGGTATAAAAAAAAAAAAACATACCAAACTTAACGGTTGCTACATGTAGGGATCTAAGAGTTGGGGCTTGCAAGACCAAGGGCTTTCCCATTTTATTCTATGAACTGATGTATTGCATGAGCTTTTACAACAAGAATATATCCATCTTTCACTTCTACATTAAGAAATGTAGGCTGGTAGCTGAAGCTAAAAACGGAAGACTAGATTCAAGTAGTAGAGATACAAGGCCAAAATACAGTCTCCTGTAACTATATGGATCAAAAACAAAGGAGCATGGACTTGGTAGTCAGGACCTGAGTTCAAATCTTTACTCCATCACTTCCCAGTTGTGTGTTAGTGGGAAAATGATTTTGCCTACTTGTGCTTCAGTTTCCCCATCTGTTTATAAAATATAGTTATAGAATCTTTCACAGAGTGGTTGTGAGGATTTAATAAAATAATTAAAATGTGCAGCACTGTGCCCAACCCATTGTATGAGGGTAATGAATGGTGACTCACTCTCTCCCTCTTTCTCTCTCTCTCTCTCAATAAAATTGGGGAAGTATAAAGCATCACCCTCTATTCTGACAATATCTTCTATTTAAGAATCCCACTCCAAGAGAAACAATTTACAATAGAGGATTTTTGTCATTGTTATGTCCTTAGTTTTCAATTCACCCTAAGGTAGGATTGTAATGATCCCCACTTTCTCAGGTGGAGGAACTAAGCCCCCCAAAGACCAAATGCCTGGTGCAGGTCATAAACCCCGGGCACTGAAGAGTGGACACCCAACTCCCCCACCGGTCCCACTGGCTCAAGCCTACCCCTTTTCTAATCAGACCTTAATATGTTCAGCATCAGAACATGTAGCATTATATCTAAAACTAATGATGTAATGTATGGGGATTAACATAACAATAAAAAAAATTAAAAAAAAAAAAAGAACATGTAGCAGAAGACCTTTAGCAAAAGAAAAAGCTAAGCATTTGTTTGAAATATTTTCACACAGAAAATCACGTGTAGCTTTGTGTTTTACACTTAAAAGCCTCTTTTTTTAGGAGCCCAAAATCTGATCAATAGCAGGGAAACTCTAAAACCAATCCTTTTCACTGGAGAAATTTACAACCGAATAGGGCCTTAGAGCCAAGATTTTCACAGCAATGAAAATGATGTGGCCAGGGAAAGGAGGTAAAGAAAGACGTTGGCGATAACATCCTTGGGATATCTCTAAGCTCCATTACATTATCCAGAAGAAATGCAATAGGATTTGAAGCCCAATTATTACTTCCTCCATCTAACCCTCTTCATTTAACATATCATTAGTATTTTTAGACAAGTCTCTGGGGGCTCTCACACTTTGTAGGTGATTCAGACAGCAAGAGCCGTGGCAGCTATCCAAGGAAACTGATCCCCCTTTTAATGCTCCATTCTGGTTACCTGCTATAATGCAATTATCATGTACTGAAGCAATTTTCAGGAAAATGACTTGACAAGAAGAACTCTGTCATTTTGTAAACAAGAACAAACGTTGTAATTGGATCTTAATTACACAATGCTCTGAGAGGTTATTTTTATTTCTTTGTTGTTAATGCAATTATTTAGCTTCCTTATTTTAGCCTTGACCTTGCAGGAAGAGGGTAGTTTCCAGTCAGCATAATGCTTTATCTTTGAAAGCTACAATCAATAAGGATAATTAATGATGCCGGCTGCAATGATAGCCTCAGCAATCATTATCCCACATTAATCCCTGCAGTCAGACTGGGGTCAAGGCCATCTAAATCATTCACCTAGGGGTGGAGAAATTCAAATCATTTACCAATTTAAATCCTTGCAAACAAATCCCACTTTATTTTCAAAGCAGTTTGAACGAACTGGGTTTGTTTTGTGTATTTTCACTAGGTACTTTTTTTTCTTCTCTTTTCTTTCTTTCTTTTTCTTTTCTTTTTTTTTTTTTTTTTTACTGACAGAATTTATACTTTAGATTAGCATTGCAGTTTTATTGTTGGTGTTTTGATAAATTAGTGTAAAAACAGGCAGCCCCTGAAATGCCGTGATGCCTAGAGGTACCCAGCACATTTAGCATTTCACACGTTGTCCCCAGTTTTAAAAGAGGAAGTGGGGAGGAAGAGGAAGGGGGAAGAGAGGAGGGGAAAGGAAGCTAGGAGGATGGGGGGCTGACTGAGAGCCTGTGGCCCCGGGGCTGGCAGAGACCTGGGGAAGAAGGTTAAAACCTATCAGCTGGAAGATCTTTGAGATGGAACTGCAGTCTTACTCAGCGCTCTCAAGGGCTGTTGGATATGAAACTTCAGGCTGGATCTTGTGAAACAGCCTCCACCAAGGTCTGCTTCTCTCTCATTTTGGCCTTTTTATCCCCTGCCTTTCCCTAACATGCAAGTTGGCTGACTTGATGCATGCGTCTAATTGTCTGCTATAGATCACACTCTGTTATAAAGAATTCCGCTGGGCTCCCAAATATTTTTCAATGATTTCATTTTAATTAGTGTTTTGCTATAAATCATATTCTTAGTCTGTAGACACTGGAGATGATATCAAATTGACGTCTCGTCTCTCTCCCTACCCACTCCCCCCACCCTCCACACACACCCTCCCCTCTCTCTTTCCAGAACTGAATTCGCAAATGAAGAGAAGTCGGCAGTGCATTGGATCTCAAAAAATATTTGTTGATACTATATGGCCAAGTTTACTTCAATCCTCTTTTTTTTTTTCAAGTCATGTAACATATGGGAAGGAATTGCAACAGCTAAAGTGAACTTTCCTGGCATGGTAATTAGGGATTGGGATGTTTATGGGTGTTTGGGGAAGGTGGAGGACAGGACGACTAAGGGAGCTGCTGGAAGCAGGGTAAAGGATCGTAAGACACAGCCAGAGCGCCTCTCTCCTCTCACTGTGAGGAGATCTCTGCAAAGACTGTGTTGAAAGCTGCTGAGAATTTATCACCCGTTGCTTTTTCATTATGAACAGTGACTGCTAAAGAGAAAGCTCTTCACATGTCTGAGCCTAGTTATTATATTCACGATAAGGAACTCCTTCTAATGAGATTTTATCACTATTTCACCATCTCCCAAATGTAGATCCTTATTTTATCCTGGCAAAAGAAAAACAGAAGATATTTTTGGGGTCTTGGAAGAGATCTGAGTGGAGGGAAAAAGTGAGTAAAACTGAATTAAGAAGGAGAAAGTGAACTATGTATTCGAACGTGGAAAATCACATGTCATTCTAAGAAATGGCATGCCCCCTTTCCAGCTCCCAGCTGTCTGACAGTCTGCCATCTGTCTTTCCAGGCTTGTGATTTTTGGTGAAGAGTCTGGTCTTCGTAAACACTGTCTTCTTCCATCTTCACTCTTACCCTAGCTGGTCTGCAGTCCTTCAATAAGTATTTTTCTGTTAAGTATTTACACACAGGACTGGTTACATAATTTGAGGGTCCAGTGCAAAATGAAAAGGTGGGGCTCCACCCAGGACTATGAAGTCAATCTCCCCATGGCCCAGCCACCCCAATACACAGCAGACTGGCACCACCCTCCAAGGATTGCAACCTTTGCTCTGGATGATGCACTAATAAATGGACTCGTAGTGAGATCTAGAGAGGCCACTACTGAGACACCAGCCCAGTGCATCATGGAGCTGCCAGCCTGGCGTAAGTATGGCTGCTACCTTGCCCTACTGAGATGCTATGGGGCACACACTGAACTCCAACCCACCCCACTCCCACACCCAGGTCCCTGCTGGCAACTCACAGTGACAATGCAATGTGAACATCCTCTTGCCTCAGCAATGTGAGCTGGTCATCACCCCCAGTGGAGGGCAGCAGCAGGCTTGGGGCAGGCAGGGAAGGGGAGGCTAGGTGAGGGAAGGCTCCAAGGAACAGAGAGCAGGCAGTTGAGAACTAAACTTAGAGAGGGGGGGAGGTGATGTGAGCCCAGGCTCCAAGTCCTCTGACACACACTCCATTGTCCCATCATACTTTACTTTATACAAACTTAAACACAAATTCAAAGACAAAATAATTAAGAATTTCAAGACAGTGGTTGTAGAACATTAAGCCCCAAGCATAGGATCTTTCTGAGCAAGGGGTCCTATTCAGTTGCACTGCTCACTCACCCATGTAGCCAGCCTTCCTATAATGTATGAGGAGAAGACCCACAGAACAATAAGACTCTACTTCCTGGCCTCTGAGAACTCATTGTCTAGCAGAGGACACAAGCAGGTTCAAAAAAAAAAAGCTACCTCACAGTGTGAGTGTGGTTCACTGAGTACCTATTGTGTGTGCCGGGCATTCTACTGAGCGTCTTAGTGTATCATCAATATAACTCTCACAATGATTCCATGAGGCAGTACCATTATTATCCCTGTTTTTTAAATAATGAAATTGAAGCTTAAGAAGTTAAGTAACTTGTCAAGTTTGCATAACTTTAAAAAGGCAGAGCCAGGATTTAACTTTTTTTTTTTTTTTTATGTTATGTTATGTTAGTCACCATACAATACATCATTAGTTTTTGATGTGGTGATCCACAACCCATTGTTTTCGTATAACACCCAGTCAGAGGCAGGATTTAAAAGCAAAATAGATACTCCGAAGCCTGGTACCCTCCTGCCTTCCCTTGTCAGAGAAATTTGTGCAAAGTACTCTATAAAGAGTCTAGAGGTCATGAGTGCTGTCCTTCAGGAGTTAAGAAAGGCATCACAAAATGATGACTTTGAGCTAGGTTTTAAAATACAGACTGGAAATTACCCATCAGAGAAGGGGTAATGCCGTATATATAAGTCATGGAAGGGCATGAAAGTTGGGGAAATTCTTATGGACTAAGCAAGGGATCAATGGCAAAAAGCAGAGGGGAATAAAGGCAGGGAAGCAGGGGAGGACCTGTGCAAGAAGTGTATCCTGTTAAGGCCTTGGGCTTTATTCTGTCTGCAGTGACAGTGACCAACAGTGACCACTAAGCTGAATGGTAATGTGATCGAATTGCCAATCCCTCAAGAAGTCAGGCCAGATTTATATGGAACACATACAAAAAACACCACCAAAAGGACTATCATCTTTTGGAAACCATTCTAAATTATGTCAAGGATTTTGTAAAGCCTTTTCAACAACAAAGTCATTCTTTCAGAATAGTGCCAACTCAGCAGAAGAGGCCAAAGAATGAGTGAAGATGAGTCAATGGAAAAAGCCCCTAAACAGAAGAAAACCTCAGGTGATCAGAAATGTGGGCCCATGTTCATGGCAGCAGAAGAGAAGGGCTATGGAATAGGCCTCCTTTGTAACTATTGTACTGAAGAGCTGTTACTGTTTAGACCAGTGTTTGAAATGCTCTAGTACAGTGGAGACAAGTATGGAATCCTAAAGCATTATTTCATTTACAACTAATCAGTGTCCCCAGACTGGATTGGAGTCAAGAGATGTCAGATTTAATGCTGGTGTTGGCTCTGCTTCCAGTGAGATCTGCAATCTTGGGCCTGAGCAGTTACTTACCCTAAGCATTTTCCCCAGGAGACAGGTGGATGAGCTTGGTAAGTTATTTATACTCCATGAGGCTTGGTGTCCTGATCTGTACTGAGAATAAAAATTTTAACTATAAAAGCGTATTAGGGGTATGAAATGATATAAGAACTATGTGCCTGGAATAGTGCGCATGGGGGGTGCCAAGATGTGTCATTCCCCCTTCTAGTCTTCAGTCTTCTCGCCTATAGTATGAAGGAGTCTTAGATGAGCTCTAAATGATCTAGCTACACTTTTCTTTGACTCTGAAACCTTCTTCAATTTCCCTCTTTGAGCACATTTTAGGTGCCATGCACTGTGCTATGTCTTGGGGACATAATGGGGAGCACTGCCCTTGCCCTCAAGTAGTTTATTATTCTAGCAAGGAAGCACTTTGATAGCAGTTATGTATGAGCAATAGCAAGGGGAGTGAGGTGCCCAACAGTAGCCTTTATGTGAGGAATAAAATAGCTGGTCGAGGTTCCCTGTCTCCAAATGTCTCCCCTAACACCTAAAAATTCTGTATTTGAAAATCAATTTTTTGAAGTTTGAATTATTGAATGGGAGAGAAAATACATTAAGCAATGCTTGGCTAATGCATTGAAGAGATTAGTTAGCCAGGAGGTAATAACTAGAAGGGAATGAGGGTTAGAGGAATAGATGCATAGAATAATGGCAGAAGTAGGAAGGAAATGATGAAGTACACCAAACATCAGACTCCACATCTGTAATATTTGCACTAAGATGTACTACCCTCTTCCCAATACTCACTTAATGACCACTCTATGTGGGCCAAGTTCTAGAATACAATTTTGGATTCTAGAAGTTTCCTCAAGGGAGAAGTGTTGACTATATGGCACACCCCGGTATCCTAGATTGTCCATGATTCCTATTTCTAAACATGCTCCATAACATAAGTAATTTTACCTTCCAATTTTATCTGGGCTTTCATGGACTCCAGTAAATCCCAAATAAAACAGAGAGTCTGAGCACATACTTAATTATCTTCACTCTTTTATTAAAAGAAAGAAACGTTTTAATTAGTTGAAAGGCTTTTAATTTTTTTCTTCACAATTATACCCTCTTCTCATATTTAAATATATTAGTTCGAAATATGAGAACGGTTGTGGTGAAGCTGGAAATTGTTGGGATTCTCTTGTCTAAGAAATTCAGAGGAGATGCTCCGGAATGAGTCTCCTGTATCAAAAAGTAAGCAGTGATAACCAAATTAAATTAGTCCAGGAGCTATATCCAAATCCACATGCCCATTCCTTTTCAATGTTTGCTATTTGAGGGATACAATGTCTTGACAACTCTCTGTGAGAAATAAAGAGACCTCCCTCACACTATTCTGCCCTAAATATGAGATCTGGGATTTTGCCAGCTTCTCAATCACTTCCTGATGACTCTCAATGCTGAATTGGCATTTCTTTGGCCTTGGGAAGGGATCAGAGAGAGGATTGGCTGCTTTCCAAAAGAGACCTAGGAGCAGGAGGGGGAGGTGGTGGATGCTCCCTTAGCAAAGAATTTTTAAGACAATGAGTCTTTTCTCTATGGCTTTTTAGGCTCCTCCCCTCATTCTTTCAGAAGCCTGGTCTGGTCTGTGAGTGGTAGCTCTGCTCCTGATTTTATACACATGGTCACTTAAGTTGAGCAAATTCAGGCACACACCAGAAAGAGAGAGAACATTCAATACTGAAGGCCATTCCAACTGTCATCTCATTCAATGCACTGGGACCCAAGGGAGGATAGATGGGGAAACTGGATGTGCTATTCCCTCAGCTGTTCCCAGGTCTTGTGAGCTTCTCACTGTGTGAATATCTCCTCATTCCGAATGGATCTCAGGTGCTTAAAGTTATTTTTTCTGCCTCCTAAATGTGAGCCAATCTCAGTTCTTCACCTGATGTACAAGCAAAGGAAAATCCTAACTAAGAGAATTTGGGGGAGCAATTTTGACCATACACAATCCTTATTTACTGCTTAAATCCTCCATGAGTGGTGCCTCCGTTATTCTCTATCCAAACTCAAGTTGTGATTGACCACAGTGCACCAAGGAGCAGAAAGTGACATCAACTCTTAATTACTTTTTTCTAGCTGGAAAAATATTTGAGACCATGTGGTCTGGTCTTAACCTCTCGGCTTCATAGAGGAAGACACCAAAGTCATGGAGGTGTCTTGCCTAAGGTCCTGCTTGCAGAACTGAGATGGAATTTTAGCCTCTGCCACTACTGCTGCATTTGAGAGAAGGAAGCACTTTGTATTTCACTTATATGAGATCAGTCTTCAACTCTGCCCCATGGTGTCTATAGTAGATTACAAATAATTATCAAATTTGGAAGGATCACCATCAGCTGAGAATAATGAAAAGAAAATCAGGCTACTGTTGAAGTGCCATGTGATATATATGCTTACATATTAGTCTAAAAGACCCTTTCCCTGCCAATGATGAGTCTCTGAAGACATAGTGCTATACTCTAGAGGGTAAATTCAAAATCAGTCAACCAATATGTATTGATCACCTATTTTATAATATACACAATATGATGTGGGCTCATGTGATGGAAACATAGCAACATAAAACAAGATCTCTGCTCTTATAGGGCAGATGTTGTGTAAAATACATAGTTATGTGTGTATATATTCATATATATGAAATGACAATGAACTATAAAAACTATGATAAGTGCTTGAGGAAATCAAGAGAAAAGATGTTATTGTGGGTTGTGAGGGCATTTCTGAAAGAAGGAAAACTTGAGAAAACTGTTAGGCTAGAATAGGACAAGATAGAGCAGGGTGAGAAGAGAGAATGGTATGGGCAGAGGTGAGGAGATGGCAATGTATGTGGCAGATTTAAGAATAGTGTACAATATGGCTAAAGTGGAGGGTCTTGTAAGAGATCATGAAATATGGGAATTTGAAATGCCTGGTAAATTGTAAATGCCCTATAAGTAATAGAGATTCATTTAGGGTTTATCTACAACTGTGTTTTGAGAAGATACATATGACTTCAGAATATGGAGTAGGTCAGAAGCAAAAGAGAAAAGAGGAGAAGGAACTATTAGGAAGTTATTGCAATAGTATAGCCTGAAAGGACAGAAGACTAAAGGAAGGTGGTGAACGTGTGAACAAAAAGAATGGGATGGATGTGAAAAATGGACAGATTTAGGGTCTGGTTGGTACATGAGTGACAAAGGAAAATCAAAAAGATAACCATCCTGATAGCAAGAATGGAACCATCTAGTGAGGGGACTGGTTTGGGAGACAGACAGAAAAGTCTGTATAAAGCATACTAAGGTTTAGGCAATGATAGGACATACTAATGGAAATGGCCTACAGCAAGGGAGATGTCTGAAACTGGAGTTCAGAAGGTGAGTCAGGAGTAGGACATGTTGATGTTGGGAGTTACCTGCAGAGAGATGAGTACTAAAGTGGCACGGTTTGCTAAGGATGAGAAGGGTCAGAGAAACACCAGACATGACCTCACCCTAAAAGAGGTATCTGCTGCACTTGTTCCCTATTTATGACCATCCTGCATAAGAACCTTAGCCCTGACTATTCAGTTTCTGCCTCCAAACCAAGTATAACAACATTAAATTACCTGGGAGCTTTGTGAAACTACCAATGCCTGGGGCCCACCCCCAGATATTCTGATTTAATTGGTCTGGGGTCCAGGCATTTGGAATTCTCCCAAAGCTCCCTGTGTGGTTGACAGTATCGTAGTTTTGTTTAAGAAGTAGAGCCTTCATCTTTTAGAGATACAAAATGAAATATTTATAGGTGAAATGCTATTGTGTCTGGGATTTACTTCAAGATAATGAAGCAGGTGCAGGGAGTGGGTAAGGTATAGAAGAAACAAGATTGGCCATAAGTTGATAACAGTTGAAGCCAAGTGATGGGTACCTGGGGGTTCGTTGTGTTTTCCTTTCTATTTTCATATATGTTTGAAAGTTTACATAACAAAAACTTTAAAAAAATCAATCAATATACCATCTTTGTAGGCAGTTCCACAGTGTACCATGTTAAGGACCCCTGGAACACAAAGTTCTTTGTGAGTACCCATCTCTTGGATCCTCAACTCCACCAGCTCTCACTGTCAGATTGCCATGAAGACCCCCTCCCAGGCTGAGAGTAAAGCAGTGGGGAGGGAAAACAAGTAGCAAAGCTGGATCCAGCAAGCAGAGTAGGTCAAATCAGGCTCCGATGATGCCAGGCAAATCCAGTTGCAGGACTATTCCATGGCTCTGGAATCCCTACATTCCAGGGAGCTCAGAGTGACAATCTCATCGGAAGGGCTGTTAGGTACTGAAAGCTGTAGTCACATGGCAAACTTGGACTGCATCCTTTGGGGGTGGGTCCAGTGGGTTCTGATGGAAATTATGGGGAAACTAAAGCCCCTCAACCCATACCGCCAAGTCACCTCTTGGTACAACCAATAGGACTAAGGAAGAGGAAGCCAATCAAAGTTAAGTGGACCAAGACCCAGGCCCTGGGCAGAATTCTTACTCCAGTCCTGCTGCTTCTCCAGCTGCTTGTTGGATGTAGGAGCAGCAGCACCCAGCACACAGGCAGGGGGCCTTACAGCCTCTGGGACGGCCTGCTGCCAACATCCACAGGGACTGTCCCTAACAACCACTTGGGATAGACCAATAACAAAGGAGAGAAGGGGTAGAAATGGATTCAACAGGTATGACAAAGGTGGAATTCACAGATCTTTTTAACTTGCTGGACGTTGGGAGGTGATTAGAGAGTGGGGGCACTGAATGATGGCTCTGCAGTCTGGAGTCTCAGTTACTGGGTGGTCTTCCCTTGGGCAGTCTGTGCTTCAAGGTCACAGGGTTGCACTGAGTTGCTCACCCAAGGATAGCCTGAGTGAGTCTATTAGAAACAACTCAGGAAGACATAATGGGATTGGAGGACTCCACCATGCAGGTCAAAGAACTAGAGCAGGGAATTTACTTCACAATAACCAAAAACTATTAGGACAGTCACCGCATCATCATCGTCATCATCATCATCCTAATATCCAAACCCTGCACCTGAGCACACGAGAAAAGGTCTGCAAATACACTAATAGACGTTCATCAATGTTAGTTCCATTTACACTATAAAGTGTTTTCCCAAACATAGACATTGTCCCATTAAAGTCACAACAACCACGTAAGGAAGTTAAAAGGATGGTGTTAACTCCATTTTAGAGATTATGAAACTAAAGTCCTCACCCAATTAAGTGATTGTCACAAACCCAGTAAGGAGGGTTTTGGCTTATAATTTAAGTCTTCTACTGCCTCACCTTTCAGAAAGCCAGCAAAGGGAGTTTTCTCCAACATTCAGGACCAAAGCACCAGGGATCAGTTCCTGAGAAATAAGAAAGAATCAGAGCAAATAAATTCAAGTAAGCAGCTTCAGGTGGGTAAGTAAGTAAATAGTGGATTATTTAAACACTGACACATTGCTTGTCAGCTGACAATAAACCCAAGGGTGAGAAGCCCTGAAAGGGGACAGTCTAAGGGGGAAACAATATGGTAAATATAATTACATTTTTTAAGATTTATTTATTTATTAGAGAGAGAGAAAGAGAGAGAGAGGGGCAGAAAGTCTTAAGCAGATTCCCTGCTGAGCGAACTTGGGGCTCAATCTCATGACCGTGAGATCACAACCTGAGCCGAAACCAAGAGTCGGATGCTTAACTGATTGCTCCATCCAGGCACCCCATCATTAATTTTTTTAAAAAGAGCATATTTTTGAACTCAGATAACTTATATTTATGTAACATTTTATTTAAATATATTTGCTATTGCATTATCCCTGTTTTTTATTTGAATTGTTGATAATGAAAATGAAATGAAATAATTTCTATGCCATTACTACAAGTATAGAAGGCCCTCCTCCTCTGAAGTTAATTGGTACCTGAAAAAGCTTTAAGTCCCCTTAACATAGTGGGGGACAGAAGCTTCTATTATAACTCTAACTTGATAAGACTATGAAACTAAAACTATGAAAATAAGTGTTATACTATATTTAACAAAGTGTAGGTCATAATTGCAACTAGTTGCTAATTCTTAGAAGGAACAAAGAATGAATCAGTATTTATTGGTTTGGTTGGACTTTATGTAAATTTTTAAATCAAACTAATAGCAAAATAATGTGGTATTCACTTTATACAGAAGATCCTAGGAAATGTCATTTTCACAAATAGACCTAAGAACTTCAGAAATGTTTTCAAGGAAAAAAAATTGATATTTCAATGATTCTCTTTTGAATGTACACAGTGAAGCCATCCCTTTCAACTTTTTAACTGTCAACCCTGACAAATCTTCATTTGTCAATGATTTTACATATGGTTGAAATAGTTCTCCAACATCACTTTTATCGACTTCGTGAAATCTTGCACCTTTTGCATAATTTCCCATTTCCCTCCTGCAATCAATTTCCCTTGTGTTTGCATTTTATTGTCAGATGTTTGCCACCTGAGAAACCTAGCAGGAGCCAGCAGACAAGGATGCTAATGCCATGAGCAGAGATAGACACAAATATTGAGTGGAGGCTAATTTTATAGGAGGTCACTTTATTAATGTTTTATGATTCAATAACCCACTCAAAACTACTAAAGAAATTTAGATATTGAAAATCCAGAAGATGAAAGTCTCCTGTAATGACTTTTTCTTGCATCCGCATGGTAAGTGTGGAATGATGTAGCCTGTGTCTGGAGAATCTAAGTTATCTAGGCCCAAAGGCCCTTTCCACGGGAAGTCGTAACTCTCATCACCTGGGGCAGCACTGCAGGTAAAGTCATGCTCCGTAACCTCAGTAAGGAAATCCCTAACACCCCAAATCATGTGAGAAACATCACAGTCACAGTGTCGACCTGACCTCTCCACGCTTTCTCTACCTCAGGACAGCAGCGCTGTTCCTTGGGCCTGCTCTGGTTACCTCTCCTCCTAGAGCTGTCCCAGAGGACACCAAACCTGGCCTCTCAGCAGCAGGGCAAAGAGTGAAGATGGTAGCTCATAGGAATTAGCAGATCAAAGGAAGAAAAGCCACTAGACCCATCGGCTATGATCCATAAATAGGGACAGTTTTACATGTGCGTCTATGGAAGGCAGTTTAGGGGAAAGGAATGTACATCCTAAGATAAGGCTGGTCATATTAGCAATGCCACTGGTATTCATGACAGCCAGAGATGTCAATAGAATTAGAGCTCCAGGCTTTGAGGTCAGGAAGCAATTACTTGGATAAGGGTCTTCCTTTTGGCCACCGCAACAGCAATAGTCTCTCCTGTGACTTCTTTACTCCAGAAAAGATTCTGGTTGAATGAGTCATCTTCTTTCTAGGCCAAGAAATAAAATTTCTGAAATCCTTAGGGTAACACTTTGGAGAAGTGGTTCAAAACTGAAAACTTATGATTCTAGCCAATCACATTCTCGGCAAGACTCACTGAGACCAAGTTTTCTGCTTGATAAATATGGTAAGGGCTTAAAATAGACCGTGCTCTGGAGGTAATGAAATCTCTCACATTCATATGTAGCATTTCTAGTTGATTCCAAAAATGGCAAGGATGCAAAAACAAGAGTCTGTTTCCAGGACATGTAGATGTAGGAAGAAACCTGCCTAAAGTTGTATGTATGTAAACTAAGTTTGGGTCGCTAAACGCTGGGCAACATTATCATGAGAAGAACAAAGTAATATCTACTGAGAGTGAAAGGAATGATACAAGTTCCAAGCAGGATAGGTACTAGAATGTTGAGGCAAGTCAGGAAATACTGCCTGAAAGAAAAGTAAATAAAAGAGAATCTGTGTGAGAAGAGTGGAAATGGCTACCTGCAGGAAGAATAGGCATTTCCACAAAGTGGGAGTCCACTAATCACATGTCCAATCTACCTGCACAAACCCTGGGAAGTATAAACGAGCACGTGGAATACTGGATCATCATTTACCGAGTCTGCCACAACTCACCCTTCTCATCACCAAATATTTCTTTGTTTTCCCACACAGAATACACTTAACTCCTCCACAAAGGAGACAAGCCAACATTGCATCCAGCCACTGCGTCCAGCTTAAAGTTCATCTTTCTGGGTGATGTCCAGTTGTCTCTCCATCAGATTCAGTTAGATGTGATTTTTCAGGCCCCAAAGTCTTGATCTAAAAAGAGACACGTCATCTACTCCCTCTCCACATATATGCACGTGCATACATATCTACCTACTAGGGTGGGTGAAAATACTTCTATTTGGAAGGCAAAGAATGGGGGAAACAGAACAGCCACTGAGCTGTAGCAATTCTGGAATTCAGCCAGGCGACCGGGAAGACCTCCCACCCTGGGGATGGGAGGCTCCTGCGCTAGAATATATGAAATTCTGTTCTCCCAGGAGAGCTGTTTTTTTCATTGCTTTCCATAGCTCTGAAATTCATCCTCTAGAAGATTCTTTCTTTCCCTTATTCTTGGGCCACATCTGAAGTGAACTTTGAGGAACTTGGACCCCTGGGTGACTTCTGGGCTTTCTCATCTTGCTTCCTACTCACTGACTATCAGGGGCCACGGGGCTGTTTTAAGTTCTGAATATTCAGATACTTTTTCTTGGTTGCTTTAGTTATGTAGTTCTCTAAACACCCTCTCTCTTCATTTGACACTAGGCACCCTCAAGGGACTTTTCAGCCTATGGTTCTCAGATCTCTTTTATTTTGCTTCCTCACCTCCATGCCTCCCTCTCTCAACTTCGTGGTGGTTACTGAAATTAGGCTATTAGACATGAATGGGAAGGCTACATACTGACCAGTGTTTGCCTTGAGGCATATTAATCCAAGGAGAGGCATTTTTCCCCTCAAGTTCTTTTAAAATACCATCTCTTATTATTTGGGTTCTAGAAACAAACAACTCTTAAAAATTTCTAGACCCTGAGTTTTGAATTCTCCCTGTACCTTTTTTTCTGCTTTATAAACTACTTCTGTCCTTAGTTCATCTTTTTCTTATAATACCTTGCCAAACATGGCCAATAATAAAACACAATACTAAGGTCCTGTTCCTCACCCTCTTCTGATAGCACTACAAGTTTATTAGGGACGTCTCTGCCTGCCTGGCTATAAGAAGCAACGGTTTACCTAAATATTATGCCACAACATAAGGGATCATCATCTTTCCAGCTTCCAATGTTAGTTTCCTCACAGCCCACGCTTGATGACTAAAGCAATGGCATGTCTTTTAGGTTTTTCTAATGGCAGTACCCCATTTCAAGACAATAGTTTCTACACAGGTCACCACCACAGACCAATCCCCAAATCCCAGTGACTCAGCTCAATGAAAATTCATGCTTATTTACGTAAAGTCTTATGCAAAACAGGCAGAAGCTCCCTTCCATTTTTGACTAGAGCCTGAGCAACCATGGGCCAGAGTACAAAATCTAAGTACTGAACTTGTAAAGGTGTGGGCCAGCTCCCTGGCCATACGGTGACAGTCCGGAGGCAGAAGCCCAGCCTCAATGAACACAGACACCTTTTGTCTCTTCATGCCCCCTTTGTGGAGGCAGCATATGCTTTTGTACCTAAATCTTTTTAAGTATTGGTTTGTAAGCTTTTGTGGGTCATAGATAGAGTGACCAACTATCTCAGTTTACACAGGACTTGAAGGGTTCCCGGGACGTGAAACTTTCCATACTAAAAGTAGGAGAGTCCCAGGCAAACTGGGACAAGTTGGTCACCCTAGTCATTGTTCTCTTAAAAAAGTAGATAAAAACAAAAAGGTGCCCATATCTGTAGAATCTGCCTTGGAAGTCATATAAGGCATCGTCTTCATCTTCCTTCCACTGTGAACTGACATGGCCTACTTTCCAAAAGAAGACACAAGCTCCTAGACAAACAGCCTGGCCCACATTTTTGTGTGACTCTGATTAAGTACGAAAGCTTTGTTGCACTTTTAAAATTTAAAATGTGTGCAGACCCCTCCCCCAATACAAAGCTTATAGATAAAATTGTAACGGGATTCAAAGAAGGAAATATTTAACCGGACATCCATAGGCAAAACTTCTCTCCCCTAAAAGAGCAGGGTCGTGATCACTGCATTCAGCAAGAGTTCATTGTAAGCCTGAAGAAAGACCCACTTGGGGCCTGGAGTTATGATGGAGAAGGTCAATTTTCAAAATAAACGTTCATTATATTTTACCCTTTGAAGAAAAATGCTGCTTGGCCTTAAACAAATTAAGAGTGCTCAGGCTTTTTATTTGGGACATTTTTTTAGTTGAATATTATTAAAAATAATTACAGGCTGTGGATTTAATCTAAAACACAATCAGCACCCCCAAAGTCCCCTACAGTGAGTTAAAGCATCCTCCTTCTCAAAATTCAAAATTAAGTGGAAATTCAGATTAGTTTTGATTTATAACCACATTATGAACTATTTAATATTTTCAAGAAGTCATTCTCTGTGCCCATATTAAATTAATTTACAACAGAATATTATATAATTTATATATGCATACATATAATAAATTACAGCCTGACTATATAATTCTACATGTATAATTAATTACATTAACCATCTACATTTTAAGCCTACAATTAGATAACCCTAAAAGACAACCCCGTTAGCATTTTTTAATAAATACTTGTGTTTGGAGCTGTTTAACAGAGCACCTGATAGCTGATAGAGCAGTGTTAACATCTGTTCCATTATTTCCAGAGGACGTTGGTTGAACGCAATACTATTCACATAAAATATGCATTTGTTCTTGACTGTCAAGTACCTCTATTATTTTATTAAAAAGTCAAAAAAGAATATAATCAGACTTCATAATTTATGTGTGACATTTTCATTACAGAAAACTTTATGCAAAATTGAATTCTAAAATTTAATTTCCTGTGATGTTTAAATTACTTACTATCTGGCTCCTCTCCAAACAGCACGATCACTGAAGGCCCCATATGAATTCTATTAAGGATACATTTTGCTGCTGCCAGAATATACAGGGTATTTTTCTAAGTAACTCTAAGAATATGCTTCTTAAATATATTTTGTGCCAGTTTAAATAGTTTTTCTCACGCAGGAAAGAAAGGCAGGAACTTTTCTTTCTTTAAAAAAAAAAAAAACACAGATTTTCTCTGCTTCTCTCCTTCCCACCTTGCCTGTGACCTCTTCTTCCTGATACTTTAACCCAAAAGCAGCCAGGCTGGTCCAGTCTTGACAGTTAGGGCTCACTATATCACAGGACAATAACCAGGTACCCTCTGCTTTCTTTTTCTTTCAGACAGTGCTGAAAAAGAGGCTTTATCCAGAGTAGAGCCCACAGTAGGGAATTCTGACCCTCCGTCTTTGTTGCCCACTGAATGTGATGGTGGGCAACTCCTCCCATCACTCCCTGTTGCTGCTACATCAGCGGGAGCAACCTGGCTTGGCACGATCATTCCCAAGGTGCTTTGAGAAACCTGAAAATGTCATCGCACCTCACAGCTGCCAGGGGAAATAGGACTGCTAATAATGAGCAATAATTTAAATAATGAGCCTTTGAGGGAAGGAGGTTACCACAAGCAAAGTTACCTTCACGTACTCTCTGGGAGAGAACAGATTTCCAAAATGGTGTTTTAAATGAGGAAAACATTGAACTGCCAGCAGTGAGGGGGAAGAGAAAATGTGTACCATTGCCAATCAGCCAAGGTGTAGCAGGATTCCCTGCTTAAGGCTGCCCCACACAGCCAACCAGGAATCCTTGGATTCATCCAGCCATCCATTCCACCAAAGGGAGCCTCCATGGTCAGGCACCATTTGGTGGGCTTGGAATACAACAGAAACAAGACAGGATTCCTGCCTTAAAGAGTTCATAGTTCAATAGAAGGGTAACTTCTTACACTAACGCAAAAGTCTATGTTTTACAAAGTGATTTAACATGTTGTTTCATTTGACAGTCACTTCCCTGTGAGGCAGGGGCCAGGCTTAACTCCATCTAATGAATGAGGGAACTAAGCCCCACTTGAGTGAATTTCCAGAAGCCACACCGTAAGTCAGTGTCCAGGTCTCCTAGAGCCCAAGGGATCAGCTTTACTCAAATTTAAGGTGGGCTTCAGTGGAAGAAGCTAGGAAGCTGTGATGTATGTGCATCCTGATACTGGGCGTGGAGGACAACCAGCTGGTGCTCGCACTCCAGCACCTCTCCTTGGCCTTCTGCAGTGGCGGAGCAAGAAATTCAACTGAGATACTCATCCTTTCAGTTCTCCCCATTCGTCTGCTCCTGCAAATGTCTATCTGGTCCGATCTGGAGAGATCTTGAGGAGGTTACCCAGCCAGTCTCATTCCCCCAGGCTATTACTGCCCCCCCCCCCCACACACACACACTGCCTGAAATTCCACCACTGTGAGTCCTTCTTCCCTCTTTAGGCATTCTCCTTTAGAAGAGCTAATAGAGTTAAACCGTAATGAGCAAGTGAGCCTCTACTAGGGAAGAATTCATCAGATGTCTTTTTCTCAACCACCCAACACCCCCTGAGAACCATTAAAGAGGCACTGCAAACACTCCACCAGGGTTTGGGAAAATGTCTCCAGGGCAGATTCTGCATTCCAATCTGCTCCCTTCCCACTAACAGTCTTTTCCTTTTAGACTTAGCTTTCCCATCTGGTCTCTCCCAAACATTGCCTTCAACTTCCCAGTGTGAGCTCTGCTCAGGCCTGCATTTGCTGCAACCAATCCTAGTTGTAACTATATCAGGTAGATGTGCTATCTCTTTGGGCCCCGACCTACCACCTAGTACCCTGAGGCACCGAGGGGAGGGACACTTGATGTAAGGTGGGTGAGAGAAAGACTCTGGGTTACGTAAACGGTGTATAGTGCATAGTGACACCCAGACTTGTGGGCCCTGGGCAAATGACCCATGGTCTGAGTGGGAAGGGAAGGGTGGAAGAAGGGGAGGGAAGAGAAAAAAGAGATGTTTCCAGACTTGGACTCCCTGAACTCACCCATTCCTCTGCCTTAGCAACACAGGAATTTGGAGGAAGGCTCTTCCAAAAGGCAATATAGGGGAATACATTTGGCCAAATAACTGATGCTTATGGGTGCTCAATAAATAGAATGGATCGATAATAATAATAATGTGCAAATATCTTCAGGTCAGTTGCTCGTCAGTTTAATAAGACTTTCCACTTGTGTTTGCCAGGTGTGTGGAAGAGGATAAGAAGATGAAGTAAGTACTCCAGAGAGAAGCCCCACTGTGTAAAGATGTGGAGGCATCACGTGAAATAGTGATGGCGTGTAGGGGAACTCCAAGTAGCTCAGGTCTGCCGTATCAGAAAGTCTCAAGTGTCAAAATACAAAGTGGAAGTGACAAAGGGAGAAGCTAGGGAGTCCTGCAGACACCACTTTTTTGGTAAGGGGGAAATTTTAGCCTTTAGCCGCATAGAGCAAAAAGCAAGGTAACACCGTCCAATAAATAAGAATTACTACCTAATCATAGCCAAAGCCCCAGAAGGCTAAATTAAGTGGATGTGGTCACTCAGCAGGACTTATACCCTTCTTGAAGACCAGTCATCCACCTTGGCTTGGCTCACACATTACCTTCTCTGGGAAACCTCCCCTGGCCTAGTTGGATAGACTAGCAGCTCATGTGGCTACAGCAGCCTCTTAGGCCTGTCCCTGTCATAACACATACACTCTGAATCTTCATGGCAGATGGGCTGGTTTGGCCACCCCACCACTGCAGGCACCATGAGGGTAGAATTTTGGTTTGCAGTAGGTGTTCAGCATTTATTGAAGAACCTCCCCTTGACCTCACAACTGTCCTGTACTAGCCAGCATATTTTCTTTGTCTCACAGCACAACTCCTTGGAAAGAGCTGTCCATACTCAGGGTCTCCACTTCTCATTCCACTTTGCGCTCATGCTCACTTGAAACCACTTCAGTAAGGCTCTGTCCTCTCTTCTACAATGCAACTGTTTTTGTCAAGTGCCCTCCACATTGACTTCCACACTGCCAAGTTCAGTGGGGCTTTATCAGTGTTTCTCTTACTCCTAGCAACACATTGGGCCACTTCCGCCCCCTTGAACATCTTCTCTTAGCTTCTGTAACACCTTTCTCTCCAGTTCTTCCACACTCAACAGCTCTTCTAAGGCCCCCGCTTCCCCTTCATCTCTTTAACATATATTGTCAGGTTTCTATTAAATGCAGAGTGCCCTCTGGCAAAAGCCTTGGACTTCTGTATCCTCACTCACTCCCCAGGTGACCTTTTCTGGTCCCATGACTTGAAATATCCCTCTTTATGCTGGCAGCCCCAAAATTGATACTTCTAGCCTTGAACTCTCCCTTAAATTCCAGGCTCCTTTTTCCAACTCCCTGTTCAACATCTTTACTTGGAAGACTATTGAGGATCTCAAACTTAACATGTCTAAAACCAGACAACATGTACACACACACAAACACACACACACAAAGTTGTTCTTCAGCTCCCCCCTCCCAACAAATGGCATTTACATTTAGCAAGATGCTTAGGCTAAACACCTAACAACATCCTTGGCTCCTTTCCTTCTCACACACCTGCATCTAATTCATCAGCAAACCCTGTCAGCTCTACCTTTAAAATATATCCAGAATCCAAGACAGAAGAAAGAGAGATTAAGGAGTCGATCCCATTTACAATTGCACCCAAAACCATAAGATACCTAGGAATAAATCTAACCAAATAGGCAAAGAATCTGTACTCAGAAAACTATAGAATACTCATGAAAGAAATTGAGGAAGATGCAAAGAAATGGAAAAATGTTCCATGCTTATGGATTGGAAGAACAAATATTGTGAAAATGTCCATGCTACCTAGAGCAATCTACACATTTAATGCAATCCCCATCAAAATACCTCCAACCTTTTTCAAAGAAATGGAACAAATAATCCTAAAATTTGTATGGAACAAGAAAAGACCCCAAATAGCCAGAGGAATGTTGAAAAAGAAAAGCAAAGCTGGCTGCATCACAATTCCGGAATTCCAGCTCTATTACAAAGCTGTCGTCATCAAGACAGTATGGTACTGGCACAAAAACAGACACATAGATCAATGGAACAGAACAGAGAGCCCAGAAATGGACCCTCAACTCTATGATTAACTAATCTTCGACAAAGCAGGAAAGAATGTCCAATGGAAAAAAGACAGTCTCTTCAACAAATGGTGTTGGGAAAATTGGACAGCCACATGCAGAAGAATGAAACTGGACCATTTTCTTACACCACACACAAAAATAGACTCAAAATGGATGAAAGACCTAAATGTGAGACAGGAGTCCATCAAAATCCTTGAGGAGAACACAGGCAGCAACCTCTTTGACCTTGGCCACAGCAACTTCTTCCTAGAAACATTGCCAAAGGCAAGGGAAGCAAGGGCAAAAATGAACTATTGGGACTTCATCAAGATAAAAAGCTTTTGCACAGCAAAGGAAACAGTCGACAAAACCAAAAGACAACTGACAGAATGGGAGAAGATATTTGCAAATGACATATCAGATAAAGGGCTAATATCCAAAATCTATAAAGAACTTATCAAACTCAACACCCAAAGAACAAATAATCCAATCAAGCAATGGGCAGAACACATGAACAGACATCTCTGCAAAGAAGACATCCAAATGGCCAATAGACACATGAAAAAGTGTTCAACAACGCTCAGCATCAGGGAAATCCAAATCAAAACCTCAATGAGATACCACCTCACACCAGTCAGAATGGCTAAAATTAACAAGTCAGGAAATGACAGATGTTGGCGAGGATGTGGAGAAAGGGGAACCCTCCTACACTGTTGGTGGGAATGCAAGCTGGTGCAGCCACTCTGGAAAACAGTATGGAGGTTCCTCAAAAAGTTGAAAATAGAGATACCCTATGACCCAGCAATTGCACTACTGGGTATTTACCCCAAAGATACAAATGTAGTGATCCGAAGGGGTACGTGCACCCCAATGTTTATAGCAGCAATGTCAGCAATAGCCAAACTATGTAAAGAGCCAAGATGTCCATCAACAGATGAATGGATAAAGAAGTTGTGGTATACACACACACACACACACACACACACACACACAATGGAATATTATGCAGCCATCAGAAAAAGAAATCTTGCCATTTGCAACAACGTGGATGGAACTAGATGGTATTATGCTAAGCGAAACAAGTCAATCAGAGAAAGACAAGTATCATATGATCTCACTGATATGAGGAATTTGAGAAACAAGACAGAGGATCATAGGGGAAGGGAGGAAAAAAATGAAACAAGATGGAACCAGAGAGGGAGACCAACCATAAGAGACTCTTAATCTCAGGAAACAAACTGAGGGTTGCTGGAGTAGTGCAGGGTGGGAGGGTTGGGGGGGCTGGGTGATGGACACTGGGGAGGTATGTGCTATGGTGAGCGCTGTGAATTGTGTAAGATTGATGAATCACAGACCTGTACCTCTGAAACAAATAATACATTATATGTTAAAAAAAAAAATAAGAAGATAGTAGGAAGGGAAAAATGAAGGGGGGGGAATTGGAGGGGGAGATGAACCATGAGAGACTATGGACTCTGAGAAACAAACTGAGGGTTTTAGAGGGGAGGGGGGTAGGGGGATAGGTTAGCCTGGTAATGGGTATTAAAGAGGGCACGTATTGCATGCAGCACTGGGTGTTATACGCAAACAATGAATCATGGAACACTAGATCAAAAACTAATGATGTAATGTATGGTGACTAACATAACATAATAAAATAAAATTAATATAAATAAATAAATAAATAAATAAATAAAATTTAAAAAATATATATCCAGAATCCAAGCACTCGACCACCTCCACCAGATCATGGAACCCAAGCGGCCATCATGTCTCACGTGGGTTATTGCAGTAGCCTCTTATCAGCTCTATCCCTAACTTTACACTCCTAACCCCACACAACAGCCAGAAGGAACATTTCAAAACATCAGCAAGATCATGTGGCTCATCTGCTCAAAGCCTCCCAAAGGTGCATTCTCCTCCTCTCTAACGACACCTTCGACCACTCTCCCTCCTCTGCCCCCTCTAGGCCCACTACTCTGGCCCCTTGTTGTTCCTCAATGTGCCAAGGATGCTCTCTCCTTAATGCCATTTCCTCTGCCTGGAAAGCAATTACCCCAAATATGCAAGGATGCATTTCCTTACTTCCTTCAAGCTTCTGCTTAAATGTCACCTCTTCAGAGATACCTTCCCTGATCTTTGCCAGATAGCTTCCCCCATCCCTTTCTATTTCTCTTACTTTACTTTGGTCTTTTTTGTAGTGCTTATCACAACCTGACATATTTGTTTCTTTTTTAAAAATTGTTTATCTCTCACCATGACAGCAAGGATTTTTTTGTTCTGTTCACTACTGAATCCCCAACATCTAAAACTTGATAAATGTATGAAAGAACAGATGTGAGGGAAACGTTGGTGTCTTTAAACAAGGCTGGAAGACACTAACATGAGACAAGGGCTTCATTTCAGAAATGTGAAAGACAGCTTCCCTAATGAACCTGCATGAGTTTTTGTTGTGGTGGTGGTAGTGGTTTCTTTTGTTTTAAATCTTTGTATTAAACTCAGAACCACTCACTATTTAACCCTGCCAGCAAATATGAGTTTCCCCTACTGGTGCTGTGATCACTGTGGTAGCTTCAACCAGGAAATGAAATCTTAATCATAGCATCTGCCATGCGCCCTTCACTTACAAGCCCACAAATGAAACTCCAGCTAGGCAATCTCATTTCACTAAAGTGTGGTTGGACCCAATAACTGGAGGCTGGTGTTCACAGCACATTGTTCTGCCCAATGCTGCTTAATCTTGACAAGCTTCAAGGTTTATAGCACCATAATCTTTAACTTAAACAGAAAAGCATGTGCTGGCTACTTACTTACCAACCCATAAGCAATTGTGTTATATAAGTCTACCTGGGGGCTTTTCAGTGTTACTACCTCAGTTCCTTGCCAGACTAAAGGTTTTTTAAATCTTTTGGGACCAATGGTTACCACTGTCATTACTGGTTTACAACCAAATGGCACTTAATGTTGATGGAGAGAAAAAAGGGGATAAGTCACATCGGATCCAGCTTGACCTACCTATGAACACATGAACAGGAAGATAAGAGGGAGACGGGCAGTTTTCTTCATTTCCCAGAGAATTGGGAAGGAGGAACCCCAGAACCTTGGGGACCTGGGGGAACAACACTCAATCAGATGGCCATATGTCAACAACAGCCCAAGAGCATCTCAAAGCTCCTGACCTGCTTCCTGATCCAACCTGAGGGGGCTGCAGTGTGATTTCCAGGTACCTGACTAGGGCCAGGCAATCCAAATGTTGAGCCCTGCGAAAAGCGATTAACATTCCAGAGCAAATGTGTTACCCTCAAGAAAGGCCACTTCCAGGAGCACCTGGCCACTGAGCCAGGTGCAGGTTGGTCCCCATGACCTCAGGGAGTCACTTGCATATCAGATATCAACAGGTGAAAGCAGCAGTCACTGGAGCAAGCAATTTTATTGATGGAATTGGGTTTACAAATTACCTTCAAAACACACTAAAGTGAAATATTAAATTCCCCATTCCCTAGAAGACTCCTTCTGGATTTGAAAGAAGGAAAAGCAAAACACCACTTTTCCTAATAGCCATATCCCCGCTACAGTAATAGGTTGACAGTTATCAGGATCAACTATTGTGAAGATTGGCTAGACAGGTGCAATCTAAATGATTAACATAGCTTGATCAAATAAAATCAAGAAGTGATTACTACAGGCTGAAAGAGACCAAAAAAAGCATTTAGAGGCTGGCTCCTAATGTGCTAGAAACTTCTCTTAATAAATTAAAGAATAAGAATCAGGTATACCTTAGATGCCACAACACTACCAATATCTTCCAACATTCATATCCTGGTGGTACTTTGGGGTTAAGGGTTCTCCCCTTGGTCTCAGAGGGAGCAACTCTTCTTAAATAGGCTTGAGACCTCGAATGATGGGCTACAAACCATGGGCCTCAACTCTGGATGCACATTAGAATGACCAATAACACACATCCCAGTCTCGACAAATGGGGTCCCGGCAATGGTATTTGTAAAAATCCCCTTGGTGATTCAGTGAAACCGGGGATGAGAAACATTGCACTAAAAGAAGAGAACTTGGGGCTCATTTAGTCCAGGGCTTCTCAAAACTGTTCATAAGAATCACTGCATGACTCATGTTCCATATACAGACTATAGGACATCTTCCCCTGGAGAGTCTGACTCAGTAGGACTGGGGCAGAACCCCGGAATCTGTATGTGTTTACAAACACCCCACAGGATCTTTTTGAGCAGGCAAATTTGTGAAACCTTAATTTAATGCACCTCCTCATTTTATAGGGCAGTCTGGTGTGATTCTTAATTAAAAGCTCCTCAAGAGTGGAATTACTCCTGGTGCACCATGGTATTATCCTCAGAGCCTCATATACACAGTAGGTGCTCAATAAATAATTTTTGAATGAATGAATGGAATAATGGAAAAAGCAGTAATCTGATTTCAGTTTTTTTATTTGGTCTCTTAAGGATCACATAAACTTGGATAAGACTCAAGACTTTGTTTCTTCATCTATTAAATGAAGATAAGAAGACTGATCCCACCTATCTATGTTCCAAGACCTCAGGGGATGCCTGAAATTGCAGATTAGTACTGCGCCCTATGTAATTATATTTTCTCCTATACATACATACTTATGATAAAGTTAATTTATAAATTAGGTACAGTAAGAGATGAACAATAAAAACTAATAATAAAATAGAACAATTATAACAATATAGTGTAATAAAAAGTATGTGAATGTGCTCTTTCTCTCTCTCCCTCTCTTAAAATACCTTATTGTGCTGCATTCACCCTCCTTCTTCTAGTGATGATGTGAAATGATAAAATGCCTATGTGATGAATTAAAGTGAGGTGAGTGATGTAGGCAATGTGATATAACATTAGGCTACTATGGACCTTCTGATGTTATGTCAGAAGGAGGATCATCTGCTTCTGGACTGTGGTTGACCATAGGTAACTGAAACCATGGAAAGCAAAACCATGGATAAGGGGAGACTATTGTAGTGTTTTCAAATAATTTTTGCATAAAGATTCAGACCTACATAAAGTATTGTCAATATAAAGAAATTAAGGGCCCAAAGCGAGAACAACCCACTGCACAGAGTTAATGAATGGCAAAGCTAGACCTAGACCAAAATTCCCTAACTCCCAGCCAAGGCTACTCATCACTTTGCCACTGGGCATGGAATTTTCTGGCAAGTGGCCAGCTGAAATACTTCACCCAAACTAGTATGATAGTACTGTCCCTTTATGAAGACACTTTGTTTCAAGTCTCCATAGATGCCGGTAGATCTCAGAATTCTGAGTTTCAAGCCTCTTGATGAGAAACCAAGAGCCACCCCAATGGAACATCAAGGTCCCTGCCTTTTCCTACTACAGCAGGACCCAGGAGGAGAAAATGCAGCCATGCACCAGCTGCTGCTTGCACACAGAGGGACCCAGCCAGGAGACAGGGGGATACCATGGGGGAGAGTGATTTGTATGTGGAAGGCTCAGTCATTGTGCCTTCTCAGAGATGATGTCCAAGATAACTACATGAAAGAAATGCACCATAGCAGGAATCTGAATGGTCAAGGCAATTTCAAGTATTCTGATTAGTCTTTTTATTTTTAGAAGAATCTTTCAATACGTGTATACTAAATGTACATATACTGCAAACAGAGTCATGGGAAAATTGTTGCATCAATGACTTTGTTCTCAAGGGACGAACCTGCGACCAAGACTCTGTCCTGATGATCCACTATTACAGCCTTACTGTTTTCTGAGACAGCTGAAAAGTGGTTTTGGTTTTATCAGATACATCTCTTCTACTTTTTGAAGGGAGAAAAAAAGTTACAAACCACAGAGGAAGAACCAAGGTATTGTGAGTCTATGGATTGCCCATGAAGCTTGCAATATTGTCACAAAGCCCTGAGAAGTCAGTGAAAAGCTGACACCTTTAAAAGGTAAGCCCACATTCTTCTAACCCAGAACATGAGGTGGACATGGATGCTGCCCTAGCTCCTAAGAGTGATGAGAGGAACATAATGTCAGTTCAGGGAAGACTTTGACGAGAGAGTCCAGACAGTGCAAGCCATTCTACCTGCATTTCATGGGACTGTTGTAATGGCTAAGAGCTGGTAGCAGGCTGAGTTCATTATTTCCCCCTTAGTGATCCCATGTTATTTTTAGGGATGTTAATATGTCAAACTCGGGGAGAATGTAGTACTTGGAGATTTTTTTTTTAAATTATGCCCATGTTCACAAAATGCATTAACTAATAATCATTAGTTCACAGTTCCTCCTAGTTCTGTTCTATTCCTTGGCTTCCATCTTGCACACAGGGAGGGTGTTGAAAAGCAACAGAGGGAGGCTGAAGGGCAGGAACAGGAAAGCTCCCTCCCAGAAGGAGGCTGAGGGGCGGGAGCTGAGTGGCCTTCCCCCACTGGAAAAGGCAGCAGAGCTCATCCCATCCCAAGGCATGTCAGGTTATCGTTTTGCATCAAAGATCTAGAATTTCTAATGCATGATCCAAATAGGATTCTAATTATTTCATTTGGCTATTAGATAAAATACCAACTTAAAATATGTGATCATATCCTTTTCCTGCTTATTAATCTCATTACCCAGGGTAGAGCTTTAGCTCTTTAGCCTAAGATATAAGGCCTTGGCTTCATGCCTCATGTTCTCCCCTCAAGTTTTCCCCTCTTTTTTTCCTTGGTGACCTCTTACTCTTCCTTCAAGATCCAGATTAAATGCCATTTTCAATGTGGCCCCTTCTCCTGGTCCCACAAGCTTCCTCCTGTGGGACTCACCAGAGACAGTGTGACGTGGGGGCCAGGGGGATAACTTTCAGAAACACAAGGACAGTTCTGCAATTTAACATGGGCAAATCATTAACATTACTGAAAATCCATTTGCTATAATCTAGTGATCTAGAAAAAAGTACGATGTGGCTTATGAAAAGGTGTAATGATTTTCACCTGGGAAGCTGGCTACATAGAAAATGGTATGATGGCTAAATAGAAAATGGTATGAAGAACCTAGCATAGTTTCTAGTACATAGTAAGGTATCGATAAATGTGTAGTTTCATATGCCTGGCACAAAATAAATATACAATGATTACAGAATGAAGAAATTCCCAGCTGTACCCAGAACACAGCTCTAAAGTTTTTCATACTCATAATCTAAATGGATATGAGAGGTCAGTAATACTCCAGAGTGTCTATTTTTCTCTCTCTCTTCCTCCACATTCCCTTCTCTCTCTTTATCCTTATTCACTCTCAAGCTTACGTCACCATGGGAGCTGAAGTAGAATACAAATAACACATGTCTTCCTTATCGCACCTATACCTCAAGGCCATTCCCAGTAAGTCTAAACATATAAAGGTCCCAATTTGCAAATTCACACAGGTCCTAGGGATCAGTTCCTTTTCTCTAAGTGCTAGTAAACTATGAATTTAGTAACCTACCTTAGATCAACATCAGATTTGATGGCCCTGAGTTTATTGGCTCCTCCCTCTCTCTTTGATTTCCTGAAAAATGCAGGGCACCTTAGGACAAGCAGCCTGTGGAGGTAAATCCTAACTTTGACCCATACAAATCAAAAGATTGGGCTATATGAGAGCTATTATATAGACAAGTTTGCATGAATGCCCAAGCATATTTCATATGCAACATTGATCATTTATCTAAATCTATTTGCATTTTAATATCCCAGAAAGACACATACAATTGGAGGAGATTAATATACTTCTCTATTGAGATTCCACAGATATTCAGTGATGCCCCCAGAGGAGGCCTGCAGAGCCCTGACACATTGAATATTTTTACTGAAATGTGAGTGTCACATTTGAAACCAGGGTTGACCCTATATTGATGAAGAACGATTTCAGAATAGTAAAAGAAGTACCATATGGCCACCTGGCCCCAGTTCTGGATCTTCTAATGTGATGAACATTTGATGCTCATCTGAACTGCCAAGCATGGTTTCCAGTTAGGGAATTTCCCACCGTAGGAGGCCCACCTTGCCAAGATAGAAGCCGGAAACTGGTTTCCCTGGCCTCCCTTGGTGCTAGGCCCAGGCCCATGGTCTAGGCTTAGGACTATTAGATACTCTTGATCAAATGAGGTATATTTCAAATGACAAGAGAGAGATAAGAAGAAAGAAATCTCCATGTGGAACTCATACAGACAAGGGATGGAGCCTGGTAGGAAGTCATCCAACCTCCAGACAAGGCAATAGGACAGGCCCAGTGCTAGGGTCCCATGCGGTCAGCCATCATGCCTGTGCCTTGTGATAGTAACTCCTGGGTCTCCAATGGAGCCCTCCACCAGTGCAATTTGGAAATTGTTCCTGGTCTTACAGCCTCCAAGTGTGAGTCTCTGGCCCTTCCAGAGGCTCTATCTGCCACCTATTGTTATTTTAAAAATTCCTCTCTATGTAAACTATCTAATGCTGATATAACCAACCTTGGGCAAGTCATTCACTTCTATGGTCCTGAATATTCTCAGCTAAAAAATGAGGGCTTCTGTCTAAACCACCTCTAAACTGCTTTCTAGTCCTAAAAATCTGTATTTATTTAACACTACAAGCTGATTTTTCAGGGTGAGCTTTCAAGCAATTCACAGACCAGCCTTCTAAGGTCTTACAATATGGAGAAAAAAAAAACAATGCACGCCATGTTTCAACGTGTGATTTTTCCCTCCTAGAAATGATCGTGTTTCTGTGGCATCAAGCCTTTCTCATTCAGCAGGCATTGTAAACAATAGGCCAACCTGTTCCCATTGAGGAGAGGCACAGTATCAGTAAGGGAAAAAAATGAGATAAGGGGAAATTAATATTTTTGAATGTCCATAAAATTAGCACCGAGCTTGGGACTACCATATGTATGAATTGCCTCAGCCTAATTTTAATCTGCAGAATAAGCGAAAGGTATGAATTATGATTTTCATTTTACAGATAGAAAACTGAGGTTCAAAACCATTCAGGTATTTGTCCAAGTTCATGTTGCAAATGAGTAGTAAAGCAAAGATTCAGTCTAGGTCTGTTCTCTACACCCAGGGTAAAAGTTGTCATGAGAAAAGCCTATCTCCAAACTCATTGCCAAGTCTACCCAGTCAAAGTAAACTTGAAGGTTGAAGCTCTCTGTTTTAAAATTAGGCACAAGTTGGGGTTGCCTCAACCTAGGAAATTCCTAATAAGGCTCATGATGAGCTTCCCAAGAGAATACAATCTTAAAGAGAATTTCAAAGATGGGAAAAAAGTCAGATGCATACCAAGAATGAAAAGACTCAATAAGGAAAATATACATTCTTGTTTCCCCATGCCCTCCTCCCCCGCTTTTTTTTTTTTTAACAATCTCTCTTATTAACCCAATTCGTTTACTAAAAACAGAAAACAAAATGAAAACCCCACAATTTAATGTATTTGATGCTCTTGCAGGAAACTACTAAATGTTTATTAAGGCCATACCATACATGAAAGAATGAAGCCTGTTTCACATATTGTTACAAATCTGTAATGTTAGAATAAAAAGGAAAACTGATTCCTACCAATTATGAAAATGTACAGGATTAAATCAATAGCTCTGCCAGATCTGACCAGCATCTGGTCTGCAGCAGGGGCCAAATAGATCTCATTTGGGATATTTATGAAAAGTAACTTCTAAAACATAAATCAGGACTATAAAATCATCATCTGATTACCAAAAATTTTAAAAGCAGAGAAGAAAGTGTATTCAAGTGTGAAATATGGTTTTGGAGAAGGGAGGAGGCAGGCAGCTTTAGCACAGAACAAGAAGCAAAAATCAAAGAGCAAGAAGAGGGAGGGATGAATGTCTTAATGCAAAAACTTTAGTCCGTCCTTTCTGGACACAGAGCACGATGAGGAGTCAAAGCAATTAGCAGGCTCATTCCAGCCCATCTTGCAACCCCACACTTTCATTTCAACTGATGAAAAGAGGCTTGGGGACTTACTTATATCCAAATAATCATTTTAATTTGTTTTCTTCTATCTAGATGTGGTCTTACATTCAGGAAACCAAAAGGAGAACTTATGAACCCAAGTATAAGAGGAAGAAATGTTGATATATTCAGAGATAAAAAGGATAGATGTATAGACATAGGGGTTTGGCTTAGACACAGTTGTAACGTGTAACACAAAGAAGGCTCTGGGCTGTTGAAAGGCTCTGGGCTGTTGAAACCGCCCTGGGGATCTGTATCAGGAAGACTACATGAGTTCTTCAAGTATTCATGCTCCTCACCCTCTGTCCCATAAGAGACAAATTCAAGTCATAACCAGGTCCCATTTTCTCAGTTCCAGGGAATGCCTAATTTTAGACTACACCTAGCATATTTCTATGCTTATAGGATTTTTTAGTTAGATAATTTCAAAATTCTGTTCTTTCATCTTTTCCCAGTCAGAAAGAGGTTTACAACAACCCTTTCCTCAGCCGGAGGGGGGAAGGGGCTATGCAGCCCGAAGAGGAAAAGAAAATTACTGAAAATAACTTCTTTATGGGCACCCAAAACCATTGTTATAAAAAAAAGATTTTTCTAATTTCAACATATCAAATTAAATAAAGAAATCCATGGGACTAACGCTTTTAGCACTTATTATACACCCTGTGCCGCTGTAGAAGTGAAGGGCATTGGATGAGAAAGATGTTATCTTCTTTGAAGGAACATACAGTTTAGTCAGGAAGATAGAAAATATAAAGAAATTATTGCGATGCACTGTGAAGATCAGTAGGGGAAACTTACATTCAGAGAGCAGTGGGGAATCAAGTAGGGGGTTGAGAACACCTTCCTGGGAGAAATGATACCGAAACTAAATCCAGAAGAGTAACCTGGAGTGGAGTAAGCCAGGGGAAGGAAGGGGTTTTGCTGAGAAAGGGGGCCTCCAGGCAAGGGAAGCAGCAAAGGCAGAGGTTACTGGCAGCATAGAGACACCCAAGGTGGTCCAGTGTGTCTGGAGCAGAAAGTGGGAGGTGGGAAATGGCAGATGATTCCGGAAGAAACAGATCAGGGAGAAACTGATATGCCATATTAAAGGAGAGACATATCTTCTCTGAGAGAAGTTCATTCACCACACAGGGACTAAACATCACTGTTATTTGGAAAGTCTAGAAGACTCTAGAAGATTCCATTTTCTACCAGCAAAAATAGCAAGGACTATGCTGATCGACTTTACCCACTTAGAGGTAGCTACAGCCCAAAGAGTATGTAAGATTCCCAGAGTCCAAAGGGTCTGAGATACCAGATAATGCCAAAAAGGAAGACTGAAACTGGAAGATGAACTCTGGACAATTACAATCAGTGCGAGTAGTAAAAAATGGTGATGTAGACTGAATCAGAATCATTAGAGGCAGCCACTCAAAATCATCTTCCTTCCTCTGTAGGGAGTTGCTGATGTCTGCTGGTTTGTTGTTGGTTGGTTGGCTTTGCGTTAACTTAAGATAGAGGATCTCTCTGAAATTTCTGGTTAGACACCACTTCTGCACCTCAACAATCAATACTTGTAAATGTAGTGCTTCCATTATATAGCAATTTGTTCTTCTCAAACATTTTCATGAACTGTGCCTCGTTTGCTTATAAGGGAGATAGATGAGGATCGTTCATGCCATTTTTCAGGTAAAAACACCAAAGGTCCCCTCCAGAAAAGATGACTTGTTTAGGTCATCTAGTCAATCAGTGGGTGATAGAGCAAGTGTTAGAATCCTGCCTTCAGGAGCACCTGGGTGGCTCAGTCGGTTAAGCATCCGCCTTCGGCTCAGGTCATGATCCTGGGGTCCTGGGATTGAGCCCCAGCACCAGCATCTGGCTCCTTGCTCAGCAGGAAGTCTGCTTCTCTCTCTGCCTCTGCTACTCACCCCTGCTTGTGCTCGCGCTCTCTCTCAAATAAATAAATAAAATCTTCAAAAAAAAAAAAGAATCCTGCCTTCGGTCCCAGATCCAGACACTCCCCAATGACAGAATCTGACAGAGTCTGAAATAATATGTGACTTATGAACAGAAGGACTAAACAGCGTTGGCTTAATTATTCTGTCTGGTTTCAGAAGCTTACAGTCCACACACAAAACCATATTTTGGAAGATTCCAGAGCAATACGAGAGGAATACAGGAAAGAAAGCAGCTTTAGAGTCATAAAGGCCAGAACTCAAAAATCAGAAAATTTGCTAGCCTACGTGACTTTAGGCAAGTTACCTAATGCCTTTAAATTCAGTTTTCTCATCCGTAAGTTGGGAATAATAAAATATTCCTCACAAAAAAATTAAAAGTAACAGAGGACCAGCATTTTAGCAGGGTAGCTGGTATTGGGGAGGTATTAAGTCATTGGTCGCTACCATGAGTATGACCATTATTCTGCACTAGCTTGCACCAGTTGCTCTGAAGGATAAGATTGAAGCATTTTCGGAAAATCTACTGAATTTTTTTTGCCCTATATACACTAAAAGAAGGTTTCAAAATACCAAAAGCTCACTTTGGGCTGCACTGTGATGCATCTACACTATCCCGGCACCCAGCAACCAGTTGGAATAATGTCCTCATGCCTCCATGAACCAGTTTATTATTAATTTCCCTCTGCTGATCAAGACAGAGAGGATACAAATCATTGATCACCAGCAATTGTTTTTCCATGCTTGGAATATGATTAAATGGTCTGCAATGTTGAAAAAAGAGATGATTAAGGGGAGAAAAGTGATAAAACAGATGTCGAATAAAAAAATACAATTTCCCATTGAATAAAGTAGTAGTTGTGCCCATGAGAATTAGCTACACAATACATTCTTCCCTCAAGGGCTTGAGAGGCATTTTGTTCCTGTTCACTTGCCCCCTGGAAAAAAAGCCCAACCCCCTCAGGGAGTCATGAATTATTCTGTTTATTACCCTTGTCTGTAATGTACTCTATATCTTTTCTTAAGTGTACAGACTTTAAGGTTAAAATCCAGTATATTTCTTAATGCTTACTTCGGTCTAGGCATCTAATACATGGCAACACGCCTTTCATGAACTTTAACGACAACTCCAGCAAGCTGGTTTGCTCTGGCACTCAAAGAACCAAGAGTGAAATGTAATATCACCATGCAAATCTTTCTGTTGCTGTAGTTTCAAGGAAAGATACCAAGAGCTCTTTTCAAGTAGCTTTTTGCTAGAGACCATCTACAGCCTAGTAACCAGAAGAGTGCCTCAGGGTTTGTCAACATTTTCCTTCCTGTGAGTAAAAATAAATAAAATTAAAGGGGAATGGAGGGATGAGTGGGTAAAAATAAAATCAGACACCTGAAATAAAATTGTTATTCAAATGATGTAAAGCATTCTATGTAGAAAAAAAAATGTAAATACCACCAACGTGACCAGAAACCTAAAGAAGACACAGAACAAATTATTTGTTAATGGATTTCTGCTTAATATTCATAAGAAGCTTTTAAAACAGTTCCCTCATTACCCCATCCCTCAAAATATAAAAATGCTGAATTCTACCACCCAAGGTCATTAGACTTCATTTTTAAGCTTCTGTGTGGAAAAGAGTTAAGATATTTTTGGTAAAAAAGGATGAGGTCTGAATGTCGATTAAAATACAGAAAAGAAGGTGCCTGGGTGGCTCAGTCAGTTAAGCATCTGCCTTCAGCTCAGGTCATGATCCTGGAGTTGGATCCAGCCCCCATCGGGCTCCCTGCTCGGTGGGGAATCTGCTTCTCCCTCTGCCTGCCCCCTCCCTACTCATGCTTCTCTCTCTCTCTCTCTCAAAAAAAAATGAATAAAATCTTTAAAAAAAAAGAACACGGAAAGGAAAAAATTGTACGAAGAGTCTTCTCATACTTTATCTACTAAGTACGAATTCTAAGTTACACTCCTTGTTGCCAGGAGTTAACATTCTGAAGCATTTAAATTCCAACCAGAAAATTTTCAAGTCATTTAAGATTAAGCTATCTGCCATTTTCTTTCAAATTAAGCCATAGTCATTAATCTATCCATCAAATCTTTTGACCTAACTTCTGAGTACATGGTAAGATTGTACTTCCTGGCCCCTTGTGTTGGGTGGAGCCAATGACTAGCTCCGACCAATAACTTGGGAGCAGAAATGACATAGTCACATCTGAGTTGTGCATTTCATTCCTGGACTCATTTCCCCTGAGATTTCATTTTACCTCTGCTGTGATAACTGGCGATCTCCAAAATGATGGCTCCATCATCCTGGGTCCATGACAAGGAGCATCTTGCTAATTGGCAATGGACATGTGACATATGAGAGAAATCAACTTTCATTGTTTTAGGTCACTGAAATTTTGAGGTTTTGTTACAGCAGCATAACTTAACCCATGCTGATTGATACACTTTACTTTTCATAACTGCACAAGCTCTAACTCACTGAGGTAACTTCCCTCATTCAGAAGCACTGTTCCCTCTCACACCTTCTCTCTTCCTTCCTATTAATTCAGCCACAGCACTAATTCAATCTAAAAATCTTCTCTGCTGTACTGTGGTTAACAAATTTGATGTTGACAGAACACGATAATTCATGGCCGGTATCTTAATTTATTTATTGGGCACTTTATTAACCTATACTCTTTGCAGCCTGTGCATTTTTAATGGCTTTATAGTGGGATTATTCATTTATTCCTGTGTGTGAAATGGGTCCTTCATAATTCACCTGTGGCATTAGCAGACATTAATTATCAGGATCAGGATCTCACTAATAGTGAGACCACTAATTGTGAAGATAAAATACATTCTCTTGTACTTTGCAAAATCCCTTGCCTTTTCTAATAGCAGTGATGGCACATTTTATTAAATTTAGATTATTAGATTTAAATCTAATTTAGATCACTAACTTAGTTAACATTGTACCAATATTATAAGCATAGGATAAGAAGGAAGAATATGATTATGAATAAATATGTTATTCCTCTCATTGATAAAATAATCTAAAGATGTATTTTTCTAGAATGTTCAATGTTCAAGAAACAAAATTTAAATGCCTATTTTATGCCATTCCCAAGTTATGCATATATCAAGGTTCTTTGATTGAAAGCAAGAGTCCATCTTTGGATAACAAACAAACATGTATGTTATTGTGATGATATGGAAAAGCTCACGGGATCTAAAAGAAGGCTGAATAACATAGCTAAAAATGTACAGGAATCAGCAGTTCTAGGGGATCTTGGCAAAAAGAATGACCAGGCAGCCTTACAGGGGCACTTCTGCTGAAAGAAATGCATCCCTGCAATCTATTGGGCCTTTAGGTACTCTCTGAAAGGTCTAACATCCAAAGAATAAATCTGATGCTGATTGTTAAGCATAGGTCACATGCCCAAACTAGGTGCATAGAATCCGAGAGAAAGAAACCCCTGAGTTTTCTTCAGCTTACAGAGTAGAATAGGACTCCGAATTTACCATCCTAACAAAACTACACACAGTGTAAGAATGTTTATTCTCAAAAAAGAAAAGTCAAAGTGTTGTTAATCGGGGAAATGATGGCTGGGTAGCTAAAAACAGAACTCACGTATTCACTATAATCTACATAAAAGCTGAAAGCTTCCATAAATCAACATGTGCCAAAACACGTAATCTATTTCATTCTGCAATATGTCAATCAGAATTTAGGCGGCAAAAGGAAAGCACTCTGGCTGTTTCGAGCAGGGAGGAAGTTAATTCAGGGAATTCGAGGCTTACTAAATCATTGACATACAGAAATCAGGAAAGTGCAGGATGTAGGAAACTGCCACCAAAAATACCAGCAGCCTACAACACTAAAGTGGGTGATTTACAAGAGGTATCTGCAAGCCAATGGTGAAATCTCATGTTTGTCGTCTGCCAAAGCCTGATACCTACTACTTCTGCCAAAGGAGTAATAGTGGCTTCTGCATATCTTCTGCCTTCCGAATCTCATACCTCTCTTTGGTGAACTCTAACCTGGAACATACTGCGGTGATTCTGGGGAAATGTAGTTTCCAGGTTTCAGTACCTCCAATTCAAGAAAGAACACAGAAAAGGGAAAATGGCGCTGTTTAACTTAATACGTAACTCATTATTTGATTATTTTTCTCCTTTCGGGAACCTTCACGTAGTTGCAAAATTCATGTCAAATTGCAGCTTGAAATTATTAATTCCACGCTTCATCTTCTAAGTAGGTCTATGTAATTCAAGATTACTTTCTTCCACCTACTACTTCTTCTCTCATTCTTTCAATAAATATTGGGTATCTATCATTTGCCAGGCACTAAACTAACACAGTCGACCCTTGAACAATGAGGGGGTTAGGATTACTGACCCCCATGCAATCAAAAATTCATGTCTAACTTTGCCCAAAAACTTAACAATTAATAGCCTACTGTTGACCAGGAACCTTACCAATAACATAAATAATCAACACATATTTTGTATGTTACATATATTGTATACTATATTCTTACAATAAAGCAAGCTAGAGAAAAGAAAATGTTATCAAGAAAATCATAAGGAAGAAAAATACATTTATAGTACAGTACTGTATGAGTTGAAAAATTTGTATAAATGTAGACCCATGCACTTCAAACACAGATTGTTGAGGTATCAACCGTACATGCATTGGTGATATAAGTTAAAAACATGGTTCCTTCCCTCAGGAACCTTACAGTATAGACAGATGCCTAAAGCAAATATGAATGTGTATACAAGGTGCAATGAAAATATAGGGGAAAGAGGATACTTTCCAGAGAAGATGATCTTTGGGCTAAAACTTAAAGGACGACTAGGTTATCTTTAAGCAGTTAAGAGTAGGGATGGAATTCCAGGTATTTCTCTTCTATACAGGAGTTCTGTCCACCTCCCCTGGCACAAGAATCTCACAGTTTTTAGTATTGTAATTTTATATTTTAATATCTGGTGGGGTGATTTTTCCTTTATATCCTTCCTTGGCAAATGCTTCCCTATTTTCCACACTTATTTTTACAAATGAACATTAAAATTGTGTTTACACCTTCCAAGGGGATTTTTATTAAGATTGGCTTATATCTTATTAGATGGCAATTTAATCTCTAAAGCTCAAAACTGAAGCCAAGGATTTAGCAGAACTGTTGGACATCCTCTAGTCAGCCCTTATTTGATGCCTTTTGTATATTTCTCTTTTGTTTTCTAAGCCTCATTCTCCATATGACTCTTTATCCCTGAATTGTGGTAAATTCACTGTAATATTTTGGCATGAATGTTCTGTATTGATTTTTTCCTGGAACATACTGTGCTCTTTGATTTAATGATTCATGTCTGCCTTAAGTTAGGAAGAGTTTTCTTCTATGATATCTTTAAATATCTTTTCTATCATTTTTAGGTGTATCAATTATGTATAAGTTGAATTTCCTTTGTTCCTTTGTTGAATTTCCATTTATCCTTTCTTTGTAATCAGTTTTATACTTACTTTCTTTGTACTTGATTTTCTCAAGCCTATATAATGTTACCCTACTTTTTGGCCAATTTTATTCTAGTTTATGTGACATGTAATAAGATTTTCATCTCATAATTTTTTCTGTTTTCTTTATTTACTAGTTTTCTTTTTATCTCCTTCCATTGATATGATCCATGATCTCTTCTTTTGGTCCCTGTATCACTTCTCAGACTATTTTTTAAGAGATCACCTTATATATAATTTCTTTGAAATATGGAGACCTATTTATTTTTTAAAAGATTTTATTTATTTATTTGACAGAGAGAGCACAAACAGTGGGAGCAGCAGGCAGAGGGAGAGGGAGAGACAGGCTCCCTGCTGAGCGGAGAGCCCGACATGGGACTCAATCCCAGGACCCTGAGATCATGGCCTGAGCCAAAGGCAACTGCCCAACTGACTGAGCCACCCAGGTGCCCCTATGGAGACCTATTTAAAATCTACCTCTATTTTTTGCGAATAATTCCTCATATGGAGGTATACCCATTATATTCCTTTTGTTTATGTTCCTTGCCTCATTTTCTCTTATAGATTTTCATACATAGTTTCCATCTTTCTGCTTATTTTTGAAAGGAGTCACAACCTGTTTGAGAATATCATAGAATTGGTGAAGTGGAAAACAGATGGAGAAACTGGAAAGTTCAGAGTCCTCGTTGATTGTTATGGTTGTATTTACTCATCTATCACAACATTAAAGAGGTTTAACAAACCACCCCAAAATTCACGTCTTCCAAAATACTTGTTCATTAGTTTATGAGTTGACTGGGAAAGCTCTGCTTCAGCTGGGCTTGGCTTCATGCTTCCTGTAAGGTCAATGTTTTTCCATCTCGCTCTGGGGTCAGGTGAAGAGGAAGTAGCTACCTGGAGCCTACTTATTCTCATTGCAATCACAGGAGCACAACAGGGCTAGCCAGACTACGGAAGCACATTTCAAGCCTCTGTTTGCATCATGTTTCATCAAAGTAAATCACATGACCAAGCTCAAAGTCAAGGAATGAGAATTATACTAAAAGTTAATACTGTCACCATGAGCCATGGAAGAACATGGAAATATAAGTCTATTAAAGGAGGAAGTAAGTAATATCTCAGTTGCCTCAACAAACTGATTATAAGCTTAACTTTGATAAAGTTTACCAAATCTATTATTTCTGCTGTCCTGGGGCCATTCCTCCTCACTGTTTTGGACTTCAAGTGTTTACTGAAGTTCACAGTAAAACAAGTAGGTGAGAAGCTCTCTGGGTTCAGACTTGGCAATTACCAGTTTCCTCTCTTACCTTCACCCTTCACCCTTCATCTCCAGCATTCTCTCTCTCAGCAAACTGCACCATGACAGACATTAGAAATAGCATGTCAGTAAAGTTTGTCCTTCAAGTCTGTCTTCCCCATCTTTCATTGGGTGGAATGAAGTCTTTCTAGAAGGATTTTTGACCACCCCTTTGGCCTGTCTTTGCTCCCAGAAGCATTGTTGTCCACATCTGTCAGACTTGTGGCACATTAATTCTAGATCTTAATCCAAAAATAATCCAGGGATCCACATTTATACTCTCAGCAATCTCCCACATCTCAGCCTGGAAGCCACAGCATTTGCCACGTGTGCTTCTTGCTTTGTGGCTTGGGTTGTGCCATTTTTCTTTGGTTTCATTGAATAAAAAGATTTTTTTCTCTCTTTTTAAATTCTTTTTCTTTTAAGTTTTGGGTGGGTTTTGAGGGTTAAAATGTTTTACTTTGCCAGTTTTAAATGGAAGCCACAAGATTATATATTGAATGTACAACCAAATTAGAAACCCCAGGACTTTTTTATATTTGGTCCTACTCAGTCATGTCATCTGATACTATAGTTATACAGTTGAGTTTCTAGATTTAAGAGCCTAACTCTAAATTTATCCCTGTTAAATGATGTCTTGTTAAATTCAGCCTTGTCTGATATTTTAAAGGATCCTGATCCTGGCATGCAATATATTTATCCAGCCCTTCCTTCTTCACATCATTCATAAATCCAGTCAACTTACTGTTAATGTGCTCATCCAATCACTGCTAAAATTGTTGAATCAGGTGGGGTTAAAGGCCACCATCCCTACCTCCCCATGGTCTGTCAGTTACCATGATCCATTTAACCTACATGTATCCATTTTGTGTCCAAGGATAATGTGACACATTTTGTCAAATGGTTACTGAAAGTCAGATAGTTCTTGTCTGTAGCATTCTCCAATCAACTAGAGTAGGGAGCCGCTATGCTCTGAATGTGCCTACCTACCTCCTCCCGAACACCCACCCCTCCCCAATTCATATGTTGAAATCCAGAGACCTCATGAATGGGATTAGTGCCCTTATAAAAGAGGTCTGACAGAACTCCTAGCCCCTTCCACCATGAGAAACTACAACAGGAAGTCAGGGACCTGGAGGAGAACCCTCCCTCAATCATGCCCACACCCTGATCTCAGACTTCCAGCCTCCAGAACTGTGAAAAATAAATTTCTGTTGTTTATAAATCACCCAGTCTGTGATTTTTTTGTTATAGCCACCTGAAGAGACTAAGACAGGAGCCAAACATTTTAGAAAATGAAGACAACAATGACAAATCACAAGAAGCAGACAAGAAGAATGGAGGGAGAAAAAAAAGGGGAGGGGAGAAGGGGAGGGGGAAAAAGGAGAAAGAGGAAGAGAGAGAACATAGGAATTTGATTAATAGTTTGGTTAGAGAATAATTAAGAAAAACAAAGAGAATGGAGAAAGAGATAATATAATGCAGTCGTGGAACAAAAGAGAACTGCAAAATATTTTTTAATCCCATTTCTTATATTCAGGGAATTAAATATCTAAACCAGAGTTACCAAAACTAAGTTCTGCAGAACAATATTTAGAAGTGTCATACTATAGAATAGATGCTTTAACTGCAGGACTTCTCAGAGTGTTTACATGCTAATATGGTTTATCTCCGAAATGGATATAGCATCCAGAATTGAACAGAAGTGTTTGATCAGAAGTCCTTTTTACACTAGCCATCTCTCAGGATTACGGTTACCAGACCACATTTTGCGAAACACTGGCATAAACAATCCATTTCATTGTTTAAGTTACTGGGGAGCACATGGAAATGACTGCCAAATTTACCCTGACTTTACAAAGAGGAATCACTTTAGTTTGACTTCCCTCATGGGAAAAGAGGAAGGTAAAGCATCGCTCTGGGATGTTTAACTCTGGAGACTAGAGTCAAAATGAAATTCACATAGGAAGCAAGAACTGAGTTAGAGAAAGGCAGTAGGAGAAGACAAAAAAAAATATTAAACTTGAAGACAAGTCCATGAGCTGCCATTTACTGACCAGACAACATTGTTTGAGCAAGGAATCTACCTCTCTGTGTTTCAGTTTTCTCCTCTGTAAAATGGGCACAATATTCATCCTTCCTAGACCACAGAGCTGTTGTGGGTGTCAGGTGAGATAATGTCTATGAAAACACATTTGTAAAGGTAAAGCACTTTACAATTGTAAATATGCATTACTCAGGGAATAACAAGAAAATCTCAGTGGCTTGACATAACAAAGATCTATTTCATGCTCAAGTCCACTGGAGGTTATTGAGGTGGATGGTTGTGTTGGCATGCTCTACTTGGTCATTCGGAGACCCCCTGCCATCTGGTGGTGCTACCATCTTCATCCTGTGACTTTCAAGGCTCTGTGGAACTGGAAAAGAGAATGAAGGATGGAAGTAAGTCTCAATGAGTCATCCGATTTGCCAGAACACAGACACATGGGCCCACCATACCTGCCAGTGGCTGCAAAAGCCATTTAGGCATGTTCCAGGAAGAGAGGGAAAGCATATGTATGGGCATTCACTGACACGGATGTTGGTAGTAAATGACTAAAAGTAGAACGAAAATAATGTAGTGTGCCTTGCATCCTGCCAGCCCATGGGCTGTTCTCTCTGAACGCATCTAAATCTATGATCTAACTTAACTAAGACTGACTCAAAAGGAGGATTTCACATTCAAGCTGACAATGTATAATTTAAATCTATTCACTCTAAATAAAAAGGATTATTGAGTATTGAAAACTAGGCAAATGAGATCCTCATTAGAACTTTCTAGTAATTAAGTAAAAGCTAATGCTGTCAGAGAAAAAATTCCCCTGCCTTCCTCACAGTGTGAGGTGCAGCATGCCTTAAGGTACTAGTCCATTTAAAAAAAAAAAAAAAAGTACTAGTCCATTTTCAGAAAAGCTAAATAAGAGGCCCGTTAGCTGTTTTTAGTAATATTTTATCTTGTTACAGAGATAATAAATGTTCACTGTAGAAACGTTTAATATAGGTAAGCAGCCATTACTCAAAAATGACCACTATTAACATTTTCCTTTAGCTATTCTGTATCATATGAAGGTTAAAGATTTGAAGACTGCTTCCCCATAAAGAAAAACATGAATGAAATGTGCCTTCTATCATTTGCCTTTTCTGCATAATTTAATTTTTGCTCACTCTCTGGCAACTGTGAAGAAAGCTTGTTTTCTACCCAGCTCAATCTACAGCAGCAACCCACCGAATAAACTGGTTATCTGTTGCTGCATAACAAACCACCTCAAAAATTACTGTCTTCAAGGAACAACCGACCATTTAGCATTGCTCATAATTTTGCGGGTTGCCTGGGCCCTGCTGGGCTATTCTTCTGCTCCAGGTCTACTGGTTGTGGCCAGAGTCATGCAGAGATTCAGCTGGGCTGAAGCCTTAAGATGGCTAACTCATGTGGCAGGCAGGTGGTGCCGGACATCATCTGGAAACCAGTGCGACCTATTGATGGAGGACCTCAGTTCTTTCAATAGGGCCTCTCCACATGACTTGAGCTTCTCCCAGCATAGAGGCTGGGCTCCGAGAGGTGAAGAGGTCAATGGCAGGTTTCTTAAGACCCGGCCTCAAAAGTTATGTGGTGTCACTTTTGTCACATTACTTTGTTCGAAATAGATCACAGTTCAGCCCAGATTCAAAGGGAGGACAAATAGACAAATGACAAGATGACATTGCAAAAAAACATAAGAGGGAAGATACTGCTGTGGAATATTGTTTGGAAAGACACCTTCCCACCTGTTTAGCAAGTGTCTCTTGACCCCACCAGTGCCTTTAACTACTCACATGCACACACTCAGACCTATGGCTACAAGGCCTTTATAAAAGATTACAGCTGCCATCTCTCAAGCCCAGAGACTTTCCCCAAGCCTTACAGCTATCTACTATTTTAAGCCGTCCTACTCTTTCAAGTGGCTTTCCAGGGCTTGTAGCTAGATACTTCCTTTCTTCCTGGTTCCTGTCATTAATAACTCATTACAAGACCAGAGGCAGCTCTAGCACGTGTCCACGAGAATAACTTGGAGATGGCAAACCTGGTTGGAAGTAGGAGTCAAAAGCATGTGTTTGTACCTGGGTGTAGACTTATCTGGATGACGGGATGGGACATGATGGAGATCACGAGGGAGTTAGTCACGTGGTGCTGCCACCATAGAACATTGTAGAAGGAGAACAATTGGAGGCGGAGGGAGGGAGTTTCTTCTCAAGACACTGTATCTCCAGACACAGAGACAGACACTCACAAATACACACACACACACACACACTCACACATACATTCACATGAACACATGTCCTTACAAACACGCACAAACACACACTTTGCAAACCCACACATATGTTCACATAAGCATTCACACACACTCACACAAACTCGTACCCAAAACTGAATCCCCCAGGCCCTTTGCAAATCTAGAGGGAAACAAGGGGGTCAGTGGTTTCCCTTGAGCTTATTCTCCAAAAGTAGTAGCTTTTCAACAATTTTTAGGTAATAGGTGGCCCTGGTGCTTATTGACTGTGATCCTAGATAAAACAGTGTGAAAGAAACACAGTGAAGAGAATATAGTCAAAGAGGGGTGCTTTCTCTGTGCTTCCTTCCACACCACCGAATGGCACCCCCCGCCACGTCCCCCAGGACCACCTTCCTGGCGTTAGAACCTGGATGTGCCTCTGCTCAAAGCCCCTCTTGTCTGGTCTGGCAGGGAGGCAAGCCAGGGTTCCTGCGGACATTTCTGTGGCGGCTCTCCCCCAGAGACATTGATCGATGATGAGATCAAGCCCACACGAGCCCCAGGGGACTGGATTCCAAGAAAAGATCATGTAGCAGAGGGCTTTCCATTGTGTGGATGTCGACTGTGGGCTTCAGAAAGCACAAGGAAGCCAATTCTGGGAAGTGTTTGCAGAGGGGAGAGGAAGAGGAGCTCAAGGTTACGCGAGGGCACCCAGGTGCAAAGTGAGTGAGAACTGTTGGCTTTTCTAAAATTCGCCAGCCCCAACCATTTTTAATATTTCTTTCGTATTGTGAAAATAAAAGGGTCAAAGGGAGATAAAGGTGAGCTTTTATCCAATTGAGGATACATACTGTTTTTGTGCCTTTGCACATTCATTTCATTTTAGTGTCAAAGAAAAACCAGCACATCGAAATCCCATGAACACAGTTCATTTGTTTTATTGGGAAGGTTGAAGCAAAATCATTTGAAAAGACCACTACTTTATATCACGATGCATACGTCAACCTTTCAACTTCAAACATAGCCTCCAAAAACATCAAAGTTGATTTTTTTTTCTTTTTTGGTTAAGTGTACAATGACAAATGTACCAATTTTAGGCTCCAAAAGAAAACCTCCGCCTCAGTCTGACTTATCACTGAAGGCTGGTAAATCAGAGTTAAGAAAGACAAGGAAACTGCCCAGTCAGATCTGGTCAGCCCAACAAATATTTACTGAGCATCTTCTATGTATCAGGTGCTATGCTGGATGCCAGAGAGAACAAGCTGAATAAAACAGAGTCCCGTCCTTGAATGGTGTATAGCCTGGTGAGGTTGGCAGAAGGGTAAAGACGTGTATTTAAATATCACTGAGGATCACACAGGTGCCAGGGGGCCCCAGAGAAGGAAAACCCCACCCCTCTCAGAAGAGATGGCACCATGGCCAAGAGCTGCAGGGTAAATAGAAGATACCTAGGCAAAAAAAAAAAAGCAGCTGACAAGAGGGCAGTCTAGCTTAGCAAGAGGCCAAGAGACTTGAAACAACAAAAGTGTGTGCAGAGAACAAACCCTAAACCATTCAAAGCCTCCAGGGCACTGAGTATTAGTCAAGGAGCAGCAGGAGCTGAGGCTGAGAAGGTGGGCAGGCAGGAAAGACCTCCTATACTCGTAAGGAGCTTACACTTACCCTGGAGGTGACAGGAGAAGGGGGACCTCGGAGGCCGGATTTGCATTTTAAATAGGGCCCCTCTGGCAGCCGCGAAGAGGATAGACAGGAAGAGGCTAAGACCTGAGGCAGGGGACCAGGTGGTCGGCTAGTGCGACAGTACAAGCAAGAGATGATGAGGGCCAGAGCCAGGGCAGCGTTCGCGGGGCTGGTGAGCAGGAAATGGATTCAGGAAATATTTAGGGCAAAAAAACAACAGGATGCTGTTAATTAGGCATGAGATGAGGAAAGAGAGGACAAGGTATCTCAGGGGATTGGAGCAATTAATTAAGAGAGGGCCGCTAGAAGGAGGAGCGGGGCTTGGGGAAATTTGAGGAGGTCACTTTGGGAAAAATCGATAATAAGGAGTCTGGGAGTTGCCAGGTGGAGAAACCCAAAGCTCAGAGCTGCTAAGGGAGATGAGGAGGCGGTAACGACGAGTCTCAGGAATTAGGATCCGGGATGCATGGAAGTCTCCCAAGGAATGGGCTGAGAAAGGGGGCCGTGGAGGCAGAAAAGAGTGTGATTCGACCAGAAGCCTTGTTCAAGTAACGTGGGCTACAATGTGCGGATGGTATAGAATTTGTTGTGTGTGCTTAGAAGCGTGGTACCAAACAGGCTCTTCTATTTATTGGGTGAAAGCCAGGAAATTGCATTCTAACCAGAAAAATCTTGGCGCCTGAGGTCAGTCCAACCTTACGGCTCCTTTTCTCCCTCCCAGCTGCTCTTCTCCCATTCCCTGATCGCCCTCCAGATGGTATCACATGGTGTTATTCTTTATGAAGCACCTACCGTGTGGCAGGCTCTGGGCTGGGCTCTAAAGTGACCAGATTGAAAAAGCATGGTCCTGCCCTGGAGAAGTTTACGGTGTGGTCGAGCCTCCCCTTCCGGCTGTTTGCTATTCTACCCCCTTGTTTGCCTACTCACTGCAGCCAGGCTAGACCTAAGGCTTTTATCTTCCTAACCCCTACAAACAAGTCATAATTTCTGCTTAGCCTGCTAGAATCAAGATGCCCCCTCTTTTGGCTTCTTTGCTCCAACATGTTTCATGCTTTATTATCGTGGCCTGGCAGTTTCTACAGACCTTACAAAAGGGCCAGTTGAGAAGTCTCTGGGGAGGGGACAGTGAGCTGCAAGACACCTGCTCCTTAACGGCAGAACGAAGAGCAGATGTTCTCAGCCCTCTCTCTAGCCTCCCTGTACCTTTGCCTCCAAGCCAAGTGTCCATGGTCCCTTCCTCTTCACTCCCCAACCCTGCAAGGTCACCCCTCCAACCCCTTAAATGGAAAGAAGCTATAAGCTTGCCATGTACAGCCTAAGCTTGGACATCATTACAGGCCATAGTCACCCCAGAGGTAGAACTCTCTGCTTTCACTATTGTTCATTCATTCATTCATTCATTCATTCAATTAATACATATTGAGAGCCCACTGTGCACCAACACCTGGTTATAGTGCAGGGATGATGGCCAATGGACACAGCTGACAAAAAATCTCTGTCTTCACGGAGTTTATGTTCAGGTAAACTTTAGCTACCAGCGTAGTAGACTAGCACTAATAGATACACATACCCTGGGACGCGAGGGGACTAAGAGCTCACCAGGCCCATTCCCCCACCATCCCTTCTGAGCGCGGTGGCCCTGGCAGTCCTCTCCGCCTCGCTTCAGCGGGGCTGCAGCTACACCCTCTTGACCTGTGAAGTAGGAGGCCTATTTGGGAGAGCTGAGGGGCCAACTGCGGTAACTCACGCCATAAACATTGGCAGTAGTGCAAATTTCTCGTTATAAAAAATCGGGTTCAACTTTACGAGCCGTGTTGGTATATGTACCACAGTATACACAAACTTTGCAACCTCTCAAGGAGGAGCCAGATAAAAGAATAAAAACTCTGCCTCTCAAGACAACGGGACTAGCGTGGCACTGCCCAGTGGTGGATGAAAAAGAGTCAGCCGCAACCACAGGAAGTGCCATGTAACAAATCCAGTATGTGAGGGATTAGATTGCTGATCCCATTTCTTTCCTCCCCCGTAATAAAGGTACACATTCACACCTTGCCATGAGCTCAGTATACTTGCCTGCCCCCGGGCTTTGGCTCGACTTCCTTTGGCGTGACTTCCTCCGACCGATGGGATGGCAGTGGATATGACTCTAGCAGAGATTGAAACGTGCTTACAGAGTCTAACTTGGAATTGTGTGCTTCTGCCAAAGCCATGAGGACAGGCTCTAACTCAGTGTTGCCCCGTCACCCCGGGCACTAGCGTGAGACGCACGGGAGAGAGCCAGATGTGCCCAGCAGCTGGAGCCAGGAACAGCCAGACCCCCAAATGGCCCACAGGCCCATGATAAATATTTGTTGTTTAAGCCACTGAGATGTCGAGGTTGTTTTTAATGCAGCACTGTCGTGGCACGAGCTTGGTGATACACACTGCTAAGGCACTTCCACACCAAAGGGTTCCTGTGAGTATCTCATGAATATCCCAGTTTGCTGCATGTATCAGTGGCAAAGGGATCCACACTCCTGTTGGCTCAGCCACCTCTCCCTGCCTAAGAGGCCCCCACACAGGACATTCCAGAGCCGAGGGTCCTCCTGCTCTCTCGCCCCATCGCAGCCTTCATTCAGGTTTAATGAACTGCTCTTCTATTTGTCTAATGTCACTATTTTCCCCAACTCGGCTATACAGTACCTGGACTGTCTAGGAAACCCATTACCTCTATTAGTCTGCCAATAGCAAATCAGTAGAATTGCTTGTTCCTTAATTGATAGAATACACTCCCCTCCTCCTGATAGATTACCCTGGGCTAACAGCTCCAAGACCCATTCCCCAGTGTCCGACTACCATCCAATCCAGAGCAATTGGTTTATACTTTCAGTAATAAATCCTAACCTATCAATATATAATAGCTCTTCATAATCAACATCCATAGATTCTGTCTGGGTTCAGAAGCAACCACCAGCCATTTTTTACATGCCTATAATTAGCAGTGGCCAGATGATGTTTGTGCATCTTAGCACAATGCTCCTTCCTCGTCCAACAACGATAACACATTTTACATAAATTCAAGCTGATTTAATTCCCTTGTCGGAGTATGGAGATATAAATACATTTATGCATGTGTAATGTTCTGTAAATTAAAATAGTTCAGCTGACCTGAGTGCTGCGGTGAATCCAGCTCACCTCTCCGAGAGGCTGACTGTGAGCTGGGGCAGAGGAGCTGTCTCACACGGCTCAGCAAACCCGGCCAGCTAGAAGAGGTAATGCACATCATTTATTAAACGTCCGTTGATCTAAGTGCGTTTTGCAAGCTTATGAAGTTCTCCTCTCCATCTAAGAGCAACGAGTCTTAGACCAAAGTGCACAGTCCACTGATGTTTAACACCGAAAGGGTACTGACAGAGGAGATAACCTTCGGGGGAAGAAAACCAACTTAGGTGAAGGGGGGTGGCGGGAAATGGGTAGGTGGGAGGGGCATAATGGAACTAAATGCACATCCTTCGAATGCCCCTTGGAAGTAAGCTCACCAGGCAGGAGGACGAGCGTGGCCCCTTGCTTCTTATAAATTAAATGTCACGAAAGAAAGCTGGTGAGAGGAAGGGAAGAAAAAGTGCCCTAAACAAGGTAATAAAACTATAAACTTAATGAGGGCCAGTTTACCACTTTGCAGTCTCTCTCCTTTATAACATGTCCTTCTGAGCCAGCCTGTCAGGGTAATGTAATTGAGAACTTGCTATAAAACATATGTTTAATGGAGCCAGGGGCCAAGAAAAACACTGTGTAATTGTAATAAGCAGCCTAGTAAGTAAAATGATATCTTTTAAAGGTTAAAATAGAGTTGCTTTCAGAACTGGGCCAGTCTGCTTCTTCAAATATTGCTTTGCTAATGATTTCTTCACTTCACTTACAAAATGCATCTCCGAGGAGATTTGTTACAAATGTGATCCCTGCCTGGGAAGTAAACTGCTCATCATACAGAAGGCTTGGGCATTTATTCTCCAGTTTTATATAACTTAGAGAATGATGTTAAAATTGGCAAATACATCTGAGGCACACCAGGCCACAGGATTTTTTTTTAATCCACTCATTGTCCAATGCAGTTCAACTTGAAAGAGATACAACAGAGAAAAGATTGATCCTTTGTGGCCTATTCTCTTTCCAGAAGGTAAAAGCAATTCCCATCAACAGAGCCCAGTGCTCCATGGGGTCATCTCCATTCTGCTCTGGGGAATTCGTTGCTCATCAGGGCATGAATATTTTTAAAAATAAGAAAGAAAGGGGAAAAAATGAAAACTGATTCTGGGAGCTGGAAGACCCCACCTGTTAAAGGCCCATGCCTGGTCTACACCTAGTACTTGCTAATCATGACCTTGAAGATCCTCCGTTGGGGAACTAATAGATGAACTTCCTCAGCAGTAACCTTTTAGATTCAAGTTTCTTTGGCTTTTGAAGGACATTTTTTAAAAATATGCAAACCCCCACCCATTCCACCCAATTCTACGGCTGTTGTTTGTTATGTGGGGTACGGAGGGAAGCAGGAGGGGAACCGCACAACAGGTTCATATCTAGTCTCTGGAGCTCAGTTTAAGCGCCTGTTAGAAAGAGGTTTATATAAATGGTACAGTAGGAGGGGTTGACCTAGCAAATCTCTATCTCACTTCCAGTTTTAATGAACTGTGATTGAGATTAATATCAAGATTATATATGCCAGAGAGATTGTTGAATGGGCCCTCAATATCTGCTCTCCCTCTTCTACAGTATTAAAACTCCTGAGGTTTAGCTCACCTAGCTGCCCAAAATAAAGGGCATTACATTTCCCAGTCTTCCTTGCAGTTAAGTAGGGCCATGTGACTCAGTTCTGGCCAATGAGATGTAAGCAGAGAGTGTCATATGTCAGCTTCCAGAAAGCTTCCTTACGGAACAGTTCACATATGTCCTTTCCCACTTTTTCTATTATGCTGCCTGGAAGGTGGATACAATGACTGGAGCTCCTACTGCTATTTTAGACCAAAGGATAAAGGCTAACCTGGGGATACTGGACCAGAAATCTAAAAGGGGACTGCACTTTAAGTTTTTCATCTAGCAAAATCCCCTTTTCAGCCTTGGATTGCCTACCTCCTCACTCTTATGCATAAGAGAAATCAACTATCACATTTAAATCACTGTTATTTGGGGCTCTATTACTTGCAGATGACCTATGCATTGTATTCAAAGTGTAATTATATAACTAAATTATTAATTCCACAAATACTGACAACACATATGTACAATAACCATTCAACAGCGTGATCTTTTGAAAACATAAAACTGCTATGTCACTCCCTTAACAGCCTCCAACAGTTCGCATTATGTATAGAATGGAATCCAAACTCGTTCTCTTCCCCACAAGGCCTATGAAATCACATCTGACCACATCTTGCACCTTTGCCTACCATGGCTCAGTGTTCCCCAAAGCACCCATACCTTCTTTCCCCTTTTGGAAGCTGTAAACCTTATTCTGGACTTGGGGATTTTACAGTTACTGTTTGCTCTTCTTGAAACATTCTTGTCCAGCTCATTGCATCGTTGATTTTTTCTAATATTCAAATTTCTGTCCAAATGTCACCCCCCCCAAGAGGTCTTCCTGACCAGCCTGTCTAAAGTGACTTCACACAACACACACACACACACACACACGTGCGTGTGCACAATGTCTATGCAGAGTAACTGCCCACCCCATGATTGTATTTTATCTTCTTCAAAACACTGAGACGTTCTTATTCCTTTATTGAGCATCTTGTCCAGGTAGAGTATAAAACCCACGAAAACAAGGCCCGCGTTGTTCTTCACTGTATCTGAGAGCCTAGAACTGTGTCTGGCACTTAGTAGTCATTCAGTAAATATTGATTAAATGAACAGGTGATCCAGAGTGCTGTGCTTAGGATGGAGAGAAATGGGTGGTAAAAAGGAAGTAAAAGATAGTGTCTCTCTGTTCCAAACAAGAGTGCAGATGTGGTTATGTAGGCCCACAAACACTTGGATACACATTGCTTTGGAATTCAAAACTTTTAAATTTTAGAAATGTAATTTAGTGCATATATCATATATCATGAAACACCCAGGGTAGAGTTTGGGACACCACCTCATAATCAAGTATGTTAATATTTTTGCAGAAAATATAGACTATTTACCCTAAGTGGGACAAACACTGAAAACAGCCTTTTGCCAGCTCAGGGAAGGTTTGACCATAAAATGCAGGTCGGACCTTGCTGCCAAAGAATATGGAGAAAAATATTTTAATTTGGGGGATCTTTTGAACTTCAGGATTGCAGAGAAAGGATCTGCATCTGTACTAAAAAATATCATTGGAGAGACTTCTAGAAGACCCTTATATATCACCACTAATGTCTGGACATAAATATTATAGATGCATAGCTATTTTTTATTCTTCTTATTCAATCCAGCTTAAAAACTTCTCTTCAAAGAATATGTTTTATTATGCCCCAAGATTATAAAAATATTTAAGAGAGTTTGTGTAACTGGTGATTTGGTTGTCATGGAACTACCCGAAAGGCTTGGGAATGAGGGTAAACAAGTGGCTAAGACAGTAACAGCCGACATTTGTTGAGCATTCATACGCCAGCACTGTTCCAAGCACCATACATATATGTATTCATTCGATCTTCACAATAACACCATTCATAGGCACTATTATTTTCTTCACTTTACAAATGAGGACACTGAAGCCAGAGAGCTTAAATAGCTTATCCAATGTCAAAGAGCTAATAAGAGGCAGGGTCAGAACACAAACCCCAGAACTCTGGTGTGGAGCTTGGTGCACCTGATGACCTCCCAGTTTTATTGCTGAGTGGCCTTGTTCAGGAATTATGAATAGACCACTGAAGGTGAATGTATAATTCCAGTTACTTCTCCTCCACTGCCACCATAACTACCCCTTTTTCCACCTTGAATCCTCACCAAACATGTAACTGAAATGCACAAAATTGGGCATCATCAAATTGAAGATGGCTACATGGGGAAATGAAGGGATGAGTAATCAGACAGGTACGGGGCAAAGAAAGGGTAAAAAATGATCTTAATCTAAAGGGAAAACAGAAAGGATCCACAGACAGGTCAAGTAGAGCCGAGAGAAATGACACCAAAGGTAGAAAGGGCATCCACCTAAGGAGGACAAAGGGTAAGGCTTCCAGAAGGCTTTCTCTGGCAGCCTGAAAGCTAAAGACCAAAAGAGATCAGCATACTCTGAGGAATGTGCTCCACACTGGGAGGCCAGCAGCCCCTTTGGCATCCTAACCTGGACGGCGTGCTGTTCTTGCTGGCTGATCGTGGCCACCAGCTTAGCAGACCTACTGTCTTCCATCTCTCAATTGTATTATTCTTCCTCTATATAAGGAGAGCAATTGTTCAGCCTCACACTATATGTGTAACACTGAACCAAGGTTTATTATTTACTGTGCTGTGTGAGCGCTGAAGATACAACGAAGAATAAGACAGGCCTCACCCTGCAATCTCTCACAATCTCCCATGGAGGATGGGCCTATATGTACATAATACAACAAGGTGCTATCTTCCACTCATTCAACAAATGATCATTTCACTGTACCTCACTTTATTGCACTTCGCAGATTTTGCATTTTTTAAAAATTAAAGGTTTGCGGCAACCCTGTGTCAGGCAAGTCTATTGGCGCCATTTCTCCAACGGCATTTCCTCACTTGGTGTCTTTGTCACGTTTTGATAATTCTCACAATATTTCAAACTTCTCCATTATTATTATACTTAAATTCCTGCAATCTCATGATGAAATGTTAACAGATGAGGAGTAGCTTCTTAGGGATGAGCAAAGAAAATGGTTTCTTGAGATGGAATCTACTCCTGATGAAGATGCTGTTGAAGACTGTTGAAATGACAACAAAGGGTTTGGAATATTCCATAAACTTAGCGGCGGCAGGGTTTGAGAAGATTGACTCTAATTTTGAAAATTCTGGTAGGGGGATGCCTGGGTGGCTCAGTCGGTCGAGCGTCTGCCTTTGGCTCAGATCATGATCTGGGTGACCTGGGATCAAACCCCACGTCGGGCTCCCTGCTCAGTGGGGAATCTGCTTCTGCCTCTCCCTCTGATCCTCCTCCCCACTTGTGCTCTCCCTCTCTGTCTCAAATAAATAAATAAATAAATAAATAAATAAATAAATAAATAAGAATGTTCTGGTAGGGCTAAAATGCTATCAAACAGCCTCCCATGCTACAGAGAAATCGCTTAAGAAAGGAAGAGCCCATCAATATGGCAAACTTCACGGTTGTCTTATTTTAAGAATGCAATTGCCACAGCCACCCCAACGGTCAGCAACCACCACCCTGATTAGTCAGCAACTATCAACATCCAGGCACAACCCTGGGCCAACAAAAAGATTACAATTCACTGAAAGCCCAGATGATGGTTAGCATTTTTTAGAAATAAAGTATTTTTTAATTAAGGCAGATACACTGTTTTTTTAGACACACTTAATATAGTATAAACATAAAATTTATATGCACTGGGATACCAAAAAATACATTTGACTGGCTTTATTGAGCTATTCACTTTGTTGCAGTGGTCTGGAACCAAACCTGCAACATCTCCAAGGTATGGCTGTGTTTACGGATCATCTACTATCTGTCAGGCATTAGGCATAGAGCAGAACAAAGAGATGCAAAGTCCCATTAGTTCAAAGAGCCAAGCAGAAGTGCACTCACTTGCCCAAAGGAACTAGACATGTTAATATAAGGAGTTGGGTTTGAGGAACAGGGAGCTGTGGCAATCTGGAGAGGAGGCATAGTCTTGTTAAGAGGTCAGATGCTACTCAGATCCATCTACTTGCTCCATCCGGCTATGCCGATCCAGTGTTACCAGCTCTTCTGGTTTTGAGAAGAATCCAAAACTCAGAACTCTTCTGTGAAAACTTCCCATCTTTAAATGTTACAGGTAATTCATAACATTTTCAACAGCCTCACACAGCGGGTCTACAGGCCACCCTGCTGTCATCTTCTGAAAACATAACACAGAACCTTGTTAGGGGGGGGGGCTGACACTGCCACCCATTTCAACCCCACCCCCACCCCCATCCCCGCTGGCAAGTGCACTCCCCTGCCGCTCTCCCCACTGCTGCCCCACCCCAGCCCCTCTGGTCCAGCTTCCCTGCTCCCAACCTCCCCCTTGCTCCACCCTCTCCTCTCTTCACCCTCTATGGCTAGTCAGCCTGTTTCCTTCCAAAGAACATGGTCCAAGGGCCCCTATACATCCTTCCTGCATTTCATCATGCCAACCTTATCCGTTACTGTTTTCCCACTCAGACGAGGGAAGTAAAGAACTAATTTTTCAGAATTCAACCCAGCTGTTTAGGGAGAAACGAAACCACAAATTAGTCCTTCATAAGAGGGGCTCGTGGCTCTTTGTATGTGATCATCTCTCCCTACCAGCAACTTTATTGCCCTGTGGAGCCAGGTCTATTCTTCTCCCCAAAATTTATGGATATTTTTAGTTTTTAACTGTTTTCTTCCATAGGTCTAATCTCCTACTCCTTTGAAGTTAGGAGACCCTGAACCAGACTTCTTTCTAGGACTGGAATACATTACAAGCTACAAGGTCAGTGGTCATTGTAAGCAGTAACAAAACATATATATTATAAATTATATATATGCATGCAAGGGTCCATGTGTATGCACATGCATGTACATATATATATACACATAGAGAACCTAATAAGTGTTACTTCTAAAAAGATCTGTTGAAAAAAAATAACTTCCATAGGTTTGTTATCAAAATCTTAAAAGATGTTTTCATTTTTTAGAAAACCTTAAGCCTTTGTTGCAAAGATATAAAACATCATAAAAACGATTGCAGGTGACTAGCCAGTCTTTCGTTATATCTCTAAACATAAGACAAACAATAATGTGGTTTTTTTTTTCTTTTAAGAAAAAAAAAAGAACTCAATATTAGTCACGGTAAGCCTCAACATATGGGAATAGGTGCAGGGTGGGGAAGGGGGAGGGGAAGCCCACACTTCATAGTTTTCCGAACCTTTAAAACTGAAAAAATATGTATCCCTGCTTTCTGTATATGCACATAATGTAAAATTTCATCAACCACAATATTTTAAGAGACAGAAATCATGAGATATATCACATCTAAATGGAAATATCATCTAAGGAAGGCACCATTTATCAACATCACTTTGAAATGCAGTGGAGGATGTGATGGCCTTATGTAGATCTCAAATATCTATGGGTGAATGAAATTGGGTAACCTTAGCAACCCCAGGTACATCCATGCAGCTATAAATCAAATGTCAGCACTCTGAGCTATGCACAAAATAAAGAAATAATTCTTTGAAATATTCATAACGCTATGCAGTGTATTATTTTGTAAGTCTGACCCCATTATGCATTTTTGAATCTAACTAAAAAAAAAAAAATAGACATTACATTTGCATAACACAGCATCCCGCCCACCCTCCCACTCACCCGCCAACCGATATCCACAGGAGCTTCTAGAAACAGGCAGACCTGTACTATACACTAATGGCCACAGCAGAACTCTGGTTCTTGTATATGAGAAGGAAAGGGAATTTTATACACAGGCAGCTAGTCTGACAGCAACCCAAATGGTTTCATATTGATTATTCCATTAAAAAAATAACAACTAAATAAGATATGAGAATTTTGGTAAAAGTGTCATGATATAGGTACATTTTTTGTACGTGTGAAAGTAATATATTCAATATTTCACCCTCTGAAACTGGAAGAGATTTGCTTTAAAAGAAACGAGTTCTTGCTGGCAAGAAAATTTACTAGTCTTCTAATCGGGGGTACCTTGTCAATATGGAATTATGACAGGCAGCCCAAAATAAAGCCCTTTATTTCATTTACACTTAAGATTTTTCTTTGATAATTCAGTTTATTTGGAGGGGCATGTTTTTTATATGAATACATTTGCTAGCACCTCGTTTTAAAAATTCTGCCCCTGCCTGTTCCTGGAATCGATACTGCAGTGCCTGAATATCGTAATACCTGTGATGGATTCCAAGGGCCATCAAGCCATAATAGCTGTGACATAGGGCTTGGTACGATTCTAAATCACACACATGTAAATATGCTGATACTACATAAAGACGGAAATCCTCAGGTTGACTAACTGTTTTTCTGTGAAATTTTTATAAGCACATTCAGTTTAAAATATCCAACACGGCTAACCAATTGAGTCATCTTGACACATTTAAGTGGCCGCTATAGGAAACAACAGGCTTTTCATATACAATTAGATAAGTGCCATTTTACAAATGAATTCTCTTCACCTTAGATACGTAGAAAGTGGCACCAAATGGACAAGGGGTTTCAACCAAGAATTAAACAAGCCATTTGAAGGGAAATCATCCCGTTTATCCTCAATCTATTTTTTTTTTTTTTCCAAGTTACTACCCTCTTCAAGCTGTATTAATTGTTCTGGACCTATAGCACATGCTTCAATGAAAATAAATTACTTTATTTCTATTACACCACTAATGGCTGTGTGACTTAATTTCATTAGCTCGAACCTGTTGAGAGTATTCAGATTTCCATAGCAGGACGCACTTAAAATGAAAAGATTCTTTCGATTCTCAATTAACGGAATCGTTCTCTTTCAACTGAAATGAATGTTATTGAAACCAATTAGCATAGACTGGAAAATCTCTCGCTAATGAGGGGAGTGTGGGTGAGTAAACAGCAATGAAAAGATGAAATTAGAGGAGAGCCTCTTCTCGTTGGCCTGAATAATTACATGCTTAGTTGCCTAATTGTCTGGTGAAAAGCGCCGTGGTGATAGTAACAGATTGCCATGTTCATTAGGCGGCAAAAGGCCACCTGCTGCTAAGCTTCATTTTCCTGCAGTCGATATACACGTGTTTATCCCTGGGGATTGATATTTGGACACAACACTAGCTGGGAAAAGCAAATGAGCTTGCCAATATGCTGCAATATTGTGTCCTTTATGCCAAGATACAGAAGCTTAATATGTCAAATAGAATGAATAAAACCAACAGTGATAACAAAGTTTATAAGGAAACTGACCTTAGAACAGGCCCAGTGTAGGACTCTAAACTGTGTCAAGTTCAACCTTTCAATACAGATGTTCCTTTCTGGCCTGAACAGCTCCAAATTATATAGTACAAAAGATAAATTACAATGGTTAGGGCCTCCGCAATATTTTAGACAATGGTATAATGAAAGCATGCGATGTAACTGTTAAAATTGAAAACAAATGTACAGTCCTAAAGGCGAGAGGAGTGTGTGAGAGAAACGGCGCTGTTCCTATCACCTCCCTGTAGACAGGAGATCAAAGAGAGGCCCCTTTGTTCGCCATCTACCCTCCTTTAAATCCCCTTCATTTCTCCAGATTGTCCGTCTACGTTGTTTTCTCATGTCCTCCATCCAGCCGGTATTTTATATTGCACACCACCCGCTTTCCCTCCAGCATCCTACCAGCTCTGATTGTCCACGACTCTAGGAATCAGGGAAAGCAGAGGCTGTTTTTAAATGTCAAGCTTCTTTTGTAGGCATTATCATTTTCACCCGTGGTAATGTTGGAAGCACTTTCAATATCCTAAATAATGCACTTGATAAAATGGGCATTTTCTTAAAAATGAGTTCAGGGAAATTGGTCAGGAGCCTCTCCGTGCTCACATAACAGCACTCTCTGCCAGATGAAGTAGAATAATTGAGCAGTAAGGCACTTAGATGGCCTGGAGTTCAGAAATACAAATTTTCAGCCCTCAGATGGGGCCTACGGGAATGTTTACCTTTGACTGTTTGTAAAATCTGTTTACATTGCTTGCCAACGTTCAAAAATCAGGAGGAGATTTAACATAAACAGATATATATCTGGTTTCTCGTAAAAATTCAAGGACCTGGAAAGCGTGGCCCCCATTCCAGTGTGGCAACAATCAACTGGACAATACTGGTCATGAGATTTCAGTTTGCCACAGTCCCCACCACTCCCTATACATCCCCAAATACCGAGGCAGATCACCAGTAGCTGTTTATTATCGTTCTCGCACTACTGTTCCTCTTTAAAAATGCCATAGTTCCCAGTACCCATAACTTTCTCAGATGCGGGACAAATAGGTCAAGCATTAGTCTTCTGAGAAGTATTCTTCATAGAGCTGGCTTTCTTCACTCATTGGTGTTACCCACTTTGTTAGAGCATGGCTTTAGCATGCAGTTTGTGATCCTAAAAAAAAGAAATTGAGGCTCTGAAAAGGAAGGTGAGTTCTCAAGGTTCACTCAACAGAGCTGGGACAAGAACTGGGGCCCTCCAACAATGATCTTCCCTCTATACAAGGCTACCCCTGTCCTACAAGAATACGGCATCCATGGTAGAGCATGCTACTCTTCATCTTGGGGTTGCAAGTTCGAGCCCCATGTTGGGTGTAGAGATTACTTAAAAATAAAATCTTAAAAAAAAATACAGCATCCTGAGAATTAAAAGGCATGAATCCTACCCGCAAGGAACACGTCAAAGTGCACACATTGAAAAATAACAACCAACACAAGATAGACTGTCAATAGATAGAGTGCTGTAGGAACATAGACACTACAGACATGGCAAGGGGAGAGAAGGGAGGCGGGGAGCTCGGTGTGAGGTGGGGGCTCCCCCTCCCCTCTTCTGATTTAAGAGTGGAAGGAAAATTGACACTTTGATGTGCACTGATTTGTCAGTCATGCCCAAAGAAGCAACAGCGTCTCGGCGGCCACTTGCTTGGCCCGACCACACCATCCAACTCAAGAAGAGATGGCCTCTGGGAGCCAGGCCTGAGAAAACATTCTTGTGGTAAAACCACCACACTCCAGGTCCGACATGAAGCCCAGCTCCCAGGCGAAGGACACAGAAACTCGAACAGAGACAAAAGCCCATGCTCCATAGTCCCCAGGATCCCAAATTTAAAAATCCCTTTGGACCCTTCAATCAACACTTGCTTTGCAATTCCAAATGTTGATTCATGTGAGCCTGTGTTGGTGAAAGCAGAGCAAGGCCTAGAAACAAAAGTCGTGTTTGGGTCAGCAACAGGGATGCCCAGCCTCGGTGTGCTGTCACTCCACGTTGCCCCAAATTATGTCAAGGGGTACTGAAAATCTCAGCAATAACTTTTCCCTTCCAAAAACTATTTAAACATACATTATTTTGCTGTTTGGTCCCAGATTTCTTGTTTATGCTTAGGATTTGGGAGAGTTTTTTAAACGAAGGTAAATCATACTATATAAAATGTTAAAGGACCTGTATTCCATAATTTTACTCTTTATTCCACAAGTAATACATGTATATTTTTGAAAATTAGTAAATGCAGATGAACAAAAAAAAACTATTTTTAATCACTTATCATTATCATTCAGAAATAAACACTATTAAGATTTTGATATACAATGTTTCAGACTTTTAATGTGTGTGCATGTGTGTTTATTCACATATAAATTTTATTTGCTTCCTTTCCAATCTTTTTATTTTCTGAATGAAAGAGTAATACAAGTATATTTGAGTGTAGAGATTTTGGAAAACAGAGAAAGAACTTTTAAATCACCTATAATCCTACTACCTTGCTATAAACACTTGTAGTATTTGGGGGTACTATATCTAACATTTTTTATTTTTATTTTATTTTTATTTTATTTTTTATTTTATTTTAATATCAGAAAACACAAAAATGTAAAAATTTATCCCTAATCTAATCCCACTCCCATCAGTAGCAACTATCAAAATTTAGATGATTACCCTTCCCAACTTCTTCCCCAGTTTATACAAATATTTTTTACAAACAACAAATGGGCTCATACTTTATATGCTGTACTGTCATTTGCTTTGGTGGGGGGGCAGGGAACGCAATAATAGTGACTCTTTATTTAATAACTATATAGCCACGTTAGCATTCTTAAATGTCCACGGAGTAGTTCATTGCAGAACTGTAAAAATCCCCTCTTGCTGAGCGTTTAAGCCACTTCAAATTTTTCACTGTTATTTTAAAAATAGAATATAAATGTCTTCATGCATATATTGCACACATATCCCATCATTTTCTTTAGGATACATTTCTAAAAATAGATTTGCCAAGCCAAAGACGTGTCCTCCAATAATCGGGGCCCAGCAATGCCTTTTTCCCCATACCTTGGCTAACGCGGATATTGTCAATTCTACAGATGAACATGGTTTGTTTTGCTTTTAATTTCTATTTCTTTGACTACAAGTAACATTGAACAGTTTTAATTTGCTTATAGGCCATTTATATTGCTTTACTGAATTGCCTGCTTACGTCCCAAACACATTTTTCTGTGAGAGATAATCATTTTGTTATTTATTTGAAAGAGCTCCTTATCTTTACCTTCTGTCCTACGCAGCAACACTTCTTCCAGTTTATCATTTGCATTTTACCTTGGTTTATACTCTATTTTGCTATTCTGCGTTTTTAAATGTGCAGATACCCACCTTTCCCTTCATGGTGTCTACCGTCAGTCATGCTTTGAAAGTCTTTCTCTACCCTGAGATTTCATTGTTTTCATCCACAGTTTCTTATAAATGTCTTTATCATTTTACCTTTTATTGTTAAATCTGTAATCCACATGGAATTTATTTTTATATAAAATACAGCTTTATTGTTTATATTAAAGCATATAGCTTTACTTCTCCTAAATAGTAAGTCAGTTTTCCCAACACCATTTATTCAATAATATATCCTTCTTCTACTGACTTGAGATTAGCATCAACATTGTATTATTACATATACTAATCCCATTGTCTGTTTACTTTTGGGCCAACACCGTTCAGTTTTAATTTACTGAGCCATTATAATTCATAATGATTCCCGATTAGGCACACTGTTCCCAATCACAGCGATTCTCTTCTTAAAATTTTCCCTATTTTGGGATGTTCGCTCTTATGGATGACCTTTAGAACAACTTTTCAATATCTGCCTAAAAAGGGGAGGGGGGACTTAGTTCTTGACATAAACTACATTAAATGAATGGATTAATTTGGGAATACAAATTCATTTTTTAAATAAAAACATTACAACAATTTCAAAACAAACTTTTTTAAAAGATGCCTTCTCTACCTCTGCTGGCTTAAAATTATGTAAACAGAATATATGTGCTCAGTGACCCCACTTCATTGATTTGACAGGGCTAATTCCTATGTAAGCATGAGCTATTTCTCTAACGTATTGAGTATATGCTTCCACGACAGCATATTTTCTCCATTCCTTTAATTAAATGGACAATGAATTGAAATGCAAAAGAATTTCTCAGCAATAGGAGATTCATCCTCAACTCTTGATGTATCTTTCGTTAAAGAAAAATGAGCAATGACAATAGAGCAAGCGAATAGTGTCCATCCAAAAACTCCCCTGAAAATGTGCCTGGCTGAGACTGGAGGAGGGAAAGGCGACCTGCAGGAGGAGACCCAGCCAGTGCATTCCCACAGAATTCATTCAACGCTTTGGGAAGCACTTTGGGGCCACAGAAAGCACCCCATCGTGAGGACTCCCTGAGCAGGGCTTGCAACCGCTTGGACCTACCGATGATGAATCCTTTATCAGGGAAGGTCATTCCTGTTGTCTGAGCTTGATGCACACAGAGGTGAGGGAGAAAGAAGACCCAGGGCCACCACATCAGTGTAATGCTCCCTGGCAATCAATGTTGTGGTAGGGTCACTGCCAGGTCACCCTTATATTTGACTCTCTGAGCAAGTCCCTCCTTGACTCAGAGGTTAGCCCCGTCCTTATTTAATTGATGGGAGGCCATAGAGGGCAGAGGGTACACATGGGAGCGTGGGAGTCAGCCAAGCCAGTTGGAGTCCTGGCTGCCCTGCTTTCCCTTCTCCAAGTTTCCACTCACTCATCAGTGTAAGGAGGATAATAACCCTACCTCATTGGACTACTGTAAGATTCAGTGGAAAACAAACTGCCTGGCACATAGTAAATGCTCAATAAATGGTAGCTCTCATTGTAGTGGTGGGAAGTAAGGCTCGTTTTAATTATTGTCATGTAAAAAGTAAATCTCTATTGCTCCTAAGTTTATTTCTTAAGGAATTCTAAAATCTCAGAGTTGAAAGGAACTTAATTATTTGGTCTTTCTTTTATACTGCATCCTCGAAACTTTAAGGTAAAGAGGTATGTTTTGTAGAAAACAGGCAAGCAGCCCTGATGCAGGGAGCCCGAGAGAACCCCCACTCTGTGCTGTGTAAAAATCAGTCTCAGCCACTACGCAAAAACCCTATATCCGCTCGGAGGATTGTAACAAACTTCTCAGGCTCAATGCTAGTTAGCTTTTTGTGAATTTATCTTCATATTACTGCTTTCAGTATATAAACCCCAACACATATAATACTGTAGAGAAGGAAGCCTGCTTTCGTTAGACTTATCTGCATGTGCCAAAGTGGCTTCAGAAAAAGGACAAGAGAGAGAGGAAAACTCACATCATGCCCATCCAGCAGTTTAACCAGTTACGTAAACGGACGTGGGTGGTATCATCCAGGTCAGGCTACAGGCTACATAATTTGTGGGCCACAGTGCAAAATGAAAATACGGGACCCTTATTCAAAAATTATTAAGAATTTCAAGATGACAAGAGCAGAAAATTACACCAAGAGCAGGGCCCCGGAAGCCAGCCCCAGATGCACCCCACATGTGTGCACACTCACAGCCCTGCGAGCCAGAGTGAGTCGGCTGTGTCAGAGATCTCCCCAGCCCAGTCGAAAGACGATTGCAACTGGAACACATCGCCCTATTTGTCAATGGCTGAAGCACTGACAATAAACTAGAAACATCGGCTTTGGCCAAATTGAAACTGGCTTTAGTTCAGAATTGAATCAAGCTAAGATTAACTCTAATTGATTAAGTCTCATCCTAATTTCTACCTAGAAGCTAACTCTGATGTCTCCAGCCTCAGAATAAAATGATACACAGGTAAAGCAAATGCCATTTTACCTATTTGGGGCAACACTGTAATAATGACACACAACAAAATGTCACTAACCTCTGAAGGAATTTTATGGCTTTAGCCAAACTGAATATCCAAAGTACCTTATAAGTCTTAAACCAAGGCCCAAGTGGCTTAAGGCCCAATTAGTAAATTGACTACATTAATTACCAAGTTCAGTTTTATTACGATTGGTGAGTAGGTGCTTAGGTAGTTTACTACTTTCCTAATAGTCTAATCTGATTTATGGGCGATGCGACTATTAATGTTCGCTTTGGGGAGACATGTGCTAAATGCAGTTCAGTGAAATTCCCCAGTCCACATGCAGGAAGACGTTGAAAAATTCAATGCAAGTGAGCCAAATTTAAAACTTAATTAAAGTTATTCTGAGTAATAAAACAAGTGACATGTACAAATGAGAAAAATATGCATAATATTAGGCCTAAACTTACTCAAGGGCGGGCATTTTTACTTGATTATGTTTGAAGAACTTCCACTTCAGATAGGACTATTCTGAAAGTGGAGAAATTCTAATTTAGATCAAGATCAAGGTGGAAAAAACAAAGAGATGGGGATTTATTGACAGCTCCCTTCTACATGGGAGTTATCTGTTGAATGACCAACAGTAATTATAATAATGCAAACAGAATAAAGTTCCTCCTAATAACAACAAAACAGGAAGTACTTCAAATTTAAAAGTCCAATTTTATAGTTCAGCAACGAACTAAGGTACACATATATATGTAATACCTGTCAAAAGCCAAGTGTTTAAGACCAGTATGTGAGGGGCGCCTGGGTGGCTCAGTCGGTTAAGCGTCTGCCTTTGGCTCAGGTCGTGATCCCAGGGTCCTGGGATCGAGTCCTGCATCGGGCTCCCTGCTCAGTGGGGAATCTACTCCTCCCTCTCCCTCTGTTGCTCCCCTCTGCTTGTGCTCTCTCTTTGTCTGTCTCTCTGTCAAATAAATAAATAAAATATTTAAAATTTTGAAAATGTGAAAAGAAGTTACATTCTGATTGTCCAGAAAAGGAAAAATCACTATCCCTTTAAACAGATAGTCAATCATTTGGACAAGACAGTCCGCAAACCAACATCAAGGCAACTGCCTACCTGCGCGTACATTCTCACACAAGTCCACTCAGCCAAAGAGAGTGGGAGAGAGAAAATAATCACTAGGTGAGTAATTACCATCTGTCTTCACATATTCTTATGGCTTGAATATTTTCCTTTAAGAACTCTATCTTTGAGAAAAAGGCTGTTTATTTAAGCAGGCTGCATGTCCTTCTCCCTGCCCCATTGTGTGTGTGTGTGTGTGTATACACATGTACATAGATATACATATATACCTATATGGACATATGCATATTATTTTTTCTAAGCCATTGGAGAATAAGTTGTATACATAATTCCTTTTTACTTGTTAAAACTTCAAGTGTATTTCCCATGAATAAGAATATTATTATACATAACCACAGTAGTTATCGAAATCAAGATATTGAACATTAATACAATATCATATTATCTTCATGTCATATTCCAGGCTCATCAACTTTTCCAATAATGTCTTTTATAGCAGTTTTCCCCTTTGGTTCAGGATCCAATCCAGGATCACACTTTGCATTTAGTTCTTATGTCTCTTTAGTCTCATTTAATCTAAATCAGTTGCTCAGCCTTTCTTTGTCTTTCCTGGACTTGACATTTTTTTAAAAGAACAGGCCAGTTGTTTGTAGCGTGCCCCGACCTTGGATTTGTCTGTGTTTCCTCATGATTAGATTAAATTCAGATTATGCATTTTTGGCAAGAATACCACAAAAGTGATACTGTGTCCTTCTCAGGGGATCAGCTCAGGAGGCTCCTACCGTTGGTTTGTCCCATCAGTGGTGATGCTCACTTTGATCACTTGGGTACAGGTGGCAACTGCCAGTTTCTCCACTATAATGTCACCATTTTCTTTATATAATTAATGAATAATTTAGGAAGATACTTTTAAACTATCCTTTGAAACTTTGAAATCTGTACCTCATCAAATTTTTAGCCACACTTTTAGCATCCATTAATGATTCTTTCCTGATGATTACAACATGGTTATTTTTGTTAACTTCATCATCCTCATTCTATCTACATTTATTCATTTGATTTCTAATGTAAGGAAGAGCTTCCTCTTCTCTTCATTTTCTGTTTGTTATTACATGGACTGACAAATTCTTATTTTATTCATGTGTTATAATCCATTAATACCTTTCTTATTTTGATGCTGAAATCCACAAATACCTTAAATATGGTGGTTCAAGGAAGGACCATTTCTCAAATGTCAAGACACTAAGGCAATTTTCAATGTAAAAGAAATTACCAAGAGAGCAAAAATATTTGTTTTTTTTTTTTTATTTTATTTTTTTTTTATTTCTTGCTTTCCAAAAGGAGCCATATGTCAATAGAGGAGACTTAGTAGAAATGTTAAGAATAAGAAAATCAAAACTCATCACACAATTGAATTTTCATGAGAAAGGGGCAAGCCTTGAAATTATATTCAAGCGCCCATTATTGCTCATGCCTTCATAAAAACTTCCACTGCCTTCACATTTCATATTTCTGGACTCCTTTTCAAGGAGGCGTAAGGTGCGCACACCCTTTAATGAACCAGTCACTCGCCCACAGACCAGGTGCCATGTGTATTTACTGAATTGCTGCTGGAGATCACACACTTACAATCACCGTTGTTTTCTTTAATGTAATTTCATTTAATTTAGAAAGACATTTTGCTCAAGGTCATCAGTCTGAGAAAACATTTAAGACACTGTCATTGTGCAACTTCCCTCTAATATGACTAAACCCTACTTATAAGAGAGAGTGTCTCATTTGTATCAGTGCTTCAGGCCTGTCTAAAGAAATACCACGTTCACAAAGATTGCTGGGTATCTGCTCGGAGTTCTATAAATATCTAGTTGGCACACAAATACAATTGGCTTGAATTAATCCTTAAATCCTGAGGAATATGAATATCACAGAATAAATAGTATGCATTAAATACAGTGTCTTGTAAGTCTACAATGTGTCAAGCCATGTTAAGTAAGTAAGCCATGACTTACTTTGAAGTAAGTCGACGGGGATGGGATGGAACAGGGGATAACTTCCGATGCCATCTCAGGCAAGACAAATGAGTATAATAGTTCATTTTTGAGTTATTTTTTTCTTTTTATGATCACAGTATAGCTTAGGCTTCTATTCTTTATTTCTAAATCAGACTTCATTTTATGAATTTGCAACCCTTCCAAGTTATTGTATATTCAGCCGTTGAATTTAACATGGGGGTATCACTATACTAACTTTTCAAAAGTAGCACCAAAATGTCCACCACTATCAATTAAATAGCTAGCATTTATTGAGCACTTATATATACTAGTCCTCTGAGAAGCATCTGCATTCATTAGTTCACTTAATTCCTAAGACCACACAAGGAAGTGAATTCAGATGAGGACGTTGAGGCTGCAAGAGGATGAGAAAACTGTCCAGTGTCCCACAGCTTAGTGTATCTCTTGGGCAAGTAACTGTGATTGAGGCTTCAACCAGTCTTTTTCCAGAATCCTGACCAGTGTGCTGTATGTCCCTGTGAGGAGTGTGGAAAGAAGATTCCCCCTTTGATGTAAAAACCAGAAGTCTTTGATTCCAGCCCACCGTGTAATGTTTATAATGCAGGTTATACACCTGCATACTAAAGAAAACACACTCCTAGGGATGGGAATGCAAGCAATACAGGTTTATCTGGGATTCATCTTTCTCCTTCTCTTTCCCTCTTCTTCACCATATCCAATTAGTCACCAAGTCTTATCAATCTGCTCCCATTTAGATGTATACATAGATTTAAAATGTGAAATGGAGTCAATATCTTTTAATATACAAAGAGCCCTTACAAATCAATAAGGAAAGTGTTAACCACACAAAAGAATAAAACAGGCAAAGGACACTAGCCGACATTTCTATGAAGAGTAAGTATAAATGGCTAATAAACATATTAAAATTGTTCAGTGACTGGTATTCACAAATTGCAAATTGGAACAATGATGCACCATTTTTTAACTTATCAGCTTGGTAAAATGTGTCTAAAGAAATTCCCATTCCCATTGTTGGTAGGCTTGTAAATTATTATGAACTTTCTGGAAAATATCTTGGTGAAACATATCAAGAGGTTTAAAAAGTTCTTACTCTTTGACCCAGTAACCCCACGCCTGGGAATCTATCACAAGGAAATGATAAAAAATATGAATAAAGATGTATGTTCAAGAACTCTGACCAAAAAGTTATTCCTAACAATAAAAAATTGGAAAAATCAAAACCATTAAATAACACAGAAATAAATTATGTAACATCCATACAGTGGAATATTTTTAATCATTAAATATAACATTTTTAAAAGTCATTTTTAAATGTGGGAAATGATCAAAGGTAACAGGATAAAAAACCTACTCATTATGATGTTGTTTCTGTGAAAATTATTTGGTGGTATTGCAGGTGTTATTTTTTCATTATACACATCTATTTTTTTCCAAGTTTTCACAGTGACAAAATAGTTTTTATTCTTTAAAACCCAAAATGAAAATAAAAAAATGATACTTAATTGTCTTATTCCCAGTAGGAACTAGACTCAAAGACCAAACAAGCCCGTTTTTTATTTCCTCAGAGAGTGAAAATGACTGACTTCAAGAAACCGCCAGAATGCTGCTGTAAGCTCCCATTTCAAAGAAGTGGTGTGGTGTTTGTAATGGATAAATTTGAAGAGACAGCCAGTATTATTCTCATCTGTGATATATCATTTCTGCCTCTGATATGATCTTTAAAAAAAAAAAAAGATCCACTTTCACTTCTCTTTATTTTAACTCCTTACAACTATATGGACACCACTTGGTAATAAAAACATCCCTAAAACCATGTGTCTCATTATTTCACAGCTACTAACCATAAATAATAGTCTCGTACTTTTGAGATCATAAATTATTCATATGAAAGTAATGCCAAATTATTAAAAGCCATTGGGTGAATCTGTGACCTTGTTTGACAGCCGCTGGTTTGAGTGACAGCCTGAGAGACAGTGCAGGGGAAGCCTGTATGGACTAGTCCAAGGCAAGCTCTGTCCTCCTACCCACCAAGCTGCTTTAACTTGAAACCAGATCAACCGCATCTCTGAGCGAAAAGAGTCTTTTCCATTCTAGAGCTCTGCTTCGGGTGTGATATGTGTACATTGGGAAATAGGAATACTTTTAATTTTGAACATAACAAATCACTTTCACATTTATTAACCCTAAACACTTGCTATTTTTCTAGAATCTTTGAGGTACCTGGATTTTCTCTACAACATAAAATAGCTCTGGTCTAATTGCAAGAATGAAGAACATTTATTTACAATGTAGACCATATTCATTTTGTCCCCCTTTCTGCAGGAAATAACATTTTATTAGATGGCACAAATATCAGAGCAAAAAACAAAAATGATCAGAAGGGACTGTCATGAGAGGCTCTGAATTCTGTAGGCACATCTTCTTTCAGCCTTGCTTCCCTTTGGAGAACTACAGCTGTGCTCAGCTTTTAGTAAAAGATGCTAATTTGATCACACTGATTCCTTTTAATGCAAAGAGTGAATTGTTTTTAGACCACTGGTGATTAATGTGGGTATTGATTAGCTGATCAATAAGGCCACAGTGTCTAATTATTGATAATCCCTCTCCAAATGAAAGATCGAGTATAAGGAGTCCTAGTTACAGAGTTCAAAATATTAAGTGATTCAATGTGATGCCTGGTAATTGAAAGTCAAACTAATCCCATAAATTAAATCACAACAATCCATAACATTTACCTGATAAGTCCTTTGGAAGCTGTATTTAACTTTCAGTATTCTAGACTTTTTCACCCTTATGAAGCCCTCTGAAAAGCACACAATTTGTTGAGAGAGATAAAAATCATTCTAAAGTGATTTATCGTTATGAAGTAAGGGATCCAATGGCCCCACCACTGATGGTTACACATTCAAAATGATGGCTTCATCCCTGCATCACATCGTAGAATGAAAAATAAAGAAAACTTAGCGTGAATGCTCAAGAGAACAAAGGCTGTCCCTGATACTTAGGCTCACAGACCTGGAAGGAACTTCAGCGATCCCATAATCACCTTCTCACTCTACTACAGGCCATGTAAGGGACCTGAGGTTGTCACACAGCCAGCCAGAGGTCAGGACAGGATTGAGAATCTAGGTCTGTTACAACTTCTCCCCTTTTTTAGTGTGTCCAGGGTATGTAGGCATTAGTTTGTACCAGGGTCAAAATTTACTCATAAAGTAAATTACTATGATATGCAATAATAATAAAATTTCTTTTATTCTCTGAAACAGATCTCCACTTGTTCCAGAGCCCCTACATTTCCACTGGTGATGAAGGGGCAAGGTGGGGAGATCTTGCTAATGGAAGACAACTAATTCTCTTCTTGTTTGGGATTACCTCAGTCTCCTTTGGGTAAATGCTTGACTTGGAAAATTTCTTCCTCTTGCTTCTCCTCAAGATGGCATCTGAGTCTATGAGGAGCTTATGTGGCCCCATAGCAGTGGGAGAGGGGAGGGGTGGATCTGTGTGGGCTTTGGGCAGTCCTCTGGAATTGACTGAAAGCTGCTGTGAGGCAGCTGGTCTGACCCCCCAGGAGTACTGCACAGATCACAACTGATGCATAGCTGCTCCTGCCTAGTGTTCTTTTTTTTCTTCACTTTTTTTTTTCCTTTTTGCATTTTTTATTCTGACACATTTGATCCATGCAAAATTATCTCTGTAATAGATAAGTAACTTAGCATGATAATGAACACTCATGAATCCACCACCCAACTTAAGAAATGGAATATGATCAGTACAGTTGATGTCCCTTAAAAGACCCTTCCCAAACTTCTTCACCTATTTTCTTTAGTTTTCTGTTCATCATTCCTTTGCTTATCTGTATGAATTTAGGATATGGGCAAATGTGCCTAAAGTACATAGTTTTTTGTTTTGTTTGTCTTTGAATATCATGATGGTTCATAGCTCATGTACGCTTTGTGGCTCACTTTTGTTCATTCAACATTCTAAGATTCATCTATTCTTATATCCATGAATTCTTAAGCCAAAGCCCAAGTTGGTGAGAACAGAGTCCTTGAAGACTACCGACTGCATTTAATCTTGCCTTTGCTCCTCCAGAATATCCCCCTTCCTCCCATGGTAGCCAGTTTCCTACATCCTCCTCCTGTCTGGTGAGGACATCTCTGTCGTCATATTCTGTCCCCTCTGTACCATCATTTGTAGTAAAACTCATCACTATAATCTCATTTACAGTAAAAACACATAGATTGATCAAACCTGGTTGTTGATATGTAAAGAGAAGCTTTATACAATTTAAAAAGCCTTTCTTTTTAGGAAGAAAACCTAGCTTTTTGGACTTCTGTTTCCAGCTAAGACAGTAGTTTGCATCAATTTAACACACAACTAAAACAATTATAGAAACGGTATAAAGCTGCTTTTTTTTTTTTTTTTAAGCAGCTGTTTGAAGCCATCAAAGAGCAACCAGGGCATCCCAGACTTGAGGAGCCCAGATCTCAAAGAAAAGATAAAAACATTGGGGTGAGTTCGGCTTTCTCTTCCTCTTCTCCTCATAAGGCAATCACCAATCTGTGAGAGGTTTAGGCAAGAGACTGAAAAGAAAGTGATGGGTCAGAGCTTTCAAAAGACTCACGGGACTGGGATATGGACAGTGGGAGTTCAAGCTTGCCAGAACAGCCAGGACTGGAAGATCGGTTCTCAGGAGAGAAGGCGAGCTCAGGGCTGTGAGCCTGATGGTCTGAACTGCTTTTTTCCCCTCAAAGTGTTTGCCTATTTGCAAACTGGACAGGCAGAGAGATGGAGAATCCAAGCAGAAAAAGCTACTAACAGACTGAGATGCTAAATACAGCTATTCATTGCCTTTGACGTTCGGGAGACAGGGACGTTGAGAGCTTTGGCAAAGACAGGAGTCCTTCAGTTTGGAGCCCTGAAGGACTAACTGTAGGACTATGAATACACTGGAAATAAACAAGGCCTTACTAAGCGCGAAGTCCAGCCTTGAGATATCTCAATCTGAGACCTTAAATCACTGTGATTTGACCCTACTCTAACAGCCAAGAAAGCAACAAAAAAAGACTTTCAGCATTTTCATGAGGCCAGAAAGACGAAAGCTGAAGGTAAGGGTTACTAAGGCAATCAGGACTTGAGGGGATTGGAGTAAAGTGACCCTTAGATAAGTGACCCCAACATTTTACACGTTCTTCTTGAAGCATTGTCCAGTGTCTAAGCTATACAGGGCAAGAGGCCGAGATACCACATAGAAAGCAGCAGCTGAGACGCTAAGAAGCTAAGTCACACCTGACAAGGAAGAGAAGCCTTAGAAAACATTCCAGGATTTCCACTGAGACCCCTGAAGACCAAGCCCTAGGAAGGAGGTGAACTGGAAATCAGAGATGTCCTTACAATCACTGAAACCCACTTTCAAATCACCTTGATCTGGGACTAGATCAAAGCAAAGTGCCCACAAGAAGAAAATTATGTTTTCCTTGGAAAATACTGTCACCCAAAGCCTCTACAATTTTTCATTTATAATATCTAACACACAATTAAAAACTACACATATGCCAGGATACAAGAAAATATCAAAAGATAATATAAACAGGCCCACCAGTGATTCAGATAGTAGGGTTATTATAGACTTTAAATGTCTATGGATTAGTATGGTCAAGAAAATGACCAAATAAATAGTATCACCAGAGAGTTAGAATCCTTACGAGGGAATTAAATGCAAATTCTAAAATTGAAAAATACACTGATATTATCAACAATAGCCAAATTATGGAAACAACCCAAATGTCCATTGATGGATGAATGGATAAAGAAGTGGTATACAGGCACACACACACACACACACGGAGGAATATTACTTAGCCATAAAAAAGAATGAAATCTTGCCATTTACAATGATGTGGATGGAACTAGAGAGTATTATGTTAAGCGAAAAAGCCAGTCAGAGAAAGAAAAATACCATACAATTTCACTCATACATGGAATTTAAGACAGAACAGATGAATATGGGGGGGGAGGCAAACTATGAAACAGACTCTTAACTACAGAAAACAAACTGAGGGTTGCTGGAGGGGAGGTGGGCAGGGGATGGGCTAAATAGGTGATGGGGATTAAGGAGGGCACTTGTGACAAGTGCTGGGTGTTGTATGTAAGTGATGAATCATTAAATTCTACACCTGAAACTAGTATTACACTTTTTGTTAACTAACTGGAATTTAAGTAAAAACTTGAAAGAAGAAAAAAAGAAAAGAAAAATGCACTGATATTAAGAATGCAGTAGATGGGTTTGATAGATAAGGCAAAGATTAAATGTGGATTAGATGTAGCAGAAGATGTGAACAGGAAAGTAGGTCAGTAGAAAATGTCCAAACTAAAGCATGTGAAGAAAGCAGAAGGAAAAGAAAAAGACAAAAGAAAGATAAACAGAAGGAAAATAGAGAAAAGAGCATGTGAAGCCTAGAGCCATGTGCAAAACCATGCATAATTGGAGCTCCAGAGGGATGAAGAGAGAGAACATGATAGAAGCAATATTTGAAAAGAAATAGTTGAGAATTTCCCAAAATCAAAGAAAATCATCAACTCACATATTCAAGGATTTATTCAATGAAATAGGTAGAAATACAGACTGCAAGAAGAAGTGAATAGAGCCAGAAAAATCACATTTATGGAAAATCCCTGAGTCTTGCTCCATGCTCAGCACTGAGTCTGTTTGAAGATTCTCTCCTGCTGGCCCTCCCCCTTCTTGCATTCTCACTTGCACGCATGCACACGCTCCCTCTCTAAAATAAATAAATGGATCTCTTAAAAAAAATATACATGATTAAAAAAACAGTAACAAAGAAAAGAGGAGATGAATGTATGAAGTGAAAGTTTTCTAAGGAAATGATTAAAAGTACTAATTTATGCAAAACACTAATGAGTCAAGGATGCAAGTTGTGATTTCCAGGGTAAGAACTAATTGACTAAGAAAAGGATAAAAGGGAAAGATTGAAAAAAGCAATTAATACAAAAGAAAATGAGAGGGAGAAAAAAAAAACGAAGAGACAAAACAAATAAGACAGCAGATTAAAACCCAAATACAGAAGTAATTACATAAATCATAAAAAGACTAAGCAATCCATTTAAAAAAAAGTTTACCAGACCATGGGGGAAAGAATCAATATATGCTGCCTAAAAAAGCAGGATTTAAAAGGCAGAAAGTAAAAGAATAGAAAGCACATACCGCACAAGGGCAAGGAGTCTAATTTGACTGATCAAATAAAAAGGGAATATGCATGCATTGGTAAATAGGGGCATTTCCTAATAATAAAGCATCAATTCACCAGGAAAATATAACATTTCTAAATTTGTATTCACCTAAAAATGTAGCTTCAAACCATATAAAACAAAAACTGAAAGAACTAAAGTATATATGGACAAATCCAGAAACACAGTAGGACATTTTAACACACTTGTGTTGGTAACCAACATAACACATTGATAGAACAAATAGACCAAGAATCAGGAGAGATCTAGAAATTTTGAACAATATGATTATTCAATTTGACCTAATTGTATGTATGCATACATATGTGTATGTATCATTGTATCCAATACACATTATTTTCAAGTATATGTACTACATTTACCAAAGTTGAATAATCACTAAGGCAAATAAACTCTCAACAAATGACCCACTATGGAAATCATTTAAAGTAGTTTCTTTGATCAGTGAAATTAAGACAAAATCAATAACAAAATGATAACTAGAAAATCCAAACTGGAAATTAAGCAATATACTCCTAAATCATCCAGTTATTTAAGAAATAACTGAATTAATAACTGAATAGGTTCAGTTGAATACATTCAAGAAATCACAATGGAAATGGAAAACTATTTTGAACTGAATTATGATAAAAATTATAAAAAATATATCATAACTTGCATGATATAACTAAAAGAAATGGAAAAAACTTGATTGTCTTAGAGAACAGGAAAGGGTGAGAGTTAATGATTTTAGGATTCATCTCAAGACACTGTTTTAAATAAGGAAATGAAACACAAAGAAAGTAAAAAGAAAGAAATATAAAAGCAGACATTAATGAAAAAAATAGAGAAAATCAACTATGGCAAAACAGACTTCTTTGAAAAGATTATCAAAATTGATAAAATACCAAAGACTGATATTTAAAGAGAAAATGCATGAATTAGCAATATTAGGAATAAAAAAAAGACATCACTACAGACTTATAGGCCTTAAAAAGGTAATGATAAGATTACGAACAACTTTATGCAAACAATTTTTAAAATTTAGGCCAAATAGATAATTTTCTTGAAAACACAACTTACCAAATTTACACAATAAGAAAGGTATATTAAAATTAAATACATTTTATGTGTAATTAAAATCTTCCCCCAAAAAAGAGCACCAGGCTCAAATGGCTCTATCAGTGAATTATTTCAAGTATTTAAGAAAGAAGTAACACAATCTTACACAAAGTCACCCACAAAGCAGAAAAGAGGAAATATTTCCCATCTCATTTTATAAGGCTCACATAATTTCATAAAGGATATTATAAGAAAGATAATAGACCGTATATCTTGTGAACATAGATTCAAAAGATCTAAACATAATTTAGCAAATCAAATCCAGCAATAAAAAAAGATAAAGCACTAGAACCAAGTTCAGTTTGAACGCAAGATTAATTGAATATTCAGAAATCAACTCATTTATATTAGTTAATGTGTACAATATAATTCCCTACAATAACAAAAAAGATTGCATGATCATCTTAGTAGATATAAAAAAACTATTTGATGAAAATAAACACTCTTTGCTATTTAAAAAAAAAAAACTCTAAGCTAACTAGGAATAAAAAAGACTTTCTTTAATCTGACAAAAAATATCTTTAAACAGTGAAGTGTTGGAAACTTTCCCCAAAGGTTAAGAACAAAAAAGAATCCCATTATTATCACTTGTATTTAACATTTTACTGGAGATCCTATTCAATGTAATTAGGAAAGAAAAATTAAAATGCATATAAATCAGAAAGGAAAAAATAAAACTACTATTATTTACAGATGATTATGAAAGTAGAAAATCCAAATGAATCTACAGGTAAACCACTAGAATTAATATGTGAACTTAGCAAAGTTTCTGGATACAAAGTCATTATCCAAACACCAATTTTATTTTTATACTGTAGCAATATACATTTGAGGATGAAACAAAAACTTATGTCATTTAAAATAGCAACAAAAGGGATGCCTAGGTGGCTCAGTTGGTTAAACATCTACCTTCGGCTCAGGTCATGATCTCTGGGTCCTGGAATCAAGCTCCGCATCGGGCTCCCTACTCAGCAGAGAGTCTGTTTCTCTCTCTCTCTCTCTCTCAAATAAATAAATAAAATCTTGAAAAATAAATAAAAAATAAAGATGTCAATTCTCCCCCAAACTCATTTACAGATTCAATGTAATCATCATCAAATTCCCAATGGATTGTTTTGTGTAAAAATTAACAAGCAGGTTTTAAAATTCATATAGAACTGCAAAATAACAAGAAAAGCCAAGATAATCTGCAAGAACAATACCAAAGCTGGAAGACTCAATACCATATATCAGGACTTATTACGATGTTGCATTAATGAAGAAGACAGTGTGGCATTGGTATAGTATGCACGAATAGACAAATCAGAATAAAAGTCCAGAAACAGCTTCCAGGAAATGACAGAGGAACATCTTCATGACCTTGAATGGGGCAAGGATTTCTTAGACAAAATGCACAAGCATAAATCACAAAGAAAAAGATAAATAGGATCACTTTAAAAATAAGAATTTTTTCATGAAAAGACACTATTAAGAAAGTAAAAAGGCAAGGCATAGTGGAAGATGATTATAAGATACCTATCTGACAAGGATTTACATCTAAAATACAGAAAGAATTACAAATCAACAAGAAAAAAATACCTGACAACAATTTTAATGGTCAAAACAAACCAAAAAATTAGTGTGAATAACCCTTTTACAAAGGAGGATATATAAACGGCTAATAAATATGTGAAAAGGTGGTCAGCATCATTAGTCACTAGGGAAATACAAATGAAAACCACAATGAGATACCACTATGCATGCAATAAAATAGCTAAAATGAAAAAAAAAGTCACAAGAGTAAGTATTGGCATCTGGAATTTTTATTTACTGTGTTGAAAAATAAATTGTGGTATATTCATATAGTCAAATACTATACATCAATGAAATTGAACAAACTAATACTATACACAATAACATGGATAAATCTCACAAACCTAATTTCAAGAGAAAGAAGCCAGACATAAATCATCACAAAATGGATGAGTCATTTTATATAAAGTTCAAATATAGGCAAAACAAATCTATGGTGACAAAAGTTAGACTAGTAGTTACCTCTTATGGGGGGTAATAAATGGAAGGGCAGGGAAATTCGGGGTGCTGGCAATGCGCTTCATCCCGATTGCATAGTGGCTACACAAATGCATTCCCGTAAAAATTTGCCAAGCAGAACACTTAGGATTTATGCATTTTTTGTCAATATGTGATATTCAATTCAAAAGTTTACTTTTAAAAAAGCCTCTCTTTTGAGACAATTAACTTAATGCAGATCAGAAGTCCTATTTTGGAATTCAAAAGCTAAACATTGGATCTTTCTTTCCCTTTTCATTCTAACAGTCCAAAGCTTCCCCAAAGCACTGGATGCCTCTGGCTGGATAGCAGAAGAATCACGTAAAAGGAAGTACAAAAAGGAAAAGAACATTAATATATTTCAAAAATATTATCCCTGTTACACTTTTCATAAAGCCCAAAATCAAACGAACAGAAACAGATGTAAATTAAAACTGTGATATAATTTTTCAAGATAACGGCAAAATATTTTTGAGAGGATATCCTTCATGGTAGAAAGGATGCTTAGAAATAGACATTCCATATGGTATTTGTACATGCATTCTGGAGGAAAACTTGGGGAAAATCTGTAAAAAAGTGCACACTATTTGACTTAGCAGTGCCCTTCCCAGAAACATGACAAATAAAAAAGAATCTGTGCAAGGACTTATCTACAAGTATTTTCTTTGTGATTTTGTTTATAATGTAAAGAAATGTGGGAAAAAAATCTAAGCCTCCAATGATAGAGAAATTATTATATATTCACATGTAAAATTGTAGAAATAAATGTATTGAAAGAGAATGATATTCATACTTTATTATAGGTGGAAAAAAACAAGCCATTAAACATAGGTAGACACCATAGGCTTCCATTTTGTTAATATGCTTTGAAGAAAAGTCCAATGGGCCAGGAGGAATTGCCTCTGGATGGTGAAGTCATTCACTCATTGATTAATTAAATGCTTATACACCAGGCCCAGTGTTAGGGAACAGGTGTTCAAAGATAGACACATTCTCTGTTGTTATGGAGATTAAAGCTTAAAAGAAGCCACAAACCTTCACCCATTCCACTCTGCTAGAGGCCCCTCAACCATCACAGACACAAGAGTTGCTGAAAACATTCACAAGCAAGAAATGAAAGCTTTATAACCTGAAGTTGCCCAGCTACAATTTAAGGACGTTTCCTAGGGGGGTTTGCTCAGCGAAGGTGAGAAAGAGCTGGTCACCTCCCATGTCCAATTGCTCCACACTAGAAATGGAAATCAGAATTAGAAATTGTTAAATAGTGTTTAAGAGCCAAGAGGGTCATGATGTTGTTTTTGGTTATGTTTGAGTTTGAATTTGTTTTATATGCTAAGGCAAGCCTCAAAATATAAAAAGGAGGCAGAGACATCATCAAAATGAGAATTTCACAGTGAAATTCATGCTTGCTCGTCATATTTATTCTTGGTCTAAACACCATGGGATAATATTTTTATTCCTTTAGACACACCAGAATCATAACCCAGTGGTTGAAAGCAGAGACATTGGAATCAGGCTTCCTGGATTCACATCCTAGTTCTATCACTTTTCAGCTTTGTTACTTAGGGCAAGTTAAGATATCTTTCAAGCTCTGTTTCATCATCCATAAAATGGAGGCAATGACAGTAAATATGTAAGGATTAAATGTGTTGAAGAATAGTTCTTGTGACAGGACTTGATTTTTAAAAAAAAAAAACCCTTAATAATGGTTAATTATTATTGCATTCTAAATATATAATGACTTCCTTCTTTAACAGAAACATAAAGGATTTCTGCAAACACTTTATTCCCAACAGACCCAAATTAAAGATTCACATGGAAGAAAAAGGGTCACCTTACAGCACAATCTACTAGATTACATCTGAAACTTGAAAACTGAGTAATTAATTACTTGGTTAACTTATTCAACTTAGATAGCCAATATGGATTTTTAAATATTTTTTCCTCACAAAATATATTTGTTTTTCTTTACAAATATGTCCTCTGTTCTCCAGTTCATAATTGCCACAGGAATGGTGATTTCCTATATCCCACATTGCTCAGCACCCACCTAAACCCATACTTTCCCAGAAACTCCCATCCAATTGTGGCTTCAGACGAGCAAAATGGTGCAAAGACTGCTTGGAAGTGATGTAGACACCGAAGAGGTCATGTTTGACAATTATTTTTGCCCTGCCAGTCTCCGAGCTCATGGATTATTTACATAGTGCTTTACAATTGCTAGATCCGCTCATATAATTCTCTCTCCAGGTTTCATGGTTGGTAAGATAGCTGTGTTATAGCTTCTTTTATTTAACTCACAATGATTCTATATGCACAATTTACATGGGCAAGAGCAATTGCTAAATCTCCCCAGCGCCACACTGCCCTGCATAAGTTCTTATAGCATCAGATTTATTCCTTTCTTCTGGATCATACCCATTGGCACACAAACATGCAGTAATCTTCCATCTTGGAAAGAAGGAAGGGAGGGAGAGAGGGAGGGACAAAGGAAGGAAGGAAGAGAGAGGAAGAGGGATGAAAACAAGAAGAGAAGGACTCTTATGATCCCGTGTCCCCCACCCCCCACCCCCCACCAAGCTGTTCTCCATTTCTGTTTTCCTTTACAGTGAAACTCCTCCATAGAGGTTACTCAGGGACTGTCTTCCCATTCCCTCATAACTGTCTCCAGTCAAGACTTCATTCCTACTACGCTACCAGAACTGCTCCCTCCATATTGTTAAAAGCAATGGTCAGTTCTCACCTAATCTAACCTGTCTCAGCAACACTTGATAGAGTTGATCACTTCTTTCTTTTTGGAATGCTTTCTTTATGAGCACATTCTCCCGGTTTTCCTCCAACCTCACTGCCCACTCTTTCTCTGCTTCCTCTTTTGTCTCCTTCTCCTCTACCCAGCGTCTAAGTATCAGAATTTTCCAAGGCTCCAGCCTGATTGACCTCTTCTGATACCATGGCTGTAAGCCCTATCTGCATACTCATGAGTCCCAGATGTGTATCTCCAGCCCTGACCACTCTCCTGAGCTCTAACCACCTACTCAGTATCTCCACTCCTCACCATGGTCTATGAAGCTCCCGCAACATATGGTCCCTAACTCTCATCTTAAAGATATCATCTACTCCACAAAAATAGACTCAAAATGGATGAAAGACCTAAATGTGAGACAGGAATCCATCAAAATCCTTGAGGAGAACACAGGCAGCAACCTCTTCGACCTCAGCCACAGCAACTTCTTCCTAGAAACACCGCCAAAGGCAAGGGAAGCAAGGGCAAAAATCAACTATTGGGACTTCATCAAGATAAAAAACTTTTGCACAGCAAAAGAAACAGTCAACAAAACCAAAAGACAACTGAAAGAATGGGAGAAGATATTTGCAAATGACATATCAGATAAAGGGCTAGTGTCCAAAATCTATGAAGAACTTATCAAACTCAACACCCAAAGAACAAATAATCCAATCAAGCAATGGGCAGAACACATGAACAGACATTTCTGCAAAGAAGACAGCCAAATGGCCAACAGACACATCAAAAAGTGTTCAACATCACTTGGGATCAGGGAAATCCAAATCAAAACCTCAATGAGATACCACCTCACACCAGTCAGAATGGCTAAAATTAACAAGTCAGGAAAGGACAGATGTTGGCGGGGATGTGGAGAAAGGGGAACCCTCCTACACTGTTGGTAGGAATGCAAGCTGATGCAGCCACTCTGGAAAATAGTATGGAGGTTCCTCAAAAAGTTGAAAATAAAGCTACCCCATGACCCAGCAATTGCACTACTGGGTATTTACCCCAAAGATACAAATGTAGTGATCCGAAGGGGTACATGCACCCCAATGTTTATAGCAGCAATGTCCGCAATAGCCAAACTATGGAAAGAGCCAAGATGTCCATCAACAGATGAATGGATAAAGAAGATGTGATACACACACACACACACACACACACACACACACACACAATGGAATATTATGCAGCCATCAAAAAATGAAATCTTGCCATTTGCAACGATGTAGATAGAACTAGAGGGTATTATGCTAAGCAAAATAAGTCACTCAGAGAAAGACATGTGTCATATGATCTCACTGATATGAGGAATTTGAGAAACAAGACAGAGGATCATAGGGGAAGGGAGGAAAAAATGGAACAAGATGAAACCAGAGAGGGAGACCAACCATAAGAGACTCTTAATCTCAGGAAACAAACCGAGGGTTGCTGGAGTGGTGGGGGTGGGAAGGATGGGGGGCGCTGAGTGATGGACATTGGGGAGGGTATGTGCTATGGTGAGCGCTATGAATTGTGTAAGACTGATGAATCACAGACCTGTACCTCTGAAACAAATAATACATTGTATGTTTAAAAAAAAAGAAGAAGAAGAAGAAGAAGATAGTAGGAAGGGAAAAATGAAGGGGGGGAATTGGAGGGGGAGATGAACCATGAGCGACTATGGACCCTGAGAAACAAACTGAGGGTTCTAGAGGGGAGGGGGTGGGGGGGATGGGTTAGCCTGGTAATGGGTATTAAAGAGGGCACGTATTGCATGGAGTACTGGTTGTTATACACAAACAGTGAATCATGGAACACTACATCAAAAACTGACGATGTGGGGCGCCTGGGTGGCTCAGTTGGTTAAGCGACTGCCTTCGGCTCAGGTCATGATCCTGGAGTCCCAGGATTGAGTCCCGCATTGGGCTCCCTGCTCGGCAGGGAGTCTGCTCCTCCCTCTGACCCTCCCCCGTCTCATGCTCTCTCTCTCTATCTCATTCTCTCTCTCAAATAAATAAATAAAATCTTTAAAAAAAAAAAAAACTAACAATGTAATGTATGGTGACTAACAGAACATAATAAAATAAAATTTAAAAAAAAGAAATAAAAAAAAGATATCATCTCCTCACTTACTCTAATTCGCATGGACCTTCTTTTATTTTCTCCAATATGCCAAACCAATTTTTGCCTCGGGGTCTTTGCACTTGCCGTTCCCTCTTCTTTAGATGTTCTTTTCTGGTATCTACATGGCTGAGTTCTCCTTGACATTTAGGCCTAAAGTCAGATGGCACCTCCCCCCAACCCCCAGAGAGGCCTTCCCAATCACCCTTTACTGGCCACACCTATCCCCATCGCTCTCTATCATATCACCCTGTTTTATTTTCTTACTCTCACCGCTATCTAACATATATGTTTGTTTACCTGTTTCTTGCCTGATTCCCCACTAAAACATTAATTTCCTTGTGCGTAGGAACTTTAACTTGTTTTGTTTGCTGCTCTAACCTCCAGTTGAGAGCAATAACTGCCATATAAATTTATTGAGTGGATGAGTGATAAATATTTAGTTTGATGAACCATGAAATGTCCAGGTGGGTGGGTAGCCAGAAATTCATTCAAAAGGTGTTTCTTTGCCCTATAGGAAAAGTGAACAGAAACAGAGAGATGTGAAGAAATTGTGGAGTATGTGTTCACTTCCTATTTCCCTGAACTTTGACTTTGTCAAAAAAGGAGAACATCTCCTTAGGAGCTGTGTTAGGAAGTGTGATCATTCACCTGGGGACGTGGCTTATGGCCTATAGACCTGTGCTGACTTCAAGGTTACACAGTTAGCCCATACTTCTATGCAAAATGTTCTTACACGGACTCCTGCCCCCAGAACAACTCTGGGAACTTCTTAATATGCTGTCATCTTTTTCTCCCCTTCTTCCTTACAATGTCTGTCGTCTCCCTCATATTCCCCAGCATTACTGGCTCAATACTGGTGGGCTTTTCATTCACCTGGAACAGTGATTCTGAGGCTGTTTGCAGCTGAACCAGAGGGAACCGTGTGAGTCTGGAACCTGGAAAAAAGAATCATCCTACATGCATGAACCTATCTTTCAGGCAGTAGCAAATCACCACCCTATTGGCCCTTTCTCTCCCACAAACATTAAAAAGCCTGGTTTGAAAGCCATTAAGCAGTAAGAAATTTCTGGAGAAATCAGTGCTGGAAAATTCCACCTTCTACTGGTTCAGTCACTGGTTATGGGTAACTCTAGGTGATTGTTGGTAAATAACAGTGAGAATCTGAATGATTAGCATCCATTGAGGGTTATGAGAAACAGAAGTTGGTTGCTCACATAGTTCTTCTTCTCTTTCTTCTTTCTCCCATCAATGGTGATGGAATAATGTATCAGGAAGGAAAGTTAGATTGATAAACGGAGGGAAATTATTTATTGCAGTTCCTCTGAATGTGTTCTATCTTCTCATTCTTTCTCATTCCAATATGCTGAAGTCAAACTGTTTAATTTCCAGATGGAAAGAAGATTATAAAATCTTACAAAAATATCTAACTTTCCCAACAAACTCCCCCATTTGTGATCACATACATTGATGATTTCATGTAAATTTGTTCATGTTCATTTGCATTCAGTAGATGTTTAATAAATGTACAAATGGATAAATGAAAAATAAGCCGCTCATGAAACTTAAGAGAAGCTCTTTTGTCCAAGTGGAATGACAAAATCAGATCTTAGAGAATCATTATTTTTTTTAAGATTTTTTGAATTTATTTATTAGAGAGCGAGCAGGGGTGGGGGCAGAGGGAGAGGGAGAGAGAATCTGTGGAGAGTGGAGCCCAATGTGGGGCTCAATCTCATGACCCCAAGATCATGACCTAAGCCGAAATCAAGAATCAGATGCTTAACTGACTGAGCCACCCAGGCACCCTGAGAATCGTTATTATAAGATGAAGCATTTATAATAGATTAATCTCACTGAACCAATTAAAAGTCAGCAGTGATTGATTGGTGTCTTTAGACAGTTAATTCATTCCAACAATATGTTATTTAATTCTAATGTTCAATAGCTCACATTTTAAGCACTAGAATCAGATATTTTCAAGGAGAGAAAATGAGAGACAAGAAGATGTAGCTCCCACTAAGGCCTAACAGTCGTGGAACCCAGGGCCACATCTGAGACAACCAAGATCAACCTAAGTCATTATATATGAGCTTAAACTCCAAACGCAAAACACTATTCCATATTTCAACTCATCATACTATGGGACAACAATAGCTGCTAAAATCCTTTTTCTGGGTGGTTACTCATTCATAAATTCTTAGAGATAACTGAAGTCAGAAGTTTCACACCAAGTAAAAGGCCTGCTTTATACCACTGTATAAAAACTCATATATCTGGTCATACCTGCAGAAAGCACAATGTAAAAGATTATTAGATTGAATAGGAATTTTGATTTAGTCATAGATTGGGGGGTGAATCACTAAACTTTTGAAGCTAATGTCATGGAGGGCAACCGGGTTCCTACTAAACAACTCTTGGTGTCATAAAATCCTAAACTAAGTTTAGATACAGGAAAATAATTTTTGTGAATTATATTTTATGAAAAATAGCTTCATCTTTAATCAGGATCCAAAATCATTTCCTTTAGTGGGTCTGAGTAGATTTGAAGTTGCTAAATAACATCTTCTTCCTTCATTCTACAAGCATTTATTAAATTCTTCTTCTGGGTCAGGCAGCATGCTCAGCTTTGCAGAATGCTTCATAGTGCATACAAATGCACCATCTCACTTAATCCTTCCAGCCCAGCCCTTTGGGGATACTGTTGTTATTATTTCTACTTTATAGTCAAATAAACAGAAGCTTAGAGAATTTAAGTGCCCAAGATCAGTAAATAAGAAATGGAGCTCGTTCTTAACCCACAGTTTTCCCATGGAATTGGATATCTTGCTTAAAACTGTTTAAGTACTACATCCTCAAATAAAATCTTCACCAGATTTTAAGTCTCAATAATACAGATTTTCCAAGTTCCTTTCAACCAATCAAAGCTTGAGAGATTCCATAACAAAACCTCAACCCTTCACAGCATGGTTTTTTGAGTTGTCCCTCTCTAAGTGAGACATGTTATTTTGGGCAGTCTCATGTGATGAAAGAGATAATGGGCTCTTTGGGTGGTAATAAAAACAAAGTCACTACTTTGACAGTAAGTAAAATAGAAACTGAAACTTTAAAAAAATAGGATTTTCTGATTTCACAAATGAGCCATCAAGAAACTGGGTTTAACTTCTCAGTGTAATTTTCTCTGTCACTTAAAATAATAACATGCCAATTTATGAAGTCCTTTGGGCTCATTTTAACAAGTAAATGAACAACTCAAATTCTATTTAAAACGTAGGCTTTTGTATACAGATCAAAAATAAGGAAATATGAGAAGGAGATGTTTTGGTCTGGGTATGCTTTCTAGCCCAAGGCACAGGTGAGAATGGAGTGAAGGAAGGCCCAGCCAGCAGGGACTTCAGGAGCCCAAAGGGGAGCTAGGGCTTCAAGGTCACAGTCAATTAGGAAAATCTGGTGTTTGAGGCAGAGCATCCCTGGGGAAGTGCTTTTTAGTTGTGTAGGCTTTTTGCTTTTTTGTTGTTGAGAGTGAAGGTCCCTAAGGTAGCATGTAACCAACCAGCAGATACTAAGAGTGGAGATCTGAGGGATAAGAGACCACATCCAATGGGTCAGTCAGAAAAGCATCTTCTGGCAGATTTGGCAAATGAATGAGGAGTAGAACAAGATGGCCAGAAGAAAAAAAGAACCACTGGTAATTGCTGAGCAGAAGAGTATCAAGAATAGTGAAAAGTCTGATATTTTACCCTATTTTCAAGCTAAGAAGTTAGCTCGCCACAGTTTCATGGATGCTAGCAGAGAGCACAAGACTTCTGGGTCAAAGACAAAGGAATTTATGCTCAGAGCAGAGCAAACAACATGAGCGTCAGCATATTTGTATCAGTTCCTCTTGCTCTCAAGTTCCCTGGGGCAATGTGGATGGACTTCCATAGATGCTTGCACATGCAGTGGGTTACACTATGGGAAAGGAACACTGACCTTAGGAAACGAATCTTTTATAAGGAGCAGTAAGCATGCTAGCCCTTTGCTCTGGAGAAAGACACTATCTCTATCCTCCAACACTTCACTATACAAATATCTTCAAAAAAAAAAGTCTGGAACAAATGGCAATCAGTGCCTCTCTTGCAAGATATGTAGAAATTCAAAAGACTCAGGGAAAACGGTCTCTCGGGTGCCTGGGTGGCTCAGTCATTAAGCGTCTACCTTCAGCTCAGGTCATGATCCCAGGGTCCTGGGATCAAGTCCCACATCGGGCTCCCTGCTCGGTGAGAAGCCTGCTTCTCCCTCTCCCACTCTCCTTGCTTGTGTTCCCTCTCTCGCTGTCTCTCTGTCTGTTAAAAAATAAATAAAATCTTTAAAAAAAAAAGAAAAAAGAAAATGGTCTCTCAACAAAGAGTTGCCTCCTAGGTGGTTCTACATCCAGTTCCTCAGCTGTGGTCACTTAAAAGGACAACTGGGACCCCATCAGAATATATTTTCAGAAAAGCTGGACAAAGAAGGATCTGTCTTATGTTGGGCTCTCCAAAGGCAGACTTTGAGATGAAGATCCATATGCAAATGATTTGTTAAAGAAATCATCCCAGAACAATCCAAAAAAAATGGGTGAAGCAACACTGAAAAGGGGATTTTAGGTAAAGTTCTCTGATCCTGAAGTAAAACTCTGGTGTGTAGATTAAGCCTCAGAGTTGTCTCAATCCAAGGAAAGGGATCTAGGCTCTAAAACTCCTATCCCTTTCAGTCATTGAGCAAGGCCACTACAATGCAGCTTAAACTCTCAGATATTTATAGCTCTCTGTGCTTACAGGAAAAGAAACTCCAGTACCCTGCAGATGGGTTCCTGAGGAAGAGGCAGAGATGAGGGACATAGGAGGCAAAAATATACTGAAGCCAGGGTAGAAGCACACAGAAATGGAAAAGGGATCTAAAGTGATCTAATTGCTTAGATCCACTTACATCTCACATTATGTTCACTTCATACTGTCATAGTTCCTTCAAAATGATGGGTGGTCAAAATTTCTGGGGGAAAAACTTACAAGAGGAGGGTTAGTCAGATGAGTAAAAGCCCACTGCTGCAATTGATCTCAAGTTCATCACTAGTATTCATAATCTCATCCCTCTATCACCCACTCCAGATTTCCTTTATCATTAGCTAGCACTGCTACTTGTGTAAGCAGCTAGCCTGGTAGTATTAACCAGACCTTCATCCCTGAGAGATCTGAGCCCCAATACAACTCTCATATTGGGCCATGGTTGCTATAATTGCCCATTTATAGTTTAAAATAACCATGGGAGCACCAAGACTAAGTCCAGTGGATCCCTAGAACTTTCCCCCATTATGTAGCAGCAACCCTACAGCATCATGATGTTCAGGGTCAGTTACTCCTGCCAGTATGGCAGCTCCTTTCTTTTCTACCATCACAAGCAGCCCTAAATGACCAGGTGACAGCCATAGCTTTATTGTAAATGGAATTAATACTGTGTTGGAGGAAGCATCCTTCCTCTGGGAACCAGTACCTCTAAACCCACAGAACCAAAAGTTGTGTGGCCATATGCATATGGACCCACTTGTTTTCTTATAAGTGAGTCCCTGATGCTGAGCTATATACTCACAGACACTTTCGGCCTTCTGACTCCAGTAGCCCAAGGGCAGACTTTCATAGAAGAGTTACAGATTCCAGTCATTGGATGAAGTCAAGAGAGAGGCACAGAAAAATAATAAAAGAGATCCAAGGGGATGTGAGTAGGGGACCAACAGTGTTTGCTATGGAATCAAACAAGAAAGTGTCAGGCAAGCTATTGCTTCCAGGAGCTAGTAATCTTCTATCCTTTGTTCATTCAACAGTCAATACCTATTATGTGCCCTGCACAGTGCTCCATGCTAATGGCACAGAAATAAATTCTTCTCCTTCTCCTTTTTCTTTGAAAAGGAATCAAGTAAACACCAGTCAGGTAGTAGGAAAGTTAGCCTGGGAGGGAAGGTGGGCTAAAAAGGGTGTGTGATCAGTTAGATTACCGCTATGAGTAGATAGCACTTTGTTCTGCTGAGAACTCTGGGATCCAGTGTTGAACATGCACCTCAATATTATCCCACTGAAAGGATGAGGGAGCTGGGGTATTTGTACACCAAATCCTATTGGGCATTACTTGAAAGCTGCTCCCAAGGGGCATTAGTTACCTAGCACTTCAACTGTCTTGCCTGTGAATAGAGCAGGATCTGGTCCCAGAATAAATCCTCAGGAAAAGAGTCCCAGGGTTGACAGTGGCAGTTGGAAGGTGGGGCTTGAGAACAATGAAAATTTAAAGGCTAAAGGGACAATGGATGGGGCACCCTTTTGAGCAGTTGCATTAAAAGTCTTGAGATGGCTTTTTAACTAGATCTGAAAGATGAGTAAGAGTTTGCCAGTCAGAATATTAGTTCCAGGAGTTAGTAAGAGAAAAACAGAAATAATATCTTAGTTCTGTCTGATATAACAAAATACAATAGATTGGGTGGCTCATAAAGAACAGAAAGTTATTTCTCACAGTTTTGGAGGCTGGAATTCTAAGATCAAGGTGCCAGCCTGGCATTCTAAGATCATGGGTGGATTCTGCTGAGGACCTTCTTCCTGGGTGGGACTGCTGCCTTCTTGTTGTATCCTCACATGGTGGAAAGAGAGAGAGAGAGAGCTTGTCCCTTATAAGGGCACTAATCTCATTCAGGAGGGCTCCACCCTTGTGAGCTCATCCAAACCTAGTTACTTCCCATCACATTGAAAGTTAGGGCTTCAACATATGAATTTTAGGGGGGCACAAACAGGTGAGGAATGTCCTTCCAAATCTAAAGCATACACATATGCTCCTTTTGGAAATATGACCAGACAGGTGGGCAATGTCACAGTTAATGCTGTAGTATACTTTCAACTTCTAATGGGGGCTCAGGTCTTCCTGTGCTCATCCCTCATTCTGCCATGCAGAAGAGAACATCATGAGTTAAAATCAAGGGTACTTTGGGGTCCTGGTACTAGGGGATAAAGAATTCAATGGAATGTGTAAAGAGGTTACAAGCTGTTACTGTACTTAATTCTCTTAAAAATGGTAAAAACAGTATCATTTATGGGAATCTGAGAACACACTCCTAGGTTTCTCTCTCTGTTCTATGGTTTTTTCTCCTTTTTCTGTCTTGAGCCCAAACCTTAAGGCCAAGTAGGAATCAAGGGAACCACAACAAAGAGAACCCCAAAACTTCCCTAGAGCCCCTCAAAGAAGGGAGCTAGGCTGGACCACATGGCAATTGCAAAGACTCCTTCTCCTGCTCTGGCCCAAGATTTAAATTAAAATCAGTCTACTTTGAGACTTTTATTAAACTTTATTCAACTCGCACTAATCTTGCCCCACATGTTCACATCCAGTATCTGCCAGGGTTCCAGCTAAAAACAGATGGCTCATAGAGGCAGTACATATTCAAGGACTTGGGAGCAAACAAGGCCACTGTGTCTTTACCATAGGAGATATTAATTCCAAGCAGCTCAGACTGTCCTCCAACAGTGATAAAAGTAACAGAGAAAAACATCAGAGCCGAAGACCACACACTGCCTATACTGCATGGCTCTCACCACATAACACAATTTCAGGGGTACAGACAAAATACCTTCTCTGACCACAAACTGTACCCTGAACTTTCACAATCCCTATGTCCACAGAGACACAACTGTGTAAGCCTTACCTGAAGTTTGCACCTCAGCAAAAATGGGCTTGTTGAATTTGAATGAACAAATGTTTATAGTTAACATTTTCAACAAATAATTATTGAAAATCTCCTATATGTCAGATATGCACTTTGTGTTAATTATTCAATGGTCAACAAAAGAGGCATTTTACTTTTCCTCATGGACTTTAGACTAGAGACAAATAAACATAAATATAAACAAAGACATAGCAAATTATGATAAATGTTATGAAGAAAGGTATACGATGTTATTAGTGGTATTAGCCATGGGCAAAAGGAGATAGTCTACTTCACACTGGGTGATCAAGTAAGGCTTCCCTAGTCAAGACCTGAAGCGTCAGTAGGAGCCCACCAAGCTTCAAGTTGGGAGAAAAATCTTATGCAAAACAAGCAAGGGAGCTCAGGAAGTAAAAGGAACAGAATAGACTAATGTGGCTGAGGTACAATGAGCAAAAGGAGGCAAGCTAGGCAGGATCAGCCATGCAGAGTCAGCATTTCTCCTGAATGCATTATAATATTTCCATATAATGGTGACGTGATTCCACTTAGGTGGGTTTTTTGTTGTTGTTGTTTTGTTCTCTTTCTGGCTGTTAGGTAGAGAATATATCTAAAAGGTGGGATCAGCCAACAGACACATGAAAAGATGCTCAACATCACTCATCATCAATGAAATGCAAATCAAAACCACAATGAGACATCACCTCATACCTATCAGAATGGCTAAAAGCAAAAAGACAAGAAACAACAAGTGTTGGTGAGGATGTAGAGAGAAAGGAAACTTGTGTACTGCTGGTGGGAATGCAAACTGGTGCAGTTGCTGTGGAAAACTGTATGGAGTGCCCTCAGAAAATTAAAAATAGAAATACCATATGATCCAGTAATTCCACCACTGGGTATTTATCCAAGGAAAAGGAAAACAGTAACTTGAAAAGATACCTGTATCTCTATGTTTATTGTAGCATTATTTACAATAGCCAAGACATGGAAGCAACCTAAGTTTGAAGACAAATAGATAAAGAAAATGTCACACACACACACACACACACACACACACACACACACACTGGAATATTATACAGCCATAGAAAGAATGAGATCATGCCATTTTGAGACAACATGGATGGACCTAGAGGGTATTATGCTAAGTGAATAAATCAGACTGAGAAAGAGAAATACCATATGGCTCCACTCATAAATGGAACCTAAAAAAATGAATAAACAAATAGAAAGCAGAATCAGAACTATAAATACAGAGAACAAACTGATGGGTGCCAGAGGGGCAGGGGTGGAGGGTTGGGCAAATGGGTGAGTGGGAGAGGGAGATACAGGCCTCCAGATATGGAATGAGGAAATCATGGGAATAAAGAGCAGAGCATAAGGAATACAGTCAATGATACTGTAATGGCAATGTAATGGGACAGATGGGAGCTATACTTGTGAACACAGCATAATGTATAAAGTTGTCAAATCACTGAGCTGTACACCTGAAACTAACGTAACATTGTGTGTCAGCTATACTCAAATAAAAAATTTTTCTAAAAGGTGGATTAGTAAGCATGAAAGAAGTGGGCTTGAGGCAAAGGCAACTCCTCCTTATGACCTAGTGTAGGCCCATCAAAGACAAGTCATCCTTGTTTCAGCCATTTGCTTAGGTTGGCCACACACAGGGTGCGAGTAGGACCAGAGGCAGCCCCTTTGCCTGTTGCCATTTCCAAAAGTAGACTTGGAATCAAACTGGGAGTCAAACACATGAATACAATGCCAAAGCCACCCATTTAGAAACGAATGAATGAGAGTTGACCAAACAGACACTATTTTATTATCCACAGATTAATCTCTAAATATATTTGGGTGCCTATGGCGGGGGTAGGGGGGCACTATTAATGCAAACAGAATTTGAAAATAGTTTTGACTTTAGTAGTTGCCCCACACTTGGTACAACATAAATTATCAGTAAAGTGGTTTTCCACTGGGAGATTGTGTTTTACATATACAAAACTCATAATTTGTGTTTATTGAAAAGATTTACACACTGGAATGTTATTTATGTTTTTAATTTGTCTGCACCAGTAAATAACATCCCACTTAGCTAGCAGTTCCTGGGCAGAGTATTTGCTTCTGAAATACAGTGTCCACAACCTATTCTGGCCACCTCCACGCCTGGTACTGCTGATCCATAAAGCCATAATCAATGTACTCAATAAATATTTATAGACTAGATGGATGAATGAGTGCATCTTTACATCTTTTCTATTTACCAGGAGAATCAACCCAATACAGAACTTGCTTCACAGACTGTTATATCATTTAATTAACAACCCCAGTACCCCTTTGTATTCATGACTTTTATTTCACTGTAACTACCTGCCAATTTCTCATCTTTAATACCATTGTGCATTCAACATGCATTTTTTCTATTATAGCTTTTTAAATGTATAAAGCAGATTGTTATTATACATCAGCATTTGCTGATGATGAGGCGGCTCCTTAGAAAATTGGTTTGCACTCTTTTCCTTTCAAAACTTGTGAAAAGACCAAATGTGTGTAAAATGCACTTATAGGCCCTAAGGGCAGCTGTAAGGATGAACAAGGTCAAGCCCCATTTTTAAAGCCCTTTAAACCAGAGCACAACCCGGTTGGTGACTGAAATTTATTGATTCTGCCCATTAATATTTCTACAAACCATTCCCAAAGCCACAGCTCAGTGAAGGCCTTCATCGTCACTTACCTGGGCTATTACAATGGTCTCCTAACTGTCACTTTAAAAAGAAAGCTGTCTTTTCTTTCCTCCTCCCTTCACTTAAGACTAAAATATATTTTGAAAAAAGACAATATCATCAATCCAGGGCCTAGAGATTTTAATAAATGGGCTTTTGACATGTTACATCATAAATGAACCTTCCAAGTTTATAAGTGGTCCTTTGACAGGATGCATCATGTCAATCTATAGCTCAGAACCTTTACTGATTTAATCCATAATTCATATAGTAATGGATCCTGAAAATTCCATTGCTTCCTTTCTTCTAGCAAGGGCAACTCTGCTACAATTTGAGACTGATCAGTTGGTGCCATGTGGCTAAAACTGTGCAGTGTCCTCTGAATGAGTCAGTCCATGGACCCTCACCCAGTGTTTCTCAAACTTGGATCATGATTGAACCACCTTACTACTTCAGCCATACCCATTTATCTTTTGTACTATTAGCTGCTTAATTTTTAAAAATCAAACAAGTTTTAACTTACTCATAAAGGCAATTGTATACTAACAGCACAAGCAGAAAACCACAATCAATTGTCATTAAAAGAAGCTCCCACAGTTCCATCAAGGGCACAGTTCACTCACATAGCAACAGACGAAAGAGAATCACAATTTGGGAAAGACTCAACTAGCCAACTCTATCACCTCCACTGATCAGGAAGGGAGCTGGGGAATAATAATAGAACATTGTAGTCAATTCAAGACTGGCTTGACTTAGCATAAATAATCTAAAATTAAATTGGGCATGTGACCCATATATCACGAGGGTGTCCTCTGAGTCCCATGGTATCCGTGTTGGCCAGACCTCCCAGGCTAGGCCGGGCTTGGAAGCATTTGTTTCATTGTCTGCTTTTTAATAGAATCAGATGGCTTTCTTGAAAAATTGAAATCCTGGGAGGATCAGGAGAAGAATAAGGAGAAAAAAATGATTTGGGGTGAATAATATTAAAGATACGGGAAAAGAAGGAAAACACAAAGGTACGGCAAGGAATCATAAAAGCAGAGCATGTGCAACCAGAAACCAACTTGGTAGCAATTACACTCTGCTCTCCTAGAACAATTTTTGCTTATTGGACAGGCACAAACCTGGAAATATTATTTGTACAGAATAAAGAATATAAAAATCTGAAATGTTAACTGTTCTTAACTATGTAAACTAAATCAAAATAGCAGCACACTTCAGAAGAGATAGGTATTCTTTTGTTTGGAAGGTCTGGGTAGAGGCAGATTAAATTTCGGATCCCAGGGGCACCTGGGTGGCTCAGTCAGTTAAGTGTCTGCCTTGGGTCCTAGGATCAAGCCCCACGTCAGCAGGGAGTCTGCTTCTCCCTTTCCCTCTGCCCCTCCCCCTGCCACTTGTGCTCTCGAGCACTCTCTCTCAAATAAATAAATAAAATCTTTTAAAAAATAACAATAATAAATTTCAGATCCTATGAATTTTTTTTTAATTTTGATGCTTTGGGATCATGTTATCAGAATGATATTGATAATGACAAAGACAATAACAATTTCTGGCATTATATAATTTTATATAACTCCAGTCCTTTTATTGACATATGCTAGACTATTCAACAGACTCTCCAATTTAGCCCATATCTCTTGAGCTAATCAAATTTCATTCTTCTTTCCCTGGTTTATTTCATGCTCCTACCCAGTGTATGTTTGCTCCTTCAGTTATATTTACCATTGGAAGTATAGCTGAAAAATGCATGCACACACTTCATTTACCACTTCTCCTGCCAAAAACCTGCAGTATTCCAAGCCTGAAGCCAGGGTCTTCCTCCCAACACTCATGATTCCTCCAGACAAATCCACCTACAAAAGAAGAGAAGGACCAGAGAGTGCAGCACTCTGCAGCCCAGTCACCAGATGGATACCAACCATGGTTGGACCCTGCCAAACTTAGGACTGGGAACCTAGCTACCGCCCTCTTGGTATTTCTGCCATTTCCAGGCTATGTGGCTCATAAAACTAGCCCTAGGCCATTCGTGTTCTTGCTTGGAATTCTGATGGAACTGAATGAAAAGAACCCCAGTCCCCATATAACCACTGACAGTTCCTTGGCCACTGACCATCATTGAATCCTGTGTAGAGGACATTTTTCAACATGACTCAGAATAATCTTTTAGAACAAAGTGTCCTATGAGTAATATCAAACTCATTTAAAATGACGGTGACTTATGGAGCTCGTTTAGGGATTAGCAGCTAAAATAACTCATAACACAATTAGTTCTTTGAATTATAGGCTTTGTTTCAACTAAAGAAATGGGAAAATTTTTACTGGAAGTAACTCCAATAACCATATCAAGACAAAAAGACCCAATGCAAAGATAATTTTCACTCTTATTTTTTCCTAAGGAAACTTACTACCCTGGGATTTCACTTATGAAATCTATTAGTTGAGAGATTCTGTCCTCAGTTATATCAAAATGGTACGTATTTCAATCAAATAACATCAGCACATGTTTGAGTGCCTACTTTTGGAAGGCACAAACTGAGGCAATAGAAGAAACAGAAAGATGTGTAATGCAGGTATGTATCCTCTGGCTATTGATAACTTAAATTAAGTTTGTCAAGTAAAATACAGAATGCCCAGATAAATGTGAGTTTCACATAAGCAATGAATCATTTTTTAGTATACATATTTAGTGTAAGTATGCCCCATATAGTATTTGGGATATACTTATATTTTTTAAATCTTCATTCTTTATCTGAAATTCAAATTTAACTGAGTGTTTTGTATTTTCATTTGCTAAATCTGAAAACCCTGTCTATAAAAGAAGAATAATTTAACAAATAGTTACTGAGTGCCAATTGTGTGCTGATGATTGGTCTTGATGCTGAATGGAGAAAGGTCAGACAAAAGTCCCTATTCTCATGGACCTAAAAGTCTAACAATAAATAAGAAAACAAAGAAATAACTACAAAAACGTGCTGTGAAGGAAATCAGAAGAGAGCCGTGCAGTGAAGAATCAGAGGGGTGAACATCCACAATGGATGAACTTGTCACCTGCAGGATGAAGAGTCGCTAGCTAGAGGAAGATTGCAGGAGAACCTTCCAGTTCGAGCAACGTCATATGTGAAGGCTCTGGGGTAGGGTGGAGTTTGCTGTATCAAAATTCAGTGTGGCAACAATCCTCACTTCACTGCAAGACTGTTTTGTCCATTACCAGACAATTGTCCCTCTAGCACCTCCCGGTCAGCCAAGAATTGAGACAACAGAGACTTCTCCCACATATTTCCAACCCTCCCTTCTCCCCACCAGCATTAAAAATCACCGACTAAGAGGAACCAGTCACACCAAGCAGTGTGGGCCATGCTATGGGGTCAACCTTTAAATGAGTGATTAAACAATAATACTCTCAGTAATTAAGAGACAAGAATCAAATGAGAAAAAAGGCCACCTCAGCACTGCTTATCGGCCAAGTTCATGTTCTAGGCAGCTCTGAGGCCAGAAGCAGACAAGCTCACAGTTGGCCTCTTGGCTTGGAAGTTCATCCCAGAGACCGAGAACTCAAGACTTGAAGGCCGCAAAGAGAAGCAGGGAAAACAGGCCCTGGGCCAGTCATAGGAATGGGGTGAGCCCAGGCTCATTGCCACAAAAGACTGTGTATCCATGGGCGGGGGGGCTAAAACGCACCCAGAAAGCCCTTTGCTCAACACATGAACGTGGCTTGGTGTTCTGGTAGGCACAAGGCTGGTCCCCTGTGAGTCCCCAGAGTGAAGACAGAGAAGCAGGGCCATGTATCCTCCTCTCCATCAATCCGCTCTCTCCCCATATGAGTCTGGGAAGTAGACCTCTGCACTTCACTATGGGATGCAAAATAACCAGCAATACAAGTCTACTTTAGCAAGTCCAACTTTAAAAACCCAGATGTATTGAAAAGATTAATGGGAAAGAATGATATGGTTTGGTTTAGATAATGAGTCTTGCTTTATGACAAAATTTGCCAAGAGGTTTACTGATGCTAGAGCAGGGGGACTCAGGGCCCCGGATGACCTCTCCCCTTGTCTCCTGTTGCTGTCCGTGTACCTTGACCAGCTCTCATCCCTTGCTACCATTGCAAACACATCTTACATTTGCTTATGTTGTTCTCTGGGCCTAGAAGGCCTTTCTCTACTTGTGTGCTTAGAAAACTCCTATTGATGGGGTGCCTGGGTGGCTCAGTCGTTAAGCATCTGCCTTCAGCTCAGGTCATGATCCCGGGGTCCTGGGATCGAGCCCCACGTTGGGCTCCCTGCTCCTTGGGAAGCCTGCTTCTTCCTCTCCCACTCCCCCTGCTTGTGTTCCCTCTCTCGCTGTATCTCTCACTGTCAAATAAATAAAATCTTTAAAAAAAAAAAAAAAGAAAACTCCTATTGATACTTCAAAGCTCAACTCAAATATTCCCTTCTCTGTGAAGTCTTCCTTGCTGCTTGAGCCCCACTTCCTAATACATCACCTCCATGCCCTGACATGCACACTCACACAGGCATGAATCCTCAGTCTCTTTCTTAGGATCTGGAGTAGTATTTTATTCCTCTATTGCACCATAGTATTTTGCAATTCCTCTATTGCCATACTGTATTACCCAGTTAGCTGGTTACATCCTTCTTCCTTCACTTAACTGTGAACTCCTTACAAATTAAGATCATTCATCCTGATCCTGTGTTAACACAAACAAGACACATAGTATGTGCTCAATAAATACAGAAAGAAAGGAAGACACAGAAAGAAGGAAAAAAAAAGGGAAAGAAAATAGAAAATTAAGGAAAAATAACTTTCCTATTGAATTTAATATGTTATTAAAAATCACAAAAGTCTTAATAAAACCTAACATTTGAAGAATGCATCTGTCATTTAAAGGAATGTAAAATTATATGGACATTCTTTTTTTAATATGCAAGAAATGTGTTGCTGATGATTATTCACAGGTCAGGGTTTCTCCTGCTAGAAATGAGGCTAAATCACGGACTCTGCTCTAACGAGAATATGGAAGGAAAGAGGAAAATTTCTCTCTCCCAGGAATTTGGGGAACAGATGCCTGTCTCAGCACACACAAAAAAATTGGCTAGTCTCTGGAGCCAAATTTATATTTGTTTGTTCTGCAAATGAATTATAATAAAATCTTAACATATACATACTTTATACTTATTTTAAATCATACGACATTTTTTTTTATGAGCAACACTGTTTTTAACCTATTTCTGATTTTTATTCCCTGGCTAGCTCTACTATTACCAAGACAAGAGCATAAAAGAAAACTGAGGGAAAATGGAGTGTAAAAAAAAAAAAATCCAGTGAAAATATTTTTAATTTTTTCTACCAATTATATGTTGGGTTATGTTATAAAAGATCACATAGGGCACACTTCATGAAAATAACTAAAAAAAATAATAGTTTCATCTTTCAGGCTGAAAAATCAGATGTTAATGATGAGGTAAAAAACGAAGTTACCTAGTGAAGGTGGAGTTCAGGAGGTCTTATTAGTAGCTCCGTATTACAATGTAGAAACGTCTTTATGTAGACTAATCATATTGCAAGTCCAGAGGAGATTTACAATCTGATTTGCCACAGAGAACTCCATGTAATCTTCGTTGAGGAGTGACACCATTTTATCTTTGCACGATTCCCTGTTTCTCACACAAGTAATTCTGTCCTTTCTACATTGTCAACTCTGACAGGCTGATTTAATCTGCAGGATTCTGAATGCCTCTGACCACTGCAGCGAGTCATTAACCTTGACTCGCATAATTGAATTCAAGGTTGATTGCCTGTGACCCTCTGTGCTGAGGTCTTCTAAATGTACATATTCATTACGGGCGGCCTCACTAAACGGATTGCACAGGGAAAGCTGTAGCAGTCTGCCTGTTTGGTATGCAGGGGGCGCAGAGGGCACTAATTGCATGTTAGAGCTGAGGATTAGATTATGAAACGAGTGAGAAAATGAAGATAGATCCTCTGACACTGTCAGATTAGGGGCAGCAACGTGCGGGAATATGACATTGAAATTTACAGTGACATTAACAGAAAGAAAATTAGAAACAAATAGACATTGGACATTTTTTGAAAACCTTCATATTTTCTACCATCACCTAATAAACAGGATATGGGAGCTAAAGCCTGTATCTTTTCTCATTTGCATAATCGCAGCAGAACAATGGAATTTTTAGGAAGCTTTTTTGAAGACTAGGAAATCACATTATGGTCACTTTCACATTGCATGTTATGCAATACCTAGGCCTTTACACACCGAATGCCATTTTGAGTTGCCAAGAAAAGACATTCACACGACTTCAGTAAACCCGGAGCATATACAAATGTTTAAGTGTTCAAAATTATTGCAAACAATTCTATCAACCAATGCTATACGGTTCAATTTTAGCAAAGCCAGCTTATAAAATTATCACTATTTCTACTTTTTTATTGATTTTGTGTCACTTCATAGTTAAAACAGGGGCCTGCTTATTCAAATCAAGCAAGTCTTCGAGCACACAGGCAGATGCTTAAGATACTAGCAAATAGTTCTACAAATGGCTTCCATTTTCCAGAAGCAAAGGTCTCCACTGTTACAAGCACACCAACAAACAACTTGGTCAGAGGTGAGGCTGTGTATACATTTCAGGGACCTCGTTCTTTCCCATTTAGGTGTGAGAGGCTACTGGAGCAACTTTTCCTCATGCTTTTGCCAGTTGTTTTAGGATTTATTTCAGAGGAAAGGGCAGCCTGTCTTTCTTGAAAACAAAAACATACAAAACTTAATGGCATAGGACGTTTCAAAACAAAAAACAAAAGCCCGTGGTGTTTAATCGCAGCTAGAAATGAGTGTTAAGTTGGATAAAAGTTAAAGATTATCTCTGGAGAAGCCAAGTTCAGTTTTGTTTTGTTTTGCTTTTGCTTTGTTTTTGAAACAAGCCCACAGAGTGGTCCCTGGGGTTCTGTAAGATAATACTCCGGAAATGTTCTACAGCATTTTTAAATGGTTAACTTAGTTAGCTTGCATTGATCTTTTAAAATGAAATTTATTTTTGCTACTTCAATAAACTCTAAATGGAAAGAGAAGTAACTTCCTAATAATTACGCCTTATTGGGAAGTCCCTCCCAGTGTAAGCAGTGAACTCATGAACCAAGCCTTGCGGTAAAAAGAAAAAGCCCACGGATGACTTCGGTGCTTGGGAACATTCATGCTTTTCAGAGCCTGCATGGATGATCTCCAGTGCACCTTCCTGAATGCACTGAATGATTACCTACTAAGAGTTGTATTTAATACCTGTCATCCAAATTTATTAAGTACATAATTAAGTCACCTTTCAAGTGAACCAACATTATTTTTTCTTTTAATCAAAGGCAATAAGGAATGCTGGTGTTCATGCTCCGGTACTTAACACGTGTGTCAAGAAGACTCCAATACCAGCTCTGTGGCATTGGGCCAATCACTCTCCATTTTAGATTGGCATACCTCAAGGTTTTTATGAAAATAGCTGCAAAATGTTACCTGATTTCAAGTATTATTAAGATTACTAACACTGTTTGTTATCTCTCATTGCTCAACAAACTGCCCCAAAACCTGGTAGCTTAACACCACAATAATTTGTTACAATTCCTGATTCTGTGAGTTGTCAGTTGAGACAGTTCTTCTGCTGGTCTAGCCTGGGATCTTTCATGAGGCGGCCATCATCTCTCTGGTGCCTTGACTGAGGTTAAATGATCCAAGATGGCCCTAGTAACATGTCTTGCAGTTGGTGCTCACGCTTAGCAAAGACCTCAGTCTATTCCCATCTATTCCTCAGTCCATGGCCTCTCATCCTCTAACAGGCTAAAATGGACTTTTTCACAACACAAGGGTGTCAGAGTTCCAAGAGGATAAAAGCAGATGCCACAGCCCCCTTAAGGCCTTGGCTCTGGAACCCATACAACATCATTTTGGCCATACTCTATTAGTCAAAGAAAGTCTCAAGGCCAGCCCAGATCCAAGAGAGTAGAGAAACAGACTCCAGTTCTTGATGTGAAAGTGGCAAAGTTACATAGCCAAAGGGCATAGACACAGGGAGACTTGATTCATTCAGGGCCATCACATCATAACAATCTACCCACTAAAATATATATGGTAATAATGCCACATTCATGTAAAAAAACCCTCTAATTTGTTGATATTAATTTGTGTCTTCTGGTACTGCCAAGGTTGAAGTTCCTTGCCGTCCTCCTCTCCCTATGTCTCACTCAGTGTGTAGATTGTTAACCTGTGGTCACTGAACCATAGGGCTTGATCCTAATTCTGATTCTGACAGGAATCTATGGACGCCAATACGGATTTCCCCTCTACTAGCTTTGCCATCAGCATTTGGAACCGCTACATGCACATATGGCACAGTGATTGAACTTATCAAGCTTTGGGGGCACCTGGGTAGTTCAGTCAGTTAAGCATCTGCTTTCAGCTCAGGTCATGATCTCCAAGTCCTGGGATGGAGTCCCGCATCGGGCTCCCTGTTCTGCGGGAAGTCTGCTTGTCCCTCTCCCTCTGCCCCTCCCCCACACTCGTGTGCACGCTCTCTCTCTCTCTCAAATAAATAAAATTAAAAAAAAAAAAAAACCGGTCAAGTTTATTAAAGCCAAGAAGCATAGATTTAAATCCCAACTCCATTAGTTACTATCTAGGTAGCCTTGGGTAAATTACTTCATCTCTCTAAACCTCAGTATCACCATCTGTAAAAGGGGACCAACAATAGTAACTAGCTCATAGTTGACACACACAGTGGGTGCTTAACATGATAGCTAACATGATAGTTTTTTGTTGTTTATTTTTACTGGAGTTTTTTTACCCAACTTTATTGAGATATAATTGACATATAACATAGTGGAAGTTTAAGGTGAATGATGTGATGATGTGATATATGCATTTGTTGTGAAATGATTACCACAATAAATTTAGGTAACTTATCCATCACCTCACATAGTTATCTCTGTGTATATGTGTGTGTGGTGAGAACTCTTAAGATCTACTCTCTTTTATCAACTTTTAAGCATACAATACAATGCTGTTAACTACCGTCCCCATATTGTACAGTAGATCCCTGGAACTCATTCATCTTGTAACCAGAAGTTGTATTCTTTGACCACATTCCCCCATTTCCCTCAGCCCCACAACCCCTGGCAAATACCAATCTCCTCTCTGTTTCTATGAGTTCAGTTTTTTTAGATTCTACATATAAGTGAGATCACACAGTATTTGTCTTTCTCTGTCTTATTTCACTTAGCATAATGCCCTCAAGATTCATCCATGATGTTGCAATTGGTAAGATTTCCTTCTTTTTATGGCTGAATAATATTCCACTGTGTACATGTACCACAATTTATTTATTTATTCACCTGGTAGCTGTTATTAGTGGTATTTGCATCTGGACCAACATGGTGTATTGTTCTGGAGACCCAGGCTTGTCACTTGTCAAGGAGCTGAGATACAATCTGAGTTACTTATTCTATAATTTAAAATATACTTTAACCAACATTTTAATACTTATCAGATAGTTAATAACAGTGATATGAAAAAAGAAAGCTCCCTCACCTCTGAGGCTGCCCTAAAGCCAAAGGTAATGACGTGCAGCTGGCCCACTGAGCACCCATCCTAGATCTCATGAGACACAGGTGGGCGGCTTCTGCTTCCCTTTCTTGCAATAGGATATGTGCATGTGTCCTAACTGAAATATGACACTAGCCCTACACTTGTCCAACAAATGGCTTAGATCATCCACATTCTCTCCAGCCCTGCTTCGAGTGTCATATCTTCATCATAATGATCACCCATCGTGATTGTTTAGTATTCGACTTCCTGTCAAGGCAGAACAAAAAATGTGAAAGAATTTTGAAAACTATGTTGATGAGGTATGTTATTATTATTATCTATTATTTAAGACAGCCTCATCTTTTCCTTAGATGGAACAAGGAAAAGCCCGGGTTGCCACTTTCCTGGCACTTCCACAGTCTCTACCACTCTTTACTTTGAAAATGAGTCATCCTGGATCCAAGGTCAACAAGTCTCATGACACCAAGGAAACCAGCCAAATACTTATGAAAAGCAATTGTTGAGATTTTTACGTTTTAAAATTAACTGAAATGACAACAAATGCATCGTGAGTTACTATACCCTTAAAAGGCATACAACAACTACTGACATTCAGTAAATGTTCATGGCATTTAAGACAGCAAAGAAAGAAAGCCTGGTGCCCATCTGGATTAAATAATGCTGCCTTGGGTTTATCCAGCACCTAACCTAGACTCAAAGAGACTCGGAGCACCTTATAAAATGTGTGCTCAGGGCCTGGGCCCCCACCATGAGACCTTAACCACTAGCCTGGAATGTGCTAGAGAAGAAGAAAATGGTTATGACCACTCACACTCCAAAGAATACCCCTCTTTTCTTCCTACAGGATACCCACACCCTCCTTGATACCATCCACACCCATCCTTGATACCTGAAGGAAAGTCAGCTCCAAGCAGCTCCCTCTACACCCACCCACAAGCATCCTGCCTGTCATCACGAATCACTTGTTACTTTCAATTTGTGCGGGGGTTTTCTCTGGTTGCTGTTAATGTTTGCTTTTTTATTTATTTGTACTATTTGGAGGATGAAGAAGGGAGAACAGAAGCCAGAATTTAAATGGGTAAGAGACAAGAATACAGGTAGCTAAATTCAACAAAAATTAAAAAATCAAAAATAGTTTTCATGCCTTTGACCAAAGATGACTTTTCCTCTCTACATCTCTTCCAAGCAAGTGTGCAGTGGCATAATATAAGGCAAAAGGATTTTCTCAAGGTAATGACTTTGCAAGGCATTAGTTATCATAGCACCCAGTAAGTGAGAAGTTACAAGCTAGAGTACAGGGTCCCTGTCCTTTAGTAATTTATGTTCTTGTGGGGAAACTGGACATCAAGAAGTAAATAGCAACTGGTTGGCATGTGATGAGAGCCAATGGATGGGGCAGACAGCAAATGCTACAGGCAATCCATGGAAGGAGAGCAGCATTACCTAGCAGGTGGTGGGAGAATTACCAGGACAGGTATGTCTTGAACCAGACTTCGAAACAAGGGTGGTACATAGGCAAGAAGAGAGGAGAAAAGAGGGCTTCACAAGAAATAGAATTGCATGTGTTTATATTTGCATAACCATAAGGTTACCAGTTGCCCTAGAACAGAATTTTCAGAGGCAAGTGATGGGATAGATGTCATTCGTTAAAAGCAACACTGTAAGGTGTTTGGATCCCATTATCTCACTCACTATTCATAATCCTCTGGGGCAGACAAGTGACACAGAGATTAGGTGCTGTGTGTAGGGTCATCAGCCAGTAAAACGCAGAAGCAAGACAAGAATCCCGGCTTTCTGACTCGCTTTGTCATAGGGTTTTTGTGAGGCGTGGGTGAGGTAAATTGGGCGAAGTGCCAAGAACACTGCCTGGAGCATAGTAAGCCCTGAAGGAACGTTAGCTATTGTTGCTATTTTTGTCATTTTTATTATTCCAGATCTGAGGGCAAGGTAAGGAGTCTGAACTTTGTCCTCTCAGACACTTGTGTCCTTCCTCACATTGTCAAATCTGGCCTGTTCGGACTATTAGGATGCTTTCAGCAGCAAGGAGCAGAAAACAAGACAATAAAGAGACTATATCAGCTTGCGTATCTGAAATTTCCAAAACGAGTTTGAGCAGAGCTGTGACTCCCTTTCTCTGCAGTTCTCCAAATTCTGCCCTCCTTGATTTGTCTACCTTATCCTCAGGACAGCTTTCCCATGGAGGGGGGAAGAAATGGCTACCTGCCTCCCTCTGAAGGCCTCCCATCCACATACAAGACTGCCCAGAAAGAATGAGGGTTGTTTCCTTCCAGCACTGAGGGAAAATCCTAAATTGCACTCTGATTGGACCATCTTAGGTCATGTGCCTAGACCTGAACCAATCACTGTGGCAGGGGGTTGGGACTCCACGGATGAGCTTCGCCCACTCGGGGTCTTTTCCTAGCCCACCCATTCCCCGGGGCTACTCCAGGACCGGAGAGGAAGAGGAGGACGCATCGCAAAGTCCTCCTAGCTGGATGCCACCTCTAATATCACTGACTGAATATTTTTCTTTAAAATAACCCTCTTTTAAACAATCATTATTTCATTCTAAGCCTTAATATCTGTAAAATCACAGGTGTAACAGCTGTTTCTTATTTAAAGTAAATAACTATGAAAAATTTTCAAACTGGTTCTCCAACTACAAATATCATCCCACTTATATCACTGCTGAAGGCTTATGTTCTGAGTTCCGTCTTCAGATTTCCATTCCAGAACTCTCTAATCTCAAGACCATATTTATACCCACGGCCAGTTTTTTTCCATTCTTTCCGAGTAACATTTTCTATGCTCTGTCTGGCCGAGATGGAAAAAACGCAATATCCAACACACTGCAAAACCAGCATAACTGTTGCCTAGTTGACTTTGCAAACAAAGGAGAGAAAAAATAAAAAATATATCCATTACATTGTGAAGCCAGCACCACTGTTTCCTGGTTGACTTTGCAGGCAGAGAGGGCCATGGCTTAGATGGCTGGAGTCAGTGGCAGAACCTCCTGCAGCAGCCTGTGAAAAGACAGGCTTGGCCAACCTTGACGTTATGGTTCCAGTCTTCTAATAAAAACATTCCATAGGAAATGGCTGCTGGTGAAGATAATGGCAGGAAAGACAGTGAGAAGAATTGGGACAGCGGGCCTGGAGGAAATTCTGAAACCATTACATCCATGTCATAAACTATCCTAGCAATAAGGCATAACTTTATAAGCAGGCAGGAGCCCAGAATAAGGATAAGGAACCCAGGAATTAAATTTACAACATCCATCAGGGTCATGGAATTTACTGCAAACCCCTCCTTTCTCTTAGTAGCTGTGGATCAGGCTCAGCAAGAGTTTCCCAGGCCAAAGCAAGCAGCCGCAGCCCCAACCAAAGAGTACTTTCTTTGGACCACTAAGGAATTCTTTCTCTCTAAGAATACAAGCTTAAAATCTTCATCAAAGGGATGAGATAGCCAAACCCAGCCCTCACATCCCAGGAAAGGGCAGGCATGCCAGCCTTACCATAGAGAAAGCATACTTGGTGAACCGCACTCTAGGCTCAGAATCAAGAAATAGTATCCTGGCCCTCCCACTTACAATTGGTGTATCACTGACTGTTGGCTGCTCACAGGTTCTGTCTGTAAAGAGGGATTTGGCCTCATGGGAGCGAATTAAGGTAACCATGAGGAACCTTAAATATACAATGAGACAGGTTATTCTTATTATTGAAGACTACAACCAAAATTAGATTTTGAGGGGCACCTGGGTGGCTCAGTCAGTTAAGCATCCCACTCTTAATTCAGCTCAGGTCATGATTTCAGGGTCATGAGATCAAGGCCCGCATCGGGCTCCATATTCAGTGGGGAGTCTGCTTGAGATGCTCTCCCTCTCCCTCTGCCCCTCTCCCCACTTACACATGCTCTCTCACGCACACATGCTCTTGCTCTCTCTCTCAAATAAATAAGTAAATCTTTTTAAAAAGTAGATTTTAAAGAAACATGTGAAAAGATACTTCCTTTAACAAAAAACTTCAAAATCTGGCAATATATTTAAACCAAATTGACATCCTCCCTGTCACGTATACACCCACCCACACGCACATGCATCACCAAGTCCTCTCTCATAACCACCTCATGTGTCCCGCCTCAGGAATGGATCCCACCACTATCTCTGCAGGATGGCTGTACAAGCATCTTCCCCATCTCTCTACCTCAGGTTCCACTCCATTAGAAACCTGCCTCCCTACTGCTTCCAATGGAATCTCAATCAAATGTAAATATGATCCTGTCCTTCCTCTGCTTAAAACACTAAGTGGGTCCAAAGCTTCCAGAGAAAGTCAAAATCCACCCCCCCAACACCAAAGCTCTCTGTGACACCACTTGCTGTTCATCACTCATCTCCCTCTACTCCCTCCCCTCCGCCCCCACCCCATGCTCTCTTCCTTTCCATTGTATGAACTGCAGAAAGCAGCACTGTGTTCTTAGGCCTCCATCCTCCACACATGCTGCCATCTACAAAGAATATTAATTCCTGCTTGTTTTTGAAACTCAGTTCCAAGAAACTGTCACACACATGGACACACACACACACACACACATCTGGTTTGGGTTCCTCTTCTTAGCGAGTCCCTACAAGACTTCCTGTATGCTTGTTCAATGCATCAAATCAACAAAGTGTCCCATAAGGTTTGACCTAGTCTCCTCTTTCATTTAGTTATAAGCTCTTTGAAGGCAGGAATTGTTTCATTTGACTTGGAAATATAGTATCTGGCCTAGCCCAGTATCTGGCATATATTCAATAGTTGTGGTTCTCTGGGTTAATCAGTATTTTATAGAGTGCTAGGGTAAGGAATTTGATATCCAATTTTAAATATGTTATTTGGTATAAGTTTGCTACTACTTCCTCAATATTAGGTGCCATTTTTATCAGTCATTCTTCACTAAAAAGGTGGGAAACATTTACTCCATGTTGAAAGGTGAAAATCTGGTTGTAACACTCCCCTATATCTTACTCTAAACTGACACAAATAAACAAAGCCTAGGAAAAAGGGTACACATTTCCTTGTAAAGTTGAAGACTTATAAAGTGATAGCTGTCACGTGAGCTTGAAAAAGACACTTTAGTAATTTCCTGGGACTTGCAATTAGGAAAAGGACCAGATCGTAAAATATAACTCACAACCCTTTGAAACTTTCTGCTTACAGATTAGTCTCCTCGCCTTAAACCCAAGGTTTCTTGCTCAAAGAAAGCTAGAGCAAAGCACTTTGAGCTCTTAGGATGAAAAGAACTTTAGAACTGCAAAGCATTGTTTGGATTCTCCTGCAGACGTGTTATGCCTTTGCTGCCATATGATTCCACTTTGGATTGGTATCTGCCCCATCTTTCATGGATCCAGCATTGCTCCATTTCTAGCCTCCAGTCCTCTCTAGACTCGGGTCTCCCGGGTGGGCCTTCTTCTGAAGTCACCTGATGTGCCAGTCCAAGATGGTTGCAGTATCAGCCTTGACATGCAGCCCTAAATCTTTCAGACATCTGTAAACAGCACTCTGCGCTTTCCCTCATCATTTTATTTTGTCTACAGAAAAGGTTAAGCACAGTGAATGTTGTTGTTGGTGTTTTTGATTTGAAGTTTTTCTATGGTAGCAAATAGTGTTCATGGTTTTATCCCTTCATGATTCTCCAAAATCTAAGCCATTAAATCTCCTTTGGAAAACAACTGCTCTTAATATCTGCTGGATTTTCTTTAGTGAGCGTTAAGGTCAAAATCTGAATTCTAAATACAGAAAATCATTAAGTCGGTGCATTCTCAATGATATGTGGCATTTTTAGTCTCTCTGTTTCATCTGGTTCCATTCATGCAACTTATTCACATATCCATGCACTCAACAAAGATTTATTGGGCAACAATATTCAGAAATTATTGTGTTACACGTTGTAGATACCCAAAGGGGATGACGCCCTCCCTGACCTTAATCAGCTTATGGCTTATAGTAGAAATAGATAGGCAAACAATTACCACATAATATCCTGTATGACTACAGAGGGGGCACCAGGTACCATCGGAGCAGTAACAGAGGCCTGAACTTTTGGGGGAGGCAATAGTGGGGTGAGGAAAGGGGTCAATTCAGCATCCCAAGAGAAAGAATGACGCTTGGAGGACCAACAGATGCTGGCCATGAGAAGGGTAGGAAGAGCAAAACAGAGGAGAGACAAGAGAGAATATGCACAAAGATTCAACAGTGGGAGCACAGAGTTCTGCCTTGCTTGAACAGAATGGCAGTGATGCTGCTGGGCATGTAATTATGGGGCTGGTCAGAAAGTGTTTGATAGCCCATGTAAGAAGTTTCCATTCTCTCAGGCAGGAGATAGGAGCCACTGCAGGATTTTGAGCTGGAGAATGACCAAAGGAGATCTTTGTGATAGAAATAGCACTCTGAGGGTGAATGGAGGGCAAACTGGAAGTAGGTGAGATTAAAGACATCAAGTCAAGGGTGTGGTAGTGATAATCTGTGAAAGAGAAGACAAGGGCCAGAACAAAGGCAGCAGCAATGGGAGTGAGAGGGGAACAAGAATGGAGAGAGACTTAGCCCGGAAGGGCAGCATCTTGCAGGGGAGTCAATATGGAAATTCCAAAGAGGACCCATGAGAAGATTGCAAAGTGGAGCCACCCTATCAGGGTGATGGTTAAGATCATCAGGACCTGGCCATCTTTGGGAGAGGAATTTCAGGAGGAGGAAGTGAGTCTCAGTCCTTCTCTACTTCACAAGAGATAATTGCTTGAATCATTTCCCAGGTTCACACATAGCAGGATTTAGCACCTAGATTCACCAAAACCCAGATCAACACATTTACCTATTTATTATTTGTGCAACAAATAATATAGGATTTTTTGGGGGGGGGGGTGTCAGTATTTCCATGCTCTGCAAATCAACTCAGTTGGATTGGAATTCTTTTACCCCCAGTTCTCCTCTGATTACAGGATACTGCTAAGAGGTGAGTCACCAGTGAAATGTCTCAGTTGTCTAAAGATGGCCATCTTGTCAGGCTTTTAAAAAGGCACATTAAGGGTGCCTGGGTGGCTCAGTCGTTAAGCGTCTGCCTTCAGCTCAGGTCATGATCCCAGGGTCCTGGGATCGAGGCCCACATTGGGCTCCCCGCTCAGCGAGAAGCCTGCTTCTCCCTCTCCCACTCCCCCCTGCTTGTGTTCCCTCTCTCAGCTGTGCCTCTCTCTGTCAAATAAATAAATAAAATCTTAAAATAAAAAAGACACATTATTCTTTGTCATCATTCATCAGCACAATTTAGCTTCCTTTTATACCAACCTATAGAAACAGATCTTACAAAGTGATGAAGATCTTACAAAGTATGCTCTCAAATCCTTGAAATACTTTAGAAAGTTTGCCTTATTCCAATGCAATGACTTTTTTTTTTTTTTTTTAGTGCAATGACTTTAGAATTTTGATAACACAGTTAGGAAGTGGTTACTTGCCATGTGCACTCTTGTGTAACACTCTTTTGTATAAAGAAATCAAAACTATCTGATCCCAGAATTACTGTTTCCTTGATTTCCCTAAAAGGGAGAATTGTGCTTAAAAGATTTTTTCCCTTTTATGTATAATTTTAATTTTTTTATTCAGAAGTGATGGTAAACCTCAGGCACCAAGTAAAGCAAGTGGCACATTAAGTTTAAACCCCAGAGAGTAGAAACAAGGTACAGATCTTGGAAGTAATGTGTTCATGGACAAGTCTAGAATCATGGCAGTTATGAGTTAGATTCATAAACCCAAGCTCATTGTTGTAATTGTTGTACCAATTCAACTAGCACCTACCAAAAAAATTTTTTAATTCCCTGGAAAAGTGCTGATTGCAAGGGAGCTGCATAGTTTTAGAAAGAGATGCCTAATTGTAATCCAGATCAGAGATTTTTTTTTTTATTGAAATAGGGCCTAAAAGAAAAATTTAAAGCTTGCGTTTGCTTTAAGCCAACTAAAACACATGCTAACTTTAATTTGCATTTTTATACAAATAGTATTGGGTACAGAAACAGCATAATTTTGCATTGGCAAATTTTCTCTGTATTCTTCTTTGATAAATTATTCTCTTGAAGGTATTTTTCAACTCCTACAATTTAAAATTTTTTAGATGAGTAATTCTACCTTCCATACAAAAGACAGGCTTTCCATTTATAAGCCTGTTACCTAGAGGCACAATTAAAATGGAAACATTAAATAGAAATAAAACATAATTCTTCGGCTCTTTTCATCCACCAGCTGGCTCATTTCATAGACTCCCTCTTCGGTGAGTTCCAAATACATTAGTAGTTAGTCCATCACCTATTTGCATATCCTTCAAATTATAAATTTAATTGTCCGAGTTCCAATTCAGGTAATCCTAAATGTTTTCATTTTATAAACAAAGCTTTTCTTGTGACTGTGAACTGGGACTTTGGATCAAATTTCTTAATCAGTGTTTTCTCCAGATAGAACTTCCCATTTCCCCAGCCTATAAGAGTTCTTCATGGAGCCCTCCTGTTCTCTCCCTGGCAGTGTGCCCATCTCAAAAATTCACCAATCACTGGAAATTTCTCTACAGCATCTCAGGAAAGCTTTTGCATTAAGAATAAACTTAAAGGGGCGCCTGGGTGGCTCAGTCATTAAGCATCTGCCTTCGGCTCAGGTCATGATCCCAGGGTCCTGGGATCGAGCCCCGCATCGGGCTCCCTGTTCTTTGGGGAGCCTTCTTCTCCCTCTGTCCCTTCCCCTGCTTGTGTTCCCTCTCTCACTGTGTCTCTCTCTGTCAAATAAATAAAATCTTAAAAAAAAAAAAGAATAAACTTAAAAACTAAAATGTCCCTTTTTTTCTAGTCTAAGGAAGAGTAATACTGATTGCCTTTATTTATTTTTATTATTAGGCACCTCGAGCTGCCTCTGATGAAACTGTACTGCACTGATTCAAATATGTGGTGTTGTGACACCATGGTTATGATTTTCTGATGTTTTTCTGCAACTCTAACCATATGTAATTTTGAATTAAATGAAAGTTAAGTACTAAAACATTTTGCCCAAAGGGAATTCGGATTCTCAATGTGCTTTTAATAACTGTTTGTGAAACATTTAGGAAAATCTATGGCAACACATTTAGGAAAAAAATCAAATTACTATTGCCTTAAGATGTTATTCTAATGTCTAAACTTTATGAAACATCCTGTGTGGCCCAATTGTTGAACTAATCTAGTCAGTAATACTTCAGAACATACTGTATATATAGGACCTAAATTTAATTTGTATATATTTTTTAATAATGCTTCTTTAGGATATTTCTTTAAAACTCACTGAAAATGTTGTGGATGGTGCAAAAGATGTTTCATCAAATATTTCTGGAAAATTGCAAATAGAGTCTAATTAGAAAGCATTAAAATTAATTAGTGGAATCAGATTAAGAACCATGAAACAACCACTTCTTAAAAAAAAAAAAAAAGTACTAGAGGTCTCAAGACTTCTGCCAAATCTAAAATAAAATGTCATGGTGTACCCAGGGCCTAAGGTAGACAAATGAGATCTTCACTGGAAAGTGGGACAACGGGAGAGGGCTTTCTGGAAAGCTAACTCTGCCAGTTGGTTGTGTAGACACCGCTTCTGAAGGTGCGATTTGAAAAATGAACTCCAGTTGAAATGTGACCTGAATTTCCATTTTCTCTCACAGACAGAAATGGCTATATACCTAATTTGGGAAAAATTCAAACCATAACCTTCAATGCGCAGCTCAGAATCTGTACTAAATGTGAATACCAGAATCACCTTTCATCCAGAAAGATGGTGTCCTTGAACCTAACCAGGAGATAATGAGCTTTCTTTTTCTCACATTTGTAATCCCTCACCCAAGGCTTCATTAGAATACAACCATCCCATAATACAGTTGTAGTCATTTATTTTGCTATTTATGCATGTTTTTTATTTCCCTCTGTGGCCATGAAAACAATTACAGAAACTTGTAAATTTTGTAATCTGTATCTATGAAGAAACAGTATTCTGTATCTATGAATTATGATGATCTAAAACAGAGTGGCAGCCAAAGGGCTTTACTATGAAAAGCTCAGATTTTCTAAGTAACTGATATGTCAGAACCATCCCCAGTGAGGCTATGACCAGAATTTTTATCCATCACTCATTAAATTATGACACTGTGTGACTTTATAAGCCCTGACTGATACAGCATCCTTATTAAAGGGTTTATTACCAATGATTGGAAATATGGGTATTCTGTTTGTACTTCACACACTTTTGTATTATTTGGGTATTTTTTAACAACAAGAATATATCAACTCTGTTTGATTGGAATTCCTTTACCTCTCAGTTACATGACACTTTCAAGTGTTTGCCATACCTAAGCATTGTTATTTGTTGAAGATGGGTGACGGATACATGTGGACTCATTATACTATTCTCTCTGACCTTATGGGTTATGGATTATTTGGCAATAGCCGTGATAAAAATGTTTTTTAAACTGTATCATTTTAGTAATTTCAAATATGCAGTTCTAGGGAAATAGGTTTTCTGCTATCTGTATAAGTCTATGATCACAACCCCTTACCTTATTTTAGAAGATGACACTTGCATGAAATGCATCTTTTCACATGCTCTGTATGGAAGGAAAAATCGATAATGCAATAATGACAAAGAAATTCCAAATAAAGGTGTTTTTTTTTTTTTTTTATAAACACTGACATTTAATTTGACTTGATGTGCAGTCTAAAAAAGTACCCTGGGGCTGATTGCATTACCACCCAAGACTTGAAAATCTCTTAAAATGGGCCACTTAGGGTGCAATTGTCCTTTCAACCACTACCATAAAATGCCTAATCTCACAGGATTTTTTTAAGCACTCACTCTATTTAATAATGATAAGAAAAACTAACACTTCCTCTGTCCCCAATATGTAAGGGATGTGCTAAGTGCTTCGCGGTCATTGCCTCTGTTAATTCTCATGAAACCATGGGTCAGGACTTTTATGTTCATTTTACAGAGGACAAAACTGAGGTTAAAGGAGGTTGGCACTGGAAGGTCCCACAGTGAATCAGTGACTGGGGTGGGATTTGCCCCTAGGCCATCTGGCTCTAGAACCCATGCCCTGGGCCCAATCAAAAGAGGAAACACAAGATAAAAACAAGCCCAAATTGTGTGTGGTAAAGTAAGACCAGACAACTTTAATAAAATATGATGAAATAATTAGCAGATGTGGAGTGATCTAAAAACATGTTATTTTAAAGTACTTCTAGGTAGATTATCCCTTTGGTTCTAACAGAATCACAAGGCAAACAGGAGTCCCCATGTTACAGCCAGGAAGGGCCCAACTAAGAGCAGACTAACCTATGAATATTGATCAAGGACAGGGCCGGAATTATCACCCTGCTCTTCTGAGTCCAAACCCAGATCTAATTCCACAGCTGTCCAGCTACCTTTAAAGCATGGCTTTCACGGGATGCCTTTTTATTTCTTAGTATGATTATTTTGCCTGCTTCCTCCCATATCTTTAAAACTTCAAGTACTGATCTTTGAAATAACCTATTTTGGGGACAGGAAAGACCCTAGGCCATTTTGCATTTCCCAAGTCATTTGAGGTTTTGGTTTAAATGGTCTGGGGCAGGACTGGGACAAGGGTAGTGCTTTGAAGCCCAGTAAGTTATTCTAAATGGCATCCAGGGTGGAGAAGCCGGGCTCCTAGTGGATTGCTAAAACATAAACTGCCAAGCTAAATCAAGTTAGGCTCAGGCTCTACACAGAGAAACTCAGAAACTCAGCTTCACAGGTTCGCCCCTCAAGCCAAGAAGGCAAAGCATTCAGGGTAGAAAAACAAAAGAGCACAACACCAGCAAAAGTAAATCTGCCCTCTCAACCGAGGGAGTAACAGAAATCTTCCAATTCCGCCACACGTGGAGGGTGTGGAGGAGATGCAGCATTCCTAGGTGCTTGGGGGGATATACTTACAGGTGTGACTACAATGTTGTTGAAGCCTCGTTATTAAACCAATTCTGAACAGATATACTTCGTGGCCCTAAAAGCTGCTGGTTCTACTCTGCTACATGTGAAACTAGAGCATTTGGAAGAAAAACATGAACACCCATGAAAAGAATAGAATGGATTGCCAAAGGGAATTAGTCTTTGAATCCACCCCAGCATCATTTCTTGACTATTCGTCTCCTAAGAATTGGTCAGCAATGAGATTTGGTATAAGTGAATACAGATGGTCCCAACTTACAATGGTTCGACTTATGATTTTTTGACTTTACAATGGTGCAAAAGCGATACACATTCAGTAGAAACTGTTCTTGGACCATTGAATTTTTATCTTTTCTGTGCTGGCGAGATGCGGTAGAATATACAGCATGATACTCTTGTGGTGCTGGCCAGCATAAGCGACCCACGCTCTGGGTCCACCCCGTGATCATGGGGGCAAACAACCCATACACTGACAACCTTTCTGTGTCCGTATAGTCATCCTTTTTTTCATTTTCAGTACAGTATTCAATACATTACATATTCAATACTATAAAATAGGTTTTGTGTTAGATGATTCTGTCCAACTGTAGGCTAATGAAAGTGGTCCGAACATGTTTAAGGTAGACTAGGCTAAGTTAAGCTGTTTGGTAGGCTAGGTGTATTAAATGCATTTTCAACTTATGATATTTTCCTAGTATTACACTACTATTGGGATGGAATCCCACAGTCTTGAAAGAAAGATCTGTATATCTGCAGTACTGGCCCAAACAACTAAAGGCACAAGTTGGGAAGAAAAGAATGAGAAGGTAGAATGAAGGAAGTAGGCATTGGACATGGAGGAAGAGTACTTCACACCCACAAGGATGGCTCTAATCAAAAAGGTGGACTTACCAAGGGTTGGTGAGGATGCAGGGAAATTGAAACCTTCATAAATTGCTGGTGGGGTGGGAATGTAAAATGAAACAGCCACTTTAGAAAACAGCTTGGCAGTTTCTTAAAAAGTTAAAAGGGTACTTACAGTGTGACCCCACAGTTCTTAGGTATACACCCAAAAGAAATGAGAACATATTAGCAGAAAGCCTTAAAAGCAAATATTCATAGAACTATTCATAAGAGCCAAAAAGTGGAAGCAGTTCAAATGCCCAGCATCTGACAAAGGGTAAACAAAATGTATACTATGGACTGAATGTTGGTATCCCCCCAGATTCCTGTGTTGAAACCTAATCCCCAGTGTGGTGGTGTTTGGAGTTGGGAACCTTTGGGAGGTCATGAAGGTAGAGCCCTCATGAATGGTATTAATGCTTTTATAAAAAATGATCGCACAAAACAGATTCAAAGAGGTACATGCACCCTGATGTTTATAGCAGCATTATCGACAATAACCAAAATATGGAAAGAGGCCAAATGTTCATTGACTGATGAACATATAAAGAAGATGTGCACACACAATGGAATATTAAACCATCAAGAAGAATGAAATCTTGCCATTTGCAATGACATGGAGCTAGAGGGTATTATGTTAAGCAAAGTAAGTCAGAGAAAGACAAATACCATATGATTTCACTCATATGCGGAATTTAAGAAACAAAACAGATGAACATAGGGGAAAGGTGGAAAAAAAAAAAAAAGAGACCCCACAGAGATCCCTCATCCCTTCTGACATGTTAGGACACACCAAAAAACAAAAACAAAACAAAAAAAGACAAACAACAAAAACAGCCATCTAAAACCAGGAAGCAGGCTCTCACCAGACACTGAATCTGTCAACATCTTATTCTTGGACTTCCCAGCCTCCAGAACTCTGAGAAATACATGTCTACTGTTTGTAACCCATGCCATCTGTAGTATTCTGTGATAGTGGCCCTAACAGACTAAGACCATGTTCTACATCCATATAATGGAATACTACTAAGCAACATAAAGGAATGGACAATTGAAACACATGCATACACAAGTCTCAGAAGCCTTATGCCAAGTGGAAGACTACCTATTGTTTCATTCCATTCACATGAAATTTCTAGAAAAGGCAAAACTATAGAGGCAGAAAGCAGATCAGTGGTTGCCTAAGGCTGGGAGTAGGAGCAGGAATTGACTACAGACAAACACAAAGGTACTTTTTTGAGTGATAGGATTTTAAACTTGGATGGTGATGATGGATGCACAATTACATAAGTTGACTAAAAATCATTGAATTATACATTTACAATAGGTAAGTTATATAGTATATAAATTATACTCAATAAAGCTTATTAAGGTAAGAGAAGTAAAGAATAAGAATTATGGAGGGGGTAGGAACATTCAGGAAACAGGAGAAAAGAAAGACATACACAAATTCACTAAGAAGCCGCATCACCAGAGATTGTGAAAGCAGACACAGTGCTTCCCTGCATTCTGTGCTTTATTCTTTGTGTTTATATTTTTTGACTCAAATATTACACCCAAGAGTTTACAGAATTTTAGAAATATTTGGTATAAACAACATAATTTCAAATATTATCTCACTCTAACAGTGAAGAAAAATAGGTGAAGTAAAACATCACATACGTATTCGTCACCGCTTCTTTGTATGTTGCATTTTCCTGAGCATTTGGCTTCCAGATTCAAGTCATACATATTATATTGCCTTTGCACCAAGTGAATTATACCAAAGTTTTACACCATTTTCGGGAGCTTGCAGTACCTGTGAAGTCAAGCTGCTGTTTCTTGACATCACTGAATACCATTTCTCATGACCTGAAGAAAATATCTCCCTTTCCTGCCACTTTGTGTGTCGGTTTCTCCTGATGCCCACATTTCCTCTCCTTTTCGTTGTCAGTGGGAAATTTTTAGAAAGCAGAGACGAGAATGTAAGTCATATAGAACTATACTGTGTGTTAACAAACAAAACTTTTCCTCCTTCACTTCATGAAAATAAGGACAATAGCAACCCCATCAAAGCAAGGTGGGGAAGGGGGAGAGAGGCTCCTTCTCCCCACTGCTTTACTCTTCCTTTGCTTTGGTCTCCACTGTAGCTCACCTGCCATGTCCCTACCTGGCAGCCCAGCCTATGAATTACCTCCCCACAGTGTCCTATGCTTTACATTTCTTGTAATATACATGCAGTTTTGTTATCAAGTGATGCACAGCAAAGGAAACACGATGTTTTAAATTTTTCACTCAAGACCTCACATGATTCCTTCTCCACTTAAAAAAAAATACATTTAAGCTAGATTGAAGAATATTTTGGCAACTGATATTTGGGAACAGTCATATTGGAAAATTTGTCAGTTGCTGACAGTGTAACACTATGTTCTGTGTGCCTCTGACCTAAAGACTGCCACAGAGAAATAAATTGGAAATGTAAATTTTTTAAAAGGAGAATAGAGGTATAAACAGTTATTTCAAAAGTCTTTTCAATGACAAGGCTAAGAGGTGTTTGGAATGCTTGGCTACATTCTAATGCACACCCCATCTTGCATTCTGCAGGAATTCAGGCAGCTGAAAAGTGTACCATCCATTATTATATGTGGTGTCTGCTCATTCAGTGAGAGCTTGATGACATAGGGCAGGGTTTCTCAACCTCAGCACTGACATTTTGGGTCAGATTTTTTTTTAAGATTTTATTTTTAAGTAGTTATTCTTAAGTCCCCAACATGGGCCTCAAACTCACAACCCCAAGATCAAGAGTCACGTGCTCTACCCACTGAGCCAGCCACGCATCTCCTGGGCCAGATTATTCTTTATCCTGTAAGATGTTTAGCAGCATCCCTGCTCACTACCCAGTAGATGTCAGTAGTCACTCCCTCTCCCCACACCCCCACTTGCGAATTGTGGCAATCCAAATTGTTTCCACGTATTGCCAACTCTTCCCTATCGGACGAAGTCACCTCCAGTTGAAAAACTACTAGAGGCTCTCCCCAGTCTGAACCTGCAGACCCCAAAACATTGGAATCAGGGCTAAACTGTGGACATAGAGGATCCAGTAAATGCATTCCAGGCTCTCTACAGAAAGGTATGAGCCCAGAGCTAAACGTCTAATATAATCTAAAAATATTTAAACACCCTGGGGGAGGACAGGGCAACACACCCTGCAGCAGCTACCTGGTTATCATACCTTACTTATGAACACTTGGGAAATACTGGAATTTAGGCTCTTGGATCACTAACTTACCCATGAACTCTCAAGCAGCAGTATAAACATCCATAGCAGTGACATAAAAAAAGAACCAAGTGTCACACTTTAATAATTAACAAATTTTCCAACCTACCCTTAATATCTGATACCAGGATTGTATTGTTCAATTTAGCTGAGATTCTTTTTTTTTTTTTTTTAGAGAAATCCAATCAAGAAGTACAAATGGGTAAAACAAACAAACTAACTAACTAAAGGATTTGACAAAAGAAACACGTGAAACTGAGCAGCTTACCAGACAAATGAAAGCTTCTCCCTCACCGGAGAAAATGGCTTTTGTTTCCCTCGGCCACACTCAGCATACAGACATTTAAGGAAATCTGTCCCTAAATGGCAATTTCTTTCCTCATGACAAAAGATCCTAAATATTTTTTGTTTGCGAGTAAAAAAAATGCCCTCCTAACAAAAAACAGTTGTAGACGTTTTGTAATTCTTTTTAGAAAAAATAACCGAAGACACATAGTCTAATTCACTGCAGCTGAAATTTCATTTACTAACTAACCACACTAATGAGCTGCTGCCCGGGGACTTCTAATTAGATTCGCTGTATTTCTGTCGCTGACATTAATTTCCTTACTTCGACTCATAGAAAAAGTTTGATGTTTCCCGGATTTTTTAAGCAGGAAAAATTCAAGGATTCCACCAGTTTTTAACTAATCCTAAATTTGGTTTAACCGCACCAGTTGTATGGCATAACATATTTCTGAATCAGAAAACAACGTTGACATTCCTATACATGTCAATACTCATTTTATCAAGATGGCTGGTAAGCTTGTATTCGAAACTGTTGTTCATTATACTATTTGTGTTCTCTATATACACTCCCGGGTCAGGTCAGAAGATTAAGTCCATAGAGCCATAAAGCCATATTCTCCAATTCAAAATTACATTCAAAGGACTTTCAGAAGGTTGGCTTCCAACTGGTTTTCTATTTGCTAATTCCACAATTTAAAACGTTGTTCTGCTACTATTTTATTATAATTGCATTACACCGAACTTCCTGCATTAGTCTCAGCATGAAATTGAAAGGCGTACTTTTCAAATAAATCTTATGTGCATCTTCTATTACATCACTGAATAAATAAAAACAATGCAAGCCTCGTCCAGCTTATAAATACCAGATTTGCAAAGAATCCACAGATCTAAATAGCCACAGCTGCCCTACCCTACCCCCAGGCCATGTGCTGTCCTGATATGGAAGCCATTATGAAAACGCTCAGAACTTTTAGAAAGAATGCGGAATGCTATACAACAGGCATACAGAGATGACCCAGCATAGACCCGTCTCAAAATTATCTTCCACCATACAATGCCGGAAGTTTTCTGTATCTCTTTATCACAGGGTCTAATATTCTTCAAATTACAAATCTCTTTGAATTAACAAGCTTCTTTAAAATGCAAATGACTCCCAGAGAGGTAATTATATTCTTTAATTAATTAAGGCAGATTGCATTGCTCTTAATACCTAACTAACGTTATCCGGGATGAGGGATTACCGGGCAGTTAACAGCAGCTGAACAGTAGCAGCGGCGCGATGGGCAGCTGTCATGATAGTGGTGGTGCGCAAATAGCAAGCATTAACCCTGTGCCAGGCCCTGTGCCAGGACCCCTATGTGGACTGCCTCATTTAACACTCCCAAAAATCCTGGGAAAGAATTTCAGGGAGGCAAAGTAGTGGTTCTCAAAATACGATCCCCTGATCAGCCGCAGCAGCAGCATCTGGGAGTTTGTTACAAATGCAAGCTCTCAGGCTCCACCACAGACCTAGTTATCAGAAACTCGGAGTGACCTCAGCAGTCCGTGTTGTTACAAACCCACCAGACGGTTCTGACGCTCGCTAAATTTGCGACCCACTGGGCTAGATTTGTAGAGGAAGGTCACACGCAAGCACACATACGTACATGCGCAGACACACACGTATAGACTAAATCAGTCAGAGTTTCCAACCTACTTATGAACGAATACTGAGTTTAAGGGGAAGCAGTTGGTCCCAAAGAGCAGGGGCAGTTTGCAGCACATCCCAGAGTTGCTTCCCAAGGCCTCAGGATCCCCAACAGCGACTGATGATGTCTGTGCAAGCCAGATCCAAGGAGTGGATCCAAGGAGTGTGCGGCACCATAGTCCACTCTTTCAAAGGAGCGCAAACCATCTCTCTATTAGTGAGAGAACTGGTGGCCGATAGCTGGCCTTTCCTAGTTCTTGGAATAAACTTAAAGACCACATTCTCTCTGTAAGAGAGTTAGGTTCTAAAAATTGCAGGGAAAATATTTTCTACTCCCTGTTTTTTCAAAGTAAAAATCACTCATTGCACATACTGCAGTTTTCCATTGTTCCTGGGTTTTAGATGCTAATATTTTGGCATCACAACGTTTACAATGCATTATTAAAATCTGGAGCTGTACTATTAAAATACCACCCAATCTTGCCTGCTGAAATAATGAGAAGTTCATTAATACTCATTAAACTTGCTCAATAAAAATTAAAGAACTGTTACAAGTTTTTTAAAAGTCTCAGACCCAGGAGGAAAAGCTAAGTCAGCCCTAGCTGGATTGTTCGTCTGATTTCTCTGCCCCAGACTAGGAGGAATCCCCACAAGCTCGTTTCCCCCACAGTAGTACAAGTAGTGTCCCTATTTCACAGTGCATAAACTTAACTCAGAGAGGTTAAGCACATGTAGGAAATTGCAAAGTCTAGTCTAGAGAAACTGATGGTCAACTCCCAAATCCAAGCTGTAAACCGCTTTTGATTAAGCAGAAAGAGTAAGTGGGTAATTTGGGAGCATGAAGCATTTCATAGGGAGAGCAGTTTCCAAGGCAGCCATTTTAAGGGCAGAATAAAGGTACCCAGCAAGAGCGGGGGTGGACCAGAACAAACTATCCAGTTCAAAACTCACTGTGGCCAGTCCCATGCCCTGAAAAGGGAGAGGAGATGCTCTCTCTTTCACCATATGACTTTCTGCTCTCAACACCTAGAATTCATCCTTGTCCTATTGGTACAAGATTTCAAGTAAAGGTGAATCCCAGAGCTTTGGAAGGGTGGGTGGAGACCAGAATCAGCATTTAAAATAAATCTAGGAAAAATACACTCTGAGTTACCACCAAACAAACGAAAAACCAAGTTTTGGAAATAGCCCATTCTTAAAGCAAGGTCTACATAATTAATCATTCATTTCTTTTTCTTCTACATTTATGTATCATTTATACTGGCATTTCTCATGATCCTACACAGGTTATTTCCAGGTTGACCTATCATATGGACTCTCCACACTGCTCTGTGCTCCAGGTAACTGACCCCCATGCTTTACACAAGCTTCCTGGCCCTCTGGCTTTTCCGACTGAGTTCATCAAATGGGAGGTGATGGCAGGAGATCAAAGATGGGAGGAGTCTGGTGCACCTGGGGGCTCAGTCAGTTAAGCATCTGTCTTTGGCTCAGGTCGTGATCCCAGGGTGTTGGGATCGAGCCCCATGTCAGGCTCCCTGCTCGGCGGGAGCCTGCTTCTCCCTCTCCTCCCGGCTTGTGCTCTCTCTCGCTAGCTCTGTCACTGTCTCTCTCAAATAAATAAATAAAATCTTTAAAAAAAAAAAAGATGGGAGGAGTCTGAGTAGTTACTACCTCTATACCTCCTATGCCGTCTCGGCAGGAGCTGTGTTAATTTACCTTGAGCCACGATTCCTGGGAGGCAACCCCTCCCCCACCACTATAGCTCCTATGGAGGTCTGGTAACAACTCCCTCCTCTTACTCCTTCTGGCATAAGGTGACTAACAGCTTTCCCTGTTCCCAGTCCCTGGGTACTTCACCATGTATTGGTGATTCCCTACATCTTGCCCACACTTTCGTAGGTAGTCCCTTCATTAAACTGTTCCCAGAGTGGGTCATCTCTTTCCTGCTGAGATCCTGAGTGATATAACCATAAATTTAGAAGCACAATGCTTTCTACCAGATCCCTATTAGCTTTTTTTTTTTTTAATGAAGCTTCTTTCAATGCATCTGTTGGCATCAGGCTGCCAATTTCAAAAGTAGTATCACTCTATGAAGACTATGCGTGTAATTCATGTAAAATACTTTGTATAATAAGTGCTCAATAAATGGCAAATGGGATTAGTATCATTATTATTGTTATTGGTAACTTAATGTTTATTATTAGAATGAAACGCAATGGACATAATTCAGAGGAAGGCAGATTTTGAATTAATGATGAGCTTTTTAATAATTACAGGTCCAGCAATGAAATGGCCAGCCTTATAAACAGAATTTATAAAGTACTTTCATGTCTGTGGTCTCATATCATTTTCACAACAACCCTGTGAGGTAGGTGCATTATTAGCCTCTTGCTCAGATGTGGAAACTAAGACTTAGAGGACGACTTCCCCAACAACAGAGCTACCGAATGTTGGAGCCAGCATTGAAATCTTGCTATTGGGCCAGGTTCTACCCACCCATCCAGAGCACAAGGGGCAGCACAGTCCACTGTGCTTGGACGGCACTCCCCACTCCTCCTGCTTTAATTTGCCCACCCGAGTCACAGTTAGATGTGTTCTGGTTTGCCATATTGTAAAATCTTGCTCTGCAAGAAAAGGGAAACTAAAATGGAAGTAGGTTAATGCTTTAATAGATTATCAAGTGTGTGATGACTCAGGCTAGAGGGGAGGGAAGGCACTAAAGGGGAAGTATGTGATAGAGTCCCGATGAAATATATACTTCTTAAATATTTGACCACTGCTGAGAGCCACCTGGGAGAGAATGAGTAATCCGTGGCAAAGAACCCAGCAGAGTGGGGGAGTACATAAAACAGCAATAAGCCATGGCCTTTTTTCATCTTCAATCTTTCTAAACAACAGTGGACAAGAGCTTCATGGGTAATGATGCAAAAATTGATTGAGTGGGTTGTCCTTCAAGTTAGCTGAGCCTCTGTATCTGCATTTCCAACTGTTATCGAGGGTCTCAGAAATTATGGTGCAGATCATGAAATTTATGCTTGACAAATAATTATCAAGAAGAACAAGAGCCTTAGTAAACACCAAGTATTGGTGGGGAGAAACTTGGTGCTCAGCCTAACATTTGATTTTGTTAATATAAATAATATATTAACAAGTGAACAACTTGGATTCAATCCAAACCACTCTACTGTAAGTGCTTTGCTAAAACTTACCATTGGTATTTACTTCTATAAATAACAGCCATAATTGGAATAGTTTTCTAGATACGTCAGTTTGTATCTTATGACAAATATCCTTTTAAAGATCTTTATCACTGCAAGCATTTTAGAGGAACCTTGGAATTAGATGGTTGGGGAGTGGCGTCTGACCACCCCTGCTGTGGGACAGAAGAGGGAGTTCAGGGGACAGCCCTGAGCAGGGTCTTGAAGGATGTGTAGGACTGAGGTGGGAAGAACGGAGAAGGATAAGGTCTCCCAGGCTCGATGTGGCAAAATGCTGATGATGGAGTCTGAGGCAGTCTGGATTCTGGAAGAGGCTACAGGACCTTAGTCCACCTTAACTGTCATCCACCCATCCAAGCATGAGAAGGCTGGGTAGAGACCTAAATGGGGGCAATGGTGGGTAATAGAAGAAGTACAGTGTCCAGAGTAAGACACAACTGCCTTCAATTTCTGACACCTCCACCCAGCAGTTGAATGGCCTTGAACAAGGTTCCTAAATGTTGTGAGTCTGTTTCCTCATCTGCAGTGTGGCAGTAATAATATCTTCCTCATGAAGCCCTTGAGGACTAAATGAGGGAATGTATATGATAAGCCCAGGACAATGCTGGGCAAAAATTTTGTCCTCAATATATTGTGGGGCATAGTTATTATTATTTTCTAAATGTCTCGAGGGCAACAAATTAAAAAATGCAGGATTCTTGGGAGATTTATTTCTCACATGCATTGCCCAGCTGATGTTTACTACAATGTTGAACTTCATATTAAGTTAAAAGGATGTGGCCTATTTAAGTCCACCATCCCTGGATTCAAATCTTAGCTCTCTACTTTCTATGTGTGGCCTTGGGAAAGTCAGATGACCTCTCTGTTGGTTTCCTCTTCTGTAAAATGGAAATAATAACTTCATTGCAGGACTAGGGTAATATTTGGGGAGAGCCTATAGAAAGTGAATAACATAGACTAGATGCTTAATAATAAGTAACAGCTGTTGCTATTCTTCTCTCTGCAGAGCTTCTGGCTACATTAATCATTCTGTTCTTCTCACCTCAAGTTTAAGATACTCCTTGAGTCATTTTCTCAGCACTAAAAGAAACTTTCCCCAAAAAGACAATGCCCCTTTCCATCCTCCAGGAGCAAATATTAATATCACACAGTGTTTTAACCTTCACAAAACATACTCAGATATGTTATTATATTTAATCCTTCAACAACCTCATGAGGCAGAATTAGCCCCATTTTACAGATGTGGATGTCCATTTGGAATGAGACTAACTGGATTGCCTATAGTCACTCAAGCAGGAAGGGGCAGGAAGCTGGCACTCAAACCAGTTCTTTCGACAAAGCTCACATCCCTTCAGCTCTCCCGGGCATCTGCCTCCACCAATCAGAGGAAAATATTCTTTGGCATGTGAGTGATCATTAAAGATGAGTTCACCATAGCGAGAAGAAAAGGCTAGAGTTTCTCACAGTATGAGTCAATTAATCAATGAGAACTCTAGCTTTCCATCACGTTTTCTACACCAAATAAGAATGCTCACATTCAGACATGAGTTTCTCAAAATGTAGACTTCTGTGGGCTTGTTAGCATCTACTCTTAAATGACCCATCTTGCTGAAAGTGTTAATGTTTGTGAGCACCTATCAGCAAAGGTGTGTGCTGCTGTCATTTCAACTGGAAGCTCTTCAGAGGCAAAGACCATATCCATTTGATGTTCCACATCCATATAATGTTCAATGGTGCCCAAAACTACAGTACATCAAACAGCAATTCAGAAGAAACTTGCATTTTGTCACCTACCAAATAGGGGAGTGACCTGCCCTTAGAACATTACAACAATAATCATACCTCATGCCCAGCATGGGACTAGGCTCTTCATACCCATTCCCTCATTTAATCCTCAAGAGCCTCATAAGGTAGATACTATTATTGCCACTTTACAGTATGAGGAAACAGACCTACAAAGGTTAAGAAACTTGTTCAAGGGCATTTGACTCCTAGGCAGAGGTGTCAAGATTTGAAGCCAGGTGTTTCTTATTCTGAATGCTGTGCTTTTTCTGCTACCCCACATTGCCTCCCATGGAGCCTGTACCCAGCCTTTTGTTTGGATGGATGCACATAACTTAGAGGTTAACTAAGACACCCAGTAGCCTCCTCCAGAATCCATATTGCTCCAGTCTCCATCACCAGCATTTCTCTTTCTGCAGTCATCAGCATGCTTATTCTGGAAGGTCTTCTCCCTCTCCATTCCATCACCCAAATCCTATATACCCTCAAGCTCAAGGCTTACTTCCCTGGGAGCCTGCTTACCCACTCGCAGCCAAATAAATGTCTTATCCTTTACCCACTAAGTCATTCTTAGCTGGACCCACATACATTAGCACTTAGTCACATACCATCACATAGTCTTTCTCACCTATTACATGATGAACTAGCATGATATGGTGGAGTTCTAGCCCAACTGACCATAGATTGACACTGTGACCTTCAGTAAGTTACTTAACCTTTCTGAGCCTCAGTTTTCTTATCTGTAAGTAAGTATTCTCCAAAGTTGTCTCTAGTTTAAAAATTACTTTTTCTGTGGCCATAAGTCTTAACTCCTTAAGAAAAATGCAAGTTTCTCAAAGGCTTATAGTTTTGTTTTTCCCTATAATATCAGACAGAGAGAAAGCATTGAATAAATACTTGTCAGGAGTTTGACTGATGGACTAAAATATAGATTTCAAATGATAAACAAATAAGATAAATAACATCTAATAGCATGAAGAAAAGGATGTGTGAGAGATCTAATATTAACATTATAGTTCTAGATGGGCAGTCAGCAAAATAGGATAAAATTATTTTATTTGAAATAAAAAATAAACTGAAGATGACTCACTCATTATAAATAAAGTCCTCCAAATCAACCATTTCTGATGAATAAGCAAAAATGAACCACTGACATAGACTTTATAGCAAAAAGGTAAACATATATTTGGCTTATACAGATAAGAACCAATCTTTGTTATTTGTAGAGGAAGAAAACCAAATTTTTCAAAACATACCAGAGATTTGCCACTTTTTAACATTCAACCAAAACTGTAGCAATACATTAACATAAAATTTCCTTCTGTAGCTGGCCTCTATGTCAATGTCTTCACAGTAATAAATGGTTGAAATTGTGTAAGAAAAAAAAAGAATAAAAGTTGTCACCTTAAACTTACATGATGTTATATGTCACATATATCATTAAAAAAAATTGGTGGGGGAGCACCTGGGTGGCTCAGTCAATTGAGCATCTAATTCTTGGTTTCAGCTCAGGTCATGGTCTTGGGGTCATGAGGTCTAGCCCCTGTTGGTCTCCATGCTCAGTGTGGAGTCTTCTTGTCCTTCTCCCTCCCCCCAACCACTCGCGCTCTCTCTCTCCCTCTCTATAAATAAGTGAAATATTTAAAAAAAATTTTTTTAAGTGAAAGAATCAGTATCCAAGTCTTGTTTTGAATAAAGCTCCAATTTCTGGTGCTGGTTTTCAAAAAGGAAGCTAAAACTTGATTCACCTACTCTAAGCTACTTCTGAAACTATTCATGAGTACTGACCTTCCATTTTGTTCTTTCAAGAAATATTTTCTAAAATATTCTTTGCAGAGATTACCATCCTAATTCATAACATCAGTAGATTACAGATTAACTTCAATAATACTTAAATTTTTTTTTAAATTTTATTGTTATGTTAGTCACCATACAATACATCATTGGTTTTTGATGTGGTGATCCACGATTCATTGTTTTCGTATAACACCCAGGGCTCCATGCAGTACCAGCCCTCCTTAATACCCATCACCGGGCTAACCAATCCCCCCTCCTCCTCCCCTCTAAAACCCTGTTTGTTTCTCAGAGTCCATAGTCTCTTATGGTTCATCTCTCCCTCCAATTCCTCCTCCCCATTTTTCCCTTCCTTCTCCTAATGTCCTCCATGTTATTCTTTATGTTCCACAAATAAGTGAAACCATATGATAATTGACTTTCTCTGCTTGACTTATTTCACTTAGCATAATCTCCTCCAGTCCCATCCATGTTGATATAAAAGTTGGGTATTCGTCTTTTCTGATGGCTGAGTAATATTCCATTGTATATATGGACTGCATCTTCTTTATCCATTCATCTGTTGAAGGGCATCTCGGCTCTTTCCACAGTTTGGCTATTGCGGACATTGCTGCTATGAACATTGGGGTGCATATGGCCCTTCTTTTCACTACATCTGTGTCTTTGGGGTAAATACCCAGGAGTGCAATTGCTGGGTCATAGGGTAGCTCTATTTTTAAATTTTTGAGACACCTCCACACTGTTTTCCAAAGTGGCTGTACCAATTTGCATTCCCATCGACAGTGTAAGAGGGTTCCCCTTTCTCCACAACCTCTCCAACATTTGTTGTTTCTTTCCCTGTCCATTTTTGCCATTCTAACTGGTGTAAGGTGGTATCTCAGTGTGGTTTTGATTTGGATTTCCCTGATGGCTAATGATGATGAACATTTTCTCATGTGTCTGTTAGCCATTTGTATGTCTTCTTCGGATAAGTGTCTGTTCATGTCTTCTGCCCACTTTTTGACTTGATTATTTGTTTTTTGGGTGTTGAGTTTGAGAAGTTCTTTATAGATCTTGGATACCAGCCCTTTGTCTGTAGTGTCATTTGCAAATATCTTCTCCCATTCTGTGGGTTGCCTCTTTGTTTTGTTGACTGTTTCCTTTGCTGTGCAGAAGTTTTTATCTTGATGAAGTCCCAAAAGTTCATTTTTGCTTTTGTTTCACTAGCTTTTGGAGATGTATCTTGAAAGAAGTTGCCGTGGCCGATGTCAAAGAGGTTACTGCCTATGTTCTCCTCTAGGATTTGGATGGATTCCTGTCTCACATTGAGGTCTTTCATCCACTTTGAGTTTATCTTTGTGAATGGTGTTAGAGAATGGTCGCGTTTCATTCTTCTGCATGTGGCTGTCCAATTTTCCCAGCACCATTTATTGAAGAGACTGTCTTTTTTCCATTGCATGTTTTTTCCTGCTTTGTCAAAGATTATTTGACCATAGAGTTGAGGGTCCATACCTGGGTTCTCTATTCTGTTCCATTGGTCTATATGTCTGTTTTTGTGCCAGTACCATGCTGTCTTGGTGATCACAGCTTTGTAATATAGCTTAAAATCAGGCAACGTGATGCCCCAGCTTTGTTTTTCTTTTTCAACATTTCCTTGGCGATTCGGGGTCTTTTCTGATTCCATACAAATTTTAGGATTGTTTGTTCCAGCACTTTGAAAAATGTCATTGGAATTTTGATCGGGATGGCATTGAAGGTATAGATTGCTCTGGATAGCATAGACATTTTAACAATGTTTATTCTTCCGGTCCATGAGCATGGAATATTTTTCCATCTTTTTGTGTCTTCTTCGATTTCTTTCATGAGTGTTTTGTAGTTCCTAGAGTATAGATGCTTTACCTCTTTGGTTAGGTTTATTCCGAGGTATCTTATGATTTTTGGTGCTATTGTAAATGGAATCGTTTCTCTAATTTCTCTTTCTACAGTTGCATTGTTAGTGTATAAGAAAGCAACTGATTTCTGTGCATTGATTTTGTATCCTGCCACATTACTGAATTGCTGGATGAGTTCTAGTAATTTGGGGGTGGAGTCTTTTGGGTTTTCCACATAAAGTATCATGTCGTCTGCAAAAAGAGAGAGTTTGACTCCTTCTTTGCCAATTTGAATACCTTTTATTTCTTTTTGTTGTCTGATTGCTGTTACTAGGATGTCTAGTACTATGTTGAACAATAGTGGCGAGAGTGGTCATCCTTGACGTGTTCCTGATCTTAAGGGAAAGGCTCTCAGCTTTTCCCCATTGAGGATGATATTCGCTGTGGGTTTTTCATAGATGGATTTTATGAACTTGAGGAATGTTCCGTCTATCCCTATACTCTGGAGAGTTTTAATCAGGAAAGGATGTTGTATTTTGTCAAATGCTTTTTCTGCATCAATTGAGAGGACCATATGGTTCTTCTCCCTCCTCTTATTAATGTGTTCTATCACATTGATTGATTTGCGAATGTTGAACCACCCTTGCATCCCGGGGATAAATCCCACTTGGTCGTGGTGGATGATCCTTTTAATGTATTGTTGGATCCTATTAGCTAGGATTTTGTTGAGGATTTTGGAATCCATATTCATCAGGGATATCAGTCTGAAATTCTCCTTTTTGATGGGGTCTTTGCCTGGTTTGGGGATTAAGGTAATGCTGGCCTCATAGAATGACTTTGGAAGTTTTCCTTCTGTTTCTATTTTTTGAAACAGCTTCAGTAGAATAGGTATTATTTCTTCTTTGAATGTTTGGTAGAATTCCCCAGGGAATCCATCAGGCCCTGGACTCTTGTTTTTTGGGAGGTTTTTGATCACTGCTTCAATCTCGTTACTGGTTATTGGCCTATTCAGGTTGTCAATGTCTTCCTGTTTCAGTCTTGGCAGCTTATAGGTTTCCAGGAAGGCCCCCATTTCATCCAGACTGCTCAGTTTATTGGCATATAGTTGTTGATAATAATTTCTAATACTTGTTTCTATTTCCTTGGTGTTAGCCATGATCTCTCCCCTTTCATTCATAATTTTATTAATTTTGGTCCTTTCTCTTTTCTTTTGGATAAGTCTGGCCAGTGGTTTATCAATCTTATTAATTCTTTCAAAGAACCAACTTCTAGTTTTGTTGATCTGATCTACTGTGTTTCTGGTTTCTAATTCATTGATTTCTGCTCTAATTTTAATTATTTCTCTTCTAGTGCATGGCTTAGGCGTCATTTGTTGCTTTTTCTCTAGTTCTTTAAGGTGTAGAGTTAGTTGGTGAATTCAGGATTTTTCTATTTTTTTGAGTGAGGCTTGGATGGCTATGTATTTCCCCCTTAGGACCACCTTTGCAGTATCCCATAGGTTTTGGACCGATGTGTTTTCATTCTCATTGATTTCCATGAATTGTTTTAAGTTCTTCTTTGATTTCCTGGTTGACCCAAACATTCTTGAGCAGAGTGGTCTTTAGCTTCCAAGTGTTGGAATTTCTGCCAATTTTTTTCTTATGATTGAGTTCCAGTTTTAGAGCATTGTGGTCTGAGAATATGCAGGGAATAATCTCAATCTTTTGGTATCGGTTGACACCTGATTTGTGACCCAGTATATGGTCTATTCTGGAGAAAGTTCCATGTGCGCTCGAAAAGAATGAGTATTCTGTTGTTTTAGGGTGGAATGTTCTGTAAATATCTATGAGGTCCATCTGGTCCAATGTATCATTCAAAGCTCTTGTTTCCTTGTTGATTTTCTGCTTAGATGATCTGTCCATTGCTGAGAGTGGAGTATTGAAGTCTCCTACAATTAACGTATTGTTATCAATATGACTCTTTATTTTGGTTAACAGTTGGCTTATGTAGATGGCTGCTCCCATGTTGGGGGCATAGTTGTTTACAATTGTTAGATCTTCTTGTTGGATAGACCATTTAAGAATGATATAGTGTCCTTCTGTGTCTCTTATTACAGACTTTAGTTTAAAATCTAATTTGTCTGATATAAGAATCGCTACCCCAGCTTTCTTTTGAGGTCTGCTGGCATGGAAGATGGATCTCCATCCCTTCACTTTCAGTCTGGATGTATCTTTAGGTTCAAAACGAGTCTCTTGTAGACAGCATATGCATGGGTCCTGTCTTTTTATCCAATCTGCAACCCTGTGCCGTTTTATGGGAGCGTTTAGGCCATTCACGTTGAGAGTGATTATTGAAAGATATGAATTAATTGCCATCATGTTGCCTGTGAAGACGTTGTTTTTATAGATTGTCCCTGTAAATTTCTGTTGTAGATCACTCTTGGGGTCTTTCTCCTTTTATAGAACCCCCCTTAATATTTCTTGCAGGGCCAGCTTAATGGTCACATATTCTTTCAGTTTCTGCTGGTCGTGGAAGCTCTGCATCTCTCCATCCATTCTAAACGAAAGCCTTGCCGGATAAAGTATTCTTGGCTGCATGTTATTCTCATTTAGTACCCTGAATATGTCTTGCCAGGCCTTTCTGGCTTGCCAGGTCTCTGTGGATAGGTCTGACGTTATTCTGATGTTCCTCCGTCTGTACGTAAGGAATCTCTTCCCCCTAACTGCCCTTAAGATGGTTTCCTTGGTTCTAAGATTTGCAAGTTTTACTATTACATGCCGGGGTGTTGGCCTGTTTTCCTTGATCTTGGGAGGGGTCCTCTCTGCCTCTAGGACACGAATGTTTGTTTCATTCCCCAGATTAGGGAAGTTCTCAGCTACAATTTGCTCAAATACATCTTCTAGCCTTCTCTCTCTCTCCACTCCCTCCGGGATTCCAATGATTCTGTCATTGGAACGCTTCATGGTGTCACTTATTTCTCTGATTCTATTTTCATGGATTCTGAGTTGTTTTTCCCTGCCTTCTCTTTTCCCTTTTTATCTATTAAATTTTCTTCCAGGTCGCTTATTCTCTCTTCTGCCTCAGTTACCCTAGCTGTTAGATTATCTAGATTGGATTGGATCTCATTGATAGCATTTTTAAGTTCTGCCAATTCACCTTTTATTTCTGCCCTTAGAGACTCTATGTTGCCATTAATAGATTTCTCCATTCTAGCCATTGTCTTCACAATTGCTAGCCTGAATTCCATCTCCGACATCTTGGTTATATCTGCATCCATTTGTAAATCTGCAGCATAAGTCATAATCTCTGAGTCTTTTCTATTTTGGGGGCTCCTCCTCCTAGTCATTCTGTTGATGGGTGTTTGAGGGAATGTATAGAGTCCAAATTATTGGCCAGAACCCAAGCAAGATGCACCTGTTTTCTTGGGACCTTAGGGTTGCTGGCCTCTTGTTTTCCCAGCCTGTCTTCTGTGGGAGGGGCCTGCCGCACTGTTACTCAAGCAACCCTGTTTGGGCGGAGTTGCCCTGCGCCCCTGTGGCGGGGGATGGGCTCAGCGGGAATCAGTTTGGGGGGCTTTTGTTCTCTGGCAGCTTTCCATGGGGGCTTTCTGTGTCGCTTCCATGAGTCAGAGCAGAAGAGACCGTTTCCAACCCTCTGCCTCAGAGCAGAGAGATCGCAGTCTGTTCTTCAGTGAGCTCTCCAGGCCACACCGTCTCCGTTTCTGTCCGCGCTGCTATAAACTGCCACATCCTGGGTTGTGAGCCCCTCCACAGCGCTCCCAGTCCTGCCTCCAGGTCGGGGCACGTCTCTGCCCTTTGTGCTTCTAAAACCACCAGCCGCTCCCAGTTCGCGCACGTGCGCGACCCCGCTGCTCTCGTTTCCGTCGGGGGGGCTGCAGTTCGCGTGCGCGCGACTCTGCCGCTCCAGGTTTCCGTCCCAGGGGCTGCAGTTCGATGGCGCGACCCCGGCACTCCGGGTTTCTGCCCCAGGGGCTGCAGTGCGCAGGCGCAACCCTGCCACTCCGGGTTTCCGCCCCGGGGGCTGCCCTAAAGTCCTTTCCCCACCACTACCGGTCTGCGAGTCTGTGCCCCGTCCGCAGCGCGCGAGGCTGTCACTCACCGGCGGTGTAGGATCCCCACGGCCAGGCACCCTCCCGCTGCCGTTTATCCTCCCATATCTGCCCGCAGAATCACGGCTCTCCGCTTCGTACCTCAAAACCAACCGCCTGCGATATTCTGTTTGGAGAGATCCAGATCTTCTTACATCTCAGGCTGGTTTTGTTGGTGCTCAGAGTGGTCTGGTAGATATCCAGCTCAATTCTGGGGACCAGCTGAAATAGGGTCCCCTACTCCTCCGCCATCTTTCCCCCCATAATACTTAAATTTTTTTAAAGTTTCTAAAGAACTTATACATTTTAACACCAAAAAAACAAACAATCTGAGTAAAAACTGGGCAGAGGACCTAAATAGACATTTTTCAAAGAAGAGATCCACATGGCCAACAGACCCATGAAAAGATGCTCAAATCACTCATCATTAGGGAAATGCAAATCTAAACCACACTGAGATATTACCTCACAGCTGTTCAAATGGCTAAAGTCAAGAAGACAAGAAACAACAGTGTTGGTGAGAATGTGGAGAAAAAGAAACTCTGTGCACTGCTAGTGGGAATGCAAACTGGTGCAGCCACTGTGGAAAATAGTATGGAGCTCCCTCAAAAAACTAAAAATATAAATACCATATGATCCAATAATTCCACTATTGGGTATTTACCCAGGGAAAACAAAAACATTAACTAAAAAAGATATATGCACCCCTATGTTTATTGCAGCATTATTTACAACAGCCGAGACATGGAAACAACTTAAATGTCCATCGATAGATGAATGGATAAACAAAATGTGATACACACACACACACACACACACACACACACACACAAGCACAAACACACATATACACACACACAAACACACACTCTGGAATATTACACAGCCGTAAAAATGGATGAGATCACGCCATTTGAGACAACATGGATGGACCTAGAGGGTATTATGCTAAGTTAGACTGACAAAAACAAATATCATATGACTCCACTCATAAATGGAATCTAAAAAAAAATGAATAAAACAAAAAAGGAGAATCAGAATATAAATACAGAGAACAAACTGATGGGTGCCAGAGGGGAGAGGGTGGGGGTTTGAGCAAAATGGGTGAAGAGGAGAGGGAGATACAGGCCTCCAGTTATGGAATGAGGAAATCATGGGAATAAAGAGCAGAGCATAAGGAATACAGTCAATGATACTGTGATGGCGATGTAATGGGACAGATGGGAGCTATACTTGTGAACATAGCATAATATATCAATTTGTCAAATCGCTAAATTGTACACCTGAAACTAAGGTAACATTGTGTGTCAGCTATACTCAAAAAAAAAAACTATAAAAAAGAAAAAAAATTTAAATCTATCTAAATAGATCTTTAATCACTGCCCTTTATAAGAAATATTCTTATAAAGATATCAGAAAGCATTTTACCTGTTATCTCCCTTTTATTGAAATATAATTCACATACCACAAAATTCATTGTTTTAAATTATACATTTCAATGGTTTTAGTATATTCACAAAGTTGCACAATTCTGTGGTGGGTTGAATGGTGACCCCTCAAAAGATAAGTCCGCCTGGAGCCTGTGAATGTGACCTTAAGATTGTAGTTAAGTTCATTGCATATGTAGTTAAGGATCTCGAGATGAAATCATTTTAGCTTATCTGGATGAACTAAACCCAATGGCGAGTATTTTCCAAGAAGGCACAAAGGAAGAAAAATACAGAGAAGGTGATGTGAGGTTGGAGGCAGAGATTCGAGTGATAGATCCATAAACCAAGGAATATCGAGACTTGCCAGCAGTCAGCAAAAGCTAGGAGAGAAGCTTTCCCTCAGAGCCTCCACAGAAGGAGCCAACACTGCTGATATTTTGATTTCAGACTTCTGGCCTCCAGACTGTGAGAGAATGAGTTCGTGTTGTTTCAAAACACCAAAGTGGTGGTTATCTGCTCCATAGCCCTAGAAAACTAATACAAATGCTCAGCACGATCTAATTCCAGAGTATCTTTATCACCCAAAAAAACCCATTAGCAGTCTTCCCCATCCCCCACCCCCAGCAACCACTAATCTATTTTCTCTCTCTGTGGATCAGTCTATTCTGGATCTTTAACAAAAATGGAATCATACAATGTATGGTCTTTTGTGTTTGGCTTCTTTCACTTAAAATAATGTTTTCAAGGTTCATTCATGTTGTAGTGTATATTATTCATTCTTTTTTTTTTTTTGACTGAATATTATTCCACTGTAGATATATCATATTCTGTTTATCTATTCATCAACTGATGGACATTTATGTTGTTTCCACTTTTTGGCTACTATGAATAATGCTGCAATGATCATTCTTGTACAAGTTTTTGTATGGGCATGTTTTCAATTCTCTGTGGTGTGTATGTATACCCAATTCTCTTGGCCATATACATATCTATTTCATCTTGGTTATTTAAATGTTGCCATATAATTATTCACAGTATTCCCTTATAATCCTTTTATTCTCATAAGGTTGGTAATGATGTCTTCTCATTCTTGATTTTAGTCATTTGAATCTTTTCTCTTTTTTTCCTGATCAGTCTAGCTTAATATTTGTCAATTTTGTTGATCTTTTCAAAGAACCAACTTCAGGTTTTGTTGATTTTCTCTATTTTCTATTTTTTATCTCATTTATTTCCACTCTAACCTTTATTATTTCCTTTCCTATGCTATACTTGTTTTGGGTTTAGTTTGCTCTTATTTACCTAGTTTCTTAAGGTAAAAAATTGGGTTACTAATTTGAGATCTTTTTTCTCTGTTAATATAGGCATTTACAGCCACAAATTTCTTTCTAAGCACCATTTTAACTACACTCCATATGTTTTGTTATGTTGTATTTTGTTTATGTTCATAGCGAAATATTTTTTAACTTTCCTTATGATTTCTCCTTTTGCCCATTAATTATTTAGGGGTGTGTTGTGTGACTGTCATGTATTTGTGAATTTCCCAAAGTTCCTTTTGTTAATTCTTCTGAATTTCATTCCATTGAAATCAGAGAAGAGACCTTATATAATTTCAGTCCTTTTAAATTTGTTGATGTTTGTTTTTATGGCCTAACTTATGGTCTATCCTAAAGAATATTCCAAAGGCACTTGAGAAGAATATGCATTCTAGTGTTGCACTAGAGTATTCTATAGTGTGAGGTCTACGTGATTTTTACTGATGTTCAAGTCTCACGTTTCCTTGTTGATCTACTTTCTCGTTTACTATCCATGAGTATTGCTGAATTGTCTATTTCTTCCTTCAATTCTATCACATTTTCTTTATTTCGGAGCTCTGTTGTTAAGTGCATATATGTCTATAATTGCCATTTGTTTTCTTGATGAATTGACCCTTTTATCATTATAAAGTATTTTTCTTTGTATCTATAACAATTTTGTCTTAAAGTCTATTTTGTCTGTTATTAGTATAGCTACTCCAGCTCTCTTTGGACTACTGTTGGCAAACATATTTTTTCCTATCTTTTTACTTTCAATTTATTTGTGTCCTTGAATCTGAAGAGTGTCTCTTGCAGACAACATATATTGGATCATGTCTTTTATTCATTTTGCCAACCTCTGCCTTTTAATCCTTTAATGTGATTACCCATAAGGTAGGGTTTATGTCTCCCATTTTGCTATTTGTTTTCTATATGTTTATGTCTTTTTTGCTCCTCCACCCACTTCTGCCTTTTTTGTGTTAAATATTTTGTTTGGTTTTCAAGGCTATTGCAGAGCTGGGGAGAGAGAAATGAAAATAGGGCAAGTTAAAATACCAAAAATCCAATGTTCTTATCAAGATTCAGCTGTTTTTCTTGAATACTCCTTGAATTGTTGCAAGCCTCTGGTTAATTCCAATAGTTTTGAAAAAAAAATGATTTTGACAGTTTTTGCCAGTGTTCTTACTGCTTTTTTGGAGGAATAGATTTTCAGATGTTTTTATCTGCCATTTGTCACTTGTATCTTTTACAATTAACCTCATCTAGAGACAAATAGGCTATAATTGCTATTATTACTAGTCCTATTCATTTATAGATGAAGAAAGTAGGTGTATATGTTTTCTATTGCTGCCATAACAAATTACCAGAAATTTGGCAGCTTAAAACAACATAAGTTTTTTACCTTACAGCTCTGTAAGGCAGAAGTTTGACATGGGTCTCACCAAGCTAATATCAAGGTGATGGCAGAGCTGCATTTCTTTTTGGAGTCTCTAAGAAAGAATTAATTTCCTTGCTCATTCAGGTTGTTGGCAGAATTCAGTTCTTGCAGTTATAAGACTGAATTCCCTATTTCCTTGCTGGCTGTCAGCTGAGGTCTGTTCCCTGCTTCTATAGGACACCCACATTCTTTAATTTGTGGCCAGCTTCCTCCACCTTTAAAGCCAACAATGGTGGTTCAAGTCCCTCTCATGCTTCAAATCTCTTCTGCTTTCCTCTTCCATAGTCCGATGTTGCTAACCTACCATCTGCCTTCCTCTTCCACCTTTAAAAACCCTATAATCCAGGATAATCTCCCTGTTTAAGGTTTGTAAACTTAACTCCATCTGCAAATTTCCTTTTCTGTGTAATTTAACATATCACCTGTTCCAAGGATTAGAACCTGGATATTTGGGTGGGAGCAAGGGGAGGGACATTATCCTACCTACTACCAGAGCTCATAGAAACTTTTGTCACAAAGCTAGTAAGTGGCAGAACTGAAACTAAAATATAGTCCTTCTGGCTCCTTGTTCCATGCTCTTTTTAACCACATCACCAATGTACAGTGATGTAACAGTCTAATTAGACAAGCTGCCTGTATGATTCCTGAGGGGATCATACTGAGTCTGGAATCATAGAACGTTATAGCTTGAAGCACCTCTGGGTCCAGCCCCATCATTTTACAGGTGAGGAAAATAAGGCCTGGGGAAATTAAGCTTCCATCTTCAGTTTCAAGACAACCCAAAATCACAATTCAGTTTCTCCTGACTTCTGGCTCATATGATTTTGTCAATACAAAATTCTTTCAGTTAGGGGCACCTGGGAGGCTCAGTTGGTTAAGTCTCCAACTCCTGATTTTGGTTCAGGTCCTGATCCAGGGTCATGGGATCGAGCCCCACATCAGACTCTGTACTCAGTGGGAAGCCTGCTTGAGATTCTCTCTCTCCTCCCTCTGCCCCTCCGCTCTCACAATCTCTTTCTCTCTATCTCTCTCTCTCTAAAAAAATAAAAATTAAAAAAAAAATTCTTTCAGTATCCTCACAAGATACCTCAAATTAACCTTAAAATACTCCACTATTAACAGCCATGCAAAACTTGACCCATAAAACTTACATTATCCCTGTACTATCAACCATTTCCAGCCATCCATGCCTTTGTAACTTCTTCCCATTTAAATTTTATGACTTAAACTTTTTCTTACAACCATTCCAAGCCTCCATATAAACACAGATTTTTATATAGATTCTACCCCACAAAAGGATTAAAGAGGAAAGACTATATATATTTCATTTCTTTTCTGTGTGCTTATTGATTTCTTTTAAATCCCACCCAGAGCAAGTTTTCCCTTTATGGTTCCTCTCAATGACATCTCAAGTTACTTAAAAACAAGCCCAAGAGAGGCTGCCCACACCACCACACTCCACTCTGAGTCAATCCCATAGATCCTGTAGGCTCTGAGATGGAGAGTCGTGGGAGGGCCACTTAACTGAGGCTACTGCATTTAGACCCATCCTAGCCAGATCATGTCAGACCTACAGTGCACTCCATCCTCAGTCACCTGCACTCACAGAACAGAGGCCCGTGGAACCTAAATACCATTTCTCCCAGACTTCAAACTTACATGATTTTTTGCACCATATTAACCTGAATCCACTTCTCTCTAGGCTAATAATAAAATGAATATTTACAGAGCAGACGACCCTGGTGGTAGCTTTGTCTACCATCCCTAACCTGCTCAGCTCCAGCCCTGCCCATGACAGCACAGTATGTCCCTCTAACATCAGCTAGGACTCATTTAGGATTAGTTATCCTCCTCATCACCTGTGGATCCCTAGTGTCTACCCTACAAAAATTGGTCAGACCTTTCACATCATCCTCACCTCCCCACAGATTTCCATAAAATCAGGATCAACCAATTTGAGACCCAATGCCTTTCCCGCAGGTCACTTCAAAATTTCTCTTATCTTTGCTCAGTCTTTTGTTTTGTTTTTTGTTTTTCTTCTCTCTCAAAAGAAGACATCTCTCTTTCTGTTCAAAGCGAACCTTCTACCTGTAAATTCACTTTACTCTCTTCCATTTCCTCTTTCCATGAATTGTGCTTGTTTTGTTCATCTCTACTTTGCCTCTGACCCCTTCTCTTTTGCCTTCAAACCTGCTCAATTCTCAATCAGTCATTCCCTTTCATTTTTCCTTCCTTGTGGGTGCTAACAAATTTCTTAAGAAATAAACTGAATTCTCTTCTTTGCCCTCACACTCACCCCCAACTCCCTATAACGTGGCTTCTATCTTAAGCTATTTTATTGACATGGCACATTTAGGCATCAAAAATGACTTCCTAATCATCCAATCCAATGTCCTTTATCCATTTTTTCTCCTTCTCCTTCGCCCCACCTTCCTGTCTAACCATTTGCCAACTCCTATGCCTTCTGTCTCCTGAAAGTCTCTAATGTTTAGTTCCTCCTTCTTGCTCCTACCACACCTTTCCTGCAACCAGTCAAATATATACCATCCTCTCCAACCTGGAGTTTACTTTCTGTTTCTAACTACTGAAATTCTATCCATGATTTAAAACCTTTCAATAATTCCCACAGACTGAAGTTCAGGGCTGCTATCCTCATCCTTGAATTCTGGGTATACACCTATTACTACTACCATTACTGAAAGTCAGTAGACTGGTTATTAGTCTGTTGACTACTGTAAGGGGAGGTCCCCTCAGAAATACTACTTTAGCAAGGAAAAGCATCCTAGGAAGAGAAATTTGCTGTGGGATATCCACACAGTAAATAACTCACCTGTAGATTGTTAAGAATCAGGTGGATTATGGATTCCAACATCTGCTTAGTTTATTGCCCTCATGCCCAAAACAATCTTTCATCTCAGTATGTAGCTGAGTTTGAAGAATAGCTCTGAGTTTCAAACACTCCAAAAGATTTCCAAATAACACAAAAATTTCTTACTAACATTACATCTTAAAAGTTGAAGACAGGGGCACCTGGCTGGCTCAGTAGGTAGAGCATGCAACTCTTGATCACAGGGTCATGAGTTCAAGCCCCACGTTGGCCATGGAGCCTACTTTAAAAAAAAAAGTTACTTAAAAGTTGAAGACAAATTTTAACTAGCCTAGCATAGAGCCATAGACAGCTGGAATAAATATAATTAAGCATTGATTCCATGAAACATGGAAAAAGATTCCTTAAGAGTCAGATTGTTTTTGTATACTATTTCTGTTTTGGCCACCGCTTTACCTCATGACTATTCTGTAAAGTAAGTGGAACCAAAGTGGCAAAAACATTGGAATTGGCACTATGGCAATTCTTCTCTATAAACAAGTTTATATAATCTAGTTTGCAAGCCTTGGATAGTCTGATAAAAAAAAATGAGGTGGTCCTTAACTAAAAACATGTTTTTGTTATTGAAGATTTTTTTATGTTTTGGCAATGAATTATTCAATGCCCAAAATAGCATAATGAAAAAAAGGTGAACATGTTTTAAAGATACCTACATTCAGTATATCCTATAACCATGACCCCTTAGCTATCATGTAACTCTGTAAAGCACAACGTTATTAGGAGGCATCATTATAATATTCACCTTATAATCATTATGTCTATCCTGAAAATAATGTAAAAACTGTTTAAGAATAGTCTGTAGACATTTAAACATGTAAAAATCATTCCCCAAAAGCCACAATTAGAATTACTCATTTTTAACACTAAAACTCTTAAGCTAAAGGAAGAAAATCAGAGGAAACTTGGAAAAACTTAAATTAGCTAATCAAACTAAAGGGAGGCAAACCATAAGAGACTCTTAAATATAGGGAACAAACTGAGGGTTGCTGGGAGGTGGGGGGAGATGGGTAATTGGGTGATGAACATTAAGGAGTACACTTGATGGCTGAGTAATATTCCATTGTATATATGGACCACATCTTCTTTATCCATTCATCTGTTGACGGGCATCTCGGCTCTTTCCACAGTTTGGCTATTGCGGACATTGCTGCTATGAACATTGGGGTGCATACAGCCCTTCTTTTCACTACATCTGTGTCTTTGGAGTAAATACCCAGTAATGCAATTGCTGGGGAATGGATAAAGAAGATGTGGTCCCTATGTACAATGGAATATTACTCAGCCATCAGAAAGGATGAATACCCAACTTTTACATCAACATGGGTGGGACTGGAGGAGATTATGCTAAATGAAATAAGTCAAGCAGAGAAAGTCAATTATCATACGGTTTCACTTATTTGTGGCACATAAGGAATAGCATGGAGGACATTAGGAGAAGGAAGGGAAAAAGGAAGGGGGGGAAATCGGAGGGAGAGATGAACCATGAGAGACTATGGACTCTGAGAAATAAACTGAGGGTTTTAGAGGGGAGGGGGGTGGGGGTATGGGTTAGCCCAGTGATAGGTATTAAGGAGGGCACGTACTGCACGGAGCATTGGGTATTATATGAAAACAATGAATCATGGATCACTACATCAAATACTAATGATGTATTGTATGGTGACTAACATAACATAATAAAATAAAATTTAAAAAAAATTTTAAATAAAGGAGGGCATCTGATGTAATGACAACTGGGTGTTGTATGCAACCGATGAATCACTAAATTCTACCCCTGAAAGTAACACTACACTTGAATTCAAATAAAACCTTGAAAGAAGAAGAAGAAAGAAAGAAAGAAATGAGAGTATGCTGCTCCTCCCCATCTTCCTTTTATTAGATCATATTTGGCAATCAGCCTATAAAATTAATCGTATCTGAGTTCTGAGTTTCTACAGAACAAAAAATAGGAAGAAAAGCTTTTTCTGGAAAGGGAAAGAAGATCTTAAAATGGCATCATTATTGATAAATTCTGAAAATGGAGTCTATACAGAGAAATGTGGGTATTTCAAGTTGGCAAAAATGTGTGTGTCAAGTCTTAGTGTCAGGTCCCATGTCATTAATGTCACCCACTGTGAAGGTCATTCATGAGCTACAATATTCTGGCACCTCCTCAACCACATACACACAGCATTGTAGAGTCAGCTGGTATAATGAAGGAATATAGGCTTTAGAGTCAGACAGTCCAGGTTCATATCTTGGCTCTGTAACTCACTAGCTATGTGACCTTGAGTGGAGCTCAGACTTTTCGCTTGCAAAGAGAAGTTAATATCAACTTCAGAAGTTGGGTGCTGGAATTAAATGAGATAATGTACGACACAATTTCCTGTCCTTTTTGGAAAAGTGATGGAACTGCAGCCTGACAAATGACAGCTCCCAGCATTAGAGAGTTAATAAGGAAAAGTTATTCTAAGCTGCTGGTTCAGGGATAGGCATCCTGTCCCAGACAACCCATCAGCCCCACTAATGGGATTTAAAACAGTTGCTACCTCCTCCTTAGTCGTGTTATGATTTCTGGACAGCCAGAGAGGCCCATTATCTGCAGTCCCTACTTCTGCACTGTCTGATGATAATGACTTCTTAGCACAACAGCAGGGCCGTGGTCTTCCACTTCCTGCTGCACCACCGTACAAAGGACCCTGGTTGAAGTAAAAAAAAAATTGTCATCCCACCACAGAAGCCGGTAGTCTGTGAAATGCTGCCCACCAAATGCCGCAAGAGATCCTGGAGAGTTGTCCTCTAAGGCAAGTGTACCCTCTCAGGGGTTTCCTGGGACAAGATGAATATGACAGATGATAGCATTCCGGTGAGAAAGTGAGACCCCAGCGGTTGGGGTCTCTGAGGTTGATGCCAAGGTACCAGAAACCTCCCCAGCCAGGTTGCTCTCACTTGATCTCTCATCCCGCTCAGTTCTTACAAGATGGCTGCAGAGCCCAAGGGCTAAAAAAAAAAAAACACAACACAAAACAAAAAAACTAACATGCAAAAAAATGCCACAAAACTCTGATTTAAAAATCAATATCCAGATACAATAATTAACTGAGGTTCCCATTAACATATTTTCTCTATTGTTTGTATTCTTTATCTTACTATTTTTATCTTGTTAGGTAAAAGTCACCTCAAATCTGGCTTAGTAGTAGGCAAGATATGAATCCTGAATTAATAAAACATATAGTGTAATAAATTAAGGGCTTCTACCAGGCTTAAGGGGATCCCCCCAAAAATTCCTGGCATTAATCATGAAAGGAAACCCTCACCCAAATTAAGGAAGATATAACATGTTCATTCTTTGATTTGATTTGTCAAATTCATGCAAATGTAGGACTCCAAATGAAAGGAAAAGGATGTACTTGGTTTTGGTTATAAAATGGATGCATGTGAATTTTTAAAAACTGATTTAAAAGCAGAAGAAAAATTTTCTCCTATTTTTTAACTAACTAAAAAAATTTCTCAACTGACTGTTTAATTCAAGGTAGATATCAAATTTATTAAATATTCTCTCTCACTTTAACAAAGAAACTTGTAAAGTTTAAAAACATTCAAGTGAAACTGAAAGCTCTATCAAATGCTGACTGAGTTTAAGTGTACATACCATTTTGGAAAGCATTCTGGCATTATATTTTAAGTGCCTGAAAATGTTCACTCTTGTTATTACATTTCTGGGAATCTATCCTAAAGAAATAATCCCAAATTCAGGAAGAAATTCTGCAGAAAGATATAACAGGAAAAAAAATGGAAGCAAGCTATAAAAATGTCCTATCACAGGGAAATAGTTACATAAATTATGGCATGCCTCTATGATCAAATAGCATTAATCATTAAAATATTCTTAGTGATACAAGAAATGATAACTGAAAATAAGCAGAATTTAAAGTGTGCATACAGTATAAGATCAACTATGTAAAAAGGACAGAAGTATAAAAAAATGTTACTAGTAGTTAATTTTAATTTTGTGATATGTATTTTTCTGAAATTTTCAAGCTGTCCACATTAGTATGTATTATGTTTATAATCTGGAAAAATGATATATTTTATCTGTGAAAAATAAATAAATGGGGTTAATTTGCAAAAGAAAAATAATACTTTTCACTGAGTGGCCTAACCTGTGCAGACTTGGTTACCAGGCATCCTGGATCCAGAAGAGGAGTGGCTGAGCAGAGGAGAGGGAAGTAAGCGAGGAGCATGAGGGGTCTGGTTGGAAAGACCACCCAGCTGGAGGGCTGGCCTCAAAGTGGATTGTCAGTTCCAAATCACTGGGTCCCACAGGGCAGGGTGAACTGAAGTGCAAGCCAGAGGGTGTGATTTGGTCAGTAGAGCTGCAGCATTGCTCAGAGCCCAGCTATGACCAGAAAATAAATCAAACAATTAAAACTGACCAGAAATGACACAAATGATAGAATTAGTAGACAAAAACATTAAAAGTTATTGTAACTACATTCTGTGTGTTCCAGAACCTAAAAGAAAGATTAAACATGTTAAATAGAAATGTGGAAGATATAGAAAGGCTCAGGTCAAACTAGAAATCAAAACTATAATGTCTAAAAAGAATAATAGTGGAATGGGGTTAGAGTACATTAGACACTGGGGTGCCTGGGTGGCTCTGTCGGTTAAGCAGCTGCCTTTGACTCAGGTCATGATGTCAGGGTCCTGGGATCGAGCCCCACATCAGGCTCCCTGCTCAGTGGAGAACCTGCTTCTCCCTCTCTCTCTGCCTGTCACTCTGCCTACTCGTGCTCTCTCTCTCTATGTCAAATAAATAAATAAAATCTTTTGGAAAAAAAAAAAAAGAGTACTTTAGACATTTCAGAGGGGAAAAAGGATTGGTGAACTTGAAGACATAGCAATAGAAACTATCCAATATGAAACTCAGAGAGACAATAAAGACTGCAAAAAAAAAAAAAAAAGTGAACACACCCTTAGTAGGCTGTGGAACAATGTTAAGTGGCCTAATATACATGTAACTGACGTCCCAAAAACAAGGAAAGAGAAGAGGAGACAGAAAAAAAGTATCTAAAGAAATAATGACCAAATTCTTTCAAATTTGATAAAATGTATAAACACTCAGATCCAAGTAGTTAAAAAGCAGCTCAACAAGCCCTGGCACTAGAAAATTAAAGAAAACTATACTAAGACATATCCTATTTAAATTGCTTAAAACCAAAACTAATGATGTAATGTATGCTGATTAACATAACATAACAATTTTTAAAAAAAACCCTCAAATAAATAAATAAATAAATTGCTTAAAACCACTAATAAAGAAAAAAAACTTTTAAGAATCCAGAAAAAAAAAAGATATGTACATGGGAACAAAGATAAGGGAGATAGCAGATTTCTTGTTGGAAGTAAACCGACAATGGAGCAGTATCTTCTTGTATTTTTAAATCAACCTAAAATCCTATACACAGCAAACATATCTTTAAAAACAGAAAGCAAATAAAGACTTCTTCAGACACACAAAAGCTGAAAGAATTTATCACCAGCAGTCTTTCAGGCAGAAGGATAAGGATACCAGATGGAGGTATGGATTCACACAAAGGAAAGAAGAGCACCAGTTTTATAAGGGTTAGCATAAAAGATCTTCTTTCTATTTCTAGATCTATTTAAAAGATAACTGACTATTTAAAGCAAAAATGGTAGCAATGTATTGTTAGGTTATTACATATGTAGAAATAAAATGTAAGATATAAATAGCACAAAGTCCAGGATGGGAGAAATGTAAGTATGCTGTTGCAAGGTTCTTATACTCTAAATAAAGTTTGGCATCCAATATGGGAAGTGTGGCATCCCTAGCTTATCACCATAAACCCTACAACAATCACTAAAATAATTCAAAGAGTTATTAAGTTAATAAGCCCATAAGAAATTTAAAATGGATTCATTAAAAATATTCAACCCAAATGAAGGCAAATAAAGACAATAAAGGAGAATAAAGAACAAATGAGAAAATAGAAAACAAAAACAAGATGGTAAATTTAAACCCAGCTGTAGCAATAATCACATTAAATGGTCTAAATACCCCAATTAAAAAACAGCAATTGTTAGACTGGATTAAAAAACAAAAGTGTCAAATATAAAGACACAACTAGGTTAAAAGTTAAAGGATGGGCAAGCATATACTATGCTAGTATGGATTTTAAAAAGTTGGAGCGGCTATATTAATAATAGACATAGTAAATACTCTTTCTTTGTAGAGCAAAGAGGATTACCAGTTGTAAAAAGGGTCATTTCACCAAATTTGTCTCAGATGGCTCCAGCAACACCATCTTGGTCTGGTTTGAACAACCTGTGCAGGTAGGGCAGGACACCTTCTACACAGCCAGTGTCGCTCTGGATAGCAGTGAGCTCAGCTACTTTGGGCAGGGAGGTATGCAAAGTACAGGTGGGAAGGTGGTCTTCCTGTTCCAGCGCTCCTCAGACAGCAGCAATGGGATTAGGGGCTAGGTTAGGCAGATCCCCAAGCTCATCTACGCCTGAGATGCCATGCTGTGGCCTGGATGCACTATGATGGCACCAGGAGGAGGCCTTTCTCTGCAGCCGGTCCCCCCAGGAAGGAAAGTGTAGGGGACAGCTACCCTTTTATTCCCCAGCCAACTGCCTTTCTGACATCATTAAAAGCTTCACTTACTTTGAAAAAAAAGTGGGGGATGGTCATTTCATACTGATAAAAGGGTCAGTTCATCAACAGGACATAACAAACCTAAATGATTATGTACCCAATGACAAGCTTCAAAATGTATGAAGAAAAACGATAAAACTGCAAGAACTAAACAAATCAACAACTGTAGGTAGAGATCTCAACATTCTCAGTCAATAATTGATAGAATAAGTAGGAAATCAGTAAGGATATGGAAAACTTGAAGCAGGCTATCAACCAACTTGACATAATTAAAAATTATAGACCCCTGCACCCAACACCAACAGGATTATTTTCAAGTGCACACAAAACATTTACCAAGAGAGACCATAATCTGGGCCATAAATCAAGTCTTAAATAATTCAAAAGGATCCAAATCATACAAAGTATGTTCTCTGAACAAAATAGAATTAAATTAGAAGTATAATTAAATTAATTAGGGGCGCCTGGGTGGCTCAGTCGTTAAGCGTCTGCCTTCGGCTCAGGTCATGATCCCAGGGTCCTGGGATCGAGCCCCACATCGGGCTCCCTGCTCAGAGGGAAGCCTGCTTCTCCCTCTCCCACTGCCCCTGCTTGTGTTTCCTCTCTCACTGTGTCTCTCTCTGTCAAATAAATAAATAAAATCTTAAAAAAAAAAAAAAAAAAAAGAAGTATAATTAAATTAATTAAAACAGAAAATCCCAAATATTTTGGAAACTAAATAGCACACTTTCAAATAAACAATGGATCAAAGAAGAAATCAAAAAAGAAGTTAGAAAGTTTATTTTGAAGTAGATGAAAATGGAATCACAACATATCAAAATCTGAAATGTAGCTAACAATATCTGGAGGGAAGTTTCAAGCACTAAACACCTATATTAGAAGAAAATAGAAGTTTCAAATCAATGATCTTATCTTCTACCATAAGAAACTAGAAAAAGAAAACCAAATTAAACCCAAAGTGATCAGAAGAAAGCAAATCAAGATCAGAACAAAAATCAATGAAATAGAAAAGAGAAAAACAATGGAGAAAAATCAACGAAACAAAAAGCTGGTCCTTTCAGGAAATCAATAAAATCAATAAATCTCTATCGATACTGATTAGGAAAAAAAAAAGACACACAAATTACCAGTATTAGATATGACTGAGGTGACATCATTACAGATTTCGCAGATATTTAAAAGATAGCAAGGAAACATTATAAACGACTTTATATTAATATATTTGACAACTTAGATGAAATAATCAAATTCCTTGAAAGATACAAACTGCCAAAACTCACTCGAGAAGAAATAATCTATTTCTTTATTAGATAGTCCTATATCTAGAAATTGAATTTGTAGTGAAAAACCTTCCCACAAAAAAACACTTCAGACCTAAATGACTTCAGTGATTAATTTTACCACACATTTATGGGAGAAATAATACCAATTTTATATAAGCTTGTCAAGAAACTTAGAAATCAGGAAAAAGTTCCCAACTCACTTTATCAGGCCAGAATTACTATGATACCAAAACCATACAAACACAATTCAAAGAAAGCAAACTGCAGACTGGTATCACCCATGAACATAAAATTCATGACAAAATTTTGCTAAATTCTTGATAAAATTTAACAAATCAAATCCACCAACATGTAAAAAGTATAATACATCATAATTGAGTTTTATCCTAAGAATGGAAGCTTGATTTAATATTCAAAAAAGCAATTAATATAATTGGCCATATTAACAGATTAAAAACTAAAAACTGTATTATTTCAAAAGATGCAGAAAAAAACATTTAACAATCCAGCATCCATTCATTATAAAATCTCTTAGAAAACTTGGAATAGAAAGGAACTTTCTCAACCTAACAAAGAACATCTACAAGAAAGCCTATAGTGAACGTCATAGTTAATGGTGAATATCTGAATGTTTTCCCTCTAAAATCCAGAACATGGCAAGAAGAAGTATAACTGTCTTTATTAGCAGATAGCATAATAATTAACGTAGAAAAGAGCCTAGAATAAGCAAAAACACTTTGAAAAGAAAGCATGAGTTTGAAGAACTTACACAACCTGACTTACAGAGTCCAGAATTAGACCAACATAAATATTTTTATTTGACTATAGTTGACATTCAATGTTGTATTATTTGGGATATACAAAATGATTCAGCATCTCTCTACATTATGCTATGCTCATAACCAGTGTAGCTACCATCTGTCACCATACAATGCTATTACAATATCACTGACTACATTCCCTATGCTGTGCCTTTTATTCCCATGACTTCATTCCATAATTGAAGGCCTATATCTCCCACTCCCCTTCACCTATTTTCCCCATCCCCCCACTTCTTGCAACCATCAGTTTGTTCTCTGTATTTATAGGTGTGATTCTGCTTTTTGGAGGGAGGTAGGTGAGGGATGGGCCTGAACAGGTGATGGGTATTAAGGAGGGCACTTGTGTTGAGCACTGGTGTTATATGTGAGCGATGAATCACCAAATTCTACTCCTGAAATGAATATTACACTATATGTTAACTAACTAGGATTTAAATAAAAATTTGAAAAGAAAAAAAAATGAAAAAATTGATAATATCAAGAGTTGGCAAAGATTTGGAGCAAGTGGAATTCTCATACATTGCTGATGGGAATGTAAAATGGTACAATTATTTTGGAAAAGAGTTTGGCAGTTTCTTAAAAAGTTAAACATAAATTTAGCATGTGACCCAGCCATTTGTATATATTAGGTAAATGCTTAACAAATATGAAAACATGTCCAAACAAAAACTCATGTGTAATGTTCATAGCAACTTTATTTGTGTTAACCAATAATTGGAAAGAAACCAAATACCCATTAGCAGATGAATAGATAAAGAAATTGTGGTATGTCCATAGAGTGGAATAGTACTAGCAACAAAAAGAATGAGCTACTAATATGCAAAGCATCATAGATGAATCTCAAAGTAATAATACTGAATGAAAAAAGCCAAACCACACCAAAAAAAGAATACATACTATCTGATTCAATTTATATAAAATATTAGAAAATAAAAATAAATCTAAGGTTACAGGAAACAGAAAGAGGATGTCTAGGGATGGAGTGGGGTGCAAGGAGAGGGGGAAAGGGGGATCACAAAGAACCACAAGGAAAGCTTGATTGGTGGTAGATACATGCATTGTCTTGATTGGAGTGACCACCGGGGGACACATATGTCAAAGATTATCAAATTACGCTCTATAAATAGGGCCAGTCTGTTGTACATCAATTATCCTTCAACTAAGGTTCTTATTTAAAGCCAAAACATGGAATATACCCAAAAAAGACAAACCAGGTGAGGTGCTATAGGTGTGGGAGGAGGGAGTTTTGAGGAAACCCAAAAATATCATAAAGGGAGTGAGGACGTCAGAGAAAATGCTTAGGAAGCAGGATCCCTATAAGCAGACTTTACCTACTTAACGATTTTGCCTGAGCAGCAGAGTATACCATCAATGGATGAATCCAAACGTCAAGTTCAATTAAATATTGTACTTAGCAAGTGATATTTTCTTCAGCTTCATTGAATTCTTTCAGCCTTTAAAGCCACGGTGATTTCCATGATTGTTAAATCCCATAGAAAACCTAGAATGATGACAATGACCAAAGGGAAGGATTTGCGACTACACCCAGATGAAAACATTTGATTACGTGTTTGCCTCCTCAGTTCAAAAAAAGCAAGTTGTGTCTGGCTTTTCCACCAGCTTTTCTGAAGTATAAAATTGCTGACCCTCATAAATATGGAAGAAAGAAAGGAAGAGACAAGAGCGCACAATGAAAAAGATTGGAAAGTTGACTTTATTTTATAACAGGAGGGCTAGAAATCACATGCCGTCTAAAAGATAACCACAAGAACATAACATAAACTTTCAACTTTCAACTATGTCTGAAATCTATAAACCTGCAATCAGATCTACTATTGGCAAGCCACAAGGACTTTGTGTGACACGGCGACAGAGGCAAAACAATCCTTCAAAATTGGAATACGAGGCCTGGCTGCTGATGTAAAAGTGAACAATGATTAAACTATCAATCAAACAGATTTTTTAAATATGTTGTGTGTCATAGCTAGAGATTTCAAATCCAGGACAAAATCTGGTGTTAGTTACAAGTGGGATGAATTGGGTGGTCTCTTAGTACACAGATGATCACAAAATCAGCACAATGTGGAAATCAATTCAAGGACTCTCTTCTTCATCTCAGCTCATGAAGATTCCAAATTAATGAAAGCAATGTTACAGATTTATGAGCCATGGCCCTGCAAAGTGTTTTATGCTATTTTCCAAGTTATTTACCATGTTTCAAAGCAAAATCATTTAATATGAACTCCATTCTCTAACTATACCTAAATATCTTTACTTCTTAAACAATTGAATTTGTGGTTATTTTTTCCAGATGCACAGCACTTCCAAAAAAAACAAAACAAAACAAAACAAAACAAAAAACACTGGGTAAATTTCATCCCTGAACCATCTGGAGAGTCGGAAGAAATGGGGTTGGTCTCAGTGTCAATTCTCTCTAGAGCCTATTTTATGCTCACTCATATCCAATTGGATATCCCTCCCTATATGGGAATATTTAATTGAAATATTACAAGCTCCCATGTGATCACTTCCTCCTCAAGTTTGTTTCCAGGGAAAACTCTTCCTCTGCAGTTGAATGTTGTACGCTGCTTATCAGAAAATGAAAGCACAGTGTGATTCTCTTTATGTTACTACCGCCAGAAACCAAATCCAAATTTCTTGCCGGAACATCATCATCTGCCTGGCCTTAGTGCCTAACAGGCAGGGAACTTTCTCCTTCTGAAATACGACCTCTGCTTCTTAGCAGGTATTCTGTTTCAATGTGCAAGCCACTGTAAGATCTTTCAGGAATAGACAAAATGTGTAACTAAAATAAATGCAATTGAGAGCAAATATTAAATAACATTTTATGTTTATACCCTGCAGAAGCTTTCATTCATCTCACAAGTATTTGCATTCACTATTATGTGCCAGGCACAGCATTAAGCACTCATATATGGAAATGCACAAAAGTTGGTTCCCACCTCAAGGGACTCATAGGCTAGTGGGAGAATTAGACAAGAAAAGTGAAATTTCCACGGGTGGTTGCAGAGTTTCACAAGAAGGAAAGAGTTTTAGGGATTCAAATATCTCATTTCATCTAAAGCCATGCCCCCTTAGAAAGACAGTATTAAGAATTACAAGGGACAGCATTCTTCTGTTGTGTCCTCCAGTTATTTCTCCAACCTTAATACTCCCTTTTGGTCGACATCTACTCACCTCTCCTCACCTGAAGACAATGACCCCAATTTCAAATGTTCTGGTGCAATTCTGAGACTTCATACCAGATCATATGCCCTATGTTTCAGAAATGCAGTTCCCAGATGCATTCATTCCTACCTTCATGCTCTGGCTCGGGCTGTACCACCCAACCCGAAAAGCACTCCTGCCTCTCTACCACCTCCTTGTCCATCCAATTCTTTAAGTAACCGGCAAGGCCCAGAGTACCATTTTTTTTCCTTCACGCTACAATCGTCTCTGTTCTCTGAACTCCTGATGCACTTACGAGAATTTAGTCCCGCTTTTACCCTCCAGTTGTTTCCTATATATTAGTTTTAACCACTCTTTCAGAAACCGTGGGCTCTAATAATGCTCAGAACACAGTAAATGCTCAAAAAAATATAGGTTAATCCTAATTTATGTGAAAATTGAGGTCCAGTGGGACTATAATTTTTCCAAGGTAACAGGGCTAAACAATAAATGCACTTTCAATGCTACCATTTATCACGTACCAATACGCCAAGTCATATGTTATTCAAAATTAAAGTAAAAATAGATTCAGGGTTCTTTAGCTTTCAAGCAAGCATTTATGTCATATGTTTTACTCAAATCCACCATATTATGATGATAATACATTTTATTTGTTGAGTATATATTTGGTGCCAAGAGTTGTATATCAGCTATTTCACTTAATCTTCATAAAACCATCTGTAGTAAATATTACCATTCCCCGAAAAGGTTAAAGAATTTGTTCACATGCTCATTGCATAAAATTGAGGCAAGATTCTAAGCTAGGTCTCTCTGGCTTCAAATCTTTTGTTCTTCACCACTCTGCCCCACCTCTGAATTACCAAAAAAAGTCCAATCTTACATTAATTCATTAATTAATAAAAGTGTATGAGATTTGTTCATGCAATCCATATTATACTGAGCTCATACCATGGTCCACATTATGTAGCACAAACCAGAGAGTGGAATTTTCCATAACATTTTAGTCCTGGAGATGTTAAACCTACAATTATCTAGGTTAATTACATAAAAATCATGTAGTCAGTCACCTGAGTGATCCAGGTTGTCTGGACAATGAGCAACTAAAAAAAGAACTTTGTTTGTTTGTTTTTATTTAGAGAGAAAGAGAGAGAGAGAGCACATGTGTGCGTGAGTGGGGGGGAAGGGGCAAGCAGACTCCACGCTGAGCGTGGAACCCAATGTGGGGCTCGATCCCATGACCCTGAGATCATGAGCTCAGCTGAAATCAAGAATCAGATGCTTAACTGACTGAGCCACCCAGGTGCCCCAGAACTGTACTTTGTACACACCTGGTGGTCCAGACTTTAAAATTGTTTTATTACAGGGCGCCTGGGTGGCTCAGTTGGTTAAGCGACTGCCTTCGGCTCAGGTCATGATCCTGGAGTCTCTGGATCGAGTCCCGCATCGGGCTCCCTGCTCAGCAAGGAGCCTGCTTCTCCCTCTGACCCTCTCCCCTCTCATGTGCTCTCTCTCTCTCATTCTCTCTGTCTCAAATAAATAAATAAAATCTTTAAAAAAAAAAAAATAAAATAAAATAAAATAAAATTGTTTTATTACAGTGGGGTGTGTGTGTGTGTGTTTGGTATTTGGTGTTTTTTTTTAAATAAACTGATAGATCCTCTAGATTTCAGCCTGAAGCGCTCATTTCTTTGTCTTTCTCCTCTGGTCAAATCATTGCATCTAATTAATTGTGCAGGTTGTGAGGTGGGTTCCCCCTCCCCCCCCCCAGTCCATTGCTAGTTTCACAAGTGGTGTAATAATTACCATTGGGTCAGGTAAATTTATTACAGAATGCATTTCTTCTACACACGCACACATTTTATTAATGCAATTGGTAATTATTTACTTATTTACTATCAATAGTGCCTCAAAGTCGGTGGGACCTTAATTACTTCCTAATTATCCAGTCCTCTATTTCTTTATAAAGATGGATTTGAAAACAGCAGTTCAATAGCTCAGACATTTTACAGCTAACATTGATTTCTTCTCCCTCCTCATTTATTGATGGACCATTGTCTCTCTCCTGTATTTCTTCTTTCCTGATAAAGTTGTAAATGACTCTGCTTATTCTTTTTAATTCCTTCAGTTAGCATTAGCTCAGCCGGGCACTTTATTGTACGTGCCTTTCCTGGCTGTACTCATTCTATTGAGATTCTCTTGTTTGAATCCTTCCCTGTGATCCATTTCCAGTAAATGCTCCTTTCACCTTTAAACTTTTCTGTTTCATATCCTATAAATTGTGTGCCCCCTTCCACAAAATTATACTACAAAATCATCATATCAATCATCAATCATCATGCCAGCATACACTCTATTGCTTTTAAAGTTGTCCCTTTTCTTCTTTTTTGTAGCTTTCATATCCCTAAAAGTTGCAGATACTCAATCACTTACATATTTCCCCAGAAAAAAACAGATTCATCAATGACTAGCATATGTATTTACCTCCAGTAGCCTGGGGAAAACAAAAACAATCAGAATAATTCTATAAATAGGAGCTTCATCAGTTTAATCTTTTCAAAATTTCCACAAACACAGCCATTCTGCCCCAGGTAAGATTCTCCTCAGTGATTTGCTCTGTCCACAGCACAAGACCCTTATCTATCTCCGTTCTCATTCCAAGCTCCAACATGTGCTACAAACTGTGAGTAATCTCTGCAGAGTGAAACAGAAAGGGAGATAACATTTCCACTTAAATAGCAGTGAACATTTCTTTACTAACATCTACACTTTTGGTGGTAATTTTTTGGTGTGCTGCTTTCCTTTCTGAAAGTGACCTTTCTCCTGCTTCTAAGTATCCTAAAATGTGAAAGACAAAAACAAAAAACTAAAATTTTAAACTTAATCCATGGCATGAAACATGACAAAGTACAGTATGGTGTTCATTTCCTATGGCTGCTATAACAAATTACCATAAGCTTGGGGCTTAAAGCAACACAAGTTTGGGCGCCTGGGTGGCTCAGTTGGTTAAGCGACTGCCTTTGGCTCAGGTCATGATCCTGGAGTCCTGGGATCGAGTCCCGCATCGGGCTCCCTGCTCAGCGGGGAGCCTGCTTCTCCCTCTGACCCTCCTCCCTCTCATGCTCTCTCTCTATGATTCTCTCTCGCTCTCAATAAATAAATAAAAATCCTTAAAAAAAAAAAATAAAAATAAAGCAACACAAGTTTATCATCATAGAGTTCTGGAGGTCGGAAGTCTGAAGTGGGTCTCACTGGGCTAAAAATCAAGATGGTGGCAGGGCTGTATTCTTTCTGGAAGAGAATCCATTTTCTTATGTTTTCCAGCTTCTAGAGGCTGCCCACGGTTTTGGCTTCTGGCTCCCTTCCGTCTCTGAGCAAGCACCCGGTGGATGCATCCTTCTCACGCTGCATCACTCTGATACTGACTCCTGTTCCCGTCTTTCACCTGTAAGAACCCTTGGGCCCACTTGAAAAGACCAGGACAATCTCCTCATCTCAAAATCTGCTGATTAGCAACCTTCCTTCCTCCTTGCCATGTAACATAATATATTCACACATTCTGGGGATTCAAACGGGGCATCTTGGGGGTGGAGAAGGGGCATTATTCTCCCTATTATAGCTTTGAGTAAATTTGAGTATGTTATTTTTTAAAAAAAGAAAAAGAACTTGCATTTTCAAAGACATTTATCCCCTTCTAAACAGACACTGGGGGAGACCTCATACTTATTCTAATCTTGCTACAAATGATAGAGGGATTGGGGAGTGGGGTGCTGTCTTCAAGCTCAATAGAACATTCTTACAATAGCCACAATTTGAGCAAACTTTTAGGCATTTCTGAATTTGTGAACACAGCTAACAGTCATTTGAAAGCAAATGTACTGACTCTGATATATAATCAAGAAGGTAACACTTGGAGTCAAAACAGATGAAAGCCATGAAATGCTGAGATTGATGTTTCCAGTAGACTCATTTTTCTTATGAATAATAACAATAGTATCATAATAATAAGAAAAATAACTAATTGAGCATTCACTAGATGCCCAATAATGTTCTGGGAGCTTCACATTAATTATCTTAACAGCCCTGTGAGGTAGGTACTATTATTAACCCCATTTTACAGGTGAGCTTAATGTCTTTAAGGTTACTGGGCTAGGAAGTAGAAGAGCTAGGATTCTAACTCAATAAATTTGCTCTTAACCCTGTCACCAGCCACATACCCTCATAATTCTATTTTCTTTACAATTAACTGCCCACCCACATCCCCCATTTACTTCAGGAGCAAAACAGCCTGCTAAAAGGCAGAAAAATTATTTAAATACAATACTAAAAATAATTAAAAGCTAAAAAGTCAGATGACATATTTATTTGGTTTGTGCTTTGTGACATTTAATTTAAAATAGCATCGTAACCACAAAATTAGACAGAAATGAGACAAAGACCAAGAGATGACTCCAAACAGATTCCTAAAAGCATTCATCTAAAAAAATCTAGTGCCTCAGATTTTCTTCCCAGCATTTCTGGGAGTATACATTAAGTACTTAAAAATTTTAAATGTTACTCTGCCTTAGAAAGATCATCTCTAGCTGTCATCTTTATTGACAAGTAGGGGGAGGGGCTTTCAGTCCTGGAGGTAGGTCAGAAAGACATAGGCACCCACAATATGACGTCTCAGTATCCGTGAAAAGGCTGAGAGAAGCCAAATCAGCCTGGCAGGCAAATGAACTCCTCTGAGGCTCCGACCTAAGCAGCAGCACCGAGAAGACACCTTAAGCCTAGAGGGTAGGGGCTTTGGGGGGCACATAATACTAAAGGAAACATATATAGTCACCTCTTATCCCTACTAAGCTAAGTATGTAAAGTCAACTTTACCCCCATAAAAATTCAGCCAGTCACCCTATCCATTAAGGTCACAATAGGGAAAATCCAAACCCATTTCAAGTGACTTGTGGGAAGTCTATGTCTTCCCTGGGATTTCTGCAAATTCCCAGAATTCTATTGTCATAAACACTTCGAGCATTCAGCTCCCACCTCTGCTCAGCTACTTCAGTTTAAAGATCATTGTGCCTTCCCTGGCCAGTTATTTTTCATACTACATCAACCTAGGCATAGATCTCCATCCCTTTCCATCATTTACGCACATACACACACACAGCAAAACACTCATGGCACATGGCGCCCGTGTCTGAATGTCTGGGAATGCTGAAAAAGAATATATCACACAAAAACTCACATTTGATATTAAAAATTTCCATTCATAACCGTTCTTGGCTATTCTCTACGTCTCCTCTACCTTTCTCACATCTTGCCTCTTACACCAGCCCAGTCAGAAGCAAAAATATGTATGTATTTTGTGTATGTGCATACATGTGCATATATATATGCACACACATACACGTTCCTCCCACCTTCCTCTGCAGAATAACTTACCTCCCTCCAGTTCCTCAATATCTGGATTACCTTGGAGTAACCGAAGTCCAGAATTCTGATATTACCATTGTAGAAGCCCTGGTTAAGTTCTTGGACAAAGACCAACTTGTCCTCCATTTCCAATATGGATGTTATGGGGCAGGATGGGAAGTTCTATTTACATAATAGGTAAGCAGATAAAATAATAAACAAAGATGTTATCAGCTACACTATTTTAGTTCCTGCCCTGTGTATTACCTGCCCTGTGTATTACCTGCCCTGTGTGTTACCTGCCCTGTGTATTACCTGCCCTGTGTATTACCTGCCCTGTGTGTTACCTGCCCTGTGTGTTACCTGCCCTGTGTATTACCTGCCCTGTGTGTTACCTGCCCTGTGTGTTACCAAGCTGTGCCATATCCTAACCGCCTCCTGGAATTGCTCTCTTGCTTTCCAATTCCACAGTACTTCCCAGAACCAACTGTGCAGTACCTGGACTATCAACACTCTCCACAGACTCCATTGTCTCCCCATCCAACCCAGACACTGCTGCTGGAATCACCTTCACAAATGCTTGCTTTGTAATCTCATTGCTTGGTTTAAGAACACAAAAGTTCCCTTTTTCCAAATAGAATTTTTTTAAATGTAAGCTAACCTTCATCTGACCATTTATCTAACCAGCCCCATTCCTTTTCACTTCTCTCTACAAATCCACCTTGTGGCCAAGCAAATCTATTTTCAAACCCCAGTCAGGAGGATTTACTTAGACTCAAAAGCCTGTTTGTTGTTACTTGCATGTCAATTTCAGTTCTAAACTATTCCTTTCCCTTCCTCATCCACACATATTCATTGGCACTTCAAAATGAGGTCAATTTCCTATCCTATAGCATGTCCCTGTTGATACCATCCAACTGCTCAGCCCTCAGGCCCTTTATCAGTAAAGGACTCTGTCGTCCTATTTATCTAAACAAAATAGCTATCTTTAGTTGAGCATGTACTGTGTGTTATGCACTTTGCATGAGGATTAGTTCATTTAATCCTCCCCACCAAAAAATATTAAACATGTGTATTATTATCCCAGTTAACAGATCAGGAAACTGATGCATAGCTAGAACATGGCAGAACAAGGTTTTGAACGTAGACTGAGTCCATCACCTGTGACTTAAGCACAATACTATAAAAGTCTAAGCCAATTATGAGTCATTTATGTTTGTATCATCTTTTAATTCATCTATACCATGAACTACTGAAAGTAATGGGATGATTCCTTCTACCCAATTTATTTCTATTTCTTGTCTCTCTCTGTCTCTGTTGTTCTCTCTTGTGGATATTTGACTTAAAAATAGGGCCATAGAAGACAACCAAAGTGCGATGATGTAATGGTATTTATTATTCCCACAGATAAAATTTGGTTACTGCTCTAGCCAATCTATCAATACCAGCTGTCCTCTAGTTCTGATTTGAAAAATTATCACTTAAGAATAAGAGATTTATATCTAAAATTGTTACAAGTTGTACTCTAGAAGCCCTGAAGAGGCAGAATTGTTAGAAATTCTGCAAAATCAAATTCTTTCCAGACAGCATGGGAATATCATCTGCTCTTTTTCCTTATTTTCAATGAATAAAAAATAAGAAATGTAGCACTTCTATAGAATCAAATTTCTTCAGAAGAAAAACTGGAGAAAAGTAGTTCTAAACTAAAATATGTAAAAATCAGTATTTGTTTGCAAAAGTCCAAGAGGGAACTAATCTGTCTTTCCTCCCCAGACAAAAATAAGAGCACATAACAGCCTTCTTGATAATATAGCTGAGTAAATACTGCCAGAATTTATTCTACAAAGAGTCAAATAGTCCATTTCTTAAAGCCATTAGTGTTAGTAAGCCTGTACATGTTGAATAGCCTTAAGGAATAAAATTAATCAAAGAAAACAAAATCATATTTCTTCCTCAAAATTGTAATAGGAGAAAATATGTAAAAGGGATAGAATAATCAAGGATTTATTTTATAATCACCCCTCAAAAAACCCACTCCCACTAAAGCAAATCTTAAAACCCTCTGTAAAAAAAATGGATATTTGATAGCTGTGGACTTTTATTCTACCCATTCTTATATTTACATAACGATACCTACATTCAATTTCCAACTACCAACTAGTAGAGTTAGGTTGGGGGATTTACATTGGTTAATTTGTAACCCCTGCCTTACAACTAGTCTACTCAAAAAACGCAAAATAATTTTTATGTTGCTCTTTGTTAAAGGGTATAAAGAAATAAGTCCACTGGCAGGAAAAGCAGTTATGTAATACATTCTAGGGTATCCTGCAAAAGTTTTTCAAAATACGTGTTACTTTGACTTATCTATTTGTCAGCTCTCCTCCATAAGCAAAAACTTGGAATAGGTACTTGGAGATGCATTTCTTTTTCTTCTTCTTTTTTTTTTTTTTTTCAAAAACTGGGTATAATAAAATGAACTAAAATACTTTCATAGAAATTGTGTTTATTTTAGATTAATTTGTAGAATCTGGCTTATTCACTTAAAACTGTAAAAACATTTTTACTATCAGACTCTCTTGACTCATTTAATGACGAAAGTTAAAGACTTCATAACAGTTTCATGCGCCTAGATGTTTTTGCATACTTCATTATGAAAACAGAGTTTAAAGATAAACACCAACCTTTGATAACGTTGATAAATCACTTCAGTGGATAGAACAATCAATGGGACGTACCAGAAAAGAGAATACTTTTAATTCTCAAAATACTCAACCTTAAAAATACTTAATACTATGTAAATGTAATAAAGATTATCCAATACATTTCATAGTGATTTAAGCAGGGGACGATCAGCACGCAAGAGGGAATGAGGGAGCGTGTTGATCCAAATAGGCATTTGGTCATTTAGAGGAGGAGGAGAAGGAAGGTAGTTAATGCTTCTCGAGCACATCCAATTTGTTAGATATCATTCCAAGTAACTTGACATGAATGACTGTGTCTAAGCCTATCCTTATCCCCATTACACAGATGAGGAAATGAAACAGTAGCTAGCTCATGCTTGCGTTTTCATTTTGTTTTTCTCTGATTCTTTTGAGGAAACAGTTTGAGAGGAAAGAGAAGGAAGAAAAGGGGCAGCCAAGTGGATAAAGTAGCAAATACTTCCTTTTTAGCGGAAAAAGAAAATGTGTTCACTGTACATGTTATCTACTTGGGTTTGATACTTGTTTTCTAACCAAGGACTCAAACTGAGATCAGTGGGAGAATCTTCCCTTTCTAAGAGTACGGGAATTTCTAAACAATACCAGGCAGTGCAGAAATCTGCCCAACTGAGACTCTGCAAAGTAAATAAAATAAATAAACAAATAATGATAACAATAAAAAATAAATCACAAAAAGAGAATTTTTCTTAAAAGACAAATTAGAAAAATCCCCCACTCCCGGTAGATCAGGTAGAGAATTCTATATTCCTCTGGACTAAAGTCACCCAGGGCTTGGACCTCAGCACCAGTATCGCCTCCACTGGCCGAGAGCTCTTGTGCAGTGCACAATCTACACTATCACATGCTGCGTCCTGGCACCAGGTGGGTAGGTCAGTTTTGTTAAAAGCCTTCATGCTCTAACACATTTGGGAGCCTCATTTACTGTCCTCCCATTACAGCCTTGAACCAAAGACCCAGCAACACCTTTCTGGTCATGGCACATCCTGCTCCCTTGCCGAGAACACCTTCTACACCTTTCCTTGTCTACCTGGGGGACCACTACTCACTAACTTAAATGTCACTTCTTTTGGGAAGCCCTCTCCAGAGGAAAAGTTAAGAAAGAGAACACAGACCAGGCAGGAGATTGATGTTGCCTGAAGGAAATATTTAGTAGCCAAGAATAGCCAAATCTTGGTCTGAGAACCAGACTAAAAAAAGGAAATGTCTTGGGTTTAATCCCTTCTTTCCTCAATGTGCTACAATATACATAGTGAGTAATACAGTGCTCATGTGCTTCCAATATTTACTCATTCTATGTATGTTTCTGGAATCCCTATTTCCAAATGGGAAAGGTTGGGCTTTGGAGTCAGACAGACCTAAGTGTTGTTCCTTGATGAATTTCTTAAAGCGTCAGTTTCCTCAGCTATAAAATGGGCATAATAATATGTACTCTAGCAAAGTGTCATACTACATGCTTTCTAAAAGTTAGTCCCTCCCATTCCCTTAGACAAAATTAAAAATATGCTTACTTTCCCCCAATCCTGCTAATATGTAAACTAGGGCCAAAACCATGTCTTGTTTACATAGATTCTCTTTGTGTTGTCTCACCACCATCCCCACACCATCACAATATCTTACACATAAATATTTGTTCAATAAATATTTGATAAATGCATACAAGGCTGAATATAGTCCCTGCCCTTAAGAACTTTAACAATTTATAGGAGAGATACCAAAATTTTCCGTAATAACTACAGTATGTAACAAAGCCAACACTGGGATATTAAGTACAATGAAAGTTGTTCCTTTCCTCATCTCTGATACTCATTTATTCATAACAAATATTTAAAGAGTATACACCTTTAAGAAAAGAGTGTGTGTGGTAAGCAAGTCACTGTACATAGTAGGAGCTACAGGGGGAGGAGAGCAAAACTGAAGGGCAGTCTCTGCCTTAAAGTCTAAATGAGGACAAGAAACACATGTCTAAGTAATTAGAAGGCAATATGGACTCTGATGATTACCAAAGTGACATTCCAGAGGAATTTCGTAGAGAAGAGAGCAGTGTAAAACGGCGAGCCTATGATTTTCCTTGTGCTCACATATAACTTTATGGCAAGGCGAGAGAAAACAGTAAATACAAGGACAAACTAAGGACAAAAGCTAAGGAAGGATGGGCCAAAGATAGTGGCTTTATTATTTTGATGGTCAATACATACTGTATTGCAGAACAAAAAGGAGTGGAAGCTAAACACCAAAATGCTAACAGGTGTGAATTCATTGTGATTAGATTGTAATTTTTTTCTAGGCATGTGTATCTTTTTTCTTTTCTACATTTATTTATTCACCATAAATTAATTGGGCTTTTTTTGTTTTTTTATTTTGTTATGTTATGTTAATCACCATATCTTACATCATTACTTTTTGATGTAGTGTTCCATGATTCATTGTTTGTGTATCAAACTCAACACCCAAAGAACAAATGATCCAATCAAGAAATGGGCAGAAGACATGAACGGACATTTTTCCAAAGAAGACATCCGAATGGCCAACAGACACATCAAAAAGTGGTCAACATCGCTCGGCATCAGGGAAATCCAAATCAAAACCTCAATGAGATACCACCTCAAACCAGTCAGAATGGCTAAAATTAACAAGTCAGGAAACGACAGATGTTGGCGGGGATGCGGAGAAAGGGGAACCCTCCTACACTGTTGGTGGGAATGCAAGCTGGTGTAGCCACTCTGGAAAACAGTATGGAGGTTCCTCAAAAAGTTGAAAATAGAGCTACCATATGATCCAGCATTTGCACTACTGGGTATTTACCCCAAAGATACAAATGTAGGGATCCAAAGGGGTATGTGCACCCCGATGTTTATAGCAGCAGTGTCCACAATAGCCAAGCTGTGGAAAGAGCCAAGATGTCCATCAACAGATGAATGGATAAAGAAGATGTGGTATATATATATATATAATGGAATATTATGCAGCCATCAAAAGGAATGAAATCTTGCCATTTGCAACGATGTGGATAGAACTGGAGGGTATTATGCTGAGTAAAATAAGCCAATCAGAGAAAGACATGCATCATATGATCTCACTGATATGAGGAAATCTTAATCTCAGGAAACAAACTGAGGGTTGCTGGAGTGGTGGGGGGGTGGGAGGGATGGGGTGGCTGGGTGATAGACATTGGGGAGGGTATGTGCTATGGTGAGCGCTGTGAATTGTGTAAGACTGTTGAATCACAGACCTGTACCTCTGAAACAAATAATACATTATATGTTTAAAAAAAAGAAGAAGAAGAAGAAGATAGCAGGAAGGGAAAAATGAAGGGGGGGATATCAGAGGGGGAGATGAACCATGAGAGACTACGGACTCTGAGAAACAAACTGAGGGTTCTAGAGGGAGGGGGTGGGGGAGATGGGTTAGCCTGGTGCCTGGGTGTCATACACAAACATAAATTAGTTGTTGAGTCTATAAGTTAGAAGATAAAAACCATTAGTCTTTCTTAATGTCCTTTATGATGACATGCTACCAAATAATCATATAAATGAATAAGGCACTTTTCATGTGCTTACCCTGTGCTTATGTTTAAACATAAGAATTTCTGTGATTCATTGTTATCCATTTCCTTGTTTCTCTTGGAATCACTTAAAATAGATATTTTTCAAATTTGGTTGATATGTTCAGTATATGCTATTTACAAAAAAAAAAAAAAGAGAGAGAGAGAGAGAGACCTGTTATCTTTCTGAGCTAGTTTATTAAATTATCCAGCCAAAAAGATTAAAACTAAGATGATCATCTCAATTGCTTTTAAGTGTGACAATATATGTTACCTAAGGATGTGAAGGGATTGGAATTCCCATGCCAGCATGAAATGGATTATAAAATTGAAAATTAATATGGTTTATGGTCTAGGAATTCTATGTATTACACCCAAGGAGATGCACACAAGAAGTTTATTGCAGCATTATTTATAAAGGCAAAAACTGTAAATAATCTAAACATCCATATAATGGGATTGGATAAATAAAATACAGTATTTGATGATTGTATAGTATAGAAAAATGTAGTATTTGATTGAGTCCATCCATGATGGAATACTATACAACTGTTAAGAAGAATGGATGAGGTCTACATAACATCTACATGAATACATCTCAAGACATAATGTTAAATGCAAAAAAGCAAATTGCAGAAAGATAGAGTGTTCCTTTTATGTAAATTTAGAAGGTATACCAGCAATACCTATGGAGTTGTGCTGCCCAATATGGGCATGTGGCTACTGAGCATTTAAAATGCGGCCAGTGTGACAAAGAAACTAAATTATTTTATTTTATTTCTCTTAATTAATTAAATTTTAAAACCGAAATGATGTAAAATGCTTTTTCCATTAGACACAACCTTCATGTTTGATGGTATTACATTTCACTCTGTTGTCATGTAACATACTGTACTGTGGTGCATGTGTACATTTTGCTCTTTAAATGTGACTACTAGAAAATTTTCAATTATACATGTGAAATGCATTATATTTCTAGTAGACAGTATTGCTATAGATTCTTCCTAAAGAAGCGTAAGCATATTTAAAGCTGTTTCGAACTGGACTGAAAGGATCCATACTAAACAGGGACGGAGGAAGGGGGGTAGATGTGGGAATTGGAATGAAGGAAATTCTGCTTTCTATGGTACTGTTTCCTTTATTCAAAACCAATAAAGCAAAGGGAATGTATGAAGCAAATATGGCAAAATCTAAGGAATGAGTATAAAAGGGTTTATCTACCTTTGTGTGTGTTTGATATTTTTTATAATAATTTTTTTGAAGATTTTATTCATTTATTTGACAGAGAGAACAAGCAGGGCGAGCGGCAGGAAGAGGGAGAGGGAGAAGCAGACTCTCCAAGGAGCAGGGAGCCCAATGTAGGGCTCGATCCCAGGATCCTGGGATCATGACCTAAGCCGAAGGCAGATGCTTAACCAACTGAGCCACCTAGGCACCCCTATAATAAAATAATTTTAATGGTGAAGCAAATATGCTACAATTGTCAATTTTAGGTCATGGGTACAAGCAAATTTATCATATTATTCTTGGTACTTTCTGAGAGTTTTGTTGGTTTACTGTCTTTTTTAGTTCTTAGGGTTTTTTTCCTAAGATTTTTCAAAAATAAAGAGGGAGTGAATAAGAATTCTTTCTTAAGATACCCTTTCCTTTTGTCTGAGCCTGACTACCTCCCACGTGTCCCTCCAGATTCTGTTCAGGGCTTACCTTGTAGAAGAAGCATTTCCAGAATAGATGAGGCATCCCTCATCGAGGCTCTCATAATATCCAGGGTACTTGCCACGTTATATTGAATGTATTTGTTTATTTTTCTCTGATGGCTGATAATGTCTGATTCATTTTGTGTCCACAGAGCCTTGCTCCCTATCAGGTACATAACGATGCTTGTCCAGTTGGTTGAGTTAATCCAATGCTTTGGTTCAGTGCACACCATATCAAGGTGCATGAAATGTCCCAGCTTGTTTAATTTTTCCCTTTAAGCCCCATATCCCACTCCCATTCCCCTCCTTCATAAGCAACCACTTTAATGCATCTAAAGTGCATCTTCTTCTCTGTATGTTCTTGTAAAATATATTCCTGCTCTGTGGGCAGAATGTTTAATGCCTGTAACTGATATTGTTACCAATATTGCTTTCTTTCATTCCGAACTTACTTTTTTCACTAAGCACTATCTTTTTAAGAGGCATCCACTTTGCTATGTGCACATTTAAACTGTTGTTTTTAAATAATGTATAATACTTTATGGTGTGCATTCACTACATGTAGCTTCTCCACTTTGCAGGACGCTAGGCTACTTCCAACTCCCCACCACAGAAATTATAATGCAGTATTCCCTTACTATTCTATGAGAACTTCTTCATGTTAGATATGCAGGAATCGACCTACTGGACCACAGAGTATGCATATACTTAATCTGACTAAATGCTTTCAGACCTTTCACTATTTCTTTATTTTCATTTCCCTGATTTCAAATGAATTTGAGTATCACCTGTATATAATAGTTGTAATCCTTTTGAGTTTCCTCTTCTATAAAATGTTCACTCATACCTTTTGCCCATTTTTCTATTGAACTTGGTCTTTGAGCTGTCTCTTCTGTTCTGTTCTTTTATGTTTATTTGTCTATTCATATCAATACCATACTTTATTTATTATTATGACTTTGTAGTATGTTTTAACATCTGACTGGAAAAATCTCCTCCGTACCTTTTTTTTTTTTAAAAGGTTTGTTTATTTGACAGAGAGAGCACAAGCAGGGGGAGCAGCAGAGGCAGAAGGAGAGGGAGAAGCAGGCTCCCCACTGAGCAGGGAGCCCGATGCGGGGCTCGATCCCAGGACCCTGGGATCATGACCTGACCCGAAGGCAGACGCTTAACGACTGAGCCATCCAGGTGCCCCCCTCCATACCTTTTTTTAAGGTTAACTTCTATAGTCATAGACATTTATCCTTCCATATACATTTTTCTTCTTTATTTATTAAAATGTTATCATAAATAAGGTTTAGACTTTACCAAAGCCCTTTTCTACTTAAAGAAAATTGTGAGGGGCACCTGGCTGGCTCAGTTGAAAGAACATTCGACTCATGATCTCAGGGTTGTGAGTTCAAGCCCTGTAATGGGTGTAGAGATTACTAAAAAAAAGAAAAAGAAAAAGAAAGAAAATCGTGAGATGTCAATTCCCCCTAAATCATTACAGAATACAATGCAATCTCAATCAAAATACCAGGAAGGCTTTTTTTTTTTTTTTTTTTTAGAAATTGACAAGCTGATTCTAAACTTTATGTGAAAATACAAAGGACCTAAAATAACTAAGCGGTCTTGAAGAAGCTGGAGGGCTTATACTATCATGCATCATGACTTATTGTAAAGCTACAACAACTAAGAAAGTGAAAGACTGGTGCAAGGATGAACGTATTGGCCAAAATAGAACAGGGTCCAGAAACAAACCCACACGTATACAGTTATCTGACTTACAAAAAGAGGCACCATTGAATTTCAGTGGGAAGAGAATAGTCTTCAGTAAATGGTGCTGGGTCAGTTGGATATCCACTTGGAAAAAGTAAACCCTAACCTCTACCTCACACATGCAAAAAGATTAAGATGGATCATAGAGCCTAAATGTGAGAGATAAAACAATAAAACTTCTAAAAGATAACATAAGAGAATATCTTCATTACTCTGGAGTAGGAGACGATTTCTCCAACAATACCCACAAGCACTAATCATAAAAGAAAAGATTGATAAACTGGACTTCATTATAATTAAGAACTCCCGTTCATCAAAAGACACCATTAAGAGAGTAAAAGGACAAATAATGGACTGGGAAAATATATTCCCAATCCATATATCCAATAAAGGATATGTACCCCCGACAAAATACTCCTACAAATCAATAAGAAAAAGACAAACAACTCAATTTTTTAAATTTGCAAAGATTTGAACAAGCACTTCGTAAAAGAGAATATCCAAACAGCTAATGAGCATATTGGAGAAGTTCAACTTTATTAACCATCATTAATCATTAGGGAAATGTAGATTAAAGTTGAAATGAGACACCATTACTCCACCATAATTACTAAAACTAAAAGGATTGAAAATTCCAAGATACTCTGAGGGGAGGATGTGGGGCAACTGTATACATTCTCATACAATAGTGGGAGTGTAAATTGTTGAACTACTTTAGAAAATTGTATACACTATGACTCAGCAGTTCCATTCATGGGTTCACACCCCAAAGAAATGAATACTTATAAAACATATTTACAAGAATATTCATGGAGGGGCGCCTGGGTGGCTCAGTCGGTTAAGCATCTGCCTTCGGCACAGATCATGATTCCAGAGTCCCAGGATCAAGCCCCACATCAGGCTCCCCTCTCTGCTTCTCCCTCTGACCACCCCCCATGCTCTTTCTCTCTCTCTCTCTTGCTCTCTCTCAAATAAATAAAATCTTTTAAAAAAAGAATATTCATGGATGCTTTGCCCATAAGAGCCCAAAACTTAAAATAACCCAAATACGCACCAAAGTAGAATGAATAAATAGTGGTATCACCGTACAATAGAATAATACACAGCAATGAAAAATTTACTGCATATACAACATGAATGAATCTCATAGACATAATGTGAAGCAAAATAGGCCAGAAACACAAAAAAATATCATATGGTTCCATTTATATTAACTTGGAGATGGCATGAGGGAACTGCTCAGTTCTAGAACTGTTTCATATCCTGATCTGAGGTTACATTGGTGTGCATGGATATAGAAAGTCATTGAACTGTGCGCTTAAGATTATGTACTTCTCTATAAGTTATGCTTCAATAAGAAAGTAAAAAAATAAAGTCATTATTTAGGATTTTGCATCTATATTCATAGGTGGAAGGGGCTATAATTTTCTTTTCTTGTATTATCTTGCCTGGTTTGGACATCAAAATTATACAAGCCTCAGAAAATAAGCTTGGTGGCTTTCACCCTTTAAATGGTTTTTGTACAATGGAAGAACCTCTCACAGTCATTGTAAGGAGCAATTAAATAATATATGAGTACATCTTGAGGAACACGAAGTTCTGAAACATATAAGGAATCATTCTCTTTTCATTACCATTGCGTTTCAGTTTTTCTCTTATATATGTCAATAGGCCGTCTGAACTGTTCACTCCACATTGGAAATCATTTCTATGCAGTTTCAACAAGGATACCCCTTAAGATTCTAAATTAGTTTCACTTGGAAAAAGAGCAAGAGAAGGGTTTATGGATGTGAATATCAAGTACAGATAATAGAAGTTAACAGAGAGACATGAATAAAGTTCTGAATGTGGTTTGGATAAAAATACATGAGAACTCACTTGTACTTGACTCTTAGCCTAAAAAGGAATATTAAATAAGTTATGATCCATTTCAATTTTCTTTCATTGTGGCACATTTGCTGCTCTCCAAATTGCCTTTAATATGAAAAATGAAATAATTTCAAAACACTGAAGAGATTATATAGATGCCTTGCTTTAATAATTCTTGTGTACTTTTCTAAGTCCTAAAAAAACCAAAATGTGATGTTTAAATATAATTATAATGAGTGAACAAATCACCACATTTTTCTGTATTTTAGCTACTCTCAGTCTTGAGATTTGAATGGCAAACTTCCAGGGAAAGTGTTAGAAGAATTGGCAAGGAGAGCTAGGGTAGTGTCGGGGGTTTTCACATTACATTTAATCCACAAGAAAACCCCAGGGAGGAAAATATTATCCCCACTTAACTTATACAGAAACTGAGATCAGAGGTTAAGTGACACGTGGACAATCATATGACCAGGAGACTCTCACACCAGGACTTGAATCAAGGTCTCTCCTTCTCCAAGGCCCACCCTCTTTCCACTATACCAACCAGGGTGGGCAGAGGTTCCCACCCCATTCAAAAATGAATTGGTAAACACTGAAAAGTGACTCAGAACAATCACAGACACACATTAGCTGCAACAGGCACATTTGAATGACATCTGAACATCTTGTGGTTTTGAAAAATTATCCCTTTTCCCAGGACGAGCAAAGTCCAAGCCCGTTACATGTCATACATCTTCCAGAAGACATAAACATTTTCCCGTTTCTTTATTTCTCTGACTTGGCAGGCATAATGAAAACAGAACAGCTTACCAGTAAGCATTGGTTTCTCTCTTTTCAGTAGACTCTATTAAAGCTTAAGTAAGTGACAATCATAATACTATTAAAAATTAAAGAATGATAAAAGTTAAATGTTTTCAATACATTCAGAAAAACCACAGGTAAATGTAAATCAGAGAGATAGGCAGAGAAAGGGACTATTGTTTAACCGAAACTTCCATCCAACAATAGATCACCAAGTACGCCCTTTTCAGAGACTTCCTAATGAGATAGTTGCATCAGGTCACTTCCGGTGCATTCACACCAACAGTGCATGGGGCTGGTTGGCCCAGGGCAGTAGGAACTCCTGGCTGGAGACCTACAGAAATGCAGTCACGGTCTGGCCCTAGGCAAATCACGGAGGAGGAGCTGAGGAGGGTGACATGGGAACTCAGCCCTGGGAACTCCTAGCCTGATCAGAACACAAATCATTTAACAATCATTATCATAATTACTGCTAAATTATTGTTGTGCTGAGGGACAGGGAGAAGGCCTATTTTTGCACTCTGATTTCACTGAAGCTTCTAAGATGACTATTTAAATTTCCAGAACTAAGTTCCTTTCCCACGATTGTCTCAGAGAAGCCAAGCCTTCCCTTGTGACTTTTAATTCTAGTTTCTCTAATCTTAATTTTTCAGTGGCCTTGGGCAAGGCATTGGAGTGTTGGATGCCTTAACTCCTCTAGTCACCAGATAGCAATAATGGCACCTGCTCCCCTTAGGCCGTGAGACTGATAGCTCAAAGACTGTTAAGCACTTTGAAAAGGAAATAGCTGTGGGAAAAAAAATTATCATCTTTAGGGGAAGGTGCAATGTAAATAGCATCTTCAAGTCTTTTAACTGCCTCTTTCAATTTATTATGAACTTCTCTCCGCTCTTCAAAGTTACTCAACTCTTTCCCACCTCAACGCCTGCCCACGCTTAGATCCTTATGCATGAAAAATGATTCCCTCATCTTGACCCTGATCCACCACTCCTGATTAACTCCTATTTATCCCGATGTCTCAATTTAAGTGTCTCTTCCTCAAAAAAATTTCATAAAGGCAGGACAATATCTGTCTTGGTCACCACTGTATGGCCAGTGTCTAGCACAGCACCTGACACATGGAGAAGACTCAATCAACATTTCTTTTCTTTACTTAATTTAATGAATGGATGTGCGATCTTAGGCAATTCATCTAACCACCCTGGGCCTACATCTTCTTATTAGCAAAATAAACAGCTAAAATAAATCATCTCCAATGTCCCTTCAGTACTAACATTCTGCGATTTTGATTTGGGGATCAGCATCTTCTCATTGATTTTAAACTCTTTTTTCATTTTATTCTGCCTGATGGAATCTACTTAACTACCAAGATCATTGTGGTGGTTAATTTTATATGTCAACTTGGCTAGACCATGAGGTGCCCAGATATTTGGTCAAACATCATTCTGGATGTTTCTGTTCAACATGGTTTGGATGAAATTAACATTTAAATTGGTGGACTTTGAGTAAAGCAAATTGTCCTCCATAATGTAGGTGGGCCTCATTCAGCTGAAGGCCTGAATAGAACAAAAAGACTAGCCAAACCCAAGCAAGAGAGAATTCTCTAGGAGACTGTCTTTGGCCTTTGTCTACAAAATCAGCTCTTCCTGGTTCTACAGTGGACTGCCTTCAGATTGAAACTGGAACATTCAATCTCCTGGGTCTCCAGCCTGCCAGCACACCCCACAGATTCTGAACTTGACAGCCTCCATAATTGCGTGAGCCAACTCCTTTTAATAAATATCTATCTATCTATCTATCATCTATCTATCTATCCACACATTCGATTGGTTCTGTTTCTCGGAAGAACCCTAATATAATCACAGTAGCCCTTCCTATCCCTAGAGAGCTATATAGTACTACTCTAAATCCAGGAGACTAGATTCGGACTCCAGATTTGAAGACCTGAAGAAAACTGGTACTGGGTACCCATCAGAGTCAGCAGGAACATTACTAGGAGCCAGGTGTCAGCCTATCCATCTCTCTTCTGTCCACCAGTCTCCCAGGCTGGCACTGACCCAATGTAGAAGTGATGTGAACAGCTCCAGTCCAGGCCAATGGGTAGGATTCAGCTTTCTGCCTTCATGCCTCACTACATTCTGAGATTATCTTGGTTCTAACAAAAGGACCCAGACTGAGCTCCAGTCTGGGCCTTCTTGTTCTTGACAGTCTCCTTCCCAGCACCAAAAACAGCATCCTGAGTCAAAGCCCAGAACAGTCGTCCCTGTTACCTGTTGACAAACTTCTCTGATGACAAAACCCTCCAAGATCCTGGAGCGTAGCTTCCTACTGCTGTGATTTCCCGGTTGCTATATTCTTTCTATGTGCAGGTCTCCGTGGATGCCAGTTGAGTTGCTGGACTTCAGCTTGCTTCCGTTACCTTCTAAACCATGATTTGCCTGTCTCTAGTTGTAGAGAGGAAAGAGTATAGATTACGGAGTTAATTCAGACCCAAGTTCAAGTCCCCACTCCATTTTCTTACTACGGGAACTTCGGTAAGTTTCCTAATCTCTCCAAGCTTATTTCTTCACCTATGAAATAGGAATAACACCACATCAAAAGAATATTTGTAAAGATTACATAAAATGAACATGTGAATATACACAGAACTACAGCTAATAATTAGCACTCAATACATAGCTTCCCTTCCTTTACCCCATTTTCTGTCTCCATACGATGGGGTACTATGAAACAATAAAAAAAGACTGATTAAGATCTATATAAATTGCCATGGATAGGATCTCAAACATACATGGTTAAGTGAAAAACACAAAGTACAGAGCAGTGTTCACAGAGGATTGCTATTTTTACAATAAAAAAGTTGTAAATATCTATTTAGATAGCTATTTCCATATATTTCCAAAAAGAAACAATAGTAGGATAAACCAAAAACTAGTATAATTATTATAATGGCTATTTCTATGGGAACCAAAGGAATGGGGTAGAGATAAGCATGAAAGCAAGAGGTATGTCTATGAAAGAAACTTGCCTGATAACTTTTACTTTGGAATATGCAATTATTTTATAATGAAAAAATAATCAAAACGGGAAAAACAAAATCTCTAAAACTGGAAACACATTGAAAAATAATGAAGCTAATTTTTTAACTGTGATAAAACATGACATAAAAATTACCATTTTTACCATTTTTAAGTGTACAGTTCAGTGGCATTAATATATCCATATTGTTTTGCAACCATCATCATTATCCATCTGTAAAACTTTCTCATCATCCAAACTGAAACTTTGTACTCATTAAACAATAACTCCCCATTCCAGCTCCCCCAGCCATTGGTAACCATTATTCTGCTTCCTGCCTAGCACAGTGAACTTGACTATTCTAGGTACCTCATATAAATGGAATCATACATACTTGTCCTTTGTAGCCAACTTATATCACATAGCATAATGTCCTCAAGGTTCACCCATGTTGTAGCTTATTTCAGAATTTCTTCCTTTTTAAAATTAAATAATATTCCATTGTTTGTGTATGCCACATTTTGTTTTTTCTCTACACATTCGTCTATGGGATCTTGGGTTGTTTCTACCATTTGGCAACTAGGAATAATACTCTATGGACTGAGCCTGGGTGGCTCGGTCGGTTAAGCTTCTGCCTTCTGCTCAGCTCTTGATGCCAGGGTCCTGGGTTTGAGTCCCACTTCGGGCTCTCTGCTCAGTGGGGAGTCTGCTTCTCCCTCTCCCTCTGCTGCATGCTCTCTCTCTGTCAAACAAATAAACAAAATCTTTTTTAAAAAATAAATAAAATACTCTATGAACATGAGTGTACAAATATCTGTTTAAGTCTCTGCTTTTAATTTTTTTAGGTATATAACTAGAAGTGGAATTGCTGGAATTGAAGTTAACTTTTAATCAAACTGGTATCATAAGCACACGGGGAATAATTATTTCAAGTAATCTGAAAACAAAAATCACTATGTTTTTACTGTATCTCCCTAAAAGGATATATCCTAAAACAAAAGAATAGCAAAAAAAAGTTTTAAAATAAGAAATTATATTAAATATAAACCAAATAAAGAAATAAAAAATAAGTAATTATATCTATGTCATTGGGAATCCCAAAATTTTCATTACAAAGTAAATAAATAGCAACATAAAATCAAAATGGCAATTTTATACCTTCCCAGGGACCAGATAGACCCCCTTTTTACTGGATTCCAAGCTTCATGGAAGTTAACTGGCAAAATTAGAATGTATATTACAGCAAAACCTTTCATATTGGGTCATAAGTACTGTATCCTCGTGAATTGTTTCTGTCTCCCTGGAGAGTGTTTGTTTGTAGAAAACAGACCTTCACAGCCCACACATAGTCAGTCTTCTAGGTCAGCACTGAAGAAACCCTGACGCATTTTCTATACTTCATAAGGCTCTCTTCCCCACCACTTGCATTCATCTTGACAGCACTCTTCTTGTTGAACATACTTTTCAATGCATTACAACTCCCAAATTTATAATTTCTTTTTCATTGCTTATATTGTATATTGGTTTCCCTCTGTGGCGTAACTTTTTTTTAAGATTTATTTATTTATTTTAGAGAAAGAGAAAATGAGTGGAGGGGAGGGGCAGAGGGAGAGGGAGAGAGAGAGAATCCTCAAGCAGACTCCCCACTGAGCACAGAGCCTGACATGGGGCTCAATCCCAGGACTCTGCGTACATAACCTGATCTGAACTCAAGAGTCGGCCTCTCAACTGACTGAGCCACCCAGGCGCCCCTGTGGCATAACTTAATTATATTCAAATATTAATGCATATTTTTTCTATTTTAGATATTTTCATGCAAATGTTAATGAATATGGCACCACCGTTTAGTCTGAAGACCCAATAAAAATTTGAATAGGGCCATATCAGTTTTTGCCTACTCCGTAGATTTACAATTGGTATATGCCCTTAATGATAACCCTGCTAGTAAGTTAGCTAGTTCATAAAGTGAATTGTAGTGAAATTTGTACTCCATTCTGGCTCATCCCTAAAGGTTCTGAAATAATCTGCTAGGAATTGTCCCAATAAACAAGGCTAACATTTTTTCAGACTAAAGGAAAGTCATATTTTCCATATGTGAAAAATATCTGAAATGCAAACAGTCAACTCAAACTCCGGGTAACCAGTTGGGTGTTGTTTTATAAACATAGTATCAAATAAATTTAGTCTATATGGATTCTCACAACAATCAGCAAGACCTCCTCCTTCTCCTTCTCTCCTTCTTCAGTCTGCAGACACCAGCAAATTAACAGCCAGCTATCAACACAGAAGTCACAGCAGCTCATAAAAATAACAGGAGAAATATAACAATACCTCTATGATGGAACCTTTAGCGAAGTAAGACTAGAACAAAAATGAAATGGCTTGTGACATTTGTTGTGTCACACAGTTTGAAGGACAGGATCTATTTTTACTTTATGTTTAAATCTATTTTTATTTTATGTTTAAATCTACGGCAAAATTCAAAATCCAAAGGAAAAACTAAATAACTTCTACACAAAAACAACCTAAGTGTTCATACATAGGAGAATGATGGAATAAATCACAATACATCCATCCACACATGGGAGAACTAAAAAGAATGAGGAAAACTGTTGTGGTGAAATTTCTAGGATATATTGTTAAAGAGTACCTATAATTTGACACCTTTTCATAAAAATTAAGGGGAAATAAGGAAATATACATGTGTCTCCTCATTTGTTCAAAAAGAAATACAGGGAGGAGAAGCCAGAGGCTGTCGCAATTGGTTGAGCACCAGGGGGAGGAGAGAATCAGGGAAGCAAATGGAAGGAATGGGTGGGATGGAGGTGTTACTTTGAGAATGCCTTTTTGTATAGTTTTGTCTTTTAGAACTACAGTAATGTTTCATATGCTTAAAAAAAAAAAAGGAAGAAAATGAATAACACTAACAAATAGGAGAAGGGGAAACTTAAAATGTTTATCCATTGTTTCTTTTTTTTTTTTTTTTTTGCCAAGAACAATATTCAGTGCATATAATCAGGGTGCAGCTTGCTTGGTGGTTTTAGAAATGTTTTCCTTAGGCTTTGGAGTCTATTTTTTTTTATCTCTACCACCATGAAAACGTAGAGTAGCAATAATTTGGCTTCCAAAATCTTATTAGAATAAAAATTTTGAAAAAGCTTTCCTTTCCTTATAGTCAGTGAAATAATACTTCTGTAAAACCCAGAATCTAATTTTTTAGATATGCACATAATTGGGTACTTCATAAGTGACATTTGAAATCAGCCTCGGGTGGGCCTAAGTTTGCAGATTCAAAGTATATACCGTGTTTTTGTCCTTTTATAAAGACATTGCATTCCTTTTCTTCTGCTTTATTCAGTGTGGAGTCCTCCATGACAAACCTCCTGATAGTCCCTCAGCTTACCCAAAAGAAATGAGAATTGTCAGAAGGTGCCTCTAACATCACAGGTAACATTTAGGATAAACTCTTTAAATAAGATGCCATTGGCCTCTCTTGGAATAGAACACTATTGGTTCTTTCTCATGTCATTCTCTTTCCTGTCCATAAAATAATCATCTTTTTTTTCATTTCATATTTTGTAAGAGGCTTCATTTATCTTAAATTTGAAAGACTCAACTTTTAGTTCCAGAATTTATCTGATAAATCATATTTTCTCCATCAATAGATAAATGAATATGCCTGAACTACAAAATTATACATAGCACATGCTAGAATTGAACCCTAACATCAAGGATCACTTTGAGACAATTTGAGATATTTTTTATATATATATTTATTTGAGAGAGAGAGAGAGCAGGGGGAGGGGCAGAGGGAAAGGGAGAGAGAGAATCTCAAGCAGACCCTGCGCTCAGCACAGAGCCCGACTTTGAGACAATTTGATCTTTAGTAGATGATTCCCTTTTTCCAGCTAAATATTGTCACTGAAACTACTATCGCTATAGCAAAACAAAACCACATCATCCATAAATTCAACTATCTGTGGTATAATAAGACGATAAGCATCTTTTATGGTACTAACAATGGGATTCCACATTTGAGAAGGGTTTAGACAAAATAATCCTCTAAAATCCATCTCAACTCTGAAATGTACAGTTTATGAACTATATCATAAATCATAAAATCATAAAACAACTTATTGATTCCTCTTTAAAATCGAGAGCTAAGGTAAGAATTTACACAAACCTGCAAGCATTTTCTGTAGCATGTGAGCCCTCTATATATACAGTCAGCAGGTCCATTTCAAAAGATAAAGTAATAACCATCACTCATCGGAGAGCAAGGTAGTCAAGTGGGCATAGGAGCCTGACCTGAGACGGAACCAGTCACACATTCCATAGCTCAGGGCCTTTCTTCCGAGACCATGTCTTTCTCAATGGCGCTTCCATTAGTAGAAGGGAAATGGCCAACTCTGCTTCAAAGAGGAGAGCATAGATTTTCCTGCTGCCCTTAAAGCAGCAGGTGACACAGCCTGGCCTCCTCTCGCTGGACTTTTGGCTTTGTACTGGACATATTTTTCTTGCATTCCTTTTCAGGGTCTCATTTTCTGTACATATTTGTGCTTGGAAAAATGTTATGTATACATCTTCATTGCTACAAATGAGTAGTCTTTTCTTCTCTTTCTGCCTTTAATGATCCTCAAATTCATTTTATTAATGTGGATGAGACCTTACTAAGCCAGAGTATTGATTTAAAATTTAAACCAAGAAACAAAAGTTACTAGCTTGAAAATTAAATACTTTAATCTAAAATATAGTAATTTTATCAAAAAGGTATGATCACTATCTAATAAGATACAAACATACACACGCAGAGAGAGCTCACATTTAATGCACAACACGCAGCTTAGCATTTATAAATTTACAACAAAACTAACCTCATTAAATGAATCGTATTGCCTCGTTGATTTACTAGAAGATTAGAACTAGTCAGTGACTGTCATGAAATCATAACTGGAGAATTAGTAAATCTTTTTTATCATACTTATTAATGGAGTATAACACTTTTGGAAAATGTTAACAGTAAAATATTTTAATTGTATAAATATAAGTAATGTGCTGTGTTAAAATGATTCCCTTAATAACCACTGAAAGTGAAATAATTGTATCACAAGCTTAAATAGCATGACTGTCTTTCTCATCCATTTGCTTTTATCATATAGTTGTAGAAATTTCTAAACTTTTTAGTACTTTAGGGAAAGCTTCCACTAATTCTAATTTTGTATCCCACTGAAAAAAAAGGATTTCACCATTTTTAAACTTTGTACCTGTGCCAATCAATGGATATTCAAATGTAATAACGTGGTTTTGTAATTGAGGGTAGTGTCATCACTGGTAGAGGTTGTTAAGACATCAACATGGTGGGTTGTTGTTTTGGGTGTTTTGGTGGGTTTTGTTTGTTTGTTTTTAGTATCTCACAAAGTGACAGTTGTCAGACCTTAGAATAAGCAGGAACTCCAGCAAGAGCAGACAACACTCTATGTGGGATGTGGACTGTGGGATAGGAAACCATCATTCCACAGAAACTCAGTTAACAGAATTCCAAAATTTAGGAAACTGGGCTTTTTCATGGCTTTACTACCAGAAACAGAACCCCGGGTATGGGTTCTATTCATGAGGGCATGTCTTTTGGAACTACAGTAATATTTCATATGCTAAAAAAAAAAAAAAAAAAAGGAAGAAAATGAATAATATTAACAAACAGGAGAAGGGGAAACTTAAAATGTTTATCCATGGTTTCATTATTTTTTTTTGCCAAGAACAATATTCAGTGCAAATATTCACACATGAAAGAGAGAGTTATTAAAGTCTCACTAAACCAGGAATGGATCGAGAGCTCTTTTTCACTAGGCATTAACTTCTCCTTTTGTGCATTTACTAATTAGATGCTATTCCTCCTTTACATAGCCTTCTCCATATTTAAGGAAAACAGTAAGAAACACTGATGGGCAACTAGGACAATAAAAGTGAGAAGACAAAATGAGGGAAAAAAAAGAGTGATAAACACATTGATCTCACTGAAAGTTAAATTCACTTCTTCATTCATTCATTCATTCATTCAACAATATTTATTGGCCACTACGGTGTACTAGGCACTTCCTAATCTGACTTAGTCCTGATGAGTTGTGAATTCTAAATAGTCATTTTCCAAGGTATTCTCTGGGTCATATCTCTAAGTTAACAAATAAGAAAATGTATGGATTTTCCTTAGGACCCTGAGTGTATGAAATATTTTGTGCAGCTCCGCTAAGTTCTCTTGGCCAGTCTGGGCTATGAAAGTGAGGTTTTCCACACCAACACAGTGAGTACTACAGTGAATACTAACGGAACAGAGGTCAACTTAAACTTCAATTAAAAGAACATTGATTTATTTCTAAGTGGTTTATTTTAACTCTCAAACATTCCAAAGAAACATTTCAACTTTCAAATACTTCAAAAGAGCTGCTTCTATTGTATTTGTATTACATGTGAGCAATGTTGATTCCATCAGAGGAAGAAGATCAGGATGGTAGACTTTCACTGAGAGGATAAGATATGTACAAATTACTCCATCAGTAAGTTTGATGGGCTAGGTTCCCTCATAGTGAATGTCACTTAAATTTTTTTCCATATGCTAGCTAATTGAAAGTCTAAGAACGTTATTTTGGATTGTTCTAGGCTAAAAATTCCATCTCTTGCTCCCTAGTCCCAAAATATACACATTAGATTCAAATACTGAACCACATGAACAGCAACTAAAAATGGTACTTGTACCAGTAAAAATATCTGGTAAAAATAACAGACATTATTCTCCTGCCAGCATACCATTCAGGTCTGGTAGAGAGGCACAGTGAAAGGCGCAGTCTTTCACCATCATACAAACCAACTATCTGTACTATTGACAAGTAAATTTCAAAATTCAAAATGCCCTCATGCAAATGCAATAAAAATGAATTTTTTAAAAACCTACAAAGAAACTATTTACAAAAACATATTTATAGCTACGTAGTTAAAAATAAACGAAGGAAACATAAGCCAAGCAATATGTGTGTCTGCCATCCCAGTCAGCAAAAAAACGCACTGCCCTGCATCAATTCCCCATGGTGGAAGACTCTACTTTTTTATTGATCACGATGAAC